>NC_138189.1:20378510-21702506 GCF_964194105.1 Spermophilus citellus | reverse complement strand
GTTTCACAAAAATGAAAATGATCTCTGGACACTGAAAGTTCTAAAGCATGATCTTTCATCACTTACCCAAAATACTTTTTGTATACTAACAATTATAACCATTTAGACATTAATATCATAGAAACACCTTGTTGACTCCAGATTATTTTTCTACATTAAAGTTTCTCTAAAATTATTACATAACTTCCAGTAGACTCCTAATACACACATACGTGCTAGACACTGGTCAGTAGCATCAAGTCACAGCTATACAGCCACCATTATTGTTACCTGAATTGAAAAGTTTAGGGAACATGGGTGTCATACTAACATCCTTATCAATAAATCTAATGAGGAGCCTCTGGCATGAGTGTTCTTAGAGAGTCCAAGCAGTACCCTCAGCACCCTTTTGAAAACTTTTAAGTATTTAATTATCAAAATCTTTTCTTTGACAAATGGGTCCTTGCCTCTGCACATGTCTTGAGTCCAAGGTGTTGGTCTGTTTTTCAAATAGGGAGCCAGAAAATAAAAGGTGAAAGCATATTCAAAAAGAAGACAGTGCTAAAGCTGCAGGGGGAAGAAAAACACACAAATAACATTTGAGAGGAATTTGCTTTCTAGCAATACAACATTGTGGGCAATCATCTGGTAAAGGTCTTGCTCTTCTAGTAAGTACATATGAGTAACTTTAGTTCTGATTCTCCCCACCTTTCCTACTGGAATACATTCAGAAGGATAAAAAGAATAAAACCTTTACCGGTTGGCAGGTGATAATAACAACAGAAACTCCAAATTGCACGTACTTGTGGCATGAGACAAATGGAAGTGTTCAGAAACAAGGCAGGAAGAAGAGACAGTGCAGCCTGGAGGAAGAAGACAGCCCAGGTGCCCAACAGGAGCAGAAATGAGAAATGCTTGCAAATATTTTCTCAGAAACAGAAAGTCCCACCCAGAGCCAAGGCTGGGGCAGGCAGCATTCCTTGCTGTCTTCTTTTGTCAGTGTAAATTTTTTTCTATAGAATTTTTTACATAATAAGTAAATAAATATACACATATTATCTTTTTCATTTTTATAGAAAAGAGGAACTATAGATGAAGGGTAGAACCTTAGCCTGGTTTAATAAAAGGGCTCAGTTCCAACTGTCTTCCTTGTGTGCTAAATGATTCAAACTGTGTTTTCTTTTAGTGTGCTGAGGTTACCTTGCAATTTCTTGAAAGCTCAGATTTTTACTTTAAATTTAGTTTTTTTATATTTAAATATAGACATTTGTCTTACTTCAGCATTTTTCTCCTTAAATTTAAGTGTTGAATGCAGTCACATGGTTCTAAAATCATGCAGTCCACTTTGGTCATTATGAAAGAACATTCTAGACAAAATCAAGAGCAGAAGGTCACAGAAATGAATGTTTTGGAAAGAAGAGAAAGAAAATGTAGAAGAATAAAAGCGAATACTATGTGAACGCAATGTTAGGTCTACACCTTGTAGAGAAAGAAGGACTTATGCAAAAGGCACAATCAATGTAAGAGTCAGATGAACCTCCTTGAAGATATAGGAGAATTCCAGAGAAAAATTAATACCAGATGTGCATTCTACTGATATGGGGGAAAAAGAATATATATATATATATATATATATATATATATATATATATATATATATATATTTATCGGAAAAATATTATTTAAGACTTGTAAATTTTGATATCTTAAAAAGGTAATCTATTTAAGGGGCAAATGGCAGATAACAAACATCATTTCCCACTAAGTTACTGTGGTACAGGCTTCAGAATCAGCAATAACAGAAGTCAGGAAGACAATTTTTCATTTTTCAAAATGAAAATGGTAATTATTTTTTTTAAAGTAAGTCTCATTGGCCCAAGAATTTTTAAGGCAGAAACCAGGGAAAAGAACAAATACCACTCGGGATTGACAATGTCTACTCAAAAAGAGGTTATGACATTAAACTGCTGTTTGTGAAGTAAAAATTATAGAAGAAAAATGACAGTCATGGAGGTGATTTGTACATATCATTTACAGGATTTTATCCCTGCTATCTGATAAGTAGATGCGATTACTAATCTCCAGATCATAAATACTGAATGATAGAGGCACTGTGTAATCTCATAATTCTGGCTTCAGGATTAAGTACTTATTTAATGTAATATATGGAATGCTTTGCAGCCATTAAGTCAACTGTTGAATATATATTTATATAAATCCACTTATCCCCTTAAAGTTCAAAAGGAAAGGTTTAGTTAATGTGATAAATTCCCTACAGTGACCTTGACCTTCTTGTGTGACTCATCTGTGTACTTAAAATAAAAATGAAGAAATGAACTGAGCCAGGCCTCCAATAAATTCAAAGACATTTTACCAGGCAACACATGATTAGTGTCAACTGCTCCTAATGCTTTTGACAAATACCAAACTGCTTGCAGACAAGCAAACAGATGCTTCAGAATGGACCTGTGACAAAGGATATTGCACAAAAATCTAAGATCAAATTACACCCAATCTTACACCTGCTGGTGAACCAGCCCTGAATAAGAGGTAAAGTTTTACAGAGAGAAAACAGATGTCCTCTGGCATTTTGCCACTCTGTCCATTGAACAGTGGATGCCTGATGTCTCTTTATTAACACAAAATTCTTCTGAATTATTTGGAATAATATATCTAAAACCAACAAAATAATAATAGAACTTGTTAATGTGGTTAGATTTCATTTATTGTATTAAACATCATTATTTTGTGTTCTATAACTATAATTAAACACTTCTTTAAATATCCTTCTTCCTCCCTGAACATGGAAGTAGACTGTTTATCTTTTTTATTGCTTTCTTCTTTATTCCCAGTATAATACTTGGCATAGGCTGAATGATTAATACAGATTCATTGAATGAAAGAATGTATGTGTCATAAGAGTGCAGTACACATTTGTTGAATGAGTGGAGAAATATTCAAGTAGAAAAGTGTTACACTGAAAATCAGAAAGGATTTTGATGTTTTCTATGAATCAAAAACTCTGAATAATCAACAGACTCATTGTCATCAGTGTCTGGCCATTCTTCCAATTTACTAGCTGCTTATGAGGGACAATCTTGTTTTTGTTTGTTTGTTTTCATACTTTGGGTAAACTGCTATTGTTCTAATTGCTCTGCTAAATGCACTTTAAGACTTATTGAGAGGAACTGTCTTTATTTTAGAACCTCCAAACAATTTCATGAATGTATCATGGTGATTGTAACAATAAACAGTACACACATGCATAAAGAAATATAAAATATTCCTTTGGACATTTTACATAGTAGAGGAGCAAACACAAACTTCATGGTTTAATTTGTTTTAAAATTATATAAGATAGTGAATAGGGATTCTCTATAGCAACAATTACATAAATGATATATATGAGAATAAATGAGTTATTAATCATTAATTACCTACCAGTACAAGACAGCTAGCTATTTTCAATTAAAAACACTTCCTCATACTCCTTTGAAATTTTACCAATCTTGGGAGTGGGAGTTTTTGCATTTAAGGAAAGTCATAGAAAATCAGAGGAAAGGTTGAAGTTAGGTCATATGAATAAAGGAGCACAATAAAATTATAATCTTCATGGATATTATCTATAAATATCTAATAAAGCCATATTCTATGAGTAGTAGAAACTATAGTCATATTGTTTAAGGAAATTAAGTAACCTACTTTACCTAAGTTTCAGTCTCCTTTTCTGTAAAACAAGGGTTATAACAATGCTTCTCTACACCACATGGTTTCTTGGAGTTAGAAAATATTAGAAATATGTAGTTTATTTGCCCCAAATTTCCAGCATACTTGGACAAAGAATTGTTAGAACTTTCCATTTCCAATGTTTTTTTTCTATTTAAAACAATTTTAATCAGGTTTTTTTCTCATTTTCTACCAATATTGGAAAAAGTCTCTACTTATATCTGTATTGCTAAATAGGCAGTCAACTATTTTAAATGATTTGTCAGTAGCTTTAGAATGATTCCTTTCTGACAAGAAAAAAAAAATCACTGTATCAGTAGGTGATTCTTTCAAGGTTTTCTATTCTTATCTCATTGACTGCTCCACATTTTTAGCCACACCCCCTGCCAATCTTTCACAACAGACACTACATTATTATTAATTATCATTATCACTAATATTAAATGGAAGAGGTGTAAGGCTCAGTTCTTAGCTTCATTTCCTTATACTAATATTTCCTCTCCAGATGAGTTGACCTACTCTCAGAACTTTCATCATTTATTCTATCATAAGATGATTTGAATATTTAAATAAACAACCAGCCTGGGCTACTCTGAATTCCCAGTTTCTAACTTCAACTCTATGTTAGGCACCCCATGTGACTGTGTAATGAATATCTCTCAATTACTAAATCTAATCATGGTTTTTAATACTTCTTTGACTTACAGATTCAAGTTTACTATTTCAATAATTGTCAACTCAATTCTACCAGAAATTCACCTCAAATATAAGGAGTAATGCTTGACATTTCCCCCTAAATCACCTGACTCTTCAATATTAATTACAGATCATTTCTAATTTTGTTTCTGTAAAGCACTCATTCTATAGGCCCAATTTATGCCTTTATGATCTTTCCAACATGATCATTTACAGTCTGCCAACAAATTTCCAAGTAATGCCTTTGTTAGTGATAAGTTTGTTCTTCATAAATCAGTCACAATTATATTCTGGAAACAATGTAAATGACCTGGTATCATTACTCCTTAGTACTTTCCAATTTATCCTGGTCTTTAGCCCAGTAAACAATATACACTGACATCAGTCTTATCATAGGCCTGTGATTTCCCATCTCTAGTATTTACATCATATCCTAATATACTAATTCTGCATTTTATGACCTAAAAACTTTTCTCTTGAAATGTTTTGTCACCCTGCTACCTCAAAACATTGTACATGACCAATACTTGCATAGTTCTCTACCTAGAATACTTTATTCTTCTTTGCCTCCTTCTGAACTTAAACAACATACTTTGTTCCTTGCTAACATATCACTCTATAAAACTGAAACTTACTTCCCACCCTGTGGATATATTAGTTTGGTGGATTCCTGTTTTGCTTGAGGTTATTAAAAAGGCAGATGTGAAGAAAAATAATTGGATGGCGTTTGCTTATTTGAAGGATAAACCCAGGAGATAAACAGAAAAGGCAATGCAGATAGGAAGAAAAATAAAATAAAGCCCATATGGAGTATACTAATGATCTGGGAATCCACTGTGGGAATTCCAATTTGTACTCCATAGGTCATAATTACTTCATTGAGCATGGAGAGGATGGTATGAATGTCTACAGAAGCCCACATCCTATTTATCTCTGCATTTATGACATTTTTGTTTTTGTTTTTATTTTTCCACATTCATGGAGGTTTAGTTGATGATTTTAATTTATTTGTAATACAGTCAGACATTTCTTTAAATATGTTTCTCTCTTTTTTTAGGAAGAGTAATGACCTTCCAAGGCAAAAGGCATTTTGTAGATATGAGTAAACTAAGGATTTTGCATGGGTTGAATGATCACCTTGGATTCTCTCATCAACTTAGATTTTCTGAGTGGCACCAATGTGAACAACTGTGTCCTTATAAGTATAGGGGAGAAGACAAAGTCAGAGAAGAAGCTATAATGATGGAAGCAGAGGTCTGAGCAGGGTGATTGGTGGCTTGTGGGCATGAGCCAGTGATAAGAGGATCATCAAAATGAGAACCCTGAAACTCGGACACAGCAGAGAACAGATTCTCCTTTAGCGACTTCAGCTCTGCTGACAACTTAGTTCCAAAAGATGAATTTTGGATTTACTTACCTCTAGAACTGTAAAATTATAAATTTATATTGTTTAAGGCCTCTAAGGTCTTGGCAATTTGTTAGGACTACATGGAGAAAGGAGTACAATCCACTTACCTCCCCCAGTCCCAGTCTTCCTGTTATGTGGTTATGTGTGTGTTCCTTATGGGTATGGCTGACACAAACTTCTGCTCACTGTCCCAGTTTCTTTTTTCCTCTCTGTTCTTTGAGCTGCCTACTCTTTACTGATCTTTAATTGTTCTGATTCTGCTAGTACTGAAATCTGCTACTGAGTCTCTAGTGGATTTTTCCGTTTTAATTATTATACTTTTAAACTCAAGAATTTCCATTTGGTTCTTTATCATAATTTCTGTCTCTTTATTAATATTCTGCATGTGGTGAGACATTGACATCTCATTTTCTTTTTCTTAATGTATGTCTCCTTTTAGCTCTTTGAACATATTTGTCATGATTACTTTGAAATTGTTTTCTTTTATGTCAAAGACCAGGGCCCTGTCACAGGCATTTCTGTTGCCTGCTTATTTTTCAATTATAAATTGAAAAATGGTATGGATTTCAATTTCTTGTTTCCTTTCTTATCTTATAATTTTTTCAGCAGGTGAATATTTTAGATAATGTATTGTGGTAACAGCAGATAGTGCCCCACTCTGACCCAGCTCAGGGTTTGTTGTGCTGCTTCCTCATGGAATGTTTAGTAACTTGGGTAGAGTGCTTTAGTGAAGCCTGTCTCTCTGCCTTGTGACTTCTACAGCATTGCTCCTCCCATGGGCAGCAGTAGGATGACAGTATTTTAAGAAGGCTCCCTTTGGCTCTCTTTCTTGCATCTCTCCTTTAAGCTGTCAACTTCATCGGGCATCACCAACTGCCATGTTCTGTTGTCTGTCCACTGATTCCTCTATCTTTTTTAACCACATCTTGGGACAAAAATTGATCCACAGTTTGATAGAATTATATTTAGTTCTCCATGAAGAGGTAGATTTTAAAAAGACAGTCTTTGACGTTTGTTGGGATCCCAGAATGACTCTTCTTAACTGCATGCATGGTTTTCTTTGGTCATCTATCATGACTGTGGCTTTGCTTGTGGCTGTCACAAAGGGAGTATATAATTAATTACAACCCAAATGTAAACTCTTGGAGAGCCACTTATGCTTGAACTTCCCCTATTTTTTTGAAATAGTTAGTCTCCATGGAGACAGCTGCAGAGATTTGGGTTCTTACTGACTCACCCTCAGCGGTGCCTCTCAGCACTGCTCTGGAACTGATATTTGAGACAGTGGCTGCTGTCTCTCAGAATGACACCTCTGCTTTATGAGCAGGATATTGGAAAAATGAAGTATCCTCTGACTTTCTTAGGTTTTTCTCTTCTAGTGTGGATCCTGCTTCTTATGAGTTGAGGTGAGTATGAGCCGAGCCTGTTTCTTGACCTGACGTCCCAGGGGTGAAGTTTCCACAGGTCAGGGGAAAGGATTGTCCTTGACCTGAACACACTTCCCTGGAACATAGCCTCTACTTTAAAGAGCTAGGTACAGAAAATGCTGATGACTCTGCATGCTTGAAGCTGAAAGGAGAGAGTTCCCTATTGTAATTTACTCCAAAGGGAATTTCCATCATGATGAGCTGGGAAGGAAAAACAGTGAGTAAGTGGGTTTTGACCCCAAGTACCACAGATTTTATCACTGTTGTGAGATTTTTATAGGTCTTCTTTCATAGTGTTTCTTTGCTTATTTTTAAATGTTTTTATTAGTGTGTTATAATTACACATAATACTGGAATTTATTTTGACATAATCATACATGAATGGAATATAATTTACTCCATTTCAGTTCCCAGGACTTCCTCTTTCCATTCCCTGCTTCCTCTCCCTATTTCCCTTTCTCTACTAGTCTTCCTTCTACTTATTTACTTTCTTAAAACTAGTGCCTTATACAAAAAGCTGAAATTCTCGTGGTATAATCATATGTGTACACAGCAAGTTCCTGCCTTTAACTATCCATTTTCCCTTCTCCTCTATCCTCTTTCTTTGTTTTATTTATGGCCTTAAGACTATTTTTAGAAAATTTTAAAACATTTTTAAAAATATTTTTTAATATTTGTTCTGTTTAGTGTGTTTCTCACAGTATCATTTGATAAATGAATTTTCAAAAGATTATTTTTAGAACCAAAGGAAAATTAATTTGTTTATAACTATATTTAACTTGAGACAATATTATATATTCAAAAGTTTTATTATCTGGAAATTAATTAAGTTGCATAATGATTATTTTTTCCATATTTAATATATTAAAATTAAGGGTTTCCTTTTGTTATACCATAAGCAGTAGATGGGATTATTTTAAAAAGTTGCATATTCTTAATATCATTTTTATAATTTTAGAAATTAGCATATTTATAATTATTTTTTTTCCATTTATAAGTGGAGACAAGAAATTTGTTAACTATGAACAATCATTTTTAAAAGTAGATATATAGTATTCTCTTCAAAGTTTTTGTTAAAGTACCAAAGCAAACAAATAAATAATAATTTGAAAATTTGAGAATGTTGAGTCAATTATTTTTAGAGAGCTATCAAACACGTTGAGCTCTAGATGTTATTTATTCTCCAAATATGTTTTTCATTTTTTTGTTTTTCAATTCATTTAGGACCAAGCAATATCTTACTGATAAGTTATAATTAACTGAAAGAATAGGGAGATGATAAAATAATTTTTTTTTCTAAAAGGAAAATGTTTTATATTGTATCCCAGCACAATCAATTAGTATATCAATTATGTGTGCTTTTCATTTATTCAACAATATCATTGTTATGCTTCCAAATGCCTTCCAAAGTCATCTTGGAAGAACTTTCTGAAAAATAACAAAATTGCAATTCATTATAGCTGTTTTCAATAAATGTGAGTTGAAACTAATTAGTCTGCTTGAAGTTCACTTTATACTACTAATAAAAATTGTCCAAAGTACATTTTTGCCCAAAAGGTAAACTCAGAAACAATCCTCCAATTTTAATTTCTATTCTTAATTATAAAGAGCTAGAATTCTATGAGGATTTCTAATATTGCCCTTAATGAAGGATGGACTTCCTGTTTCATAGTTACACAAACAGATGTTTCATTGCTTATAAAATAATTATGCAAGGCTAAAATAAAAAGATGTGATGCTACAATCTTTCACCAAGTTTTCATGCCACTAATTACACACTAGAAACTGGTTGACTGTCTCTATGACTCCTACCCTACCTCGCCAAAGAAGTATGTGCCTAGGCTGCAGGAAACATGGACATTTAGGATGAACTGAATGGCTAGGAGACTGTGTTAGCACTTTCTTTCATTTTCTATGCTTCCTACAATAGATTTGTGAGGGATTATTCAAAGCCAGAAAAGTCTCTCATAGTCTTAAATATATATATATATATATGGATGGATGACCCTGATAATGATCAGTCCCTGGTGAAGGAATACGTGATTAAGGACGTATAATGACAGGACTGAGTTTTCAAGAAAGTACCAGATGAAAGAAAAGAGTAGAAATGAGCCTCTTAGAAGAAAGCAAATGAAATGTCTAACTTCTCTGTTTCTTGATGTCAACAATTCATGGCTTTGATCATAGACCTAAATAAGATTAAAAAGATTTTCTTTTTCCTCTGTTCATCTACTTTAAGCTTTAACTATTCTTAGTTGTCTCATTAGCTTAGTGTGCTTTTGTCAGCATTTTACCAAACAACTTTGTTCAGCATTTTTTATTTCTGTGACCTTGGGGTTCATCGATAGGTTTCATGGGTATGTTTGGCATACAAATGTACATATTCTTTGGGGTCTGTGTAAAAGAAGGTATACAATATATACTAATCCTGCTCAATAGTCTGAAACCTGGCAATCTAAATAATATTCATTTCTTATGCCAATTATATTTTTCAGAGAACACCCCAACTCTGCCCTCCACTTTGCCCTCCTCTTACTGTAACAGGGACTTAAAGTCTGCTTTTGCTAAAAGCAGACTCTTCACTTGGGCTTGTAGCTGTCTATTTTACTACCTCTGCACATAAGCATATGAATCATTTAGGTGTCATCTGCCTAAATACTGGTAGCACCAGATATACTAGTCCTAAATTTGATTGGCTGTTTTGTCTCTCTTCAAGTTTGAAGACATCAAGATAAGGGCAACTAAGATACCTTCAAGATTAAAGGAACAATGAATCTTGCAGGAGGATCCCTCCATGAGGGGGACTGAGTCTGTCCCCAATATGGAAGAATTATCCACGGTGGTATTCAAGGCCAGTCCCTAAGTGGAAGTGACCATCGCATGGGGAAACAAAACAGTCTTTTCCTGCAACAATGATTTCTGCAGAGACTGAGGCCCTCGCAGGTCCATAGTTGAAATAATAACACTCCAGATCACAGTTTGACCAAGACTGTTTAACTCCCTATACTGCTTGACTCCCATGTTTCTCCTTCCCCTGTGTGTTCCCAAAGCTATTGTCAAAAACCCAAATATAGAATTTAAGGCATCTGTCTCCCTATTTTGTCCCAGTATTTTCATACTGAATAATAAATTCCTTCTTTCTTCAGCCCTATTCGTTTCTGGTTTTACTCTCATGGTAGCATGAGGACCTCCAGAGACATGCCTTCTGCTTAGGTCTTGGGTAACATTATTACCAAGACAGAATTATGGTACTTCCCTCTTGTTCATGGAGGGTAAGTTCCAAGACTGCAAATGGATGCTGAGAATGCTGATAGTTTCAAACCCATTCCTGAATCTGTGCAACCACCTTATTTCTCTTTCTGCTTCCAAACTAGCAGGAGATGAATGAGCACCTTTCTTCCTCCATGCCCTTCTCCCAGAGCAATGGAGTCAGCCCACCATGGACTGAACCTCTGAAAATCTAAGCCCAAGATAAATGTTTTCTTCTCTATGTGGTTCTGGTCAGCTATTTTGATCACAGCAATAAAAAGCTGACTAACACAAGGCCTGATGCTTTCTGGCATACAAAGTGCCATCAATTGGAACACATTATCTGTTCATATTGTCCACCCACAAATTGAGTGCCTTTTTTATCTTAACTACACACTTATCACACACAGGGACAATAACTATTGCTATTTAGGTGTGACAATAAACTAGCATGAATTTCTCATTCCTTCTTCACAATTTAAGGAATGTAAAATTTGCTCTTTCTGTGAACCTTAGCAATCTTACCATACAGTGTTTTTCTATCCTATTAAGTAAAAAGCTTTCACATTTTCTCTAAAAAGAAACATTTTATGGTTTCTCTTAGGCATTTCAAATTTGCCAGCTTTACTACTCTTGTATTTGGGGATCATTATTAAGTAAAGTGAGTGTTACCTAAACATAAGCACTTCAAAGCTGTGACAAACCATCTGGTAACTAATACTTCTACAAGTAACAATGGGCTGGTATCATATATAACATGGATATGCAGAACAAAGAGATTGATTTATATTCCAAATGAGACAGATTGAGCTCCCAAGAAATTTCACCACGCTAGTCAGAATATCATGCAATATAAAACTTTCAAAGTATTTATTTCTAGAATTTTGCACTTCATATTTTTAGACTGTGATTGACCATGGCTGAAGAGAAAGTGAAACCAGGGAAAATATGACTATTCTATATTATCAAGACTATTGAAACCAATACTATTTTCATCTATAAACCTATTATGTACTGATTTTGGAACAGTAGGGTTTTGATATTTTTAATTGTAAAACACACACACAGAGACATAAATATAGTCATTCTTGGATATCCTTTGGAATTTTGTAGGCCTCTTGTGGACACCAAATAGCACAAATGTTCAAATTCCTTTCATAAAGTAGTATGGTTAAATAATCATATCCCACTGTATATTTTAAATCATCTCTACATTTATACAATGCCTAACACAATGAATTCAATATGTAAATAGTCTTCATAGTAGATTGCTTAATGAATAATACAAAAAAATCCATACATGTTCAGAACAGATCAAACTTTCACATACATACATATATATATATATATATATATATATATATATATATATATGCATTATATAGATTTATGTACACATATGTATATGTGTTCATTTCTTCAGATATTTGATCTACAAATGTAGAATCTGTAGATGCATAATCTACTGATATGGAGGGCTGACTATATAAATATACATATCTTCTTTCCCATCCTACCACCCCTCAAAAATCAATTAACATTTTAACAACCTTAATTTCACAATAGGTATACTTTTGTTTCTGTTGTTTAGGAAAATATCCTCAGAACAAAGTTTACATAAATTAACATGATTTGTACAATCATGGTATCATCTACAGACATTTGAAAAATAAGTTACACATGTGTAGAGCATATAATTTTAATTTTAGTGTTTAGGAAATTCTTAATGTGCATATAGACTAAGAGCTCTTTATAAATAATTACTGCCCCTAGGGGTCCCAATTGCTTGAAGTAGGAACCATTGGTTTAAAATAATAGTTTTAAAACAATTCTGATACAAGAGTATTTGTTCGGAAAAAAATTCCAACTTGAAAGGTCATTTGATATGATGATGGAGTTAGGTGGATGGCTGGATTCCTGAATTTCTGTCTGTTTCTGTTGTTGCTCACCCAATGCACCACCCTTCCTCTCCCCTGAGTTCCCTTTTTACACTAAAGGAAGAGATGAACCAACTTCAATGTTTTATAAGAGAATTTAGCCATCTAGGCATAATTAGATGAAAGGACTCTTTCTAAAGCATAAATGTTTAAGTGACTAGATAGAAAATACAACTTTGAACAGAAAATTCAAAGGGATTGAATTTCTCTTAAGTCCTATGTGGAATTCCCAAATCAGAGGGACTTTTTTTTAAAAAGAATCCACAGGATTAGAAGCTTATGAAAAATAATTATCACATATTTTGTTGAAAGGTTTCATGGCACAACACAGTGCAACTTATTACATGAACTAAAGTGACAAACTTGAAGTTATTATTATGATTATCATCATCAATATTATTATTTTATTTGTTTTCCAAAAAGATAATTACATTTGCTAATTACTTTGTTCTTCTATTTACTCATTTGGGTTAGGTCTAAAATGTAAGGAATTTTATGTTTATTTTCCTATAGGTTAAAATTGTGAATTCAGTACACTTAAGTATACTTAAGTTCATCCTGTTGGAAACAGTCTTTTGGGGTGGGCAGGTATTGAACCCAGAGGTACTTAACCACTGAGCCACATCCCCAGCTGGTTTTTATATTTTATTTTGAGGTAGGGTCTCTGTTATATTGCTTAGGGCCTCCCTAAATTGCTGAGGCTGCTTTGAATTTACCATCCTCTTGCTTCACCTGGGATCACTGGGATTACACCTGTGTGCCACCATGCTTGGCTGGAAGCATAATATTGATAATTTATTAATATAACTTACTCATTAACTATTTTCCTCTCAAGTTTTTGTTTTTGTTTTCAGGCAACTTAATACAGTACTCTGTGCTTTGTATACATTATCTAATTTGGTCCTTTCAATAATCATATAAAAAATATTGTATCATACATATTTAGATGAGGAAGAAAGCTAAGATTCAGAGAATAATATAATTTAAAAAGACCTCAAAGTGCTTAAAGTGAGGAGGCAGATTTAAACCCAAACCTCATGTAAGAGCTCATATTCTTGTTCATATATCCATTTGCCTGACAATGTATTTTTATATTAATTTTCCAGGAAGGATTTATGTTTGAATAACATTTAGTGCACAATTATTTTTCAACAAAATATAATGAATACTTAGTATAAAGATGCAAAACAGCAAGAGGAAAATTAAAATCACTCCTTTTTAATGATGTCTAGTATTAAATGTTGCTGATATTTCTTCTAATCTTAGAAAATATTTACATATCCATAAACATACTACCTATGCAATTTTATAAGATGCTTTCTTAATTTTTATATAACCTATACATTTTTTCATATTATTATGCTCTTTTCAAAATATTATGTTAAAATACTGTATAATTTTGATCAAAGCACTAAGTATTCAAATACTGTGTTTGTGCATTAAGGTTAGTTTGCATTGTCTCTCTTATTTTCTATGTAATAGAACACGTTTGAGTTTTAAAATTAAAATACTTTCTTACGGTAAGTTCATAGAATGAGGATACCATTTAAAACGTAGTTAAGTTTCCATATGCATAATACCAACATATTTTCAAAAACTTGTGCCAGTTAACAGTTTCAATAGAATTTCCTCAGTGTATAAAATTCACTGTCTTCTCAAGTCTGTCTCATACCAAGCAACAATCTCTCTAGAATGTGGCATAGCAATAAGCCATGTCTTACATTCACTCTCTTATACTCCTTTCAAAATCATACTGAAACATAAAATGATGAAATGACTCATGTTGTAAAAGATACAAGGAAAAAAATATTCAAGTGCCAATAATAATTAAAGAGGAGACACGTGCATTTCTCCATTCAACTTCTATAAATTACTTTGAAAATGAGCTAATGATACCATTTTTATTCCTGCATATAAAGTTCACACAACTCCTTTCAACCTACCCTCACCTTAGTTATCAAAGACTAGAATATTTAAATAGAATTTTTTATAAAAGATGAATCAGTATACACATAGATTTTCTGCAATTTAAGGAAATGAATCACCAAACTCTTATGTTTTTCTCTTGTCTTGCCCTTGATTGAATAGTCTTTCAGAGAATGTCCCGAAGTCTTCTTTGATATCAAGTCTGTATGTTCAGTTCTTTTCTCTCCTTGCTCTCCGGATTTGGCTTTGTTATTATTTCCCCTGTATTAATGATAGAGATTATAACAGTATCCTTTACTTATCAAATATTAACAGAAATTAATAACTTTTCTTCTTCTTCTTAAAATACATTATGTTATATTTCCTATTGCTTAAATGTTACAGTTGCTGGTTATTTAATATTACATATGAAAAACACTCCCATATCATTATTACTATTTATTTTAAGCCATTAAAATAAATACTTGAAATTTTATTCAAGAGCACGTTAAAAATTATACATCATGATAAAGTTGGTTTCCTTCCCGAGATGCAAGGATGGTTCAACATAAGCTAATCAATTAATGTAATAAACCACAAAAATAGAATGAAGTATACAAATCGCATCAACATCACAATACCTGCAAAGAAAGTTTCTCACAAAATTAAACACCCCTGATTATAAAAACTAAGAAGAAAATACATACAGAAAGAATACATATCATTATAATAAAGGATGTATATGACAAACCCAGAGACAGATCATACTGAATAGGAAAAAACTGAAAGCATTTCCTCTAAAAGTAGGAACCAAAGATATCAATTCTCACAACTCTTATTCAATACTCTACTTGAAAGTTTAGCCAGAGTAATCAGACAAGAGGAAAAAAAATAAAAAGGATATAAATAGTGAACACGGAAGTTAAATTATTTGTTTGCAGGTGATATGATTCTATATGTAGAACTTAAATATTCCATTAAGTCTCTTAGAACTGATAAACTCAGTAAAGTAGCAGGATACAAAATCAAAATATAGAAATCTATAGCTTTTCTGTATACCAAGACCTAGTTTAAGCTTCACACTCAATACAAGTCTTTCTGTCTTTACTATTCAGCTGTAAAAGTGTTTTTCTTATCTCATAAAAAGGCATAATTATCACAAATGATTATGTCTTATAAAAAGGCATAATTATTATAGTAATTACTTCTATTTTACTATTTTTGTCATTAGAACATTTTATAGTCATTATTGTTGTTGTTGTACCTAAGATCATTTTGTTGTAAACACACCTGGGTTTTTAATGATCTAGTGTAGTTTCAGTTACTTTATACATATCCTCATCTATCTTTTTCTCTGCTAAATCATAGTTCTTTGTTGTCTAACAGAGAAAAATTCCAAATAATAATAATTACATTTTTGGTTGAAAGTGACATGCATTTACCCAGGTAATTTGTTCCACAATATATGTGATAGAACACATATAAAAAGGTCATTGATCATTACTGACTGATCTCCGTTGAAATTTCAATTTGATCACATTCATCTTTTTCTCTCCAAATAAATATTTCAACATGCAAACTCACAAATATGAAGGAATACTTGTTTTGTTGTTTAAATAAAAATAGGGCACAATTAGAGTTTTTGACTAAGCTAAGTTAGAAAATTAGAAGATTTCAATGGTAAACATAAAATCAGTATGAAAATGTTCCTGCTCCTGTTATATGTATATTCTGACTGAGGAGGAAAAAGATTCATAGGTGAAATTCTATAAATATACATGACAGAATTTAATTAAGTTTTGTGGTTTTATCTATAAATAGTGAAGTAGTTCAACATAATCTCCATATGAAAAGCTCTGCAATAGTGTTTAGCAGATATATATAAGAAGAGCAATGATGAATTTTAATTTCAGCAATGCCATTGCTATTCTTCACACACATCAATATGTTCCATTGTAAACTACCTTTTTAACTACAAGCATTTGAGCATTTAAAGCAAATTTATATTTTATATGAAGATTTAATAAATTTGGAAGTACACTAATTGCCCTGTTACTGTTGTTCTAGCTGTATTATGATAGAACAAAAAGAAGGAAGGAAGGAAGGAAGGAAGGAAGGAAGGAAGGAAAGAAGGAAGGAAGGAAGGAAGGAAGGAAGGAAATCAAGGAAGGAGGGACAAAAGGAGAAAGGGTGGGAAGGACATCTATAATTTGCTAATTGACTTATTGATTTTTTGTACAATTTACCATTGATTTTTTTCTACAATTATGGTGTAGATATATCTCCCAAATGCTCCTGTGTTCATGCAGGAATGAATGTTTGGAGGTGAAAAGGTTGTAAAGTGTGTGCTGTAACATAGTCAGTCCATCTTAGTTTAAACTAACTAGGTGATAATTGTAGGCAATTGGGAAGAAGCTGGAACAGGTGAGTCATTAGGAGTGTACCCTGGCAGGGTTGATCTTTCCTGCAGACCCTCCCCACACCCTCTGCCCTGAGGTAAGCAGTGTTCTTTCCCCTGGCCTTTCTGCCATATTGTTCTGCCTCACCTTGGACCCAGAGGAATGAAGTTCCCTCAGTGTGAACTAAACCTCTACAATTGTGAATAATTAACCTCCTAATATCATCTTAAAAGTGTTTTAGTTTTTGGATGAAGACTTTTTTATTATCTAAATTAAGTAACTTTGGAAACTCACAGAATCAATTTCTACCTCCTTTAGTGGTTATCTCTTCCACTTTCTTATCTTTAAACTTTGAAATAACTCAGACTTGTTTCTATGAGCTTTCTTATCTCTGTGTGCTCAATGTTACCCATATGATGTCATGAATCTACACAGATCTTAATATTTGTATGCCAGGAATTCCCAAATATCTATTTCTAGAAAAAAAAATGAAACATAATTCTATAAATATCTTGATGGCCTTCTTTGATAACTGGTGAGCGAGAGAAAGGTTTATAACTCAGCTAATAGTCTTTCATTAGGTTCGTTAGCTTTTTTCAATAATATGAACATATATGAAGACATCATGTTTTATACAATAACGATATGCAACTTTTGTCAATTAAACTCAATAAATTTATTAAGTATTATATATAATATGTACTTTTTAAATATATATATATATATATATATATATATATATATATATATATATATATCAACCAATATCCAAGTCATTTATATAATAGAAAATTATCAAACTTTTACAAGATTTCTCAGTTTGCTGTCCTATTAAGTCTTGAAAAAAATGATATATCCATAAAATAGGTGTTTTTTTTTCTACAATTTCAGGATCAATAAGAATTTTCTTTATTGACTATCTCTAATCAAAACATCCTTCATCTTACTGGTGTTACTTCAGAGAGATTATATCTGTATTAAAGGCCAATGAAATCCAGTGGTTTTTAAACATTTCTTTTTCAAGAATACATTTTCCATTTTTCATGTTGAAGAAGAATTCAGGCTCTCTCTCTTGAAAACAACCAAGTGCTTGCACTGTTGCTGAATTGAAATTTCTGTTCGCTCCATCCCATGCAATTTTATGATGGCTATTAATTTGTTCCCTATGGTTCAGTGATGAATACAAATGTCAGATGAATCCACCCCTTTCTTTCATATTCACACATAATGTATGCTTAAATCACCTTGTTGGAATAATTATGCCTTTTTGACTTACAAGTATCAAAATCGTGATCTCATACATGTCTCAAATTCTGCAGCTGTTTTTCTCTCTGTTCAGTGTTGTTGAGGAGGTGGTATATATCCTATTTTGCTGATCTTTCCCACCCCCAAAATAAAATAAAACACATTAAATGTGCATATGTTTCCGAAATTCGTGCATACAGTAAAACCTAATTGTTTTTCAGAAGTTACAGGAAAGGCATATTTATGTCTCTGCAAAACATAAAGTATCATATTGAGAAATGCCTGTTCATAATGTTTTTGACCAAAATGCTATTGGAAATCTCTTTCTTGATCATGTTCCTTAGCTCTTCAGATATCAAATTTGAGCATATTCTTGGTTTTAATTTGTGTAGTCCCATTTTTCTTTTCTTTATTCATAATATTTTCTAACTTCAAATTTATGATACTTCAGTTATCTTTATATTTTATAATTTATTTCCAAATTATATCTAGAGGTCTCAATAACTGAGAGAATATACTTTAAAAAATCTAAGAAAATTATAATGCCAAATCAGAAAGCAAAATATTTTTATACTATTAATATTAATTGAGTTCTTTCTTATGTCATTTACTAATGACTTTCTAATTGTGAACCTTATCATATCTATGTCCACATCTATAACTATGTCTGTGTAGCTATCTATCCATTCATCTCTCTCTCTATATATATACATATATATATATATATATATATATATATATACACAAACACACACACACACACATATATATGTATGTGTGTGTATAATATATATATATATATATATATATATATATATATATATATATATATCCAAATTATCATTTTTTCCAAAAACTTCCAATCAGTTTTATTTTTAGGATAAAAATGATTATTAAAAGAGGACTATTTTTATTGACCATAGAAATTGAATAATAGACTACCAATTTGCTCCAAACCCAGGGAGATGAACAATTATCATTGGGATTAACTGTGTTTAGATAATTACTTAAGAATAAATAAAAAGACAAATTCTAAGTTTCTTAGCAGAAAATTCCAACTGTTAATTAAACAATCAGAATATAAAGAAAATATGTTTTGGAACTGACAGTGAACTATAAATTTAAATTTAACTATAAATTTGACTCAGGGGTGTTTTTGAGTTTCAAAAAAGATGATGGTTAAAAAAAAGAATCTATATTCTTAGTCCAATACCTGGGGTTTATTATGAATCTTAGTTTAAATAATCTTATGAAAACATTAATTTCTAGTTCTTATTTATATTTCTGAATAAAATCACAGAATTTTTAACATTTTACAGTGATGTGCACAATGAATACAGACAAAGTAATTGAAAATCTTAGATCAGAGCTCATAAGAACAAAGCAAATGTCTTAACATTAAAGATCTGTCTTTTCTTTGATTCTAACTTCCTAAAAAAAGGATAAAACATGAAAAATACTTGTTATATGCTTCCAAGTTGTATTTACTACCTAATATTCCAGCTATTTTAAAAGATAAATCTAGCAAATTTCCTATCTCCAGTTTCTAAAGCTATCTCCTCACTTCGTACACCTAATTAGTTATTTACTAAAAGCCATCAAGACTCTTGGAAACAGTAATGATATGCATGAGGCCCATCAGGTTGTGACCTGCTCATGATAATCAAGTTCTGGCCAGTAAACACAGGTATTGTGTTACCACTCAAAATGGTGATGTGATTTCTGGAAATTTTCTTTCTTGTAGTACTGGAGATGAAATCAAGGGCCTTGTACATGCTAAGCAAATATTCTATCACTGAGCTACATCCGCTAAGCACATCTTTTGGATTTTTTTTTTAAATCAGAATCAAAGCTAGCTGAATGGAATCCTATTTATTGACTTTGTGAAATTTAGAACTAGAGACATCAAAAACTAGGACTCATTGGAACTGAGTTGTGTTAATGGCGACTGTCTGAAGTGGCAGACTTCCAGATGGTTTACTTAGCTCAACTTTACAGTTTCTTTTTTTCTTCTCTTCTGTGATTAGGACATCTCCTTTCTGTGAATTTAATCTGCCTAGTACTGAACCTTAACATAAAACTGAAGATCTGCTATGGTGTAAAGAATGTTATAAATATGAGCTTTTCATAGAAATGGTAGTCCAATCAAGGTTTACAAATATTGTCAGCAAAGGGTTAAGTGACTTATTTACCATCTAATGTTTAGAGATATGTTTTCTCTCTATGGAGCTGTACAGACACCAGGCATTCTAAATAAATAGATCTTCTTGAGAAAATGTAATTACCAGTGTGTACGGAGCCAGAGCTATTCTGTGGACATAATAACTTTGGTAGCTGTGAGAGAAAACCAGTATTAATGAAGAGTAATCATGAAAATCTTATCAGTTGGAACATTTAAAACAAAACAATTAAGAGGCTTTTATTTCATTAAGCAACCACAATCATTCTTAATATCATTCAGAGGCTTTAATGAAAAGAGTTCTTTATTCAACCTCAGTTTAAATATAAAGTTACAAATGCTCTGAAAGCATTAGTAATTCTGAAATATCATTTCACTTCCAAGAATGTATGCTAAGAAATTGACCTTAACTGGGAAAAAAATGTATGCTCTATGATATTAATCAGAGCACTATTCTT
Organism: Spermophilus citellus; assembly: GCF_964194105.1. Classification (NCBI taxonomy): domain Eukaryota; kingdom Metazoa; phylum Chordata; class Mammalia; order Rodentia; family Sciuridae; genus Spermophilus; species Spermophilus citellus. Next base: position 21,681,898 of record NC_138189.1, on the reverse strand, counting down.
GAAAGAAAAAAATAAAATTTCCACTGTCAAAGATAGAATTATGTGTAAATATAATATTTAAGTAAATTTTAGAGAATATTTACATTATGGTTTAGATAGGAAGTGTGTCCCACAAGCTGTGTGAGATAATGCAAGAATCTTCAGAAATGAAATGATTAGGTTATGAAAGTCTTTACCTAATTAGTGGATTAATCCCCTGATGAGGATTAACTGGGTGGTAATGGTAACCAAGTAGGGTGTGTCTAAAAGAAGTAGGTCATTGGGGGCTTGCATTTTTGTTTTTTATTTTGTTCTTGATGAGTGGAGCTTGCTTTCTGTTTCTTGGCCGTCATGTCCTGAGTGGCTTAACTCTGTCACATCTTTCTGCCATGCTGTTCTGTCTCTCCTTAACCCCAGGGTTATGTAGCTGGGCTACCATGGACTGAACTTCTAAAACTATGAGCCAAAATCAACTTTTTTTTCCTGCTAAATCATTCTTGTCAGGTATTTTGGTCACAATAACAAAAAGCTGACTAAAGCCACTTATAAGGAGCCAACAGGAAAACTTGAAAATTAGGGTTTAATGACCTGGGGATAGTAATGACATAATATTGGGCACAAAAGCAATATATAGTAAATATTCTCCACAGTATTTCTATTGCTTTAAAGTTTTCATAGAATAGAAAAGTAAAGTGTTTCCTGCCCCAGTGTCTGCCCCTGGAATAGTCAGTAGAGTGCCACTATGGAAGTCCTCAGAAGAGCTATGTAAAGGTGATGGTCTTATTCTTTTTTGCATTTTCTAACGACCCCAGTTTCCTTTAAGACAATTTCAAAAATCGAATTTGTTAATTCTGAGGCAAACTGAATAAAAGAAACCGTATAACATAATCCAATATTAGTACAATTTTTTTAGATCTATGTATGTACACTGTAGTCCAGAAAATATATAAAAGGGGGACTAGAAACATTCAGAGACAACCACAGATTACTCTTTTGAAGAAGGAAGAGTCTAGAGTGGAACTGAGCTCTTTCATGTTACACTTTACACATATCTTGACAGTCTGAATCTTTTCTAATATGCCTCTGAAAACACAATTTTTTTTCAACTAAGGAATTATAGAAATTTGTCTGTTGTCGAAAGTTGATAAATACTAATGTGGTTTTCATCTTCCCTTTTCTTTCTGTATATGTAGGTTTTAAAGATAATGAACTCTGTGTCTCTTGGGAACTATATGTTATTTTTATTCTTATAAGACCAAGAGATGCTTGAAGGTGCATTTGAATTGTTGAAATGTGCTGAATGTTATTGCAACATTTCAAGGTTAACTTGTGTCTTAATATCATTTGCTAGAGTTATCTGTTGAGCAACATAAGGTCATTGAAATCTCTTTAATAAATTACTGCTCCAAGTGGTTTTCTAATGTTTTGATTGACTTGCAGTTTTCAGCAGTTTCATCTGTGTTTTTTTGCAAGATATATGTGAGAGCTGAGATTTGTCATAATCTATTTTGTTTGTTCAAGCTCTGGGAGGTAATCCCAATTGGAATTTTATCAAAAATAACCACCGTACGGTAATAATGATAATATGTCAGCATCTAGATTTGTTCTCTGCTTTATTCAACTAATGAATACTCTGGAGAAATAGGGGTAATTTTAAAGAACAAATTAACCTTAGAGCACAGCTACTGATAATGTTCATTTTACTGGACACCTACAAAGCAGCATAAATTTAAGTACAGTTTAATCGACCCTTCCAGGCGTGATAGAGATCAAACAGCTAGAACATATATATTGTGGTAATTAACCTAAAATGATGCTAAGATGTGTTTTAGATAAGTTCTAATAAATATCACATTTGGGATCGTAATTCTAAGCAAACAAAAAGAATTTAGGAAGCAGGCTACAACCCCATCCTATATATCCCTTAAACCACAATAGTTCCGATGTGGCTTTTGGTGGCAAGGACATTTGATTTTTAATTACTTTGTCGTTTCCAGCACATCATGGTCATGGCTTGTTCAACATGAGTGCCATGATGTGAACTGTGGTTTGTATCCCCCCTGCCTTCATCTCACTGCACAATTGACAAAATGTAACTCTCTGTCCTGCTAATAGGGCAGCATGAAAACTAATTGGTATTCTCTGTTTTCAAATATTTGTATCCTCAAGCCTTTCTGACTAAAAAAGCCTGACAGAGTCTCTTCATTATCTCATTATGCTATAATTATTGCATACTCAATTGCCAGGGCCTGAGAGTAATTCATTTATGCCGTGCATCAATATAAGCTTGTGCCTCTAGAACTGGATTGAACCAACTTTTGAAAATGCTAATTTAGAACACAGTGTTATTTGTCTCCTGGTGATTCAATACATAATTATTATTTTCTTTTTATTAAAAAAAGGAAGATTTGAATCAATATACTAACTATTCTGGCTTCTAAGGCTTTGTTGATATTTCCTTGCTATTTTCTCATAACATAGTCAGAAAAGATCAAGAAGCATTTACTAATACTGTTTTACATATTATTCACTCCTGCCATAAAAAACTTGGCATTCTGTTCTTATTCAATAATTTTTTTCTGAAATTCATACATCTCTCTTTCTCTTTATGATATGATGACTATCCCATTAACTCTTCCTTATCCTATATAATTTCATTTAATTTAAACATTATTTCTATCATCAAATAAAAATCTATTTCATAATTTCCAACAGGATGATTTTTATGTGGTACTTATTAAATATATATTCCTGGAATTGACATTTTTATGAGTTAAATATATGTTCCCTTTTTCATGTGTTTTTTACATTCCTTTATTTATTTATTTTTACTTCCATAATCCTATTTTTCAACCCATTTTGGAAAACCCTATTTTCTTATTTGTGAACAGATCACAAATCTTTTAAGCACACATATTATTATTTTCCTCTGAAGTAACAGAAACTTGAGCTTCCCATCAGAGAATTAATGTCTTTTATATCTACTACAAAATTCCCATCAGAGAATTAATGTCTTTTATATCTACTACAAAAAATCATTTCATTTTCTGTCTTTCTACTGTTCTCCAAACTTCAAGTCTTATAGTTCATTGCATCAATTATACTTCAGTCCAATTGCCTAATGTCCTGACTTTCTTCATTAGACATTTGAACCTAGTACTTCTTAGTACCTCGAGGGATCCAGAAAGAAAAATACCCAAAACAATAAAAATAGCAACAACCAGCAGCTCAAACAGCATGAATGGGGTTACACAAGAAAATCAGAATTTTTCTTCATGAAACATCTGTCCATTCCTCTTACAACTGCCTTACTCAAAAAATACCACTATTCTTAATGAACTTTGCTTCTAACACCATAAAAAGCTTTCAAAACATAAAATAGATCACGCTGCTTCTACTTAAAACAGTCTAGTTGTTTACTACAATATTTAGCATTAATCCAAACTCCTCTCCTAACCCAAAGAATCAGGAAACTGAATCTCACCAGTTTCCCACTTGCTAAATATGCTGTAGCTACGTTCACCTTCTTTCTATTTTTTATATCATTAAGTATTGCCACAACCAATTTAATCCTTGTAGTTGAATTTATTACTAATATTTTGTGAATTATGTCTTACTGTTTCTTGTTAAGGAACACTTGTGTGGGAAGAATTGTGGAGGAGGTCACACAAAGAACAGAACAGGCACACAGGGAAGGTGCAAACAGACCAGAATGCTGGAAGACAAAAGGAGTGCTACCCCTCTCTGCCACCGTCTTTAATAACCCCAAAAGTTACATATTACCCACCACCAGTAACTACACTTTGACTAGTATTCATTTAACCCTGAGTGCTAGCTAACTGAGATAAGATTCAGATTAATGCAAACTGGAGCCTCTTTCCTTCAAAGGATGTCACTATGTTAACCAGGTAGAGCATCCACATAGTTATCTTAGTAGCCTCATCAGGGAATAGCTGGGCATTCCAATTGTGGGAATCAGGGCCACCATTTACTCTCCTCCCCCCAGGAGTTTGCTCACCAGGGGAACGCTTCCCTGTCTATTTCCAGGGTCAGAATACCTATAGTCTCTACTAAGCCACTCAAGTTCTGGGACCTATCCTGAAATAATGCTGTCTTCCAGTGCCTAGAAATTTGCTAGGAACCTATATAACAGTTGTTTAATACACAAAGAGATGGATAATTGGCTTAATGATACTTTAATCTAACTGGTAATTAAATACAACCATGTGTCAGTTAATGTGTCATTATTGGTTTGTCTTCCAAACCTCATAAAATGCAGTGTCTCACTATATTGTGTAACCTCATACACACCTGTACCATACAGAATGGCTTCCTGCTCCCAAGCTAAAAACCTGTATAGCATGTTAAAATTTTGAATTCTGTGGGAACTTGTAGCATAATTTTAAATGGTCCTGAATCTAAATGTAGAAAAAGTACACTACAAGTATGGTCCGAAAGATGAAAGTGGGACACTTATATAGGCATTTGCCATGGATGGAATTTAAAGGAGGGGAGTCAATGCATTAATCTGAAGGTCTAGAACATTAATATATACTACTGCAGACTTTATAAACACTGTATACTTAAGTTATACTAAGTTTATAAGAAAATTTTTCTTTCTTCAGTAACAACCTTAGCTTCCTGTAACTTTTCTATTATGTATATATATATTTGGTTTTTAAATATTTTGACCATTTTATAATGTCACTTAGCTTAAAACATACTGCATAATTATGCAAAAATATTCTTTATTTCTTCCCTTACTATAATCTTTTTGTATATTAGTTGTTTGACATCTAAAAAAAACTCGAATGCAATTACACACATTAGACCAGCCCCAGACAGGACCAGAACCATCAAAATCACTGCACATCTTGCCCAACTAGAATGGCTTTAGGGCAGTAACATGCAAGAAGCTGTCTTCTCCCAGAGTAATGATAACTTCTTCTGGAATTCCTCTTGAAGGATCTGCCTGAGACTCTTTTGAAGAGGTACTATTTTTTCAGAAATATGTCCATGGTGGCTTCTTTATTTATTTTTGTTTTCTTTCTTTTTTAAAAATTTTTGGTTGTTTGTTTAATCATGGATTTGCTAGTAAGCAGATAATGCATTATAAACATTCCTCTCTATTAAGGAAACTGTGGTTTGGGGTTTTGTGATTTCAAATTCTTAAGGAGCTTATTGAAGTCTGCAAAAGGGTTCTGTTAAACTCTTCCCCATGAATGTTCTTGGGGTTCTTCTTTTTCTTCTTCTGCAGTTTCCTTTTTTCTTGATTCCTCTCTACCTATGCATTCCCTGGGCAATAGAAAAATTTCAGCTCCATTATAACTATATGTCACCACCATTGTGTACACAGTCCATTATTAACCAAAATGTTGTTAATATAACATTTCAGTACATGACTTTAATAGCTACAAGTGTTTAATGACAAAAAGTTGGAACCAAGAATATTGAAATAGTAACCTGACATTTACTTGTATCTGATGATACACTAAGAGTTCATACTAAAGAAAATTATAAACTTGTTGTTGTTATAAGTGCTAAATAATGTATTTCATTTATTCTTATTAATCTAATGAGTTAGGACCATTATTATGCCAATTTTTAATATGAAGCCTGCTTGCAAAGGGAAAGGCGATTTTTCTACCTGTGTAGTGATGAGAGTTCGGAGTATCAGACTTCAATGCCTTGAGAGCCCTTATGTGCATCAACTACACTTAATTTATTTTTTATTACTCTGAAAGGTCTCAGAAAGCAAAATTCAGGTCATCAACTTTCCGAAGGCCAAAAATGTAATAACCCATCTATTTCCTGACAAACTTTCAATGTCATCATTATCACATTCAAAGATCCTACATAAATCTTGATATATTTTAGAAACTTCTGATATTTCATTTACCATGTACACAGCATTATTTCAATCCTAGTACCTTTATGAATACATTTTTCAAAATAGGTGGAACATATCACATTTTAATTACTATTTTATGCAAAATATGTATCTTCCAGTTTACCATTTATTGTCCACATAAACATTTGAGTTATTAAGCCTAATACCAAGCTTGAATCTGAGATTTTAAATTGAATTCTTTTTTTGTTTTGATTTTTATGCAATCTATATGCTTTGAGCCTTCTCATCCATGGATGTAGGTTAAATTATTTTATGTAAGTCTAATTTGAAGTTCATTAGCAAATTTTGAGATTTTTGAAAGTTTTTCTAGAAAAGTTTCGTATAAGGTTTAATTTATCCTTGCATCTTATGTTCTGTAGTGGTGAAAGGAAACTATTCTACATTTTGTCAGTTATTATACTTAATCAAGTATACAACTCATTTATGCTTGCATTCTATATATTCTTATAAGGTGTGAACTACATGGTCTTAATGTTTCCCCCAGGCTGACTAAACTTTAGACAGGCTTCTTACTGACTCTGTCATGACATCCCTTTTCTGAAAATAATTCTAAATTCTTTCTCCCTGTCCCTTTGAGGAGTCAATCTTCCAGTGAAGTTTTTTTTTTTTTTTTCCAAGGAACTCAGAGGAAGCCCTGTGAAATATGGTCAGCAGGGAACATTACAAAGTACCTCCCACACTTGGGTTGCAGATAGGGATCAGACAACACCCTCCCTTGATCTGTTTAAACCTATTTCCTATGAGAAAGCCTTGAGAAAGTTTTCTTTTCCTGTGGGTAAAGCCAATTAGCAAACCTGTTAACCTTCCTCAGCTCTTAAACATCCTCAGCCCTTCATTCTCAGCAGAACTCAATGTAGACTGATCTCTTCTGCAGTCATTCTAAATAAATTTTCCATTACCTACATTTATCTAGTGCAATTTTTGCCAAGTTTTTTGGTCTTTTGTCCCATATAAAAAATAACTTCCCAAGAAAAAAGCATCAGTGCTTTGTATTATCCTGCCTGAAAGAATATTATTTTTAAATTATCAACTCACTGTTAAATGTTATCAAGAACTAACAAAACAAATTTAACTATTAAGTGGTAAAATATGATATTTGTGAATGACCCCACTAAAATTTTGTCACATTTTTGTACTGGAATCATGTGGGCTTCACTTATATTATTTAGAAAATTCTGATTATTTTTAATAGACATCCTCAGTTTTAATATGGCATCCCAAAATATACCAAGTATATGATGATTTTTAAGTGTAGAATTTTTGATTATCACAATAATTCACTCCAGTGTTATTTTAGTTAGCTGCTTTTTACAATGAAAAATTAAAGGATTTGTGAAAAGGATCTCAATTTAGCATAATTTTTTGAAACTTCAGCTGCCTTATGTTAGCTTTTACCACATACCCATACACAAAGGGTTTTTACCTAAGGTAATGCCTATGTTTACTAACTTGATTATGGGAATCATGTCAAGCTGTATGCACATATATCAAAACATCACCTTGAACTCTTCAAATATATAGAATATTCATTTGTTAACTACACTTAGTAAACCTGGAAAAAATAAATTAAATTTACATTCCAAGGACTTGCAAAAACAGAATTACTCTACTTACATTGAAAACATCTATAGTGCTGCAGTGTACAGTGAAAATCCCTCTAGATTGACGATTGGGGCCAGATTTGTCAATAACTAGTTATAGAATTTTTGATATGTAGCTTATATTTCTGAAGATTTATTTATTCTTCTAGAAAAGGGATTGATGATATGTGCCCTACTTACATATTTCAACCTTTTATTGTGATACCAAATGAAACAATGTCCATAATAGCAGTATATGGTAAGTAAATTATTTCAAACACAATTTTTTTTGAAAGAGAGAGCGAGAAAGAGAGAGCAAGCGAGAGAGAGAGAGAAAGAGAGAGAGAGAGAGAGAGAGAGAGAGAGAGAGTTTTAATATTTATTTTTTAGTTTTCGGCGGACACAACATCTTTGTTTGTATGTGGTGCTGAGGATGGAACCCAGGCTGCACGCATGCCAGGTGAGTGCGCTACCGCTTGAGCCACATCCCAAGCCCAAAACACAATTTTAAATGTTATTAACACACAGTTTTGAAGATTCTTTTTTTAATCTCCCCTAAGGTCCTTCACCAACTCCAGTGATTTACTACTTCAAAAAAAAAAAAAAAGAGCAAAACTTCTAACGAGGCCTAAGATTTTCTACTGGATCGGGCCCTTTATCTGACCACATCTGTTTCCCCCTCATTAATCTCTATTTTCTGCTGCTTATTGAAAAAACCCTGGACACTACCTTAGAAGTTTGGTTCACCAGTTTCTCTGCTGAGCATCTCTTAACTCAGAAATCCAAATGGCTTCCTCATCCAACCACAGCCAGTGTCTGATATATGCAGATGTATAGTGTGTATCCAGACATAAGAATACTGTGGTCTACTGTCAATGTAGATTTTAAGCAGTACCCTTCTTCCTGACTATCTAAGTTGCATTTTTATATTATTTTTTTCCTTCATAGATATTATTTTTTACAGTAATTTTAATCATTTATTTATTTATAGTTTGTCTCACACAATAAAATTCATAAATTTTAAAATGAAGATTTTTGTTCATTTTCTTTTTTATTTTAGTACTGGGGAATTAAACCCAAGGGTACTCTACCTGTGAGCCACATCCCCAGCCCTTTTCTGAAATAGTGTTCTAGGAAGTATACTTGAAATTTTAATACGAATGGAGGAAAAATGAGTTTCATGGGCAAGTAGTTTTACTTTGCCCCCAAATAACTTGTGTTAATTTTAATTAAAAAAGTGAGCCATATAAATTAAATGAGGTATACATATAGGTATATTTTCTTCCTATTCAGTTTGGTTATACAAATCTCATTGTAAGCAAAACAACTGAAGTCACTTAATGTAAGGTAAGACTATCTTAAAATTACAAAATAATCCTTGTGATACCTGGTCAGACTTTGTTTCCTCTTAGAAACTTTCTTCAGACTCCCTTCTTCATCATGTTCTGGGCCACAGGAGTTTGATCTCCTAAGTCATAAAATCCACCATATTTCTTATTTCTCCATCATCAGTTTTGGCCTGGCCAGTGGAGGCAAAAACAGATCATCATTGATGAGCTAGAGATAGAACTGACTTCTCCCTCTCTTAGTTCCTAAATGCAGTTTGGACAGGACTCGTTTCCCACCACTAGAGGATCAAACTCCCACAGCTGCCACTATTTCCAGGGGCTGGGTTCCATTTTACCATGTAGCATTGCTCTGTGGGGTAGATCGGTAGTAAAGAATAAAGAATAAGTCCAGCATTTGAGGTATCATGGTGCTTCGGTAGGCCTGCTGAACTCTGTAATTCTCTGTGTAACTTGACTCTCATTAAATCCACATTAGAGTTTTTTATTTTTGTTATGTTCTGAAGGGTTCAGCTTTTGCTTCAGAATCTCCCACACTTATGTAGGCCATTCATATAACACCAAAGGATGTTCTCCACCGATTGGGTTGCTATTTGGTAAACCCAACTATAATGAAGGATCCTAAGGCTCTAACTTGTTATATTATATTATAATATAATATCATATTATATTATATGTAATATTAGAATATTAGTCATGTAGTCCACACACACACACACACACACACACACACAAACACACACACATACATATATATGCATGGAATTTTTTCCCATCTTAAATTTCTTAATTCACAAACAATGTCAAAGAGAACTATAAAATTTAAACTATAAATACATCTACCTTTCATGGCACTGTGTTAATCTAGCCCTTTATATAAAATAAATACATGTGATTTTTAAAAATTATATACTTTATAATTTGTTTATAATTTATTTTTGTTTTTAACTTAAAGTGACAGAGGAGTCTCTTTACATATCCATATATGAAGTTATATAATTTCTTATTAATTTCAAAGTAAATATCATTTCATAATATTAATACCCAAAGAGAGAAAGGGAGTGTGGTTCTTAATAGTTCTAAGTTGAGTGATAACTCAATTGTTGATTGCCGACTTGGCTTTTTCCATTCAAATCTAAACTAAGCCACTTGCTATCTGTGTCAATTTGGATATTTTGTGGTACTTGTGCCTACATTTTCTTGATACATCTATATCATAATATTGTCTTCAGGATTAAATGGTTAATTTATTCATTTAACTTATGTATCAAATGTCTGCTTACCCTTTACTAGCTCCCAGAGAGAACTAGATACTTTTGATTCTTTGCTGAACAAAGCTGCCAAAGAAGTTTTATATCATGAAGCTTACATTCTCCAAGAGGATACAGAAAATTAAAACTCTAATACAAAACTTAAACTTAACTTAAAAATTAATACAGAAAATAAAAAATAAAAATATTAAGCTAGATAATATGTTACAGTAAGTGTTATTCACAGTATGAAGTTCAGCAGAGTAGGAGGTACTAGGACTTGCCATGGTGGGAAAAACTTCCAATTAACCTGGTGCATCCTAAGAAAGATGAAATGGGTAATGACTCTTCAGAGGGTGAGTTATGAGGTTCTCAAAGGGAAATGCTTACTAGATAGATGGATAGCAGTCAATGCAAAGTCTGCAGGTAGGATCCTGCATCCGTGGCCCAATGAAGAACGTAAATAATGGTAGAAGATTAGGTTATAGAAAAAAGAAACATAGGGAAGGCCAATAAGTCTTTGAATAATACTTGAAACAAACAAACAAACAACAACAACAAAAAGAAAAAAAAAACATGGGAACTATTACATGAAAGACATCATGGGGTTTACAATAAAAAAGATTTTTTTGGTGATTTCTATAGAGTTCCATCTGTGTGGGAAACAAACATGGAAATATAAAACTAATTAGGGGGCTACTTAGAAATCCCTATAAGAATCAATGGAGGCTCAGGCCACAATATTAGTGGCTGAAGTGGTTGATAGGTATCAGATTTCATATAATTTAAAGGTCCAGAAAATAGGAGTTGTCAATGATTGTGTATTGGGAGAAAAAGTATTTTGGCTTCATTACCTGGGAGGATAGAGTTGCTATCAGTTGGATATGTAGATGTTCCAGAAGAAGCAGATATCACTGAGAAAATCAGGAGTCAATTTAGATTGTGTAAGTTTCCAAAGTCTTCCTAGCATACAAGGGTAAATATTGAGAAGTGGGTCATCAATAAATATAATCCATTCTTAGAAATGGCTCTCAGTGACACAGTGGTTTAGGCTAATTTTGTTGGCTTATACAACAAGGTTTTAAAGGAGATGATTACAATGTCCCATGTACATAGAGTACTGGGTCAATTGATATAAAATTCATTACTACAACTCCAGCTTCCAACTGTATGTGCATGGCTTCGACAATAATAGGCAAGTAATTGAATGCTGGCAGTTGTAATGAGTGCCCAGACAAATGCCATGTACCACTTTATTAAATTTGATTCAGTCACATCCATTAGAACCCTTTCATGTCAAAGTGCTAGGTTTGGGTGACCAGGAAAAAAAAGAATAAAAGAATAAATCACACTTGCCAGTCATTCAAACACTGGAAGAATTTTTGTGCTCTGATGGACTCCAAGTAGATCAAGAAAAAGAATCAGTTTCCGCCAGTCACAGTAAAGACTTCTCTTTGAGATTGGTGACCTGAATGTGACAAAACTATAGCTATGAAGTATTATGAAAGAATACTCAAGAAAAGAAAAGCAATTCTTACATTGACCCCCTGAGAAGAGACTTTTATCCACATCACTCCACTTGAGGTGATCAGACTTCTGTGTTGCTAAACCAAATAATAACAATTTGTTTGTCACCTTTTTTTAACATAACAGCATTATTTGGAACAATTGGTACTTTTCTGTTTAAAATAACCTCATTTGGCATCTGGAACAACCCATTCCCTTGGTTACTATTTTCTTCTCAGAATCTTACTGAATCCCCAGTTTTACCTCCACTAATTGCCAAATTGCTCTTCCTTCATCTTCCCAAAAGCAGTTACAACCTTCTAATTTTTTTCCTCCCAAAGCCCGTGACTTTTATCCCTTGTAGCTTTCACTTGAAAATGCATTCAGTTATAGAAGTCAAATAAGCCCCAAAGACACACCTTACAGCAAACTATTCATCATTAGCAATATTGTACTGTATAACTAAAATTTTCTAGAAGTATAAAAATTATGTTGTGTTCTTACAAGAATAATGATAATAACTAATAAATAAAGAGGGTTGGAGGAACCTTTTAGAGATGATGGATATATTTACAGCATAGATGGCGGTGATAGTTTTACCAGTGAATTATTGTCTTCAAATTTATCAAGCTATATATAATAACTCTGAAAAGAATTTTGTATATCAATCATAACTCAATAAATTGTTTATTTCTTTTTTCATCAATGCAGCCCTTTCTGATACTTCTCTTACTGTGGTCCAAGCAGTCACCGAATTTAGTGTAGATTTTCATAGGAGATTTTTTAAAGAGACTTCTTGCTAGTGCCCTTACTAGCCTCCCCAACAGTTTTTTTTAATTATTATTACTTTTAGTTGTAATTGGACACAATATCTTTATTTTATTTATTTATTTTTATGGGGTTCTGAGGATTGAACCCAGTGCCTTGCATGTGCTAGATGAGCACTCTACCACTGAGCCACAACTCCATACCCGCAACAGTTTATTTTTAATACAGCACCAAAGGGTTGCTTCAAAAATGTAAATCAAGATTTTGCTCCTTTGTTCAGACTCCACTAGCCATTCCTTGCAGATTCATGTAAGGTCCTACATAGGGGTCTCTTGTTACCCATCTGCCATCATCACCATTGTTCCCAGCCTGGGCTATTTTGATGTCTCAAATACCAACAACTCTTTCTGCATCTTAAATGTCTCAGAACATTTGTATTTGCTGTGAGACTCCCAAGAATGCTCATTTTCTCCCATCACTTTCCCCCATTATCTTCTCATATGCTTTCACTCAATTATTCCTTTTTAAGACATAGAATAAGACAGCAACCCCCTGACACCCCAATACCACTTATTTTCTTATTCACTTCTTTTTTCCCTCTGTACCTCTTAACTCTGTGAGAAATACCATGCGTGCCTACTTTTAGTAGCTTGACATTGACCTCCCTCTAAAATTTAAATTCTCTGAGTGCAATCATATTTTTCATAATAAATAATTCTTAAACTAATGAATCAAATCTTCTTTGAACACCATTTATGTTTATTTTAACTACTCAAACAGGTTATATTTCTTTTCTAATTTCCTTCTTGGAGAAATATCCTGGAGTCTATTTTTAAGTTGAATATCTAGATGGTCAGGTAAGTTATGTGAATGTTGCACCTTCTGCCTATCCTCATGAAACTCCATGCTGAGCCATACCTAATTGACACTCTTCAAAGATTCAAAATTTTCTTCTTCAATGAGGATTTAAGAATTAGATTTTATTATGGATTCCCAATGGATTCTGGAGTATTAAAAATCAGCAGAGACATGACACTTAAAGTCTGCATGCAATCCTGTTGCCTACATCATGTCCATCATCATCACCATTTCTGCTGTGTAGTTTACATGTACTGAAAATTCAGTACACGTGATACCACCCACGCTTTCCATACTCCTCATGTAACTGACTGGTTTAATCCCAATGGCAGGTGTCACCTCACCTACTATTTATCACTTTTCCTATTTTAAGATGATAATGTACCTGAGATATTTGACTCGGACTTTTAGTATTATAAATACACAACCTGAAAGTTAAATAATAAGTACTTGTTTACATCACAAATTGGCAGCACTCCAAAGAGCCTTCTGGGATGAATGGGAAAAGGCCAACCCACAGCCACCTGGGAACAAGGGAAGCCAGCAGGAAAGGCAAACTTCACCTAACCTGACACAATATCCAGTTCTGTGTCCTGAATTTGTCTCAAAGGTAATATTTCAACCCTAGATAAAAAGGCCAAGGTGGTAATTCATTGTATACTTCTTTACCCATGTTTGGTTCACCAAATAGCTGTTTAGCCAGAGCCAAGGGAAAATAGTTCTAAACACTGAGTGGCTTATGTGATTACCCATTGTATTACTGATTGGTTATTGGCTTGTAAATCAGGAGATTAGGGGTCTGGTGTCACCCTCTAAGGTTCATCTCCATTTCTTTTGCATTTTGACTTGCTGCCATACTTTTCAAACCCTGGGATGTGAGGTCGATAAGCACTACAAGGATACTTAACAGAAACATCAAGTAAATACAAGCAACATTTAAGACATAACTTCAAGAGGTGTTTGCTATGAAACATAAAGTGAATAATCAGTATTCCACAGCTCACACAGTGTCGAACGTTCTCCTAATGAAAGTATGCCATAAGATATGCAAGGTTAAATTTCTTTTGCAAGGGGAACTAAGTTGCCTTGCTCAATTTGAGGAAGAACAAAAGTGAGAGTCATCTGTCTGCTGATAAGGTCAACACCTGGCATCATTCCTACACAGTCTCTTTCAGGAAATCATTAATTGCCATAAAGGCAAAACCAAATGGCCACAGCAAGGAAATAAACAAGGATTGTATTCAAGGCCTTAGTCACAACTGTCCACAAAATGCTGACATTATTATAAGTAAACAGTACGCTTCTTAATGGGCCAAAGGTACTTCTAATTTTATTTGTCCAAAAGTCTGGTATCATTCTGGGACTCTGACTAAACAATAATTTTGTGAAAAAATTAAAATGCTTTAATGCTTTCTATTTAATTTTACTCTCTTCAAAAGGACTGGAAAAAAGCCAAATATCTCAATTCATTGACTTATTCATGAAATTTACTAGCTTTTTTATTAGGAGTTTTGGCTTCATAGAAGTATATCAGTGTAATTTGCTGATTTTTGCATTTTTATGCCATGCATGCAATTAAAACTAGAAATAAGCTTCGATCCTATTATAACTGAAAGCCACATTTTTGCCACAATCAACACCTGACTGTAAAAAATAAAGGGATAGCTATTTTTTAATATAATGTCATGCTAATTATAGGAAAGTAATAGACAACCTCATATGACACACAGGTGAAGATAAGAAACCTCTTGACTGATATTGTACTTACATAATTTTCACCAAACTGGGCTTGGAGACTTGGTCCTGCAAGTTAGAAACCTGGAGTTGTTGTCTTACAGGGATGTGCTATTTTAATAAAAATTATAACACAAGTCAGAAATTCCAATTATGAAGTTGGAGGAGGAAGTAAAATGTCAAATCAACTGTACATTTGCATCAGCATGTTCAGCATATTTACTCTTCATAACAAAAAATAATGTTAAGAATTCAATATCTCAGAAAGTTTCTTGACGCATTCAGAATCTTGACCAGAGTTATTAACTTTATGATTCAAATGTCAGAGTGCTGAATTCTAGTAGCCTCATGCTGTCTTCTAGACAAATAGACCCGGTGGGTGGGAGGTATTCAAGGAGTCCAAAAGTATATTCAAGTCAATTTAATATTCAAAGTTGCCCTTTTCTAATTTATCTAGACTAACTGCAGCCCTCCATTTACATGCTGTTTCTCCTGCTGAAGTAAATATTACTAGTGATCAAATTGTCATGCCTTATGCTCCTACCAAAGATAGCGTTCCTGAATGACTGTTAGTTTATTTTCTGTTACTGTGACAGAATACCTGAGACAATCAACTTATGATGATGAACTCAATTTGGGCTTACAGTTTTATAGGTTTCAGTCCATAGTCAGTTGGCCTTCTTTCTTTTAGTCCTTTGGCAAAGAAATACTTCAGGATAGTAGTACGTGGTGGAGGGAGTTGCTTATAGTATGACAGTGAGGAACATAGAGTAGTGTTCCAATAGCACCATTGGGGCATGCCCCCATGACCTAACTTCCTCCCACTAGACCCACCTTTTGAAAGTTGTATCACCTTTCAGTAGCACCAAGCAAGGAACTAAGCCTTTAAACATGGGCTTTGGGGAAACATCCCAGATCCTAACTACAGCAGTTAACTTGTTTCAAGTTCTATATTTCTATATTTCTTTGGTTCCATAGCTATTGGATTGCTGTTTCTTTAGCATTCCTTCATTCAAAAATTGATTTTTAAACATTTATTACATAAAAATAACTTTGTCCTAGGAATAGATTGTTAACCCTAGGCATCACAGAAACAATTCTTGCCTTCAAAAAATACAATTTTTAAGATAGAAAATAAAAAATTAAATATATTATTAAAATAAAGAACACAATATTTGGTTGGAAAAATGTCTGGCATTTAGGAACTTTATGAAACTTGTCTCATAGCCTTACATTCACATAGAGAGATATGAATAAATTCTTTTTTCTATTACTAATGGTCCCCTCTTCATGCTTATGAATTTTTTTCTTTCCACACTTTTTATTGGTACATTATAGTTGTACATAATGATGGGGCTTGTTGTTACATATTTGTACATGCACACAGTATAACAATATAATTTGGGCTATATCATTCCCAAGACCTTAACCCCTCACCCTTTGGTCCCTTTCCTGTACTGATTTCCCATTGATTTTCATGAGATCCACTCCATCTTTGTTTTCCTTTTTCCTCTCTACTTTCCACATATGAAAGAAAACATATGACCTTTGACCTTCTGAATAGAGTTATTTCACTTAACATAATGGTCTTGAGTTCTATATATTTTTCTGCAAATAACATGATTTCATTTTTCTTTAAGGCTCAGTAAAACTCCATTACACACACACACACACACACACACACACACACACACACATACATATATAATTTTATTTTTCCATTTATCCATTGATGGACACCTAGGCTGCTTCCATAGTGTGGCTATTGTGAATTGTGCTCTATATGGGTATGCATGTATCACTACAGTAGGATTACTTTAATTCTTCAGGATAAATCCTCAGGAGTGGTATAGCTGGGTCATATGGTGGTTCCATGCCAAGTCTTTTGAGGAATCTCCATGTTGATTTCCATAGTGGTTACACTAATTTACAATCCTACCAACAGTGTAAAAGTATTCCTTTTCCTTCACATCATCTCCAGCATTTATTATTTGTATTTTTGATGACTGCCATTCTGACTGGTGCAAGAAGAAATCTCAGTGTAGTTTTGATTTGCAGTTCCCTAACTGCTAATGGTGTTCATCATTTTTTCATGTAACTTGTGACAATTTGTATTTCTTCTTTTGATAAGTGTCTGTTTAATTTATTTATCCATTTATTAGTGGGTTATTTGGGGGTTTGGTTTTTCTTTTTACTTCTTTAATATATTCTAGATATTAGTCCTTTCTCAGAAGAGTATCTGGAAAAGATGTTCCTCCCATTCTATAGGCTCTCTCTTCACATTCTGGTTTCCTTTGTTATGATTTTTTGTTTAGTTTTAAAAACATTGCTTTTTGTCTTATCTTTAATTTATTTACCATACCTCATAGATATATCTCATTGGGTTGGACAAACAAATGATCATATCTAACTCTATATTATACAAATATAAGATATATACATATATATCAGCTATATATAAATGTAAAGTATATATTTTCCATTTATAGTACATTTTTATTAATAGAAATATGTTGTACGTATGTGGTGTGGTGTGTGTGTGTGTGTGTGTGTGTGTATAAATTAACATACCAGGTAGAAAAAAATGACCTCTCTCAAAAAAACAATATAAACGACATTCAGTTGATTATAAATGGAAATGATTTTACTTGTCCAGATTCCTGTACATGAGAATAGTGCCTCAGTTTATTCTCTCCAATTTACCTCAATTTATTCTCTCCACTTGCCATCATTTCACCCCCTGAAGGATACCGGTGAAGAATGTTGCTACCTACTTAGAGCGGAGGTCTTTGGGATTTCCTAAAACCTTTATCAACCAGGTGTTACAAACTTAGTCCGAGACTGCAACATTTCAGTAATCATAAATTTTCCTTGAATTTTATTAACATTAAATGCTTTAAAATAATACCAATACCAATTAGTGATGATACTAGCTTTATTTCCCCCAAGGGGTTCCCGAAGGAAATATGGCATATATGGGATGAGTTCAGAGTTCAGTTCAGTCCCAGCAGGCTGCCTCGTGCCCATGATTCAGTCTTGCCTTGCCAGTTTCCCCCATCTCTACTCTGAATTGGCACTCCTGGTGTCCATCCACCATGTAAGCTGTATGCGTTTTCAGGGACCCTCATATTCACAAACTGCTTATTTTATAATATATCTATATTCATTGCAATTGTATACCATGCATATTTTTCCAATGATAAACAGAACAAGAATATGAGTTGACATTTTAAAAATTGGTCAATACAACTCACTATCTCAACTAATATAATCACGTTAAAATTCAGTCTAACCTATAAACTTTTAAACAAATACACCTTCAAATCCTTCCAAAATCTTCTTGATTTTAAGCAATCTTTTTTTCTGTCTGAACTTTCTTTTTTCACTCTTAACATATTAGAACTTTCTTTATGGATTTATACAATATCTACTCTATATTCATGAACACATTTTTGGAGGTCTTTGAATATTTCTGAGCTCCAAATTCTCTTTCAAATCTTATTTCTGTGCAGCCTTATATAAACTGATCATATTACACCATAAGCCTTTCCAAATTTCACTAACATTTTCTAATTTGATGAGAATATTTTGACCCAGCTGAGGCTTCTCTCAAAACACCTTAACTAACTAGTTTCTTAATGCCAGAGTATACATACAGGTCTCATTCCCTTCTAACATTGTAGCCCCATAAAGTTTTATTCATTTCTGATTCTTTTTTATAAAAATCTAAACTGTGACTTAAAAATCATTCTTTTAGACCTTGTCTTAATTTTTGTATCCATTAATAAACTTCAATTTTGTTCTTCCTTGTGAGTGCACAGAACATTGAGTTACAAAATTTTCAATAAGGTACTAGGTCTTTTTCTTCCTTTTCTGTTTTTATATTGCATCCACTTTGAGAGAATTGTGATGAAATGCTTACAATACATAGAGCAGCTAAATATACTCACTCATAAATGGTGTACTCCTAAATATTAAACACAAAAAATAGAGCTAAATTTCTTCCTCATGCCATAAAAATTTGAAGTAATTCAATGTCTACAAATAGCCATAATATTCTTAGCGTATGTATATATGTATGTATATGTCTGTCTATATATATATATATATTTAAAAGACTTTATTCTTAATTTTATATTAATCATGTTGTATTCACAGTACACATATTATCATACATAAATGTGTGTGCGTATAATGTAAATATTTGTGTACATATTTCCAATTTAGTTATAAGCCTCTGTGGAGGAAGAAATCTGCCTTTAGGTCCAATTAAAGAAAGACTTCTTCTTTATTTGATACTACATATTTCTTTCTGAGCTATCACCATCTCTTATTTCATCTTCAAATTTGTCTGTGCATGTTATTTACTTCTCTAATGTGCATGGAATTTATATAGTTGTCCAAATGAGTAAAAGAGAAGAGATATATGAGTAGACATCTTAAAATTGGTCAATACAACTCAATAGTTTAACTTTTATATAATATTCTTGTTAAAATCCAATCTAAATTATAAACTTTGAAGCAACTACAGAGTTACAGAATCCATCAGAAATCTTCTTGACTTAAAGAATCCCAATTGTCCATCTACAATTTCTGTTTATCTTTTATAGCATGTCTCAGTTTCTTACTGGTCTTCTTAAGGAAGATAATCTACTAATTTACCCTTAAATTACCTCATGGTGTGTAATATACTATAAACATTGTATAAAAAATGTTGCTAATTAGTACATTTTAATCTACAGATATAAAAAGGTTTAAAAATGAAAATCAGAAAAAATATACAAGGAATACAATTAGACACTTAATTCTCTGTATTAAGAAAAAAAATGATGCTATTTTTCTCTCTAAAGATTGAATCAGTGTTGCCATAATAGGTGAATGTTTTATTTACACTTCAATATTCTGTCTCCCACATACTTTCCACAATATTCT
Organism: Spermophilus citellus; assembly: GCF_964194105.1. Taxonomy (NCBI): domain Eukaryota; kingdom Metazoa; phylum Chordata; class Mammalia; order Rodentia; family Sciuridae; genus Spermophilus; species Spermophilus citellus. The sequence goes on along the minus strand of NC_138189.1, from coordinate 21,662,034 downwards.
GTTTCGCTTGTTCTGAACTGAGCTCAATAAAACATTGGGATGTAAAAATGAGTAAAACATTAATTAAGCATGCTAAAGTGATATCAACACTTCCTACTAGAGGCCAGCAAAGGATAAACTGAGGCTGTGGTAACCCCAGGAATGAGTTACAGGGAGGCAGAGTGGATGCAGGCCATGTGGAAGCAGGATCTCTTCTGCAAAGGGAGAGATCACATGAACATTCGCTGGGCAGGGGTCAGAGAAATTGAGAACAGTCTCTGCTTTTAGTCTTTTTTTTTTTTTTGGCACTATCATCATATTAAAAGCAGGAAACCCCTGTGCAGAAGCCTACTGGAGGTGCAACTGGAAATCAAGACCATTGGCTGCATGAGTCATAGGTCAATGATAAAATTACTTTATGTTTTAAAAATATAATAAGAATATGTATCCCTGAAAAACTGTTGAAAACAATCCAATGTCTGGTTTGGTGACAATTTTAAATATAATCTCCCCACTTACTTTCTCCAAAGTAGTATTTTATCCTTCTAGAATTTTATACTACATAATATATAAGTATATTGCTGTATACTTATATATTATATTATTATATAAGTATATATATATATATATAATATATATATATATATGAAAAATATATAGTATATATTTTACTGTTCAATTTAAACAGAATTAATCTTAAAAGTTCATTGGTTAATCTTCATTCATGTTATTTGGCAAACCTAAATTTAAATTTAAATTTATAAATAAATTTCAGAAAAAGAAATAGGGGATTAGAACTTCTTTAAACTGATCATATAAAAAGTTATTTTAATAAAAAGTGTTATAACATAGGTGATATATTAATATAGAAAAATTGTGAAATTTCTTCAACTCACTACTAACTTTTATATGCCAAGTCTTTGAATGTAAATATTGAAGACAATTCAGTAATACATTAACTAAACTATTTTATGTTAAAAGATTCCAGAAAATCAAGGTTGTCAAATGGACTTCTCAGGGATTTAGTCCTATAATCTTACTATAATAGCATTGAAAAAAAACATTTTTGTTCTTCTCTTCACTATTAATGAATTAATATTACCCACAGATTGAATCCCATGAGTTTCTCCTGATTTCAAAAGTTTGTACAATCTGGTCCCAACTAGAAGTGAAGTTTAATTTCATTTCAACCACTCACTATAAACCATTGACCAGACTTTGTGCATGTGACTTTAATCTGTCTGCCTCTTGACAACATTGTACAATTCAGAAATAATATAAATTATATATAGCAGGTTATTTTTTCCAGCATTTACATTTTTATAGAATGAAAGAGTTATTTAATTCCAAATTCATATAATTTTCTCAAACACTCCTCAAAATAAGAGTAATTAGCTTTATAAACATTACACTTTGCTATTTCTTTTAAACTACATCCCAGAATAAATTTTTTTAATGATGAAAATCATTGCATTAGTCCGTTTTTTTTACTTTAACAACTTTATAAAGAAAAGAAGATCATTTATCTCACAATTTCAGAACTGAGAATCTAAACATCATAACAAAAACTCTCCTGAGACCTCCTCTGACTGTGTTACCTCATGGTGAATAGAACCATGATTTAGAAAGTGTTTGCAAGAAAGAGAGATCACATGGCAAGATGGGAAGTCAGCATAATGGGGAGGTGAAAGTCTTATGATCCCCCTTTAGTCTCTGCCTCTTTACGTCCCAACCTCTTCCAAATACCACCACCCTATAAGCCAGACTCTTAACACATAAACCCCTGGAAGGCACACTCACACCATATCTGTATCATAACAATCACATATTATAGTTAAGTATATTCAAGACTTACTAAAAAAAGAAACCTATATTTCACATATATCTATGGGGTCTGCATTTTATCACCTTTTTCAAGTGTGACTAGCTTTTATATTCATTGGTAGGATACTCCAGTGCTGGTGAAGAAATAAGGGAATCGTTATTCTACAGACAGTTTGCTTTCCATTAATAAGTTAAGATACTGTATAATAGGTAAAAGTAATAAGTGGGCTGTTCCTTATTGCTTAATCATCCTAATGACTTGAATGTTCTTTGGATGCAGCTCTGTCAACACACTTTTTGAAAACTTCCATTTACTTCTCCCTTCATTCTGTTTCTGTGTGTTCATGTGAAAGTTCTTATTAAAACTAATTTGTTTTATGCACTGACAATCATGTTGAAAAGTCAGCAGGAAATATAAATCATCCAATTACTCCTATTGAGGAAGCAGCATGAGAGTGTTGATAGATTTGGTGTGATGATTTGTGTGGCTTTGCATCATTGTGCAATCTGAGGGGCTTTGATAACTTGATTCAGATTCGAATCTGCTCTTCCTCCCTTTGTTCTGCAGGAGATTATTTATTCCTACACATTCCAGAATGTACAGGATGATGGGTAGAAAATACAGGAGGAAAAATGAAGATAAATTATGGTGTGGGATTTCTGGTGGAAAAGCATCTGTTGTTGAAACAGATGAGGTTTATCAATCTGGAATAATTACCAATGCCTTTTAAAAATCAATGTCAACCAAACCACTTTTTGTGTCAGAATTTCCCCTAATCAGATTTATTAGAGATGTTAGAGTATACAAAATAATGATCATCTCTTTAATTGAAACAGCCGGGAACATAAACCATACCTCTCCACCTCTGACACAGACATCAGGGGAAAGCCGCTCATTAAAAATCTGGGGAAGTGGATAAAAATTGGTGTCATTCTCTAAAAAGTTGAAAACTCAATGTGGTACACAACATAGAGACTTTTAATAAAGCACTGTTGAAGTCCGCGCAGCTGTTGCTTTGAAATGCAACATTATTTTCTGTGTTGTCTTAATGTTAGTCTTTGATAATGCATAAAGAAAACAGCCAATTTAAAACATGGGGATGTCCTTTGAGAACACAGAAAGTTGAGTGGCACACTGAGAGCAAATTAGAGGAAAGCGAATGTCACCCTAACACTCCAGATGGCATAGAGAACTTTGTCAATAGATCTGTATGATTCCCACTGGGATCAGGGGCTAAGCTGGTCCAAAGTTTCATCAAAGGAGTTGGGCACACATTTGCTTCTTAAAATATACTCTGTGTTTGAGTTTCATTCAAAGCTCTTGAATATAGAAAAGGAAAGATTCTATTCACTGACTAAGTTACATCCTGAGGAAGACAGAGCCAAATTCTGACACAGGAATTTTCAATATGCAAATCTTATTTGCATATTGGCACATAGATTCTGGCTGCTCACTAACTCCAGCAAGAAGTTCTCACTTTGTTTCCTTCTATTGTAGCAATGCCCCACTGACCAGAGTTAGCACACCATGGAACCCAAATGCCTTGTCCACTCAAAGCCTTTAAGCCCCCCTTTCTTGTTCCTCAGAACCAGGCTTTTGCACATCCTATCTAACTAACCTTAAACCTCCTTCCAGTTATCCACAAGCCATCCTCTGCACCTCTATTCTCCCAGGAGTGCATCATGCAGCTGGTGGCCGCATGCTTGCAACAGTGCCCAAAGACTTCTGGGTTTCTGGCAGGAGCTCAGACATGTGGACTAGAGTCTTTAGACACGAAAGTTGAGAATAGCAAGAAAAGAAAGGTGGGATCCTGAGCCAGAGGATGGGACCAGCTCTCTAGCTATTTTCAGTTCTGTGTGGAAATCTGTCTAAACTTGTACCTGATTTTGAGATTCCTAGTCACATACATTTGTCAGGTTAAGAAGATAAAATATGAATTTTTAATATCTGCTTCTCTTGCTTTATGACACCAAATAATTTAGATGTATGGTATGTCAATATCATTTATTCTCTATGCCTCACAAATGGTAACAAAATTGCCTTGAATGATGAACAAGAAATTAGTAGATGGGAAAAGGTCCACAGGCTAAAGAGTTGATCAATGTTGATGTGGCAGGTTTAGGTTATTGGATGTTACTCTATTTTTGTTTCAACAACAACTTTCTTTCTGGTTAATAGTTTTATTTAAGTTGAATTGTTTACTTTGGAACACAAAATTCTTCATGATTTTCCCTCTAAGCGGTAACATTGACATTTTTTGAATTGGATTATTTCAGCAAAATTTTTACTTGGATCCTTTACTTTGCCCTCTTGTGCCTCCTCCTCCTTCTCCTCCTCCTCCTCCTCCTCCTCCTCCTCCTCCTCCTCCTCCTCCTCCTTTTCTTCTTCTTCTCCCTCCTCTCTCTCTCCCTCCGTCCCTCATATATTATTGTTCTCATTCACAGATTCTCCTCCTCCATCAAGTAAGAAATGAAGAGAACTTGATATTTTGTCCAGTTCTAGCCTTTTTTTTTAAAGTGATTCTCCCTGAAAAAATAAAGTAAAAAGAAATGGTAGACACAGAAAAGAGGGAGGACGAGGAAGAATAGAAGAAGAAATAGTAGTTAATTTTATGATTTAAAGCACTTTTCTGTCTACTTTTAGCCTGAACTCTTAATGTAAGACATGTTAATAACAACTGTACATTGAATTGTAATGAGATGTATCCTGATGGATATATCACTCTACTTCCAACAAATACATGCCGTGTGTGTGTGTGTGTGTGTGTGTGTGTGTGAGAGAGAGAGAGAGAGAGAAAGAAAGAGAAAGAGAGAGAGTGTCTGCTGAACCCCTCATGCACTTAGGATCTGGGCTGAATCCTTCCAAATAACGAATTCTGAATCATATGTATCCTTCAAAATGTTATACCAAGGGATTTCATCCATTTCTCTACTTCATAGCAGTTCTCATCATTAACTATATTATTTTTGTTTTATAACTTCAATATATGACTCTTTATCTTTGCTCACATTTATATCCAAACAAATGCCAAAGTCGATTTCATCTTCTTTCTTACTGTTGTTTGAAACATAAGTACCTTTTTCTTCCTCCTTATTCAAAATACTATCTCAGCAATAGGTTTATTTGTATTGTATATTATAACTTCCCATTTTATGCCTAAAATATGCTTATTAACCTTTCCTAAAATGTCATTTTAAAACAGACTGGTAACAAAAGTGTTCAGTATTACTTACTACGCATTCGTGTCTGACTTCACCTATCCTCAGTTAAAGACAGACATCATCATTAGAGGTAGACTCAGTTAAGTATTCCCAGTGACATTTTTATTTTTGAAACTTCTTTTTGCCATACAATACAAAGTTAACCATGCTACCCATCTAAATGCAGTATTTTTTTTCATTTACGTATTTATAATAAGCTAAATCCAAATAATTTTGTCTGTCCTTGTACTACCAACATTTCTATATTATCAAAGGACATATCAATCATGATAGAACCTTACTACCAGGAAGATTATAAAAATCATGTGTGGATTGCCAACCTGGTTTAATTGGTTAGTCCTTACCATGCTTGCCTGCTTCCTACTATGCTACTAGCCTCTTCTGAATAACTGGAGTTTGAGATCATCTAATTTCCTGATATTCTAATTGTTTGGTTACATTGCTTCATAACCTAAGAGACCATTCACTTAACTAGATTCTTGATATTCTGTCTCAACATTTGGGTCCTCTGGAAACAAACTGTTTGAGGTACAAGGTGGAAGTGGTACCTATGAAAATCATGAAAAGGAAACTTTTTCCTTTTTTTTAAAATTTGTTCTAATTGGTTATACATGACAGCAGAATGCAATTCAATTCATTGTACACAAATAGAGCACAACTTCTCATTTTTCTAGCTAAGAGGAAAAATTTCTATGCAACCACAATAAATTTAAAATAAGTGAAGTCAATTCTTTTATGTATGTTCTCTAACCAACATATCCTAAGATGCTTTCCTCTTCACAGTTTTCTGCCATGATGCTCTTCTTCACCTTGAGCCCAGAGCAATAGAGTTAGACATCTATGGACTGAGACCTCTGAAACGCTGTGCATCAAATAAACTTTTTTTCATCTAAAATGGTTCTTGTCAGGTCTTTTGGTCAAAAAAGCTGACTAAAACAATGATAAATAAATAAGTAAATAGGTTCACACAAAGATCCACACATAATTGTTCACAGAAGTCATAATCATAATGGCCAAAATCTATAATCAGTAAAAATACCCTTCAACAGATATATGATAAAATTTCTGTGTTACATGAATATCTTGGAATACTACTTGGCAACAAAAATGATTGACTATTTCATAAACACAAAGTAGATATATTTCCAGGAAGTTATATGGAGGCTGGAAAGAGGGGTATGTGGTTATGAAAGGGGAAAATATGTCATTCTATAAATGAAACTCTTCAGTGTTTTGACTATAGTAGCAAATGAATGAATTATATATTTAATAAAGTTATATAGAACTAAATGCACACAAAGAAGTACAAGAACTAATGAGGAATTAGGTGCATTGGTGAACTCCCAACAACTCAGGAGGCTGAGACAGGAGGATTACAAATTTGAGGCCAACCTCATAATTAAGGAAGATCCTCAGAAACTTAGACAATCTCAAAAAATAAAGCCAGGTGTAGTGGCACACTCCTATAATTCTAGTGGATTAGGAGGCTGAGGTAGGAGGACTGCAAGTTGAAACCAGCCGCAGCAAGTCAGCGATACCCAAAGCAACTTAGAGAGACCCTATCTCAAAATAAAAAATGAAAGAACTGGGGATGTAGCTCAGTAGCAAAGCATCCTTGGGATCAAGTCCCAGTACCAAAGTAAAACAAAATAATAAAAAATAAAAAAGACAAGGAATGTAGCTCAGTGGTAAAATGTCCCTGGGTTCCATCTATACTAAATTATTTAATTAATATAAACAACCAATGAAAAAATAAAATTTAAAAAAGAAAGAAAAAAATGAGTAAATATGGCTACATTGATGGGTTGTGTTGATGATGGTACCCTGGCTATGGTTGCAAACAATAATTTTATGAAGTGTGTACAGGTGGAGTTTATAGAATATTAGTCTGTATTGTTCCTTATTACAGCATGAAAATTTAGTACAATCTCAATAAAACTTTCAATCATAAGTGATTGTAAATTTGTAAGACACCTCTGCACATTTTAATCACCAGGTTTTTAAATGTGAAGTGATATAAAGTTCTGAGTTTAGAGGAATATGAAGTTTTGAGATATACTCGTATTATTTCTCTACCTATAAAAGATTACACAAAGGACTCAATTTCCATTTTGGGGGGAAGAGTATAAATTCATGAGATGACTGCCTAAAAGTCATGCAAGATCTCTGTGAGGTTTCCCAAAGAGACTAGAGAACTGTATTTAATAAAATGCTTAACTAGTAGTTCTTAGTAGGTATGACACTGAACACCAATAATACAAGGTATTCATAGGTGATAAAAGAAAAATGTTTAGATGCTGAACTAAAAACAACTGCACATTTCTTTAATATACGAATTTTATAAAATGTTAGTATTTATTTTAATATTCTAAGAGGGATGAAATACAAATCCTAAACAATTTGAGTCATGGTGTGTGTGTGTGTGTGTGTGTGTGTGTGTGCGCGCGTTTGTGTGTCTGTGTGTTTGTGCATATGTGCACACTTGCAGAATCTGTTATGACTAATATGTATTAGAATGAATTCTTGCAAGGGTGGTCTAATCAGAGTGAACAACATAGTTTCTAAGGTAACTTTAACCATTGTACCTCAATTATTTAAGTAACTCCCTTTACCTCTTGCTAGGCACATAAAATATTTGTGGTGTTTTTTGTTTATTTGTTTATTTCATGAAAGTATAGGGGAAAATATAAAAGTTTTCCACAATTAATTTTTTAAAAAGCATGTACAAGAAATATTGCAATACATTTTAATTTTTTTCCTCAGTATGGATATTGCAGTCAATTGTTTGTTTTTTTTTTTTTTTTGATATGGTCATATGTAGGTCAACAGTTACATTAAAATAAGTTCTTATTCAAAAATAGGAAAATTCATAGAACTTCAAGAACAAGATACTATTTTTCTACTTCTGCATATTCTCATATTTTTATTCAAATTTGATAATTCATGATATTAAAATGCCTTTCTCATCTGGAGCAATTCAGTAAAACCGTGATTCCCTAAAGCCATCTTGTTCCAAGCACATTGTTATTTATTCTCATTTCACTACAGCGATTTGATTTAGCATAATGCTGATCTCACTCTATTTTTGACTCTGAACTTTACTGCAGGCATGTATCAGCTTATTGCTGAAGTGGTTATACATAAGCCCCTCTCAAATAGTCCCTGTCCTTTTTTTTGTAGTCTCTTTTCAACATCGCTTCCATTGGGAGCAAGGGCCCTGACTTAGCTCCATGGGTGGCTCACCAATCAGGATGCATGTTCCTTTTCTGATGGAATGAACTATTGAAGCACGCATAGTCCCATGAAGAGAGCAAAGCTGAAGGTTCATTACTATTCAGGCTTGCTACCGATAAGAGGCTTCTCTTAAGTAAGCACATTAATCTTATCTTTTTTTATGAACATGCTTTACCAGTGACCCAAGCCAAGTACCTTCCTGTGGCTGTATCCTTTCTAGGACTCAAAAACTGCAATGCAGAGATGAAGCGTCTTCTCAACCCCAAACCCAGCTCTCCATATTTCTTCTTTATCCTAATCATTCAGCTATCATAGGTACACCTGATTGGTATGACACAAAAGTATGGGCAAGTGTGTAATGTGTACAGTGTCAAAATTTATCTTTCTCCCAAAACTAATAAATTTCTCATTAGGCTTTCTGGGAGATAGTGTGAGAATTTCTTATTCTGAGGCTGCCATGTATATTGGTTTGTAAAGAAATAACAAGAAAAGGGTCTACTTTAAGTCACATTATTTTGATTCTTCCCTTCTATTCACCTCTTTTTCTTTACCCTTCAGTATCTACCAGCTTTTATTCTCTTTAAAAAAAAATAATAATCAATAATAATTAATCATGTGTTGCTTGAATGCTTACTCCTACATTGGATAATAATGAATCACAGAACCATCACCAATTCTAAATTAATGTAGACTCTTACAGTGATACAAAATTCACTTAAGAATCTCCTGAACTATACTTGCAAGTGTAGGTATCTAGATAGAAACTAAGATATGAAATAAGGCCCAGTGACATTGTACTGAAGAAAAAGGCCACTCCTCAAGGTTACTGCAACGTGTGGTCTTAAATGTGAGTTTCAAATTGAAAGTTAAAGCAGCTGAGACACTAAATTCCAGGCATTGATTTATCAATGACCTGATTTTCTATTCCAGGTAAGACACTCTGTGTTAATTGTTTCAGGTTGAATACCAGTAATTTTTTTTTTTTTTTTTTTTTTTTTTTTTTTTGGTAATTAACCTCCCAAACAATTCTACAGGATCCTTCATGCATCATTTCTATCGGGTTCCTGATGTTTACAGCACATTATTAAATTCTGATTTTACTTAGCCCTTATAAAAATTCATGAGCAAAATGGTATATATATTATTGATCCATTTAAAAAATATAGAACTTTAATTGTTTTGCCACCATCAGATACCTGGTTAAATCAGACAAGAAACCTTTTGAAATAAGACAAAGGCAAGATGGGACTTCTCTTTTCTCCCACTTGCTTTATACTCTGTTCCTGGCAGAATCTTCAGGAGCAGCATCACTTCATCCCAGCAGCATAAACTTGCAAAAGCATCCACAGCAATTTGCAAAGCATCTTCCACCCTACAGCAGCTTTCAGCACTTTCAAAACCAGCTAATCATATCCTGTCAGAGGTACCAACCAGCAACAGAGGAGGGCACCATTTCAACTGAGCCCCATCTATGTGTGTGTGGGTGCAAGCAATCTCTCCTTTGAACTTCTATCTTCTGTTAATCCCAATATCATCCATTTCTTCTCTGTCCCTAGAGTTGATAGCTATCTCTTACAATTATTATCTCTGAATTAGTAGGATTCTTTTTATGTACTTAGGTCTCTAATATCTATGCAGTAATTAGGTGTAATAAATTATCTCTGAGGAAATAACTAAGATGGTTTTTACTTGCCTGATTGGTTCTGACAAAAAAAAATAAAAAAATGCTATTCCAAAAAAGGCAATAGAAATAAAAAAATAAAATTCCTAAGAAAAAAATTTCTTCAACTGGTATATCACTCTTTTCAGGGATTAGTGAGTCATGCTTGTCCTCAGACTGAAATTTTCATTCTTTTTAAAGAACCTCAATGACAAAATTAGAAACTGTAAGTTAAACCAAAATCACCTATTTTATTGCTGGTATTAATTTTTATTTTGCATGGAAAACTTCACTAGAAAATAAAAGTTTAACATCTGTAAATGAGACTTGTTTGGACTGATATCTCTTTGTCCTATATGTGAATGTTTTGAATCCATGTGTATTTAAGGATTTTTTTTTTTGCAAGACTGTATTTAACCCAAGAATTTGATGTGCATCATAAAAATCAAATGTACAGATTTTGGAGTACACAAGAAAATGTTTTCCAAAGTCTTTTATCATGATTAGTTGCCAATATTAAAATCATTGCTATAGCAATGCTAAAATTGTACTCCACGGTTCCAAAAAAACTGAGTCAAATGCTCTTAGGTAATTAATTTTAGTCATACTCTGAAACACCAAGATTTCAACAATTTAGAAACCATTTGTTGGCATGGAAACATCAACTTAATTAAAACTGGATTAAACTAATTAACCTAAAACATATTGTACTACTGAGTGTTTGATTTAAAATACTTTGGAAGGAAAAGAACATTTTTCATAATCATTTTACGTCTTTTATCTAATGGAAGTGTTTAGGATTCATAATGGACCTACACATGTGCTAATGTTTCAAATGACTACTTTCATGGGGAGAGGATGATTATGAAGAAGGTTTCCATTAAATAAAAACATTAATTTTTTTCCACAGGAATTCAGAAAGCAGAACATCTTATAAATATTTTTTTTTAAGAAAGAGTGAGAGAGAGAGTGAGAAAGAGGGAGAGAGAAAATTTTAATATTTATTTTTTAGTATTTGGCGGACACAACATCTTTGTCTGTATGTGGTGCTGAGGATCGAACCCGGGCTGCACGCATGCCAGGCGAGCGCGACCGCTTGAGCCACATCCCCAGCCCCAATAAATATTTTTTTTTTTTATTATCTGTACATGAACACATTATCCAAGAAATTTAAGGAAAATAACCTTTCACCCTTTATATTTCATCCTAATTGGATAAGGTTTATGTCATAGGATAAAGAAGATCTGAACATGATGCACCACTAAAAAAAATGGATTGGAGTAGTATAGTTAAAAATTATAGGTTAATGACAAAACCGTGGCTGTTTTTTAATATCCAGTACTTTTTATATCATGAAGCTCATAAATATATAGGCAGGATTCACTGACTTTAATATTTTTTAAAATTATTTTTTTATTTTACTTTTTGTTCATTTTATCAAAGCTGAGTGCTTACCATGTTGTAGATTCAACTATGGATGATTTAAATAAATTTATTGGAGATTTCCTTGGTGTCTGGCCACCATACCCACACTACTTATTGTCTCAGTAGAAATAAATATGATCCACTCCAATCCTCTAAGGAAAGATGGAGAACAGGCAGAGACACACATCAGAGTTTATTTGTCAGAGCTGACAAATAAAGGCCATCTCTCCAATGATGAAGAGAGGCTTAGAACTTAGAGAGGAGAAAGACTGAATGTATGATATCTCTTTCCATTTTCCCAAACGCTCACAAGAGTTGAAAAGATCCTTGATAATATTGGGATCCAGAGTGCCATTAAGTGGCCATTTAGACTCCAAAAGATATTGAGGCCAGATCTGATTGCACAAACAGATAAGGTTTTGGGGATTTAGGTCTGGGGTAAGAGAGAGAGACCCTAGGTTAGCCAGGAGGCAGTCTAGAGGATTATGGGAGGGAATGGATGAGAAGCCGCCCATGGTGAGACTTAGGAAGTGAGTTTAGAAGTGGGGCATCCCCCAGTCTCTAGTATAACCCAGTCTACAGGACAGTTATGCTCAGGGTATCGGCACCACTGCTGTGTAAGCATCCAGGGGTAGGGCCCATAGAAGGGCAAAAGCCATAGAGATAAACCCAAGGCCCAGAGGTCTCACCAGGAACAACTCTCTGTCACTCTCCGTGGTTTCTTCTAAAAACCCAGGACCCAAATAAAAGACCTTTAGACACGGTCGACATTAGGGGTCAGCTGTAGTTGTGAAAGCTGTAGCTGGGAGTGCCTCTGACCACATAGTAACCCTGGGAGTGCCAGACCATTAACGGTCACTTCCCAGGATTTGGTCATCTAGGTCAACCAGAGACAGGGGACTTTCCTGGAATATCCAGTGGTAGGTGCAGAGAGAGTGTTTGGCAAATGGAGGGCCTGGTTCCCTAATGGAATTTGGAGAAGGGCCAGGGATGCTCAGTGATTGGCAAATGGAGGGCCTGGTTCCCTAATGGAATTTGGAGAAGGGCCAGGGATGCTCAGTGATCCTCCAAGTGGGGAGTGGGCACACCAGGGAACCCGATCCAGGGTTTAGGCACCAGTGAAAGGAAAGCAAGGAACTGGAAGATGAGCAAGAAATGAAAGACAGAGACCAGGCAGAGATACACATGAGAGTTTATTTGTCAGAGCTGACAAATAAAGGCACATCTAGGGAGCTGGGGATGTGGCTCAAGTGGTAGCATGCTCACCTAGCATGCATGAGGCACTGGTTCCATTCTCAGCACCACATAAAAATGAATTAAAGATATTGTGTCCACCTAAAAAAAATAAATACTTTTTTTTTTTTTTTTTTAAAAGGCACATCTCTCCATAGACACAGAGGCAAAACAGGCTTGGGTTTTGGGACTTTTATGGGTAAGGATTAGAGTCAGGTGGGTCCTAATGCTGGTGGATAAGGGTAGGGTTGGTATGAGGGAATGGTGAGCCTGGCTGGGAAAGTGAAATTTTTCTTAAAATGGCAGCTGTCACTTAAGAAGTCCATCCAGATGCTAAGCAAGAAACTTACAGTATGTGTGTTCCAGTCTTCTCTGTACATTCACCATAGCTTCCTTATTGCTCACTCTATGAATTTCAGGTTCTAGCATAGAACATGAAGATGATAGCTTTATTGATATTATTTAGCCCACTCTAACAATTGTGCAAATCTAAATCCATGATGTATTATATATCCTAGCAATTATGGGATTGTGATCCTCTGATTGACCCCTGAAGATGTAGAAGATATGTAACCCAGACCATTATAAATAAAGAGAACTTGGTTTGCTAGCTACCACAGCAATTTGTTCAGGGGTGAGTGTTTGAGTCACTTTGGTCAGTGTTATAATGATGACTCAGGCATTGTTTTAGTCACCTTCTGTGCTTCTGGGACTAAGAGACCCAACCAGAGCAATTGTAGAAGAGGGAAAGTTTATCTGAAGGCTCATGGTTTCAGAGTTCTCAGTCCATAGATAGCCTGCTCCATTCCTTCAGGTTTTGGTTGAGGCAGAATATCATGGTGAAAGAGTGTGGCAGAAAGAAGCAGTTCATATGATGATGGGAAAGCAGAGTGAGACTCCACTTTCCAGGAGCAAAATATATACCCCAAAGACACATCCCCAGTGATGCACCTACTCCAGCCATACCTTATCCACTTTCAGATACTATTCAGTTAGTCCTATCAGGGAATTAATTCACTGGTTAGGTTAAGAATCTCATAACCCAATCATGTCTCCTCTTATCCTTCTTGAATTTTCTCACACATAAGCTATTGGGGGCACCTCACATCCAAATTATAGCAGGCATTAATTGGCATTACCTTCTATACTGATAATTATCTGTAAGTGCAATTTATGAATTTCTCATGGTAACAAAATCTTCTTATTTCCCCCAATTCCTTGATGGTGTTATTATCATGCCCATTCTACTCATGAGGCATGTGCTAACCGAAACCTGGATAAAAGTATTCTATCCAGAATCACACAGCTCATTTCCGTGGGAGATTGATTTCATATAGGTCCATTTACTTTCTTTTAAAAAAAAATATTTATTTATTTATAGTTGGACACAATACCTTTATTTTGTTTATTGATTTTTATGTGGTGCTGAGGATGGAACTCAGGGCCTCGCACCTGCTAGCTGAGCACTCTACCACTGAGCCACAACCCCAGCTCAGGTCCATTTACTTTCAAAGCCAGTTGTAGTTTGCCCGATTAATAAAGGAATTGGCAGATAATTATCATACTGATTCATTATTTTCAGGAAGTACTTCTGTAAGTTATATGGCAGTTATAATTTAAATGTAATTTTAAAAATGTGTTGGACAACTTTATAAAAGCAATGTTGTTCTACCACAAATTGCCTCTTTCTATGATAGAATCTTAGGTTCCATTAAACAATATTTTGCTTGAAGATATTGATTGTGATTAGGTTCACTAATTTGAGACTAATCATTTTTTTCTCTCTGAATCTGAAGGTCTAGATGTTTTCAGGGTTGATACAGTTTATCTGATTTTTCATCACATTCATTGAGTTGACCAGTTCCTTTTTGGCATTGAAAAGAAATAATCCTCAGAGTTCTGTTTTATTCACATGGGCCTTATAAACAGTTTGATACATAGTTGTATTTATACAATGATATTTGGATATTTTATTTTAAAAATCACAGTTTCCTTACACCAGAGAATTTATAAATTTTCACAAAATCTTATACACTTTTAGTATTACTAAATAAAGTCCATTCCTCCAGACCTATCAGGATGAAAGTAAAATGGTGCATCTGTCATTCATAATGTTTGTTTTTGTTTTTTTTTAATTTTGCTTTTTATTTATAGATGGAAACAGTATCCTTATTTTGTTTATGTATTTTTATGTGGTGCTGAGGATCCAACCCAGTGCCTCACATGTGCAAGGCTACCTCTCTGCCAGTGAGCCACAGCCCTTGCCCCATAATGATTTTAAACCCTACAAAAGTTCATAAATGGTAATTATTCATATTATTTGATAAGTGTTTCTTAATCTCAGAGACCATTCTTTTCTTTCTTCCAGTGAAAACCTGTTCACATCTAGTATTTCGAAGGTATTCTGGGTGAAAAGAAAAAAAAAAAAAACAAAGACTGTGCACCTATTGTTCAGGAGCTCACCAATTAGAAGGTGCAGCAGACAGCAAAGCAAACTGAGCACATGTGTGGTGGTCTCTTCTGTTTTCTAAGACCACGGGGGTAGGTTGATTCACTGAGTGCTGTTGGAGAGGAGAGTGCAAGGAAGATGTCATTGGTGTTGCCTTGAAGGGTAAATAGTATCTAACCAGCCAAAAGAAGAGAGATGACAGAAGACAGAAAACAATTCAAAGTAGAAGGACTAACATATGCAAAAGTTCAAAGATGGAAAAACAATGGAGAGGAAAGAGACAGCAGATAACAGGATTAAGAGAGCTTTTAGAAAGGGAAATGGCAGGCTAGATCATAAAGTCCTATGTGCAATGCCAAGAAACCAATGCAAAAGTAAATTACTGAGGAACTTTAAGAATAGTATTGGCAGAGAGAGAACTAGGAGAGAGGGAAAGGAGGGGCTGGGCAGGAAGAACATAGGAGATGGAGAGGACAGTTGAGAAACCCTGGCACATATCCAGACTCAACCTGAAAAGAGAATGAAATAAGACAATGGTACGAAGATACTAGTATTTCAGAATGTGGGCACAAATAGGAAGGCACAGATAAAAATAAAAGGGACTTAGTGAAATAGATTCAACAGTATATATAAAATTAAAGCTCAAATTACAATTTTTAAATAGAAGAGCCAAGGTAGAATTATTTTAAGGACATTCCTATTCTTAAGAAACACTAAGATACAATTTTGTATAATATAAATGTTTAAAGATAAAGCATAACTGACTGAGGTCAAGCAACTAGCCCCATGTCACGGTGTTATGATGGGACTGGCACACAAATCTAAAGCATCTGCTCTGTAGTCCATGGGGATTTCCATCCAAGCCTATGCTCACAGCTAAGTTTACTTAACTGCTGTGTGAAACACTGATAAATTTTTGAGTTCTCACAACAACTTTCTGAGTTAGAGTTTTCTTTTATACACATTTTACATATGAATACATTGAAAATTACTGTCTCTTCAAAATAACTAAAATGCTAATAAAAATAACTAATAAGATAACTAATTAAATTAGTATTTGAGCAAAATACAACAAATATGAATTGAGGGAACCAGGGCTTCACTGGCTGGTCTGTCCTCCAATTTCAAATCAGTACCTTCATCTTCAGTGCCATGGATTTCCACTCCGGAACACTGCTGCTGGTCATGCAGAAGGTCACATGTTTTGTGCACCAGGAGGAATAAAACTGAGTGGCCTCAACCAGCATAAGAAAAGAAACATTCACAAAGTCCTGCTTAAATTCTTCTCTAGTATTCATGTATTTTGTAAACACTGATTTTCTTTGTGAATCTCCTAATATATATGTTTAAAATGTACATCAGAGCCAGAGAAAAGCAATTTTATTTTAAATTATTTTTCAAACTTTCCTCACATCTTGTGATAAATTCGTGTATCATCTCCCCAATTCAACAGGTAACTCTGGGTGGACAATTTAATACTGAAGTTTCAAAATGGAGATTCTATTCTTAAGAATTCGAAGTCTTAATTAGATGGTTATTTCCTCCATTTGTATTGTAGTCAGCTTTATGAATGGCTTATACTTTGGTTTATTTCAAGAGAAGGATAAGGAAAAATTGGGGGCATAGTTTCTGATATAGCTACATAATATTTAGAGATGACTTCCACAAGAGTAGCGGAAAAGAGTTTGTTAATTTATTTTTGTAGGAGGGACAGTATGGACAAAGGAATAGGATGTCAGAAAATTGAATCAAGCTCAAGAAACAAGAAGCCTTATTTGGTGTATTAGGAAAATAAAGGAGGATGATGAGAGATATATTATAGAATGGAAGTGAGGATGGGCTGAAGAGGGCAAGGGCTAAGCTTAAGTGATTTGTATTTTCTTTGTCAAGAAAGACTGAAGGATTTTCAACACAAGATGCAACTAACACATTTGTTGTCACAGCTCACATTTCTCCTCAACATTATTAATGTTTTAATATGAGCCTGTTAAGGGTCTGTGGTGTGCAATGTGACACACATGCACAGGCTTTCACTATAAGTAGTGTATAAACACATGCTTATGTCAGAGACAAATCTTTAAGGATAACAATGATATAATGGTTTGCAGTGGCTCCACACAATTAAATAGATTCTTAATGAATTATGCCAATGCTGCTGCTGAAAATGATTAATTCAAGTCTGAAATATTGACTACTTACATCATCAAAGCATAAACAACTGCTTTTACCTTGCTTCCCTTTGGCCATAAATGTATGAGCCATTAGATTTGCTTATGACATTTTATTTTATTTCTTTTCAGCTGCTTCAGAAACCCAGCTTTAGGCAATTAATTATATAAGTCTTTTGTAAGGGAGATTAGTGGCAAAGGTGATCAAAATTACTAAAGTGGCTATATAGAGAATTTACCATTTATGACACATATATCCTCACTCTTTACTTTCCCACACAGTCTGATTTCATTGAATTGATGTGAAATTGAAGATTGTTTAAAAAATTGTTACAGTGATGAATTAAAATAGTCTTGCAGATGCTAATACTTAGATTATATTTATATTTCTTCATTCACATACATTCATATATGCACTCAGAATAGATAGAGACCAAGGAACTCTCTTAGGATTTGGATTTGAGGTGTCCCCCAAAAGCTCATGTGGGAGACAAAGCAAGAAAGTTTAGAGGTGAAGTGATTGGGTTATGAGAACCTTAACATAATCAGGGCATTATTGCCCTCATGAGATTAACTGGGTGGTGACTATAGGCAGTAGGGTGTGGCTGGAGGGGGTGGGTCCCTGGAGGTGTGCCCTTAGGGTTTACATTTTGTCTTTAATGAAGGGCCACCCTTTCTGCTTTCCTGTCCTGAGCTGCTTTCCTTCACCACTCCCCTCCACCACCAGGACATCTGATTCTTTTGTTTTCCTGAGACCTTCAACTAATGTATACCTCCACATTCAGAAGGATAATCTGCTCTGCTAAATCCACCTGTTTTAATGTTAATCCGATCCACAAACACTTGCCTAGAAAAAAAAGAGCAATGTTTAGGCAAATATCCAGTCATCTGTGACCAAGGTTAAGTTGACACGTAAAATTAGCTATCACACTACCTATACTTTTATTTATAATGTTAGAAATTATTAAATGCTATAGAAAATAACCAAAAAGGAATGAAAATGATGGATCTGTGGTTGATAGTTGCACATTGAAGTGTAGTCAATAGGGAAACCTCACAAAGAAAGCAATGTGTGAGTAGAGCCCAACAGGAGGAGGCTGGGGTTGTGGCTCAGTGTTTGAGTGCTTGCCTTGCACTTGTGAGGCACTGGGTTCAATCCTCAGCACCACACTAAAATAAATAAACAAAATAAAGGTATTTGTTCATCTACAACATATATATATATATATATATATATATATATATATATATAAACAAACAACAACAAAAAAAATAACAATAAGAGTATGGAGGTGAGGGAAAGTGAGAATAGACATTTCAGAGGAGCTCAGTATACAGAGGGAAAAGGAAAAGAAAATCTCTAAAACAGGAGTCATCTGGAATGTTCCAGAAGCTTCAAGGAAGCTAGTGGGATCACAGTAGAATCTGTGCCATGCAGCAGAGCTGAGGGAATTCAGATCATGTAGGATGTGCTAATCCACTGGACAGTTTTATCATTCACTCCAAGTGGAATGAGTCATCCCTGGAGAGTTTTGAGCATACAACCAACATAATTCATTCTAGCTCCTAGGTTAAGGGTAAAGTACAATGTGGCAGGATGCAGGAAGGAAGCCCAGTAAGGAGGTCACTGAAATAATACAACTGAGAAACAATGGTGGCTTTAACTTGTGGTATCAGAACTGGTGGTCAAAATAAAATTAGGTTAAAATTCTTTTCAGAAGTCCTATATATAATAAGGGCATAATAATCACTGATGGATTTTTAAGCTTACACAAATCTTATGCAATTCCTAATCTGTATATCTTTAAGCCTTGAATGTAAAGCTATTTTTTCCCATGTATTTTGTTAAATATTTTAATTATTTACAAAAATAATAATGTTCTTTTCTCAGGGAAGTTGACCACATATTTACAGAGACATGTGAGCTAAAAATATGCAGCAATATGAAAAAGAAGCTCTGATCTCTCTCTCTGTGTGTCTTTTTCTTTTTTTCCTTTTTCTTTTTCTTTTTGACAATTTAATGTCAAGGTTGGTATTTTACCCCCAACGTGGCATGTAATAAATGTGTCTGTGCCTAGCAGGGAGTGAAGGGTCTCTGTCAGCTGTATTGTTATGCTCTGCAGGAATATTTAAAACCCTTCATAAAGCCAAAATCTCTAAGCATTTTCATATTACTTTTTTACTTCATTTGGAATATAAATGTCAATGACTACTTCAGAATCAAATGAAGAAAACTTTTCAGTGAAATTGACTCTTTCTTGCAACTAAGAAGTAAGTAGAAGTCTATGGTGTTGGAAGCCTACCCTTACTGATTATCTTGAACCCTCTTGTACCCAGCACGTTATTTTAATTAAATGTAGTAAGCTCAAATGATGGTGGTTGCTGCAGCAGGGGCTCAGGTAGGAGTATCAATTTAGCCTGCCATGATTTTTCCTTCCCGAAACCACCACCTGGTAACTTCAACCACTTCCAGAATCTGTTCTTTATTACCCTGGGAAAGTTGGGAGGCCCAAAAAAGTAGCTTTCTGTCTTACTCCACCATCACAGCAAAAGTAGGTAGTTAATAGGTGGGAATCCAAATAAAGTTATTTGAGCTTTTTATCTCCAATTTGTTGTATAGAAGCTTACCAAAACAATTTCATGATTCCTTCTTATTCTGGTTGTGGTAATCTGGAAATTAAATACAGATCAATGTCTTATAAAGAAGTATTTCTGAAATAGATTCGAATAGAGTCACAATTAAAGAGACAGAAAGCAAATAGGGAGAGGGACTTGAGAGAGGAGAGAGACTGGGTGGAATTTAATCCTTTGATTGTATTTTCTGATATTTTCTATTTCAGACTTTCTCTTGATCTTTCCTTTCAGCAAATTAATGATCTTAAGTTAAATTGTTACATTAAGTTTCCTTTCTTCTCTCTCTGTCTGATTTAATGATAGTTTGGCTTTCAGGTGTCTTTGACACAAACATGAATTTTTACTGTATTTCTTATATTCATCACATTGACCATTCAAGCTCTATTCCATGTTCTTTACAATTTGCACACTAATTCACATTTTACAGATTGATGTAGGAAAGAGAAGAGGAGAATTCCATTCTCAGTTCATGTTGAATTTGGGTAACCAAGTTATCTTTAAGGTCTCCTGCAGCTTTGCCAATATGTTTCTTTTTATACTCAATGCAAACTCTCAAGTAGTAAAATGCAAGAGGATTAATCATCACATGCTATTTGAATAGAACACTAAATACTTAGTGTGATGCAAGAGTAAGTGTTGTATTATGACCTCAAGGAGGATCTTCAAACTTTTCTAAGATAGCATAAATGAAAAATTAATTGACCTCATTCAAAATCGTAGTTTTCACACATGCAAGATAGACGTATGAAAGGTCAGTTGATTGATGTATTAATAGGTATAGAGTGAAAAAGGAATAGCAAGTTGGAACTAAACATCGATAGGTGAAGTTCAGATATGTTTGAAAATCATATCTGTTTCGTCTTTTTTTCCTATTGTGCCACTTTTAATTCCCAGGCTATGTGTTAGTGCAAAGTCTTCTAAAATAAAAAAGAGAATAAAAAATAAGAGAGGAGAGAGGTACAGAAGGGGAGATAATTTACTCTGAGATGAAATTTGCTTGTTATGAAGAAGGAGGTAAAATTGGTGTCCAATAGGATCAGAGATCCTATTAAAAAATGGACTGAATTAAAATTTAAAAACCCCGAAGAACAAAATAACTGGAATCTCTCTCAAGTGTGAGAAGGTGTTGCTATAACCTCAGGTAGGTAGGAGATTCAACACAGCACAATTAAAATCATCCTGACAAACAGAATCTTTCTACATTCATACACTAAACAGCTTATATTTTCACATTTATACACTAAAGGAGTTCTATTTGAAAATATTTAAAAATATTTTCATCCTTCATCTTCTTTTTCCTCTTCTCCTTCTCTTCTTCTTTAATTCTCCTCCTGCTCCTCCTCTTTCTTCACTTTCCTCCTCCTCCTCCTCCTATTCTTCTTCTCCTTCTCCTTCTCTTCCTCCTCCTCCTCCTCCTCCTCATCATCATCATCATAATCATCATCATTTATTAGTGGTCAAAACCCTAAGTTATTTCTTAAGTTTCTCTAACTCCATTCCAAATTTAGCTATAAAATAGTATTTTCTAATCATCCTTTTGAATTATACTAAAGACTAAGTTGTAAACTTCCTGTTTAAATATTCAATTGTAAATTATAACAGGAAAATATATAGAAGCAAACTAGATTATAAGCATGAGGAAATAATATAAGTTAAATGTTTCTATTACATTTTAATAACTAAAAATTCTTGCAGTTTCATAATCCTATGTTAGATGGTTGGTCACAAAAGCACATCTCATAAAGCAGTAGGCATCCACACCCTTGGACATTTATGCTTTCAGGCAAAATGAAAAACCAGGTTTACTACTTGAAGTTTAGTTCACTAAGCATTTTCTATCAGCATTGTTTTTCAGGACCATCCTACAAGAGTGTTTAAACTGTCGATGTGTAGATGGTGCTTATATTTGGTGCAGAACCATTTGGAAACCAGGTCTGGGTATTTCTTCCTTATTCAACTGTTTAACACTTACGTGTGGTTTGAGAAGAAACAGTAGGAACATTGGCAATGAGCATGTGGAGCGCTTCCTCACATACTTTCTCCTTCAGAACCTCCTTTATGCTGATTGTGCATTCTGCTTTCCTCTTATGTAGTGCAGCTGTGCATGCTTAGATACATGAACTCAACATTCTGGCAATACCCAGTTCATGATGGAATAATACCCAGTTCATTATTGCCAGCTCATCACTTGTAAATCTGGTAGCTCAGGGTAATGTACGGAGTTTCTCCTAAGGACTAATAAGAAATAAAATGCTACTTTTTAAAAACTTTCAAGTGCTGCAATTTTATTTTTTAATCCATAGTCTTAAGTAATATTTGATAGAATATGTAGTTGATTCATTAATTTTGTTTTATAAAATCAGAAACATACTGCTAAATTAGACACTTAAACTAAAAAAGCAAATGATAATTACACTGAATATGTAGTTATACCTAATATTATTCTGACATATTCATAAATGCATTTCCCTGATTCCTTTCCTCTCCTCTAACAGTCTTCCCTCTATTCATTTATTGATTTTAATTGGTTATTAACATTATATAATAAATTTGAATCCATACTGGTATGTTCATACATACACTTAGTAAAGTTTGGTCAACTTCATTTCCTAGGCCTTCCCTTTATTCTCCCCTTACCCTCCCTCGTGGTCACTCACTTCTATTCAACAATCTCCCTTTCATTTATCTTCTTTTTAACTCCAGAGTAAAATAAGGAAGACAAAGACTTGATCCTACTTTACCAGGTAGGATGACACTTTGGCAATCTTCTTTGGCAGGCCATGATAATTCACGTGTCCACTGAAAGAGTTGGGCAAGAGAGTATGAAAGGGGCTCAAATGGGTCACACAATTGCCACAAGGATTTCTTCATGGCTTCATTGTGTAAGATAGTCCTAATTCCTCTGGCTGAACAGGCCCAAGTATTTCACTCAAAATGGTGAATTCTTGTTGTCTGATAGTTTTAAAATAAAATGCTCTGACGGAGATAATAGATAATAGCTTAATGAAACTATTACTATATCTACATGAAGAGTATACCTTTTGTGGGATCAATAGCTTCATTTTAAATATTTCAGATGTAGAAGAATAGGAACCACAAAATTTCTAGTGAGTCATTGGGCATAAAAGTAAGAATCACTCCTGTTTCTGTTACTTCATTCATGAACTTTTATGTTCTTCTCATTGGGGGATCAAACCATAGAGAAATCTCTAACTTGATGTATATAATGTATGCTGAAGACTGGTGTCCTTCCCTTCATATAGTGCAGCTATATCCTCAGTAGGTCATTCTAGCAGCATGAATATTCTTGTATGTGACATTACCAATGGAGACCATTGTGATGATCACATGCAAAATCACATATGGAATTTTGTATCAGTGTTTCAGACATACTGTAAATCCCCAGATAGTTGACTGGCTAAGTTTCTTTTAGCAGAAAGGTAATTCTATATATTGCAATGTGCTAATATCTCTGAGGATGAACTATTGGCTTTTCTAAGATGCAAAGGGGTTTTGTAATATACTTGTTATCAAAGGGCTAGTTGGTCTCTTTGAGCTATACAATTCAGGGCAGGGACTGAATATTTTGCAGCATTGCAGGTGACATTGAGAACTGAGTTAGTTTCTCATGAACTTACTTGTGTTTGTGTTCTCTGTACTATTCAAGCTCAATATATGTTGAAGTCAAATCCCTAGTACTTATGAATGTGGCACTAATTGTTTACACTAATTACTGGATACCCTTAGCATCAGTGGGATTCACACTTCAGATTAGGGCTAATGTAGATTAGGGGATCATTAATCTCCATAAGACTTTCTGTTCAGATCATTCTCACAATGAAATCCATGGATCTGTGATTTTTATCTCAAGTCTGAATGCAAAATTTGAACAAATTTCTTCAGCAATAATCACTTTTACAAGTGAATTGAGTCACACAGTAGAGCTATTATTATTTTTTTTTTAAAAAGGCCATGTAGAAGCCCTAGAACTCTCACTATATACAAAAATAGCAAGCCAAAACCAGGTTCTATAACCCTTGAGAAATTGTAAAGATTGGTGCCATGAACAAATGTAAAAGATAAAGGATGGTCATTCTTCCCGATATCCAGACAAGTAACTTATTCAGTCTGGGAAGAAGACAGGTCTTAGAGAATGAGAATGGATTACAGTCTATTAATCAATGGTGACTCTCTTGGCAGCTCCTTTACCAGGTGTACCTTAATTCCCAGAGCAAATCTCTACATCCCTTGGCATCTGATATGCAGACCTTTAGCTGGCAACCACATTTTTCCCTATATCTTTAATAAATACCATCAACATCACACAAGAACCAAAAAACCTATGAATATAATAGAGGAAGGGGATATAATAGGAGAGGGGGAGACTAAATGTCTGGAAAGCTTTAGACTGTTTAATGAGAAACAAATCAGAATTACAATTGTGTTCCCAAGAATAACTGCAGTGATGGTAGCTACAGTGCCTCTCACTAACTTCTTTCTTATTTATGAAACCATGAGGTAGCTGCTCCCAAATGTGGGTGAATAAATAGATCTATGCAGAACAAAGTGTGAATTGTAGCAATCATGCAGATGGGCTGTTCTGATCCCTGTCAAGAAAACTCCTGGGAGAGCAGGATGGGCTGATGACTTCCATCAGCCCCTGGCCCTTTGTGCTCTATTCTGGTGCTCACACTAGTAGCAGACTCACCTCCACTTTATTCTCCAGCCATGGGCGAGAGCATGACAGTTTCCCAGGACCCTGATGAAAGACTGCTGCAACAGGTACTCTTTGCTCAGGGGTACTCCTGTGGATTTATTGAGATGTCTTTGGAATCATTTGCCATCTAAATATTTTCCTACAAGTTTCTTCTTTTCTCTTGTCATAGGCACAGCACAGTTGTACCAGTACAGTGAGGTAGGTGGCAGGAAAGACAAAGAAAGTTCCTGAAGACAGCATGGGAGATATATGACTTTGGGGAGAAGTCTTAAAAGACATGGGGTACAGCTCCTAGAAGAGTTCAGTGGCCACAGGATGAACTGGCAGCACCTCTGAGACTCATGGTGGTTTGACAAGCATATCCTCCTGTCCCTCATGGTGTTTATCCCTGTTCAACTGGGGGGACATGTGGTACACATCCTTTCCACAGTGCCCTCAGTTCCACACCTGTCCCCTCTTAGGGTTTTATGTTAAGCCCTAGAAGCAGTGGCATCATCAGCATTAGATTACTTGAATCTTGAGCATCGCAAGGAGCAACTGATCTGGCATTGATGCTGGAAATTAGTTTTCTCTCTTTTTATTTCTTTTTTAAAATACTTTGAGACAATGTCTCCCTAGGTTGCTGGGGCTGACCTCACACTTGCAATCCTCCTGCCTCGTCCTCCAGAGTCACTGGTATTAGAGGCATGTGCCACCACCCCAGCAAGAAAGTAACTTTCTATCGATAGCACCAATTTACCCAATTTCCCAATATACTTAAGAGAAAGTCAATGTCCTTCAAGACAATATGTATCTGGATTTTCAAGCCCAGGCTTGCTCTCATTGTTCCCTTAACTTGGCTAGGTTTTGGGGAAAAGAAAGGAGCATTCAGGGTCATGGTATTTTATTGACCTTCTTTTCTTTTTGGAAAACACACATTTTCCTTTTTCAAAATTTCAGAACTGCATGATATTTTGAAGGTTTTCCCTGACTACTGTTGTTCTCTCACTATTTATCCATATATATTTATATTATTAGTAGTAAATCTCTTACAGGGCTAATTGTGTTTGCTATGTTCTACTTTAAAAACAGAAGTGACAAAATGATGATAAGAAAACAGGAAAAAAGTTCTGAGAAAGTAATACTAAAAATAAAGATAACATGAACACTTAAATGTAAGAAGAGACATTCAAACATGAGGGCATTAAACTTCTCAAGGAATTTGGATTCTGTGTCCTATATAAGTGATAAGCTAAAATTGATCAAAGCCACCTGGTTTAGATTAAGTATGCAATGACTTTTTTCTAGATTTATATGAGGGTAGGAATACGAACTAGTAAAAGTCAATGAGATTTAAGGAAATTTCACCTCTTGGCTGGACTAAAGATTTGGCAAAGTATGTATATGTGCGTATATATATATATATATATATATATATATATATATATATCCCCTTCCCTGTGGTTTTTAGGTAATTTTTAAAGATATAATTTTGAATACACAGCTGCTATTTTTAGAATATGGTAGAGATTCAAAAGAGTTTCAGAAAAGGTATATAACATAAAATAACAGAAATAGTACATTATTGGAGCTCCAGTGGCGCAATCGGTTAGCGTGCGGTACTTATAAGAAATAGTACATTATCAAGTCCCCACTTTATATGGCATTATTATAGTTTTGGCTAGAGTATTCAAATTGACAAGGATAAGATAAAGGATAATCAACACTAATAATCAGATTTAATAGCTTTCCTATATGTGATCACAATTACAATTTACACTCTGAAGATATGCAATTCATACAAAACTTACTGCACATTTAGAAATACTAATTTTTTGTTTTTGTTTTTTTGGCATGAGAAATACTATTAAAATGTTACAATGCTAGTATCATCCTACAGACATGAGGAAAAGTTGGCTGATTTTCTCTTCCATTTATTAATTAGTATTAAGGCTACCTTCTGTTTTTGAAATCCCCAGTATCTTGCAATGCTAATAATGTTCCCCTTACACACATTTCCTTTATATGGTTTTAGATTTTCTACTCAATTTAATTGTTGTGTAATTTTTTTAAATAAAAGAGTGTGAATTGTTATAAGTTTGGTAACTGTATTTTCTATTCAGAGGTTAGCATCAAAACGGCACAACACAAAATATAGGAGAGAAAATTCACTAAACACTAAAACTAAAACTATAGTGTGTATAATGACTACCAAAATAAAACTATGGCAATTCAGTGAACTGTGCTTAGAATATGAGACTTTTGAACAAATATACTCATAGGATTGAATCATAGTATTTGGTGCACATTCACTGAAGTTAAAGAGTCAAATTTCTTGTGACATATTTATACATGTATGCCCCTATTCCATCTAATATGCATGCATGCTCTCTCACACACACAAACACCTTTGTAAGGAGACAATACTTAATTTTGTTTTTAAGATTCTACTATGCACTCCCATGTTTTGAACAACCAATAAAAAATTAAAAAAAAAGATTCTACTATGCCAAAATATTAGTACATCAAAAAATATATTACATTATTACTTCTCTCATCATAAATTAATTTACTGTGGCTAAGGCAAGTTGTGATTGTTGACCATGATGTTTAAACTTTACTACACTAGGTCAACTTGCAAACAACTTGAAAAGTGAAGCACATGCTGCAGCCTTTCCAATGTTGACCCTGGATTATCACATGAGTTACCCAGTATGAGTGTTTTAAAAGTAAGAGTGATTAAAAAAACATCACTCTCAAGCAAGATATGGGGAAACCCAATATTTTTTGCTACAATTCTATAGTCTGGGGGCATTGTCAGATATATACAAAATGAAGATTGAAAATTTATCTATGAACGCTGCCAAGTTTTTCAATAAATATATAAAGTAATTTAAAGTTGCAGAGGTAGTTATTTGTGTGCTAGCTTTATTGTGTGGTAGAACTCCAAAAACTCAAAAGTACTTTATTAAGTTAAAGTTTTGATTGGATTTTAGAAGTATATCTCTGAATTAGACATTTCCAAAGCCATGAAAAAATAATCTGTTTATATTAATCTGTAGATAATATACTCTTCTGATCCCTGCCTCATAGGAAAAAGAAAACGTGTGTTTCAGAGGGATAGGTACTAGAAATAAAAGTGGAAAATTGTTCAGTGCTCACATATAATATGTGTCTATAACATGTAACATTTTCTCAGAAAAGAAAAAAAAGACTTTAGTAATATCTGATATCAAATAATGTCAGCAATTATTATTCATTGGAAATCATTCTCTCCAATGTCCTTTCTCTCCTAGACCTTAGGTAAGGCATCGACAATCAATGGACTTAGGATGGTGAGTATTTCCAAAAGCAAACAAAAGAATTCTCTAAAGTGAGCAGTACATGAAAGATGCATGCAGGGTGAGAGAGCCTACAGGGGCAATATCTTACCTGGCCTTAAAAGGGGGAGATGGCATTTGATGAGCTAACACATGAAATAGTACATAAAATGTATATTAATCAGTTAAATAAAAAGTTTTTACTCACAGAAAGAAAAAAGAAGAAGAAATATAAAAAAGGCCACTGGAATTGAAACACTAAAATGACAAATACAGTCATGTGCTTGGATGGAGGATGGAGGTGGAACTGAGCAACTCGAGTGGAAAAGGGGAAGATAAATTTGATTTATAAAGATTCCACCTCTTTATATCCTGTAACTTTTAATTGTAAAATTTTATTTTAAAATTTATATCACTAAAATTCTTTCTTTACAGTGTTATTTCTATGAAGTTTGATGAATGCGATCTTATATAGGGTACTTCCAGCAAGTTATATGACCATTCGATCACCCCCAAATGTCTTCATAGTGTCATTTTGTGCTCATTCTCACCCCTCACCCTCACCCACTGGCTTGTAGGTAACTATATAGTTTTGTCTTATCCAGAATGTCATTTGATTGGTAGCAAAGACTATGAACCTTTGGACATGGCTTCTGCCTTTCAACACAATGCACTTGAGATTCATTTATGTGGTTTATGTAGTAACTTGCTATTTATAATTAAATATATTCCATTTTATGAATGTATCACAGTTTTTCTGTTTGCCAATTAAAGGGCATCTGGCTTATGACCACTGTGGGACAAATATAAATAAAGTTGCTATAAATGTTTGTTTACAGGTTTTTAAGTAAATATATATTTTCACTTCTCTTTGGAAAAGATGTAGTAAGAAGATTGCTGGATCTTATGGTATGTGTATGTTTGTCTTTAAGAACCTGAGGAAGTATTTCCCAAGGAGTCTGAGCCATTTGCAGTCCCACCAACAGTAGATGAGAATACAGGTGCTCTATATCCTCACTATTGCTAGGCATTGTCAGGTTATTTTACTTACCTTAACCATACTAATAGCTCTACATTGCTATCTAATTATGGTTTCAATTTGCATTCCCCTAATAACTAAGGAAATGAAGCATCTTTCCATGTGCTTATTTGCCATATGTGTATCTTTGTAGTAAAATTGATCATCTTCTTTCCTATATTTTTATAAAATTTACATTTTCATGTCTTTAACCGACGTGATTCTGCAATCTGCATTTGGGGTAAAATTGGGGGTTCATAACCCACTTCAATCTAATGTATGAAATATGATATGTCAAGAGCTTTGTAATGTTGTGAACAACCAAAAAAAAAAGACCAAAAAAAAGACTTCATGGAATCTGCAAACAAGTCCTTTATTAGACATATGATTTATAAAAATTCTCAATCTGTGCACAATCATTTAATTTTTAACTGTCTTTTGAAGAGCTAAGTTTTTCACTATAGTTGTTTTAATTATTGTAAAAAAAACACACAATATGAGATTTAGCCTCTTAACAGATCATTATGTGTTCAGTACAGCATTATCAAATTTATGTGATAGATCTCTTTTCACATGTGTAACTGAAGTGCTCTGCCCATTGAATAACAACTCTCAATTTTCTTTCTATCCAAACTCCGTTGACTATCAGTGCATATACTATTTCTAAAAGTTTGCCTACTTTATGTATCTTACATAAATGGAAATATGCAGTATATGTACCTTTCTTCAGGGACTGGCTTATTTGCTTGTCATAAAGTCCTAAAAATTCATCCTTGTAGAATTTCCTTCTTTCCTAAAATTAAAAAAAAAATTCATTGCAATATACACCTTAATTTTAAAATACATGCATCTTCATTTTTTAAATTTATTTTAAAGCTGATAAGTAGAATTGTATACACTTTTGGTGTACTATATGATGTTTATAGACCCATTGTGTGATGATTAACGTTAAGCTAGTTAGGATTGAGGATGTGATTCAGTAATAGACCACTGGTCTAGAATATTCAAGTTCCTGGGTTCAATCTCCAGAACTACAGAAAGGAAGGAAAAAAGGAAGGGAGGGAGGGAGGGAGGGAGGGAGGAAGGAAGGAAGGAAGGAAGGAAGGAAGGAAGGAAGGAAGGAAGGAAGGAAGGAAGGAAGGAAATATTCCTATTACCTCACAAAGTTATCATTTGTGTATGTTATGAGAACATTTAAAATATACTTTTCCAGCAATTTTCAAGTATAGAATACATTGTTATTGACTATAGTCATCATGATATACCTTAGGTTTCTAGAACTGATTCTTCATAACAGAAACTTTATACCTTTAGACAACATTTCTCATTTCTCAAATCCCTTGAAGAGCCCCTGTCAACCAACTTTCTACATTCTGCTTCTCTGAGGCCAATTTTTCAAGTTTCTAACTAAAGTGAAATCATGTAGTATTTATGGGTCTGTGCCTAACTTATTTCACCTGGCATATCTTTTAGGTCTATCCATGCTGCTATAGAATGTCAGTGTTTCCTTTATTTTTAAGGTGGCACAGTGTGAGTGTGTGTGTGTGTGTGTGTGTGTGAGAGAGAGAGAGAGAGAGAGAGAGAGAGAGAGTTTTCTTTGCTTTATCGATTGATGGATACTTAGGTCCATTTCATTCCTTGGCTGTTGTTGATAATATAGCAATGAACAAGAGAGTGCAGATATTTCTTCCATATAATACTTTTACATTCTTTGTGTAAATATTCAGGAGTAGAATTGTTGGAGCTTATGGTAAATTTATTTTTCATTTTGGAATAACTTCAATATTATTTTTCATAATGGTTTCATTAATTTACATTTTCACCAAAGATGTACAGAGGGTCTCGTTTCTCCATACTCTTACCAACATTTGTCATATTTTGCTTTTTTGATAATGGTCATTCTAATAGGTATAGGGTGACATATCATTGTGGTTTTAATTTGCACATTTCTGATGATTACTAATATTGATCAATATTAGAAAAATAATATTTTTCCTATGTATCTTTCAAGACTTTTAGTATCAGACCTTATGTTTAAGTCATTAACAAATTTTAATTTTTTTGTATGGGGTCAGATAAGGGTTCAGTTTCATTATTTTGCAGGTGGATATTTAGTTTTGCAAACACCACTCATTGAAGAGACCATCCTTTCCCCATTGCAGTTCACATAATTCAGGGGTCTCTATTCTGTTCCATTGGTCTATTAATATAGTATTTTAATCATTTTAATTTTGAAATTTACTTTAAAATTAGAAACTATGTTATATGACTTTGTTCTTTTTCAAGACTGATTTGGTAACTTAGGATCTTTTGTGGTCCCCCACTGATTTTAGGTATGTTTTTTTCTATTTCTGCAAAAGTGCCACCAGAATTCTAATAGGGGTTGCATCAAATCTGTTGATCACTTTGAGTAGTGTAGGTACTTTGAAAATATGAAGTCTTGAAATGTAATCATGAAATTTCTTTCTATATATTGGTCTTCTTTAATTACAGGAATTTTTTTGTGTCCTTCAGTGTACAAGTCCTTCACCTACTTGGTTAAGTTTATTATCAAGAATTTTATTTTTTTATAATGTAAATGAGATTATTCTCCTAATTCCTTCTTTATTGTCAGTATATAGACATACTACTGACTTTTTACACTAACTTTGATTTTGTAACTCCAATGAATTATTTTTGTTGCTGTTTTATTTTTGTGTGTATGTGCAAAGATTTTTAAGTTTTCTATTTATAAGATAATGTTGAGCTAGGAACAGTGGCACACACCTAAAATCCTAGTGATTGGGGAGGCTGAGAGTAGAGAATTGCAAGTTCAAGGCCAGCCTCAACAATTTAATGAGGTCATAAGCTATATAGAGAGACCATGTCTCAAATAAAAAATAAAAAGGGCTGAGGCAAAAAAAAAAAAAAAAAAAACAAGATCATGTCATCTGTGAACAGGCATATTTTTACTTTTTACTTTCTGATTCACTTGCCTTTTTATCTTTCTTGCTTAATTGTTCTAACAAAAATTTTCAACACAATGTTTAACAGAAGTGGAAAGAGAACACATCTTTGCCTTGGTCCTGATCTTAGAGGAAATGCTTTCAATTTTTCATTTTGGGGTAGATTATTAGCTTTGTGTTTTATATGCTTGTCTCCTACTATGTTGAGATAGTTTTCTTGCATTTCTAGTTTATTGAATGTTTTTACTTTAGAAGTATTTCTACAAATTTTTTATAAAATACTTTTTCTGCATATGTTGATATGATCATTGGATTTTTTTATCCTTTCTCCTGCTTATTTGGTACATTTCATTTACTGATTTGTATATGTTGAAACATCCAGGCATCCCAAGAACCAATACCTGGCATATATGGATTACAATCCTTTTAATGTGCTGTTGAATTCAATTTGCCAGCATTTTGCTCTTGCTTTGTACAGGGAATGTCTTTGCCCAGTCAGCTAAGGTAGAGACTCTGCTGGCCTCTCAAACATTTTCTGTGGATGCATCTTGAGATTTGTGCATGAAAATGGACAGTTAGAGGACTTTGCTGGTTTTGCTTCTCTGCAGTAGTAAAAGCACTTATCTAAGTGACCCTAGGCTTCTAAAGAATTTCAGGTCCTGTCAGTACTTCATCTCAGGAGTCACAATTCTTTCCTTGGGCAGCTCATAAAAATGCTAAAATATGGGATTTTTTTTTCCCCAGCATTCTCTGCAGAAGTAGAGAATTAGGAGTTTTTTTTTTCTTCTCCTCCTCCTCCTTCTTTTCCTCATCCTCCTCCTTCTATACTGAGTTGGAAGAGAGAACATGGCAAGTAGACAAGCTATTGTCCAAACTATTGTCTTGATTCTCAGCATTTCTGTTCTGTGCTCTTTCCTGTAAACACTTAAATAACAGGCCAGTTTCAAGACAGAAACCTGTTCCTTGGGTATCCTCCTCCCCCTTGCCAAAAAAAAAAAAAAAAAAATTCTGAAAATTGGACAGATGTTTCAGTCTTTGTTTTCCCTCAATAGAGAGAATCCCAGGAACTGGGAATTTCCTCCTTAGTATATTCTTCTGTACTGGATGGGGAGTTTTAGTGAATGAATCACATGAAGTTTCTTACCACCTTTGATGTACCAGATTTCATGCTTGTCTATGATACATGAGCCTCCATTGTTTCTAGATTCCCCAACAAGGGAACTGTCACATAATTACTAAGTGGTATAAGTGGGGATAGAAGGAAAGTCTGGGGCTTACTATTTTCTATCTTTTGGACGTCACTCTTTTGTTAAGTATTTTAACACTAGAGAGCTGTTGAAGAAATCTGAGGACAAAGGTTTAGATGTTTAATATTTTTATGTGTGTAGGCCTGCAAGTGTATATATACCTCAACTCATGAAGAATTGTTGCAGTAGGCCACAGACTTTTAAATCTCCCATAATACATATAAATATTGGCTTCATTAAAATCAAAAGTCTGCGATCTAATCTTTTTGTATAGGACCTACCCGAATATGATTCAAAATTTAAATGTACAAAATAAATCCAATGAAAACCTTCCTCTCATTCCTGGAGAAAAACAGTATTATTGATTATTTGTTTCCTTGCTGAGTCTTTTTAACATACACATGCAATACTTTAAATTTACATTTTACAAAAATGATAGCATATGTAGACATTATAGCATTTCATAAAACTTTACAGATAAAAGCACTTAGAATAATATCTTTAGCTTAACCATCTCTCAAGAGTGAAGTGCACAGTCATTTTGCACATTCAAGATCCCCAAGATACTGTGCCTTTTATAAGTCCTTTTTCAGAAAGGTTTCTCAGGAGGACTGCTGTAGAATTTGCTCTTCCTGAATAAGGAATTAACTGAAAAGGGGATAACTATAGGATCTAAGAAGAAAGTAAATTCCAGTAGAGAAATAAAGGCAAAGGGAAGTTGCTAGAAGTCATTGAAGAGAGATCCCAGGACAGAAGTTGGGCTACAGGCCAAAAAAACAATCAGTCCAAACTATCCCAGGAGAGCAGTTTATTTTTATTGAGGTATCACTCAGGAAATTAAAACAAAAACAAAAATTTACCTGATATGTTTGAATATGTAAGGGAATGATTTTTGTATTTATGTATCTAGTAGAAGGTTAATAAGTAATAATAAGTAAAAAATTAGCAGGGCAATTATTCACTTAATAGAAAATAAAGCAAGATGAAAGAAACAGAATGAAATAATAGTGAAATTCAAGCCACAGTTATGAATGAATTTAAATAATTATGTCAATAATACAAAAATATGGAACATTTTTCATTAGTGAGAGGTGAAATTAGGGAAAGCACACAAGTGTACTTATGTGGGGGGTACACCGCGCTCGCCTGGCAAGCGTGCGGCCCGGGTTTGATCCTCAGCACCACGTACAGACAAAGATGTTGTGTCCGCCAAATACTAAAAAAAATAAACATTAAAATTCTCTCTCTCTCTCCCTCTCTCTCCCTCTCTCTCACTCTTTCTTTAAAAAAAAAAGGACACCTATCTATAATACCTATATCTGAAAAAAAATCAAGAAATAGTAACTTGGGTATATCATTAAGATATGCAAGTAAAAGTAAGAAATAGCTTCAGTTTAAAGTGCTTGAAGCAAGAGCAAGATGGTACCTAAATAAGATCACGTAGTTATGATCTGGCCATTGATGTAGCAAGTTGAACTGTTACATATAAAGCCACCTCCACAAGAAGTAATGAACCTATATAAGAGACCATTGTGACAACTTTTAGTATAATAAAAAGACTCATTGAAGAAGGCAGGGAGAATAAAATAGTCCAAGTCACTCTTCACGTAACTCCAAGTACTCCATAGCCCATAGAGATACCTTCTGTTTACTATTGAGAGTATTAATTCCTGGTTTTACATTGGAACACCAGTATCATGTCTATTTTTTCTTATAAATCATGTTAAATTGCTGTTATTTCAGAATAGTTCATCATAATTAAAATATACTTTTTATAAGCCTCATGGTAACCATAAAGTGGAATTCTATAAGACAAACCAAAATAAGTAAAGATTTAAAGCATGCTACAAGAACAAATCACTTAACCACAAAGGAAGACAATAAGACATTGAGAAAAAAAAAAAACCCAGAAAGAAATTGCAATAAAATTAGAAAACAACTTACAAAATGACTATAATAAGTCCTTACCAAATGACAATTAAAATGAATACTCATGGATTAAATTCTGTACTTTAAAGATCTAGAGGAATGAATTAGATTTAAGAAAAAAAAAAAAAAGAAGATGACCCAACTATACATTCTTTACAAAAAACTCACTTTACCTCTAAGGATTTGAAAAACCGAAAGTAAAGGGATTAAAAAAGATTCCCAAACAAACACAATCCAAAAGAAAGCAGGAGTAGCTATACTATGTCAAATAAAATAGAGTTTAACTCAAAAGCAGAAGAAAAGAGATACGAAAGGTAATTAAACAATGATAAAAGAGTAAATTAAGCAAGAGGAAAGTATGATTCCAAATATTTATGCACCCAATAGCAGTGTACTGTAACATAGAAAACAAAGACTAATAGAGCTAATGGGAGAGATAGACTCTGATCTATCTGAACTCTGATGAAATAAGAGTTGGAGACTTTAACACCCCCCGTTCAGCAATGGATTGATAAACTGGATAGAAAATTAATGAAGAAACAGCAGAACTGAATCTCACCCTAGGCCAAATGGATCTAAATTGCCATTCAACACCTGCATAACACACATTCTTCTCGTCAGCACATGGGAAATTTTCCAGGATAGATCATAAGACAGGTCACAAAGTTAGTCCCAATATATTTTTTTTTTTGTTAATTGATAATGGTGAGTTACTTTTCCAACCTCCCCTGTGCATTTCATTCTAGTCCAACTTTTCTGACCTGGTCTGTACTCATATCTTTACTGTATGAAAGTACTGGGTGCCCCTTCTTTATTTTCTTTTTCTTCTAGTTCCTGCTCTTTGTTACTTGGGACCTCCATTGCATTTGTATTTATCTAACTCTTTCTGGTCTTTAAAAACTCTACTCTCTTTGAAGACATTTTTTTTCTCCCTTTTAAGCTTTAGTGTAGGGGTTCTGTGTTTGGGATGGGGTCTCTGATAAACTTCGTAGTTGTGGCATGCTTGGTGACTAGGAAGTTTCTGTGCAAAGGATGCCTGACTGCTGAGAAACTTCTGTGTAAAAGACACAGGATGCCTGGCTGCTGTAGCAATGTTCTTCATGAGGAAGCTCTGTGTTAAGAGTTTTATCAGCCTAAACTTTGATTTTAGGTACATAATTCCTGGGAATAAAGGAACTTGCTTGCTAGATAACTACTATGTTTCACCAAGCACTGGTTCTTGCTCCTAGATCTGCCAGCCTAACAGTAACTTTAGATCAGGAACTTTCTTGAGATCTGCACAAAGCTCCTGACATTGCATATTGTTGACTGTGAAATGTAACTGCAGAATAAGCAACCTTACTGATACTCTAAACAATAATGTAGTTATGGTACTAATGACCTAATGTAACCTATTGATATAAATAAACATGGCCACATGGACAGGGACCACTTTCCTGCCTCTGCACCTTGTCTCTGTGTCTCCCTTGGTAGCACTTTAGCTACCATTTTATAAAAACATTTCTGACCTAGCAGTTGGAAAACTGTATCCTAAAAAAAAAAAAAAAAAAAAAAAGAATCTACTGCTTTTGGCAAATTTTTACAGGCTCTCAGAGGTCACTTTTCTAATTTACCTAAATCATCCACATGACTAGTGCATTTATCTCTTCTCCTTTGAGAAAGATGCACATTTCACCAGCTCACACTTTAAAAACAAAATCTAAATCCTATCTTTCTGTGTGGGTTTGTATGTGTGTATCTGGTGTGTGTATGTGTGTGTGTGTGTGTGTGTGTGTGTGTGTGTGTGTTTTGAGTCTTCTGGAACATGGTATACTATTTACAATTTAGAAAACTTACTGGGAAGCACAATATTTTAATACACAAATTCCTTCAGTTTCCTTAAAAGGAAATGCTAAAGACCAAAAGATTCAATTTAAGAAAATAGGAGTTGCCCATAATCTAATAAATCATAGATTTTAATTCCCTCTTAATGATATTTATTTGGTTCTTGCCACTTTAACAGAGAAAAAAAGAAGCAAAATGGCTTTGGGTAGCTATGCTTTTTAAGAATGTCTGGCTTTAGATGTCGGTTTGCTTATTGTTGTTCTCTTAAGTATCTGTAATTATAATATGCAATTACACTTAAAATAATTTAGGGAATGCAAAATCTATACCATCACTTTTATGGCCATATTATACTAATGTATTTCTCATGCAAAAGCCATTATTTACTCAAAAAACACAATCTGTCCCACTTTTAATTACATATTTGAACACTTTGTATCTGAGTATAACTCAAAGTTAGATTTCCTATGAGATTTTATTGCTGGTCTCAGTGTGTTTCTAATGTTTATCACTAATATTTATTATCTGTTTAAACTAGTGTTTGCATTGGGCTGAAATCCAAATCGAGGTTCCTTTACAGTGTTTTATGCATCCTGGGAAAATTCTACTCACTTTAGAAAGATCTAATTATATCATGTGAAGCAAAATATGAATGATCTTAATACACTGAAATTTTCTTGCTACAATTAATGTATGACTAAAAAAAACTTGCAAACATTTTAATTCATTTCAGCTTTAAGTTGACATAAGAGGGATATTTAATTCGGAAAATATATACATGGCAATAAATAGTGAACTGTGGTGATAGAGAACATAATTTTAGGATTTAGAATGTACAAGTTAATATGCTTTATCTGAACTATCTGTTATACCTTGGATAATTTATTTAATTTCTCAGTGGGGACAGAAAATTACATGACAGTTTTTTGTTGGTAGGATGTTTATAAATTATATATAAAACTGGCAAGCCATAGATGGTAAATCTGACTAACCCAAAATGACAAAATATTTTATTATTAATAGTATTTTAAATGTCTACATTATGAAAGTAATTTTAATCTTAGAAAGTTATCTGTGCCAGCAACTTGAAAGAAATAAGAGGAAATTAACAATACTGCATGACAATAATGCTCTGACTCAGATTTCAAAGAAAGTAGGGCAAAAAGGAATTATGATCCTTAACTAAAGCATTTAGTGATGCCTGACAAAAGTAATACATAATGTGTGAACTGAAGTTCTCTGAAGAAGTCACATCTATATTAAGATCCTGAAGATGGTTTTCGATAACTAGACCTCTGTGATATGCAGAGAGAAAATGTTGCAAATTGAGAGTCAGAATTATCTTGGGCTATCTTTAGTCTGTCTTAATAGCCATTTACTGTCAACTTCTGTATCTGACCTAATGGTCTTATAGCTAATAGAAAAACTTCTTGGAATGTGTTAATAAGCTTAGCAAACCTCTAGCCTCTGTTAACCCTAAAGCTAGTATTACTGCTATAACATCTGGAACTTATACAAGAGATTCCCTGAATTGTTGCAGCTCACTGGTCCAGTGCTCTCATCAATACAATTGGTAAATGTATTTATTTATGATTTTCTTTTATTCTGGGCCTATAAAAGTTCATTTAAACTCTTCCATTGTAGAACATGTCATTCATGATAGGTCGAATCCTGTCTCATAGGCACTCATATTTGGATCAGAGTAAGCCATTTCTTATTCTCTTTTAAATAGGGTCATTGCTTTAAGTTGACAAGTCGAAATTGTTAATATGTACTGAAAACTCCAGGCAAGGATAGCATAGTCACAATATAGCACATAACTAATACAAAATATTACATTTTAACATTATAACTCTGTGCCTCTATCTACAATGGGATCAATTTTTTAAATGCTTCAGTTCAGTTGATGATGGAATCTATAATTAGAATGAATGAATTTCATCTCCATATATATATATATATAAATCCATGAGAATATTACAAGCAGACTATCATAGATCCTATCACTTTCCTGGACCAACACTTGTGGCTGAGGGAGGGGAAGACAGCATCATGTTAGCATCATATTGGATCCCAACCCCACCTTGTGTTCAGAGGATGTGGGCCAGGGATTGACAGTCCCCATCTATTAAAACTCTATAATTAAAGAAGCATTTATCAGAAGAAGCTATTCCCATTGTTTGACAGAATAAATGGCTTGCAGTGCTTTTCCTTGTATTTGGATCAGAAAATAGTATTCTTCCCATAGAACGCATTGCATAAAGTGGTATTGTTCAGGAAATATAGCAAAGAGTAGATTCAGCAACTCCCGCATTTTCCTTCTCAGTTGATTGTCTGCTGCATTAACACTCTCTGCTATCAACATTCTCTTTCACTCCTTGTTGCCACCAGGTGTAAAGTTCTGTTCCACCACATCCTTCCGCCACAGTGTATTGCCTCATCACAGGTCCCATAGCTATGGGGCCTAGTAACCATGAACTGTAACCACTAAAATCATGAGCCAAAATAAATCTATCCTCTTTGGATTTTCTCAAGTATTTTGTCACAGAAACAGAAAGCTAACTAATAAAGAAGGTATAAGCCACATGAAAGATAATAGGGAATAAAGAGGTAAACACTGAGGTTGCAGACCTATTTTTCCCATTTCCATTTAGGAATTTAGCAAAGCACTCCTGTCAGACTGAGATTTTGCATTGTTTCTGCATGGGAGACACTAACTCACAGATATTTTAGTGTGTCTTTGGGGTAAGATAGCAATCTCTCAAACTATTTTAGATTACTTTAAATGTGAAAGCAACCTGTAACAAAACACAACCCTAAGGGACTAGCTGGAGAAAATTGTGTTTGTCAGTTTTGTTCTATGCCCTAATTAAAAGATTAGTTTAAAGTAGCTATTGCCTCAGCCAGTCATGGGAAGGGCAATTAAGCATATCTTACTACATTGGCTGTTCATCCTTTCAACCAATCCCCATTGCTGTATGAGATTACAAAGGAATATAAACATGTGGCTGTAATCATTATTCATGGTCATCCAATGAAGTCACCTATTATCACAAGCAGACAGATTATTTGGGATCCTATAGTATCCCTCCCTCAAAGTCTCTAGAGGGCTCTAATTATTTGTGTTTAATAAGGTTTGACAATTAATACCCCGGCAGCCATATTTGAGCAAGGACAACTACTATTTCTTTTAGCAGAATGGATAGCAAACATAAGATTAACTTTCTTTGAGACTATCATTATTTATGTATCCAATATAGATATTCCAGGTAAAGTTTAAACGTTTTCTTGACAAAAAAAAAAAAACACAGATAAATAATTTCTTGAGGTCAAAACTAACATATAAGATCCTGTCAAATATGTTCCTGAGAAGAACCTCAAGAATTCCTCTTGGGTTGGTGATGGGAGACAGTGGCTCTAAGAATGTACATGGTACAAAATAATTTATACCACAGAAATATTTGGACAAACCTCACTTCTGCTTAGCAGTGAGTTGAATAAATGAGGTCTTGCTGTACTCATCATTTTGGAGAAAACCTTTCCAGTTGAAAATTTCACTGTCATTTTAACACTCCAGTAAGTGAATTTGAATAACCAACTTCTGCAAATCACCCACCATTATTTAAGATCTCTGGCAGTATTACCCAGACATTATAAGAAGAACCAAGTTATTCTTATTCTAGTCCTTCCTCTAAAGAACATGAAGAAGTCAGTTTGTAATAATGCATCAATCACAGGCTCCATGGAATGATTCTATAGTCAGCAAGAATTGCACTCATTCTGAGATTTTGTACAATGATTCTGTGCTGTCACATTTTAAGAATAAGAAGAGGTATTGTCAAGTTCATTATCTCAGCAGAGAATGTTTATGATGATGAAACTGCCAAGCTTCATCAGGTTTTCGTGCTTTTTCCATTTTATTAACATGACCCAATTCAGCCTCCTTCTGATGATAATTCATTTTGATTTTAACTCACTTTAAAAATGAGTCAATTTGATTTTAAAACCTTGTTGATTTAAACTCATTTTTACATTCCGATGCAATGTCTTGTATTTTAGTGAAAAAAAAATTGAGATCCTCTCAACTCAGTTATCCTACAAGGGAAATATGAGCAAGTAGAACATTAGCAACTATAAAAGTAACATTAGATCATTTAAATTTTTTTCTCCCAACTACTAGTCCTCTTCTGCAATGTACAAAATCCTAAATATCATGTAACTATTAATTTTTGAATCTTTTTTTTGGACTAATCCAAGCTGTATTTAATCCATTCACTTGACTATACCTGACAGCATCCTATCATTTCATTACACACAAAAGAGGCCGATATGGTAAACAAAGGTACAGATAAACCCTGCAATACTGCCAGCTTTTCTAAAACAAGATTTATACTATTCCATTTTTTGACATTACTTTCCACTAATATGTCTAACTGCTACCTTGTTCCATTCTTATTTTACCTTTTCTACAATTTATTCTGATGTTCTCTGACAAAGAACAGAATGCTAGTGACAAATCTTGGCAACAATTTGGAGTATAATTCTGAAATGTATAATAAAGCTAGCAGTGAACCTACCAAAAAAAAAAAAAAAACATGTGGTGCCCCCAAGGTAACTTTTAAATCACTCATTTTAATTTCTAAATAACTATTATCACACAAATAGCACCATTATTACTAATTAAGTTCCCTGGTTAGCTCAAACTATACCTGAAATGCCATGCACCTGTACTAAAAGCAAACAAACAAAAAAAGTAGTGGTCTTGAAATACTAGCCAAAAAATCAAAAATTGATTGACAATTATTCTATGAATCTTAATATTCCTGGAAGGAAATTTAACTACAAGCAGGGAATATGGCAGTTTTAAAAAGAGAACTTCTGGAAATTTAGACTCATAGAAAAATAGCATATTAGGTTTTGAAACAAACCTGAAATCATCTGAATCCCTTGTTTTCTTCTTGTTGTTGTCGTTCACAATACTACATCCAAATTTACAATACTACATCCAAATTTTCAAATCTAGGCAACAGGCTCTCCATCGATACTCAAAATAATTAAGTTCCTGTAAAAATTCAAACATGCCTGTTTTAGGTACTCCACTCCAATTAGTGTGATTTTGAAGGACCAGCCTGAAGGACCAACCTGAAGCCATGAAACATTAAAATTTGGTGTCCCTCCAGAAAACTCCTAAAAGACTTAGAATTTTCAAAGACCTGTGCAGTTGGATGGCTATGGAAATCATGCTGTAGTTTAACACCGTACCCTCTCCCTATTCATTAGTTTTGCTCGTAACTCTTGATGTTCCATCTTGCTTCAAGACAGGAGACATAATTCAACATTGGCCTCTTTGGATTATCTGTGAGCCTAAATTGAGATTTCGTTTCACTTTTAATGTATCCCCAACTCCAACCACAAAAGAAGTTACAAAGATGGTGCTTAGCTTCTGGCAGAGATTTTTTCTGCTGGAGTACTTACCTCCTAATCATTTAAACTTGAACATTTATTTATTCACTATTTTTGTGATGAGAAAATTAATTAATGCAAGAACTTATTAGCGCTTGAAATTGGACCTTTCCTAACATTCTGCCTAGCATATTAATTCTTCTACTGCCTCTCCTGACCAGATTATGCATTGTTTACTTTGTTTTCCATAATTTTTAACCACCAGTAAACCCAGCATGCAAAGCTGTTTCACTTTGACTAAAAATATTTACTATAGAATTTATTTATTTATTTATTTATTTATTTATTTATTTATTTATTTATTTATTTTATTGGTTGTTCACAACATTACAAAGCTCTTGACATATCATATTTCATACATTAGATTGAAGTACTGCCACATCAATGTTCATAGCAGCACAATTCACAATAGCTAGACTGTGGAACCAACCCAGATGCCCTTCAATAGATGAATGGATAAAAAAAATGTGGCATCTATACACAATGGAGTACTATGCAGCAATAAAAAATGACAAAATCTTAGAATTTGCAGGGAAATAGATGGCACTAGAGCAGATTATGCTTAGTGAAGCTAGCCAATCCCTAAAAAACAAATACCGAATGTCTTCTTTGATATAATGAGAGCAACTATGAACAGAGCAGGGAGGAAGAGTAGGAAGAAAAGAGTAACATTAAACAGAGACATGAGATGGGAGGGAAAGGGAGAGAAAAGGGAAATTGC
Source organism: Spermophilus citellus (assembly GCF_964194105.1). Lineage (NCBI taxonomy): Eukaryota > Metazoa > Chordata > Mammalia > Rodentia > Sciuridae > Spermophilus > Spermophilus citellus. The sequence continues at coordinate 21,619,043 of NC_138189.1, read as the reverse complement.
ATGGAAATGAAGGGAGACCCTCATTGCTATACAAAATTACATATAAGAGGTTGTGAGGGGAATGGGAAAATAAACAAGGAGAGAAATGAATTACAGTAGATGGGGTAGAGAGAGAAGATGGGAGGGGAGGGGAGGGGGGATAGAAGGGGATAGGAAAGGTAGCAGAATAGAATTTAATTATTCTTCTAAGTAGCATATATCTTTGAAATCATGCTGTCAAAATAGTAACGATTTTTAGAGATTGTCGCAGAGTGCTCCCTGTCTTTGCTCATGGGGAACTTGGTAATATCCCCATCCTTAAGGTATCCTATTCATGCATGTCACTTCATACGTGACTGCTTCTTTATAGAAAGGGTCACCCTGGCACTATGACATTTACAAAGTTAAGTTCTAACTTTGTCATTTTTGTGAACATTCGAATTTAGGTAAATAATTTAATCTTTACAACTATCGATTACATTGGCTTTAGTATTTCATTGACAAAAAAAGAGGATTCGTATGTCTTTCCAAAATGATTTATTTGAAAATCTTTAACGGTATTTAACAAAACAAGATATAGACCCATATTCATTGACCAATCGTTCACACATTTATTCAACTAAACCTTTGTTTGACTTGTGTCTGAGTGTGCATTTGCTGTGGTTTACATTTTTAGGATTACACATCACTTTAAAATTCACTCATCAGAAAGGTGCATGCATTCAAGCATACTTAGTAGTCGAATGCTAAATGGACATAAATTGGAACTTTCAACGAATTAGAGTGTAATAGAGATTTTAATACTGGCCAAGAAAAATGTTCAAAACTCAGAAGCCCAGAAAATAACATAGTTACTAGTTTATTATTATTGACCTTAAAAGTAGCTGTAACTTTTTAGCATGTATTCTTTTTATTTTTGTTTTACTTATGACTTGATCTTTTATACAGACAAGATGCGCCAATTCAAGTTTCTGCAAATCTGGTTAGTAACTACATGCCCCATACTTATCAAGATTATGTTTGCTTTGAAAGTGCTTAACAGTATTTAACAAAACAAGACATAGGCTCATATTCATTGACAATAGTTCACACATTTATTCAACTAAACCTTTGTTTCACTTGTTTGTTTCTGAGTGTGCATTTGCTGTGGACATTTTCCCACAAGGATGGTTTTATTTTCAGAGTCCTTTTGCTGTTTATTAGTATTACATAAAACAACTTTCTAACAAGCCAAGACAGTGTTCTTTGTCTATTCTCAAACATGGACCATTTCTAGGACTCCTGTCACTGAGATGTGCTTAAAATTTTGTTATGTATTTGCCAATGGTTTGTAGAGCATCATCTGTCTCAGCTAAAAAAAAAATAAATAAGAAATTAAAGGTAGAAAATGTGGACTAGGAATCACATTCTCTGGTAGGTGGCCTGGAAAGCTCCAGGAAAGCCCATCCAGTGACAGAGAGCTGATACTTTTAGAGGTTTCCAATTTAACTTCAATTTTATTGATTTTTTTCTTATATAGAGAGAGGTTTTGCCCAGTTATGATTCTTCTGCACTTGAACTCACTTCTCATGTGTTTTCCCAGCAAAGGTGCATAATTGCCTTCATTATTTTTGTTAACAGCAGGCTTCATAATCTTTTTTTTTTGCTTCATAATATTTTGATTATTTTATTATCTTCCATTGGAAATTCATCTTATGAATTCATACCTGTGTGAGTTGAACATATTGTTCTGTATATCACAAGAACATGGTGACTTTTAAACAAGAGATTATAACTTTTTTTATTTTCTCATTCTCAAAGTTAGGGGAAATTATTTGCCTTCTCTAGTAGAAGTGGGTTTCTAAGACAATTAAATAATCCATTTAGGATGGCATTAGTTCTTATATGGATTATTGTAATTTTCAAGGGAAGTAATGTTTCTGTCTCCAATACTGAGTTATTCTACAAATCATTTGAGACAACATTGTACCGGATATGGTAGTTTTACTGTTACTTTTTCAGTTTGCCATATGTTTTAATGTCCATTCATATATTTAAATATAATAATCTGTTTTTTAATATATGAAAACATAGGTTGCTGCATTTTGTTTTAGGAAAATTATCTCCTTCATGTAAGTTTGTAAATTTATATTTATTCCTATGAACTTTAATTGTTATAAATTTTCTTGAGTTTCTACCTAACCAGATAATTTTAAATTCCAATTTTATTTTTGATTTAAAAATAAACATGAAAGAAGGAGGCACATTTATTATTATTTGGGGTTGAAGAAATTTTACCAGTTTTTTCTTACAGAGAGAGTATGCTAAACAAAATTAATCAACTGAAAATCTGGTAATTAATAATAAGAGCTTTTAATAACATGAGATGATACAAATCAACATAATAAAAAATCATTGCTTCCTATATCTTAATGACAACCAGGCAGAGGTAGAAAAAGGAAGGAATGAATTCATTTATATAACAATGATCTTTCTAAAAAAATCATTTATTTATTCTAATTTGTTATATATGACAACAGAATGCATTGCAATTCAGAGTACACATATAGAGCACAATTTTTCACATCTCTGGTTATACACAAAGTAGAGTCACACTATTTGTGTCTTCCTACATGTACTTGGATTAATAATGTCCATCTCATTCCACTGTCTTTCCCACCTCCATGCTCATTCCCTTCCCCTCCCTCCACTTTTCCCTATCTAAAGGACCTCCATTCCTCCCATTTATTTATCTATTTGTATCTATAACTATATCTATCTATCTATATATATATGTAAAAGTTTAAAATCTTTTCTTGTATCTCTATCTCTATTATCTTTTCTCTGTATCTCTATATGTTTCTGTCTATCTCTTTATATCATGTTCATAGATGGAAATAATAATATTATAAAGATATTAAATCATCATATCAGTTTATGGATCTGTATCTGGCACAATTCCAATTAAATTTTTCAAAAGATTTCCTTAGGAACTTAGTCACACAATGATTTTGTTAGTGTGTTATAATTTTGCAAAATAATAGAATTCTGTTTATTTATGCATATGATGTAATTCAGTCATAAGTTCCAGTTTTATATTCCTCGAATTTATATCTTTGTACTACTTACCTATTTGGTTAACATTCCATTCTATCTTTATAAGATTTATATGAAATAGATGGTGACCATGGGATAAATGTATGTGGATTGATTTTAATTATTATGATTTTAACTATTTACGATCAGTATGATTAGCTTATATTAAAATAAGAACCCAATGCCAATGATCATAATTTAGGATGAGAATATATATGTCATTTTAATTCTCGTCTTCTTAGTGCATGGGAATGAAAACAAAGAACCATATTTTTATGTAAAGGACTGTCCACTTGCATATGAGTGAGAGATTTTGAATCATGTCTCTGATGCACATATGACAGACACATCATATATCCCAGACATATAATTTAAGGAGAATTGTTGAACTACCTTAATTTCATTTGTAACTGAATTTTTCACACTTTGGTGCAAAACTTGATGAAAATATAATAAAATAATTTTTAATACTTAAGAGAAATATTTACTCACAATCTTATTCTTTTAAGAATCAACTTTAGCATTTTTATGTGATTGTTTGTTAAACCTCCTATATATATATATATATTTAACAAAAATCATAACATACAATTTTGCAGTTCATTTATTTTGCTCAATGTAATAAAAAAGACATTTTTAGGCTTCTATATTGTTTCCATAACTAATGCTTTGTGAATTGCATAAAATGACAGCATCTTTATTTTTTCTATGCTTTAAGTAATTCTGTTATTTCTATATAGTCTTAATATTTCCCATTAAGAAACTTTTTCTTACAGTATAGTTTAGTGTTCATAAATTTTGGGGTCAGAGCATCACAATTTACAGCATCTTAAATAAATATTTTATGTATCCTTTCCATTCCAGTAATAAAAGAATGATACAGAAATTTCCCTCATATGTAGCTGCATGTAACTTAGGAAATAATGTGTGTAGAATCATATTATTGGAAATAAGGGATTAGGATGGCCCAGGGAAAATTTCAACAAAGGATATACATTTATCTTTTATGTAGATTTATCCATAGTTTTCTGAACATATACATTTATGACATTCTCAAACTGAAAATTTACTATTTCTATAAAAGACTCTGAAGTCTGTGAGTTTATATTGGGTCAAATGCATTTGGTGAATATTAATCAATCAATAAAGGATAGAAGATTTACATTGAATAAAAATACCTATTTTTCCTTATTACCACATGTGCCCCTCTTGACCACTATGTCCCTCTTAGCAAGCTACTTACAGGCTGGCTAATTGGCAGAGGTATAATGAGTATGGCTCGATTGATTAAGGTACCTGAAAGTTGTGTGTACAGTGCTACCTCTGTAAGTCAAAGTGTATTATATCCAAGTTTTCTTATCAATTGGATTCAAGAAAGTGAGAGTTAGATGGTAAAATATACTACATCAGTTCCCATTCTCTTTCTTGGTTAGTGAGCATACTGAAAGCCAGATTTTAAAAGATTTTTATTCCATTTCAATGTATTATAATGTTATCTGCTGACTGATAAATTTATTGTTTTGTTTTGATTTTATGAAATTGTGGTCATAAAAGCTGAGTAAGTTCTAGAGCTCTGCTGCATAATTTTGTGCCTATGGATAAAGATACTTCACTGAACTCTCTAAAACACATTGAAAGGGTAGATAACTTGTTAAGATTTCTTAACATGAATACTCCAAGTTACTCTTTGGCCTGGAATTTAAGCAGCAAGCAGGTGTACAGCTTCTCGCAGAGGTGAGTGAAAGAGAGTTTCACTAAAATTAAATATTGGATAGTCTCAAAGTGGCTTAGAGATTTAGAAATTTGAGTACTAGGAACAAAGAAAGAAAGAGCACATCGGATCCAACCTGGCGGCCATACCAGTTGGATAGCAGCACTGAATCACCACAAAGGAAGGGAGAACACAAAGGAACACAGATTTGGTGCAGAAAAACCTGAGATCAAAAAAGCTGGCTAAACTTGGCTGATGCAGTGGCTGCTTGTACACTGGAGCTTGAAAGGCACACACTGTGTTTGAACGTGCCACAGAGAGCTGAGTTGGAGCCATCCTGGGACGACTTCACCATAGCTGCAGCTACAGGAGCCAAAAGATCAGAGCAAATACTACCACAATATCCCACCACAACTGGCTGGGTGGCCTAGGGTATTCCTGGAAGAACATGAATAAAATAAAGTGCAAAGAGTACTGTATCTATGGGAATGTGAGTCAAAAGTACAAGGAAGATCCCAACTTGTTTTTCCTTGAAGTCTGATGGCTCAGATTACCAGCTGAAGTGAGTCAGAGCAGATGGTGAGAATATTCTCAAGGACTACACCCAGGAAAGCTATGATCATGGGCAGCAGGGTGTGGAGGAGAGATTCCTCTGCTCCTTGACTGAAATTTTTGGGAGGCTACTGATATCCAGACTTACATAAGAGACCCACTAATATCAAGTCCTAGGTTTTGGTTGACCTAATCTCTCCAAAGCAGCAATCACCCCCCAAATCCTCTAGAGCCTGATTTGTCTAATCCCAAGCTTCTGTAACTCCCTGCACAGACCTCTACATAAGCTATACCCTGGGAGTATGCCAAACTAGTCTGAATGGAAAATACTCCAACTGACACTAGTATTATATAACTGAAAATACTGTATTCTATTGTTCTCTTCTCTCTCCCTGTACTTTGCTTTTCCTGTTTTCCCCCCTCCTTCCTTATAATCATCACCTTGACATCTCTTCTGCAGTGTTCCTCTTCACTTACTGAAATTGTAAACTTTTTTCTACCTTCCTAACACATTTTGCTGTTTTGCTAATTAACTGTATTTTCACCATCTTTCAGAATTAATTGGCTTATATAACTCCTGTCCGAACCATGAATGCTGATACGATCATTACTGCTGTGGATGATCTAGTTGACATCTGCTGATTCCTTTAAAGACACATGTGGTTCACTGTTATTATTTTTACTGTTGACAATTGCTGATCCCACCTTTCCTGGTTTTTGGTGATAATTAATGTTGAAGATGTCATAGTAGAAACTGGGTATTTACTTTAATGCTGCATATTGTTTGCAATGATTGTTACTATTGTTTACTATGCTCTATTCAGTGGGGTGCTGGAAACCTATAGAGAGAGGACAGCACACCTTGCTTCAAACATACATTATTGACACTCAATCTTAAGCTACACTTTCATACAAAAAACAGAAGAGGAAAAAAAATAATGATTATACTATGTAATCCCCAATTCAAGTTGGTGTGACTTTTAATATACTAGACAGCATAGTAGTTAAATTTCTCACCTATTGCACAGTATTTTATTGTTGGCGCTAATATTAAATACTGACCCCACCATTCCCATATATGTGGCAAATAATGTTATGGAATATCAAAGTAAACACCAGACATTTAGCAAAAGCTACAAATCTGTTCTCACTCCTGCCTCCCCTCTCCCTCTAAGAGGGGCCAGAAAGAGACTGGGGCACTTCAAGATCACAGAGTAGAGATACTTCAGTGGAGAAATACATCTCAGCCAAACAACTTTCTTCATACACAATATACCCCATGTAAGTCCTGATATCACTTAAAGAATTGTGATAAAACTTCAAAACCAACCCCAAAGACCCAAGGAGGAACAGAGAGAACCTCAGGTCTCACCCCTTGACATCTACTCATCTACTCATAAACAGAAATTCTAAAACAAATAATTACACACAAAGGCCACACATTAAAAAAAAAGAGGTAGGGGAATCTATTTCAATTGATGCACAAGACTTTTGAAAACATAAGGAAGCAGGCAAAAAATTCTCCTCCCCAAATCCACAATCCCCCAACAAAAGATCCCACTGACAGTGTTGTGAAAAAAAATTCTAGAGAATGATTATAAAAAACTGATTATTAAAATGTGCAATGAACCATAAAGAAGAAATTTAAGTAGGAAATTAAGTGAGCAAATACAGGATATGAAAAACCATTTTAATACAAAAAAAGAAAAAAAGAAACAGTGAAAAGAAACCAAGGAGAACTCCTAGAAATGAAAGATACAATTAATCAAATTAAAAATTCACTTGAAAGCATCAGTAACAGATTAAATTGCACACAGTAGAAATTCAGCCCCAGAAGACAAACTTCTGGTCTTGAAGACAGGATATGTGATCTTTAGTACACAGAATGCAATAAAGGTAAAAATTATATAACAGGGGCTGGGGATGTGGCTCAAGCGGTAGCGCGCTCGCCTGGCATGCGTGCGGCCCGGGTTCGATCCTCAGCACCACATACCAACAAAGATGTTGTGTCCACCGAGAACTAAAAAATAAATATTAAAAAAAAAAATTCTCTCTCTCTCTCTCTCTCTCTCTCTCTCTCTCTCTCTCTCTCTAAAAAAAAAAATCATATAACATGACAAGAATATAGAAGAACTCTGGGACAACTTTACAAAAGCCAACCTGTAATCATTGGGTTAGAAGAGAATGTGAAGATAAAACTAAAGCCATAAATAACATTTTTAATGAGAGTGTTACAGAAAACTTTTCCCATCTCAGAAACAATGTGAACATTCACATGTATGATGTTTATAAGAACCTATGTAGACCTAGTCAAATGAGAAGCTCACCAAGACATAATCAAAGTGCCTACCAGAAAATAAGGAAAAACATGGATAAGTGTAAAAAATGCTTGTAAATACAATTGCAGTAATCTCATATAATATCAACACATATCTCATAATTACCAAGTGATCAAGCAGACATAACATTTCTAAGAATATGGAATATCTGAACATCACACTCAAAACATTAGTCTAATTTACATATAGACAGTACTGGGCAATCAAAGTGTGTAAATAAGGAGAGTTTTGCTAATGGGTATATATTTTTAAGACAACTGTTACAAATTAATATTAAAACAAAAAATAGAAACAATATAACAAAAAAGAGTTCTTAATTTTATTTTACATAACATCTATTTTACATAATAAAATAATAATAATAATAAAGGGAGTAGACTTTCTGGAGGGGCAAATATAAGAGAATCCAGAATATAATCTCCATAGATACTGACTTAGGACTTTAAAAAGAACACTTAATTTTTAAATGTGTGAACTTCCAGGGTTAAATCATTGTTTTGCAGGACATTTTACAGAGAGGTATATAAATTTATTACTTAAATTGTCTTTGAAATGTGAATGAGCATCATAGTCACTATTATTTCCATATTAATTATTACTTATATTAACAATGTAATACTAAAACAACTCAATTAGCAAATAGAAACTTGGCTAATACCTAATTAAATGAAATATATAAATCAATTTTCACACTCATCATAAATTAGCACCCTTCAGAAAAATTCCAAACAATGAAAATTTCCCAGGGAAATAATCTTTATTCATTATTTGACATTTACATCTTCAAACTCCTATAAAGTTCTTTGTCTAGTATTTATTCCCTTACCTTATACAATTTCAAGCATATTCTTAAGGAAAAGAAAAAAATAGAGGTGTTATTTTTTATTCATATTTTGAACTTTCTTTCCCTATGGTTATATGTTTCTGGTGTATGTAAATTTTACTAATATTAATAAGGACTGCATACATTTTTATCTACTTAATAAAACAATAGAATAACTTTTGACATATAATAATGCCCTGCATTAGTGCTCACTGAGTTGACTTACTGCTTAGTGAGCTCCAATGTTCATTGATTGTGTTGGCTGAAGGCATTAGCACATGTATCATGAACTATTTGACATCATTCTTTGCCAAATTAGAATTTACACAATATTTTTAAGACATAAACAGCATGAGAAAAAAATGTTCAATACTTAGTTAAAAAAACTTAAATGGAAATATATTAGGAGCAGGATATACTGTCCAGGAATAATAGATTATGGTCAACTGATTGACCTAAAAATAGCCACTCTGGGAAGAAAGAGATTTAAAAATAAATGGCATTACGTCCATATAGACTGTCCATGTGGAAGAATAAATGAATCTCATTTTTTCCTCATAATATACAAGACAATTTGAAACTCATCATAGAACTAATATAAAATATAAAACATTGATTTCTCTACCAAAAAAGAATGCAATAAGTAATATTTTACAATACTAGACTAGTTGAATAAGCATACAAAAATCACTGATCAGCAAATAAATATGAATGATTTTATTCTTTTTTAAGTTCTCTAATAAACTCTTTTTAAACATTTGTTTTGTTCTTTTTAGACATACATGACAGTAGAATGCATTTTGGCATATTGCACATACGTGGAATATAACTTATTCTAATAGGATCCTATTCTTGTGGTTGGACATGATGTGGAGTTACCCTGATCTTGTGTTCATATACAAGGCTAGAAAAGTTATGTCCAATTAATTCTACTGTTTTTCCTATTCCCCTCCCATCTTCCTTCCCTTTGTTCTCCTTTGTCTAATCCAATGAATTTCTATTCTTCCCCTCCCCACCCTCCCTTGTTGTGAGTTAGCATCCACAGATCAGAAAGAACATTTGGATTTTTAGGACTGGCTATTTCACTCAGCATAATTAAATGATTTTGTTCTAATAAACAATAAAAAGTTCCATTTGTAAAAGTCAGAGAATAGAAAAAGATGTTTTAAAATCACAGAAACAAGTAACTTCTCTATGTAATATGGAGTGTAAAATCAATAAGTAAAATACTTGAACAGGCATTTCCCAAAATAGGTATTTATCTTGTCAATAATCACATGGTATGGTACCACTGTCTACTAAAACTATAACATGACCAAGGATTTACACTTCCAAGTAATACATCTGATAAAAATGACTTCATTTGCCCACAAAATTCTATGTGCAAGAATGTTCATGCAGCTTTTAAAAAAATATTTATTTTTTAGTTGTAGTTGGACACAATACCTTTATTTCATTTATTTTTATGTGGTGCTGAGGATCAAACCCAGGGCCTCACACACACTAGGCAAGTGCTCTATCACTGAGCCCCAGCCCCAACACTCATGCAGCTTTATTCAGTGGTAGAATATTGTACTGTACTAGTACAATATACTAATGCCATAATAAAAAGAGAACTGCTGTTACACTCAAAGATAATGCCACTGACATTATATTGAGCAAAAGAAGACCCAATGAGTATATATTTTTAGGTTCTGATTATATGAAATGCAAAAACAGGAAAAACTTATGTGTCATTTTATAACTGATATTCTATTTGGAGAGGAGCATTGCTTGAGAAAAAACAAAAGAGACATTCTTGAAAATATTCCACGTATTATTTTATGTGTTAATTATGTAGGTATATACATATGTAAAATTATTAAAATTTAAAACTATTTATTTAGAAAGACACTTTTTCTTTAGCAAAATTTTGATAGGAAAAATTGCTGTTTAAGAAAAAGTCACAGTGGTTTATTAAGTATGACTATATTTTTGTGTATCTACATCTTTCTTCCAATTAAACAATTTGAATGTCAGATTAAAAATGAGTTTCTCATTTAAGAAACTACATTTAACATTATTCACACAAGTTATTCTTATTATTTACCCTATGTGAAACTAAAATTGAGAATATTTAGTATAAGGTAATCAATTTAACATAAGCAAACAAAAATGCCTATTACTTAACATACTGACTCTTAGATGAAAATAATTACATTTTGCAAAATAAAAATAATAAAAGAGCAGCATTCTTTTCTCTTTGTAAATATCTTTAGTGTCTGACTCAATAAAAAAGAGCTGAATTATCATAATCTGCTTCTGCATTAATTCCGTGTAACATTATATACTATTTATCCACTGAAAATCTCTACAATCATGAAATGTTTGGGAAAGATTGCAAATAATATTGTAACTATATCACTAAAATGTTTTGTTCTTGCAGAACACTGGAAAATGTCTCAGATGCCCTCCAGGTCGACTCAGTCCCCAGCTTCAGGTCAAGATACTGAAATAGATTAATTTCCGTCAACATGAAAAGACTAAATTCAGTCCCTACCTCATATAATAACTGCATTCAAGAACCAGCCTTGAGACTGTACCATTGGGGAGATGCAAACCTCTCCACATCCCCTGGACTCTGATTCCTAATTATCTTCAGGTGAAAATTTGTTGTCAGGAACTGAATTTGAAAATCTTGTGAGTCTTTTGTAAGTAATAACTAATCATTCTTCAAAGTGTCCATCTTTAATAAGAGTCTCAAATATGTTAGCAGCAGTAATTTTGTTGAGAACTTTGAATTCTCAATAAAATTAGCATTTTTTTATATTGCCTGGTTAGCAAAATAATTTCACCTTTGGTTATCTGACAATAATCCAGTAATACAATGTGATTAAGAAGACAGTAAATGTAGAAATAATGTTCTAAGGAATCTTCAGAGGGAAAAAAAAATGGCCATGTAGATAAAAGCACATTATGTAGCCTCTGACCACACAGTTGGAAACAAGTTCACAGTCTCTAAGGCTCACATTAGTGCAACTAAGGACTGTGTTTTGAACAAAGATGGTTAAAAGTAAATGGAAAAAAAAAAACATAGATCTTTTTAAAAGCCAAAAAGTATCTTGGAAGGTATTCTTGGCATAAATTACTATGAAGACATTTTTAAATTAAATAATTCTTAAATTGCTGCAACCACAAGCTCAATATTGAACACAAAACCCAAGGAAGAAGAATCGAGCAATATCCCCCCCCTCCAAGGATTTGAAGTAGAGGTGTGTTTGCCAAAGATAACTGAATTTCTTAGGGAATAAGAAAAGCATGATGTATTTATTCACAAAAGGAAGGGCAAAGTATAACTTTTCTGAAGGGCATTCGATTTTGATTTTTAAAAATGCAGTGGGGAATTTCCTTGGAATGCATAAATTTGCTAAAAAAATAGAAGGAGATATTATGGGGAAAATAAGACCAAAAAAAGTTTGGATGTCAGAAATCCAAACTGCGTTTGTGAAATGTAGACTATGATGGAAAACAAAACAACAATGGCAAAACAATAGCCTCAGGGTCTAGCCCTTCTAAATAACTAAAATCTATCCATTAGGGGACATATTACTGAAATACTAATTTCATTAGCTTTAAAATTAGCTATAATTTTTCCATTAAAAATACCATTTTATTGCCTGCTCTCTAAAATACACTTTTGAAAAATAATTTTTTGAGATTTCTATCATAAAATGAGGATGTATTCAAGAGTTGTTTTCTTTTTATTTAATACAAGAGACAGGGTATATCTCTGTTGTGTAGGCTGGCCTTGAACTCACAATCCTCCTCCAATAACTTCCCAAGTAACTGAGGCTGGAGAACAAATAGATATTGGATAAATACAATAAGATATAAAAAATGAACAGAGCAAACACAAATATTTGCATAAGCTTTAAGAAAATTAATAGTTGAAACACCTTGGGTATCTCATCAGTTTTAGAATCTTCCCTTTCTCAGACTTACCTTGAATTTAATATTTATAATTCACTTTCTTTCCTTTGTTTTTACTATCCATTAATAAAAAAAAAAACATTTTGGTAAAGTGTATTTTTAAATCCTTTATAGCTGAACTCTAACTTTCTGTATTCTTCATGACTGAAATTTTTCTCAACACATTTTAGAGGATAATTTTTGTCTGTATTGATTAATACCTTTCACTCTTTTTCAGTTATAATATTCAATTGCATGAATATTTGATAATTCATTTCTCAATATTACTACCAATTGATATTTAAGTGACTTTACATATTTTATTTTTGCCAATATGTTGGCTATTTAAAGAGGCTTTTTCCCCCACTTTGAAATGAGTTTTATATCTTTTCATGCATCAGTTTGCCATTTGGATATCTGCCTTTGTGAAGGAACTTTAAAAATAGTTTGTCCAATATTTTTTGTTTGAATTGTTTTACATATTTCCTATTGACTGATATTGTCATGTCTTAGAAACATTGACATGTTCTTCTAGATGATAGTCTTTAAAAAATAAACAAAAGACACCTTCCTTTAATAAATAGACATTCTCATTTTTTTGTTAATCATATAATTTATTGGTAACATGTTTTGTGTTTTAAGAAAATTCTCCCCAGACTTCAGTTTAAAAAAATATTCTTATCTTCTAAAATTTTTGTATTGGGTTTCTTAATTAGGTGTTTAGTCTACATAGAATGAAGTAGAGTAAATACCCAAATTTCCTTTCTTTCTCCTTCTGGATGTTGAAATATTATAGCAACAATTATTGAGAAGTTTCTGTTTACCTAATGGCTCTTCAGTGAGAGTTGTCATATATGAAGCAGCTCTATATGTGTGCCTTATTTTCAAGATCTCTATTGCCTATCCTGCAAAAAGTACTGATTTGTCAGAATGCATACAGTCTTATTTAAAAAAAAATCTTATTTTGTTGAACAAGTCCTACATCTATATTGTTCCCCTTGAAGAAGACCTTGACAATGGTTAACTCTTTTCAATTGATTTGACAGATTTTAGAATAAGCTTTCTCCAAAAAAGAAAAAATATGTGCATGGCAATTGGATTGGGGTTATATTAAAACTATAAATCAATTTGAAGAGACTTGACACATTTACAATATTGAGTCTTCCTATCCATATGTGTTACATCAATAAATTTATTCAATTCTCTAATGCATCTCCTTGACGTTTAACAATTTTCAGACAGTTCTTGCTTATATAGTAATTCATATACATTTTTTATTTTTATGATTTATAAATCATTTCTTTAAACACTTCTTTTTTATTTTTGTTTATAATAGAAGTTCTCTTCATTTCACTAAAGAAATTTCTCAATTCCCCACAGTCTTTTTGTGATATTTAAAATATCATCTAATAATTATATGTCCAGTAGGTCAGAAAAAAGCAATGTAGATTACATTATAACTTACTGTAATTATTTAAGTGCTATATTGTGCTGACTTTTCAAGACACATTAGAAGCTTACATGTGAGCTTATGATATTTTCATTTTTATGACTGAAAACTCTCTATAATTAAAATGGTTTCCAAGATTATGTTTTGGGTCCCCAAAATTTATTTATGTACTAAAAGTAGGTGATTATTCAATTCATGAATACATGAGGATTGCATACACTCTAAAAAGCCTACTAAATAAAATAAACAACAAAATACAGGAGCAAACTGATAAAGAATGTTTATGCCACATTTTAAAAATGCATGAACAGAGTTTCAGGAAGAGAGAGGAAAAAAAATTATCAGACTCCAAAACTGAAACGGGAATAGAGATATATTGAATGAAGACTTGAGAATGTACACTGAAACTTGAGACAGGGGACAAAATTTTCTGTAATGCTGCTAATGTTTTAACCCATGTCATTATGTGTCTTAGATGATTAGCCTTTGAATGGTGTTTGTGTCTGTTGTGTCTGTGTGCTGAATGCCTAATGGCACAGTTGGGTACAAGAGTAATTTGATGATAAGCCAAGAAAATAACCAAGCCTGAGAGATAAAACTCACAAAATATGTTCTTGTGTATGCATAACAATTTTTCATCAAATTATCTGTTATATTCAGGGAAATTTTCCAAATCAATCAAATGAACATTATGGTTTTAATTTCAACCATTTTCCTACAAACTTCCATAGAACAAAAGGTATTAGAACAATATTCCTTCATGTGTTCCACCAAATTCATTTTCTATGACTGAATAATTTTTTATATTCAGTGTTATAAAAATGCATATTGTGAATGATTTTTAGTTAATTACCTGTATATTTAGTACAGGTATTGGTATCATCCCATGGTAATGATGATCCTTGTAATCAGATATCAGGTTGGTTGTTTCATGAATGTGAACTTGTCTTTCCTTCATCTTTTATTGGTGCATCCATTTCTATATCACAGGCAAGTTCAAATTTAATTTCCACATACACATATTTCTGGAAATAATGAGATTTATTGTAATACCAGCTGTCTCTGTGTAAACAAAGAATTACATTAAAGGATACATTTGCAACACTGGATCCAAAAGGCATTCTGTCAGATTAAAAATCCCAAGTGACTGATTGACTGTGAATCTCAAACTTTGTTTAGTTTTTAATGTTTTTTTATGAAATATTACATGATAATTTGTTTCAGTACAGCCATAAGCCTTTATTTTTAAGTCACCTGCATGCTTAATTTGCTCCATAAACTGAAACACTCTTGATCTCATACCAGATTGTGTCACAATTACTGCTGCTTTTTTAGTCTCTGCTGGGGCAGTAGTTAAAAGTCCTTGAAAAGTTAATGGTATACATTCAATTAAGCTAAAGAATTAGCTACAACAAGTATTATTTAGTGGGTTTTTAATTAGATACCTTCTATTAAATCCAGGCCCTAAAAGGGATTTCACAAACTCCCAGGATTGTGCTAGTTACAAATGAGGCCATAAACATTCCCTTTAACTCTATTGGTGAGAACACAATTTCAGGTTGGGTGTTTCTGTGTCATGAGCATCCAGATGCCTGACATTACACCATGAATTTCCTGAATGGTGCTCAAGAGATAATACTAGGTAGATTTTCCTTTGCAGATGAAAGGAAATCAGAATGTCAGACATTCTGATCATGAACTGTGGTCTTATTCTGCTGGAATGTCCAACATCAGTGACATAGTGACTTGAAAACATGATTAGGATTTCTTCATTGCTTCAAAATATCTGAGGCAGAGAAAAGAAAAAAAAAGTGCTGTGAATATTTACAATCTCACAGTGGACCTCATTTGTACATCAAGAAAAGATCTTTGTATGTTTTGGTCCCTGTTTGTATTACTAATCTTATTCCTTCTCACTACTTCTGTCAAAGTCTAAGTTTTGGTTCTAGTAATACTGAACTTCTTACTGTTTCCAAATCTCCATATTATTTCCACCTCTATTTTTTTCCCCACCTTTGGCGATTTGGTTTCATGTGGGAAACTCTGACCATTCTTTAAAATATGTGATTATTCATGAGTTACCACATGTTCCATCTTAACAACCACCCAACCCCAATAGAGTCAATGTGTTATTTCAAATTTCTAATTTGACTAGTGTACACATACTGTGGTTACTAGTCTATGTCACAGATGGCTGTTTCCCACAGTAGACACTGCATTTTTATATCAATGATATTTTTTTCAGATATATTATATGGATATTCACTCCCTTTTCTATACATGATACTCAGGAAGAGTTTGTTGAACAGAAATAATTGTTATATTCCCTTCCTTCATTTTTTCTCATGAACAAACTTGCCAATCATTAATTTGTTATTTTAGGTACACAAAGAAAGTACCCCCCTGAGCACGTGAGCCCACGTGCACGTGCGCGCACACACACACAAACATATCCCCTCCCATATACACAGTTGCTTACAAGTTCATATTAAAGTAGAAAAAAAGCATGAGATCATGATTTTTATACCTGGACCAACTTTTGGTTCTTACTTCTCCTACAAATAAGGGCAAAAATTAGATAAACTATTTCCTTTTGTGTAAATAGAGATATGAATTATATTCATTTCAGGAATTATCTAACAAGTAAATGAAAAATAAGAAACAATTGTGTGATTTGTTATTCTAGTGATAATCACATATGCTGAGTGCCAGATAGTTTACTTTACATACATCATTTAATTTGATCCTCACTACAAACCTATTCAGGATATATAGATGTATCACTAATGAGCACAATGTTTACACAGGTCAAGTAATTTACTTAGTGGTACATACAGTGATTTATTTCAGAAATGATGCCTTTAACTATCATAAAAAAATCATATTGACATTGAATAAAAATAAAATCTTGAGGCTAGAAAACTGCAGATCTGAGTAAATTGCTTCATGAACACTATACCTTATGCAATAGGAATAAAAGGTTTTTTCTTCATTCTTATACATTTGACAAAAGTAAAAAAGTAGACGTTATTTTCTTTGCCCACATCCCACATCAGGGAGAGAAACAAATCAGTAAAATAATCTGAAAAGTATAATCAAGATTTCAGTACAAATTTTATGAAAATATGAACTGAAGTTCATCATTCAATTTCACAATCTTTTCACAAAGTAACTTGGCATTAATAGCAGAGAAGAGACATTTCTGGCTTATTAAAGACTGAGCACATCTGCTTAGCCCTGTATTTTCAAAGTATATAGTACCAATTACTAAGTCAATTCCAAGCCTGCCGTCTTTGTTCTATGTCTGGTCTCTCTTTTTCCTTTTTCTTCCCAATATGTTCTCCTTCCTCACTGACCTTTCCAGTACCCTTTTATTTTACTTCTAATTTTTCAAACCCCTCACACAGATATACCAATGATTACTTATACCTAAGAACTGACATAGTAGAGTGAAAACTGATAGTGAGGACTTCCATTTATTTTTACCTATCAGATGTCAGAAATATTATTAAACATTTTCTAAGATCTATTTTTCTATAATTCTTCCTTCATTCCTGAGAATTGGGTACCATTATCACGACTATATTTATACATATAGAAACTCACTTTTCTAAGACTAAGCAACCAGAAAACACATAACTGGTGTTTGCGGGCCCCACGTAATTGTTATACTCTACTGTCTTCCTGATTGATCTATACTTATTTAATAATTAATCATTCTAGTGAACCACTGTGATGGCTCATTATGACACTTGGTTTTTGGAATGTAAAACAAAACCACAAAACACTCCTCATTATTATTATATTATCATAATGTAGAATATAATCAAACATATATATCATATACATATTATTATGATTATAGAAAGAAAATTTATTAGATTGGTTTATAGTATCAGAAGATGGGTAGTTCCACTCTGACTCTCAGCAGGCTGGAAAGCTGGAGAAATCAGTAGCTGCGCAGTCAAAAAGGCTAGAGCCTCCAAAGAAAATGGACTTATGATGCTTCCTCTTTCTGAGTTAAAAGGCCTGGACATTCCCTAGAGAATCAATGGTCACAGACTGATTTGGAGTTGTGAAGGATCTGCAGTCCAGTGAACAAAGCAGAAAATCAGCATTGCTGAGGAAAAAAATGGAGGTGTATGTACATGGGCTTCCTAATTTATTTCACCCTTTTTCCATCTAGACTACAACCTATTGGCCTGTGCTACCCACATGCAAGGAGGGTCTTCCACTCGTCTTGCTGTCCCACATGATGATTATCTCCAGAAACACCCTCATCAAATCATGTAGAATTTTCTTAATTTTATGCATCCCTCAGTCCAGTCAAGTTAACAATCTAGATCAACTTACCCCCTGGAGTGAATAGAAGTGACAGAGAAATTAGTATTCTTTCATAAAATTATAATTGCATACTGTGACATGTGATGATGCCAAATAAATATTACCAAGATAGTGCTTCATTTCAATTTAGGAGATTAAAGAAGTTATAATTGAAAGAGTGACAATTAAGAAGAGATCCTGAATATAAACAAAAGTCAATAAGGAAAAATTGTGAGGAGAAACTATAATCCATGAAGAGACGCTAGTTAATTTTAAATTTCAATATGAGGAGAATATTGGCAGAGAAGGAGATCATAGGAAGTCAACAGGCTGAATTCTAGTGGGTGATTAGAAAACATGGCCTGAGTTGGAGGGAAACATAGGAAAGGGTGCCTACCAATACATCTGAGGATTAGTGACTGTGTTCTAAAGATAATAGCAAAAGAATTAAAAATCTTAGGAACAATATAATGAGATCAGCTTTACAATTTGATGATGTCATCCATGGTGTTCTTTGGGAAATAATCCAATAACAAGGATTTGAGACCCCTTACCTCACTCTAAAGCTGAATTCTTTTTCCTGTTCCTAACATCCTCCAGTATCTGTTATTGTGTTTGATTTTCAAAGTAATTCTGTGTAGTGGAAAATATAGGAATTCTTGTTTACATATTATACATGTTGAAACAGAGATCAAGAAGAAGGTGTATAAAGCTAATGTCTTCACACTGGCAGTGTTGGAATGGTATGGCTCATAAGCTAATGACCGATGGCTAAGAATTATGATAGGCCTGTCCAGTGCCAGATTCTGTGCTAAGTATCTCATGTTTATTAACTCCTGGAATATTTCCAAAATTATTATGAGGCTTTATTCTCAATTATCTAAAAAGGAGACAGTATCACAGAAAAATTAAGTAAATCTCCCAAGAAATCATAGTTGTTACACTTCAAAGTTATTTTATCCTAGGGCTTAAATTCATGATCACTGCTCTCCCCTGGGTAAGACATACCATGTTGGAACTTTCTTTGGCCATACAAAGTTTTATCGGGTCTTCTTATCTACATAAAAAGTGACTGACAAGCTTAATGTTTCCTTGTACATTAATGTAATATAACAGTCATGGTCAATGTTCACACTAATTAACATTAGATGGACAAGCTATAACTTTACAGTAATGGAATGCTTAGTAATATAAATGAAATATTTCTTTCAGATTTTACTGATTTTTATCAGACAATAAATGAATATTCATAAAATGACATTATATTATGGCTAAGCATAATGCAAAATAGCCATAAGTGTACTTAAAACAAATAGAGGATTAAGAATAAATTTCCCCACTAATACCCCTGGATATATATGTAAAGCAATTTTTTTAAGTACATATTACATTATTCTCCAAGTATGGATTATGTATCTGTATGTCCTACTTTTATTAGCTTGAATCAGCATATGCTATTTGGTTTCTTTGGATGATAAATAAGGTTTTCTTACCTATATATGTAAAATATTCTTTCTACTCATTTAATTCTCCCCAACTAAAAATAATGATGTAGACTTATGAATTTTTGCTTCAGTGCCTACTGTGTTATTTAATTGGATTTTCGAAGTAGCTTAAAGTTTATCAGAGTTACAAATGTTATGAATAATTCTAAGTATATATATATATATATATTAAATTTGGATGTAATTGAAATGAGGCTAAAATGTTATTTTTTATTCATGTAATAGGCATTTAGATATTGCAATGAATGATGTGTCTCCTAACTTGGAAAGTTATCATTGTTCCTGGATCTGGTATAGTTACCCTATCACACAGGGAACAAAACTTCTAAGGGAAGCTAACACACTGGATATGGTAGAACGATAATATGTAAAACCCTCAGCTTGATGTCATCTTTGAGCTCATAAAGTATCTCTGAAACTACCGCGCCTTAGACTTACTGTAGAAAAGAAAAAGTGCTTATATTTTTTCACTCGATATAGTTTTCTCTTATTTACTGATCATTGCATTTTTATTAGCATATATATTTTACAAAGGAATGTTAGCATGTTTAAATCAGAATAAATAATAATAGCCATGGGGTAAAAAACAAATTTTATATAAATAATGAATGAAACATTAGAAAAAAATGTCATCTAAAGGTTCCTAATCCTATCTTTCTATCTATCTTTCCTATCATATATATAGATTTGACATGTGGTATTTTGTAAATGTTATTTTAATTAATATAATTACTATCAAATGGGATAGGAGGGCTAAGAAGACCCAGAAATTGTTAGATATTATTCTGGACTCAGAATTCCCCACCATTATGATGTCTCCAGCATGTGTCTTCTCTTTACCAACTAAATTATAGATCTTGGCACCAGATATAGAAATTGGCATCTTTCCTGGCTTCACAAATAATGTATCAACTAGAGCATGATGTATACCTTCATTATCAAAACTGGGGCATGGTATTCAATAAACTTGTCTAACCAATGGGTCATCACCTGTCAATTTCAATTTCGCGTGAGCTATTTTTAGTTAGGAAATCAATTGTTTGATATTGGCAGGGAGCTTGGTGATGGTCATGCCAACAGTCTTTTAATTAAGCATCAAATACCAATAAGTTTTAGAAAATGTAGTTCAGGCTTCAGGCAAGTATCACTATGAATTTTCTTGAAGAATTTATAATTTATGATAAAATAAAAACAGTCATCTGGGGGCTAGGATTGTAGCTCAGTGGTAGAGTGCTTGCCTCGCATGCATGAGGCACTGGGTTGGATGCTTGACACCACATAAAAATAAAGATATCGTGTCCATCTGCAGCTGAAAAAAAATTAAAAAATAAAAGTAATAAAAATAAAAACAGTTCTCTGACTTAGAAAATAATTTTCACTGTCTCTAAGATTATATTTTATACATTGAAATATCATGATCTAATGGCTAATTTTTTGACCCATAGAGATAATGATTAATACATTTTAAGAGAAATAATCAACAGAGAAAAACTCATCACAAAACATTTTCAGCCAACACTGAAATAGGATATGTTAAGTGTTTAGTGAAAAGTTTCCTGAAAGACTTTATTAATATTCCTTCATTTTCTCATGTGTGTCAAGAAATACTTGAACTGAGTTCATTGACATAGGTACAAAATTTGGAAAGTAGGAGTAATAGATTTATTTAATTATTAAGGATTTTTTAAAATAACAATAAAATTAATTAAAAATGTTGAAAGCCATCTCTGGAACATTTTAAGTACCTCTGTGGCATTAGTGATTATAATGATAGCTTGTAAATATGTATCAAAAGACTGAACTTTACCTTTATCCAAAATGACAATACTAAAAGAAGAGCATCTATAATTTCCTTAAACTCCCTATTTTATTGTACTTGCTACCCCATCTTCTTCCCATTCACCAAAGGCACAAGCCAAGAAAAATATACCTTCTACTCCTTTCCTTTCACTCATCTAGTGTACACAAGTATTAAGTTCCGTGTACAGTAATTTTTATATGCATGAGAAAAGTGTCCCATTTTATTCATTGTCACTCTCAATTTTTAATCCAAATCCTCATAATCTCTTGACAGGACTAGTGCAACATCTTCCAAATTAGTTGCCATTACTGTGCTATTCTCTGTTCAGTCCAATTTCTGGAGAGCTATGTGAATAATATCGGAAAATGTAAACTTGACCTTGTCCTTCCATTGCTAACCATGCCTCAAGGATTGCATTCACATATAGGATAGTCTGAAATAAGTTGTCATGACATTCACAGCTATGCATGACAAGCCACCTGCCTCAGGGCTTCTTCACCTGCCATTCTCCACAGTGCCTGGCACAATCTCTAGTGAATCACAGTTATTACTTAAATGGCCTCAATTCTGTCTCTGATTTGTATCAATGTTCTATAGATATCATATTCTTGTTCTGTCACTTCAGACCAAATAGTGTTTTTCTGAACACACTGATCTTTCTCTACTCCATGTTTTTCCATGTGATATTGATTCTTCTGTGACGTTACTTTCCTTGAGGAGCCTAACTTAAGCATCGAATATTACTTTTCTGATCCTCTTCCCTTGATAGCAGCATCTGTGAAAATCCTTCGATAACTTTTCCACATGTTCCCACGTAAACTTGTTCAAAACTTTACTGTAATACCTAAGAGTATACAAAGGATCTGTTCTCAATAAACCAAGTGGTTCTTGTGGATGGGGCTGATTTTTATTAATTAGTGGTTCGGGAGGATCTGGGCCATAGAAATGACACATTACATGTTGCTGTTTTTAATAAATAAGTTATGTGAGTATGATGGCTCTACTTGTAATCCCAGCAACTCAGGAGTCTGAGACAGGAGGATCATAAATTCAAGTCTATCCTCAGCAACTAAGTGAGGCTCTAAGCAACAATTGAGACCTTGTCTCAAAATAAAAAAATAAAAAAGGAATGGGGGATGTGCCTCAGTGGAAAATTGTCCCTGGGTTACATCTCCAGTACCCCAAAAATAAACAATAAGAAATCAATAAAATGAAAGAATGAAAACAGAGAAATATGCAGCATACATGTTTAAACCTATATGCATGTTTCTTGAGAACACAGGAACCTCAAGTGTGCTTTTAGCATTTGTCTTTTAGGCAGATATCCTGGATTTCTTCCACATATGAGACTCCAAAAATAGACACACTAAGGACCAAACCCCAGATTCACATTCTCCTTGAAAGCTGCTAAACATACTAATGTGTTTTCCCTCATATTTTACCAAACCAAAGCAAAGACAAAATGAGAAGAATCTTCATTTTGTAGCCTACTTTTATGCTAGCTCATTTGTAAAAGATCTCAATTACACACACACACACACACACACACACACACACACACACACACACACATACACACACACACACAAGAATTAAAGAGATGGGAGAGGGGGAGGTCTTTATTTTTATTTCTTGTTGCACATTTCTTACTTTAGGAACCTTGCTAATTTTGTGAAATGACGTGGAAGTCCATCAGTTACATTTTGCAACTCTGACAATTATGAAAAACTAATTTTGAGTAATGCATTTTGGTTATTTTTAAGAATATCCATGCAATTTACTTCCCTATGAAATATATTTAATATATAAGCTTATCAAGAAAAACTATTTTTGACCTCTTTCATTCTTATCAGACAACTCCTGAACTTTTTAAATGGCATTTTCACTTTTCTATATACTCAGCAGTAATTCTAAGAGTAAAGCATTCTACATTTAAAGCTTGCCTTTCATTTCCAGTACTCATTTTAGGGAAGAACACGTGGTTTTAAATTAGAATGTACAACAGTGGTTAAGAAACCTATTATTATTGGCAAAAATAGTAATAAGAGAAAGTTGGTTTTTCTACCTATCTTGCTGGAATACAATCCAGACCCCAAATTTTTCTTTTTGTAAAGGCAACTAACCAGAAGGTTTTACACTGATACATTCTGGCAACATAAATTGAAGTTGGGCATTTAAAGCATAATGTACAAGTATCTAATTTCTCTAGTATTCAGGGCAAAGGCTCATTTGATATTTGCATAATCCAGCCCTGGTAAGGGATCACTCAGAGGAGGAAGCAGTTAAAAATCCACTGTGCAGGCTTTCCCCATGCACAGTCATTTGTGAACTTTATACTTGTTTAGATTTAATAAAAACCTGATGTTAAACCTTGATTACCATGTCGAGAAATGTCCTGAGATTACCCATGTTCATGAGGTTGCTGTCATGTGTGCTAATTGTTCTTATTCAATTTCTATTAATTTGTTTAGTAAAAAATTTCTGGGGCTTTGTTAATTGTTAAGCTTTGTGCAATGTCCTTGTGTTTGAGAAGTTAATATGAGACAGACATTATATTCCAGAATGCCATATGTTAATAAAGGAGAATGATAGCTAAACAAATAACTGTCGTACAATGTGCTATTACAGTCACAAAATTACATGATGTCCCTTTTGAATTCTTATTAAACAACAGGGAAAGTATTCAAAAGTGCATGTATGATGAAATTATTGAGACCTCAGATGTAGATAAAGCTTCACTGAATTACAGTACTGGTGGGGAAAATGGGTAACAACTCACCCACCAAACCTCATTGGGAGGGATGTCCAGGGCAGGGAGGAGATGCTACAAATGGCAGGGAGTGATGAGCAAGGTGGTTTTGTAGAGAGAGAATTACATATTTCTGGTAAAAAATACACAAAATGGTGAAAGATGAGACGGAATATGTGACTAAAGAAAGATATGGGTGTAATTTCATGCCTTGATAAGATATTTCAGATGATATTTCTAATTGTACAACTTGATGCTTAGTCATTTTAGTCCATATGATTGCTAAAATGTAATTAACAACAAGAAAACTATTACATTATAAAACATGAAAATGATATGTTCATATTTCTGTTTGAGAGAAATTATTGAAACAGTGTATGAAGAATTACCTGTGAAAGGGAGGAGATATAAGCAGAAGTAAAAACTGGAAATCCATTCCAAAGGATGATCCCAGAGGGAACATCTTAGCATAGTAGAATAGGAGCGAAAGTAAAGGTGAAAGGGACGTGGTAGCTAATTAATCTAGCATCACAAACATATTTGTTACCTAATTGAAATTAGCACCATATGCCAATATTATTATGTTCTATACTCAGAGATTCTCAATTTGTAGAACCAACCTCCGTCATTCACTAAGTGAATAAAAAAACATGAAAATATAAGAGAAGTAAATTATGGATGTTGCCATGAGAGTGAGTGAAATGAATGTTGGAAAGTTTAAGATGAAAGGTAAGGAAAGGACTAGAAGCCCCAAGGAAGTAAAAGAAATGTTAGGATGCAGACATAAAGAAACTTGGAATTGGCAGGTCAGAGAATTGTGATGTTGAGATGTTTTCACTTAATATTTAAGAGACTGAGCAATTCCACGTGTTGGAAATATACATGGCACAATCTGAAAATGAAAGTTGCAGACATTGGAAAATCATATATTTCAAGACTGGATTTCTGAAAGTACTTCTCAAGTGGGTTTTGGAGACCTTATTACTGTGGTATGGGTTGTAGAGACAAGGGCACCTTAAGCCTATGCCAAAGTGTTCACTGTGGAATGGAATGAAATGGAGGCCAAAGATGGCCCTGGCAAAGAGACATCAGTGTCACCTAATCCTTCAAAGTGGGTCACAGCAGAAGTTAAATTAGTTTCAAAGGCAAAATAAATATTCAGGGGGAAAATGCCAAAATATATTTTATGAGCATATTGTGAGACAGATCATGTGATGTACTGTACTCATGATTTTTGCCCTTGGACTCGTGCTCTGCATTTTAGGAAAGCTGACCTATGAGCACAAGATTCCACCAGAGGAGAGGTGAATGGATGGGATCATGGTTGACAAGGCACTGTGGGTCACAGAAATAAGACATGTCAAGAGAATTGGCAGCAATAGGGTTCTGATTAGAGTGTTTTCATTCTAGATGCTGGTAATGCATCAATGTACAAAAAGAGAAAGGGCAAGACAGGGAGATTGTCCTCACTCAGCATGCCTTCTAGAGGTGGCAGTTTATGACATTGTCCTAGCATCAGGTCTCATCCACCACCAGGAATCTTGGCAGGTTGGTGTCAATCACAAGAACATTAATGAATAAATCATAAGAAGGAACTTCACTCTCAGTTTCAAGGACAATATATAGGATGAGTTGCTTGACTCCAGCATCTCTCTCTAAGGTGGGGAGAAGGTGATTCAAAGTAATATTGGCAGATGGAAAGAATGTACTGTGTTAACTGCCTTTCGTCTTTTCTGTTTTCAAAGGTGCTGTAGATATATGCCATAATCTGTTTTTGTGATTCTTAATTAAATACAAGATGGGAGGGCAGAACTATATGGATTTCAGAGACAATCTATGTATCAGGAGGGAGAATGGTACATTTTCCAGACGTGTAATCAGCAAAATTACTGAAAATCAGGTTTATTAAGAAGAAAAAAAAGACTGTAGCAGATAAAATAGAAATGAACTGTGGTTTTATGAATTAAGGGCAAAGAGAGGAAAGATGAATTTTAAAGACTGAGGAGAGCTTTTAGTTAAAATCTGTGATCAAGATGGTTTCATCCTTCTTACTGGTCTTTCAAATACCTTTGCATTTTAGTTTTCAGAACTTTTTTTCTCACTGCTAACTGGTGATACCGATTCTTGCCATTTACTGTTTGGAAAAGTGGATAGGATCAATGGGATGATATTTATCAAGTGCTTTGAGCCCTTGAATGGTAGGACTATATAAATATCATATACTGCTCTCAAGTATATAGAAGAGAATTGCCCCAGGCTTCAAATTCTACAGGGAATTTCCCATGTAATGGAACCTGTCCCAGCAAAATAAAAATTAATGAAATACAAGTGCTATGGGAAAGTTTGTAAATGGTCATGCTGAGGTCCTACCCACACCAACAAAACACAGCATCACATCCACACTGTTACTACAAGAAGTAAATGGAGGTATCTGTATAAGTTTGCTCTTCAACATAAAAGGCAGCAGTTATGCCAATTGTTAATGATAACAACAAAATTAGAATTTGATACTTCATGTATAATCTAGAATAAAATAGATGATTAGCAATCAATTTAAGTGGATTTCCTCTTTTTAGTCAAACAAAATTAATCCTTATTTCAAGCCCAAAATACCCTAGGTAGTAAAGGGATCAATTATTAATTAAGCTCATATTAATTGGGCACAAGTATGTGCTACTTACTAGCTGAATAAGAAACACGTAGCCTCATAAGCTGAATAAGAAATACATAGCCTTTGCCCATACCGAATTATTCAATTCTATGATACTTGTAGTCAAATAAGAAAGGGAAATCATTTATTTTCCCCCCTTATACTCTGAGCACCTTGAAGGATCTGCATAATGATGGGACTGAGTTTGCCAGAATCTTGGATGAAAGGAATAAGTTTCTCTGCCCTGGGAAGCTCAAGTAACAGGAAAAACAAGCAAGAGACTTAAAAAGATTTAAAAATTAAAGCAGAATGGATCCTGAAAGAGTGAGGTGAAGTTTGCAAGGGTGCTCTCTTAGAGCTAATGCACTGGAGTTGGCTTTAGCTTTATCTGGAACAGCCCTACCTTGCCTATGTTTCCCACATCTGCAGCTAACTTGCACAAGCAAGACTTTGCATGAAACGCAAGGAACAATAGGAAAATCATGCTATGCAATTTAAATGAAGACCCAGAGTGACCTTCTCTTTCCATTTAGATCACAGGACCACATGGTAAATACTCTTGTTTTCTAAATTAAAGTAATTCTCTAGTGCATCCCTCTGAGAACAGCTAACTTGTTTGTTTCCCGGAGTATCAGAGAAAAAAATGGATTAAAAAATTACAGAATAAAGGCAACTTTCTTCTGAGCCAAAAATGCCCTCAGAGGAATGATGCATGGTACCCTAGAGGGAGTAAAGAATTGAAAGCTTCTTCCTTTTTAAATAATGGTTAACTTTATGGAAAAGAAAATAGACTGGAAAATCCTTTCCCTGCTGGAAGAAAAGAAATGCAAGTGCATCTTAGTTGGTGAGTCATTTAAAATTAATTCAGAAAATTGTTCAATCACTTATTCATCAAATGTGCACTGAGAATTTACCAGCAAGACGCTGTTGTAAACTCTGGAGGTAAAATTTGTTAAGACAACAGAGAAATTTCATATTCACACTTGGCTTTCTTTCTAGTGGGTTAGAAAGACATTAAACCAGAAAACAAATGAATGTGGCAATTTCAGATGCTCTTAAATTCTGTAAATGGAATATGCTATAATAATTTAAACCTGTGCAATGTCAGGAACTGCCTTATTTGAGTGGCAAAAAATAAAAAAAAAAAGCCTCTGGAAAAGCAGACTAACTGGCAGGAGCCCACTCAAGGGGATGTGTAGGGAAACAACCTTTGACACAGCATGTATGCAAAGGTCCTGGAGCAGACAATGTGGGAGGCCCAGAAGTCCACTAAAGGTGGGTGCACCCAGAGCCCAGTGAGCAAAGGAGAAAATCATCTATAATGTAGACTGAGAGCTGAGCAGGGACCAAGGAGTAGGAAGATTTAAATTTTGAACAGGTTTGGGTTTTGTAGTTGCTGTTGTTTTGTTTTGTTTCTTAGGGAAGCCTGTAGGAGGCAGAATGTCTAGGACCTAATCCCTCAAATCTGTGAATGTATTATTTTATATAATCGAGGGGAATTAAGGTTGCAAATCAGCTGACTTTAAGCATAGGCTGTGTCAATGTGATCTCAGAGATCTTTGAACGTAGAAGACCCAGGGTGAGAGTGATGTAGCTTGAGAAGCTCTTCATCCTCCACTGAGGCTTTGAAGATGAAAAGGGTCCAAGAGCCAAAGAATACAGGCAGCCTCTTCAAGATGGAATAGATAAGAAGGTTTTCTCCCTGGAGACTCCAGAAGAAATGCGGCACAGGTGACCTCCAGAACTATCTGATGAAAATCTCTGTTGCTATAAAGCAGTGATGTTGTGGTGCTACCTTACAGCAGCAATAGGAAGCTGATACAAACCAGAGGCGGGCTTTAAGCCAAGGAATAGATTAATTTTCATTAAGTGTAAACATATTCTGCTGGTCCTTGATAAATAAGTTATAAAATATGTAAAAGAAGAAAGAAATTAAGAGGCAACTGTAGTAGACCAGACATAAGTTTACATAGCTAGAATGGGATAGACACACTGGAGGAAGAGAGAATGGAACACATTTCACATGTTTATGTTTAATACAGCTCATGACCCATGATTTTTTATGGAATTGAAGTTTTGTGGTGAAAAATAAATGTTCCACTTGCTTTTGAGTGTAATGTTTAGGGAACTGAGGGCACTCTGCTCAGTCTAACATGACAGACAAAGAACTTGAGTGGAAAAAGAAAAAAGCATTACTCCTCTGGAGATGAATTAACACTGAGAAGTGTATTGCAGATATGCAAATTTTGAATAAAAAGGAAATACTAGAACAAGAAAAATGAGTGTAAGTAATCAAATAAAGATACCTTTATGCCATTGTGCTGAATTAAATCATTCATGGAAGAGACTACTCTGGTTCTGTTGGATTCCCAAAGATACCATTTTTTCACTAATCAATCCATAAAATGAGATGAATATTTGTGACCATCATGACTATCTGGGTTTTCCAACTTTATGAATTATAGAACCCTATAGATTTCTCTCCCCAACCTCTTCTTATATACATATGCATATGTACTATCTGTATATATTATAGTGATATAGTGATGCATACTGATTGGATGCTTTTACAACTCTCTATAGTTACATCTATAGAGAAAGAGAGAGAAAGTCAGAAAGGCAGAGGGATTGCAAGAAATCAGCTCACATAATCATTGAGGCTGGCAAATCTCAAAGACTTCAGGCTGAGTTGGCAAGCTAGAGAGCCAGGACAGCTATCAGTCTGAATCTGAGGCCTGCATTGTAATCTGGTTTTTGTTTATAGTAAATACCTGAGACTGGGTAATTTATATGGAATGGCCATCCATTTATCTGGGAGTCCAAGAGATGCCAGCATCTGGTCAGGGCCTTCCTGCTCATTATGATACGGCAGAGGGCATCACATGGTGAGGCAGAGCAGCCAGGCTGGCTGGGGGTTGGGGGGGTCTCTCTTCCTCTTATTCATCCTCAAATGCCATGGAGAGGAAACCACCCTAATTTTCTCATCAAATCCTTAGCTCCCAAAGACCTCATCTCTGAATAACATTAACATACAGCTTTGAGATTAGTTTCAGAGACATGAAAGTTGAGAAACAAATTTAAACCACAGCACCATGAGAACCAATAGAGTCAATGTAGTTCTGACTCAAAGGCCAGTGAGGCTCAGGAGCCAGTGTTGTAGCTTGAATCCGAAGGCAGGAGAAAGCTTGAAGACCTTCAGTCAGGAGTCCCTTGGACTTGGGGGAGGGTTAGCTCTTTTGTCCTATTTAGGCCTTCAACTGATTGTATGAGGCTAGCCCACATTCAAGAGGGAAGTCTGCTTTATTCAATCTACTTATTTAAATTTTAATCCCCCCCCCCAGTCTCATGTAAACACACAGAATAAGGTGTGAGCAAAAATTTGGGTATACTGTTGTTATGGTTTAGGTATGAGGTGTCCCCCAAAAGCTCACGTGTGAGGCAATGCAAGAAAGCTTAGAAGTGAAACAATTGGGTTGGGAGAGTCTTAATCTAATCAGGGCATGAATCCACTGATAGGAATTAACTGAGTGACAACTGTAATCAAATGTGGTGTGACTGGGAGAGGTGAGTCACTGGTGGTGTACTTTTGAGGTATATATTTTGTCCCTGAAGAGTGGACTCTCTCTCTTTCTCTCTCTCTCTGCTTCCCAATAATGTTTTGAGATGCTTTCCTGCACACACTCTTCCAACATGATGCTTTGCCTCATCTTGAGCTCTGAGAAATGGTGTCAACCTTCTATGGACTGAGAACTCAGAAATCATGAGCACAATATTAAACATTTTTTACTCTAATTGTTCTTGTTGAGTCTTTCCATTGCAGCAATGAAAAAAACAGAACAAAGTAGAAATTGGTTCTGAGAAGTGGAGTCATTGCTATGACTAACCTGACAATGCAATTTAAAAACTTTTGGAGCCTTTTGGATTTTTGTGGGAAGAATTTTGGAAAGTTTAGTGATGCATGCCAGAAATGCTTTAAAATGTTACAAGTGGACTTTAATGGGCAATTCTGGTGGGATTTTAAAAGACCAACCTGCCAGTAACACTGTGGACAGCAAAGATTGGGGTCATGAGATTTCAGAGGAGAAAGAGGACACTTTTGGAAATTGGAATAGAGGTCATCTGTGTTATGTTCTCATTAAGAAGTTGTCTGCATTTTGCCTGTATCTTTAGATTTCCTGTGATGCTGAACTTAAAGATAATGGACTTCTTAATCTGGAGGAAGAAATTTATAGGCAGCATAGGATTCAGGTGATGGCATGGTTAATGTGACAATCAGGAGATGAAATCAAAGAAGAAAGATCTATAAAACATGAAGTTCCATCAGAAAAGAGCCAGTAAAACTGGGGCTAAGGTATTTGTGGTTGTTAAAGACATTACAGCCACTAAAGAAATACTAAACACTTTGCCCAGAGACAATAAGAAAGATGGCTAGAGGGCATCTCAGGAATTGGCAAGATCATACCCATCTCAGGCTCAAAGGTGTAAAAGTAAAAATTCTCTTGAGAAGAGACCAGTGGCACACCTTGCTTGCACAGGGCAGCCTAGGAAGTGTTTTTACCATGCTCAGCCATTCAGGCTGCTGCAGCTATGGTCCCTGGAAACTTGGCTACTGCTGGAGGTGGTTGCTGACTTTGGCATTAACCATATGGTGCTGGTTCTTCAGGAATACAATATGCTGGAGTTAGGAGTTCATGGAGGCTGCTATCAATATTTCAAAGGAATGCCTGGGAGGCCAGACAAAGTGCAGGAGAGTTGGAGTCCCTGGAGGCTACCCCTGAGAGGTCAATGCCCAAGAATAAAATTCCAGGAAAGTGGCAAGTCTATCAAGAAAAGCTGCAGAAGTTAGCACTGACAACCAAGAGAGGGGCCATGTGGGCTGCAATCGCAAAGCCCAAGGGGTAGAGCTACTCAGGGGCTCATTCTGAGTTTTCCTCGAGTTTCAGAAGAGACTTTGGACTTAAACTTTTGGGCCATGTTGGAAATGTTAAACTATGGGCATTTTTGGTAATGTACTAATGACATTTTGCATTGTAAGATGGAAATAAGCTTTTGGGAACCAAGGGCAGAATATTAGTTGCCTCCCAAAAGTTCATGTGTTGGTCAATGTAAGGTTTAGAGAAGATTTCATCTAACCAGTGTATAAATTCCCTGATAAGGATTAAGTGAGGTGATAACTATAGGCACGTAGTACATAGCTAGAGGAGATAAGTCATTGAGGATGTGTCTTTAAGGTTTATATTTTGTCCCTAAGTGTGCAGCATTTGGACTGGGGGTGTAGTAACTCAGTGGTAGAGCACTTGCCTAGCACATGTAAGGCACTGGGTTTGATCCTTAGCCCCACATAAAAATAAATGAATAAAATCAAGGTATTTGTCCATCTACAACTAAAAATATTTTGAGAGAGAGAGAGAGAGAGAGAGAGAGAGAGAAAGAGAGAATATCTCTTTCTGCTTCCTGGTAATGTCCTGAGCTGCTTTCCTCCACCTCTTTTTCACCAGGATATTCTACCTCACCTGATACCCCAAGGAATGGAGCCAGCCTTCTATGAATTGAGACATCTAAAACCATGAATCCTAAAATAAACTTTTCCTCTGCTAATTGTTCATGGTCTTTTGTTCTCAGCAAAGTAAAAGATAACTAAAAACATCTGAGACCTTGTAAAATTGACAAATAAAACTAACCATTACATATGGGGATGTTGAAAAAGCAGATGAGAATGTTATGGGCAATGACCAAACAGACTCCATTTTGCTCTGAAACTTTATGTCATGTAAGAAATGCTTCTCCCAAAGAAAGCCCCACCTCTGTACCCATCAATAGTTGCTTAGCATAGCATGTTTCGCAGCACAAAATGGCAATTCTTAAACAATGTAAAAATATTCTCCCTTTGGTTCCTGTTTTTCTTGGACAATGTACCCTGTCAGAGATTGATTGTCAGATGTTAGTAACCATTCTTTAACTTGTACATAACTAGAGACATTTTGGCCAACTCTCTTTTCTGCTTATAATTTTAGATCTCATGAGGATTTTTTTAATGGTTTTTAAATCATAGAAACATCCACTTATGTTTTAATATGGTTTTGGACTATAAAAGGTGTACTCAAACCCTGGGAGGGAGTCATGGGGTATAAACTTGCAACCTACATCTTGGCCCCGCCAGCTGGTAGATCCGGATGCCAACTGATGAATAAAATTTCCTTTTCCTGCTTTAAGACCGACTAGGTGATTTATTGCAATCTCACCTTAACAAGACAGTAGAAAAGAGTAAAGAAAAGAAAGTGGGGTGAGAAGGAGTCAGTCCAGGTAAATTAAGGGGAAATAAGAGCCAGTGCTCAGAGTGCACCTTTTACCTATTTGTAGTTAAGAGTATAGAAATAGTATTTAAAGATGTGGTTTCTGGGATCAAACAGATGTGATTTTTAAATAATGTCAGATCTATAATGGCATTGTGAAAATGGGCATTTAGTAAAGTACTAAGAATCATGATTCCCTTATATGTAAAAAGTATAATAATATCTGCCATATGAAATTGTTAGAATAAATATAATAATATTTGCAATTATTTAGCACACTGATACATAAATCTGAAAACAAATTTTGTTCTTTTTATGAGCAGATTGGATCCCTTAGAAAACCTCAGGATGAAAGAGAAATCAATTTCATCAAATGCCTTCTTATAACTTATTTTCGTTTTAAAGGATTTGCTCACTTATTTCTTTTTCTTTTTAGAGATTGTACTTTTTTTGGTAGAAATCAATAGTATACAACAAACAGATATAACCCAAACAGTCCAGCTCACAAATTCTTTCAAAGCTTCCCTGATCCTCCCAGCATTTATTATGTATCTGATTGTGTGGGGTAAGTAATCCCCCTATTACATTTAAAATTAAAGGAATCCCTTTGGTCTGATAATGCCACTGAAGGTTTTGTAACGCAAGAAGGGCATGAACTGCTTGCGATGGAGACTGATATCACAGGATAGGAGAGAATTAGAAGTGATATTTCTCATGTCTTTTCTCATGGTCTACTAAGTAGTAATTTTCTCACATCATAGAGCATCCATTTCCCTTTATCCTAAGTGAGGAATTTAGTAGAAACACAAATGAAGGGTTTTTAAAAATCAATTGCTCGTGACCAGAGTTATACATTTTGGCATTTGCTGCATTGTTACTGGGGTGAGACAGCAAACTAGCTGTGTCCCCGGAGAGTCCACCTGTGGATGCTGCAGTCCAAGGGTCTCCCAGCAGAGAGACGTTTGGAGAACACTGTGATTCATTCTTGAGTAGCTCGTGTGAAATATTTGCTTGACAAACCAATAGTGAGTTATCCAGACCAGAGATAACCAAAATGAATATGCCTAGCAGTGTAGTGAGCTTAGAGTTAGAAGCCAGAATCTCGTCCATGTAGCTTAGAGTTCTGTTCATGGACATAGCATGAAAAGGTTATGTAGCCATTGGCTTGTTTGTTAACATCATGGGCAGCAAATTTTGTCATATGTGTGTGTAAACTATGGACTGAGAAAATGAGATAATATAGCTAAAGCTTCTAAGATTTATTGGTAGCCAATTCCCTAGATACACATTTCCATTAGGGAGCTGAAACTCATATCTTCTGTTGTTGAACAGATGGGTTTGCTCAGGAAGTAAATCACTCTGTTTGCTTCTATTTGGCAGACTCCAGGCAGCATGGTCAAATTGGGAATGATCCAATCAAGCAGACTCAGTAGCTACTTTTTCTTGCATTGTTTTATCACAGTCTCAGTGAGCATAACTAAGCACCAGAGACAGAGATTATGACTATGACGCCCAGAAAATATGACACTACCTGCCAAAGTACTACCTACCAAAAAATCTCTGGAAAGAAGAATGGAAGAGATCTATGCAGACCATTTTTTTCATATACTTAGGTGGGTTTAGGGAAATGTGTTCACCACAGCCTGTAGCTCAAGACTCAGACATAAGACAGCAGGATGAACTAAGATATTTTTGAAGCATTCTTATGAATAAAATTTCAAAACATGTAATAAATTATGAGGAAAAGTGAATTATAGGAAATTGAAGAATATCTGAAACCTACTGTTTATGAATCTTTCTTTAATACATCTGGTGAGAAAAATATACCTTTAGAAGCAGAGCTTACTAGTTCACTTCAGTCTTCCAAACCTTACATAGGTTTCTCTTGTGGTCAATTATAATCCAGCACTGGAGAAGGAAGGGTATTTTGGTTCATGTAATTCCAAACAGGAAAAAGGTGACCCAGTGTAATCCACAATTACATGCAAAGACTGATTTTAAATGAAAACAGTCAAGGTGTGGGTGTTATACTTTTTTGAGTGAGTTACTAGAGATGCTGACACCATGAGTACAGAGAACCTTCAGGAGCAACTGTCCATATTGAAAGAGTGGATTATTTAGAATCAGACACCGTCCAGAGTTGTTACAGGATTGCTAGTCAGGTGAAGACTAAAATACTCCCAACAGAAACATGTATACACACACACACATAGGCACCCACTCTACCCAGCTAGCTGGGCAGTGGCAAGGAAAGATTATGTTGAAATAGAGTCATCCAAGGGGTAGTAAAGTAGAAGAATCATTTCAAGGATTTAAATGTAATTTGAAGTAGCAATAAATAGGTCATTAATTTGAATGAAAAAATTGGACTTTGCTACATTGAGTTAGCAAGACTCATTTTTTTCAATACTAAGCAGAAACAGGTCTTCCTGAGAAAATATGCATTCTGAATAAAGTAGAAAATTTGAAGGAATCTAGCGTATGACTTTGCACCACTGCAATCACCCTGCAGACTTCCTTGAAGTTGTGTCAAAAGTGCTGAGTGGACATGGCCTCTTTCCCTTGAGTACTCTCCGGAGCATGATTTGCCGAGCTCATCAGCCCTCTGCTCTGGGTTTCTAACCTGCTCCCACAGGACCAGCCTCTGAAACTAGGTCTGCTTCCCCAGGCCAGCTCCTGTGTTTTCCTGACTGCCTTCTATCCTCAAGGGCTGAAGCTGCCAAAGCTCCTGCATGCTCTGCCCCAGACTCTGCTCTTAATATGACATTTATAGAAGCCAAAAGAACATTTTCTTTTGGTGGTTTACATCCCAATGACTGACACTAAGTCTCTTTAAATATCTGCTCAACTTGGAGACTTTCTATTGGCTTAAAAATTATTTTACATAAAATAGAAAGTGATTTCATCTTAAATATGAGTAAAATGCTGTGCTATGTTCTGAGAGATTAACAGAGGCTTAGAAAAGCATTTGTCCCAGAATTCTGAGAATGAAATTATCAAAATGTGCAATTCTAATACATTGCAGAAAAAACTCTTTAAAATTTTTCTACAAATATTCAGGTGAAATGTAATACTAGGAAATATAAGTTGAGCCTATGTAAGGAATGGACACATAATGTGGATTATTAAAAACATTCCAATTCTGCTGTCTGTTTCTGTTGGTCTTGTGGAAACAGTTCTACATATTTGCACTAAATTATTAAAGAGACTCAAATAGAATCACTGATTTATTGTTTTTCAAACTTGGCATACCATGCTTCTAAACATCACACTAATTTAAACTCTAAACATATACCAGACCCCACATCATAACCAAAAGGTGAAGCAGAATACAAAATATTTTTAAATCAACAGTGTACCAAATTATGTCACATAATATTTTTGTCTTGATAGATCAATACATGTTGCAATGTTATTTTTAAACAATCAATTCTACATGAGATTGCTAACATTTTCCTCTCAATAAATGAAAAGAAACGTAAGTTATAGTAGAAGCTTGAAAAAAATATATTAATATACTTCCCTTAAGTAATGCTTACACAAGTTACTAGACAAAATATGTCTAGGAGAAATGTGTATATAAAAATCTAAGTAGTTGGATTATTGATTTTTAAGAAAAGTTGAGAAAATAATTTAGATGAACATAAATTCAAGTGATCCTGATTTGAACACAAGAATGTTCAATTTTGTTCTAGTTATCATGTCAAAAGAAATAAAATAGGCAGTTAGTCTAAATCCTATGATTTTCTGGATGATTAGGAACTTTGCTCCTTTCCAAAATGTTTCTTACCAACCAACAGTAGCACTATACTTAAAATACTTCTGTATGTTTACTATTTGAGTTAAATCATTACCCCCCTGGATAATTCAGAGCATTAACAACAGTCTTTTTCTGATAACTTATTATGTGCCAGGAATCCTGTAAAATCTGTCAAATGACAAGGAACTCTGAAATTTGGTATGCACTTTCACATGCAGTTAAGAGTTTTATTTGACAATTGGTGCAGGATACACTTAAACCCCATGTCATATTATACCATCTGTTATTGACTAAAAGTTTATGCCTCACCATAATTCATATATTGAAATCCTAATCCCTAAAGTGATGGTATTAGGAGGTTGGTGGTCTTTAGAAAGTGAATAAGTCATGAGGATGGAGACTTCATTGATGGTTCTGGTGTACCTAGAAAAGAGAACTTTGATAGTTATTTGCTCTTTTTCTTGTATGAAGATAAAAGAATTCACAGTCCACGGCCATAAGAGAGACCCCTTGCCACAACCAGTCATGTTGATGTCCTGATCTCTGACTTCCCCTCACTATACTGTGAAAAATTGATTTCTGTTGTTTTTATAAATCACCCAGCCTTTGACACTGTGTGATAGCAGCTCAACAGAATAAGATATCATTCTATGCAGCAAAAACAATGACTTCTCTCACTTTGAAATAAAATGAGATTACCATCCTGAAAGTTGTACCACCAAAAAACAAAACTAAAAAGTCCAGAAAATAATTGAAAACAATGGTAATTTTCTGAAAGAAGTAAATGGTAAGAAGAATCCCTGTACTTTCTGTATTTCCTGTATTTCCTCTGTTTTATCAGACTAGTCACATAATTTGCCCTCCAGGAAGGATGAGAAGAATTTTATTTGGCCAATATAAAAAGATACTGACATGCAAAAGGACATGCAATTCATGATACAATCATTTTAACCCATGGTCGAGCTCATCAACAGGTTGCAACTATAAAACAAGAAGATTTATCTCTAAGAATGTACATTGAGAAGAAAAGCATGCTTTTAAATTGTGTTAACATAAATTTTAAAATCACTGGAATATTAATAATTGAAAAGTTGAGTTTTCTCAGAAAGCAGATTAAAAGCACCAAAAATATTTCGAATATAAAATATGCATAGTAGAAAATAAAGAATGAGAATACAAAAGGAAAAGGAGATAAGTAATTCCATATTTTTTCTCCAGCTGCAAACCTAAGAATTTATATATTTAAAGGGTTCAACAAGCTCTCTGAATGATAGCTAAAAATGTTCCAAACAAAGGCATATTATCATAAAATTTAAACATTAAAGAATAAGAGAATACCTCTCATAAAGGTATTAAAAAACCAAATGGGAAATAGAAACAAAATATTTTTATCATTGGTTAAGACTAAAAATGGCAAAATAAATGCAAAGAATCCTCCTTTCAAGAACATCCTTGTCAAATTATTAAAAATACTAGTTAAGAAAAAAATAATTCAAATAGACCACAAAAAATTACATAGTATATGCTGAACCCATGTCAAACTTAAGTGTTTAAAAATTTCCAGTTTTTCATCAAGAGGTAGAATTTATTTATTTGGAATTTCCTGTATATTCATTCATTTCTGACTTATTTTCCTTTATGTCCTTGACCAAATTTATAATGTCTGTTTAATTACAAAATCTAGACATTATGATATATATATCAGTTTCTATTAAATTATCTTTTTTTAAAATTTTTAGGTAAAGTTTTAAACATGTCTAATACCTTGTTACTATACTTTCTATATCAAAGATGATTTACATCATGTCCTTTAAAAAGGTGTTCTACTTCCCTCTGGCAGGCAGTTGAATTGGACGTGTTTCTGGTGTGTCTTGGCTTAATTTGATTCTCTGATAGTTTGTTTCTATTTAGGCCTGGAATTTAGGAATAGAGTGTACCCTGACTCTTCCTGAACTTTCAGGTAGGGTCTCAGATGAAAGTCTGAGTCTTTGAGTAAGAGGTCTCCATTCTGATTGTTCAGTTTCCCCTTCAAGGTCTCCCAATTTCACATATTTTTTCAATAGGTGATCTCTGCCTAGGCCCTCTGCATTTAATGTACACAAGAGTCTTGCATCCCTTTGCAAGCAACCCATGCTGGATGCTCACAAAGAACTTTTGTCACCTACCATTCTTTAGCTTCCTCCTCTCAATTATTTCCCAACACAAATTCTGACCATGTCATCGGGTCAGATTCTCAGTCTCTGGCCTCTCAACACACTGAGACCAGTGCTCTGAGTATCATCAACTTCCCTGTTCCTTGTCAGAAAAGTGCCCCCAGCAGACATATTTGCATATTGTGGGGATGGTGATGGGACTCACTTTTTGTGTTTCCATCCCCAAATTCCAGTCATGCATTGCTTAATGCTACTTTGTCATTATTTCCTAACGTATTCTGTCCAACTTAAAAGAATTGACAACTGTGAGGATAAATGTGTTACCACTTACACTTTCATGACTAGAAGCAGAGAAGACTCAAACTTTATATTTGAAGATAAACTATTCTTTTCTTTGAATGTTTACAATTTAGAATAATGTTGGAGGATTGAGTCTGATTGTTCAGTGGAATTTTCTTTTTCAGACCCGATTCTTTCCTCCACTCACTACACAAAAAGAACATTCTGATTATGATTAGCCTTACAAACACAAACTTGCACAAACCAACATCTACCATAATGTAATGACAGTAAGATATATAGGTGACACACCATGACTTTTTTCCTGGTAAAAAGTTTAAACTCTTTGCTCTGTTGCCTACAACTCTAAATACAATGCCTTGACAATAGATCATTAAATTTGAGTTCAATTATTTCTGGCTTAGGCAAAGTTTCTTCAGTTTCTGTAACTGTGCATCTGTATCAGAGACCCACATCTTTTGAACTCCTGCTTTTATAAATGTTATTCAGCTAATCATCATCCTGATAGTGGTTGTTGCCAGGAGCTGTTACCTTAAACAACATTTTGTCTTTTTAAAATTCCTGTGTCCTGTCCTTATCTTTCTACTGCCATCAGCAAGTGTACTTACTCTCTCCTAATTATTTGATCTGTAATGACAGGATGGATGAGTTGCCATGTGTTCCATTCACTCAGTATGTTTTATAGTTGCTAGGTGATACAAGCAAATACCAGTCCAAAATACCTAATAATCTTCAGATTAAATTTTCTTGTTACTTTTCCTTTAAGCAGCACAGGCACCTGGCCCAGAATGATTTAGACTGCATTATAAAACTGTTTGGATTAAAGACACATTTTGATTGGCCCACAGATTAATGTAAAGGGTAGATTAATTTTATTTGAACTACTAGTTTAGCTGAAGCAGCTGCTCATATTTTAAACCGCTAACATCATCATATTCTGGCACACAGAAGTATGGTTTTCCTAAGAATGAAGATATCCAAAAGAGAAACTAATAAGGCATATCTAAGCAGAGTGTTTGGTAATCATGAGATAACACTCTGGAGGGATTAGAAGCATGAGGCTGCATTTCTGTCAAATTATTAGCTCATGATAACCCCTTCTTCCTTGTCACACCTGACTGCATAATTCCTATCCAATTAAAAGTGACATTTTGTGGTGGTGTTAGCAATTCAGGTACACACTTTCTTTTCTACTTCAGAAGCTCCTTGGAAAACAGATCATTGAAAATGGGAGATGTCTTTGTTCCTTGGATGCTGTCATATATACTTGGTAAAGAAAAATTGTCCAGAACATATCAAACAGAGCAGGTCTATTGAACAAGGGGATCTCTTCTCCCAGGTCAAGAAGGAGAACTTGCATTATTTTATTCAAGGCCACAATATGGTCAGCTCCATTTGTTCCACCTCAGCAATGGTGGCTGAGAACCAGCCATATGCTTTTAACAAATCCCTTTCTTTTGCTGTAATTAGGTTTGTAAATTGTTTTAGCTATGAAAATTATAAGAGCAAGTTAACAAATCACAAATCATAGAAAAAAGTCCCTTATCTTATGAATGAGAATTTTTTTTCAAATTATCATATAATGCACAATGTCCCCTTATTGTTGAGCTTACAAAATTCAGTATAATATTACTCACTTTATTTTTTTGTTGTTGTTTTTATTTGTGATGCTGCTGTGAATATAACTTTAAACAATGCTTTGGTTTCCTTGTCTCACATAATGTCCTTGGAATAATTTCATTAGGATGGTATTCCTAGACCTAAATGTACAGTTTTTTCTATGTGCAACCATTTAGCTTTCAGGGACCAGGGATGCAGCTTTGCCACTAGTGGTGAACTTAGTGGCTGGTACAAGGGACTATCACTGTCCTGGTCCTGAGAAGGAAGTTAAGCCACCACTTCATCCAACTTCACATCACAATCATCACTTCTAAATCATACTAAGTCAAGGGCCACCTTTGATGGTCTTGTCTTTTTCTTCCAAAAGAACTTCCAGTTGAGTGTCTTGATTGTAAGTCTGTCTTAATACATTTCTCAGTCAATAATTTGCTTCATCTGCAGTTTTGTGTATCATTTATTATTCCAATCGATCGATCCTCACAACAGACCACTTCAGGGTTGCCTTCAGAAGCCCTTTAGTTACCATAATTGAACATGTGTTTTATCCTGTCTGTGATCATAATACTTTATGCAGACAATCTTGAAAAGGAAGAAAATGGCTTATCTAGGACAGTAATCACCAGAACCAGCCAGACAATAGGAGCATGGCGATGCTGTGTTCTAGGCTGTCAATTACCAGATGGTGGTGTGACCCAGATAGGCACAGTGATGAGGATTATAAAAAGCATCAAAAGCATTCTTCAGGAAGTTAATTCTTGGTGTTAAAATTCACCAACATGTCATTAAACTGGGACAAGTAGTACTTAGAAGGAAATACCATAAAGTGACAGAGAAGTTTGAAAATTAAATATAAAAATATTTAAAAATATCTAGGAAAAATATATTTTTATTTAATCAAAATCAATAAGGATTTCCTGAAAAGTGCCATAGATGAATTTTATAATTTGTGTCTGTACCTTTTAATGGAAATGAACATGCATTTAAATCTCAAGATTTAGTCCAAAGATCCATGTGTAAAGGTGTACAGTGTATTTTTTTACTAAAAGATAATGTTTAGTTACAATACATGGTAAAATTTTCAACTGATATATATGATGATAAGTCATTACTGTATTCCTCTTTTTATTTTTATCTTACTAAATATCATTAAAATATATGCACTTTTAGTTTTTATTGTAATAAAATACACATAAAATTTAGTATTTTTAATGGTTAAAAAGTGCACAATTTAGTGTCATTTTGTACATTCATGATGTTGCTCCTTCACATTATGACATATATCAGAATGTCATACTTTTCTTTTCATGGTTGAATACTCTAAGAACACTGCATGTATATTTTGTTATTTACTATCTCTTGATCGATGCTTAGTTATCTTCACCTTTTAACCAGTGTGAATAGTGCTTCTAAATCTGAAGCTCTGCATTCAATTATTTTATCTCTCTCTCTCTATCTCTCTCTCTCTCTCTCTCTCTCTCTCTCTCTCACACACACACACACACACACACACACATATGTATATATATATATATATATATATATATATATATATATATGATTTCTGGAATTGCTGGATAGTGTAGATAATGTGATAATTCTCTAGTTAAGAATCTGAGGAACAGCCAAACTGTTTCCCACAACAGCTGCACCATTTTACATTGCTTCCAGTGATGCACAAATATTCCAGTATCTTCACATCCTCAAAAGCACTTGTTTTTCTGTTTTCTTTTTAATTATAGTCAAATGTAAGACATATGCATTTTTAAACCTTGTATTTCTTACCATCGCCTTACATTACTCACAATGTTTATATGTTGAAACACTATAAATATTATCCTCTGTTATAGTTACAATAGTTAACCCCAGAAAGATTATTGGAAAGATGTTATGCTACCCAACTGGTCCTAGCAAAATGACAAACAATGGTTTATGGGACCTAAATTCATGATGGAATCACTGTAGTACTGATTTTATCAAATCATCTGCCATGTGAATAAACAAATTTGTATAATTATTTAAATATTTCTTTGTCAGTTGAGTGAAAAATACAGCATCATTTATAAAGTGTTATCTATGGTGATTATGCTTCTAAAATTGTTTTGTCTTTCTCAGTGCTGAAATTTAGCAAAGTTAGCATTATGGAAATTTTTTTTGTTCCTCTATCAATCAGTTTTAAGGTATTTTTCTAAAAAAGACTTCACTTACTATTTTTCATTTCTACTTCTATAAATAGGTCCTAAAGGATATTCCAACTTCCTCATTGATTCAGTATCCACATAAAACTATTTTCAATCCTCTGCCTCAAAAGAAACAAAGATCATTCAATAAGAATTCCAAGGAAGTTTAGAACAACTAGTTGTAATTAAAACTTTTTATTTTTATTCCAAGCTTCCTTACCTGTTTCAGGATTCTGACTACAAACTGACTTAGTACCCTGAAGAGGGAGAAACTAAAATATGTCCAAGGATGAAAGGTATATGTACACAGTTATAAGACAAATATTAGCTCTTCTGGTATAAAAATTTTAAAAAGACAACAAATGAACTCTCAGCATCAGATTAAATGCTATCAAAACCCTACCTAACTACAAGTCAATGGATTTCTCATTTTATACAATTCCCAAAATGACTTCTAACAGGTTTTAGGACACTGGGATTAAGCGGTAAAGATGATTTGGGGGTCAGATAGCAAAACAGGGAAATTAGCTGGCTATATAAGGTTACTTTCTCCATTTGGGCTATTATATCAACATATCTTAAACTTGGTAATTCATAATCAATACAAATTTATTGCTCACAATTCTGGTGGAGACTGGGAAGTCTAACATCAAGACACCAAGATGGTGCCTGGGTAGGGCCCATTCCTCACAGATGGCTATGATGCCTTCTATGTATTATCATGTGGTAGAAAGGTAAGAGGTCTCCTTCAACCCTCTCTTGGAAGGTTATTGATCATCAGCCAAAGGCCCTACTTCTCAATACCATCACTGTGGGTTGAGTCATCAATTTATGAATCAAGAAGGGACACAAACATCAGCTGCTCAGATCATAAAAGAGTTGAGTGGTTATCATTATATAATAGCAAAATTTTAATATAGAAAAGTAATATCAAAAAGCTTCTATCTCACCAAAAATTTCATCCAATTGTTCCATGAAAGCTGCACCCAAATTCATTTTTTAGAATATACTTAGGATCCTGGGATAGTAAGACTATGACTTTTCTAAGATTTATGAATTCTGCAGTAAGATATACAACAATGCTGATCATCCCATGTTTTGACCCTAGTTATCTTCTCCTAGCTAATGAAAATTATCACCGCAATATCAATGAGATTAAAGCAAATGGATATCAAAATAGACTATAACTATATGTTTAAAGTCATATCACTTTGTCTTCAACACATTTCTCTAAATTTGAAAATACTTCTGCAGCTCTTTAAAGAGTTATTAGAAGCTCAGCATGGTGGCCTATAATCTCAGCAACTAAGAGGCTAAGGCAAGAGGATTGTAAATCACA
This sequence comes from Spermophilus citellus, assembly GCF_964194105.1. Taxonomy (NCBI): domain Eukaryota; kingdom Metazoa; phylum Chordata; class Mammalia; order Rodentia; family Sciuridae; genus Spermophilus; species Spermophilus citellus. Next base: position 21,574,496 of record NC_138189.1, on the reverse strand, counting down.
AGGCCAACCTAATCAATTTAGCAAGACCCTGACACATACACACACACAAAAAAAAGTAATAATTTCAAAAAAGTGGAGATGTAGGTTAGTAGAAGAAAACCCCTGAGTTCGATCTCTATTATCGGAAGAGGGAGAAAGGGAGATAATGAGAGTCCAGATACAAAGAAATGAATTTCTTAAATGATTGACTCTCACCCAATAAAAAGAAAGAGATAAGCTAAGTAGAAGAGTAAAGGATGATCAAAAATATTTTCTAATTTTAGTTATAAACCAGGATGAATAAAATGATGCCATTAGGCATGGAGGCAATGGGTAGAGATAAAAAAACAATGTCCAAAATGTTGAAATTGAGGGAAATTAAGGATGGCACTTGGGAGGGTTATATTCAAGGAACTGATTACTACATTAGTCACAAATTGTGGTATTCTAGAAATTCCTCTGAGACCAGGCCATTTCTTGTATAAACATCTAGGAAAATGATGAATATCTCCATGGAAATGTAATTCTTGCTATTTAATCCATCACAATGTTATTATTTTAAGAATCCTGTGTATGAAATTGTTTGTATTATATGCATAAGTAATACAATTATTGATCCATTATGTCTTTAAAATTTCTAAAACATGACAAATTTCTTCCTTTCATTGCAAAATATTTTCTTTACTGTAACAACCTTTCTCTTATTATCCTATCCACTGCCCTGTGATGAACTCATCTACTGTCATGGATTTAATTCCTGATCATACCAGTCATTGAAATATATATCTGAATGTCATAAATTTATTCTGGATAGCTTAACTCACAGATCCCACAGATTCTTCAAATTCAGTAAGTTGACAATATGACCTTTTAACTTTTTCACATTCCCCCACAATTGTAATATCAGAGACTGCTCTTTCTAAAATATTTCATCTTTGAGGAATAGCATCACCACACCATCAGCTGCCCAGATCAAACCCCGGGATCATTAATGCGTGCTTGACTTATTTGACACATGGAAAGTTGTCCTTAAAATCCATTCTTTGATCCTTTCATAGTAATATAGTTATGTCCCAAATTCTCTCCACCCAGCTAAAAATTATACACACTTCAGCCTTCTTTGAAGCTCACCCCAAGTAACTACATTCTCAGCATTGGGATGTGACCAGTAGTGACTTAAAATGTCAGGGATGGACACAGTGATGGCTGCCTTGTGTGCATAGTTCTGTTTGTTTTGTACATTCCTTTCCCTGCTTTCTTCAGGCTAGAATGCAGACACATGAGCAGCTCAGTTTCAGTCATGCAGATGATGATGTCTACACCATAGAGAACGGGGGAGCAACATGATGGAAGCAAGCTGATTCTCTGGAAACTTCATGGTACACAGCTGCCCTGCTAATAGGGGCCAGCCTGAATATAGCATGACTGAGAAATAGACAAGGTATTACTTCCTCCATGTATTTGCCTATTTTAGGCCCTAATTCATCTAACATTGGCCTTCAAATAATTCAGTGCTACCATCTCCAGTTAAATAATAAGTCTCATTATTACTTGCATATTCTGCGCAATCATTTCTTCTGCAAGTGAACATATTATCTCCTGCCAACAATATGTCTGTGGATTACATTTGGATATTTTACCTATGATGTTTTCTGAAAATACAAATATAACCATTACTACTAACCTCTCCCAAACTCTGAAAGACCACCTACCTGTGTGGTCTCCATTACTTTTAGAATAAATTCCAAACTCCTTTATGAAGGAGGTGCAAGGACATTTTTAGTTTGTCCAGAACTTATCTTTCCAGAATTTTCTCCAGTATCCTATATTCTATCATCATAAAAATCACATTTGTTTTCTAAAATACTTAAGTGCTGTCACTAACACATGCACATACATAATACTACTTCTTCAGCCATAACTGTTAAAACCAGAAAATTCTTATTTGCCCTTTCAGAATCAGCTTAAATATGTACAAGTTGTAGCCTTCCCTTCAACTGCCTCAGGAGTAGTAAAGTTTTTTTTTTTCCCTCATATTCTTGATCAATTTAGCATTGCATAACATTTTATTTCATTACACTTTGATCTTTGTATATAGTGTCTCAATCCAAAATGGTAAATTATTTGATAAAAGGGATTATGGCTTTTACATTTTGTAGGCCAAGTATCCAAAATAACACCTGGTTTCTGGTACTGCTTTCATTGTTTAAATTTATAAATAAGGATGCAGGCAACTGGAAGTCTGTCCAGAGTGCAATGGTTGGTTCCAATATGTCCCTAAGGGTTCATGTGATGAAGTCTTGCTCTACAACATGGAAGTGTTTGAAATTGGAACCTTAAAGATGTGATTAAGTCCTATGGGCTGAGCCCTCTTGACAGGTTAATGTTGTTATTTTAGGAGCAGGTCCTTTATAAAGGATGAGTTTGGTGTTCTCTCTCTCTCTCTCTCTCTCTCTCTCTCTCTCTCTCTCTCTCTCTCCCCTCTCCCTCCCTCCCCATCCCTGTCTCCTGTCTCTCTACCCTCTCTTTTGCTCTCAACAAATGATGCTTTTCACCATGTCACATCAAAACAAAAAGACCCTCGGCAGATACATCACCTGAATATTGATCTTCCCTGTCTCCCGAAGGAGTCAAATAAAAATCTAATCATTACAAATTGCCCAATCTTAAGTACTCTGTTATAGTAGCAAAGACTAAGACACAGAACACTCATAAAATTAATATGAATTCTGTGATCAAAACTCAGATAAAGCAGAATAATAGTTTGTCAACCATACCAATTAAAAGTAGTTGAATATTTGAAAGTATTGAGAAAGGGACTAAAAAGAACTCAGAATCATAGCAGAGACTTTTTGAGATTTGTTATTATGAATGAGGATAATAAGTAATAAATTGTTGAGAGAATTCCATTACTTCATCTCCTAAAAACAAGAAGCATTTCTTTCTAATATAGTAAATAAAATAACATTTGCTGGAATATTAGGAGAGCCATAGAATCTGAAATAAAATTAGGAACTTACTTGTGCTTTATCTACCTCATGCCTAGGAAAATAAAGAAGGTTCTTCTTCTAAGGAAATTCAAATGAAAACAGATGACAATAATTTGCAACTTCAGAATGACATGGAAAATATAGGATTTCAGATATTTTTAAGGATGTAATAATTAAGTAATCAACTAAAGCTGACTTGAAATGGCTACAGTTCATTATATTGAGTAACAAGAACATTGGGCAAGTGTGCCTGGTTTGGTACCAATACTCTGTTTCTAACAAGTGACCTGGTTCTTTCTAAGATCCCAACATCTGACTCTGCTAAATATTTTGCCTTGTTTTTAAGATGTGCTCCCTCAGGATATAAAACAATTGTCCTAGTTTCTGGCATCACATATAGACCTAGGAAAACAAGAGGAACATTTACTTCTATCTTATTTTATCATTATTTTTACAAGAAAGAAACATATTTTCATTGTTCCCTCAGGAGTCATTGAATCCAGTATCGTCAAGGCATTATTAATATATCTGTAAAATTTAAAAAAATTCTAGAAAGTGAGTGTGTGGCATTTTGGCATCTATGTTGGTCAGTGAGTTTCATGACTTCCTTCTTATAGTTTTGCAGTTACACTTATTCCATTTTTGCATGATTTCTTCTCTAAAATTTATGCACTATTGACAAAAGCAATTTATTTCATTTAAGTCATACTCTTACTATTTCAATAAATTTTCTTTCAGTAACTGAAAGAAAAAAAAAAACTTTAAATGTGGAGGAATTTCTCCCTTGTTCAAACCATATCAATCCAAAGAGAAGACTACTTAAAAATGTGAAGTTAACTGAGCAATGCTAGAATCGCTTTTTCACTCAGCTTTATTTTTGAAGCTCATTTTGGAATCTTACATATGTCCACTCTGAGGCATCTCTATCTGAAAGCCAAGCTGCTACTTCATTTTTCCATAACTACCTGATACTACTTGGCTTTCCAGAAGTTGTGTTTAAAGTTTCCAACTAAAGATAATATGGTCATAGCTTCCTCTTATAAAAAGAAATGGTTTCTTTTCAATCACACAATGAATTAGAAGTGACTAATATCCAATCACAATAAAGCTGCATATTGCATGATAGTGGAATGATTGAGTAATTAGGAGACACAAGTATAAATATGGATTGGATCTAGCTCCAGAAATTAAACACAAAGCTGCAGAATGAAATGCAATCTAGTTAGAGCACCAAGACTAACTCCCCTGGTAGGTGTCTCATTTTCGTACACTATCTGGTGCCCTGTGCTAAAGAAAGGCAAACTTTAACTGCAGTCTAATGCCCTTCAGGGAGCATATTATAACATAATGGACCCAATCTCACTAAAGTTGAAGTCAGAGTTTTTTCTAGAGTACCACCAGGAACAATAATAAGGCATAAAACATGCCCTGGAGTGGGTTAGTGCTTTTAAAATGACCAGCTCTGCTGAAATCAGTCTCTTAATACATGCATGAACATTACCAACAAAATTCATGACATAATGAAAGTCATAGCTTAAATACTGATAAGTGGGAATGGTTGGCAAAGAAAAATGTGCTGAAGGAAAGAAACAAATTGCCCTTTCTTGTTGAAAAACATGAACAATATTCAGACATGCTTTATATATGACAAATTGATAAGTAACTATAATTTATTTCATAGCACAGCAATTATTTCAGGACCATCTGTTACAAATACCTGAGATAATTAAATTACAGATAAGAAAGATTTATTTTGACTCACAGTTTTGGAGATTTCCGATATAAACCTCATTTCTGTTTTCAAATCTCTCATGAACAAAGACGCAAACGTCTTCGACAAAATATGAGCCAAGTGAATTGAATAGTACATGAAAAACCCATAATAAAATGTGATTCACTTCAGTTATATGAGAATGAGTCCACATTTGAAAATCAGCCTTAGCAACACCCTAAAGAAAAAAAATTATAGCATCATCATCATCAAGTGATGCAGAAACAACATTTGACAAAATCCAACAGTGATTCATGGCAAAAACTCTCAAGAATAAGGACTAGAAAAGGACTGAACTGTCATGTGTAACTAAATAAAACAAATAAAGAATTTTTAAAAAACTAAGAAAATGAGCAAGGGCTTCACAGCCATCTGGTGAGGCCCAAATGTTGGACAAGTCACCCCTTAAGTCACAGCATCTTCTCAGATTAAACCAGAGTCCTCTGGAGTGGGATCTTTAGGAATATAAACAAAAGAACTACTACAAGGATTGCTAAGGCCATAGATAAAGAACAAACCAACAACAAAATCAGTAGAAGACAGAAAATGATAAAATGATAAAAATCAGAGCCCAAATCAATAAAATTGAGATTGAAAAAAAATAAATGATCAACAAAACGAAGAGTTGGTTTTCTGAAAGAATAAACAAAATTGATAGCCCTTATCAACCTAAACAAAAGGAAGAGAAAAACTCAAATTATTAAAATCTGAGATAAAATAAGGAAATATCAGTGCAGACACTACTGAAATCCAGAAGATCATGAGAAACTATTTTGAAAATTTATACTTCAATAAGCTAGAAAATCTCAAACATATTGAAAAATTCCTAGAGACATATACCTACCCAAATTGAACCTGGACACTATAGAGAAATTAAACAGATTGGTTTCAAGTAATGAAATTAAAGTAGTCATCAAAAGCCTTCCAAAAACAAAAATTCCAAGACCAGATGATGGGTTTTCAGCCAAGTTCTACCAGACTTTTAAAGAACAAATAATGCCAATCCTACTCAAATTATTCTTTTAAATAAAGAATGTGGGAACAGTGCCAAACTCATTCTATGAAGCCAGTATCATAGATATCAAAACCAAAGACACATAAAGAAAAAAGAAGAACTTCAGACCAATATTCTTGATGAACATAGATGCAAAAATTCTTCATACAAAGTTGAGAATCCACACAGAAGAACGCATTTGAAAAGTAGTTCATTATGGTCATCCTAGGGATGCAAAAATCTTCACACACACACCCCCCCCACACACACACACACACACGTAATCCAAATAATTAATGGGCAAAGAAATTTCTCACAAGAAGAAATAGAAATTGTCAACAAATATACGAAAAATGTTCAATTTCTCCATCAATTGGAGAAATTCATTTTAAACCTTATTGAGATTTCATCTCACTCTAGTCAGCATGGCAATTATCAAGAACACAAGTAATAGTAAACATCGACAAGAACATTCGGGAAAGGTTTATTCATACATTCTTGGTTGGACTTCAAATTAGTGCAACCACTTTAGTATGGAGATTCCTCAAATATCTAAGAATGGAACCACCAGCTATCTGACTCCTCAGTATATATCCAAAAGATTTAAAATCAGCATACTACAGTAACATAGACACATCAATGTTCCTAGCAGCAAAATTCAAAAGGGCCAAAGTTGGAGCCCCTTCAAATAATAAATGGATAAATAAAATATGCTATGTGGTTTTTCAACATAATGGAGTATTGTTCAGCCATAAAGAAGAATGATTTCTATTCTGTTTGCTAGTAAATGGATGGAACTGGAGGCTAGCTTGTTAAGTGAATCAAGCTAGTCCCAAAAAGTCAAAGATCAAATTTGTTCTCTGGTATGTGGAAACTAATCCAAAATAAGGGGAGCAGGGATTAAAAAGAAAGTAATAGAAGAAATATCAGTGGAATAGACAAAGGAGATTGAAGGGAAGGGAGGAATGATGGGATAGGGAAAGACAGTGGAATGAATCTGAGCTCAGTTTCGTATGTATATCTGAATATACCATAGTGACTCTCCCCATCATGTGCTTCCACACAATACTAATTTAAAAATACATGTAAGTAAATATCAGAAATATCGGTAGAGTAGAAGGAAGGGAACATGGGGAGAGGCAGGGAGGAAAAGTGGAAGTACTAGAGACTGAATTAGAACAAAGTATATTCAATGCTTTTATAACTATGTCAAAGTGAATTCAATTTTTAGGGGTAACAAAAAAGAATTAATTAAAAAGGCAGAAAAACAGTTTTAAATGAAAAGTAAGAAGAGAAAAATTTCATAACTGCTAAAAATTCAATATTGTATGAATTTAAAGCATTCTTATGGATACATTAACTTTACTTCAATATGAAAACTGATAAACATGCTCTATTTTTGTTGGGGTGTCCACCACCATCCAAGAAAGTCGACCATGATTTTCTTGCATATGGTGGAATAGCAGGAAATTAGAGCATGGGGTTGGCATTAGCAGCTACTTCTGTGTGGCTCATATGATGTTTTTTTCCTCTGTCTATGCTACTGTTGATTGAACCCAAAGGCAGTTAATTACTGAAACACATCCCTACCCCTTTTAAATTTTTTATTTATTTATTTTTAAAATTTTGAAACAGGGTATCACCAAGTTGCTTAGGGCCTTGCTAAGTTGCTGAGGCTGGCTTTGAACTTGCAATCTCCCTGCCGCATCCTCCCTAGCCACTGGGAGTACAGGTGTGTGCCACTTTGCTGACTTCATAGCACATTTTTAAAGAATAAAGTTTTACTCTAACACTTTTCAGTTACAGCATCTAAATATAGTTCACTAGCTTCTGACTTCAGTTTTTCCAGTTAATATTCTAGTTCCTGGCATGAACTTTGCCAAATCACATGGTTCCTGAGACATTGGTTTCTTATGTAAAACCCAGAGACTTTATGAAGAAATCGAGGTCAACCCATCCCTCTTCCTAACCAGTTCCAAAGAATTGTTTATCAGGAAGCAATATTTGAAGGATTTACTTTGTATTGAAAAGCTCTTATACTGAAAGGGGAGTCTCCAATGAGTTTACTCTTCACTGGTCAAAGATTAAATAATTCCTTGGACTATTAAAATTATATTGTAGTAAGCCAAAAGTTCTCAATATTTGTCCTTTTAGAAGCAATTTTACTCTTGTTGAAAACGTCAGATCACTAAAACCTTATGGCTTAAACACTATTTTCAAATCAAACAGCTATTGACTATTAATTTCAGAGAGAACAGTGAGAAACATCTGCTCTTTATTGCTCTTATTGTGTTCTTTATTGCACCCTGTTTTTCATTTACTTTTTAAACTGTAAAAAAGCCCTCCACGTGGAGCATTTTATATACAGGAAGATAAAAACATAAGTCAATTTCCTTTTATGAAAATGATGTAAATCAAACTTCCTAAGGGAAACAGATCACTGAAGAAGAAAAAAAATAATTCAATTGTTAAAAATATTTAATTGTTAGATACATATGCACTCTTATAGAAATCACTAATTTTAACAAAATCTAGAGGAGGTTTTAATCCGTTACAGGGTCATTTTCAGGTGTTGATTTTGTATCAGCACACAATTACAATTTAAATGTTAGAAATTCATTTACAAAGAGATTCATGAGCTTCATGAGCATATATACATACAAGTATTTCAGTGTAAAAAGAGAAAATTAATTATGAACATGCAAGGTCAAATGTGTAAGTCAAATATTTAAGAAAACATTCTGTATATTAAACATTAAATACATAATTACTAATATGGTTAGAGAATGATGTAAATTTGATAAATTTTACATGTCAGGATAAAAAAGAAAATGAAAGCAAACATCAGATAAACAACAAAATGGACATGAGAAGATAATATACTATAATTTAACAAATTCAGACAAATGCAAATTTTGAAATGTAAAGCCAAACTATTAGTTCAGAGGAAAATTGAATGTAGGAGAGAAAAATAATTTCCTAAATATTAGTAAAAATAACACTTGATTTGCTACATTATTATTAAAGTACACCAGCAGATGAAAAGCCTAATTAGGGAAAGATGAGATCACTGTAAAAAATATTATTAGAAGATAAAAGAAGAAAGTGCAATCAAAAAAGCAGGAGTAAAGATTCAGAATAACTAGATTTCCAAGAGTGAGCTGGGAAAACAGGGAGGTTGTTTGGATCATAAATTCATACAGGATGTTGAAGAAGTAAAGAATAATACTGCACAAGTTTACCATTGATATCCTTAGAATGAGACTTATTTGACATTCTAAGGAATTTAAAATATGCTTGCATAATTAATTATGAGGACCATAGCATTCTAGGTGTCAGTTTTGGGAAATATCTAGATGAGGGAGGTACTTTCTATCAATCAGCTGAGACCAGTGTGGAGTTGAGTTCTAACTCTTGCTTAAGATGTGAGTGGTATATCTGAAGTATGATAAAAACATTCAGAAAAATAAAACACAGAAGTCAGATCTTTCAAAGCATCAGTTATTCTGTTGTTAACAAACTAAGTGGCTAAATAATATCAGTGAGGTAAGCAGGGCTGGAAAAACATGAATGAGGAAGATGTTAATAGAAATAAGAATCTGGATTTTCCTGGAAAAATCTAGAAATACAGTTGGGGAATGAATTTGGAACATGGAGGAAAACTACTAGAGTTACAGAGGGAAGAGGCAGGTCCATGTAGAGTCATTGTTTGTGGCATAATAAAGGAGGGAAAATATACTGCCTCTCCTTTCATTGGCTGAATTTACTTGGAAGGGCATTGCTAAGGTCTCCTTTGAATCACATGTCTCTAAAATGCAGACAAAAAGCAGGGGAAAAATAGAGAAGGGATATGGAACAAAAAAAAAGTGCTGACAAATTGTCAGCACCAAGATCCTTAAGTAAAGAATATGTAAATAAATCATGGACAATCAAAATGCTCCTTAGAATATATGATTAGATTTTATTTTGGAAAAATTAAAATTATTCTGATTAATAACAAATGAAAAAATGCTTCAGAATACAATTTAAACATACATGGAATATTAATAAGAAAAAAATTAAAATAGACCATGAAACAAGTACAAACATATACTCTGTTTTGAGATATGAAAGAGGAATTCATATGTAAAGATATTTCTATATTAAATGCAATATCAGTCAGTATGATAACAGTATTTCTTTGGGAATTTTATAATCTAATTCTATTATTCATGTATAAGTCAAAATGGTAAAAATAAATACATACTCAAAAATAAAAGCAACAGGATAGTGGCAGGCATGTTATCATTACAATGAAATAGAGGACCAGATGTAGACTAATTCAAAGAGCCCAAAGCTTACTGCCATGTATGAAGTAGGTAACATTACAGTGAATCCCTAACCCAGGATTTTTTTTTTTTTGTAAGCAGCAAAGAGGTGTTTATTGGGAGTCCTAACCCAGGATTTAATGCTTAGTTTTAATTACCTGCAATCAACTGTGAACTGTGAATAAGCTTGAGTATATTAACATAGATATTTTGCAAGAGAGAGATACTATATTCACATGTTTTTTTGTTAGAATATGTTGTTGATTGCTAGATATGTTGAACATCTCTGAGAAGTGTCTGCTTAGTTATTTGGCCCATTTATTGATCGGGTTATTTGTGATTTTTTTTTTTGGTGTTAAGATTTTTGAGTTCTTTATATATTATAGAGATTAGTGCTCTATCTGACTTGTGTGTGGTAAGAATTTCTTCCCAATTAGTAGGCTCTCTATTCATCTAACTGATTGTTTCTTTTGTTGGGAAGAAGCTTTTTAGTTTGAAAACTAAGATTTCATCTCACTCCGGCCTGAATGGCAGTTATTAAGAATACAAACAACAATAAGTGTTGGTGAGGATGTTGGGGGAAAGGCACTCTCATACATTGCTGGTGGGACTGCAAATTGGTACAACCAATATGGAAAGTAGTATGGAGAATCCTTAAAAACTGGGAATGGAACCACCATTTGACCCAGCTATCCCACACCTTGGTCTATACCCAAAGGACTTAAAAACAGCATACTACAGGGACACAGCCAGATCGGTGTTTATAGCAGCACAATTCACAACAGCTGAACTGTGGAACCAACCTTGATGCCCTTCAGTAGAAGAATGGATAAACAAAATGTGGTATGTATACACAATGGAATATTATTCAGCATTAGAAGAGAATAAAATCATGGCATTTGCAGGTAAATGGATGAATCTGAGGAATATAATACTAAGTGAAATTAGCCAATCCCCCAAACCACATGCCAAATGATTTCTCTGAGGATGCTGATCCATAATATAGTGGAGAGAAGTAAATGAACTCTAAATAGGGCAAAGGGGAAAAGTGAAGGAAGGAGAAGGGAGAGGGCATAGGGATAGGAAAGATGGTGGAATGCAATGGTCATCATTACCCTAAGTACATGTATGAAGACACGAAGGATGTGACTCTACTTTGTGTACAGAGATATGAAAAAATTGTGCTCTATATGTGTAATATGAATTGTAATGCATTCTGTTGTCATATATAACAAATTAAAATAAAAATCTAAACAGGAATAGATTATAAAAACTATCCTATTTTTAATTATTGTTGTTAATATTTCATTGTAACTAATTATAAATTATATAATATCAGAGGCATTTATGTACAAGAAAAATAATATGTGTAGGGTTGAGTATAACCTGCAGTTTCAGGCAACCACTGGAGTTCTTGGAATATAACCCTTCAAATAAGGTATTATGAATATATACATAAGTGAAACAAATCAACAATAAATTTGGCTTGTACATTCAACTCTCCCTATGGGGTAACACATTTATTTAATACACTATCTCAAATATACATAAAATCAATTGACATTGATTTAATCCTTATATGAGAAGGGAAAATATCAAAACTTTAGAAAGTATGACATATTTATGATGTTTCACTATTGCTGAATAAAATTATCTTCAACACTGAGTGGGTAAAAACAACAAATATGTATTATTACTCATAGGTTTATGTCCACTAGGAAATTTAACTTATGTAGTGATGCTTCGATGTACTGAGCTGAAATTGTTCCTATTATCTGTTGTCAATGGATCAAACAGGGAGTTAGTTGAGTACCGACAGGAGCAATAGTATTGCCTGAACATGTGTCCCAAATCGTCCAGCAGGTCAGCATGGATAGCTAGTACTTAAGTGGAAATATTCCAAGAGAGATGCACGCTGTCAAAATGTTGATTCCACCATGTAATTATGGTCAGTGCAAGCGACAAACCGTTAAGATTCATGAAGTAGCAAAATCACCTTTACTTGTGGAAGAAAGAAGCTGCAAATCTATGTTATCTTTCTGTAGAAAAAGTACAAGATAAACCACAGAGAGAAGATATTTGTAATAAACTAGCAAATGAATTGTTGTACAGTTATATTTAATATTGTGGATTTTGGCAGAACAGATATATGGAACAATTAAATACAAAAGAGAACTTTGAGGCTGACTTATACATACATGGGCATTTGATATATGGAAAAAGAAAAAGACGAAATTTTCAATACAACAGAGCTTAAAATGTTTGGCTGTAAATACAGAAAGAGAAAAAAGATGTACACTACTTCTCCTCAAACACAAAAATCAATACAAAAATATCTCCAGCCAAGATCGTGGTAGCACATAGATTTTTGAAACAGCTAGGCTACAAATTTCATGTACCATAAATTGTAGGAGATAACTAGAAAAACAGACAAAAAAGACATATATGAATAGAGTAACAGACATCAATTCTAAATAATTCAAGTATATTTAAGATACAGAGAACATAAACAACATAAGGTAAATATAATAAATTTATGCATAAATGCACACATTCTCAGACCTTGACAAGAATATTTATTATATACTGGATGCTCATAATAGAGAATATATCTAATTTTTCAAGGGCACATGGGACTTTTTAAAAAATTGACCAAGAAGATATTTTGAAGCAACAGGTAAAGATAATTAATTTTCAATATATTAAAATGCTATTATAAAAGTTATCATTATCTCTAAAGAAAATGCAATACAATATTAAATAATTTAAAACTTTCTACTTGAAAGATTAGAGATACACATATTGGAGACAATGCATTTTTTTGGGGGGAGGGAGGTGGTACCAGGGATTAAATTCAGGGTCACTTGACCACTGAGCCACATCTCCAGCCCATTTTGTATTTTATTTATAGGCAGGGTCTCACTGAGTTGTGTAGCACCTTGCTTTTGCTAAGGCTGGTTTTGAATTGGTGATCCTCCTGCCTCAGCCTTCAGAGCTGCTGGGATTACAGGCGTGCAGCACTGCTCCAGACCACAAATGCATTTCTTATTAAACAATTATTTTGACCAAGGGAAAATATGACAGTGCATTGTAGATTTAAGTATAGGTACTAAATACTCAGTATATGAACAGGGAAATAAATCAGAAGTGCAAAAGTAAAAGAAAGAAATTGGAGAAAAGGGTAAAAACTTGAGAAAAATAGTTAATGAAAATGAAGACATGTATTTAGGACAAATTTAAGTTTTAGAAAAAAATGAAAATAATCACTTTTGGTTACTATGAATATAATGCACTGATCATTCATGTTCAATTTCTGTCATTGCTGGAAGACATGGTAATGCTATCTAACTTTTTTTAGAAACCATCAAACTGTTTTCCACAATTGCTATTTTGATTACTGCCACCCTGACTGTATATGAAGTGTGTGATATTGAACATCTTTCTATGTGACCATTGGCCATTTCTTTCCTACTTGGAGAAATGTTCATTCAAATCATTTACCTACTTTTTAACTGAGCTGTTGAGTTTTTTGATTGAAGGTAAGAGATCCTTATTACTAAATCCTTAGACGATTTTCACAATTTTTCCCAATTAGAATATTATCTTTTGATCTTATTGTATGTCTCCCTCTCCTTTGGTAGTGGGGGTTGAGTCCAGGAGTACTCAATCACTGAGCCACATCCCAGCCCATTTATTTAAAAAAATAATATCTTTTGATGCACAAAATAAAGTTTTATGAAGTAAAATTCAGTTTTTCCTTTTGTTGTTAATGCTTTTTGAAGTCAAATCTAAGAATCTATGCAAAATCTGAGGTCAAAAAGATTTAACCATGTTTTCTCCTAAGAATTTAATGTATTTTTATTTTATATATTTTAGTTGATAACCCATTTTGAGTAAATTTTTATACATGAAGTACTGTAGGGTCCAACTTCATTCTTTTCCATGTTTTTTTTTCTAGTTTTTCCAGCACCATATCTTGAAGGGACTATATTTTTCTAATGATCTCAATATCCTTTTCAAGTATCATTGGGTTTAGAAGTTTGGATTTATTTCTGTGAGTTCTGACTTAAGATTAAACTCTTTCGTCTTAAATAATGGGGAAAATTATGTTAATGTATTTATGGATATGTTAAAATGAACCACATAATTATTCAGAGCAGTAATATAGAATTTTTAAATTAATTACTAGTAAGAAACGATTATTTTTCTTTTTTAGTCATTTATTTGCTATATGTCATATTTTTGTTTCACAATTCAGACAACTTTTTAATATATATATAAATATATACACATTTGTATATGTGAATGTACATATATATACACATATAAACATTTATAATTTTGTAACATACAATATTGATTTACCTTAATCCTTTTCTCTATACATTTACTTTATTTTCCTAATGGCTATCTTGAGGACTAGACTTAGATGTTAGTTGTATGATAACTCACTTTAAAAAAAATTTGTTTTGTTTTAGTTGTCAATGGATCTTTTATTTTATCTATTTATATGTAATGCTGAGGATCGAACCTAGGTCCTCACGCATGACCCGCATGTGCTTTACTACTGAGCCACGACTCCAACCCCAATAACTCACTTTGAATTATAATAACATGGTTTTGATAGGATATACTCTATTACTATACATCTCTCTTTTTCCCTTTTAATTATTGTTGTCATAGATTACATCTGTATACATTGTGTGACCATTAGTATGATTTTATGCAACTACCTGTTAAATCTCAGAGGAAAAGAAGAGAATTATAATAAAAAATTACATCAATAACTTTCTATTTACCTTTACCAGTGTTCTTTACTTCTTCTTATAGCTTTGACTTATTGTGTAGTGTCTTTTCTTGTTTTATTTTCAGAGTGACAGACTCCCTTCATCATTTCCCTAGGGAAGGAATGCTAGTAATTATCTACCCCATTTTCTCTCTCTCTCTCTCTCTCTCTCTCTCTCTCTCTCTCTCTCTCTCTCTTTAAAAAATATTGAAAAGTTTTAATGTTGGAGGCCTGTAAATGTACAAAAAAAACTTGCATCTCTTCCTTCATTTTGCACTTGTCTCCTTTGCTGTGACTCAGCCACCTTGGATTCCAGAAGCAACAGGTCTGATCAATACACATCTTGTGATAATTTAAAACTTTCTTATTTCTGCTAACAAGGCTGTCAATCAATCCTGAATAATGATTACGTATACCAGAGTTTGACCTGGACTGCTTGGCTGTGCATACTTCTTATCTTCCTGGTCTATATAATCTGGCAGCTCATGTCACTTATCCCTAAGACAGGGCTGGAAATGATAGTCCCCTTGTTTCCCAGTATAGCTATGCTGATTAAAGTTCTTTTCCTTCTTGTTATCATTAATTTTCCCATTTGGTTTTTGAAGTGAGTGGCCAAACCTGTTTTTGTTTTGTTTTTTTTTTTTTTTTTTGATTCCCAGAGTCTGGCCTTTGACCTAGGGCTTTGGTAATAATGCCTCTTTTATTTGTTGAACAATAGTTCTGCCAGATAAATGATTTTTGCTTAAAAATCCTACCATTCTCTTTCTTTCTGCCATCAATAGTTTAGGATGATAATTTTCCTTTTAATATTATTAAGGAGAAATTTTACAGGACAAATCACTTTTGTTGCTTTCCTGTGGCTTTTGATAGAATGATTATACTGTGTATTTATCTTGATTTATTTGCTTTTATTTTTCTTGGAGTTTGTGGAGTTTCTCAGATAAATAGAATAATGTATTTTATTAAATTTGAAATGTTTTCTCCATTGCTTTAGCAAATATGTTTTTTCTGCCTCTTTCGTCTCCTATTGTTTCCTGAAAGTCTTACAATATTTGTTGGTGCACTAGGTAAGATTGCATACACCCCTTAATTTCTCTATTTGTCTTCATTTTTGTTTGTTTCTTTTCATATTCCTTCTCAAAGTCAGTAATTGTTATTGTTTTGTCTTCAACTTTACTGGTTCTTTCTTTTACCCTCAAACTTGTTTTTAAAATTATTTAGTTATTATAATTTGAAGAATTTCTATTTGATTCATTTATTTATAATTTCTCTCTAATGGATATTCTATTTGGTGAGACACAATTGTCTTAGTTTTCTTTGTTTTTTTTTTTGTTGTTCACAACTTTCTTTAGCTTCTAAGAAAGTCTTGAAAGCTCTCTTATTATTAATGGTCTTAAATTTTATTTTATTTTATTTTTTTGCATTTATTTAGACAAGTCCAGCAACTTCGATATGGACAATAATGGGATGAAATTTTGACTTACCAAAATTATAGTTCACCATTCCATTGGAATGAATTGAGTAAAGATAGTTTAGTATTCTATAAAGTAACAGTTCTAATTATGGATCATAAAATTCAAGTTTTATTCGAAATAATATGAAGACATGAGAGCTTTCATGTTACAATGAGAAACTGATGGAAGCTATTGGTCTGAAGGATGCCAAATAATTTTGGGGAATAAAATAATGAATCATAAAAGTGGTAGCTAAAAACAACTTGAAAAATAAATACTTTGAAATATTATGTTGATATTGAAGTTAGTGGTAAGAAAATTCATCAGTTATTTAACTAACATGAACAAGTATCTATGTGTGTCCATGGCAAATATTATATCATTCTTACTTGGTAGAAAACAAGGAAACTGAGATTATGCTCTTGTCCCTAGCACAATAAGGATGTAAAATATGTGCAAAAGTTTAATGAGTAAATGAGGACATATTTCTTGAATATAATAATTTTGAATTGGATGAACAAGGACTTCTTGATAGATATATATCCAATTAAAATGAGTATAATTGGAGGCTCTGGAACATGACCTAGAAACAGTAATGTGCTAGTAAATGGGTTCCCCTGGAAGTTTGGGAAGGAGTCATTGATACATAGTGTTCGTTACTTGTGTGATGTAAGTACCACCACCATGGCTAATTTCAATCTCCCAACATGACTTACTATTTGCAGTGTTAGAAAGAGATGTGTAATGAGTCTCTCATGAGCTGGTACACCAGCTCCAGTCCTTCAATTTCAACTTTTGTTAAAAAAATTAGGTGAATTTGATCATTTTTCTCCTTAATGTTTTTTCTCCCATACTCTAAGGCAAGTAGTTAGTTTGACCAAGTTTAATTTATGGGGTAAGATTTTAAAAGATTGGCCATAGTACAAAAATACAAGAGTTAAAAAAGAACATACATTTTAGATAGGCATATACTCCATTCTTAATTATTCTATTTTCTAATTTTATGAATGCAAACTAATGACACATAAAATATAATTATAGACATAAGCAATCAAGGATTAGCACAAGAAAACTAACATAAAAGAATAAGGTTGCAAATTAATTGAAGGAAAGATAATTGATGATTATCTAAATTAGATTGGAATAAACACTGATAGAATATTCAATATTTGGCACAATCTTTCATACACTGCTTACACATTAAATTATATTTTTAGTAATAGTAAAACTATATTTGTGTTACTGTGCATAATTCATGCAATACTTTCAAATATGTTTTCTCTTTTAAACAGCTGTATCTTTTTTTGGGGGGGAGGGATAGAGTAGCATAAAAGGATGTGAAACTATCAAATTTATTCTACATAGCAAACCTGACCCTGATAACACAGCCATCTAATTTAAAACAAAAAAGAAAGAAAGAAAGAAAGAAAGAAAGAAAGAAAGAAAGAAAGAAAGAAAACAAAAGCTTAAGCCTGTCCCACAAATATACATTCAGAATTTTGAAAATTTTAGCATAAGATTCAGCAATATATTAAATTAATATAAAAAATCACTTACTGTTAACTTGGAAATGTACGGATAATTTAACATAATTAAATTTATTAATATTAATATGATAATAAAATAGCAGGGTACAAAAGAAAAATAGTTGTTCTAGGGATCACATTCCCTAGATTTCTATTTTTGCTCTTTTTGTACAAAATTTATTTTTTTCTGTCTTCTTTTGTCTCAGCTTTGCTTTAGAAGTATATACCCGCTTGCCCCTTTGATGCTAAGTTGGTCATATGACTTGTTTTGCCAACAGAAAGCGGGGACTCAATACGAGCTGAAGCTTTAAGAGAAGTGGTGACTGATGGCCGTGCCCTTAAGCAGACCATCCCTTCTCCAGAAAGATGATCTGCTCTAGTCAGTGTCCCTTTTGTTTGGATCCCAAAGTGAGAGGGGTGGAACAGATCTAAACCAAAGCTTAATCTTAAGAGTCCAGCTAGACCAGTTTAGCCCAAATCGTATCACATGAACTACAGCAAGGCTGCAAAGCAATGAGCATGACTTGATGTAAGCCACTGATATATTTGAATGGTTTATTATACTGTGTTATACATACTACTCTAGGTCTATGACTTGGGCAAGTTATTTTACAGGTACACCCTAACTTCTTATTCCATTAGAGGTAAAATAATAGTACACGTATAAGCTATTATAGGGAAGAATAAATAAAAAGACAAATGAAGTACTTAGAGTCATATACTATATAAAAATATTTGATAAAATTTAATATCATTACTAACAATGATGTATCATTTGATGCTAAAACACATGATAACATTTCCAAAAAGGAGTAGAATTTGTTATTTCTTCAACATGTTCAATAATATCTTTAAATGTGAACAACAAATTTACATTTTATATGAAGTTATGAACTATAAAATACACAGTATGTAGACCTTCTATGCATTACATTCCATTTAGCATTTAGTTCCCCCCAAATTATCATCTCTCTAGGTGATACTCCATCCTTTCCTTTAAATGCAAATAATAAATATGTAATTCATTTCTCTCTCTTGTTTTTTTTCCCTTTCCCCTCACTTCCTCTTATATGTAATTTTGTATAACAGTGAGGGTCTCCTTCCGTTTCCATGCAATTTCCCTTCTCTCTCCCTTAAAATGCCAGCTTTTATTATGAGACCTTTTTTTTTTTTGTATTTTACTTTATAGGTTATGGTTAGCATTGACATATATTCTTTTATTTGATCTATAACATGGCCCTTTGAGATAAATTTTACCGTGTTCCACATTTTAAGATGACTATAGTAAGCTTCAAAGAGATGAAATTACTTGTCTATAGGGTTGAGGACTGGTGTAACCGATGCGATTCTGCAATCTGTATACGGGGTAAAAATGGGAGTTCATAATCCACTTGAATCAAATGTATGAAATATGATATGTCAAGAGCTTTGTAATGTTTTGAACAACTAATAATAATAATAATAATAAAATTTTAAAAAATTGAAAAAAAAAATAAAATAAATAAATAAATATGTAACCTAGATTTTTTCTTCTTCTTTCTTTGGTTTCTGAGAATCTTCAAAGGAAATATTCCATTTACTCCTAATGACCAAAATATCCTGATATGCATTCCATATTTTTTCTTCTACTAAGGTTTTTCTTAATTTTAAGTGTCGTAATTATTTAATTAAGTTCTTAATATTTTTATGGCTGGTGTATAATTCTTAGAGGTTTTGAAAAACTTTAATTCTGTATAAATGGCAAAGATAACACATTGTAGTGGAAGAGGATATTAAAAACAATCTAGATTTTACTCTTGATTTCATAGAAATATTATCATGCAACCTTGGACACATTGTTTAAACTTCCTCTACTTCTTTCTCCACTTATAAATTGATAATTATAGCAGTGCTTTTCTCTGGCATTCAAATTTTTAAAGGATCCAACATGATCCTAAGTGTAAAAACCCTTAAAAATGTAAACAAATCAAATATAAAAATATTATTTAACTGAAATTGATACCAACGTCTATGTTATTCAAATACTCCAAATTTTATTTCCCTATAGATGTGTTTATTTCTAATTTAGTTCCAGAATTTTGCTTCCCAAAGAGACAACAGTACATTTAATAATACAGTCAGCAAACAACTTTTAATTACATCTTTTCTCAAGGTGATACAAAACTTCCCTAAGTCCCCAAACAACATAAAATGAACACTAGTAATACTCTATAATCAATAGCTCATTTTTCGCAAGACAAAAAAAAATCTAAGCTTTCTAAATCCCAGAATGCTTTCCCAGGATTCAACTTATCCATTTATGTAAATTCCAAGTTGGAGGCAGATGTAAATTCTATACAGTAAAACTCAATGGAGTCACTTTGAATTATGTGTGTCATTGAGACTGATACTTATTAATGTAGAATCATCTCCAAATCAATTAGGTTAAAATACTGTTTCATCAACCTATGTTTAACTTCACAAAACATTCCTATTTTTATGACTATTCAAAATTTCTGTGTGCTAGGATTTACCAACTCAAATGTCAGCAAGGCCCAGATGAATAATAATAACTAGAAAAGGGAGGTGAGGAACCTGGAAAATTGAAGAGTATTAAACTGTAAAAAAGAAGTGGTAAGTAGAGCCTCTAAGTGCTATTGAGCACAAATACAAGTTCAAGATTTTTATGAGTTTTTCAAGAAAAGGCAGCAATATTGAATTTTATGTTAACCATCTTGACAGTAAATGCTAAAACAAATCTGATTTTTAATTCCCCAAGCTGTTCAAGCAAATCTCTTATACAATTCCCCCAATTTCAACTATCATGGAAAGATACTATCTTTCCCTTTGATTTCTTCTTCATCTCAATCATACCCACTCATCAAAGCACTGAACCTGGCTACAGGTTCTCCCTCCCTCACAAAGAAACCCCTCAAATCTAGCTGTGTCATCCAATACCAGCTCTTGACAGAAGTTGTGCTCATTCTTGATCAGGAATCCTTGCTCAAGTATACAGCAACAAAATGTAATAGCAGTCAGTGTTGCCTTTCATTAGCCTCACTTTGTGAATGATTAATAAAGAAAAGCAGAAGTATATGTTTTGAGATGGAAGAATGTGCCTAATTTGATGAGTAGGTCGTTTCATTCCCTATTCTTTTACATTTCTCAGCATGACATTTTTACACAAAATAAGAAAGAGTTGTTGACCATCTTCATTCATTTACTGAATGCAACTTGTTAAGGGTCTTCATATGCTGACAATATGTTATGTATTAGGGATAGAGAAATGATTAAGCCGTACTCTCTTCACATATACTTTACAACATCACAGAGGGAAAAATAATAGACTGATAACTGTGTATGTATCAACCTTCTTTCAAAACTCAAAACCACATAGATGAAAAAGTGTCTGAGAGACTGTTTAATGGGGTACTCTTCTATATCAAGGGACTATGGAAGCTGACTGTTCCATTTATCATAGACCTATAGAATGCATAGGAGTTAGTATGTCAAAGAGTAAGATGTCCAGCAAGAGGATATGGCCTAAACAAATTGTTTACATTTTATTTTAACTGCTATATAATTCTTTCCCAGCCCACATAACATAAATATTATTTTGAAACCTTTGAGAGAAAGTTGAAAAATTCTATTCCTTTTAACTCTGAAATGATTCTACTTATCATTCTTTTAAAACAAATAGTAAAAATGTCAATCTCAATTAAGTTGTATTCAATTCAAAAACTCTCATTCATAATGGACTAGTCTTATTTGTCAGGTCAGAAGAGAATATTATCTTCAAAATAGTTTCTGAACACTTGTAATTGTCTCATCTTTTCTTAATTTGTTAATATTTGTCAAGCAACCAAACTTTATCAATTATTTCCAAGGTATGTTATCATTTTCCTCTCATACTGTGACAATATTCAGGATTTCATTACAATGTGATTCTTTTATAATCATGGTGAGTAAATTAGGAGATCAGATAATTCTTCTATATTCTGACATGCTTCTAATTAAATATTTAAGCTATTTATATCTATTTTTCATATAAAACTGATTTCAAGTAAAATTATTTAAGGTATGCATATATAAATTTTTATTTGATTGCTTTTCTTATTATTTGACTATCCAGCTAGCTACTAGTCCAGATAGAGGAGAACAGGTGGCCTTCTATTGTATGGCACCAGGAAAAAAAATGTATTATTTTTATTATTTCTGTCTAAACAGATGATGGAGGAAATGCACTTAGATATCAACTGATCTTGGGATCTATAATTTTCAGGGCTGTGGTTTATTTAAAATAAATTGCATCAGCTAATTGAATATTTTAGTGCTATATTTTAGCCCAAACTTATGCTTTTAGCTAAAAATTTGTATTTAATTTTGGGTTTTGAATATTTAACAAGGTACCCACCATTTCTCTCATCTTTCTCTGAGGAGTAGGACAAGGTGTAGGATAAACACTCCTGGTGGTCATTTCTGCTGTGAGGGCCTGAATTCAAGCTGACCAAGTCAAATTTCTCTGGACTTCCTAAGATAGTGACAAGGCTCTGCAAGATGAGAATAACTGGAAATGGTGTTGAACATGTGCCTCATGTATGACTTAGAATGCCAATATTATTAGTTTATTCAAAATTAAATTTACTCAAAATTAAAGTATTCAATATAATAATAAACCATGGATTTGAATCACTCTGAAATGTGAAGGAAGCTTTTAAAAGTGTGTATGATTTGGAGAAGAAAAATGAAAAGCATAGAGAATTAGCACAGGGCCATATTGTCACAGGTATATTCAAAGGCAGAAATAATGAGTTTCTGTTATATGGTTTTAATGATATTTGTATTGCCCAACAATGGATTTGGCCATTATAATTAAAAGTAAAAAATAAAGTTCATTGGGATTTAACTCTGCCTTAGAATTAATATAGCTTAATTTCCTCTTACAATATTTTTCATAAAACTAATATTTGATGTTCTCTACATTTGATTCTATTTTCTTACCCTTTAGTCTGTTTCTAATGTGAAGAAGATTTTTTGGCTTATGATGGATGCTGTAGGTAAAAAGTTTGTTCATTAAAGAAATTATTGTACTTTATAAAAATTCCTTTTTCACTAAGAAGATTTGATTCATCTTAAATATGCACCGGAAAATTATCTTTCCTTTCATGTTTAGGTTCATGGAAATGTGTTACAAAATTGTCCATAACAGAATTCTGACCAGTTGGAGTTAGTTTAGCTAATATATTGAAAATGTTATAAACTGTTTTAAAGGCATATCTGTGTCCCATGCTCAGCATGACCAAACCCTGTATTATATTAAGCATTACCCTTCCTTCACTATACCTATATATTTTTCTCATGTTATTCATGCTATGGGTGCACGTTTTATAAAAGTACACATTGTTTCTCATAAGTACAAATGGAAAATCTGTTCTTTATGAAGGGCTATCTTACAAGCAATGAGGAGAGGAGGCCCTGTGTGATCCATATATTCTCATACAAACATATCTACAAAAATATGCATTATCAGCTTCAGATATTCGAATCACATCACACTGATGAACATTCTGAAAAATTCATAAAATCAAAGCCTATTGTAATATATGGGTATCATTTCTTTCAAGAGTTTGATTTGACATGTGAGAGAAATTTTAGAAATTTAGAAATTTTGCACTGATTGAGAGATAACTACAATGGTTGAAACTGATTGAGCTTCTATTTGTTGTAGGCATTGGACAAGCTCTTCCTAAGTATGTTGTGTTATTTCTTATACACACACACACACACACAATTTAATAGTGTAAATTAAGTTTTTAAATATTGCTTTAGATTGGAACACACATAAATATTAATTTGTAAAAACAGGTACATATCAGCAGTATTAGAATTTGACCCATTATATTACAATATATTTATTTCATTAAGTCACAGTATGGTTGTTTCTCTTCAAAGGAAAAAAACATTGGTAAATTTCCTAATCTGTTGATAAAACTTCAAAAATATTGACTTATTTTGAGTAAACAAGTTTTCTCATGATCTTTATCTACTCATTAGACAAAAGACTTGAAATGGATCAACTAGGGCTGGGGATGTGGCTCAAGCGGTAGCGCGCTCGCCTCGCATGCGTGCAGCCCGGGTTCGATCCTCAGCACCACATACCAACAAAGATGTTGTGTCCGCCAAGAACTAAAAATAAATAAATATTAAAAAAATTCTCTCTCTCTCTCTCTCTCTCTCTCTCTCTCTCTCTTTAAAAAAAAGAAAAAAAAAAGAAATGGATCGACTACATGGGTTATCTGATGTCAAGTAGACATCAAGAAATTCAAGTGAATATAATAATATTAACATAATTACACAAAGAAAATGATAAAATACAAAACCCTACTCTCCTATTAATTTTGTAGTTTTCATAACATACATTAATTTTTAAAAGAAAAATAATATGAAACATCATGAACCACTTTATTTCTTACCACTGGGAAGTTTTGCAATAGAAAATATTTAAAGCTATTTATATTAATAATTGGCACAGCATTTGAAAGATATTTATTAGAAATGCCTAAAACCTGCTTTATGTGGAGAGGCTTATGACTGATTCTTATATCTGTCTTCAATTTAGAATCACCTACAGAAATTTTATAAGTTGCCATTTCTAAAATCCCAAGTCCAGTGGAGAGAGAGTCTCTAGGAACGGAGCCCAATCAAAGATTTGTAAAACATCTCCAGATGAGATGGAAGTTTAGGAACCACTGGTCAACCAAAACAAATTGCTATCTGGGGAAGATGTAAACTACTAGAATACAAGAACACTAGTCTGTTTTGTAACGTAATTCCTCCAAATAGAAATTGGACTATTTTCCCCCAAAGGGTCCAACTACTGCCCTCCACAGTACAATATAGAATCAAGTGTTTTCCTAAACTTTCCAATAATGCCCTCTTTAGCAAGCATTTTGTTTGTGAAGAGTTGTTAGTTAAGAAACGAAAAAAAAAAAAAGGAAAAGAAAGGATAAAGCAAAGTATCAAAGTGGTGGTCTATTTCATCTAAACATTAGACATGAGATCACAAATAAAACTGACCTCATCTAGCACATGAAGATCTTTGATATGAATTGGATACAAATGTTTGTCCCATTAATGGACTTTAAAAAGTAAAAAAGTCTTCTCTTTCCCTATCTTGCCTATTGCCCTAAATTAATCATCTTTAGAATCAGTAGTAGATTAGTTAAGAAAAATCAAAATATTTGAATCTAAAAATATTAAAATACAAGAATAAATTAAATAAAGTAATAACTAGAAGTTCAAAAAAGGATTAGGCACACTTCTCATGTCATAGGATGAGTCAGAAAATGAGTCCTGCTATCACTTATCTCTTTCCTTGGGTAAATTACAAACTCTTAGAATTCATTTCACTATTTCGGCCTCCTTTATTGTTATTTATTTAAAGTAAAGTGTCTTAAACATTATAAAGCACTATAAAAATGAGATATCATCATAATTATTAAAGAAATCTCTACCAGGGCCTCTAGTAATTTAAGAAAAGCTGATAAGATTCTGATAAGAAAGTAAATGAGTCAAGCTTGGTGTGCAAGCCTGTAATCCCAGTGACCCAATTTGGGAAGCTGAAATAGAAAGATAGCAAGTTCAAAGCCAGTCCCAGAAAGTTAGTGAGATCTTCAGAAACTTAGAAAGACCCTGTCACAAACAAATAAACAAAAAAACAAACTGCACAGAAATAAATAAATAAATAAATAAAATAAAGTAAATGATACATAAGTCTGATCAATGTCAGGGCTGTTTGCCACTAAATTCTCAGTATGTAAAAGAGTCCATCTTCCTATGTCTGAGGTTATAGAGAAATTGGTAACTTCATGTATTGATGCTAAGATTGTAAGATATACATCCACTTTAAAAAACAATTTGTTATTTGCTAAAAAATAAAATATAGTTATATGACTCAGAAATTCCACTCCTGGGAATATGCCCCAAACCTATGTCAACATGTACAATCGTTTTCAAAGAAGCATAAATATAAGAGCAAAAAAAAGTGAGATTACCTAAATGTTAACCAAATGATTAATGAATATGATAAATAAAATGTTCATAGAGTGGGATCCATAGAATAGAACATTATTTGGCAATCAATAAGAATGATGTGTTGATACATACTGTGTGAATGAACCTTGAAAATATTATGCTGTCAGTCACAGTGTCTAGAATAAGCAAATATGTAATCACAGAAAGTAGATTATAATTGCCTGAGGCTTAGTGGTAAGTGGGGAAGGAATGTATAACTGTTAACAGGTCATATTATTGCCTTTGTGAGTGGTATAAATGTTCTAAATTGAAGCTTGGTCTTCAGATGGTGGCATTGAGGTGGTAGAAATTTTTCAGAGCAGCCTCATAAATTATGGTGGCTCCAACGCTCAGAACCGGTTCATCATCTTCCAATGTGGATTAGTTCTCATGAAAGCAGATTGTTACAAGAAAGAGACCAAGACCTTCCAGTCTCTTTCCTCTTCTCCATCCATGTTACTTCTCTCTTCTAAATTTGTCAAAAA
The DNA here is from genome assembly GCF_964194105.1 of Spermophilus citellus. Classification (NCBI taxonomy): domain Eukaryota; kingdom Metazoa; phylum Chordata; class Mammalia; order Rodentia; family Sciuridae; genus Spermophilus; species Spermophilus citellus. Next base: position 21,548,152 of record NC_138189.1, on the reverse strand, counting down.
ACACATCATGATCTTGCTATGAGACCTACATGAGAGGCCAAATAAATGGGGCCACAAAATCTTGGACTTTCAATCTCCAAAACTATCAGCTAAATGAACCTCTTTTCTCTGTACATTATCCGGCATTATTTATTTTGTTAGGTCAATATAAAATGAGCTATGACACTGATTTTTACATGAAAAAAGAAAGATGAGGGTTTGGCCCCCAAAATGCAAATCAATGTGAAAAAGCTCCTTGGGGATGAAGGCTGTCTGTCCAGGATTTGGGGTTAGATAAGGCACTTTACCACTCAAAATGCCTTTGCAATTAGGTAAGAATAAGACAGTATACCAGTAAATATAAAATTATATTATTTATCTTGTGAAAGTTCTTTAAAGTGATTTTTACCAGTAGAAATAAAAAAAAATCTTTGTTTAATACTTGGATTGTTCTGGAATTGTGATTTGCAAGGTGTGCTTTAAGTCAAGAAGTAAGGACTGGCTGAGAGAAATGGAAGTGTTCGCTAAGGACTCTTGAGTTGCCACAGGAGCAAGATTCAACATTAGCTCCTGGAGTTGGATCTCCTCTTCATTTCTAGTTCACTGTGCAGTTTTTATATCAGCTGGGTACAGGTTGCCTCCCACAGGTGTTTTGTTTGTTTGTTTGTTGTGGAGGGGTGACTACCAGGGATTGAACTCAGGGACACTGGACCACTGAGCTGCATCCCCAGCCCTATTTTGTATTTCATTTAGAGACAGGGTCTCACTGAGCTGCTTAGCACCTCACTTTTGCTGAGGCTGGCTTTGAATTCTCCACCCTCCTGCCTCAGCTGCTGGGATTACAGGTATGTGCCACTGTGCCCAGCACACAGATGTTTGTGTGCCAAATTCATCCACTGTGTTTCTCTTTTCCTTTGTAGTGACACAGCACCGCCTCCACTGTTAAGCTTGGGTGTCTTTCCTTATGTTCTCCATTAACTACATCAGAGTCTCTGGATTTCTTCAAATCTCTGACAGAGATACTGATTTATAATAGTTTGCTTCAGACACCTAGCTCATTATGAAGCCATATTCTTATCATTCAAATTCCAGACAGCAGAGCAAGTGGGAAGTACCTCCTTTCTCTACCATCTGGCAATTCTCAGAATTTGTTTTCTTAAGAAGGAAGAGTTGTGGGCTGGGGCTGTAGCTCAGCAGCATAGCGCTTGCCAAACATGCGTGAGGCACTGGGTTTGATCCTCAACACCATATAAAAACAAACAAATAAAATAAAGGCATTTGGTCCATCTACTGCTACAAATTAAAAAAAAAAAAAAAAAAACGAGGAAGAGTTATAAAAGTTCTCAGAGTATACTATTATAAAGCTAAATATAATTGTGAGGAAATTTTGCAGAGAAGATGATTGTCATATATCAATTGAAAATATGTAAATATATATTCCCACATATTATATATTTATATGTACATACACATATATATTGTTTTTTGGAATATGAATACATACATATATTAATAATATATTATATATATATAATATATATATATATATATATATTATATATATATAATAAATTATGCACCTACATTTTGAAGCCTCAAATCCTAGAGAAAGTTTCACATGCAGGTTTGACCTTAATTAAGTCAAACATTTGATAGAGTTTTGAAAGCAGTAATTATTTCAAGATAATTACTCTACTGGACTCCACTTTCAGTTCCTGCTGAAAAGTGTATACTGTAAACTGGAGTGATCCTTAGTGGAAAATATTAAATTAGTTCATTATTCAGAGAAAGATTCAGATTTTATTAAAAAAGGAAACTAGTTGTCATTTAAGGGAAAATAAAAGATGATAAATTGTTATATTTTTGTTTTTATTAGAAAATATATCTTAAAATGATTATAGTGAGAATGATCCTCAATGAAAAAAAATCAGATTAGTAATAAGGTGAACAACTGAATCAGAAGCCACTCAAATAAGAAATAGAATTTCCTAAGTATTTTGATTTTTCTAGCAGATCTCACTCTCCTGTAATCTTTCTGCTTCTCAAAATAAGCATTATTACTTTTGCCTAAATGAATATTATATAAATTGAATCTCATTGTATTATTATTCTTTTTCTCACAATTGTATTTATTTATTTTATTCAACTTGATGTGTTAGCTATAGCTGTTTCACTCCTAATACTGTATAGTGTTTATATATATATATATATATATCTTTTTCTCTACAACATAATAGATAAATATGATTTTCATATATGCTCTATTTTGAGTAGTAACCCATAGGAAGTATTTTATATACTTAGGAATGGAATGATAGATCCTAGGTTACACTATATCCACAGTGATAATTTTTTTTTACTATCTATTTTTTTTTACAGTAATTCACCCTTTCCAGCTTTTTCAATGTTTAACTTGTACAGTTTATATTTTATGCTCAATGGGCAAATTATTTAATAACAATGAAAAAGAAATTGAGATTACACATCATATCATCAAGAGACCTACCATAAAAGAAAATAAGGGGAGAAGGAACTTGAGCCTAGATTATAAGCACAGAAATAGGGTAAGAAAGAAAAAAAAGAGCTGCTGAAAAAGTGCACAGAAATTAGTGTTTATTGAAATGAAAGTGCGGGCATTGTTTCATGAAGTTAAAATTTAGGTAGAATTAAATCATAGAAATAAAAGCACAAAAACAACAATGCAAAATACAGAAAATATGAAGTTATAATTTATAAGTCCCTGTTATTATCAGAGGATTAAAAGGAGAAATAATTCTTACTATACCTTAATATGCCAACGATACTTATCCAAATCCCTGGGATGGCGGTACACACAAAACATCACATTCTATGATGATCAATGTTCTGCACTTTACTGAGATATATATTCTGTCCAAATGCCTAGCAAAACAATCACTTCCAATGTGCGTTCTGCCAGACATGGTGGCACACACATTTGTTCCCAATGACTAGTAAGGCTAAGACAGAAGGATCCCAAATTTGAGGCCAGCTTCAGCAACTTAGAAATACCCTGTCTCAAAATAAAACATAAAATACCTAGAGATGTGTTTCAGTGGTTACACTGATTTCAATATCAAGTACAAAAAAAGAAGAAGAAGAAGAGAAAATAGGAAAAGAAATGTGTTTTTTGTGACTAACAGTATTTTGAATTTTATCAAAGTTAAATATGACACACATATAACTGTAAGCCATCACATTAGACAACAAAGCTCTTGGAAAATTATTGAAACAATACAGCAAATTAACTAACTAAATAGCTAATAGAGAAAAGCATGTTCTAACCCAAGTGTTTGACTAATCCAAAACTACAGGAAAGCATACAGAAGAAAATACAAAGCAAAGCAAACACAAATATATAGTTACTTAAAAGATAAATGGGGTAATTCTCCAGGTTAAAGACTACAACTGTCAGAGGTTGTGAGAAAATAAGAGTCAATTATATAACTGTATTTGGATTTTAATAGGCTGTAGGTAAGTAGGTAGGTAGGTAGGTAGAGGATGGATGGATGGATTGATGATACAATGAAATTGGGAAAAATATGGCATAAAAGCTCAAACCACAAATAAATTTGATGCAATAATTTTAATATCAAACATGAAAGACGCTGAAGCAGACACATTTCTATGGTTAAAGAGAAACATAGGAGTGTATACCATGAGCAAATAGGTTTTTTTTTTTCCCTTCTATGCAATCATTAACAGAGCTGAAATGTGTACAAAACCAGAGAGGGAAATCAAGAGGGAAAAAAATTAAAAGAAGAAAGACATTCATGAAACTGAGGAATTTAACATACATATTCCCCAATGATCATTGGCTGATCTCTCAGATTAAATAGGGGAAGTAGGGTTTGCCAGTTTTCAATTAAAACTTACCCCTTTTTCCTCTTTCCATATCATACCACCATCAATTTAGGTTTTAGATAGTTTGCTCTTCAGCATTTTGTCACACAGTACAATTGCAAGATATTCCAGGCACAACTTGTCTATTCTCTCTTTGTCCTGGAACCAGTCATTTATCCAAGGATTTTTGATTCCTTTTATTGGAGATTGATATTCGACAGCAATATCTGGCTACTAGATGTGATTTAATTTTTTTCACTCTGTAGTTGCAAATTTCATTTTTTTTATTTATTTAAGTGCATTGGATAGAAACACAATAATCTTCAAGTCTGAGTTGGATAACTCCAATTACTGAATTCTATCTGAATTTATTTTGATTCACTATTGTTTCACTGTTGTTCTATCCCAAGACACGTTTTCTATTTCTGAAAGTTGATCATTAACTTTGGAACTTTATTGAAAATGAATCTTTTTCAGAGAAGATTGTGTTTGCCTCTGCCAGTTACCTGCAGACTCCACCACCTTGGCATCACTTTAAATTAAAATATCCTTTGGAGGTTTCTATGACAATAGAAGTTTGAATTTTCATTGCAATGACATGGGACGCTATGGTTATAAATTCTCAGTGGAACTATGTAACTTTTCTTCCTCCTCCGGTGCCAACTTTGAGACAGGAAAGTCTCCTTTTGTGTTGCACTCTTTACAGCAGGATTTCTTTCTTTATCACTCCTTACAATGCAGGTATAGCCTTTAAACTTTCCAAGAAATTCTATACATTGATTACATCTGAGGTTTTGTCTCCTAGCTACGAACCCTAAAGTTAGGGCAGAAATTCTTTGACTAAAGCTTTGACAGAAACTTTCAGAAACAAGGCATCTTTGGCACTAGCTATCTCATAAAATGTATAGTTTCATCTTTGATTCTCAATTTTAAGCCAGAGCAGGAATGCATTTGTAACTACTTTCTTAATTACCTACAGTATTAGTTGTTTTGCTGTGGTGTTCATGTTTCTTACCATGCAAGAGTCTCAAAAATAAATAAATAAATAGACAAATAAATAAATAGGGGCAATATCTCCTTTCACATTTTTAACAATATAACAACTGCTTATTCTTGGAAAAAATAATTTTCATACACAAAAGGATATTTTGGCCAAGAATTTTTGATTTTTAAAATGCATAAAAATGTACATTTCTTTTTTTATGCTTTGGGGTTCTGTGTTATTAATACTAAAAGACAAGATTTGAATTTGGGGAAGAAGATAAACTTAAACCATACATTCTTACTTTCCAAAAGGTATATTATGAGTATAAGGAGATTAAGTCTGAAATGAGGCCAAAAGTCCTCAAGACTTCTGCAGTATGCAATGACCCCAGTGTTTCTCTCTCCACAGGAAGGCACAGGTAGAACACAAATTGGCAATGACTCCTGAGATATCATGGTACAGTTCAAGACTTTCCGTGAACCTAGGGAACATACTTAATTCTCAATGAATCCATTTTTTTTCATGGCATAAATGAAACATATAAATATAATAAGATACTCTATTCCCTCTTTTCCAATAGAGAATACAGTACTTGTAACAATTTTCTCTTCTTCCTTAGTAAAAAGAATAGGTAAAATTTTTCCTCCTACATCAAAGAATTTAAAACGTTCCTTAAAGCTGCCTCTGGTTTATAGCCTGCTATTTCAAGTAGTAAAACATTTAGAATACATTTATCTCATTATTTTTGAATAATGAAAATAAAACTGTAAAAGGGTTTTTGAAAAAAAATGTGCCATGATTTTTTAAAGGGCAATTTGCAACCAAGAAAGCAACAAATTATCAAGGTCATAAAGCCTTTTCTTGTGAACCAAATTAATAATAGCAATACACATCTGATTTTACAAATCTCAACACACAGAAATTCATAGAGTATATTTTAATAAAAATTCATTATAAAGCTTCTAATATTTTATTTAGCAAACATTTTATTTGCTCTTTTCCTATGAATTTCATTAAAGATTATTCCCACACTTAATTTTAATCACAGAATCAATGAGCTGTGGAATTTAAAGTAGCTATTGGAGGAAAATTTTGTTCAAAATATAAGGATGCAGGTCATAGAGACCTTTTTTCTTCACCTGTCCAGTTCCCTTGCCATAGGCATATTTAATTACCCTCTGTGGTATATTTCTTCACAATGTAAAGATACAAACTAATGTCTGCTTATTGATATCCGATTAGATATTTTAAAAGATTTGTCTATGATAAATTGACCCCATTGCTTTGGACCTGTGGCAGCATATATCATGGTGGGAATGTGTGGCAGAGGAAACCACTTTCCTGGTGACCAGGGAGCAAAAAAAAAAAAAAAAAAAAAAAAAAGTGAGGGGTGGGAGATGGGGGTGGGGTGGAGGTAGGGAGTAAGTTCAAGCTATCCCCTTCAAGGACAAACCCATAATGGCCCACCCTCAGAGGTTCCATCCTCACAATAGCACCAAGCTGAGGAACAATATTTTAGCACAGGGGCTTTGGTGGGCCATTGCAGACATAAGCTGTAGAATATATTACAATTTTTAAAGACTTTAATTAAGTCAGTATATCAGTACTTCAGGCCTTTGGTATTCCATAAGCCACATAAAGAGGAACAATAGCTCATTGTCATCTGGAATACAAATGGTGTTTCAAGTAGTGGCTACCTACCTTTCAGCACAAGGGCCTACTCACATCTACCAAGACTTTCTCAGTCTTCAAATTCCCTTACAATGCAAAGTCCATTCTTTGCACAGGTGTGGTGGAGCATGCATGTAATCCCAGCAGCTCTGGAAGCCGATGCAGGAGGATTGCAAGTTCAAAGTCAGCCTCAGCAAAAGCTAGGTGCTAAGCAACTCAGTGAGACCCTGTCTCTAAATAAAATACAAAAAATAAAAAGGTCTTGGGATTGTGGCTCAGTGATTGAGTGCCCCTGAGTTCATATCCCCATGCCCAGAAAAAAAAAAAAAAAAAAAAACAAGAAAGAAAGAAAAGTCCATGCTTTTTGTTGGTCCATCTTGGCCACTTTATTATTATATGTGTAGTCAATTGTGACCAAAGGGTATAAAATTTCTCCCAATATAACTTAACTAGGGCCATAGGCGAAAAATAATTTCAAAGACAACAAGCTGGGTATGGTGGCACATATCTGTGATCCCAGAAGCTGGGGAGGCTAAGGCAAGAAAATCATGAGATGAAACCCATCCTCAGCAACTTAATGAGACCCTGAGCAACTTTCTGAGATCCTGACTCTAAATAAAATATTTTAAAAAGCTGGGGATGTGGCTCAGTGGTTTAGTGCTTGGGGTTCAATCCCCAGTACTACTATTACTACTGCTAATAATAATAATGGTGATAATAATAATAATATGTTTATTAATGTCTACTACAGGATCAGTGTGGTTGTATTGCTGGCAAGAGAATGACCTATTTTTTTTATCATCTTGTATATTCTTATAATAAACTGCTATAACATAAAGACCTTTTAACTTTTCACATTTTTCTGCCTGCAGTAGTCTTCAATTACATCACAACATGATAGATTTCTTTTCCCACTTTGTCTCATCCTTGCATGCCATAGTTATCTTTAATAAATCTTTGAAAGGTTGCCTGGTTTCTATCACTTCCTTTCACTCTAGTTCCAACTTTACCATTGCATTCACTTCCTGGTGGTCAGCACAAAATTGTTTTGCTTATTTGCTATAAAATATGCTCATCATTTTTAATTCTCAATAGTTACAACAACTTTTGTGAGCAGATGTCATCTCATTTTTACTCATCACTGAAATCATGGCACAGAAAATAGCATGTACTACAGGGGACTGCAATATGAATTTGTAAAGAATAAACATACTCTAGTGTTCCAAAGTGTTGTATATAGACACTATTCTTGGAAGAAGTACAGTGGAAATTTGCAAAAGGTAAGTAATAAACTCATATTTCAAGACACTGTTCACTTTAATAAGTTAAAGATGTTGAATAGCCCCAGAATTAAAACTAAACTCATTTCAACTTTTCTAAAGCAGGAGTTCATGTATTTTTTAACAAGGCCATATTCAACAAAATAGTTATAATGCACAATTAATGTTTGCTGGAACATATTTTTCTTATTACTAATGTAAGGTAACCTCAAGATGCCTTTCTTGAAACCTACAAAAAAATAATTAATACACGGGGAAGGCAGGGTAGCTGATTTATTTACAATGTCAGTTGGCAAAGTTTTAATTGAATTTAATCATCCTTATGTTTTGACTGAAACAATATATTCTGGGCTGCAGATTAGGTTTCAAGAATGGAATTTAGTAGGTTTGCTAGTGTAGCAAAACCTCATCAATTTGAAGTTCATCTACACAAGCTTTCATTATCATATCATCAAATTTGCTATGCATGTTTTTGATAGCTACACAGGATGTCACTTATATGTCCTCAAATTGTAGATATTATTAGCCATTCATTTGTTTTTAAGTATATACTTATATGAAAGGAAGTAGTGAATACATGAAAAATACAAATAGATTGAGCATAGGTCCTTTTTGTGACAATTCTATTAGTATAGTCAAAAGAATATAGTATTCAGAAGAGTCACTCATATGAAAACCAGAAGAAAACAATGAAAAGTTAGTTTGTTCAGAATGCAATAGCTCATAAGTGATAAAGAATTCTTTATACTGGTGATCTCATTTATTGACAATTACCGAACATGAGTGTTACTATTATCCTCAGTTTCTAAATAAAGATGCCAAGGCTCTAAGATGCAAAATAATTACTAGCTCTCACTTTTCTATAACATGCCGGAGGCAACAAGACAGCATGCTTTTCACATTCTGAACCCATTTCTCCTCACCTCTTATGTTCCTTGGCTGGCCTTCATGTAAGAACATCTTCCACCCCAGACAAAATAATTTGGCTTCTAATTAAATATACCAAATGTCATCTTCTATCTCCTGACTGTTGTGTGCAGAGAGGAAAGAAATCAACCTATTGTCGGGAAGCAATTGACGGAGAGCACAGAAGTTTATGAGTAGAGACACACTTTGAAAGGATATGAGGGAGGAGAGAAAGACAACTAGAGGAAATCAAACAGCATTTCTGTTTGATTCAAAAAGTCAAAACTTGATATTTACCTGAAATTCTCTTTGAGATAAGCACAACACATTTGATTAGTAACCTTAAAAATAATTGCATTATCCTGACAACAAGAACACATCACTTGAAGAAGTAATTTCTATTTAAAACACTAATTTCAGACAGAAGTGAATGAATTAATAGATATGGAACTCTACAGAAATAGGAGAGAATGGTCATCCCGTACTTTTGGCTCAGACCTCTTATTTTTCATGTAGATCTGTTCAGCATTTTGCTCAAAGGATTGAAGAATGCGCTTTAAAATATCTTAAAATTGCTTTTGATTAAATATAATCTGTCAATATTTCTACCCCTCCAAAGAGAACTTTTAAGGATAAAACTTCATATTTAGCATTTACTGATGATTCTTGTCTAATAACAAATAATTCTGCACTCAGTAAAGTAACAACAAAGGTAAGTTTTCTATTATTAAAAATAAATTAACTTAGATAATCAGAATATTAACATAAGAGAAAATAGACGAATCCTTCCTAAATAGGCTTTTTGTTGTTCTTGTCTTTTGCCTGCAAAGTAGAGAAGTAAATGTTCTTCCTTAGTTGCAGGAACCAGGCACTGAAAATAGCAGAAATATGGATTTAACCATCTTCTGTAAAATGTAGCAACAGGAATGCTCGTTCTGCATATTAAGTGATTAATGAAGCTTGGATTAGTTTTGACTGATTTGCTGTTGAGCTTTTTCCTGAGAGAGTTTGTCAGCACTAAAGTTGTCCACAATGTTTTACGTAGGAATTAAATCATTCCTGAAGTTTGCAGAAGGCTTATTTAACATTCCAGACAGTATTGAAAATTAAAAATATCCAAATAATGTACATGCTGATAGAGGCAAAAATGTATGTATTGAACACATTAAACTAATAGAAATCCATTTTTGATTCAATGAAACTACAGCAATAAAAGATATTCATGACACACATCATGAACCATTTTGAAAGGTGTTTTAGTACAGAGCAAAAGTTATGAATTCTGTGTAGAAAAACATCACCAGCTACAAACAGGGCTGTGTTAACAACAGAAGTGCCCTCTCCACTCATTCTCATGTTTCTCAACCACACAGAATCGTGAATAGGTCTCTAATTCTGATATTGCCTTGAGGTAAAAAAGGGGAATATACTGTTCATCTCTTCTAACATGTAACTTTTGAATTAAAAATATTACATACTTCAGGAAATTTGAAAAATACATAAAAGGTACAGAAAAAAATAAATATTCTGTCACTTATCAGAGTGACACTTTAATAAATTTGATTTTTGGTATGCCATATATATTAAAAATTAGATTTAGAACATATAAATATTATGTTATACATATGTTCTATACATTTATTATATATTATATAAAGTAAATAAATCATAAAATTTTGTTTTTCATTTTTTTCTATGACCAGTTTTATTTTTATAAAATATTCCTTAAACCTGATTTTCAGTTTTTTATAATGTCACACTTTATTTATACCAAAATATATTACAACACCCCATTATTAACCAAACTTTAAAATTTTACTTTTTATTATTATAAATAACAATACATACATTTTGTAACTAAATTGACAATGCTGATTTTACAATGAAATGATCACAAGCTTTGAAGTCATACAGATTCTCTTCTTTCTTTATAATCACTGTTTGTATGCCCTGTGCCAACTTCTTCACATTTCTTTATCTTGGTTTCCTTACGAAACATTCAATATGGAACACTAGACTATGCTGCTGCAGAAATAAACCCTGGATTATCAACACTTTAAATGTTTATTTCACTTCACACAGAAATGCAATACAGCTGTCCTCCCTTAGATGACTCTCCTAGGTGGCTCTTCTTGAAGTTAGGCACTTGGGCCTCCTTCTTCTTCCTCCTCATGACTATGCAGTCTTGGATTTCTTTGCTTCCTATCTCTCTGGGTAAAAAGAGGGCATAGAAGACAGCAAGGATATGTCACAGTGAAAAACCAGCCTCTATCTCAGAGCAAAGCTGTCCAAGGAAGGGACATGGCCTTTATCCTTGGAAAAACCCAGAGAGCACTCCTAGGCACATTCCCACCCTGCTAAGTTGTTTATCTACAAATAACAGGAGAGATCTGCTGCGCCAGGTGTCCCTGACTCAGTCAGGCTAGGTGGGGATCCATAGTAACCCCCTAGCAGCCACCAATCAGCATGAGACAGGGAAATACCTGGGATGCCAGATGACTCTCCCAGTAGTTTATGGTAGTTGATAATAAGTTGGGAAACGATGCAGTTCAGCATGTACACCCCTCTTGGCTCAAACCAATCAGTTCAAACGAATACCCCTTTTGTACTGACCAATCACCCCTACCCAACTTGTTCCCGCCAGTGAATGTGCTAATCATGTTTTAGAGTTGTTATTTGATTTTCCCGCGGTGTGTGATGATTTGCTATGATGTATGTGAAGTCCCTGCCCTCTCCAAAAAATGTGTAAAAATGCTGCAAACCCTGGGCTCGGGGCCTCTCAGCGTCACCAGTTGCTGTGTGTGCGTGGAGGACCGAGCTAGCTTGCAATAAACACCTCTTTGCTGCTTGCATCGATCTTGGGTCTCTGGTAATCTTTGGGGGTCCCGAATCCGAGCATAACAACAGCAAAGTCAGTAACTGGCACATAGGATCCCCTCACTACCTTCTATTGTCCAAACTGAGTCTTTGTCTCTACATAAATCACAAAAAGGTGTAGAAATGTAGATTTCTTGTGTTTCCAGAAGGATGATGGAAGGACCTCTTTTAGATAGCTTGCTAGGTCTTTGAGGGGACTGTAGGAGATAATAGAGGGGTCACTGCCAAATAAATCACATTATCCAAGTGAGGACAATATCTTAGTTTTAATGCCTTAATTTACACAGTCTAAACTAGAGAGGGCCTCAAACTGGATTCTTCATGTTTGTTGAGTATGAAGCTGAGGCATAAATTTAAGAGACATTGGGGCATAACACCAAATGTTTGAATTGGAAATTGGTGACACTTGAAAGAATAGGGACCTAATTAGTATAAGATGTATTCTATGCTTGTATAATTATATCAAAACAGATTCTACTATCATGTATAAGTAAAATGAACCAATTTAAAAAAATAAAGTCTCTAGATTTTAACTTTTTATTGAAACCTTGAAAGTATTGTTTTCTCAATGGTAAGGGCACTAAAATTATCTAATTTTTATGTTATTGTCTTCATTTTATAAATGTCATTTTTAGACTTAGAAATTAATCTATGGAATGAAATATTTACATATATTCAAATTAAATATTGCTAGGATGACCACTATTTCCTATAAAATATATTTTTCTTAATATGAAGTTTCTAGGAATAAATTACCATAGGAAATTTATTTTTGCTCGCATAGATATCTACCCTTTTTTCTAGAAAATTATGCCATTTTTTTTTAAATACACAAGTGTTGTGGAAATGAGACCTGGAATACAGCGAAACTTTCTCTTTTTTATAGTGGAATAAATAAAATACTTATCTAAAATTTGATCATACATTATTTACTGACTATTAACTATATCTGAATCTCTATGCCATTCAGGGAGTAGTTAAAAAAGTATAAGGCACTCCCCCTATACAGTATGACAGCTAGAAAGATAGTTTCAAATTTAAATAAATTTGATATTTAATATCAACATGCTTGTTCATCAACCATGTGATTTTATATAATCATTCAGATATTGTTTTCTCACCTTAAATATGGAAATAATTTAACCCTTTTTAGATTAAATAAAATGATGTACATAATATTTTTACCAATAATAGCAGCTATATACCACAAAATTGGTTGAGAATCACTGGATTGGAGATGATGATGGTGACGATGACAAAGAAAAAGAAGAAGAGGAAGAAGAAAGAACTTGAGGAGGAACAGGAGGAGGAGAACCTATGAGTTATTGAGGATGTAGCTTAGTGATAGGTTGCTTGCCTAGCATGTGTGTGGTCCTGGGTTGAATCCCAAGTACTACCAAAGGGGGGGAAAAAGAAAGAAAGAAAGAAAAAGAAAAAATGAAATTCTGTGATTTGACATGGATCATGTACAAAATTTTAAAATGATACCAGGTAGCAAATCACAAGGTGCCACTGTCAGAGTAAGGAGAAAGAGCTTCTCACCAGAGCTGATGTACTTGGGGAGGGCTTCATGTTAGATGTGGAGAAGGTAAGGTGTTATAAGAATGAAGACATTAACCTTAATTAAAGCCCAAAAGTATGTTGATACATTAATATATGGAAAATTTAGAATGGAACCACTGCATAGACCAATTTGAAAATGTTTGAAATTACATCCAAATAGAAAACAGGGGATTTAGAGGCGATTTTTGGCATCTAGAAACCTATAACAGGCACCTCTGGCTACATTGTCATGGGCAGTATGCTTACAACTCATAGAACTTTGGAAGTGTCTTATATTAAAATCAGTTTCTTTCTGTCTTTCCTAATAGAAATTTGTTGAGGGCCACAGCCGAGTTGGGATGATGCATGGCATTTTTACCAGAAGTAGTGGTTGAGAGGTGACGTCAGCGAGCCATTAAGATGATGACTTTTGAGTTCTCTCGGAGTTCCCGTTGAGTTCTGGCTAAGCTCCCGCGGGGATTCCTGAAGAGTTCCAATTGGTTGGTGAAGTCCCAGTGGTGGGATTTCCAGTTGGTGTGTGGTGTTTGCTGGGAGCGCCATTTGGGTGGCGTTCGCAGGAGCTAGGACAATAAAGGAGTTCCTGTTTTGAACCTAGAAGTGCCTCGTGTAAGCTAGGTTATTTGGTGCCCAGCCAGACTGCGGCATTAATTAATCATCAAGGGGTAATACAGAATAAAGAAAGGACAGACATCCCATATCTGTCACTGTGTTTTAGAGTTTGGTTTTAAAAACAATCTGATTTCAAGGTGGGATAGTGTGTAACTTCAAGAGTTTGGTCTATGTAAAATAAGAGAAAGCTAATTAAACTCTGAGCCAATTATATAATATTCTATGTACTCAATATATTCATGAATTAAACAGTCAAATTAATTAGACTACTGGACTACTGCTTGACATTAGTATTTACTCTTAGTCCCTTTACTCATCTCAAATGTGGATTATGATATCAAACTCATAGAGTTATTGTCAAAACAAAATAATAAAATACTCAATAGGCTTTCTGGTGAATATTAAACACTTAATGAAACTTAAATTTAAGTGCCTAGAAGACAGACCCAGGTCTTGATGGAGTAGTTCCATTTTACCTCTGTCTATACAGGGTCATGGAAGCCTATATTAAATTAGATGCTAAAGTTAAAGGACATGGGCAGTGAGAGGGCAGCCATTTAATGAAAATGTAATTGCACCATCTCCTGTTGGTGTTTTAGCCAGCTTTTTTTTTTCCTGCTGTGAACAGGAACAATTAGAGGAGAAAAATTTAATTTGGGGGCTCATGGTTTTAAAGGTCTCAGTCCATAGATAGATGACTCCATTCCTTGGGGCTCAATTTGAGGCAAAACATCATGGTGGAAAGAGTGTGGCAGAGGAAAGCAGCTCAGGAGGTTACACCAAGAAGCAGAGACAGACTCCACTCTCCAGATATAAAATATATACCCTAAAAGCACACCCCTCCTCCAGCCTCACACTAATGGGTATTAGATACCACTCAGTTAATCCCTACCAGGAGATAAATTGGCTCTCCTAACCCAATCAGTTTACCTCTGAACCTCCTTGTATTGTCTCACACATATGCTTTTGGGGGACACCTCACACTTAAACCATACCAGTTTGTCACCTCATTCCTTCACCCACCCATCTTACCAGATTTCTGTGTGAACCAAATAAGATAATAGCATCCAAACAACTGAGAACCACGAAATACAAATCTAATGCCAACTGTTTTAAAGATTACAATACAGCCTCAACCTTTGTGACCTCTGATATGCACATACTTTATGCTCACAGCACTTCTGTACTGAAGGAGTATTAGTGAATAATGCTCTTTCATCATTCTGAGGTTGGGGTCATTAATGATCTAATCTCACTAAATCTTCTGGATGTTTGACAACAGAAGGTGAGATAGAAGATCTGCATGTTGACAGCCAGATAGGGAAAGGACAAAAGGCACACTGTCATTTGCTTTATTGAGTCATTTTGATACTGTACATCTCTACCTACTAGAATTGTTCTCCCACTAAATGTATTTTTTTCCCTAAGTGGAAAAATGAGCAATGATTTCTGAATGTTTCCCTATGTCCTCATCTTTTCCAGATTTTTTTTTTTTTTTTTTGACTAGGCGAGGGTTATCTGACTGCATTTGACAGTCTATAGTCAGGTGAGGAATTTCAAGTGAATTTTTAGACAGGAGGTCAGCCCATGAAATGTCTTGCTGGGAAAGCTGGTGACATAAACCTGCAGGGTATGAATGAAAGCAATCTCTTACCGCAGAGCCAGCAGATGCCACCTAATCAATTACGGTGACTTTTGGTACGACCTTTGTGTAAAGGAGTTTGCATTTGTGTCATCATCATCTTTTAGTCTGCAGTGTGCCAGGAGCACATGGGATGGACAACTTAGGAAAAGACCCTGCACAAAATATAGTGAAGGAAGAAGGGGGGATTCTGAGAATTGAAGTTAGTGTGTTCATGCTTGGTGCCAAAACTTATACCTTTAAATAGGAATATTTTAAAAAACATACTTTGCATTTTGACTAAGGCATTAATGTACTTCTTGTAAAGGGTGGAGTTTCATGAATTAGGGGGATAATATAAAGAAAGAGTTTAAGAAAATGTCAGGTATAAATTAAGAAAACAAATTCATCTGTATAACATAAACTATAGCATTTTGTTTAAAATTAGTAACATTTGCTACTTGTTTATCTGCTGTCTATTGCCCAAATAATGGTATGTAATAAACAACCACAAAACCTCAGTGATGTGCAACAATACATATTAATTTCTGCTTGCCAGTCAATAAGCCATCTGAACAGTTCTGGTTACCCAGGCAGGAGCTTGGCTGATCTGGACAGGGCTCTTTTATGCAACCATAGTAGCTGAGCAGTTGGCAGTAGCTGGCCTTTCTGGGGTTGTTTCAATCGGATTGGCTTATCTCTGCCAAACCATGGCATTTTTTTTTTCTTCTAGCAGGCTAGAGCTTATTCACAGGGAAGTGGACATAGATACAGAGAGAATTGTATATCTTCACAAGATCAGTTGATTCAGGGTGTGGGAAAATATAGTCTTCCCTTGATGGAAAGAGCTGCAGGCCACATTGCAAAGGGTATGGAAGGATACATAGGAATACAAGACAAGGGTGGAGAATTAAAACAATTGTTACCCAAACAAAACAAAAACAAAACCTATACTCTCTTTATTGAAGGACTGGAATTATGAAGAAACATATCTAATTAATATCTTGATTATTTTCAATAAATATATTCTGATCTGTGGCAATATTCAGGAATTATATATTGTGCTATGTTTAATAGAATAGGGACAGTTAAAGCTAAGGAATTCATAATGCAGTAGGAAAACATATGTTTATATGTAAATATATAGAAATACACACCACACACACATAGTAATAATGAAAAAAGAAGAAAATGCATGCCATTAGAGGGATACAACTGGCCACTGAGGACTCCAAAAGATATTTCAGCTGGGGAATTTATATTTCTGTGGCATATTTGCTACACTGAAAATGGAGTCAAACCATTTGAAATCCATGCAAGGTAAAATATGTTTTACTGTAGAAAGAAAAAAACAGGAATATTAAGACTCTCAATAGCAATGGGGATTAAAATATGTTCATCCCCTCTCTTTCCACTTTAAGATAAGAAACACTTCTTAAAAAGTAACTATAGTTATAAATATTGCTAAGGATATTAGCTGCACACCCAAGGAAGCTTTTCTCTATTAAATATGGGTCTTAAAAAGCAAGACAGAAAGATAGCACAGAAAAAGAATTATGTTGACATGACTTGAAAGCCCTTGCAAAATTTCTCATACTTCCTCTCAAATGACTGTCATAGTCAAATATATCAGTCATTTCAGAGAATTTCTAGTCACATTCAGATGATTTAGGAAACCTCGTGTGTCCTTTCAAACAGTGAATTTGTGGGGTTTAAAGGAGATTTTCTATCTACAGAGTACAGAGGAGTTCCATAGTTGGGCTAGTTCTCATGCACAATGCAAAGTGCCTATAGAACTCACTGGTGTGTGGTGGGTTCTATGTTCCCATTAAATGACTATTGAAGGTATACTGCAGTATATTTGGAATTGCTTGCTTATGAGCACTCC
The DNA here is from genome assembly GCF_964194105.1 of Spermophilus citellus. Lineage (NCBI taxonomy): Eukaryota > Metazoa > Chordata > Mammalia > Rodentia > Sciuridae > Spermophilus > Spermophilus citellus. The sequence continues at coordinate 21,530,912 of NC_138189.1, read as the reverse complement.
TGTCTCATGTTTTATCCTGGATACCTGAAAAAGATCTGGGAATTTTGAGGACAAAGGCTCAAAAAAATATAATAAACTGTAAATACAGGGAAATTATAACTTGTCAAACAGATAATCATGACAGAAACAGAGACAGCAGATATGGCTCTATAGGTCATTAACCTTCACCTGTTTCACGGTCCGCCAAACTAGCTAGCATTAGCTAAATGATTCCTTATTAAACAAGAAATAGAAGCAAATGTGAATGAATTACATCAAAATAGTAAGGATACATGGTATACATTGCTACAACTCAATTGAATGAGGATGAATGAAAATTAAACCTCACTGTTTATCAGATCACTCAGAAAATGTCAATTGAAATTGGTTTTATCATGATTGCTGGGTATTTTTTTGGTTTTCCTATTCTCTGAATATCATATATTTCAATGGTGTGGAACTTCCCTTTTTCACACTTTGGTTTGTTGATTTCCTAAATTTTACATTAGCTGTATTACACCTTGTCTTTAAGAAAGTCCTGTTTCTGTTCCGGGATCCCATCCAGGATCCCATGGTGCAGGGACCTGTCACATCACTTGAGTCTTCTCTAGTCTGTTACAGTCCCTCGGTCTTTCCTTCTTTTTCAGGACCTTGATGTTTTAAATGTGTACAAATAGGGTGTTCTGTAGAATATGCCCAAATCTAATTATGTATACTGTATTCTCATGACTATATTGAAGTCATGGATTTGAGCAAAGAATGACAGAAGCAAGGCTGAGGATGCCTTCAGAAGGTACATGTTGTCAAGTTGTATTATGACTGGTGAGGTTAACTGTAATTAGAAGGTGAAGCTGGTATTTCCTAGCCTTTGTTGTTATATACTTATATTATTTACTTTTACACACACACACACACACACACACACACACACACACACACACACACCAAAAAGAAAAAAGAAAAAAAAAACTTTTTTGAGAGAGAGAAACTTCAAGAGTATGCTATCATTTCATTTTCCCTTAAACTTGTCACCACTAATTTTGTTTTTTAATGTATCATCTAGTCATCACTCTTTGGTTGCTTTAATGTGATTTTCTATTTGCCTCCAAAGTTGGTGAGCCATTTTGTATCCTCACCCACAACACAACATATCCCTATTACAGATGCTCTAGATCATCACTATCACCAAACCTTACATTTCCAATGAGTTTGTTTTTAAATTTAAGCTAATAGATATATAATGGTATCTAGTTACAATTTTAATTTATATTTTCCTAATCATTAATAATGTTGAACATCTCATCTGCTTATCTGCCATCTGAGTGTCTTCTTTGGTAATTCGCCTATTTTATTTTTAGATTTCTTATCTCATTATTGAGTTTTGAGCGTCCTTTATATTATTGATCTAAATCCTTTAACAGACATATTATTTTAAAGTATTTTCCCATTTTTTTATTCTCTTGGTAGTATATTTCAAAGGAAGTATATTTTTACATCTCAGAAGTTTTCAGTTTTGATGAAATCCATTCAAATGCATTTTTCATTTACAGATCTTGCTTTTCATTTGTATCTAAAAAGTCTCTCAAAAGCAAAGTCATTCAGATTTTCTTCACAAATTGGATTGTGGAAGCTTCAAATTTTTATCTTAAGGCATATGACAACTTTGAGGTGGCTGTGTGGATGCAGTGAGGTTCACATTTTTTAGTACAGTATCAAAAGTTTCAGACACTATTTTCTAGACTCTTATTTCTCCACTGAATTGCAATTATGCCTTTGCTAAAATTTGTTATCCTTATGCACATGGATCTGTTTTGAGGGGAGGAATCTCTATAGTATTCCATTGAGGTCTTCCTCTACACTATCAAAAATTTGATACAAGATATCTTGATTATTGTAACTTTATAAGGAATTTCAAAATTAGATGTATGAATCTTCCCAACTTTTCTTTTTCTAAAGTTTTATATATTCCACTAACTTTCCCTTTCCATACAAATTTTAAAAACATCTTGTCAATATTTACAAAAAGTTTCCTGGGATTTTCATTAAGATTACATTTAATGTATATGTCAAATAAGGGGGACTGACTTATTTATGATATCACGTTCTGAGATTGTGGTACCTCACCCCATCTAGGCTTTCATTGATTTTTATCAGTATTCTTTCATCTTCAATCTATGGATACAAATCCCAGACATAAGTGAGTGGATTTATAAAATAAGTTTTTTTATTCTTAGTCATAAAAATTCTATCTTCAATTTTCTATTATTGGTACATGTACATAAAATTATTTTTGTATTTATTTGATTTTTTTTTACATCCTGAAAACTAATTAAACTCGTTTTTTCTATGAGATATTTTGTAGAATTTTGGGGTAAACTTATACTGGTTAATAGTGACAGTTTTGTCTTTATCAATCTATATTCCATTTTTCAAAGGTGTCAGACCTGATGCAAATTTTCAATATTAAGTATCATCTTGACACAATATATATTATTTTCTAGGGCTTAAACAAAAAAGTATCACTAACTGGGCTATTGAAAACAACTAACGTTTACTGTCTCACAATCCTGGAAGCCAGAGACAGAACTGTGAAATTAAGGTGTCTTCATTTTCCCTGATACTTGGAAGAGAAATATCTTCCCCAGCCTCTTCTAGTTATGATGTTTGTCAATAATCCCTGGCATCCCTTTGCTTGCAGATTCATTACTCCAATCTGTGTTCTGGTGTCTTAACTGCATCTACATATCTTTCTTTCCAATTCCTCTCTTCTTCTAGAGCATCAGTGACACTGGATTAGTATTTCACATGTTTTTGGTAGGGCACAATTCAATCCGTAGTATCAGGAGGGACTCAAAAAACCTAGCCTTCTGCCTCTTCTCCAGTGAAAATGAACCCTAGCCAACAACTCTCCTTACCACCGAGTGCCCACTCTCCATGAGTAATAGGTTTCACTGCCTCATCTACCTGTAGGATTACTCAAGTAGGCCAATCATTTCCTTCCCTCCAAACCCAGGTTAGCTGCATCATCTTGTTACTACAAAAAACTGTCTCTTGTAGCCCGTCTTCATTTATTCCGTTCCCAAGTGCAGCTACAGTGTGGCTCCACTTGAAATACAGAATCTTCCTCCTGTAGTGTGAATGTGTTAGTCTTATCTAACCAGTGTCAGTTATCCTGTACCCAGCTGTCCTTATAACTTTAAGAAAGGATTCCTCACACACCAGCAGAGTGAATGAAACCAAGACTAAGACAGCAGTAGGATTTCCCAAATGATTTTGAACAGAGGAGAGAAATATGACTGGTATTGGAGGAAAACATTCTGTGTTTCATTACTAGAGCTAATGACAATTATAAACTTTTAGTGGACTCTCTTTTTCAAGTACAAGACATCCCCTCTCTTCCCAATTTGTGGAATTGTTTTGCATAAATGATGAATTTTGTCTTGTGCTTTTTCCACATCAATTGAGCTGACTAAATAGGTTTGTTTATTTAGGTTCTTATTATATTACATTGATTGATTTTCAAAAATTGAGCCAGCTTTTCGTTTGTGGGATAAATACTAAGACCATAAAGGAGTTGAGAAGTATTTCCTCCTCTTCCAGTTTTCAGAAAGATTTGTGTGGAAAATGTATCTTTTTTGCTGTTGTTAAATATAAGTTTTGCCAGCAAAACTTATATTATGTTAGGTTTTGTTGTTATTGTTTCATTATCTGTTTTCTATATGCTTTTGAGAAGACTATGTTGCTTCTTGTGGACTATAGGACTGAGGCTGTAGCTCAGTGACAGATAACTGGCTTAGGTGTGAGGCACTGGGTTCAATCCTTAGCACTGCATAAAAATAAATAAGTAATTATATTTTTTAATGGACTATAAATATCTTTCAGGTCCAGTTCCATAATAGTATTTTTCAAGTTGTGTATACTCACTGATTGACGATATGTTTGTTTTATCAATTAGTGAAAAAGGAATATTAAAGACTTAAGCTAAACTCTTATTTTTTCTTATTTCTTCTTTGAGTTCTTTCATTTTTTTATTATTTGAAGAAATTTTTCTATTTCAAGAAATCTTGTGTAAAACCAGAGATATGAAAAATTATGCTCTATGTGTAATATGAATTGTAATACATTCTGTTGTCATATATAACAAATTAAAAATTTAAAAAATAAAGATAAAATAAAAAGAAATCAACTTAAGTACATCATATATCTGATGTTATATCTTGGAAAAAGCCCTTTTCTCATTGTGTAAAACCTCTTCATAAGCCCTGAAAATACTTTTTACCACAAAGTCTACTTTACCTGATACTTTTAGATATATTTCTGATTTATTTTGGTTAATTTTAGAGGTATATCTTTTTTCCTTCTTCCCTTTTTAAATTCGCATCTCTTTTTCTTTATAATTAATGTGGGTTTCTTATAGTCAAGATATATCAAGTCTTGCAATTTTATCCAACTTTACAATGTCAGTCTTTTAATTTGTGCATTTAGAATATTTACATATAGTCCTATAATGTAATTATTGGTGCATTTGTATAGAAATCTAAAAACATCCTAGATGATCTTCTTCTTTCTTTTAAATTTGTATTTATTTTATCTTCCTTACTACTTCTTTAGTTTACAGAAGATTTTTTTTATTTAATTTCAACTCCCTCTACTGTCTTATTTTTTATGTATTTTAAAAATTTTATAATGGTCCCCTTTGGCTTACAATAGACATATTTACATTAGAATAGTTTTATGCTATTTTACATAGAATACATGAAATTTATGCAATAACCAATTCCTTTCTTCCTTCCTCAATCCTACTATTATTATTTTTTTTCATGTATTGATTTAATTGGATACTTTTTATAAAAGCTAGAATAGAAAAAAATATCAAATGATTTCCAATAATTCAGCCTTGTAGTGTGTGCATCATGTGTAATCCATATGCTTTTAGTTGGGGGAGACCTTGAACATGAAAAAAAACCACTACCATGAATATGCTATGTTACATAGCAAAAAAAAAAAAAAAAAGATTTTGCAGATGTAGTTAAGGTCTCTAATCATTTGACTTTGTGTTAATCAAAAGCAAGATTATTCCATGTGAACTTTATCTAGGGCAGCTAGCTCATTAAAACCAGAAGAAGTGTCTGAGATCCTCCTACTGGCTTGGGACAAGCACCTAGACATGTGGGGGGCTACCCACGGGGCATAGAAGGAGGACTTAAGAGGCTTCCAACAGCTGAGGACCAATCCCTGCTCACTGTCAGGAAGGAAACAGGAACATAGTGCTTCAACTTCAAGGAACTGAAATTTGACAATAATTGGTGAGTCTGAAAGTGAATCCTGAGCCTCAGATAAAATCTCAGTTCCGGACTGTGAGATCCTGAGCAAAGAAAGGCCAGGTCAGACTTCTGAGTTCAGAACTGCGAGATAATAACTGGCTGAAATTTTAAATAACTAAGCTTGTGGTGATTTGTTATGCATCCATATAAAACTAATACCAAACAGAATTTATTTAGCCTCCATTTATTCCATTAACATTGCTCTTCATTTCTTTATACAGATATATCTTTCGTATCTTTTTGGTATTTTATTTATTTTTCTTGATGTACTTTAATATTTCTCTTTTGTTTAAAGTTGATGCCAAAGGGTTCTTTTATAATTTCAGTGTTTATGTTGTACATTGTGTGTTTATTCTATTTCTGATCCAGACTCAGCTTTTGATCATTGTTTTGAGCTAAAATTCAGACAAGGATTGCATCTTACGGGTCACACTAGTGGCTCAAGGCTTTGCAGCTTGACAGGGGGGTTGAGATGGTGGTGGGGGTGGGGGAGTTTTGTTATTCTGATACACTCTCAGTCTTAGATCAGCACCAAGCCACTGAATTTTAAAGGTGGTCTCAGTGCTCACACCCTCCCTATCTTCTTTGTTTCTGACACTGCCCCAGTAGTAGGTTTTTATGTTTTGTTATATTTTGCTCTAGTATTCCCTTTTCTCAGATTGCAATAGGGTTTCTTAGTGGCTTGTGAGTAGAAGGATTTGCAAGCCTTCCACAGTTTAAGGGGAGAAGTGTCCCTTTGCAATGTTGAAATCCCTCCTCCACTGGCTGTTGTTTCCATTCTGGAGGTCTGCAACGTCAGGGGGATTTTCCCAGGACTCTCAAGGGCACATGTTTGGCAAGCCACCAAGAGTTATCAATCACCTAGATTAATCAGGTTAATTAATAAGCTACTTTCTGCCCAGTTAAGTTCTTTTGGCTTGGTCCTCCCTGCAAGGCACTTCACCTCCTAAAACTTTGGGTCAGTTGGATGCCTTGCAACTTCAGCTAAGAGGTCAAGAAAAATGGTAAACTTGCTCTTTGTTCTACTTCTGTATTGCAAGTTTGGGAGCAATGCTGTATCTGGTTGCTTAAGTCATTATCCTTTCTTTTAAAAGTGATTAAATGGCCCCATACAACAAAATATAAGGAAAAAAAAGTGAAGAAAAAGATAGCAAGCATTTCCACTCTTACCCTCCCCAACATCCCCCCATACACCCACACACAACTGGAAAAATTTCTTTCTTTTAAAATTCAGGAGACCTTAGTATTAGAAAAAGACTCGGTTATACCATGATACCTTGTCTATTCTCTAATCTTGTTCAGACTTCTGTCTGGGCACATAATCAGTAAATTCATTATCAAGTGCCACTGTGAAAACCACGGTGGACACACCTTCATGGAGTAGAACACACATTAGTTACTTTTTATCTGGATGAACTTGAAGCTGTGTTTCAAAGGTGTGCAATTTCCTCAGCCTGCCTATCTTGTAATTCTGATTCTATGTGATCCAGTTGCTTGTGACATCAGATCCTTTATCTTCCATTCAATATTCACCTCGTGTGGCACCTCTTCCCAAAAAATAAAAAAAAAAAAGATAAGCAGTCAAACAGCACAGCTGGAGTTAATAAACTGAAGAAGGCTGCCCATTACCAGTTACAGACATTTCTGTTGTTTGGGGCTTTCAGTATTTCATTATCTCTGCATCAGCACCAGTAGTCTCACAGCTGAGAAGCCATCAAAACAACGCAGCTTGAAATGATAAATGAAAGGAATATAACAACTTCAGCACTGAACATTTGATTCTCTAGACTTTTTATTTTTTTATTTTTTGGGAAGACTTATCTGTCTATTTGGACACTTTGTTGTTGTTGTTGTTGTTGGCAGTCACATTCCACCACTCAAATGGCTCATCTGAATGTGATGTTGGAAATGTCTCATCTTTCTTTCTCATTAAAAAAAGAGATGTGTGATGTTGTCGGTGAATAGGACCATCTGCCATTTCAGTTTCCCAAACAAATATCTTGAGACAGGGAGCAAAAGAAAAAGGTGCTACAATAACTTTAAGCAGATGTGTGTACCTGTGTGTGAGGGGAGGTGTGTGTGTGTGTGGGGGGGTGTTGTTTATTTATGGGTCAAATTCATACTTAAAAGTTTTAGGAAGTTGGCCTTCTTCTACATTCTCTTAGCACACTGGATTCTATACTGCACGTGATACTAGTATTAAGTAGTATTAAGTGGCCCTGTTCCCCTCCTTAAGTTAAATTCCATTGTATATTAGCAATAATCAATCCTTTGCCTGGAATGTCTAAACCCATGTCTCTCTCTTGCCTCACTGCACTCATTGAGCAAAATACCTAAAATCGCAAATCCATTTCCCTACCAGCTGACTTTGGCATGGAGCTCAACATGGCTGAAGCACAGTGTGTAAGTATGAATTCTAGTTGGCTCCCCCATCCTGCCCAAAATCTAGAATCTATTTCCATAACCCACTTGTTTGCCCACTCTCCTTCTTCACATTCCTCAAAAATTCCACGATTCTTTACTATCTCCATTCTAGGTTTGCCTTCTACTTCTCTGAACAGATTAACCCAACTTCTGAAAGGTTGCCTCCTTACCAATCACCTAGCAGTATCTATGTGTCTACACAGCATCTTCTTTCCTAACATACATGGACATTCTCTGAACTCATGTAGAGGCAGTCCCTCCTTTTTTTACACTCTAAGCAATATTCTTATTTTTTGGACACTCTTTTTTTTCATCAGTGATAACTTCTCTTCTAAATGAGTCCATTAGTACACAAACTTTGTGTTCTTATTTCTTTCAAAAATAGTTAAAACAAACTTCTCTTGACCTATTTTGTCTCCATCCTCCCATGCAATTTCTTAAAATTCTCTGTTCTTACTAATTCTGATTCCTTTCCTACACTGTTTTATAAATTCACTCCAAATCTATTTTGACGTAACACTGGAACAGAAACAACCTCTGAAGCTTTCCAAAGACCTTTCTGCATTGCAAAGTTAACTGATCAATATGCCATTCCAATGTTGCATTATGTATATGCAGAATTTGACATAATTGATCACCTTCTTCTCACTAGAAACTTTCTCTTTGCTTATATTACTGGATGGCACACTAGCTTAGTTTCCTCCTTACACATCAGACATCTGTCCATTCTGTCTCTGCACAAATGCAGGACATTGGAGTGCCCTGGGAATCATTCTCTCCTCCTCAACTGTGCTGTGCTACATTCAGTCCTACCTGATTTTCATCCATTCCTTTAATGATAAATATGTGCTGAAACTCTGTGGTTTATGTTTCTTGCCCAGATATCTCTTCTAAACTCTCAACTCTTTATGCAAAGGTCTCCCCCATAATTTTATTTAGTACAAAATCCTAACATGTTGAAACATGGCACATTCACTTCTAAAGTCCCAATTTCCTTCAAATCTATTCCCTCTGAAATTTTGGAAACTCAATGAAGAGTACTCTCTTTTTTGTAGTTACTCAGACCAAAACCCTATAAGTCAAGACATCCTTAACTCCTCTCTTTTACTCATAATCTTTATCAATTCATCAGATATGGCATTTGGTATAATCTCAAAATACATTCAGAATCCCCAAAGTCTTACCTCTTTGGCTGTAATAAGTCTGGCTTGAGTGATCCCAACTGTTTCCAAACAAGTCTTTCTACTTCTACTTTTCAGCATTTGGAGAGTCTTTTGTTTACCTTGATTAATTTCATTCAAGAAAGAAAAAGTCTATAAATACCGTTATCTCTTTAAAATGAAATCTCTTATACTTTAGTGCCCTGTGTGACTTGAATCATTTACACATAAAGAGACAGGTGCCAGGTGTCCACTCTAAATTTCAAAACAGAACGATAACCTTTCTGAATCAAAGGTGTTTCTTTTTCACCTTTGATTTGACACAAATAAGACTAATTACTGAGTACCTATTATGTGTCTAAAATGATCCTAGGAAATGAAATTCCAACTATTATCATTTCAAAGTTCCTGACCTAAAAAAAATTCAGTCTTGAGCATGAAATAAACTAGTAACTAGGTAAATTCAATGGGAAGTGATAAATACAAAACACAATGGAAATTCACAGGATCCCCTGCTTAACTCATTATTGGAGGCACAGAGGCAATTAATAATCCATTGAATTCAGTTTTTCTTTTTGTATTTAAATTTCAGAAAGATAAATATTATAAGTGATTTTTAAGCTTTAGCCTCAATAGTCTATAATTTATTATTTAAAAAATTTATTGGAGAAAAATCAATAAAGAGTGACCTCTTATTACACATCTATAAAATACTAATATATATTTAATAAAATTATTGAAAGGGCACAATTTTTTATTTAGTAGATTTTTTTGTATTTATTTTTTCATCATCTTAGCAATCTCTTGTAACTTTCTGTTTCTTAAAGAAATGTTCTCCTATGACCTCACCCCCAACACAGTACAAATGAAAAATTAAAGTTTCTGGTACATTCTTATGAGAGACTTTTTCAGATAAACTAATTTTTTTTTCCAATAACTCATGAACAGTGATTGGGTTTTCAAAGGAATATACTCAAAACCCAAGCATCTGAAGCATAATAAAATATGATGATTGTGGCACCTCAAGATTGTGTTTTGCCATTTCCTCATGCTGTGGGTTCAGGTGTCTATAATGCAATTCTGGTAGTAGAATTTGGAACCAAAAAATTTATAGGTATTTTGCAGAGCATAAAATAAGCACAGATACAATATAGGAGTTCTGATGTGTACTATTTCACTTAATGAGGCTGCAATTTATAATATTCTAAAAATTTTAAAAATAATTAAAGCTATAAAATGAGTATTTTTAGTACATTTAATGATGGCTACTTATTTCAAGCTATTGTTTCATTTTTGGTGAACAAATTACATTTGACCATAATTAAGGGATGCATAACTTTTTAAAAAACATGGTCAAAACAGAACCATCAGTTACTTTAAAAGAAGAAAGGAAAGTCATGTTCATGAAAGGCACTAAGGTTTATTCAAACATATTCTTTTGAAAGGCTTTCAATCCACCCTAATACAAATCAATTTAAAACTTACAAAGTCTATTCAAGGTGCTTGCAAAAAGAGACAAAATGAAGTCTATAATTAATTTTTTAAAGTGCATCCAGTGAAGTTCCAATGTCATTACTTCCTGTGACCATGAATTAAAGCAATGCACCCACTTTTCTTATTACATCATTGGGAAAGTTTGCCTATGCATAAAAAAGCATAGCAAACTATCATTATTAAAGTATAAGAACTTAGTACTGTATGATGAGAGTTTTGGAACAGGAACCAAGAAATCTGACTACCCATGTCTCTTGGCAGGAATTATTTTGGTAGCTCTTCCTGTTTTATTCTCATTCCAAAAGAGGTATTCAGTTTAGATCTCTGAAAGAAATGGGGACCTATTATGTGTCAGATATGATGCTGGAAGATGCCTAAGAGGATTAGGCATGGTCCTTGGGTTATAGGTTTTAAAATGTTTCATAATCTACTGAGGTATATAAATGCATTTTTAAAAACTTCTCTATTTACAAAGTAGAGCCTGTGAGTACAAATACAAAGGATCCCAGAACATTATGGAAGAGATGCTGCCAGGGAGGCTCAGGAAAGCTAGTTCTTTAAGTGGTCTTCCTCAGTCTCCCTTGTAGCTAGATCCCCTCAGACCCCTGAATATGGATTTAATCATAATAAAACAAGGTGAAGAAGCAGCAGATACAGGATTCATCAGCTCTGGAGAGGCAGTGACAGGGAGTGAGTGGTGTCCATCAGTGTCCATCTGTTCCCAGCACAGGCTGTGGTGGGTCTCTGATGAGTACCCCTGTGGTGTGTTTCTGATGAGTAGCCAACAGACCTGACTCTGACCCTTCTGAAGATGATGTGGACTGTCCAATAAACATTAATCAACTGATCTGCTTAAATGAACTAGAGAACATTCTATTTCTTTCTTCTTTCTATTTCTTTCTTCTTCTTCTTTTTTCTTTTTTTTTTGATAATGATTTTTTTAACAGACAACAATTGTACATACCTATGATGTATAATGTGATGTTTTGACTCATGTATATATATTAGTTAATAATGTAATCAACATATCTATTATCTTGTACATTTTTCATCTCTTTATGGTAAATACACTCAAAAGTCTTTTCTCCTTGTAAATAAAAAGATAAGTTATTGTTTTTAAACATGTAAATGTGTTAATGGTTAGGATACTTTTAGTTTCAAGCCATAGAGAACCATAGAGAACAGTATTTCATTTGCTTAAGTTAGGATGCATTTTTTTTAACATAATAAATTTTTTTTTAATTTTATTATGTTACTAGATTGTTCTTACAGAATGATGGCTTCAATGAATGATCAAATCCAGATATTGCTGTGGTCTGACTGCTTTTCTCCATATTTCAGAAGGGATGAACTATATAATGTGAAATGCTGATTCATTCTTTAACCTAAGACAATTTCTTCCCAAATTTGGCCCAATTGACAACCTTCTGTGTGCATTTGTATCACTTTTTAATTATTTAGACAATTTTCAAGACGAGAAAAATTTTTGTTCCTGAGTGTTTCAGTTCTAGTTTAGGATTCATATTAATTGGTATGGATTGCTCTATATGGAGGTACAAGATTTTCCAAGGCACAAACATGAATCCATGTTACACCATATTTGAATTGTCCATACCAAGAGCACATATCCTCTCTTGGTCTTTGGGAACAGTGTTATTCACATGGAAAACATATACACCCACAAAGGACACCTGATCAAATCTCAGATTCCAGGTTTACACTGGATAAATATAAGTGTAATAGATTATTTCAACTGAGAGGGGTAATCTGCTTATGATGAGCAAACAAGTTAAAGCCCCATTCTGGAAAACTTCTGAGGTAATTATGATGAAGAAATTCTTGGAGATTTTATTCCAGATCTACAAATATGTACCCAAGTATCTGTTCCACCAGGCACTCCAAGCTGTTGTCATTCTCTTGCCTGATGACAATCTGGGAGTTCTTCAAATACTTTTTGTGCTTCTTTGATCAAAGAAGTTATAAAATAAAACTAGATGATTGTAGACAGTATTGTTTCCATCTCAACACACAGAAGAGAAAGCATCTACTCTAAGACTAATCCAAAGAAAATAAATTTGGGGCAAATCAGAAAGGGAGTATTTGAATGAAACTGTAACTCAAGAGTAGTTCTGTATGATTGACTGGTGTGTAAGGTATCTGAGGGATGAAGAAGAGGCAGTGCTGGAATTTATCTTGTATTGAAAAGGAACTAGAGTCCTCACTCTGAAAGCATTGGGACAACTAAATAGTAACAAGTAATAACAAATGACATTGAACTTTCTCCAGGACTCTGTGGACAATCTGCTTATAGAAGTCAAGAGATACATTTAAAGTCTGGGTTAGCTAATTCTGAAGAAGCCTATGAAAAGGCGACTTCATTTAAGGAAGTGGAAATCCATCATCAATGATCCACCTATAGCTGGGGAAATCTGAAAGCATCTAGTTAGAGAGAATCAACTCTGGAGTTCAGACCATTTGGATTCAAATATGATTGAAATCCTAGACAATCAAAATGACATTAATCAATATGTTCCAAATAACATGGCACTCCCATGTTGCTCAAGACTGTATTGAGGATTAATCAAAATTAATTAAAAGGAAATACATGATTTCTTACTCAAGTTCATAGATCACAATGTGGCACCTATAGATTAATGACCTACTATTCTCATATCAATTGAACTTTTTGGATCAGAAAAATTCAGTCACCTGCACGTGCAGAGCTGATTTAAGAACCCTCATGGAAGAGTGGTACAGAAAGCATCGGGGTCTTGCATGTACAGCTGAAGTTGTGAAGCTCTCAAACTCTTTCAGCAATACAGATGCTGAGGCCAATGATGCTCCAAATAGGTGGTTATTTAAAAATTGCAACTACATCAATTTGTACATTTTCATCTCTTTATAGTAAATACTCTCAAAAATCTTTTCTCCTTGTTAATAAAAAAAGACAAGTTATTGCTTTTAAACATGTAAATGTGTTAATCGTTAGGATACTTTTAGTTTCAAGCCATAGAGAACAGTATTTCATTTGCTAAATGAAATAGGGGCATTTATTTCTAAAACTTTAGCCCATTACTAAGAAAAATGGGATCTGTGTACAATGTTATTTAAGCAAAGAAAGCTACAAGATGGACTGTAGGAATTATGATTAAAGTGATATGCTACTTCAGTAACACTTATTTCTGACTGTGGTTTACATCCTAGGCCTTGATGAGAATGTGTGCTTGGGCAAGAAATAAACAAATATTTGTATTCTTAAACTGCTTCTGAGAAGCAAAACTCTTTAATACATCATGGAGATAATGAAAACACTTCCCTCTCTTGTGGTATTGGTATCTGGAGTAACCATGTCGTAACATTTGCAACATTATTTTACCAATATGAGAAAAAGAATGGTTGCAGAGTGTGTGAATGAATGTTACTGGTCAAATGGCATAGACATCTAAACTGAAATACCTGCTTCAGCATGCTGGAGGACTTCCGGGGATATTGACAGATTAACTTTGGTTTAAGTTAGAATTCCTCACTAGTCATACATCCACCCAACTGGGCACCTTAGCATCCTTGCTCATTTCCCGTCTTTTTGAATTTCTGGGTTACTAAACATTTCTTTTTTCCCTTAATACTTTGCTTGGCTTACAATTAACTATAATTGATATGCAGCTATGTACAATTTCAAATGGAAGTTTTTAAATTTTATATCTGGTTGCAAATAGTGATGTAGTTTTAACCAGTATAAATTTGTTAAGGAATGAAAAAATCTTTGTAACTTCTGTAATAGCTGGATATGAGATGTCCCCACAAATCTCCTGAAAATGCATGACATTTAGGGAAAAATTACTAGATTATGAAAGCTATAACTTAATTGATCCATCCTAGTTTCCATGGAAAGACTCAGTGGTAACTATAGTCAGGTAGAGCATGACTGGAGGAGGTGGATAACTGAGGTGTACCCTGGAAGGGTTGTTCTTCATGTTATAGTTTAGATGTGCTGTCCCCCAAAAGCTGAAGAGTGAGTTAATGCAAGAAGGTTTGCAGGAGAAATGATTGGGCCATAGCCTTAACCTAATCAGTGAATTAATACCTGAGTGGTAACTGGAGGCACGTGGGGTGTGGCTGTAGGAAGTGATCCACTGGGGTCGTGGCTATGAGGTATATATTTGTATCTGGCCAGTAAGGTGTCTTTCTCTGCTTTCTGATCACCATATGAGCTGCTACCCTCCACCACACTCTTCTGCCATGATGTCTAGGCTCACTTTGAGCCCCAAGGAATGGAGCCAGCCTTTTGTAGACTAAGACCTCCAAAATCATGAACCCTTAAATAAACTTCTCCTCTACAATTGCGTGGTCAGATCTTTTAGTATCAATAGTGAAAAAGCTGACTAAAACACTTCCCTACAGCTCCTTCCCCCATCCATCATGAGCTGAGCATCGTTCTTCTGTTGGACCCTTGCATCATGATGTGCTGCCTCACATTGGGCTCAAAGTAATGGAATTGGCCATCTACACACTGAAACCTCTTAAGACATGAGCCACAAATAAATTTTTCCTCCTCTAAGTTGTTTGTTTTTGGTGTCTTGGTTACAACAATGAAAAAACTAAGAAGAAGAAGAAGGAGGAGGAGGAGGAGGAGGAAGAAGAAGAAAAGAAATTGGTATGAAGAACAGGGTTATAGCTCTGACTAATATGGACGTGTGATTCAGAAACACTGGGAAGTAGTTGTGAAAGTTTATATATATAAGCTGGAAAAGATAAAGAATATTGTAAATGGAGCTTAATGGTGAATTCTTGTGGGAGCTCAGAAGACAAACTGTGCTCATGAGCTTTAAGAGGGAAATGAGAACTCTACTGAGAATTGAACAACAGTTCATGTTTATTATGTTTTGACAAAGAGGTTGTTTACATTCTTCCCATGTCCTGAAACTCTTTCTGAGACTGAATTTAAACTGATGGACTAATTAATCTGGCAGAGGAAATTTCAAGGTACCAGAGCATTTAGTCAGTGTCAGGGATATTGTTGGAAGCTTTTAGCCAGATTTACTGATGACAGCCAAAAGCAGAGCTAAAATATTTCAAAAACTTGCAGTTTGATCATAAAATTGAATGAAAACCACATCCCCAAAAATGTGTCCTTGTTGAAGATATTGCAGCTAGTAAAGAGATTTTAAGTGCTTTTGCACAGAGACACTAAGAAAGATGGCTTGATGGCATCTCAGGAATTTGCAAGACTACACCCCCTATAGGTTTCTGGTCCAGAAGACTTCATTTGAGAAGAGATCATGGAGGCACTATGTTTGCCTTCTGTACACTGAGCCCTCTGAAACCATGAGCCCCAAATAAATTTTTCCTCCTGTAAGTTGTATTTTAGCCATGTTGTTTGTCACATGGCAAAGTGTTCATAATTCTAAGACCACATACCAGTCAGGTTCCTCTAGAGAAAGACAAGTAGGGGGAAAAACAAGAAAAATAATATATAATTGAATATTATAGGAGGTATATTATATTGAATTCCATGATCAGAAGCAGGGTGGTCCTGTAGTAGCTGACTACACACTGGAGAGTAGAGGAGCCAGAAGCTGGAGTCTCACAATGAATGATGCAGCATTAGTCCAAGATTGAAGGACTGGAAGTTCCTGGAGAAACACTACTGAGGATTCACTTTTACTCCTTTTAAATTGTTCTTCTCAGGTCTTTTAGTCACAGCAATAAAAAGCTGACTAAAACACAATCTATGGACTGAGGCCTCTGAAACTGTGACTCCCAAATAATGCCAAAATACCTGGTCAAGAACCCCTTAGAGGAGAAAAATTTTATTTTGGTTCACACTTCCAAAGGTTTAGCCATCTGATTCTACTGCTTGGGGCCATGATGAAGCATCCCATCATAGCTAAAGGGCATGGCTGAGGAAAGCTGTTCAGGATATAGAGGATGGGAATCAGAGATGGGGAAAGGGCCACAGGTAAAATGAACACTTCCAGGTCATGCCTCTGGTAACTCACTTCCTCTAGCCATGCCTCACCTGCTTACAGTTAACACCCAATCAATCCATTCACACTAGAATGGAGTGATTATGTTACAACTCTCATAATCCAGTAATTTTACCTCTGATTATTTCTGAATTAACAGAAACTTTGGGGGCATATCTTACATTTGAACCATTACAATATACAAATTAAAAAAAAATATTTCAAAGGTTCAGCTTCCCAGGAAGGAGTGCATTCTGCAAGAAGAGTAACTAACTGTATTATTAAGGAATGGAACAATCTTAGGTGTAAAAAGTGATGACTTCAGTACCTTTGCAAACAAATTGTTTCTGCAAGACTAAAGCCAAAAGAAATTGAACGTAGTTACTGTATTCTGACATGTTTTTTTGTCACATGGCAAAGTGTTGACAACTCTAAGGCCACATACCAGTCAGGTTCATACACACACACACACACACACACACACACACACACATATATATATATGAATGATTATAAAGGAGGGTATATTATATCAAATTCCATGATCAGAAGCTGGATGGTCCCATAGTAGCTGACTGCACACTGGAGAGTAGAGGTCCCAGAAGCTGGAGTCTCACGACTAATGATGCAGCATCAATCCAAGATTGAAGGCCTGGAAGTTCCCTGGAGAAACACTAGTGAGGATTCATGTTGGAAGGTAAAGAAGCCAGTGATGTCCCCAGTTGATGGCAGCAGCAACAGACACATTCACTCAAGAAGAATCTTGTTTGCAGCACTGTGACTTCTTCCTTCTTCTGCCTTTTGTTATCTGGGCCCTCAGCCTATTATATGGTGCTCACCACATTCAGGTGGGTCTCCCCGCCCAGTTTTCTGTCCTATATGCCAATTGTCTTTGCAAACACCCTCATAGACAGACCCAGAAATCCTTTAATCCTAGGCATCTCTCAATCCAATTAAATGGGCAATTCAGATCAACCATTACAGACTGCTCTACACACATACCTCAATATGACAAATACATGGAGAGATTGGTAGCAGCTAGATTTCACACTGTTGAAGTGAGGTTGTCAGATAAACTAGGGGAGGAAGCTAGAATGATCCATATGCTGTTAGAGTTGGAATATTACTAGGAACTCATATTTAGCTAACATAATTACAAATGGTTAGATTTTGAAGTATTATAGATATGTATATGCACAAATTAGTATACTCCCACAAGTAAATATCTCCCAATACAGTGT
Source organism: Spermophilus citellus (assembly GCF_964194105.1). Taxonomy (NCBI): domain Eukaryota; kingdom Metazoa; phylum Chordata; class Mammalia; order Rodentia; family Sciuridae; genus Spermophilus; species Spermophilus citellus. The sequence goes on along the minus strand of NC_138189.1, from coordinate 21,513,324 downwards.
GCATGTACAGCATCTAGATTTTGATTTACAATATCATCCTCCCAAGGAACCAGAACTGGTTAAAAAAAATGGCTGATTCAAGGAACACAAGACTGAGTTTTGTTTTGTGGTAACAGGAAATAAAGAAGTTCAAAGAAAACACATATATGCACAATTATGGGAATATGCCAAAGGGGAACAAGAACCAACTGAATGAGCTTCCAATGACCAAAGCTGAAATATTTAAAGAAAAAATGAATAAATAAGTACATCAATAAATAAAATATTAGCTTGTATCCCAAACTAGAAAACAAATGCTATGCATCCATACTGATATAAATAAACAGCTGAGTAAAAGAAAGTAAATTAAAGTCAATGGGAAAATTTATCAGGTTGACAAAGTCCAGATAAATGTGTGGATTTCTCAGGGCTTCATTCATACTAGGCAAGCACTCTATCACTAAGCTACATCCCAAACAGGATATTGCTTCTTGATGGAGAGAGAACATAATCCCTACATGCAGCTACTCAGAAAGAATCCCACCTAAAGAAGATGGTATGGTTAGGGAGGGAGGATAAAAGTAATTGTACAGTGGGGAAACCTGGCAAATGCTTCAGGTAATGAGCATCAATATTAATAGCCAAGAATATTGTTGACAATACCCACTAAGTACCATGGGGAAAATGGTACCTCACTTTCTCTCTCTCCAAACCTGCAGCCCTCTTTTTATCATGAGATAATGCATCAGACAACTTCCAATAGATGGGTACCCTGCAAGACATCTGACTAGTCCTCTTCAAAACTGCCCAGGACATCAATAAAATCAAAAGTCAGAAAACTGTCACCACTAAGAGGATTCTAAGCAGACATGTGGATGAAATGCAGTATTGCATCCTGGGTGAAATCATGAGAAAGGAAAAGGATATTAGATTCAAAAACTGGGAAATATGAATAAACTGTGGACTTCAATAATAGTGCATCAATATTAGCTTATTGGTTGTCATGACTGTAAAATACTAACCTAAGAATATAATAAGTGAGAAAAATGGAGAAAGGGAAGAAAACATGGGAAATTTCTGCATATCCTTTCAATTTATCTATAATTCCAGAACAGCTATAACAATGAAGTCTCTATTCTAAAAAGTGAAGAGTTATAAGAAAGACTTTTATTGTTATTAATAGAATTTAGCATTTGTTTCTTAATAAATAAATATTTATGTTATATATATATATATATATATATATATATATATATATCCATATGCAAACATCCACCGTGTGTTTTTTAATATAAAATATTATTTTGGAAATGACCATGATATTCTTGTATTCATACCTAATTACTTCTCTGTTCTTCAAGACATTATTTATCCTATGGAACATATATTTTAAATTATCACACTCAAATAGTTTCAAAAAGAAGAAGTTTATAACTTGCCCTCTACCTATCTGTACAGAACGTTATCAGTCTGTATTTAAGAAATAAAGGAAAAGTCTAAAATGTGTTCATTTTCACTGTATCTCACTACCACCCCTAAAAACACATATATAAAGCATAGCAATCCAGTGTCGATTGAAATCAATATATTGATTTGTTGAAGAAAAAATTGGACTGCAAACTATTCCAAGGCTAAAATACAAATAAGCCAATCATAAAGAATCAAGAAAACTTGGTGAAGGTTCAGAGAGTATGAAAATTCTCTCCAAAGGCCTGATTAGGAAACAATGTTGAAAAGCTTAAAAGAGAGAGAACAGAAATACACTCATAAGAAAAGCCAAGGTCAAAGAACTTTACAATTCACTCAAGATACAACTGCAAAACAAAAATAAAATAGTAAGTTCAAATGTCTCTTCTTTTAAACCTTTCTCAGTTAAGGATTCAAATAAATTTTAAATACAACAAAATAAAAGGGTATGGTAGTAAATTCTCAAAAAAATTTTGGAAGTGCAATTTAAAATGAGAGATGAGACCCAATTTGTCGATTAATCTCCTATATTTTATATCACTTAAACATTTGATCTACCTTATTCCTCACAGAAAATTCAGGTAGGAAAAAATATTTTCAAATTTAATGAGAACTTAAAATAAAAATATTTAAAACAAAATATTTTTTGTGTCATTTGAGTTCCCCAGAAAGCCAACACAGAATGTAATAGAGTATAAGAGATTTATCTGTGAGATAGTAAAAGACAACAAGAAGCTTTGATCCAGTAAAACCTTTAGATCTTTATGTAAACCAAACATTTGTGAAAGGAAATCAAGGAAGGATGAGTATTAGTCAATAAATACTTCAAACTGAAATGCAAGTCTGGTAAAATCTCATTCAACCCAAGATGAAGCTCCAGGACAAAAATAGCTCATTAGAGGAGACACCTCATGTTGAGGTAATGCAGGAATCCTAGTATGTCCATCTTGTTCAGTCACAGCCTGGGACATTCAGTCATAGTCTGCAACTGAGGCAGGTTCTAGAGGTACAACTAGAGGCTACCAATGAACAGTACTCCTTGCAGACATATGAAGGACACATCTTTATGGCTGCATACTCTACCCTGTACCCTGTGAGAATCCACTCTTCCATACATATTTGGAGTGCAGTACTTCCAGGGTCCCAGTGAATCTCTTTTCCAATGAAAGTGTGGCCAAATGATGACTAACAAGATGAACCAGAGCTCCTATCTCCAAAGTGGGCTCAGGAGTACAACTGGTATTCATTTTCTCCTCTGCTTCCAATCTAAATGTCCCTCACACCCAACTATCAAATCTTCAAATCTCAGTGAAGTAATTGGTTGCATGACTCAAAGCCTCACTGAGCCCATAGTGACAATGTACCTCAGAACAGATTTCTTGACTTGTCTATTTAACATCACAACTTTGCAAAGATTACCAAGAGTCCCTCAAGAGTTCCACAATACTGTCACAGCTCCAGGAACACAGTACTATTCTTTTCATCCGAATCCATTTTTTGTCCTCTGTGTCTCTGGACAAAGTGCTTGGAGATAGCAATTGTAACTTGAAGTACAATGGGATCCTTTTGAATGGAACTTTTCAATAGTGTTCCTTGGTACAATGAAGATTTGCCAGGTTAAAAAAGGCAAAGACCACAATATGTCATTGGTGTGATGGTGAGAGGCTACTCCTGAATCCAATTCTTGATTTCCTTCCTCACTTCCTCCCTCCCTCCCTTCATTTCTTCCTTTATTTTTCTTTTCTTGGTACTGGGGATTGAATATTGAATGTGGGGGTACTTTATAACTAAGATACATCGCCAACTCTTTTAATTTTTTTTTTGAGACATACTCTCACTAAGTTGCTGAGGGTCTCATTAAGTTGCTATCTCTGGCCTCAACTTTTGATCCTCTTGGCTCAGCCTCCTGTGTTGCTGGGATTACAGGTATGTGCTACCAGCCCGGTTCAGTTCTTGGTTTCTTTAAAAATCTCTTCCACTCAGGAACACAGCACTGGATACAGTCTCTGATTTCATGTGTGCACTGAATTCTGGAGGATGGCAGCTCCTATTCACAGAATATGAGCTCTCAACTGATGTTTAGTGTTTTTAGCAGACCAAACACTGCATTAGCCTGGCATGCTTTAGATGATGTGATATGTGTCATGACCAGGAAGTTCTAATGTATAGACCCACTCTATTTTGTCCTTAGACATGGCAAAATTTTATATATATTTGTGGCCTGTAACATTTTTTGAGGACAACCATGCAGTTCTGTAATTATATATGCCTCTGCACAACAGCCAGAGAATATTTTCAAAATTAGATATATTGCAGCTGGCAGATTCCTGGTGGAAAGAGAGTGTCTTTCACAGTTGAGAGCTGAGTTGAAATGCTGTTAGATGCCAGTGTCTGACTGGAAGATTGCCTTGGTGAAGTCACTTGATACAGCTTGAACAGTATTGTACGCTCACAATGCACTGTCAGCTGTTGACATCTTAAAAAGAGATGACTGAGTGCCTTAAAATGCTAATGGATTTTTCATTTTCTGAAGGCAAACAACTATGTAAATTTATGAACCAATTGTTATCCCAAGTTTCTTTCCAGACCTTATTATAAAACTGATTCACTTTTGCCTTGAAAGAGGCATTCTTTAGTTGTTATTAGTAGAGCAAACTCTCATACTGACCAGACTGCAAAGCATTCTACTACTTTAAATATAGTACTATAAATAACTTTAGAGAACAAAACTGTGTGTGGTGGAATCCACTTGGATTATTAAAGCACTTTGGACAGCTTATTTAAAGCCCAGTTGATGATTTTAGTACAATGAGAAAATAATCAGCATATGAACATTTTATCTAAATGGTTTTCAGAAGCCAAAAATAAAAATTTGCAAAAATAATCAAAATAATTAAATATATATATATATATATATATATATATATATATATATATATATATATATATATATTTCATTCTAAATTTGACCTGAAACCTGAGTTCTCTGCAAATGCATATATTACATACATTGGAGTATCCTTGTCATTATCTATTGTTTTCTATTCTTACTTGATATTCAAGGGAACAAATTTCTCCCCTTTAGGAATTATATGTATATTTTTATTAGAGAAGCTAGACATGAATTTGAAATAGGACTCTTTAAATCCTTTCATTGCACTATGAACTGCTGTGTCATCCAGGCAACAGATGATGTGGACTAAACTTGAAATGTGTGTCAATGTAAAACTGTCTTAATGGTTTCTATGCAGATAACATAAAATATATTCTAGATATTTCACAAAATCCACACAGAATTGGTTAAAATTTTTATTCAGTGCATAATTATCTGAGCTTTTAAACTTGCAAATATATTTGTTGCATATTAAAATGTGTATTTTAAAGGCCTCAAAGTAGTTAACATTACACTTTGATTAGTAAATATAAACATTTCTCTTTGCATGACCAGAGTTAATTGTAGTGTTACTAATTTAGAAAGATTTTAAATTATGCCTGCATAAAATAATTAGAAATATTTATGAAAATTTTGAAGTGTATGCATGTATTATTGAATGTATATTATATGTTGTTTAACTACTTTCTCCCTCTTGTCAGAATTATCAGGTCAAGGAACACCCTCATTTCAATTTTATTTTTCAAATATGTTTTTAGAATAAAATTATATGGTAATAATGTTATAAACAAATATAAATACAAAAATGACTGGTAAAGCTATACAATTACAGATTAACAACTTCGGAGCTTTATGTGTTATATCAGAATAAATAGAAATGACATGATGATGTTGATGAAGATGATCATCTCCCACCTGAGAAAGTATTCTCAAAGAGATCAAGTGACATGAATGAGTTCAGAACTATTGTTTTATAAAGCAAAATCAAGAGTTAGTTTTCTAACTTCAAAATCACAATTAATTAAATATATGAAATATCCATCTTACTAGCGGAGACTGTTTAAACTTGTAGACCTAAAAATCTTGTCATGCAAGTTTATGACTAAAGAAATCGATTGAACTTGGCTAAGAGAAGCCTACGGTAGACTTGACAGTTAAAGATATTAGATAGACAGTCAGAGCATAGAAGTATTATATTTCTTCTCAAGGAAGCAAACCTTTGCACAAATGGGTCAAAATACCTAGAAGATTTTTGTGCCTCAAAATAAGGAAGTGGTTCATAAATTAAAAGAATCTGGGAGTGGAGTTGTCTTTCCCAAGAGGCATCCTTTAATAGGAGAATTTTCAAGCAAAAATTGCTTGACCCTCTGGCAGAGATATCATAAGAAAAAAAGAAAAAAGAAAGTATTTGTGCAGTAAGTAGAATACTGGATTTTGAGGCTACTGTGGAGCTGCCCAAACAAATTGTTAGAATCACAGAATATTAGAGATGAAATAAACCTTGGAAAACATACTTTTACTCCTCTCACTTAAAGAAAAGAAACTAGAACCATGTAAGTCAATTTATCTGCTCAATATCATGACATAGATTGTTTATTAGCAAAATCATAAATCATTGAACTCAAAGAACAGATAACAGAATTCTCAGGTCAATTGAACCAATAACCAGAGGTTGCCATGATTCTTTGCTAGTCTTTAGGAGGAAAAGAATTTTTATTGCAAAGTGATTCACCAGTCCTATGTGGAGTTTTAGTGAGAAATTGATGCAGCTAAGAAGTGATTGTCTTAATTTATACTGTCTCATTGGCAAAGATTTATTTTATATTTGCTATGGTTCATTTAGTGGAATCTGTAACATTCACCAAACTTAACAGTAAAGGGGAGGTCTGCCAGTATGACTTAGAATCTAATAAACACAAGACACATAACTGCAGCCATGCAGAAGCCCACTCATCAGTTCTTAAAAATCTCTTGGTAGAAAAGACCCATGGGGTGAACAGAGGAAGAGGACATGAACATATTCAGTCATGGATCCTTGAATTCATTCATTTATTTATCGAATATTTATTGATTCCCTACTATGTGCCCCACCAGGAATTTTTCTCCTCATATTTTTGCAATTTTAGGTCAACAGAACAGTATAGTACATTTCTTGATTTCTAATTATCATTTATTTCAAAAGTAAGATGAGAAACAACTCATATATTATACAGCCCATAATTACTGTATTTCAAATGAAAACCCCGTAGAACAGTATTTGCACATCAGTCAGGTAAGCAGGCTCCAATGTCTCAGCATATTCTGGGCTTGGGAGATTCAATAAATCTATTTAGAGATGCATAAAAAAGTAAAATGCATATGATTTCAAATAAAGGAAATAATAACTTTTATTATGTCTATACTCTGCAATGTCCTATACTGGAAAATTTTGTATATATTATTACATATAGTTCTCAAAAAAAAACAATAAGAAAGGGTATTGGCATACCTATTTCTCATATAAGAAAGTAAATTCTTAGGCAAATTATATGATTTTAAATGTTGAAATCCAACCATATATGCATAGAATATTATATACAATTATATATAAAATACATTATATTATATATATATATATATTATTCAACTATATATAATATTATATGTATTATATAGTTATGTATATTATAAAGATGCATATTTTAAGCAGAGATTGAACCCAGGGGTACATCAAGCCATATCCCCAGGCTTTTTTAATTTTTTTACTTTAAGACAAGGTCTCACTTAAGATGCTTACAGTCTGGCTAAGTTGCTGAGGTTGGCTTTGAACTCTCATCTTACCTTTGAACCATTCAGTGAACTCTCAATCTTCCTGCCTCAGCCTTCCATGTCACTGGGATTATAGGCATATGATACCACACCCAGCTCAACCATATCTTCTAACTACAAATCTGTTACTTCCTAAATAAAGCAGTTGCTTTAAAAACTAGAAAATGATAAAGATACAAAGAAGAAAATTTATTTGAATGACCAGAACTGACTACCCCTTAAATATTTCATTAAAACCTTACAGACCTCACAAAATTATGAGAAATATTATTCTTAGTGTAAACATGTGAAACTGAAATTTAAGTAGGTTCACAAATATTCAAGTCTACAAAGCTTTTAGCTTGGTTTCAAACCGAAGTCACCCTGACTTCTAAATTTCCAGTCATTAACTATTATTCTGAACTTTAGGCTTTTCTCAGGATTTCTAACTTTTCTGCTTTTGGTTTTGGCAAAGACTTAAGGTTTCCTAGTTCTGTATCTGCTTAAAATATTCTTTCTTAGGTGTAAAACTCTCTCTCTATTTTTTTTTTTTTTTACCAAGCACCTGGAATAAAGCTATATTTTCCAAACTCTGTTGGCTCTAGATGTGTACTCTTATGTACTCATTATCCAGTTGTATATAAGTGTAATTGCTGTGTGGCCCTTTTCCAAATAACATCAAAGGAAAGATTGAATGAATTTTGTGTCTGTTTCTCCTTTCTATCATCTTCCTCATTAGTTCCTGGACTGCAGATGTGATGGTTAACACTCTATCAATCATCTTAGACCCCATGAAAAAGATCCATATTGTAAGGACAGTGGGCAGAAAGAATAAAATATCCTGAGACCTAGAAAAATTTGTAAGACTGCCAAAATAAACCAGGACTGTCTTCTCTTAACCATTTTATGCAAAAGAGAACAAAAAATATATGTTCGCTGTCATTTTTTTTCTTTTGACTATATGCAGCTCAACTTATTTAAATCACACAGCTACAAACTGATGAATAAAAAAATAAACTCAAGATTGCATCCATTTTAATTCAACAAACATTTACTGGATGGAGAACCATTCAGTGAGCTGCACTGTGGATAATACTATAGGAAACAGAAAAGCAGCAGATCACTATAGGAAGAAATAATTCTTAGGATGCTTTAAGAAAAACTAATAACAAATTAAAACTAAGCAGTAATGAGGATGTAACTACTGGCAATGAAGTCTTCCCCAATAAAACCAGTGGAAATCATATATAGCAGTTATTTTAGACGTTTTATTTTAAACAAATGGTGTGACCCTGACAAGCAGTGATTAAAACATGGCTTAATGAATTATAAAGGTGCTCTTGGGACAGCTATCACCTATGGTTAGCTCTTCAGATTATGTAGGGCCTTTGGGAAGAAGGTATTAATTCCTATAAGAAGCACATGAAGAAAAGCATTCAGATGATTCTATCTTGTTAATTTAAGACCAGTTCACACTGACCTCCTCTTACATTGTGAGGACAAGTGCATGGAGTACTGCATACATGGCATACGTTAGGGGCATCTGAGTTGCAAGCCACTCCCCTGTGCTAGGTGTATGAGCGCACCCCCATAGTACAGCCCTGGGCATGAGGCCATGTGTTGTAACCCCTGCACTTGTTCCATGGCCCATTCCTTGACTGGTAGCTGCAGGGACAGTTGGCCAGAAATTGTATTTGTGGTTGCCTGTAATCTGCTTAGCTACTGCCTGAGTATATATACATGGTAAATGCGCAGTAAAATGAGAGGGGCTTCCTGCTTGGTCTCTGGAGGTCTCCATTAGCAACTCAGCAGCCACACTCTCCTCTACCCTGTTCTGCGGACCTCCTCTCTGGACGAGAGAGAAACCATGCATTCCATTTCCAGTATTAAGTGGTTGAAATGTTCCTTAATTTCTCTTACTTCTGAAAATTGTGAACATTAATGAGTGCCTACATGGAAAAACAATAATGTCAGAGCAATATTGATATTTAAGTTTTAGGTACTTTCATTATGTTGCTGATTCTCTGAAATGGAGATGCTTGTGCTTTGTGTATCTGTGTGTGCCAAATCTGCACTTAAAATGAAAAATAGCAAGTGAGAAGTTTGAGAAATCACTCCTTTTTAATATATCAGAACTTCATGAAGGTGTAGTGTAGAAAATTAATTTGTTTCATGTTAATTTAATAAATTTATGCTCATGGAGTTTTGACAAACTATCTTGTGACAGAGCTTGTTATTGTTTTCAAAATATCTGTGTGTTCCTTAACCTTTCAGCATGCATTTAGGCTCAAATTGTGGGTCGTGATTTTTTAAAGCTAAGGATTAGATGAGAGTGACATAATCCACTTCCATACATACCCTAAAATATCTGAAATAAACTTCCCACTCACTTGTGTTTGCTGAGGTGATCAGAGGAACAGTCTGGTACCAAGATGAAGAGCCAAATGTTTTTCAGCCCCTGCTATGAAGAATTAAAAAGGAAATCTTTGTTATGCAAATATATTAAGATTTGAGGCTTTATGTATGTAATACCAAATGTTAGTCTGCAGCTGAGTACTGAAATTGGTTCTCCAAATAGAGTTCTATTTCAAAAGCTAAAACATGTAGCTCTGACTTTTATTGGTAAGGAAATGCTTGGGGAAATAACTGACATGGGCAGCTACAAAATGTTCATCTGTGCAAAAATGTGGGCAAATATATGAAAAAATGGTGATCAGTTTAAAGTAAGAGAAAATGGCATGTGTTTTCTGTGGTATCTGACTTGAGACAAAGTCAAAACCCCCAATGTTGCCATGTGTGTAGGCTGCATGTGAAAAGGTATTAAACAAAACACAAAGAGGAAGAAAAAATAATCAAGGACATTTAACTTGAGTATAGGCATAAATTTTTAAAATATACAGAAATTCTTAACAATTAGAAATTCAGGGCCCTGAAGGAAAGAATTTTCAAACACAGCTAGAAATGTGCATAAGTGGCTACAAACATCTTGGGAAACTGGAAATATTTTCTTATGGTCTATTATGTGTATGTATGCAACTCCATTTCACTCTAAGGTGTATACCAAACAAAAATACATATACATGTTCATCAAGATGAATGTGTTGCAATGTCATAGCAATTTTCTTTATAGTGGTCCTGAAATAGAAAATTCCCAATCCAATGTCTATCAACTTAAAAAGAATAAGTATATTGTGGAATATTCACAAATGGAATATTATACAACAATGATGTAGCTATTGTATGTAAAAGTGTAACATAATACAGAATAGAACCAAAGAAGTCAAATGCAAGGGAATATATATCATTGGATTCTATTTGAATAAATTTCAGTATTCATTATATTATTATATTATTATAAGTCAAAGAAATGGCTATCCTTGAGTGTTGGGGTGAGTCAATGCCCATAAGATGGCATACAAAGAGCTTTTTAAGGAGCTAGTGATGTTTAATTTCTTAACTAAGATGCTGGGTTACATAAGTATCACAAATTTGTGAAAACATACCAACTTATCAACCTATCAACATATCAACATATTACTTATGATTTGTGGTTTTCTCCATGTTTATTATAATATTATTAAAGTAAAATAAAAATAGATAATAAGCAATGATAGAGATACAGTGCTGAGGGCCATTGCCAAGTAGGAATGACGCATCGAAATTTCCTTGCCAGCGTACCCCGTGTTGCTTAGAGGACATTCGCTGTGACATTGCATGTATGCTTTAGTAAGGTGACCTTGCTCAAGGACCAGGGCGGATCCGGTTTAGAGCTGATCAGGTTTTAGGGAGTATCCCGTCCTTGGGTTTAGGGAAGTTCCAGGTTTAAGGTGTACCCTTCAGGGGAATAGGGCGTATCCTGCTGCCTCAGGCACCCCGGATCCTTGAGTTCCCGTTGAGTTCTCGTGAGATTCAGAAAGTATTTGGAAAAAAGCCTCGTGGAGTAGGTGAATTGGGCGGCGGCAGAACTGGGATTTCCCCAGAACGTGTGTGGAGGCCGGTGTGAGTTCGGGAATAAAGAATTGCTGTTTGAATCTACAAAGCTGTGAGTGGCTCGTGATTCTGTGCCCAGCCAAGACTGCGGCAATACAGGTGTTCAGATTTGGAGAATCTCACTGTTCTATAAGTGATATTAAAATTCATATGAGTACAAAGTTCCTATAATTTTTGTTCAGGATAGAGTATATGAGGGCCAAAATAAAATTATAGATGTAGCTTTCACATATCTTAAGAAAGCAACCTTTACCTTTAGAGTGGCAATTAGTATCAATAAATCAGGGAAATTAATGAAGACATAAGAAGTATATCTCAAAAAGAATTTGGGTTATAGCAACTGACAAACAAACTCACTGAATATAATTAACTCAGAATGTCTGTAAACTTACTGAAGAAAACTTATTACCAAAAAAAAAAAAAAAAAAATACTCCCCACAGAAGTAACAAATCTAGAACCCAGATATTGGTTTTTAGATACCATTTTCCAATTGTATCCATTATAGTTTCCACCATGACTGTCACCCGAGAGATGCCTGTCCATCACAACTGTCTCAGTGAAGCCAGATTTAAAGTTAGGTAGTCAGTGTAGTTAGGTAAATCGGGTCTAATACCGAGTGAAATCTAAAATGGAGGCCATGCTGAGAATGACTCAGGGAAAACACAGGACAACTCATGGAATGTTAATGAAGTCCCAAAAAGGCCCTAGGCCAAAGTCCACCTCAAAGAAACAGCCCCCAACAGATTTGGAGATAGCCCATCCCAGAGAAGTGATAAGCCCATCCCAAAAGTCCTTCCTGCCCGTTTGGCCCACCTGTGTCCTAACCCTTCCCACCTACATTCCATCACCAAAATTATAAAAAGGGGAAACAACCGCACTTCCACGGATTCCACCTCTTGGGTCCCCTTCTTCCTCCGGGAGAAGTCTTTTCTGCTGTCCTTTAATAAACTTCTAATTTCCACTCTGACCTTGCCTCGGCGTGCTTCTTTGGTGTTATTCTTCAACATCAGGGAAGCAAGGACTCCTAACCGGTCAACAGCGGTAACATCAAGATAGATACCTGGCTGACTTAGTGTCCATTAAAGTAATAAAATAAGCTAACTGATGCTGTTACATTTCAGAAGAATCTTAAATGAAAGCTGGAATTCCTCACGTGGAGAGTTATAAAAGCAGATGTCAGTTGAAGATTCTAAGCCAATGAAACAGCACAGTTATCAAAACAAGACAGCGGGAAGTATGCATAGTGAACACAAAGATGAATGAGGTGATTCCACAGGTGTCAGAGCACCAAACCAGTGAGAGGAAGAGTGCAGAAATGAAGGCAGACTCAAAGGAGTTCCTCATTCTTTCAGGAGGTATTGAAAAACAGTTCTCTTTTAATAAAACATAGTATGATAAAGACTCTTTGTTAGTAAGATGAATTCAGCAGCGGAATCTAGAAAGACCGCACTATCTTTTGCAAACATCAAGTCTAGAATTAATTTAAAGCAGCAAGGTGAGAAGAACAAGAATGATAAGCCATCGGAATCAATTACTGAGGAGTTATTCACAATCTCTTCCATTCACTATGCAGAAATAGAGGAGACGTGAATGCCCTTTGCAGATACACAGCTCTCCAGTGTTGCAGTAATTCACAGGGACATACTTAACATGGTTGCCTTTTGACTCTTATTATGCAAATACTTAACATTTCACTGGAAAGCATGGCTGTTCTTTCAGTGTGCCACATGTTAATAAAATGGCAATATAGTATCTGAGTATCACTTTCTCTTTCCAGGGAAATGAGGGTATGAGTGTGAGTATGCTAGAGAGTTTAGCAGGAGGACACTGACTACCCACACTGTCACCTCCTCCGCTGCTCTGTTTGCTATATTAAGCCACATATGTAATGAGGAGTGGAGCAACAATTAAATCACCGGAATGTCACTTTTCTCTTTCTGTAGCATCACTCACTGGAAGACTAGTAAGAAGAGTCTATCCTAAGGCTGAAGGCAGCTTAATTTTTTTTTTCTTTCCAGAATCATCATTTGAAGCTTCTAGAACTATCATTTAAGTCACATGAATTTTATTAAATAAATGAACTATATTACCAAGTAGTTATCAGATAGAAAACTAAAGCATGCACAGACTGTATCAGGATAGTTATCTGATTTTCAAAATGGCAGGAGAAATCAGCATTTTCATCAAGAGATCCTGTCTCTGTGGGTGTGGGAAAGACAAACGGGTCGGCAGTTTTACATTACACACAGAAATGTTATTTCGTTTTAAGTACAGCAATGTGAGTATGTGTTTTTAAAAAACAAGGTTCTGGGAGGCATACACAAGATCTCCAATGACAATTTCAGGGTATCCTTTAAAATGGAAATAAGATGCAGAAGGGAAGCACACCACAATGACTCTTCCTATTAAAATGACTATCACGATTATCCGATCATTTCCACGTAGTAAGTGCCTCTAGAAAAACATAAAGGATTAATCATCCACAACTTTAAAATTAACACATACATACACAGAAACACAGAACTATATTTTGAAAGAAAATAATATGTGCCAGGGAGGAACACATAAACAATGGATGATTAGCAAGGCATAGTTGGAAAGGACCATTTCTTTTTTGTTTTTTGTTTCTAAATCAGTTACTCGGTTACTGTACTCCTTTTACAGTCTTGCTTTGGAATCTGTAGTTTTCAGGAAGCCTGCACTTGACAGCCTGTAGCACACAAATGACTTGGAGTGCATAAACTACTATGTGCATAATCTATTTTTATAGCCAGGTTGTCTTCTACCCAGATAGATAATTTCCACAGAGCCCCAGTCACAAATACCTGCATAGATTTAATACATGAAAAAAAGAGAAGCGAAATGATCTTTTTTTTTTTTTTTTTTTTTTTAAACAGCTGCAGGAGCTTGACCTGTTATTTCATTTATCTCTTTTCCAGTCCTCTTTTTTCTTCTCTGTTTTGTCATTCTTCTTCTTTTTTTTTCTTTTTAGTGGAAGAAAAGGAATAGCGCACAGCTGTCCTAGAGGCACTTTTTATTGTTGTTGTTTTGAAAAACCTTTTCTCCTGAAGTGATGGCAGTGCTTATTAATCTTTTCCTCCTTGTGGTCTCAGTGGTTTTCTTTCTCTTCCACTCTTCCCATTGGAAACCTGTAGGTGGTAAAAATCATTTCTTTCTTCCAGGTGTCTGTGCTCCATTGGGAATTAGCAAAAGTGCTGGGTTTTATGCTGATCTCCCTTGTGCAAAAGGGAAAAAAAAAAATAACATCAGTGGAACTCGGTTTGCTCTGAAGAGCCAATATGTGTTGAAGTATCTTTCAGATTCTAGGTCAGCAGTGAAGAGCCGAGAAAACCTTCTTTATAAAGTCTCATGTTCTGCCTAATTATTCCAAGCTTCAAGAAAAAGCTGCTGTCAAACCACTTGGCTAAAGTAGTTAAGTTTAACGAGTTTCATTCCTGAAGTTGTGTCTTTGTTTCTAAAGTTTTCCAAGCCTGTACCAATTCTTTAGGCAGTGGTATTTTTTGAAAAAAATGCCCACTTGGTAAAAGCTGGGCATGGTAAAAGTCTTACCCCAGCTCTGAGAGTTTCCCACCACTCTAATTCCCAGTGGAAAATGACCATCTCCAAGGTCAAGTTAATGGAGTCAGTAGGGACTTATTTTTCCGTTTTGGAGGAGATGGTGACTTACGTTTTACTGACATTTAGAACAAGAGAAAACGTGGTAGGTAGCATTCACTAGAAGTAGTCACAGAGGAGAGAGAAAGAAGCACAGAATTTGTAAGAGCTGAAATTGGTTTGAACCCGAGTCCTGATTTACTAAATGTGAAAATTTGGTAAATTATTAATAATTTTTTCAAATTCAGCTTTTTTATATGCAAGATGAGAAAACTAACAATTCTTACTTACATCCTGTGAATTTTGAGGTGCAGATTAATTGTCATAATACGTGTAAAAATGCTATATTATGGGCATACAATAAACACTGTGGATGAATTAGTCATTATTATTATAAGGTGATCCAGTAGCCAACTCAGTGAAGTTTGAGTATACTAATTTGTGCTCTGATTTTATCTCATCCCACAAATCAGCATGATTTAATAGTCATTGGCTTTTAAATGTTTACTTTGAAGATAGCCACTTAAATTCAAACAATTGGTAAATTATCAACTCTCAATTTCTAAATAGCCATTTGATTAATGACCTCACTGATTTCCCTGTCTTCATTCATTGAGTGTGAATGCATGTTTGCATGTGAATGCATGTATGTGAGCCCATGTAAAAATAACCTCTAGCACTCTGTATTAGATATTTAGCAAAGTCTTTTGAGAATAATAATTTACTTGACACATCTCAGGGATGTCATTAATATTGGTAGCCAACTATATGTAATCACAACACATTTTTCTGATAACGTTCTTGTAGTCTTTCCTAGTAGTTTATTAAAGAGATATTCAGAAATAATTGCCAAACCTTGTATACTATAAATTGATCTTTTTCAATTTCTAAGTAAGTAGGTCAAAAGACAGACAAACTCTTGCTTTCTGTTTTATGGTTAGATAAGTCCTGAAAATCTTTGAAACTTGTTTTGCATGGTCGATATAAATATAAAGAATATGATACCTACATCTGTGCAACTCTACAGATTATATAGTTTTTTCTATACTACACTGTCTCTCATGTTATCGTGGAGAACTGGGACAAATAACCGACCCTAGGGTGGCCTAAGTAGGTAAAAATACAGCCCTAGGGCTTCAAGTAGCCACCAGCAAGCAATTCATAAACAGAAAGGTAATAAGGTAACTAAAGTACAGACAAGGCATAAGCCCTTTTATTGGAAACTAAAGTTACTGACTAAACCAGTTCTGTACCTCACAGTATATTTTCTGGTTCTCCTTGGACAAGGTACAATTTCTAGTGTAATTCAAAAATGTCAAAGAAATATTTTAAAAAAGCAACACACTATAATTTGCACTCATAACTGTCTAAACTAGGGACAGAATCTCTCCTAATTCATCAACATCAATCTCTTCAAGGCCTCCACTGTCCCCATCTGTTCAAAACAAAAGGATCTTCACTTTGGAAGCATGACTGGAGACACCTTGGCTTAAATGAGGGCATCATACATGCATGCATCCTGGCAGCTTGTACTTGCATAGAACAGTGCTTATCTTCTATTCATTGTTTCAGTGAGGGAAAGCACTGTGTGCTCCTAATAAACCCTTCCAAGCAATTTATTTTTAAGAGACAGCTCCAGCTCCTATTAACATGGACATAACATGGTAGTGAACGCCAGGGACTTGGGAGGGAAGGAATTTTGTATTCAAGGTTTTCTCCCTCACTTTGTGGATGAATGAACTTCTTCACCTTGACCTTTGCATGGCTTCCTCATCTGTACAGTATCGGTGACGATGCTTCCTCCAAAGGTTTGTTAGTTTCACTCTATTAAACAGCTCTTTGTTTTATATGTGTCACAGAAATGATGGCCAGATAAAGAGGTGGTCTCTGTCCACAAAGACCAAATATAGTAGTTTAGTACAAAGATTAAATTAATGTATATGCAGTGCAGATTGCAACACCTGCCCATAGAAGGCTCAGAGTAGTAGTTGCTATGGTTACTCATAATATTGAGTGTCAACTTATATACCAGGCACACTCTTTGGCTCCACTTTTATGTATCTTTAATCCTCAAATTGAGCCTACATATGTGCTTTTATTCTTGTTTTACAGAATGGAAAACTACAGTCCAGAGAAAGTACTTTCCCAAATACACACTCAAAAAATTTGGAGATAGGCTTCAACCACAGACCTGCTTAATATCATATACATGTATATAATGAAATACATCTGACTTAAAAGAAGGTACTAGCTACATAGAAAAAAAAAAAAAAGGTAAACACCATGTTTTATCAAAGAGGTTGGGTTTGCTTCCCTTCAAGAAACAATCCAGTCCTGGTGGGTGATGCATGTTTGTAATCCCTGCAGCTCAGGGGGCTGAGGCAGGAAGATCACAAGTTTGCAATCAGTGTGGACAAATTAGAACAACCCTGTATCAAAACTTAAGAAGGGCTGAGATTGTAGCTCACTGGTAAAGTACCTTGGGGTTTAATACCTCATATTAGGGGGGGAAAAGAAAAGAAACACAATCTTCCTTAATTTATTTAGTTTACCTCTGCATACTTATGTGGACCTGATCACCTATTCCCTTTTCTTAGTTATGAGTTATTGATGTCAAAACTCTATTACTTCATCTCTCTATAATAATGACCATAACAAACACTAATTGGTGATTTTATAAATAATTATGAATGGGTCATTATAATTTGCACCTATCTATATATTATTCATGAAGTCACTGGTATATTTAGTTGGTATACCTGATTTAAATTCACTAAAATCAATGCATAATGTTAAAATATTTAAAAATATTTGTGTAGAATTTATATATAGCCATCTAATGAAATACTGTAATAAACATCAAAAGAAACCAGAGTCCATTAATCTTGGGGAAACTAAAAACATAGGCAGGATTTTAAAAAATCAGATATATAAGAGGTAGAATATTATACTGTCATTGAAGTTGGTAGACAATGACTAGTCAACGAGCCAGATAAACATTGTATTATGAAAGTACCAACTAGATCACATTTAATATTTTTAGTACATAAACTAGCATAACATACAAGTGACTTCACAGTTCATTAAGGTTAATTATGATCTTGATGATACTCCAGTTAAAAATAAAGCTTTCAGATAGATACTTTCTCATGTTTCCTTGACCCAAATTACCTGTCTTAGTGCATCTGATCCCCATTTGGCTTTAATTTCAGTTATATTATGAGTAATGTCCCATTTATTCTCAAATCTAACCTTACCTCTTATGCTCTGGGTCCTGTTCAATTTATTTTACCTAATACATCCAACTTCTGTAACTATATCTACATTTTCATTAATCTTTCTGCCCATATGATCTTGCAAAAGCAATTATGAAAGTTATAATTTCTTATTTGGAAAAAAAGTATCACTTTTAAAGTTGCCAGATTTAGCAAATGAAAATAGGGCAATAAATGTAGAACATATTTATATAAAAATTATTTATTGTTTATTTAAAATTCAAATTTAGCTTGACATTCTGTGATTCCATGTAATTTTTACATCACATAAAATTACTTACATTCACAATGAAAGAATTGGGGTAAAATGTCTTTTAATGTTATTTCTACTTCTTCCCCTCACATTTCTTCTGCACCTCTCAAAACTGACCTCATTCTCAAACATGCCAATGACCATGTGTGGTAATAATATGATCAAAGCTAACTGTCACTTTCATATTCAAACTTGAATGATCACAGTCTCTTTATAGAACCGTGTGGTACCATACTTTCCAGTTTTTCATTGTCACACCTGTTCTATTGACAGCAGTTTCCTAATTTCTTTTTCTGAATTTTCAGCCTGCATTTTTCAATGAACTTGTTCAGGGACAGTTTGTTTTCAATGATCACAGTCTTTTTAAGTGACTTTTTCCCCAAACTTGTGACACGAATGTCATCTAGATACCAATGACTAAATGCTAAATCTTAAAAGTAAACTTAGCATGCAACTCCAAACCCAAACGCATTCATCTATTTGACATATCCATGTGGGAATTTATTAGTCAATTAAAACTAACAATACCAGAAAGAACATTTAATTCACCCTCCAGATGCCAAATGTTTCTTCTCAAGTGTCAATAAGAAGCACAACCTACAAAACTACTCCAAGAAAATACCTGGAAAAATCTTGAAATCACTCCTTTTCCTTACCTCTTATCAAATTTATCAGAAAAGCCTAAAGATTTGAGATGGATCCTCTGTCCTAAATTGATCCTCTTTACTCCATCCTTACTTTTAAAACCCCTAAATCTAAACCACGTCATATCTCACTGCAGTTTTATTCTAATGGCTTTCCCTATTATACAGGAATGGTAAGAGCACAGACTCAAATTAAATGTAATATATTTCAAGTGCTTTTTATATTTGACAGCTCTGCTAAAAATGAGAAAAAATAGAATTACATGAAGCATGTTTTATAGCAGAGTTCAATGTGGATTTTTTTCAAGGTTCAGAGGTTGGTATGACTATTTGGAAAAATACTTAATTATTACTTTTATTAATCATATTTCAAGTTATAAATAAGTACCAAAATGTCAAATGGCATTATTCCTGGATATGTAGCATTTATAAAATAATTGAAAGTTTCATTCAAATTAAGTAAATGTAAGCAATAACCCAGTAAACAAAAATGAACATAAGGAAGTGAAAAATATTAGTAAAGTTGAGAGAAGTCATATTAGCACTTGGAGCTACACATTCCACCTTGGAATTGGGGTGCAGAGGGAGTGGGTCAAACTATAATATGGAGCTCTAGAAGGATGTTACTTGTTTCTATTTCTTTTCCAATTATGAGACACCCCAATATATGTTAGTCAAAGGATGCAAAATTGCAGTTATGTAAGAGAAATAAGTTCAAGAGATCTATTGTACAAGTGTGACTATAATTAATAACAATCTATTGTATTCTTCAAATTTTAAGTCTTCTCACCACAAAGAAAGATGTGTGGTTGTTCATACTTAAATTATATCAATTCAGTCATTCTACAGTATATACATATTTCAAAACAATATATTTTACACAGAAAATATAACAATTTTTATTTGTCCAAGAAGAAAATAATTAAGGAAAATGCCTCTGATAAAATGTTCAAAGTGTTCCTTACACAATCAAAATATAAATAAAACATTAAAAAAACTTTGGATCTCATGAGTAAAAAACAAAGCAAATTAAGAGGAACTAAATTCACACTAATTATGAGGTAGCACTTACTGAATGTTGACTGTGCACCTGGTAACATGCTAAGAGTTTTACTCAGATCACCTTACTGAATTCTAACAATGTATTAAGATAGAAACTAAATTATGTCATTTTTATGAAGAGGACAGTGAAATTCAGAAGAGCTAAAACTTATGAATGCACAAAGACTGGGTATGAGAGTCAGGATTTGAAACAAAATTCAAACTCCACAATTAACTTCCTACCCATAGCATTTTTACAGAGCCTGCTTTTCAACACATGAGCTTAGATATATTTCAGCAAACAATGTGTAAAATACTCTCACATCAACTCCAGTATGACTTTAGATAATGTTTCCAAACTCTATTTCCTTGAGATTTTAATAAGTGGTCCAGGTAGAAAGATCTGTGTTCAAATAAATTTGTCAAGTTGCCTACCATTTTTTCCTTCTTGGGTACTCATTGCATATTTCAAATTTGAAAGAGATTTTTAAAATATTGTACAAAAAGGTTACACTTATTAAGTTAAAAGTATTAATCTGGACATTTGATTTCTTTTAAATTATGGATACAAAGTTAGAAGCCGACTCAAAAAGTAAGATTAGAATTCCAAAATAAATCAGTGCCATGGAAGATGTAATGTCCTTTTAGGAAATAATAGGAAGTACTTTGTTGACTTTATGTAACTATAACAAAATACCTGAGGTGATTAACTTAGAAAAGATTTACAATGCCTTTGGGTTTTATAAGTTCTAGTCCATGATCAGGCAGACCATTGTGTTTATCTCTTTGGTAGGGGTGCCAGATGGAAATGACACAGATGATGTGGCAGAACAAACTGTATACCTCATGAGCAAGATGTCAAAAAGGAAGAGAAAAAGGTCAGGGTCCCACAATCCCATTTGAGGGCATGACTCCAGTGACCTGAGGTCTCCTGCGCAACTTCAGTTCCTAAAGAGTCACTCCTCCTCCCTGTGGTGCCACATTGAGAACCAAGTCTTTAACATAGGGATCTTTGGTGAACATTTAACATTGGAACTATAGCAAAATTTAATAAAGTAATAATAACAACTTAAATGTATTGATTGTACTTCCAATTCTTGTCTGACAGCATTGTTTTCACCAAGAAGTGGATTAGAAATGTCAACTGCCCAGCTTTAGTCTAAAGCTACTGAATCTGAATCTGCAGTTTAATATGACACCCAGGTGATTTGAATGCTCATTAATAATTGAAAAGCTTAGGCTAAAATAGAACTTTCTGGAGTTTGGAATTAAAAATCAGGAGAGCTGATTGAAAATAGATGTTCCTGATCCACACTTTCATAGGATTTAATTCCATCTTCCTAGAGTAGAACAAAGGCACTATCATTTTCAACAACTAGTCCAAAAGATTCCAAAGTGATGGCCAGAACCCACTTTGACAAACACTGTGTTTAATGCTTCATTAGTGTTTGGGTGTGGGAAGGGGGACACATTTAGGTATGCTGAGTTCCTGAGTATTCAAATTACTTTGATGCCATCATCATTGAAAGGAGTTTCTCAGTTCCGTTGTCCCAAGTCCCACATGAGCTCTTTCATGGACTCTCATGTTTTAATGCCTATCTATATACCAATGACTCCCAACTCTCTGTTTAGATCACTCTTCCAAGCTTTAGATTTCTACATCTAATCACCAGTAAAGCAACTCCTTTGGTGGTTTATAGGCCCCACAAGTTCAGTTCTTCACCGCACTTCCAATTCCCAGATTATTAGTTATATCCTTTACCTGAGAGTGGTATCAGAATTGCACTTTTTTTTTTTACCACTCCCCACTAAAAACCATGATCATTCTCCACATATAAAAATAAAGCATCAGGGAAAAAATTCTCTTAATTTTCCTAAACAGTTTGAAATTAGTCCAGTCTTTCTAATATATTGCTGGCTACTGAGTTAAAAATCACAAAAGACAGGAAATCCCTTAAAATATAAAGCAGATTCTCTACAAGTCAAACATAGTATGTTATTACATCCTGAACATCTATTGCCTCATCTCCAACCAACTTGCTTTCATATTTTTCATATTGTTGAAGATCGCTGAAACCCAGTAGGTGATCTCATGCAAAATTTCACACTATTAATACCCCCCAGGTAAAATCTTAGCATAATTTAATTACTCTGTGTGAAAAAAAGCTTCATCAAGGAAGTCAATGAGAAAATATAAAAATCTCTTTATTTTGTAGATATATGGATGTCTCCAAAAAAGTTTGCAACATAATTCTAAACATTGCAAGATGGACAAAAAGTAATATTTTGAAGAGACATTGAAGATATACTGTCTTACTAGGGACATTATGGCTCTACAGTCATGTAGATATCATTGAAATATTTTCCAATATTTTATCCAAATTAACTCAGTAAGGCAGAATGAACACTTTCAGTCCAAAGATCCCTACAAAATCCTCAATTATGTTTATTTGTTGTATTAATCCATTTTTAATTTCTATAATAAGATTCCTGAGAATAGATAACTTATAAATTAAGAGACTTATGCAGTTCATGGTTTTAGAGCATGAAAGTCCGAAGAGCATGTACTAACACTACTGAATACCTCATGGTAGACACCATCATGGTGAGAGCAAATGCAAAAGAGAGTGATACAATGGTTAGACAGGACACCACAGACCTTGAAGATTCCAGTCTTGTGCTTTTACAACCCACTTTTATGGGAATTAGTGCCCCAGTAGAACTACATCAGTTCCCTCCAAGGGCACCTTACCTGATGACCCAGTCACCTAGCACTATGCTCCACCATGTAAAGGTCCCATCACTTTCAAATAGCATCATAGTGGGAAATAAACTACCAACACATGATCCATTGGGGGACAACATCCAAATAATACCACTCAGAATGTCATTTAATGTATGATAGAAGAAACATCACTTAGCATTTTGTATGCAGCAAACCACATTTGGAGTCAGTGATATATTTTAGACTTTTGGAGGCTTTTTATCTTAAAGTTCAGTTGATTCTCTTTAAAAAAAAAAAGTTTGAAATCCATCCAGTCTGTAATACAAAGTTAACACTTGGATTCTAAAATTATCTTTTAAATAATTTTTGACCTTGAAATTCAAATAATTTTAGAATATCTTTTCTTGGACTAGTTTTACAAATGATCAGCAATGGGAACTGGTAAAACTGATGCTTTGAGGCTTACAGACATGTTCTTAGCTACTTGTGCCTAGTCCCAGGCATTTATGGTAAGAATACCTGCAGTTGAAGTTTTTGCTTTTGTTTTGTAGATACATTTCTAGCCTTCAAACTTTAGACCTATAGTTAGGCTGTGTGTTCAAAGATATAGGCTGCACATCAGATATATCATTATACTACAACCAATATTTTACAATAGCTTTTATATCCTTCAAAACACTCTTTCATATTGTGCTAGTTTTTCCAAAAATTGTTTTATTTTTCTAATAAAATCAAGAATTTTTCAACATTTTAAATTATAAAAAATAAAATTTATCAAAAAATCTATTCATGATCATGAAATACAAT
Source organism: Spermophilus citellus (assembly GCF_964194105.1). NCBI lineage: Eukaryota > Metazoa > Chordata > Mammalia > Rodentia > Sciuridae > Spermophilus > Spermophilus citellus. The sequence goes on along the minus strand of NC_138189.1, from coordinate 21,489,847 downwards.
AGAAATATTTTAACATGTTAACAAACATAAACGCATTGATCTGCTGGCATAATATCAAATATTAAACAGGGGTTGGTAACATATTGATTTTGTTGTGTCACTGTTTTGATAGCACTTTAATAATTCATTATACAAAGATAAAAGTCACTAATTATTTGTTTCTCATTTTAGGAGTAATTTTGAAATGACAGTTTTCAGTTTGTTCTTAAGAATTATTTTACACATAATAAACCATTTAAACATTGATGCCTATGAAAGTAAATAAGTTATCATTCTATTATTTTTATTTTCCTTTCTGCAATATGACACAGTCAAAAGAAGAAAAATTACCCATTTTCTCTATCATCTATGACTTCCTGCTGGTGCTATTGACTTATATATGTAAATTCATTTCTTGAAATATGGTACTACTTTTCTAGAAGAATTCTGTTACTTTTAGAATTGCTTATTGTTGAAAATTGTTTATGCAAAATCACCTTTTTTTAATTCTAATATCTTTTTTGGAGGATGGACTTACATTATTTCAAAGGTTATCATATGTTGATTAATTACAGAGGAAAACTCTGACCCAGAATAGACCTATATTATTTATGTTTGTGTTTTCACAAGTGAATGTTTTGATTGAGGATGAGTTTCAATCCAAGACTTTGAGCAGTAACTACCAAGTAACTTATAGTATTAGCACTGCAATTTTATTTCACAATGCTGATGAATTTCAGTGTAGACACAGAGCAAACACCTGATGGGGAAAGAGAGAGAGAGAGAGAAAGAGAGAGAGAGAGAGAAGAGTCTAATACTCAATTACCCATTGACCTCTTTGCTGAGACTGTTACGGGATGAATAGAGTCTCTTATCACCTAATATATATCCCAGTACTGCAAAAGTCTACTCTGCTTTGTAATTGGTCTCTCAGACATATTTATAATGGACAATGTACAGGGATTTTAAGAATAATAGCCTAGAAACTGAAATTGCTCACTAGTAACTGATTGAGCAAAATGAAGTTCAGAAATTGATATGCTGTCTCTTTAATAATGAAAAAGATTTTGGACATGGAGCTTCAAACAAAACTAAAAATTATGACCCCGATTTGGCTACAAATAATGTTAAATTTAACCCTAGATTATGTTTTGGGGTATACACTGAACATATTTTAAATACCAACTTATAGTTACTTGGATATATTACTTCAATTTTTATGAAAGCTTTGGTGATTTTTTCTGAATTTACTTTTAATTTGTAGGTAGAAGAGCTATTTAAAGTAAGAAAAGTATGATAGCTTTATTCATTTTAATAAGACTGCTCTAGTACTATGTACCCCCAAAATTATGTTTAAGTATCTGATTTATTTTTTCTGACTTCTAATATCTTCCCAATATCTCTCTGAGTGAGAAAAAAAGTAAGGACTATTATGCCTATTTTACAGAAAACAGAATAAAGCTATGTAGAGTCCTTACTAATTATCTAAAAATTCTAACACTTTTGATTCTACATTGGAAAATTGTCTCTTCACTGAAAGCTCTCCATAGTTCACACTATGGTGGCAATGGCTCTTACATAATATTTTGGACAATTGTGAGAGTCAGATTCTAGTTTGCTTTGAAAGATTCCCAATGCACTCTTGCTCTACTTCTCGGAGTGCTATGGAAAAATCACATGGTGACCAATGTTTTCCTGGTATGGCCGTCAGCTTTTTATCACTCTGACAAATGTCTGAGAAAAATAACTTAGAGGAAAAAGGATTTATTTTGGCTTACAGATTCAGAGGTTTCTATCTATGGTCTGCAGGCGTCATTGCTCTGGGCATAAAGTGAATCAGAACATGACAGAAGAACATGGCAGAAAAAAGTTGCTTACCTCATGGCAGCTGAGAAGCAGAGGAAAGGGCTGGGGACAAGATACAGCCCCATAGGGCAAGTCCCCGGCCCCAAGGCCCTACTCTCCTTTTATTAGATTCCAACTCCTACAGTTTCTCCCACTTCACATTAATGCCATAAAAGTTTGAATCCAAAGATAGATTAATCTCTGGATGAGATCAAAGCTATCATGATCCACTGACTTTCCAAACGTCCTTCCTCCTCACATCACTGCATTGGGGACGAAGGCTTCAAAACATGAGTCTTTGAAGAAGATTCCAGATCCAAACTATAATACCTTGTAAGAAGCTTTTATCCAGATCTCTGAATTCTGAATGGATGAGACAATGAGGAATGGAGGATTTTGAGTTTGTTCACTTTGGTAGTACCTGGAAGGATCCAGGAGGCCCACTGTTAGGGGATCTGGGTCCCTGTAGATGATTGACTCACACTGTCTGCTTGCCTTTCTTAGGCACAGAGGACTTATGGACCCTGACTGTCCAGATCACCAGTAATTTTGTGAGTTAGAATGCTAATCTCTAATAAATTATGTGTCAGCTTAAATTCACTGGAGTCAATTTCTTAATTAGGCAACAGAATCTTGAAAAATACAATGGAAGAAGATAGAGCTTGCCACTTCAGGAGATGTAAAAACAGTGCTTTAAGGTACAGGGGGATTGGGCTCCAGTTTTGGAATTTCTAATTAATATCCTTCTGAAACTTGGCAAATTCTACACTTTCTCTTGGCATTCTTCCCACTGTAAAATTGAAAGCATTTGGTTAATGATAATGATCTCTAAAATATGTCCTATCTTGGTGTTCTATAATTTTAGGACTTTTTTAAAAATCTGGACACAATTGATCAGAGACAATGTGATACAGAGAAAATAGGAATTCAAGGAGTCTCATGAACAGTGTAGCCCAACTTGCAGGTCAGTTGAGTCTCTTTCTAGATTAATGTGGTTTTCTTCCCACTCAAACTACTTATAAAAGGATGGAAGACCTACTCCTTTGAAACTTATTACACATTTAGAGACTAGGTGATTTTATATACAATGCTAAATACTTAAATGAGATTTATTATTCCTATCTCTCTCTCTCCCTCATTCTGCTCCCCCACAGAATCCCAAAACAATAAATTGAAAATAGAAACATACCCACAGGCGATTTAGGTAGGAGATTAGTAGCATAGTTTAATACGTGGCTGTATAACCAATGTGATTCTGCAACCTGTACACTTGGAAAAATGAGAAATTATACTCCATTTGATTCAAATGTATGATATGTCAAGTTCATTGTATTGTCATGAGCAACTAATAAAAAAATAGCGCTTAGTATTTCCAAATCAATAAATGATAAGATGGAAGTTTTACTAACTAAATGGAGCCTTCAAAAATTAAAAAAATATTAAAATGGAATATCTAAAAGCAAAAATCTCCAATTAAACATAACTCAATAAATTTGACGCAGCAAGAAGTAAGGCAAGTAGCTTGGCAGATAGGTGTAGAAGATATTCAAAGTAAATAATGAAGAGAAAAAGAAATGGAAAATATAACATGATGAACAATGCAAAAAGGCCGAAGCCACATTTAAATCGATTCCCAGAAAGAAATATCCAGAGAGAATAAGAAGGAAGGAATGGCTTAAAATTTTCTCGAACTGACAGATAAGGCTTAAAGAAGCATTGCAATTCCCTAAAAAAGGATTTTACAAAAACCCATACCTAAGCACATAGTAATATGGCTGATAACCTCATTAAAATATTGAAGACATAAAGTTTCCCATATACGCGCGCGGGCGCGCACGCACACACACACACACACACACACACACACACACATCATACATTCTGCAAAAGGAAGCTCTCATTCCTTCCTGTTTACCCAATTGAATTGAAAACGTAGTTCCACATAAAACCCTGCACACAGATGTTTATAGCTTATGGCAGCTTTACTTACACTTGCCAAAAGTTGGAAGCAACGAGGTCCTTAAGTAAGTGAACGGATGAACTGTTCTACATGAAGACAATAGGGCATCATTCACCACCAAAAGGAAAGGAGCTATCAAGGCACAAAAAGATGTGGAGAAGTGGTAAAACGCACATCACTAAGTGGAAGAAGTGAGTATGCAAAGGCTACATAATGTATAATTCCCACTCAACAACATTCTGGAAAGGCAAAATTATGAAACCAGTCGAAAATCAATGGCTGTCAGGCACCAGTGGATGAGGGGAGAAGCAGGAGCACAGGATTTTCAGGACAGTGAAACTACCCCATATGATACTATGATGTTGGACACATGTGATTAAATATTAAAATGAACGAAGAACGATAATGAGCTGGCATCTCAACAAGAACACTGAAATCCAGACACTGGTTGCATCTTTCAAGTGCTAAAGAAACTCTTCCTAGGAAAATGCTCTATAGAATGGTGACAAGAGGTTTGAAATGAATAATAACTTGGATAATTTGTCACCTGAAGGTCTATCCTAACAGAAATATTTAAAGATTTTTGAGGCGAAAAACAATTTAGTTTAAGAAGTGGAAATGTAGGATCAAATAAAAAGCCAACATGGAAGGTTAATATGTGAATCAATATAAACTAACATTGACTTTGAAAATAATAGCAATATCCCTAAAAATAAAATAAGTAGAGGATTAAAATCAAAACAATAATAAATAATGTTTAGGAGAGAGGTAAATGGATTTCTGTGCTATGAATTATTAGAAAAGCAAAGAAGGGTTACAATTATTATTACATATAAAAAATATGTCAATGATACATGTTGTGCTCTCTAGGAAAACTCTAAAATCATCAATTAAGTAAAGTAAAACTAACAACATAATTGAGAGAAACAATGAAACACTAACAAATGAAAACCTTTATTCATATGAAACAAGATGGGAAAACAGAAAGGTGTAGCAGTGTAAGACAAATAGAAATCAGAAAGACAACAGCTAAACTGTGGGAGCAGGTGTTCTTCAATAGATGAATGGATAATGAAACTGTGGTATATACACACAATGGAATATTACTCATCACTAAAAGAGGATAAAATTATGGCATTTGTAGGTAAATGGGTGGAGTTGGAGAATATCATGATAAGTAAGCCTATCCCCCCCAAAACAAAGACTGAATATTCTCTTTGATAAGTGGATGCCGATCCATAATGGGGGGGACATGGAAAAAATGGAGGAACTTTATTGAGACAAAAGGGGGGATAGAAGGGGAGGGGGTATGGGAGTAGGATAGATGGTGGAATGAGATGGACATCATTACCCTATATACATGTGTGACTGCACATTTGGTACAAAGCTACATTGTGTACCACCATAGAAATGTAAAGTTGTGCTGCAATTGTGTACAATGAATCAAAACCCATTCTACTGTCATATATACCTGATTAAAATAAAATAAAAAAGAAAGTATGTCACCAAGATATAATAATTGTATTGTGATTAAACTGATAAACTACTTCCTTCAGAGAAAAGATTGGTGAGAGTAATTGAAAAAACATCTTGTTTCTTACAAGAGCCACACTTATTTAGTGACAGATTAAAAGTAAAGAAAAAAAAAGGTAAAAAAAAAAAAGGGAAATAAATAATGCCAAAGGAGTTAGAATCAGAGGCACTCAAGTACTAAAGCCTTTATTATGTAGTCTTGGGCTTCTGAGATGCTCCCAAATGGGGAGTCTTAAATTCTGACAGCTCACATAGGACCTTTTCTCTCATTCTTCATGTATGTGAAAGACTGTATTCTACTTCCCAGGAAAATCAGTTGGGAAAAAAACATGTTGTCTCTCCACAACTCCCAACTCACACCTCTGTGTCTGTCTAGGGAGGCCAAGGGAAAGCTTGTATCACCCACTCTTGTTTTTCTCTTTCTTTTCCTAAGGACTTAGCAGGATGTGATTCTGGAAAAGATAGTGAGGATAAGGAAGGGGGAAAGCAGAAAGCACACAGGTCCTTTGACCTCAGTTTAGTCTTTTGTTTTATCTGCAATGAAATACAAACCACTGTCTTTATCTACCTGATCCTTATGCCTAGCATCTGAATTGTTCCAATACTGGAGAGAGAGAGAGAGAGAGAGAGAGAGAGAGAGAGAGAGAGAGAGATATCCACAATAATAAGAGGATGTGAAAGTTCTTAAGTAAAACATCTCTCTTTTTCATTTTCCTTTCAGTTCCTCAGATATGCATGTGTGAGTATACATTTTATATATATATATATATATATATATATATATATATATATATATATATATGAAACATAACACTCTAATTTATACAAATGGGATAGGATTAAATAGCCATCAAGGGCAACTTTGAGAAGAGAGAAAATAAATTGCAGAAGGGCAGCCTGAGGAGCATACATCTACTTTGGTATGCTCAGTTCTCCTGCATTCCCTTGCCATGCTTTGGAGATCATCCTGGGGAAGATGGGAGATGTAGATTGCATGAATGACATTAAGAGCTGGTGGACACACAGCCTCCAATTGATTAACTGCCGGCAGTTTGTCTTTGGCAGTCCGTCTTTGGCAGTCTGTGCTAAGGAGAGATGAGCATATAATGTATGACTTGGCTTTCAGAATATAGGACAATCAAGAATTTTGTGTCTTCCTCCCTGTACCACCTTTCACTTAGTTGGTCTCAGATTAAATGAGAACATGGAGAACAATTTCTAAGAAAATTCCGAAGCTTTGAAAATAAACAACGTTTTCTGCTCTTCTTAAAAATTATACCCAATGGAGACCATTCTTAGTTTTATTAGTAGCAGAACATCTTATATATTTCTCCTAGCTTTTTTTCCTATTATTAAGATTATTAGTGTTCAGCAAACCTTTAAGTTCTTTCTGCCCTACTTAATTAGAGTTGGTTTATCCGTTTAATGTCATAGCTTTTTAAACAATCTCATTACTTCCTATTACTACCGATCTGTCAGATTTAATGATGCGAACAGAATCACCTTTGTACTTTTACTTTTTGATACCTCTGACTTAATGATATGCAATTGCTTGATATTCCTTTTTGCAGAGATGTGTCACTGTCCTTGTTTAGAGCTATTTTGAACTAGCTTTCATCTTATAACACTTAAATGTTCTAAATCTTCATGTATCTTACTGTATTTCTCTTTATTATTTACTCTTCCTCCCACATGGATGTCATCTGTTGACATTTCTGCGGCTTTTTTAAACTCCTGCTCTTTGTTTCAAAAATTTCAAGTCAACCTTAGACTTCTTTATGACTCCCACACCTTAACTATTGTTTTCCATCTTACCTGAAAAACTTCAGAAGTCTTAAAATTATAAAAATACCCATTTTAGGCAATATGAACTAAAAAGGAAATTAGGGGAAAAATAGATTTCAAATACATTTTTTTCCAACACCTTGAACTTGTGAATAAGAAAACTGAATCCCAGAAAAGTGATTCACCTCTCCCACATCAGACAGATGTTAAAGTCACACCTGGAATTTGTATCATTAGGATCCAAGGAGATAACATTTCCAATATATTGTGTACTTTGTATCAGATCAATGGTGGAACCCTTCTAGAATACTGACAGTTTCTCACCAACTGACCATAACAAAAATAAAATTTCCAACTCCATTAAGCAGAACAGTCTAGAATGCATAGGATGTATGTGAGAATATTAACACAACATACACACACACACAAATTTATATGTATTCCACTTAAGGATTAACTAAAATGCTGTTACCCCCATCATTTTCCATTCTCTTTCTTATAAATAAAATTTTAAAAAAAACAATCCAAGCTTCAATAGGGATCTACTTTGTAAGTAATTGAGATATCAATAAAAATGAATTATGACAATATTCCTTTAATAGGGACATCAGGCTAAGCTTGTACTGATTCCAGGAATGTGAAACAACTTTTATATTTACCAAAAAATAAAGTATTTACTATTCTTGTAAATGTAAACCACAAGAACAGTTCCAGTTAATGTCAGTGTTCATATTTGTTGACCTAATGTAACTTTTATGTTGTAAGCTATATTCAGTGGACCATTGTACTGCATGAGCTATCCATTTAAAACCTGAAAAAAATAATATGTATTCTACTAATAAGGACTTCTGAGATTTTCTACTCTAAATTTTTTATTAAAAAAGAAAAGAGGAACTGAGAGACCCAGGAAAAGTTAGCAAGGAGTTCAAAGTCAATTCCTAAAGCACAGGTCTTTCAAATACACCATATTTAATTAGGAAGTCAATGATGAGGAATGTTGAACTTAATTTCTCCTTACTGTGGCTCAGCTTCCAAGAGAAACCTGTTCTAACCCTTTTTCTACCCTCAAAGCAATTTTTTTTTCAAAATATATGAGCCCAGATGGAGGGTTTGTACTCCACATATAATGGAGGGTCCAGTCTCATGAATGAAAGAAAGGAAGATAATATACAAGAAAACCTCAAGAGGACCAACATTTTTGTCTCTGGATTTAGTATAAAAAGACTTGGATTTAGTATAATAAGGTCTGCGTGCAGCTCTGCTGAGCTGGTATTATCTATTTCTGCTATAGTTTGGACTTGGAAAACCAGTAAGAAATGCAGACTCTAGGCCTTACTCCAGGTCTTCTGAATCAAAATAAAATCTTTATTTTTTTTCAGTACTGGGGATTGATTAAATCTTCACGAGGTGTTTTATGTGTATCACAATTTGAAAACATTTATCTGTGAGGGAGAATGTCACCAATCATAAGTGAGAAAGGAAAACAAGGTACTCTTGGAAATAGTCTATCCCAATACCTCACTTTACCATCACCTAATTTTCAGCCTGAACAATTATCATTTTATTTTTTGTTAGTTGAACTCATTTAGAAAAAAGAGGGTTATTAGTAAGAAATTCTACAGTAAAGTGTGGTGCCCTGCATGACTGTTAATTCAGATATTATCAAGGGGTGCTGGAAGATTAAGAAAGACACACAAACATTGAGAGAGAAAATTAGGATGAAGTGGGAAACCTATCTTTGGTTGAGAGTAGTGACCCAGAGCTGGCTCAGCATGTTTATTATATAGGTTTTATTATCAAAAGATTATTCATGGGAAAGTTTCTGCAAATCAGGCATGCTTGAAGTTCATAGCACTGACATTATGATTACCTTGCTATGTTCAGAATCCCATATCCCTGGGAGCTAGTGTCTGAGTTTCAAGATTAAGACTGATAACTCTAAGCCTTTGCACAGAGTTTCTATGGGCCAGGCATCACCACAGCAACTGAGAAATCTTGACCTGTACTTTTACACAGGGGGTTCCCAGCACAAGTAGACAACCACAAGGCAATCAAAGACTTTGATTCACATCACCACCCACCACAGTACAGAATTGCATCAAATTTTGATATGTCTCCAGCAAAGTAATTCCTAACCCAGTTATGTAGTCAACCATTTATTAAAAATAAGATATAAATTGGGAAAAAAATCTGCTTTCATGGGGCTTGCTTGCATGCTAGTTGGGGGATGTCAGACCATAACAACATAGGTATATAATATATATACTAGTGTACTGCGGAGTGACAGTTGCTGGAAAGAAAATAAAGCAGGAAAGAGACTAGAGAGGACTGTGGAAATGGTTGATGTTGTAGACAGAGTAACAAGAAAGGCCTCATAAAATGTCAGCGTTTGAGTAAAGACTTGAAGATGCATAGAATGAGCTCTGTGACAGGCTGAGGGGAAAGCAATTTAAGAAAAAAAAACAGTAAATGCCAAGTTCCTGAGGCAGAGTTGGGGCCGAAGTTTATAAAAGAAACATTAAATAATTTAAAGGATTTTTATACAGGAAACAACTGGAAGATTTGGGGTAGAAGAGTGACATGATTTTATTTGCATTTTAAAAGGAACACTCTGATTGCTTTTTAAAAGAGAATAGTAGTTCTTAAGCTTTATCATGCATCAGAATCATCTTGAGATCTTGTAAAGTATAGACATTGCCCTCACACTCACAGATTATAATTCATGTGATCTATGGTAAGGTCCCCAAATTTCATTTCTTTCAAGTTTAGGTAATGCTGATGCTGTCTTTACAGGAATCACACTTTGAGAAACAAACAACCAAAAAATCAAAGGAGACAACAGCAAAAGTAAGATAATGAGTTAAAAAAATAACCAAAAAATATTCAAATAATCAAGAAGATATGACATAATGTTTACATTTAAGATACTTCAATATCATAGATTTGTTAATTTCACCTAAACATTTATTTAACAGTTCATACTTTGAACCTATCAACATTTAAAAAAAAGTATCTTCTACAGGTCACTTTTTATAGCTCTATAATGCCACCATCCTGTGGTCATTCAACATGTGGGCTTTGGAGTTAGATTGCCTATGTTTCAGTTCTGGCTCTGTTACTAGCATAGTGATTTCAGGCAACAGCCTGCCTATCTACAAAATAACAGTAGTAATGATATCTAATTTTAGAGTTTATGAGGACCAAATGAATTAATATCTATCAATGCACAACACAGTACCTAGTACATTGTAAGTACATGGTAAAAGTTAAGTCATTCCTAGCATACTTATATTTACCTTGCACTCCTAAATCTTAGTGTCTATTTATTCAATGGTCATTTATTCATCATAAACATACATCCATATCCTGCCATGTCACAGACACTATTATTAACAGTGAGAGATGTAATCTTAGCATGAAGAAGTTCATCACCTAGTGGAGAAATACATAAATATAAATACTTACATATGATAAAATTTAAGAAAGGGCTTCTCAAGGGTTAACATTTGACTGTTTTGTTCATGAATCTAACCAAGAGTATGAGGTCAAACATTCATGCAGAAAGTGTCACCTTGGATTAATTTTGAAGTATGAACTTGACTTATCAATTTAAAGAACAGAATATTTTTTCTAAGCAGAGGGTAGCAAACCTTTTTCTATAAAGCTAAGATAGAAAGTATCTGCTGCTTTGGAGGCCATGAAGTCTCTGTTCCAACTACTCATCTCTGCAACTATAGCATGCAGCAGCGTAAATAAATAAATAAATAAATAAAAACAAGTAAATGAATACATGAATGTCTGTGGTCCTACAATATGTGGTTGGCTACATTTAGCCCACAGCCTGAGTGTACTCTAGTCTTCTGGCCCTTGATCTAGACAAAGGACAGCTATGTACAAAGCACAAAGGCATGAGAAAACAGTCTGTTCTGGATATCTTCATATTGCTGTCACTTGGGCAGTCTCAGTTCTTACATTCATGTCAGAATGTGAGAATCTTGCTGTAGAATTTCAAAATTTAAGTATTTTTAATGTAATTAACTGGGAAAATATCTATTTTATCTGATGCATGATGGAAACAGCAGAAATTTAACGCTATTTCCATCACCAAAACAAATGGTAGAAGATGTAAGTACACTAAAATTCAGTATGGCTTGAACACAGCCCATGAGGCTAAATATGGTAACAGGAGAAGGTGGATAAATGGACAAGAGCAAGAATATGGAGCAAGCATAAGGATAATGAAGAAAACTGTTGGGGTCTCAAAGATTTTTCACCAGGAAACAACACCATTCTTTTATTACCCTAGAAAGATGGAAATTATTACAGGTGATCTTACACAATTTGATCATTCCAACATTCTATTTCAAATCTTCAGTGTCTCTCTCTCATCAGCAGGAGAAATCTAATCATTTCCATTAATTCATGATCTACTGGCATAAAAATTAGACATTAAATCTAGAGCAGATTCATTTCTATGATGCTGTGACTTCTTCAGTAAAATGTCCCACCACATGCCATTCTCCAATCCTTCCTCTTTTAATCATCACCTTCAAATTTTTCCAAAGTGATCCCTTCTTTTGGTAAATCTCTTTGATCATTCCAGCAAAGGACAATTACACACATATATAATGTCAATCCAAAGTATGTTGGCCTCTCTTTCTCTAAGAGTCCTAGGACTTTGAAATTGTTTCTTATAGAACTTATTTGACTGTATTATATGTCCATACATGTGTTTTCTCCATTGGGTTATAACAATAGCTATGAATCATGCACATTTGTAAACTTAACATATTATATATAATTGGCACTTATTAAAACGTTGTGTTAAATAAGGTATAAATGAATTAATATTGAGGTAGGAAAATATTGGTCATCAATCAGGTCTACAGGATAAAAGTCCGTGTAAAATTGAAGGTGTTGGGAATCTGAATAATATGAGAGATGTCACATAAGGATACATAAATATTAAAGTAGATGAAATTCTCTTTTTCTACATGATTCTATCCTGGACCTTAATCCTGTTTCTCCAGAGTTGAAAATGGCAGGGTGTTGGAGGAGCATGCAAGGAGAGTTTTCCCATATTTTACAAGAGGTTTCAGGTTTACTTCCCATTTGACAGTGCATATTGCCTGATTAAAACCATTGAAATACATTAGTTTAAATGAGCAGTTGCAGAATATTTCATGATACTACTGGCCAACTGATTTAAGGCAGTGTGAATACAGAGGAAGTGGATTACAGAAGACCATTTCATTTAATAATTTAAACCATCATCATCTTGTGTATAATGTAGGTACTTACTATATCTGAGCTTGTGGGAAGGAGTGTCTTCTGTTTGCCAGAGTCTATAAGTTCACTGACTTGGGATTTTTCAAATGACTCTATCATGTATATACTGCAGCTTATTAAGTGCCAGTACTACTTTTAAAAAAAATATTTCTGCAATAAATAATTCAACCTTGCCCAAAATAAGGTCTGTGTTCTTCTTCAGATTTAGGGAGATAATCTCTACATCCTTGGAATGTCATACCTGAAAGTTATATCTTTGTTCAGAGTAGAGATTAGCCAAGTCAGAAAGAAAGAATGTGATTTTAGGTGGAAGCATTGGGTCATGTGATACTAGAGTTGAACCATGTGGACCATCAATTAATCAATTATACATGTGATGTATCCCAAATTTAAAAAAAAAAACACCTCTAGGCCTGGAGATCCTGAAGATTTGTCTTTTATTTCAACAACATTTAGACAGAAAAGCCCTGGGGATGAAAACCTGAAGGGCCCTCACCTGCCCTCCAATCTCCTCTCAGATCACAGCCTCCAGGACCATCTCCTCACTCATCTACTGATTCCAGGAACAGCAAACATTCTTTTTTTGTGCTTAGCACTTTATTGTGGACAACTGTGACCTCACAGATGTGGCATGATTATCCCACTCAGGTGCTGACCACCATCAACTGCCCAGAGAGTCTCCTATACTTACCTATCTTTGAACTTCAACCTCCACAATGTGGCTGTACAGGATGTGGGTCGCTGCTGCAGAATGGCTGAGGAGAAGTCTGAGGCCTCCAAACATTGGCTGAGAAGTAAAACTAGCATAGTGACTGTACCCTCTTGCAGGATGTGAGGATGGATGGGTGGGGTAAAACTGGGTGCTATGGAAGCCATTGTGGCCCTGGATAAGAATCTGAACTAAGCTCTTTGGATCTTTATGCCCTTGGTCCTGCCTGCACAGACGTCTGTCTGTGTGACTTCCTGGCAAACCAATTCCCAGATGAAGAGATGAGACTCCTCCAGAAAACGGTCAGCTACCTGACTGGACTATGCAGGCTGGTGGCGCCTAGGAGAGGCTGAGAAAATGTCTGTGAAAGGCTCAACCTCAAGCAGAGGAGGGTGCTAAGTCACCTTTGAGTGGGCAGATGTCAAGGCTCCTGCCTAAACCTCTCCCTTTAGTCACTAGGCAGCATTTGAGTTACCCTGCATCCTTCACCAAAGCCTTGGACCAAATGGAGATGAAGATGTTTGAAACGAAAAGTTGTCCAATCAACTCATCTCTGGACACAAAGCTCAGATAATCTTTCCTGGTTGGCAGTATTTTATATGCGTTATGACAAATCAGGGTTGGAAAAGTAACACATTTAACAGCACAGCAGGAAGATAATGGAAGCCATAATAAGTCCTAATAAAAACTCTGATGTGGCTTTTTATGGTGGTCCATGCCTATAATCCCAACAGCTCAGGAGGCTGATGTAGGCAGATTGCACATTAAAAGGCAGCTTCAGTAATGTAGTGAGATCCTGCTTCTAAATAAAATATTTTAAAAAGGGATGGGATGTGGCTCACTGGTTAAGTGCTTCTGTGTTCAATCCCAAGTTGGGAAAAAAAAAAGAAAAAGAAAAAAGAAAAAAAGAAAATCTGATGATCTGATGTCTGGTGAACTCTTAAATCCTAAACTCTGCCCTATGTATTTCTTCCTTTGATTGATGTTAAGTATTCCCTCTAATAAATCACAGCCATGAGTGCAACAGCTTTCATTGAGTTTTAGGAGATTTTCTAATAAATTATCAAAACTGAAGGTAATTTGGGGAACTTGCTAAACATTCAATCAATGTCGTAAGTGACTGTAATCTTGTGTGGATTGTGCCACCAACTTTGTAACTGTCGAAAAGTTTGCAAGTTTCAAGTGCTTCCTACCCTATTCTTTATGCCTGATCTTTTATCTATTCTTTATAGTTTTATTCTCTAACATCACCTATGATGCTAAGAATCCATGAAGTAATTTTATTTAGAGGAAAACAAAGATGAAAATATATTACTTGTTTGCATAAATTTGTTTGGAAATGTTACAATAAAATTCAAATTTTAGAGACCGCCCACACCAGATCCACCCCTGCACCAGCGGGGCAGACACCTGCCAGAGCCCAGCCTCTGGCACAGGACAACCCTTTCAAACCAGCAGACTACCTGGGGAGGTCAAGCCCGGCAACCCAGATCCACCCTGTGCAGGGCCCAGGCTCACAGTAGACATGGGCCCACCCCTCCAACAGCAGGGACCCACAAGAGCCCAGCTTCCCACAAGACCACCTCTTCTGAACAGCAGATTACCACAGGAGTCCAGCCCTGGCCCAGATCTGTCCACACTGACTGGCGCAGGATCCAGGTCCAGGGTAGGTCTGAGTTCCCCCCCCCACTACCTGGGAGCCTAAGCTTAACCCCCTTCCATCTTGGGACACTGAAGTCATCGCCATAGCCTTCCCCATATATACCTTCTGTATATTATTTATCTCAGCCCTAACTTTTTGACGACAGACAGGGCCTACAAGCAGCTGCATATGAAGCAGGCATCCCAAAGGGAGTATGAGGCCCACTCTTCCAGCTCCATCTCTGTAAGACATTGCTTCCATCTTGGGGCATCTTAACTATTATCTCACATTACCTCTGATATTACTGCCACCAACTTTAGATGCAGTAGCATACATTGAGGGACACCAGCAGGGTCTGGAACATCAAGATAAGGTACAGACAGTCTGCACGGGTACTACAAGAATACAGGGAAGAAATTGTAATATCTCAGATCCACACTGCAAGAAAGGTAGACACATAAACAACATGAAAAAAACAAGGGAGGAAAGTGCCCCAAACAAACCAGGATACTATAACAACAGAACCCCTGGACAATGAAGTTGATGATGACATATTTTCTTATTCTTTCTATTTCTTTTTTCTTTCTTTCTTTCTTTATTTATTTATTTATTTATTTTTTTGGTACTGAGGATTGAACCAGGGAAACCCCACCACTGAGCCACATCCTTTGTCCTTTTTAGAGACAAGGTCTTGTTAAATTGCTTAGGACCTCTCTAAGTTGCTGAGGCTGGCTTTGAACTTGCTATCCTTCTCCTCCAGCCTCCAATACAGCTGGGATAGCAGGTATGCACCACTGTGCCCAGTGACAGGATTTATTTTTAAGGCTTAGTAATATTCCATTCTATTGCATGTGTATGCCACATTTCTCTGTTGATGAACCCTAGAGTTTACCAGTATCATTGAAATTATGAGTAATTTTACAATTAACATATATTTTCATTTTGACATTTTCAATTCTCAAGATTCCAATAGATCTCAGTTTAATATTTATGTAACCAAACCAGATTGTACTGTAACTAATTCCTCCTTCTATGATAAGACACATGAGTAGTACTGCCACTTGCACAAGCCCAGAATCTATGAACTATTCCTTCTTCCTTGTTTTGGTACACAAACTATAAGCAAATCTAGGCCAATTTACCTTCTGTATATTATTTATCTCAGCCCAAGCTCAACATTTACTGGACAATGACATCCAGGACCATGTATCTGTCATTTGTTGATAATGATTACAGTACCTTTTTAAAACAGACTAAGTGATTAAAACTTTCCAACATACAAAAGTTTAATGTAATTGCACAATGAGTAAACTTAACCATGATCTTGATTTCTCCAGTTAGTGCTTTGCTAGATTTGTTTTATCACATACCCATCTGTCTCTTTATCCACTCATCAATCCATCTATTTGGTGACATATTTAAAAATAAATAGTATATATCAATGCATATTATGTCTAAACACTTCATCATAACATAAAATTGTTTTTTTATATATATAAGATAAATTTTATTTGTGTAGAAGTGTCTGAATCCAATAACTTTTGACAAACATGTTTATCAAGGTATAATTCATGATCATCACCCCAGATGGTAACTTTCACTTGACCTTCTCAATCATCTGTACTTCTACCCAATACCAAGACTGTTTACATTTTTCTACCACAGACTAATTTTTCGGTTAACTTTTAAACTGATTGCCTGGCATTTCCTGTGGCATGCCTTAAGTACCATTCCCAAATGTGGATGACTTATTGTTTTCCCAATAGTTTGCAAAATATTTTCATAATTCTTTCCTTAGAGTATGTCCTGCAGATATGGTCTGTCTGCTGCTATCTGTGCAGCATTACTACCCTTCTGAACGTTTCCTCATTTTCTGAATCCCAGTCCTACTGTGGATCTTCTTTCATTTCTTCAAGCATTCTGGGTTTCCTCCACTTCGGGTTTCCACACAGGGTTTGCCTTTTGCCATTGGAGCACCTTCATTTGCACACGACACACCTTGTGTACTTTGCCCACTCAAGTACTGCATATCCCCAAGGTCTCAAGTCATGCATCACATAATCAAGGAACACCTTCTTGACCTCTTATTTATATTCCTTCACAGATCCTTATAAATTTTCTTTGTAGCATTTATGACAATTTGTTACAACAGTGTAATTGAATGTGTTATTCCCCTCTCTCACTATACTATAAGTAATATGTGGATAGAAATAGTATGTTACTTTCATGACATCTCATAATGCAAAATTATAGCACCTCAAATTCCTTCTTTGAAAAAATGACTCATTATTTTTGAATTAGTATCAGAGACTCTGCTTACCACTTTATATTTTTTGTTGTATTCTCAACCTGATATTATGAAATAGATATTATTACCCACAATTTATAAAAAAGAACAGTTTCTCAAAGAGGTTAAACTAACTCTTTAAATTGACAGAAAACCTAAAAAGTAGACCATAGCTAATATGACATGAGGAATTTTAAAACCAAATCACATGTGCCTATCACAAAAAGGAATCCTCAGGTTTTCCTGCTAAGATTTTAGATACCAAAGAATGCTGTTAAAGAGTGGAATGCATCTGACCTAACTTTCCTGTATACTTATATGAATGTATCACAGTGAAGCTCACCATCATTTGCATCCACAAGACTCTAATTTGAAAAGATCTGTAAGTAAATAGCAGAAAGATAAATAGCTCATAGGAAAGGGAACAGGAGAAGGGAGGGGAGAAAGGACAGTACTTGGGACTGAATTAATACAAATTATATTCCATGCTTTTGTAATTGTGTCAAGATGGATCCTATTCTCATGTATAACTTAAAAGAACAAATAAAACTAATTTTTATAAAGCACGGTCTAAACCTTATGTTAGGGAAAATCCTGGCCAGTCTGTGTGGGCATCATGAACTGGAGCTTGCCATACTCATGGTATAGACACCAACTGATGGTCACAGCTATACTCTGTGTGGAGCGGCTTGGAGGCAACACAAACACACAGCATGTTTCTATTGCTGTGTAACAAAACACCACACATAATTAGCTTAAAACACACTCATTTATTACCTCACAGATCTGTAGGTCAGAAGTCTAGAGGGCTCTATGGGTTCTCTGTTAGGATCTCACCAAGCCAAATCAAGGTATCTACTGGGCAAGGGTGAGATCTGCAGACTCTGGGGAAGAATCTACTTCCAAGCTCATTTAAGTTGTTTTCAAAATTTTGTTCTTGAATCCAAAATGCTTATGTCCCTGTTTTCTGGTAGGTTGTCAGTTGGGGACTGTTTTTGGCTTCTAGAAGTTATCTATGTTCATGCACATATGGCCATCCCCTCCACCTTCAAACCAGCCTTCATTAAGTCTGCATTAAGTCTCTATTCTGTTTTCAACCTCATTTATCTTTAGACATTTGCCAAACAGAACTCTTCTTTTAAAGGGTTATTATAATTAGTTTACCCTAATACTTTCCCTTCTGGTTAAAGTCAACATCAGCTAACAAATAATCTTAAATGCGTCTGCAAATTCCTTTTGCCATATAAAGTAAACTAATCAAATGATGCTATCTCAGTTAAGGAAATGAAGAAGGTAATATTGGGGAACATAGGTCTCTCAGGCAATAACTCATACTGGGAAATCTTCCCTCTTGTTAATTAAGACTCTGTGAGATATCAACTTACAGCTGTGTGCAACTATATTCATAGTTAAATATACACTTCCTCTTGGTACACTGTGCCTCTGCGCATATAGACAATCAAATTTTGGCTGCCAGTTATTTGAACTCTCTCATTCATACCTTTCTAAAAGCAAAAGGTAATAATGGATTGAAAAGTTAAGCTGGGACTTGGTACCATAGTAGTATTTATAAGTGAGTTAGATCTCCTTCAGAGTCATATATGTCTTAAAAATTGTAAAATTTAGCCTAGAGTGGTGAATATTTGGAAATAGTACATATTTGATCTTCTATCTCCTAACATACTTTATGACCTCAAGTGACATCTTCAACTTAACTAGGTTTAAGTATACTGGCTTCCTGATGTGTGAATTTGATCAAGATTTCCTCCAAATACATATTGAGTGTATGCTCTATCAGCTAAAGATAAGATCTGCATGAAAATTACTTTGATCAAATCATAAAAAAACAAAAGATAGCTACAGTTATTAACATGCCTATTTCACCGATGCTGAAAAACTGCATTGAGAATAGTTAATCCTTTACCTAAGATTTCAAGCAGGTAAGTTGTATGATTTGGATTTCACAGGGCAGTTTGATATCTAAACATTTTGCACCTAAACATATTTTTATTTTGCTTCTAAAAGTGATGTAGACCATTAGATTTACAAAATTTTAAAATGTAAATATAGAAGACACTCATTTTTTTCAGGTGGTAATCCAAGACTCATAAAACATAAGGAAATAATTTCTGTAACATACTTGTTAATAAAAAATTTAAAAAATGAAATCTAAGATAGTTCCTATTCCAAACTTACAAACAACTAATATATTTCTCAATGTCATCCAGTATGCCCTAATACTTTCCCTTCTGGCTAAACTCAACATCAGCTAACAGATAACCTTAAATGCATCTGCAAATTCCTTTTGCCATGTAAAGCAACCTAATCAAAAGGATGCTGTCTCAGTTAAGGAATTGAAGAAGGTAATATTGGAAATATTAGATAGACCACTGGAAAAATCTATCATTCCTATCAGCTACAAAAATGAAGCTGAGACCATCAGGACTCAAACAGAGGAAGCCCATAGAGTGGCAAGCCTTCTGTTTCCTAGAGGGCATCTCTTGTGCACATAAATTTGTGTATGTCCCTCAAATTAAAGAAATAGTTTAAATTAAATCTGTACGTATTTACAACTGAAAGAATTCATATATTTATCAGAGTGCAAGTTACTCTAATGTTAGTAAAAAAGTGTTTTCTATAATAACACTGAATGATTCCTGTTCAGATAGAACGTCAGAACACTTTAAATTTTCTAGAAACATTGAGATTGTATGATTAAATGCACATATTCTAACAATCAAGAAACAGTCATTGGACAACTGTTGAGTTAATTTTTTTCAAGACTCAGTGGCAGATCTCAGATAAGAAAGAACTAAACAAACAACAAAAAAAAAAGACCCAGCATTTTCTTTTCCATCACATCAAATTATTTCCCTTCATTTTACAACGATTGCATTTTCTCCTTCAAATTAACCATATAGAAATGTCTCTCAAAGTCTATTGTGAAGACAGTTTAAATAATAATTACTGTTAAAAATGCATAATCTTAGGCTTTACTTGTGACACACTGAATAAACAATTCTAGAATTGTTGCCATAATAAGCATTTTTGTAGTGTTTTTATGTAATGTTTGAAAATCATTACTTGTTGATAAATTACTTGTTTTCTCATTGTCATGCACTTCAGGTTTAGATTCTAGCTTGTAACATCACAGTAATGATTACAGTCTTCCCTCTTTCATTTATGGCTTTTGTTTTACTGTCACTCTGCCTTCTGGCAGCTCTGTTTTCTCCTATTTCAGTTGAACTCAGGACAGTATAGACTCATCTTCTCCTATTTAGAGATTATCCTCTTCAGCTTTGGTAATTGCTACAGACTGAATATTTACGTTCCCTCAAAATTCTTACTGTAAAACTAATCCCCAAGTTGATGGTATTTGAAGGTAGGGGCTTTGGTCATTAAGATTGTGTCCTTTTAAAAGGGAGCCCAAGAGATACCACCATGGCAGAGAACTGACGTCATCAGACTGCGGAGGAGGAGATAACTTCATTGAAACCTGCGGCTACAGGTGTGTAATTCCCTAGCCTTCCCTCTCCACACATCAGGGAAACCTTAAGGGCCCCTCCCAGCTCTCTCCGATAGCCAGCCCGAGGGAATCAGAGGTGGCAAGGGACCCGCGGCGCGGAACTACCGCTCCCACAAGTGCTGACAGCTGAGGTCTCTTGCACCAGCTACCGGGGGAGTGGCTACCGGAGGGCAAGTAAAATTCCCTGAGGATTCTCAGCCCCAAGCTCTACAAACTTAGAGTCTGAGGGAATGGCAAACTGGAAGAGTGTGCCCAGTCCTTCATGAAAACAGGGCTCCCGGGAGCAGCAGACCTGGTGTGTAGCCAGTATTGTGGTGAGCAGCACCCGTGAGAGGGGCCTGGCTAGAGGAAAAGTGGGAAGTGACTAGACACAAGAGGAGGCCCTAGGCACTCAGGATTGGAGACTCGCCCAGTCTGGGAGGAGCTGCTGCACAGTGATTGGTTCCCACGTATTGACAGGAGAAACTTGGCCTGGTGGGCACAGCGCCACCTATTGGAAGAGAAGATAATCAAACTCTAAGACTGAATTTATTAGTTTTTTTTTTTGTTGTTTTCTTTTTTTCTTTTCTCTTTTTTTTTGATTTGGGTTTTTCTTTCATTTTCATTTTTCTTTCTTGTTGTTTTTTAAAAATTTTTTTACAATTTTTTTTCTTCTAATTTTAATTTTAATTTTTTTATTTTTTTTTAATTTTTTTTCTTTTTTTATTTCCTTTTTTTTTCTTCTTTTGTCTTTTCATTTCTTTTCAATTATCTTATCCCCCCTTCCTTGAATTCTACCTGCTTACTCTCATTCTCTTTAGTGACTTCTTCCCTTCCCTTCTAATACCTTTCCTCCCAAGCATCTAATAAATTTATAGGAGTAAACAGTAACTCATCAGTCAAACAGAACAAGAAGTAACATGAGCAGCTTCAAAAAGCAAGGAAGAAAAGGAGTACAAACAATGCAGGACAGCCTAAATATTCAGGAGGACCTAGAGTCATCAGAAAAATGGTCATATAAAGAACTCAAGGAACACCTTAGACACATGGAATGGAACCTTAAAGAGGATACAAGACAGCAAATTCAATCAGCGAAAGAACACATTGAGAATGAATTACATAAACAGATAAAAGAAGAAGTTAAGCATCTTTATCAGGAGATAGAGATTATAAAAAATAATCAAACAATAATTCTAGAAATGAAGGAAACGATAAACCAAATTAAAAACTCAATTGAGAGTACCACTAACAGAGTGGAGCAAGTAGAAGCCAGAACGTCAGATAATGAAGACAAAATATATCATCTTGAAAAGAGTCTAGCCAACTCAGAAAGGCTGGTAAAAAATCACGAGAAAAACATCCAAGAGTTATGGGATAACATAAAAAAACCAAACTTACGAGTCATCGGGATAGAAGAAGGTACAGAGATTCAAACCAAGGGAATGAGTAACCTGCTGAATGAAATAATTACAGATAACTTTCCAGAAATAAAAAAGGAAACAGATATACAAATTGAAGATGCATACAGGACACCGAGCACACAAAATCACAGTAGACCAACGCCAAGACACATTGTTATGAAGATATCCAATATACAGAACAAAGAGAAAATATTAAAAGCTACAAGAGAAAGGAGACAGATTACTTTCAGGGGTAAACCAATAAAGTTAAGAACGGACTTTTCATCACAGACACTGAAAGCAAGAAGGTCATGGAACAATGTATTTCAAACACTGGAAGACAATGGATGCCAACCAAGAATTCTGTATCCAGCAAAATTAAGCTTCAGGTATGACAACAAAATAAAAATCTTTCATGATAAACAAAAGTTAAAAGAATTTGCAGCCAGAAAACCAGCATTGCAAAGCATTTTGAGCAAAACACTACACGAGGAAGAAATGAAAAACAATGACCAAAACCATCAGTAGGAAGTGCCTCGGTAAAGACAGAGGGCGAGGGGAAAGATAATCATGGAGAAACAAACTAAATTTTTAAAAAAAAGGATTAATAATCAAACATGGATGGAAGTACAAACCATATATCAATAGTAACTCTGAATGTTAATGGCTTAAACTCTCCAATAAAGCGACATAGGCTGGCATCATGGATTAAAAAAACAAATCTAACAATATGCTGCCTCCAGGATATTGGAAAAGACATACACAGGCTGAAGGTGAAAGGATGGGAAAAAATATACCATGCACACGGTCCTCGTAAGCAAGCAGCGGTGGCCATCCTCATATCGAATAAAATTGACTTCAAGACTAAGTTAATCAAAAGGTATAAGGAAGGACATTATATACTGTTAAAAGGAACCATTCCCCACAAGACATAACAATTATCAATATTTATGCACCAAATAATGGTGCTGCAACATTCATAAAACAAATTCTCCTCAAGTTCAAGAATCAAATAGACCAAAACACAATAATTATGGGTGACTTCAACACACCTCTCTCACCATTGGACAGATCCTCCAAACAAAAGTTGAATAAAGAAACTATAGAACTCAATACCACAATCAATATCCTAGACTTAACTGACATATATAGAATAGATCAACCATCATCAAATGGATATACTTTTTTCTCAGCAGCACATGGATCCTTCTCAAAAATAGGCCATATATTATGCCATAGGGCAACCCTCAGTAAATATAAAGGGGTGGAGATAATACCATGCATTATATCTGATCATAATGGAATGAAACTGGAAATCAATGATAAAAGAAGGAAGGAAAAATCCTACATCACATGGAAAATGAACAATATGTTACTGAATGATCAATGGGTTACAGAAGACATAAAGGAGGAAATCAAAAAATTCTTAGAGATAAATGAAAATACAGACACAACATATCGGAATCTATGGGACACAATGAAAGCAATTTTAAGAGGAAAATTCATCGCCTGGTGGTCATTCCTCAAAAAAAAAAGAAAAAACCAACAAATAAATGAGCTCACACTTCATCTCAAAGCCCTAGAAAAGGAAGAGCAAAACAACAGCAAATGTAGCAGAAGGCAAGAAATAATTAAAATCAGAGCGGAAATCAATGAAATTGAAACAAAAGAAACTATTGAAAAAATTAACAAAACTAAAAGTTGGTTCTTCGAAAAAATAAATAAGATCGACAGACCCTTAGCCATGCTAACGAAGAGAAGAAGAGAGAAAACTCAAATTACTAACATACGGGATGAAAAAGGCAATATCACAACAGATGCTGCAGAAATACCGAAGACAATTAGAAATTATTTTGAAAACCTATATTCCAATAAAATAGAAGATAGTGAAGACATCGATACATTTCTTAAGTCATATGATTTGCCCAGACTGAGTCAGGAGGATACACACAATTTGAACAGACCAATATCAATGGATGAAATTGAAGAAGCCATCAAAAGACTACCAACCAAGAAAAGCCCAGGACCGGATGGGTATACAGAGGAGTTTTACAAAACCTTTAAAGAAGAATTAATACCAATACTTTTCAAGTTATTTCAGGAAATAGAAAAAGAGGGAGCTCTTCCAAATTCATTCTATGAGGCCAACATCACCCTGATTCCGAAACCAGACAAAGACACCTCAAAGAAAGAAAACTACAGACCAATATCTCTAATGAACCTAGATGCAAAAATCCTCAATAAAATTCTGGTGAATCAAATACAAAAACACATCAAAAAAATTGTGCACCATGATCAAGTAGGATTCATCCCTGGGATGCAAGGATGATTCAATATACAGAAATCAATAAATGTTATTCACCACATCAATAGACTTAAAGATAAGAACCATATGATCATCTCGATAGACGCAGAGAAAGCATTCGACAAAGTACAGTATCCCTTTATGTTCAAAACATTAGAAAAACTAGGGATAACAGGAACTTACCTTGACATTGTAAAAGCTATCTATGCTAAGACTCAGGCTAGCATCATTCTGAATGGACAAAAGTTAAAGGCATTCCCTCTAAAATCTGGAACAAGACAGGGATGCCCTCTATCACCACTTCTATTCAATATAGTTCTCAAAACACTGGCCAGAGCAATTAGAGAGAGACGAAAGAAATTAAAGGCATAAAAATAGGAAAAGAAGAACTTAAATTATCACTATTTGCAGATGACATGATTCTATACCTAGAAGACCCAAAAGGATCTACAAAGAAACTACTAGAACTAATAAATGAATTCAGCAAAGTGGCAAGATATAAAATCAGCACGCATAAATCAAAGGCATTTCTGTATATCAGTGACAAATCTTCTGAAACGGAAATGAGGAAAAACACTCCATTCACAATATCCTCAAAAAAAAATAAAATACTTGGGAATCAACCTAACAAAAGAGGTGAAAGGTTTATACAATGAAAACTACAGAACCCTAAAGAGAGAAGTAGAAGAAGATCTTAGAAGATGGAAAAATATACCCTGTTCATGGAGAGGCAGAACTAACATCATCAAAATGGCGATATTACCAAAAGTTCTCTATAGGTTTAATGCAATGTCAATCAAAATCCCAATGGCATTTCTTGTAGAAATAGAGAAAGCAATCATGAAATTCATATGGAAAAATAAAAGACCCAGAATAGCAAAAGCAATTCTAAACAGCAAGTGTGAATCAGGCGGTATAGCAATACCAGATTTCAAACTATATTATAGAGCAATAGTGACAAAAACAGCATGGTACTGGTACCAAAACAGGCGGGTGGACCAATGGTATAGAATAGAGGACACAGAGACTAATCCACAAAGTTACAACTATCTTATATTTGATAAAGGGGCTAAAAGCATGCAATGGAGGAAGGATAGCATCTTCAACAAATGGTGTTGGGAAAACTGGAAATCCATATGCAACAAAATGAAACTGAATCCCTTTCTCTCGCCATGCACAAAAGTTAACTCAAAATGGATCAAGGAGCTTGATATCAAATCAGAGACTCTGCGTCTGATAGAAGAAAAAGTTGGCTCCGATCTACATATTGTGGGGTTGGGCTCCAAATTCCTTAATAGGACACCCATAGCACAAGAGTTAATAACAAGAATCAACAAATGGGACTTACTTAAACTAAAAAGTTTTTTCTCAGCAAGAGAAACAATAAGAGAGATAAACAGGGAGCCTACATCCTGGGAACAAATTTTTACTCCTCACACTTCAGATAGAGCCCTAATATCCAGAGTATACGAAGAACTCAAAAAATTAGACAATAAGATAACAAATAACCCAATCAACAAATGGGCCAAGGACCTGAACAGACACTTCTCAGAGGAGGATATACAATCAATCAACAAGTACATGAAAAAATGCTCACCATCTCTAGCAGTCAGAGAAATGCAAATCAAAACCACCCTAAGATACCATCTCACTCCAGTAAGATTGGCAGCCACTATGAAGTCAAACAACAACAAGTGCTGGCGAGGATGTGGAGAAAAGTGTACACTTGTACATTGCTGGTGGGACTGCAAATTGGTGCGGCCAATTTGGAAAGCAGTTTGGAGATTCCTGGGAAAGATGGGAATGGAACCACCATTTGACCTTGCTATTGCCTTTCTTGGACTATTCCCTGAAGACCTTAAAAGAGCATGCTACAGGGATACTGCCACATCGATGTTCATAGCAGCACAATTCACAATAGCTAGACTGTGGACCCAACCCAGATGCCCTGCAATAGATGAATGGTTAAAAAAAAAATGTGGCATTTATACACAATGGAGTACTATGCAGCAATAAAAAATGACAAAATCATAGAATTTTCAGGGAAATGGATGGCACTAGAGCAGATTATGCTTAGTGAAGCTAGCCAATCCCTAAAAAACAAATGCCAAATGTCTTCTTTGATATAATGAGAGCAACTATGAACAGAGCAGGGAGGAAGAGCAGGAAGAAAAGATCAACATTAAACAGAGACATGAGATGGGAGGGAAAGGAAGAGAAAAGGGAAATTGCATGGAAATGAAGGGAGACCCTCATTGCTATACAAAATTACATATAAGAGGTTGTGAGGGGAATGGGAAAATAAACAAGGAGAGAAATGAATTACAGTAGATGGGGTAGAGAGAGAAGATGGGAGGGGAGCGGAGGGGGGATAGTAGGGGATAGGAAAGGTAGCAGAATACGACAATTACTAATAGGGCATTATGTAAAATTGTGGATGTGTAACCGACGTGATTCTGCAATCTGCATTTGGGGTAAAATTGGGGGTTCATAACCCACTTCAATCTAATGTATGAAATATGATACGTCAAGAGCTTTGTAATGTTGTGAACAACCAATAAAAAAAAAAGATGTTCAAAGCTGATCTTAAAAAAAAAAAAAAGGGAGCCCAGATACCTTCCTCATTCCTCTGCTGTGTAAGAACACAAAAAAATTTGGTGATTATGACCCAGGAAAAAAGCCCCTATCAGACACTGAATCCATAGGTGCTTCTAGAAATGTCATAAGTAAATTTTTACTGTTTATAAGCCACTGGTCTATAGTATTCTACTAATAACCACCTGAACAAACTGTGGCAGTAACAACAACTACCAATTATTTAGTTCTAGTTCTGTGGAACACTATTTTGGGAACATAGATCACACTGAATATCTATAACTGGCCTGTACCATATTTATACAGTATAAATCCCCAAGTCTTTACTTTGATTGAATTTCACCTTAGAACCCTTGCTGGTATTTCAACATAAACTCTTTATTAATAATATTTTGCACAAAGAGTGTACATAAGACTTTGACATTAAAAATTTGTTTATTGGAAGTCTCAATTTATGCTTCAATGTGTAGAGAGCTTTGAAACTGTCATTGTCATCTATTATGAGTTGAATAGTTCCACTCAAAATTCACACAATGAAAAATGAATCCCCATTACTTTAAAATGTTACTGTGTTTTTAGATAAGGTCTTTAAAAAGATAATTAAATATTGTGAATTGTGCTGCTATAAACACTGATGTGGCTGTGTCCCTATATATGATGTTGTTAAGTCCTTTGGGTATAGACCACGGAAAGGGATAGCTGGGTGAAATGATGGTTTCATTCCCAATTTTCCAAGGAATCTCCATACTGCCTTCCATATTGGCTTGCACCAATTTGCAGTCTCACCAGCAATGTATGAGTGTGCCTTTTCCCCCATATCCTCACCAACACTTGTTGTTTGTATTCATAATAGCTGCCATTCTGACTGGAGTGAGATAAAATCTTAGAGTAGTTTTGGAAACAACATAGATGCCCTTCAGTAGATGAATGGATAAAAAAATGTGGCATATATACAATGGAATAGTACTCAGCAATAACAGAGAATAAAATCATGGTTTTTGCAGGTAAATGGATGGAGTTAGAGAAGATAATGCTAAGTAAAGTTAGTCAATCCCAAAAAACCAAATGACAAATGTTTTCTTGGATTATAAGGAGGCTGATTCATAGTGGGGTAGGGAGGGGGAGCATGGGAGGTATAGACACACTCTAAATAGGGCAGAGGGGTGGGAGGGAAATGGGGGGGACATAGGGTTAGAAATGATGGTAGAATGTGATGGACATTATTATCCAGAATACATATATGAAGACACAAATTAATGTGAATATACTTTGTATACAAAAAGAGATATGAAAAAATTGTGCCCTATATGTGTAATATGAATTGTAAAATATTCCATTGTCATATATAAATAAAAAATAATTAAAAAGAAATTGAAAAAAGTATTTGATGCAAATATTCTGTGTCATAAGGTTGGTGGAGATTTATAGCTCAACATATTTGTCAAAAACTTGTCAAGTATGTAGATACAAAGACTAAATATTACTGTTATGAGTAGGACCTCAATAAATCTGACTTAATGAAGGGGAAAAAAGATAATTAAATAAAATGAGATTAATAGGGTGGGCCCTAATCCAATATGAACAACATTGATATAAGAAGAGAAAAGGACACAATCACAGAAGGAAGAAAATGTGAATATACAATGAGAAGACAGGAGATGGTGATCAACAACCCAAGGAGAGACCTCAGAAGAAATCACCCTCCTGAAATCTTGCTTTCCAGTCTCCAAAACAGTGAGATAAACACTTTAATAGTATTAATTCACTCAGTCTGTAGCACAGTGTTTTTAGTGGTCTCAGAAAATACCATTGTTATCCGGAAAAAAAAAAAGGAAAAATTGAAATGCCATATTTTTTTCTTGATCTATCAGGAAACTGAGATTGTAGGGCAACCAGAAATCTCAAGAAAGCAAGGATTCCAGAGACTCAGCTGAGACCTACTGGCCTGGGACAAAAAGTACTAAAGCAGTAAACTAGTAGAAGCACTGAAATGGTGATTTTGAAAGATTGCTAGAAGCTTAGTGTGACCTAGAATGACAATGAAACACTATGGGGGGAGGCATTGTCTTGTCATGTCCCCCACCCACACATGCATAGGTCTTGGACTTTGCCTCCAGAAAATATATGGTTTTGAAGTGTGGACTGGGCATATTGACTTCCTTCCAAAGGAAGGAAGCAATGGAAATGATCAAAATCCAGGGTCCTTGAAGAACAGAAACCTTACAAAATCTTAGCCAAAGTGACTTACATGACTGTGATGCCATACTGATGGTATGTAGCCTCCACATGCTGAGAGTGGTGCTTTAATTATTTGGTTTATTCCCCAAACCAATAAGCTGGTTCTAATTATAAGAAAAAAAAAATGAACAAATTCCAAATTACTTTCTAAAAAAAAAAAATACCTGATCAATAAACCTCATAAAAAGGACATCAGGAAATATAAATAAAAGTAGTAGTTTTCCCTCCTCTTTTTTTTCCTGTTCTTCTTTCCATGGATAAATGTTTTGGGTGTCTATTCAATAGGTTTATATAAGGAATCACATAGATGACTTTTTTAATTTGTTAGTAATCAGACTGTACTATAAACTGAAATTTTATTTAATTCACTTAGTAAAAATTTAAAAAAACACTTATTTTATTGAGTATCTACAGGTTTTTAAACTTAACTTTTATAATGATTTTTGGCATACATAAGTAAGGAGTTAGTAATTATATATTGAGTGAATAAATGTATACTGTGCATTTCTCAATGTGAAACCTACCTACTCATCTTTTAAAGGAGGTTGTGAAAGAGGTTAACTTATTTGGAACAGAAAAAAGTTGAATTTTAGAACTTTTCAAAACAGAAAGAGTGCATTCATGAAATTTGTAAGGCATTTGGTATATTTGGAATATTCTTAAGGTTTGATATCTGGAAACATGAGGTAAATTAACCACAGAGAAAATGAGAAATGTGAGCCAGATAGCTCATTTCTTTTCACTTTTGCATTATGCTCTAGCTACCATTTTTAAGGTACATCTAGAAAACCACATGTAGAGAAGGAAAATATGAATTTTTAATTGTACAACAATGATATTTTTGGAAAATCTAGGTGGAAAATAAGTAGAACTTTTTAATCATGTGAAATATGAAAATTTTAAATTCTTGTTACATTTCTACCAATTTCCAGGTATGTTCATATCACATATCAACTTTTTGTTATGATTATGCTCAGCCTGTTTTGTAGGATATACCCAGATACAAATCAGACCAACCTCATATTCCACAAAACACCAACTCCTACACCACATAAGAACACATGACATAATTTAAATGAGACTTCAGGTGGAAAAAGGAAGATTTACTTGGTATTTCAACAATACCTTGAAATGTGACCCAGAGTCACAATATTGAAAGGTCTCCTGCTTTTATTCACTGCATTCAGTGGAAAGGTGATAATTCATAGGCCCTTATATCACCTTATTTCAGATTCTCAATCTTACTGGCTACCTCTTCCATCCAGTTAAAGCCTCATTATTTGAGTAAAACACATTTTTCTCTTCTGTGCAGAGTACCTGCAAATATTTCTATTTCAGTGGGCCTCCATCAGCATGGCCCTTGAAGTGCTAACTCTATACTAATGACCTATCAAGGTACTAAATTTTTAAAGAAGAGAGAAGAATAATTCCCTGATTAAGAGGAACTGCTCCAAAAGAGGTATCACCTCATCCCAGTAAGAATAACTATTGTCACACAGATTGCACTTAACAAGTGCCAGCTAGGACACAGAGAAAAAGAAACCCTTGCACACTATTGCCAGAAATGTAAGTCAGTACAGCTATTAAGAAAAAACAGTATGAAAAATTCTCAAAAATTAAAAATAGAACTTTCATATTATCCAGCAATACTAGATATTTTATCTACATAATACTAATTCAAAAATACTAGACATTTATCTAAAGGAAATGAAATTGATATGTTTAAGAGATACCTGCACTACAATGTTCATTGTAGCACAGGCAAGAAATGGAAAAAAACCTTCTATCCTTCAACTGATGGATGGATAAGGAAAATGTAGCAAATTTGCACAATGACACACTATTCAGCCATAAAAGAAAATGAAATCTTTTCAATTACAACAACATGGATGAAAATTGAAATTATAATACCAAGTGAGATGAGTCAGGCACAGAAAGACAAATACTACATGATCTCATTCGTCTGTAGTATCTATCACAGTTGATAGTATAGAAGTTTAGAGTAGACTAGTGGTTATCAGAAGCTGGTAAGAGTGGATAAGGAGGAGAGAAATAGGAAAAGTTTGGTCAATGGGTAATCTATAGTTTGAGAAGAGCAAAAAGCTCTGGAATGCTATTATATAGTACAGATTACAGATAGTAATAATGTATTGTGTATTTCCAAGTTAGAGGAAAGTATTTTAAAAGTTTTCCATATAAACAATAAATATTTGAGGAGATAAATATGTTTAAATTTATTTAAACATCATGCAATGAATACATATATTAAATATTACATAGCACTTCATTAATATGTAAAACCTCATTTTTATGTATCAGCTACAATTAAACAATAAAAAGAATTTTGTAATTGTTAAAATAATTTTAAAATAATAAGAGTATAACTGTATCATTCTACCAAAATAACTGAGGTATCTGGTAACATTAATCTTTGGGGAAAAAATTAAAGAATAAATAGGTGCATACCAAATAAACTAAAATGTACTCTAGTTGCATTCTTTTTCTTTATCTCTTTTCCTTTCTTCTTCTTCTTTTTTTTTAAACTAGGAATTGAACACAGGGTCACTTAACTACTGAGCTATATCTTCATCCCTTCTTATCTTTTATTTTATTTTGTCTTTTAAATTGCTCAGGGCCTTGCTAAGTTGCTGAGGCTAGCATTGAATGTGTGATCCTCCTGCCTCAGCCTCCAGAATTGCTGGGATTACAGGTGTGCCCCACCACAAACTCTAGCTCTACCTGCAACTTGTTCCATTCTGTAGAAATAAAATCAAAAAAAGCAATTAAAAAAATAAACCAATAAAAGGAAGAATGATTTAAGAACAATGATGAACCAAAAATGAAATGAGTTGTGCTAAAATCTTCAAATTTTTTATCCTTCAAGAAGGGTCTTTGACGATGCAAGAAGATATTAAGGATTCTACTTTGAGAAGACTGAAGAACAGATGAGTAATAATGTATTGTGCAAACATAAAAGAATAAGACTCAAAGACACAATTTTCATTGAAATTCTGAAGTTCTCTTGATTAATCCAAGACATTAAATATCAGTGAAGAATCCAAGAGTGATACATAAAATAAGAAACTCTGTGATATGAAATTTGTCAAAATACCAAGGACAGTCATTCATCTAAACCTCTTTGCAAACTTTGGGAGTTTAACAGAAGGTTAATGGTATATTCTTTTAACTTACTAATTCACTCTGTTGAATATAAAGGAAAATTACATTAATGGCATTGTATGAATACATGAAATGAGAAATCAGTAGAAGCATGAGATATCAGAAGGAAAATATATAGATACTGTGAGCAAAAATTAAATGGTGGCAAAGCATCACATTTAGAATGAAAATAAGAGTGCAGTGTGTACAATAAGGAAAGAATATGGGCTGAGCAGCCGGTGAAGGAGCCAGAGGACCAGTCCCAATCAAGTGAGACTCTCTCATAGCAAAACACCTTTCACAGTATTCTCTATTTGATGCAAAATACATTTACCTTTGGTGGGAAAGCAATGAAAAATACTACTCTCTACTTCAACTATCTTGACAATGTTTTAGTTTAATAGATGCACATAAGTAAAGATTCCTCCAGAAGGGCAATCCTAACTGGTCATTGCCCAAGTGTCATTGTATTGGTTATGGTGCTAACAACTCATTCTTCATTAAAAGTCCCACTCTAAATCCTCAGCTGCAATATCCTACATTTGTCCTTTCAGACTATCATCACAAGTAAATTCAGCTTCCCCAATTTAATTGACTTTTAGATGACAGCTTTGCCTTTTCTGAGCATTGCTTGCTAGGCATAACACTCACTGCATCTGATTAAGAAAACAAAATGATTTTCTGCATTAATATAAAAGTAAATGTTATATTTTAAACTAAGCATTTAATTTCAAAAGATGCATATCCTATCATTCTGTGGCATTTAATGGTCATCATAGGTATAAATATTTTGTCCCTAATTCTGCATTTAGTGTTTCTTAAATATCAGATTTGATCTATGGTTACACTATTATAGATTTTCCTGAAAAACAGTACCTCCAAATAAACATATATGCATATATATATATATATATATATATATATATATGTATGTGTGTTAATATATATAAATATGTATATTTATTGTGTGTAAATATATGTAGGCATGTATATATGTAGACACACGTATGTATATATAAAACAACATTTATATTTTAATCTTTTCAAATACTGCCCCAAATTGGGAAATTTGTATGTTTTATTCAGCCAACCTTATCACTTTCTTGTTTTATGCCCAAGGCTTAGCAAGTGGAATTTTAAATTATCCAGCTTTAATGTTTTTGAGTGACATGAATTTTTGCTTACTTTAAAGATTCTTGCTAACTTTGCCTTTTCTTTTATTTTCTCCATTCAGAATTACAAAGCTATGTAAGTTCTTTGTGGTTTATTAAATATTTTCCCTTATTTAAACCCCCAAATTGAGTGATCTAATTTTTAAAGAGGAGGAGAAAAATCAATCTGCTTAATGTACATAAAATTGTTTAACAATTAATTTTTCACTCTGTAGTATATATAAATGTGATAATACATGCAAATGGAAAGCTCGTTGTAAAAACTAACTAGGATATCTATAAGTAAGTTTTAAAAGAGCTTTGCTTTTTATTGCTTTATGATTGTTATTAAAGCCAACCAAAGTTTTCTATTTTAAAAAATAACAAGGTTGTCTTTCACTTTAAAAAGTGAAAGGGAAATAGGAGTACTTTAAAAAATCTGGACCCCATTGTTAGATGCCCACACATGGAGAATTGTCATAAAATGTGACTATGTTAGTAGATGTTGGCTTTGTGGCATACAACATAATTCTGATGAAGAACACTAGACTTAGAATCACGTCATCTGTTTTCCAATCACTATTATGAAATTAATTACCTGTGTGACCTTGAACAACTAATCTAAACTGCATGAGCCTCAGTATTTCTGTCTATAAAATCATGCTGAACCACAGGATTTTCAGAGGCTCTTATATGTATGACATTTTATGATACTGTAATAATGAAAGTTTTGGGGTTTTTTTTTTTTAGTTTTCAATGTCTAAAAGAAAAAAAAATTAAGGAGAAATAGATTGAGAGTTCATTTAATTTTTCTGAAAACAGTCAATTCATATTATACTTTAATTGTACAGCAAAAAGTATTTTCCTAAAAAATGATATAATTAATTTAAGGTATAAGTATTGAAGAGTTATTGTCTATCTTAGAATCTCTGAGAACAGATTATCTGTTTCACCTCTAGGATGTAGGGAGAAAAAGATATTTGGACCTTTAACCCTCCATTACATTCAAGGAAATTAGCAGAAAATCTAGTTATGACTATTAGCTCTTCTAGAAATTGCATATAAATAGGTGCTACTAATTGCAGAAGAAATGACTATAGCTCAATATGTTTTCTCTTTCAATTCCTCTTTCCATCAAGTAAGAATTCACATATGTATTTGAAAATTATGTTATAGGAAAATTCTTTGCTTCCATTTTGAACATTTGATATTGTAAATGGCAGCTATACACAGTGTTTATTATAAGTGTTTATATTTGGATATCTTTAGAAGACTTAGGAAAGGTGGCAATGTATAATAGCTGAACTCTGTCCCAGGAACTGAGCTACCTGCTTGTAAATCTGACTTTGTTCCTAACAACTGTGAAACCATGGAGTGCTAGACAATGTGCACAACTCCTCTGTGCTCAGTTTCCCTGCCTGTAAAATTGGGGTAATATTAATCCAAAGTAATATTGACATGTGGATTGTTGCTACGTAATGTTGATGAGAGTAAATGGTGTTTAGGTGGTTCATAGTCTGCTCATTCTCCTCTGCATTATTAAGTGTACAGCACGATGCCTGGCAAAGTGTAAGTGATCAGCAAAAGGTATTCCCAGTGCATGCATAGAGCTCTCCAGATCATGCAGGCACTTTGGGAACTGGTGTGGAAGTCAGAACAGAATTTAGCCATAGGATTTGGCGTGTGTTTCTGTCTTCTATAAGATTCTTAGAGAAGATGTGAAATGATCAGATATATTTCATTTGTGGTTACAAATCTTAAAAGCAAGAATAATTATTTAAGGTTTTTTTTCCATAGCAATGCAGATACTGGATGATTATCTGGAATTAACTGAAAAGAATACTGCTTCACAAAAGTGTGAGCTTGAGCATCCAGGACCTCAGGATCTTTATTTTCATCTGCCTGTCAGATGCCCTTACAAAAGGATAGGAATTTCCTGGAGATGCACAATAAACTTTTTCAAAAGAAGTACCCAATTTTCCAAAGAGAAGCAGTATTGTAAGGTTGCTTGTGTTTTGAAGGAAATTCTGATCCAGGCTTAAAGAGGTAAATTCACCCTATGCTTAGCTTAGCGATAGTGTGGGTCTGAGCATGTGAGATGGTAGAGATCTAGCCATCATTATATGTCCTGTGCATCCCTTTCCCGCTCAAGCAGGGGCTGAGCTTGCTCCCATGATTAGGTTATGCTAAGTGTCACAGCTGACTTTAAGACAGGAAATTTATCCTGCATTAGCCTTACTTATTAGGTCAGCCAATAAAGGGAATAGTCTCTTCCTTTTGACAGAGAGAGATTCTTTATTACTGGCTTGAGAGATGGGGATAAGGGAGACATGGTGAGAACTTGAGTGTGGGCTGTAGAGTTGCGAATTACCCTGGACAATAGGTCACAAGAAAATGGGGACATCAGTCCTGCAACCACTGAACTCTGCCAATAACCATGGGAGATTATAATGGGATTTTAAATTCCAGAGAAGAACGCAGACAGGCTGAAACCTTTGTGTCTGCCTTGTGAGACCCTGAGTTCTCAATTACACCATGTGCAGACCTGTGCCCTACAGAATGGTGAGATAATAAATGGGCATGATTTTAAGCCATTAAACATGTGGTAATTTCCTGCACAGCAATGGAGAACTAGTTAATGTACTGAAAAGCTGTCAGGCTCAGAGCGCTTGATCCAGAGTTCTAACTTGTACTAGGAAGCTCAAATTTTATCAACAAGTACTGCCAGAAAAGAAACTCAATTGATTCATTTAATGACAATGTATATCAAAAATTCAAGCTTGGATAGCCTCAAACTTTCAGTTTTTTTTTCTTTTTTTATCAAGAAACAGCAAGTAAAATATGCCAACTTTTTACTCATCATTGCTTTTGCACTATTGATGCATTTATCAATATAGTAGAAAAGGGAAAATAATATTTCATACAATTATTTTTAAATAAAATTTCTAACTTTCTGAAATTATCCCAGGGACCTGGCCTAGGGGTTTGTGAGCTACACTTAAGCACTGTTGGGTGGAAAAGAGCATGTGCTTGTGGAAATCAATGACAACAGCTGATTGATTACATTCTACTTTCTCCCTTTTTGAACTTGGAGGTCAAATTATCTTCCCAGGCACTTTTACTGGTTCAGATAATCAAGGTCAAATCACCTATTGGTGGGGCAGTAATGTCCAGGGGTAATAAAACTATAGATAGAGAAAAGTGTTAAACAGAATCAGACTAGGTAAGCCCTGCCTCATGGTGCTGCCTATACCCTGGAAGTTCTCTATGCTGTGGGTTTAGCACAACTCAGAGAAAACAGTAGGAATTTGATAACTCCAGAATCACACTCATTTGTCCATCACCAGGCACCAAGAGCTAACATTACATAGCTTGCCCCTCAGATTTTACTTTTTCTCTGAGATGTTTTTTATTACGTTTGGTCCTTGTGAACTTTTAGAAAATTTTATGATTCATAGAATCTGTTTATAAATATTGATAAAGCTGAGTTTTTCCAGACATTATGGGGCCATATGCAAATCTGAAAAATTATATTATAAAACATGCAAATATTATAGATATATTCTCCATAAGGAAGATGAGATACTTTATAACTTTACCAACTTATATTATTCACAGAGGGAACTATTTAGGTCTACATTCTGGACACATGTTTACATAGAAGAGAGATAACAATTCTATTTTGAAAAGCACATCTATGGTGCAAATTAATAGTATCCCAACTTAATTGACATGCAGAATTCTTTAGCAATGAATATAAAATGAAGGAGCAAGTAAGTAATTGTTCTTTCTTAGTAAATTACTGTCTCTAATTTAATTTGTAATATTACAATTAATAATAGAAATTGGCACTGGCACAGTGGCACTCACCTGTAATCCCAGTGGCTCAGGAGGCTGTGGCAGGAAGATTGTGAGTTCAAAGACACCATCAGCAAATACAAGGTGCTAAGCAACACAGTGAGACCCTGTCTCTAAAAAAAATTACAAAATAGGGCCAGAGGGATATGGCTCAGTAGTCAAGTGTCCCTGAATCACTGCCCCTGGTACAAAAAAAAAATTTGCATATAGCCAAGCAGAGTGGTAGATAGTTATCATACCAGCAGCTTAGGAAGCTGAAGCAGAAGGATCACAATTTAGAAAGACCCTCAACAACTTAGTGAGATCCTATCTCAAAATAAATTAAAAAGGATTGTGAATATGCTCAATGGTAAAATGTCTCTGGATTAAGTCCCCAGTGCAAAAAAAAAATTTGCAATGATTGTTCATATATTCTAACTTCGATAAAGTAAATTCTGTAATAGGGGAAATACAGCATTTGTAGGCTGATAGAAAATAAAAACAAGATATGTGAACGTATCATAGGAGCACATCAGTATAATTGAATCAGAATATTCTATCACTGAAATGGTAGGTTATTAATCCATATTTATCATACCGTTTTTAGTAAATAAATTAATCAGAGAAACTATTAGAGAAACAAATAGTGTTCTTTTCACCTCTTCTTTTTCTCCTCCTCCTCCTCCTCCTCCTCCTCCTCCTCTTATTCTTCTTCTTTGTAGAAAGAATGCTTGATGTTATATCCATACTCTTAACAATATTATAAGTGCACCATTCTTCTTGTTACCTATAGGCACAATGTTGTCTTGTGTAACTTATTTTATATTATTATTTTATTTTATTTTTGTACCAGGGGATTGCACTTGGCGGCACTCAGCTGCCACATCCCCAGTCCTGTTTCGTATTTTATTTAGAGACAGTGTCTCACAGAGTTTCTCAGTACCTTGCAGTTGTTGAGGCTGGCTTTGAACTCGAGATCCTCCTGTCTCAGCCTCCTCAGCCACTGGGATTACAGGCATGCGTCACTGCATCCAGATTGTATAACTTTTAGTATGCACATCCCCAAGCTTTTCATCTTTTCTGTCTGTTGTCTTGCCCCTGTTTTAAATTATCCCATCTTCCTTATATACCTGATATGATTTCCAAACTTTCTGGCTTTGTAACATCTCAGGTGTAGCCAAGTTGATGTTTACTAAATTATTCTGTCTGATATCAACTATAACTAAACTGATATGAAGTATATTGATTGACCATTGCAAAACTATACTAGAATTCAGTAATGGGAATGTACCTGGAAAAGTTTTGAAATTAAACAGCATGTTTCTAAGTAATCATAGGTAAAAGAGGAACTTACAAATGAAAACAGCAATATTTTAAATTAAAGTAATATAAAAACAATAGTCAAAATTTGTCCAATACTAGTAAGGTGGTACTTAGAGAAAAATGTATAATAATATCATGCTTCTTTTATAAAATAGGAAAATTCATAGGTTAATGTTCTAAATTTATCCCTCAATAAGTTAGAGAAAGGGAAGTATATTAAACTTAACCCAAATAGACAAAAGGAAACAAAATAGTTGAAAGCAATGACATCAAGACCAAAAATATTAGTAAAAAATTGGTGATACTGAAAATTGGTGTTTTTAAAGTAAGTCATCGGTTACCAATTTAAAAAAAATTTAAAAGATGGCATCATAGCAGATACTACAAATATTAAAACTGTGAATATGTAATACTGTGAAAAATCTCAATATGTCTACAAAACTAACAACACAAAGGTAGTCAACAATTTAATTGAGCAACATAAAATAACTAAGATAATTCAGTGTATAGCCCTTTATATTTTTCAAAATTGAATTTTAGCTAAAGGCTTTTTAAGAAGGAAATTTTCAAGTCGAGACAGCTTTGTTGATAATTCTACCAAGTATTTAAAGAGGAAACAGTTTAGATGTTAGATAAAGTATGCCAGATTTTTTTAAAGGAACACAATTAATTTGTAGGTGAAGATAATACTGACACCAACTCCAGAAAAAAAAAATTAGAGACCAATATTCCTCATGAATACAATGAACCACAATATGTTATAAACTTATTACACCAATATAGTACAATAATATTATGTCATGTCCAACTAGCATTTTTCCTTGAGATGAAAGGTTACTACAATATTTTGGAAATTAATTTATTTTAATCACAATATACTAAAGGAGAAAAAACACAGCATAATTTCAATAGTTGTGGAGGAAAGCATTTGATAAAGCTCGTTTCTATTCACAGTGCTATAAAATTCTCAGCAAAATAAAACATAAGGAAGCTTCCTCAAACTGATACAAGAAAAGAAATAAAAGACATTCAGATGGAAGACAAAATTAAATTTTGATGATATAATTGTTTATGTAGAAAATTCTACAATATATATAAAATACTAGAAATAATAGTTGATTTGTGAGATTACACCATCAAAGACCAATAAACAAAGTCAACTTTTTTGTATACTGGCAAAAATTAGAAATTATATCTTTTAAAAATCATGCTATTTGTTACAAAATACTCTGCATTATAGAAAAAGGTATCTCAAAAGTAGTTGTAGCCTGAATTTAAAACCTAAGTTTCTGGAAGAAAACATAGAAAGAAAAAAAATTATCTTTGGAAAGAGTTTTTTATTTATGACATTAAAATCATGATTCATAAAAGAAAACCCCAAAATTAGACTTCACATCAAACATTTAAAAATCTACAATTTTTTTTTTTTTTTTGCTTTTTGAAAACCCCTAGTAAGAAAATGAAAACACATCATACACTGGAAGAAAATATTTGCAATACACATGTATAGTAGTTATTTGTATCTGATATAATATTGAATCTCAATAGTATGAACACACACACACACACACACACACACACACACACACAAACACAGCCCAATAAAAAGCAGGCAAATTGCTTCAATAGACTAGAGAAGATATATATAGAGAAAATGAGCACATGAAAGCACTCTCTTCATCAATGACCATTTAGGAAATAAAAATTAAAATCACGATAAGATGCCATACTCTCCTGTTAAATTGCCAAAAGTAAAAAAAAAAAAAAAAAAATACACAAAAATTGCTACCAAGTACTGGTGAGGATGTAGAGTGATTAGAATATTCATATATTATTGGTGAAAATGCTGACCATTTCAGACACTTTGTAGAAGAGGTGGACTCTTTCTTTCAGAGTTAACGACACATTTATCATATGATCAATCAATCCTGTCTCTAGTCACTTACCATGGAATAAAAATGAAAATATAGGTTCAAACAGAAACCTATAAGCAAATGTTCACATCAGCTGTCCTCCTAACTGCTAAAAAATGAAAACTGCTTTTAGTTTTCAAATGCTCAAGCTGCAAGATAAACCATGAAAATGAACTCTAAATAGCAGCGACAAGTTCTAAAGCATGGATATATTCATCAAATACACAAAATCAACTCATAAAGCTACATGAAAAAATCAGTATCAGTACATGCATATATGTGTATGTGTGTGTGTGTGTGTGTGTGCGCACACACATATACGCACACCTATATATATATATAGGAATCCTGGAGGAGTGTCTGTTAGGCTGAATTTGATCACTACCCCTGATAGGGGTACAGTGGAGTACAGAAGGAACACATCTCCAAGTGAACATCAATGTGATTTTACTAAAACATGCAGAAAAGAATGATGTCCAGGGGCTGGTGCTGGGGCTTAGCAGTAGCACACTTGCCTGGCATGTGTGAGGCACTAGGTTCGATTCTCAGAACCACATATAAATAAATAAATAAAATAAAGATCTATCAACAATCAAAAAAAAAGAAAAAGGAAAAAAGAATGAGGTTCATTTAAAATTGTACATAAATGCATAGATACAAAAAATGCATACATGTCTAGTTTTTATCTATGCTTATTAAAAACTCATCAATAAGAAGTACCAAAAACATGCTTAAAAATTCAAGGGAAACTGTATTAATCTCTGAATGACAGAGCTAATGGAAGTTCCCCTTACAGTCAACCTATTTTGAGTCTATTTCTTGGATGTTGGTGTGTATTAACCATTTATTTTATGTTTTAGCACTTATATGATGAAAATATGCTTTAATGAACAGTGAAATTAAATGGTGAGTTTAATATTACAGTCTGCTCACGGGAGCATAAGGACATTAGTGGATTTACACATTAAATTTATTAAAGTATTTTCATTCCTTTTGCTTCCTACAGTCCTCTAAGAAGTGCAGATAAAAAGCAGAAAGGGAACTTGACGTTGTACATTTGTGTGATGTATACAATATTCCCACAGTATGTGTAAGAAGTACTTTCTACAACACATAGCAAGTAAAATAATTAAATAAAATGGATCCCAAATGTATTCTGAAGTCTATTTCTGTCTGATATTCATAGTGGATACCAACGAGATCACCGCAAACTGAGTTCACAGAGACAGTGGGACCCCAGCTCAGCACACCTAACAAGAGTTTACATTTCCTCTATACTCAGTACATAGTTGCTCGTATGAAACTCATGAGAAAGTTTAAGTAATGCATGACTGCAGCAGGGAGCAGCCATAGAAAGTCTCTAAAAAGCCACATAAAAATAAAAATTGACTCCCAAATCAGCCACAAAGTCACCAGAATTTTCTATATGATTTTTGAGAAAAATGCAACCATTGAATCTTGATAAGAAATGTAAAGTTAATTGAACGTTCATTATTAAACAAGAATTTAACAAAATTGATCCACTTAAGGTACTCGCAAGGGCTCTGGGTGTTAGGTAATTGTAACTTCATTTAACACAAAAGTTCACAAAGGCCCAATGACCTTCAACCTGATGTTCTTCGAGGTTACATGGTCCAAAGGCCTGCTAAATGAATGAGCCAAAGTTCAAACTGAAGTTTTACTGATTGCACTCCATCAAGTTTCCCTCTTCCACAATTAGCTACTATATATCCTTTCATTATATTTCATGAAATGGCCTTACAGTGATATGACTGTGGCAGCACCACATTTATTGGTACTCAGAGCGTGCAAAAATGTATTAGCATCAGACTTCTTCAGAGCAACCATCTTAATTTGTGTGATTTTTTTTCTACAGACCTGGATTTTTAAATATTAAATTTACCCAAAGGCATCTCTATATAACACAAATTGAAGCGGAGGCACTGATTACTTTCTGTTCCAGAAATCTTTAAGCAACCAATCCCAAAAACTCAGATCAGCATATTCACTTTGGGAAATGGGAATTTGAAGAATGACCATCAACCCTGCTTAAATTCTATCAAAACTCACAGTTAGAAAAGCACGGGGAATATAATAAGTACTTAAGAAACACATAAGTGGTCAGTGTCTCATTTGTCTCAGTCCTCTTTGAAATTGAATTGGCTGCTCAGCCTTCAAAGTTGGGTTAGCTGTGAAAAATATATTTTTAAAGGAATGTATTAAAATTCATTTTGCTTTACCATCTTAACTCAGACCCATGAGGCTGAATCACAGCTGAGTAGAATCACCAAGGATATTGTATTCCCTAAAAACATGAATTTCAATTAAACAGTTCTTACAATTTCGTTATTTAAAAAAATAATAATAATAAGAGCAAAGCAGGAACTTGCTAAGAATTCCACTAAAAGAGACCTGCACTGAAGACACATTTTATCTTGTTCCACTTTGGAGAAGTCGGAACAGGCAGGAGCCAACAAGATGAGACTGACACCAGAGATTAAAAAAAACAAAACAAAACAAAACAAAACCTCAAGAAGAAACAAATGCGGACCTTGTGATATGTCTAATATTTATGAATATGGTATTTAAAAAGGGAAATAAATATATGGGCAAAAGAGAAGTGAAGATTGTAGTAACCAGCATTAGGGATGAGGACCCTGTATTTCTCTAGGTCTTATCAAACAAATTGCGATGAGCTGCATAAAAGATCAAACTAAATAAAAGCTCTGTTGTTGCTTGTTGCCTGTGAGATGGGGCAGTTCTGGTGGAGAAAAAGCACTACATCCAGGATATAGCCTATTTAAATAATTGAGGACACCTTGTGCAAATGAACTAAGAGCAATTTTGTTGATTTTTGTGTGTTTTCATTTTGTTTTGTTCTCAACTTTTAGTGAGCCAACAAAATTAAATGTGGTTATACCTGCCATTTGTATTCTCCAGGACTGTTTTTATTTTTAAGCACAGCATAAAAATATTTGGTTTTCTCATTACTGACCTAGAAAGGTTTCGGCCCATGATCATGTGGTTTCATGCTTCTGGACCTGTGGTGAGGCAGATCAGCATAGCAGGGATGGCATATGTGTTAGTCACTATTTAATTGCTGAGATTAACTGCTGACAAGCTATGCATGGCGGTGCATATCTGTAATCCCAGCAGTTTGGGAAGCTGAGGCAGTAGGATCACAAGTTCAAAGCCAGCCTCAGCAACTTAGTGAAGCCTTGAGCAATTGAGGGAGACCCCGTCTCAAAATAAAATATAAAGGGCTGGAGATATGACTCAGTGGTTGAGTGCCCTAGAGTTTAATCCCTGGTGCCCAAAAAATAAGCAAATAATCTTACCATCTATCACAACATAAATGAATCTTGTTATTGTTTGAAGGCTGTTTGTCTATCAAAGTTTTGTTAGACACTTAGTTATCAGGGTAATAATGATAGAAGGTGGTAGGACCTTTAAAGAGTAGGGCCAGGTAGGAGGTCATTAGAAACACTATCTTTGAAAGAAATTAAGATAGTTCTTCTGGGAATATTGCTTGGTTACCCAGAGAAGGTTGTTGTAAAAGATACTAAGAACTTCCTCTAGCCCTGACTTCCTATCTAGCAATATGATCTCTCTCTCCCTCATGCTTCCATAGTTGTGTTACCATCTACCATGTCAGTGGAACAGCCAGGGAATCCTTCCTAGAGCTAATGCAATGTACTTTGGACTTTCAGTCTCCAAAACTGCAGGGTACATAAACTTCTTCTTTTTATAATTACCCAGTTTCAAGTGCTTCATTACAGTAACAGAAAATGAACTAATACAAACCCAGAGAGGTATGAGTGTACCATTTTCCCCACATCCCTGCCAAAATTTACTGTTGCCTGTATTCTTGATGATTGCCATTCTTACTGGGGTGAGATACAATCTTAGTTTTGATTTGCATTTCTCTAACTGCTAAAGATGTTTAAAAATTTTTTCAAATATTTTTTGATTGATTGTATTTCTTCTTTTGTGAAGTGTCTGTTCAAAATAAGCCAATCCTGAATAAAGCAAAGGCCTAATGTTTTCTCTGATAATGGATGATAATTCACAATAAAGGGAGGGGGCACTAAGGAAGAATAGAGTTACTTTAGGTAGAGGGAAGTGAAGGGAGTGTGGGGGAGGGGATGTGGGAATAGGAATGACAGTAGAATGAAACAGACATCATTACCTTATGTACATGTATGACTGCATGACATGTGATTCTACAACATGTACAATTAGAAAACTGAGAAATTATACCTTATTTACATATATCAAAGTGCATAAATGCATTCTACTGTCATGTATAACTAATTGAAATAATAATAAAGAAAGAAAGCC
The DNA here is from genome assembly GCF_964194105.1 of Spermophilus citellus. Lineage (NCBI taxonomy): Eukaryota > Metazoa > Chordata > Mammalia > Rodentia > Sciuridae > Spermophilus > Spermophilus citellus. Next base: position 21,445,051 of record NC_138189.1, on the reverse strand, counting down.
CAGAGAACATTATTCTAAGTGAAATACACCAGACACTGAAAGAAAAACAGTGAATGATCCCCTTGTTCCCCTTCTGTTCTCCCCAACCTTAACTCCCTGGTTTCTACCTCCTAAATTTTTTTATTTTTATTATCCTATGTCAAGCGGTAGCAAATACATATTTTTCCATAATTAATATGGTTGTCCTCATAAGCCCCACTCAGTGGACTTTTTGGTGTATTTTCCCAGTCTCTCTTACATATGCCCTTTGAGGTCTGGTGGACTCGAAGTGTCTGTGGAAGGCAGGAGTAAGTTGAACACCTATCCTGCAGAATCCATAAATATTCACATTTCTTCTTCCATACAAATAGGTGTTCAGTTCAAGAGTACCTCTTTCATCATGTGATTCTTTTTTTTAATGTTTTCTTTTTTTATTGATTATTTAAAGCATTACATAGCTTATGATATATCATCTTTCATACATTTGACTCAAATTGTGTTTTGAACTCCCATTTTCACCCCAAATACAGATTGCAGAATCACATCTGTCACATATTCACATTTTTACATAATGCCATATTAGTGACTGTTGTATTCTGCTACCTTTCCTATCCCCTACTATCCCCCCTCCCCTCCCCTCCCCTCCCATCTTCCCTCTCTACCTCCCCTGCTGTTGTTCAATTCTCTCCCTTTTTTTTCCCTCCCCCTTGCCCCTCATGACCTCTTATAATTTTATGTATCATTGAAGGTCTCCTACCATTTCCGTATGCTTTCCCTTCTCTCTCCGTTTCTCTCCCCCCATTCGTCTTTGTTCATCATGTGATTCTTTACTCCACAGCCCACCTGAATTTTTAACTTTGTGGATCTGACAGACTCCATTGAAATAAGCAATACTAGAGAGTGCCCATTTGGTGTCACATTATCATGCACTCTGTTTCTACCAGGGCCCAGGAGCATTCCAAGGAAACTTACTTTAGTTATATTATTTCCTGCTCTGACACAACCCTTTTCCAGGACCTAACGAGACTTGCATCTCAGTTCCCCTGTACCACATGGGATTTTGCCCACCAAGATATCTCTAAAGTTGCAGATCATTCCAGATTATAGAGTCAATGTGATAAGGCTATTAAGCACATCTAAGCCCAGATGTGCTTTAGTGATTTGTCCTACTCTTTGCCCCCAAAAGCTATAGGACTTGTATCCACCAGTATATGGGTCAGATCATTTTCCAGTTGGAAAATACTGCTTCTAGAACATTTTTACCTATCAGTTGTATAGCTGTGATATTCCATTTTTTATTTGGAGACAATGTTCTGTTATACTTCTCATCAACCAAACCCTAAAATGCTTATTGATCATCATTAATCCCTTAAAATGGGTAGGACTCATCTCCCACGTTCAGTGGTTCATGAGTCTCACAAGACCTCCAATTTACAAAGTATGTTGTCTTTATTCAGTCTGATGTCATAGATCAATATGGATGTCTATTTGGTCCAGTCTAGACAGAGGGTAAGAGAGTCAATAATTTATCCTTGAAGCAAAACTAGAAGTGTCTATTATTGTTGGCTTCATATGAATGCTATTTCTGATCCTCTTTTCTCATTAGGATAGAGAACAATGTGTTTACAACATTTCTGCTGCATTCTCCAACTTGTGCTTTATTCATCTTCTCTAGCAAATAAACCAGATGAAGTAAGCAGCTGTAGGTGAGACTACCATTTGTTGTGTTAAAAAGTAGAAGGCAATATCATCTTATAGTGCTCATATGATTTAAAGTACAGAGGCAAAGATCAAGCTGGTGAGTTTAAGTACTTTTACCCTTATAACCCTTAGACCCTTTGAGAAGGTGCTGTACTGTCTTGCCTGCATACTCCCACTCAATACCTATTATCACAATTAACTTATTTTGGCCAGAAAGAGATGTTTCAGTGGATTATACTTTTCCCTTTCAGCCATGGTATTCCTTGTTTCACAGACTGAGTGTGCAATGAAAAAGCTACACATACTACTAAGCGTGGCAATTCCAATTATGTATTCAGAAAGCTGGTAAACACTACCAAATGGAGCTGCAGACTGAGTGTATCCAATATATATTGTACTTAGTCTGGGATTCCACTTACTACCTGGCTCTTGTGTCCCCTTGCTAACAATGACATCACAGTTAGCAACACTTCAAGAAATTGATACCAATGGCAGTTCAAACACTGTGTCTGACATTCCTTGAAATGCTTGAACATTTCTGTCTTCCCAAGAAAATGTCTGAAAGTGTAATGGGATAAAAACTGAAAATGCAGGACAAATAGCTTTTTCCTTTCTTCCATGATTTCTTTCTTTCTCAAATTAAAATGGTGGATTTTACCTATTATCTAACACACCTTATTTCAGGCACGAGGATATTTATCTGGAAAGTGCATATGCTTACATTTCATGCCTCCTGCCCCCGTTCTGGGTATCTGTGCTACGAACTCCAACAGGATCCATGGGAAATGCAAGTTACTGGGAGAGAGTGGAAAGGGAACAAGTCCCAGGGAAGTAGGGAGGTAGAAGGAGGCAGGGCCATGTGTAGATTAAAGCTCCAAATCCTTAACAGATGCTGCCTGGTTCCTTTGGACTTCAATTTTATATAACACAGATTAAAAGATAAAATTATTAAGAATTCCAAGAAGGTGATTGCCAAGCAATAAATCTAAGTACCAATCATTTTTTTTTTGCACAGGTCCCTGTCCAGCTGCACTGGTTTCCTGTAATGAAAACATTCCTGGATGTAAGTTCCTTTGGGGAAGAACTTCAGGTATCATCTTTGTGAATATTTGCCATGATATTGCAGGGTTTTTCACATTGGAGGTCAGAGTTTCCCTTCAGTCAATAATTCTGGGTTACAAAATGGCTCACTTTTATTTTTAATCTATCATATATGCCTATATCATGTTGGATGACATCCTATTTGTCCTTATGAATATATTCTTCAATTAACTGGCTCTTTAACTCTTTGTGGCATGTGCCCATAAGCAGAAATCCAAATCTGCCACTTAGACAGTAATTACACTCATCTAACTTCTGGTGATTAAATACCTCCAAAGTGGGTTCTATTATTTCAGGGATCCATTATCTATTAATAAATTATATTAAAAATATTAACACTATTGATTATTAATTATATTATCACACAGTCAAACCTTGTTATGCAATGGCATGTTCTGGTTTAAAGCCTTGTCTTACAGAATGGTCTCTGTATTTCAGGTTCATTGTGTTTTGTTTTTATTTCTCTAAGAGACAAAATTACATTTTAGTTTTGATATCAAAGTAAATATGGTTACCTGGACTGATGAAGAGTATTAGAATTGGGGGTAGCATTTTTAAGTAGATTTTTATTTTAAATTATCCTGTCTTCTCTCTTTGGCCTCCCCTCCCCTTATGAGTTAGGCCTAAACTATTGAACATTTCATTGGTCATTTTTCGGGGTTCTCTAGAGGAACATAACTAACAGGATATGTACATCCATATGTGTGATCATATAAAGGGATTTATTAGATTGGCTTATGTTATCTGAACTTGGATATCCCCACAATGGCCAACTGTAGGCTGGAGAACCAGGGGAAACAGTAATCCAAGAAGATAAAAGTAATCCAGGAAGCTAGAATCACAGCCCCAGTCTGAGACTGAAGGCCTAGGAACTCCTAAGAGTCACTGATGGGATTTCACTTTGGAAGAATAAAGGATCTGGAGTTCAATATTATTAGGTGACACTCAAGAAAAACAAAGCTGAAATCCTTGAAACTCTCTATCTTCCACTTTTTGTTCCACCTAGGGCCACAGCCTATTGAATGGTGCACACCCACATTCATGATGGTTCTTCCCTATCAGTTTGGTTCTATAAGCTAATTATCTTGGAAAACATCCAGTGAACATACCCAGTAGTCTGTAATCTTACATGCTTCCTAGGCACTCATATTGACAATCCAGTTTAGCTATCACAAGTGGTTCTGGTGCCCTCTGGCCTACCCATTCTTTATCTCAAAGAAAATGGTGAATCATCCAAGGATTCTTGTGTAACACAATCAATATGGAGTTTTCTAGCCTTTTGAGATATTTTACTTCCATCATTTTCAGATCCCTGGAGACGTTTATTATCTCTTTCTCTACCTGGCAGAAAGATTCTAGCATTCAACTCTACTTAATGTGGGTCATCTCTTTTTTCATATTTCTAGGAGCCATCCTAATAGCTAGCTTAGAAATCTCCTAGGACTCTAGGAGCATTCAAGATAATCACTTTCAAAGCAATAAACCTTTCTCTGTCTAATCATGTGATTAAGCACCTTTGATCAATCACCATAAAAATCCAATTCCAAGCATGTACCTAGGATCCTTGGTCTTTTGTGGGTTATGGTTAGGTCTTTCAGCCTCTTCGAGATGTAGTTCCTTCTCTCCTTTACTGGACACCCTATGTGTTTAGCTGGATGCCTAGTAACTTAACAAGAAAGAGGATGAGAGGGCAGTTCCTAATGGGAATGTACTGCTACTGATCTTAAGGAATGAAGTAGTGTTGATTGGGAGTTTTAGTCCACTTCAGCAGTTTCAGAAGTTTTGGAAATATTGGGCAATTTAAAATGTCCAGGAGTGCCAGGCATGGTGGTGTATGCCTGTAATCCCAGCAGCTCAGGAGGCTGAGGTAGGAGGATTACAAATTCAAAGGGAGCCTCAGCAATTTAGTGAGGCTCTAAGCAATTTAGTAAAGCCCAGTCTCAAAATTAAAAAAAAAAATTAAAAAGGGGGACCAGTATGTGGCTCAATGGTCAAGCACCCCTGAGTTTAATCCCTAGTACCCCCCAAAATCTAGGATAATCCCCCCAAATGGCCCTATTTCCATTTATTTGCAACTAATGCCTCATCTTGGCATAACAAACATCTTTGATTAGCATTTAACATGCTGTCCTCTAAAATCCAGCCTCTCTATTAAGTTTTGGCCCTTGTTCTCAGATTCTCTGCAGGAGATAGGCTCTCTTTTATAGGCTACCAGGAAACCAGTGCCTTTCATACTCAGTTTTCAATTGCTAGATAATCCCTAGGGACTTTTGTCATCATTATCTAGCTCACAATAGCACATAGCAATAGCCTTCCAAACTACTTTTTAACAAAACTCACACATTATACTAGCTAGTGAATTTTCTTCTACTAATACACCGACTCCATTTACCATAAGTTAGTTTTAGCAATTACACTGTCACCTAAACCAGGGAATGTCTTCTGGTTCCACCTACCACTGCTAACTAACAGGAAAGTGATTCAGCTTCATAATTGCATTTTATCCTTCTCTTTCTTGGGACATTCCTGGTATCAGCTACTGCAGATGGTGTTTTCTATAAGCAGAAGCTGAGATGAAATGTTGTACATAGGATGTTTTAGAGGGATCAACATTTGTGGAAGGGAGGGTTAGTCAGCTTTTCACAGCTGTGATTAAAAAACCTAACAAGAAGAATTTAGAGGAGAAAAGATTTATTTTGGCTCACGGTTTCAGAGGATTGAGTCCACAGATGGCCAGTTTTGAGGCAGAAACATCATGATTGAAATGCATGGTGGAGGAGAGCTGTCCAGTTCATGACCTCAGAAAGCAGACATAAAAGGGAGGTTAGGAAAAAGAAAAACCCTTCCAGAGCATGCCCCCAGTGACCTACCTCCTCTTGCTAAGTTCCAACTCCCAGTAGTCCAGCCAGCCATCAGAGGATTAATACACTGATGAGTTGAGAGTCCTTATGATCTAATCATTTCCTGAAAACCCAATCTCCGAATCTTACTGCATTGAGAACAATACTTTCAATACAAGAGTTTGTTGGGAACATTCCATATCCAAAAAACAACAAAGGCAGAGAAAGCAAGATTAGGTAGAGAAAAATGTCTATGTTTTTGAACTAAGAGAGCCACAACCAACTCCACAGAAAGCTCGTGTTATAAATAATCCATCAGATGTGTCTTGTGTTAACCCCAAATACCTAAACCATTAAGGCACTGCCAGCATTGGTCATTGCCTGTGGGCCATCAGGGGTAAGATATACTCTTGAGTAATTTGGTTCCCTTTATCTGAGGTTAAAAAAAAAGACATCTGGTGACTCTGCTGTTATCATTGCATACTTCCTTCAAGGGAGATCTGTACAGTTCACACCTGTGTCCACCATTCTGCTGTATCCTACCTCCTAATGAATATATCTTGATGAAGTTGGGGGTTGGCAGTGAAGAACTTATAGGAAGTGAAAGGTGGTCTACAAATTCATCTGAAGTTCACATAGAGCCCCTCTGACTTCATTGAATCAGGATGCTTCATGGAATGTAGATAGTGAAGTTGGGTTTCGATGAAAATTCATGATCTGATGTCTTCTGGCTTGACACAAGACCAGCAGCTTCCATCAAACAAGTAAATTATCATCATGTTGGCCATCCATTACAGAGAAGCTTTCTGAGTCTACCTTCAATCATGTGTCTGGCCTTGTGCTTAGTGGTTTACTAGAACATTTGTTATTGGTTCAGTTCACTTATTACCTAGAAAGTTCTTATAACTCTAAATTTTCTACTTTTCAAGTTCAATTTTATGGCAACATCCTCTTTTGAATTATGGACAAGGACACTCTATTCATCACATCTTCTCATTGCTTCACTCTAATTTCTAATTTTGCTTTCTAGGCTATGTGGCTGAAATATAAACAGAAGGGATCTGAGTCACTTCCAAAATGAGGCACTAAAAAGCTGCTATAGAATTCTCCAGAATATTTTTTTTCTACCAAAGTAATTGAGGAAGCAATATGTTCCCAGTGATGGAGGACTTATCAATCATCTCTGGGTATATGGACCACTCAGAGACACAAATGTGATAAATTAATCACCAGTGGAAAATAAATTTTTGCCCCACTAAGCAACTGAGACTTAGTGATTATTTCTTGTAGTAGCTTAATTTTTAAAACATATTATTATAAAGAAAATAAGATGGCACTTGGAGAAATAAACTACAAAGACTCCTTTCCCCGACAATATCAGTATTAACATATCTCAGATCAATAGAGACAAGGGGTTATCTTGAAATTAGACAACTTACAATCTATCGCTTTCTGGATGAAGAGTGGAGAGAGCTCTTGTCCTCTATATGACCTTCAGTATATTTAAACACAAACCACAAAATCCTGGATCTGTCATAGAGACCAGAAAGTCTATACTAAGACATTGAACTTCTGCAAAATACTTGAACAATGCCTGATGATTACTTAGTAAGAGTTCTAAGTGCTCAGTCTTACTATTCTCTAGAATTAAATTCCATGAGAAGATAATTTTACATTATTTCCTCTGGAACTTTTACATTAGCACCTGGAACCCTGCCTAAAACAAAGTAGGTATTCAAACAGTATGTATTAAGGGTGAATGTATGGATAAAAATATTCGATTTTTCCTTCTTTCTATCTAGGTCTCTACTCTTGCTTCTTTTGATGTACTCACTGTCCATGATCAGAATATAGTATATGCTTTCCTTGACTTTCTCTCTTTCATATTTTCTTGCTGCATATTATCACTCACTGATATGTTCCCTACTAGATGGGAAAAATTTTCATGCCAGCCTGTTGGGCCCACTATACACTGAAAGAAAAGTCCTACCTTTAAGGATAGATCTCTTAGGCAGATGTGGAATGCAACAAAAATACAATGATGTGGTTAAATCTGTGAAATTATACTTGTGGAAAAAACATCCTAGCTACATGTTCTTCTACTTTTACAACATTGACCTGGCAGCATTTACCTTCTATTCTGTCCTTTATATTAGAAAACGTGTAAATAAGGTTTACTTTAGTATGAATTTATCAGGATATTTACTACAGAATCATATGTCGTGCTTCAATTGCCTTTACTTACTTACACAGGTCTAAGATTCTGTGAAATTTCCTTGTATTTATTATTTATTTAAGAAAACTATATTAAAAAATAGATCCTTCTTATTTCCCACATACTTCCCTCAAAGATTATGTCTCCCTGCTCTTATGTACCTGGACCACTCTCTAGGAAGACTGCATACTTGGTTTTGTAGGATGATGATAACTTATCTCCTGGCTATGCTTTTTTATTGTGTGGATACTCTGTCATTTTTGTTTCTTGATTTCCTCCCCCGGATTTTTCCTGAGACCACCTTCAAAGAATTTCCTAAGAAACAATATGAGAGAGAAAAACCGTCAGAACAGCATTCCAATTGAATAAGTACACGATAGTTGAAATGAATTTCTTTCAGAACATTAAAGGTGTTGTTGTTCTACTTTTAGTTTGGTTAACTAAATTTTTATTCCAGTCTGTTTTTATTTTCTTTTCCAAAGAGTTTATATTTTTTCCTGTCCAAGTGCTTTCTGACATTTTTTCTTTCTCTGTATTGTTTTTAAAAAATTCAAATTGCTATTTATAAAGTGTGGTTCTTTTTAATCACTTCTTTCTCTGAATCCTCAATAGGCCTTTTCAGCTTGAAGATAATATCCTTTTTTGACAAATCCTCTTTTATTTTCATGATAATGCCCTTTGGTTGATTTTACTTTTCTTTTTGTCTCTAATCCATTTAATAGTAAAATGATGCAATTTTTAATTTGATTCCTCTTTTAACTTCTTTTTTTAATTTTTTTTTTGTTTTTCTACTCCACTTTCTAAAAGATTAGCTCAATAATCATAAAACAACATGTTTATTTAATTTCAGCAGTGGTACTGGTGATTTCCAATCTGGATCAATTTTTATATTTTTTAGGATATTACATATTATAGCTGACTTTTATTATTAATTTTTCTGAATGCCCTAATGGAGTAGAATATGCAGTTTTTTATACTGACTTGATTCAAACCCGACTTCCATCTTCTTCCTGGGTTTTTTCTCCCCCTTTACCTTCCTTGGATTTTTCTTCTTTCAGGCCACAGTCTGTTCTAAAATAGCTGAGAACCACTGTAGTTTAAACACAGTTAGGAATAAGCAAAATGGCAGGCTGAGTAGGGAGCTCAGTGAATGTGAGGAGGCTTACCAACTGGCAGGCTCAACTTGATGGAGAGCAGTTATGGAGGCAGGTAGCATTTCAATATACTGCACTTGGCTCTTGGATAATTAATTTTTCATTATTTATGGGATTGTCTATCTATAAAATGTATTGGATCTTCAAAATTATATATAGTAACAAGAATAAAGGACATGTATATCAACAGGACCCTGATTTAAAAACAGAATTTTGAATATCTTTGACAATCCCCAGTGTAATTTTGATAATGGCATAATAACCCAAGCTGTTCCCTAGAGTTTACCAGGAGATTCACCGTTCACATATGTATTTTCAAACAGAGTATTGTTTTGCTTTGCATGCTTGTGTATAGAAACATATATATGTTCTTATATTGTTATTTTTCATGTCATAATTTTTACGTGATTCATTGATATCGATGCATGTAATAATAGATCATTTATTTCTGCTGTTTCTGCCAAGCATCAGTGGCTATATGAACCAAAGATTAATCACTTTTAACAACATTCCTGCCATAAGAGTTTCTGGGTAAGTAGACAAACCCTGGGAAGGCTAGATAGTGATTATATGTTTTCACATAGGCATTACTTTACCTCCGCCCAAAGTAGATTTGAACAAGCACAGTTTCTCAGTTTTCCTATAGCACTATTGGAAGGAGGTAGGGCCTAGAGAAAGGAAGTTATTTCACTGCAGGCATTTTAGCAACCTTGCCTCCTACTCTCTTTCTCTTTCCCTTCCCGGCTATCTTGATAGGAGCAGATTTCATCCATCACGTGGTCCCAAGCATGATGTTCTACCTCGCCACAGGCCCAAGACAAGTCCAAGTGATTATTAACTGAAACCTCTGAAATTTTTCCTTCTTTTAAGTTATTTCAGGGATTTTTCCCCCCCAGCAACAGAAAGCTAAATAAGAGATGGCATATTCTTTTTTTGTTGTTTCTTGGTGGTATACAGGATCTGTAGTAGTATTTCCTACTGTGTGAGCACCTCACGCATGAGCTATTGAAATAAAGCAGGGCAGCAGCTACGCTAGTTAGAGGCCAGATTCAGAAGCTGCTTACTTCTTGTCATTACTACTCTCCTGACTGTGGCATTATAAATGAGCCTTACTTTTTTTTTCCTATCTTAGGTCTTCCTATAAAAAGCATTTGTAAGTGTGTTTTGCCTAATATTTTTTACTGTTTTGTTATGAGGAGTTATATGTGTTTATAGTCATGTTGGCAGAAAAGCAAGTCCCCACTAATTTACTTTTTATTGTTATTATTTTTAATTCAGCAAAGGTGAATTAGATTGCTCACATCATAAATTGTTATTGTAAGAGGAATGTGCTTAAGCTGTGTGTGTTATGTTGTTAAACTTAGGTATGTCTATTTTCAATTAATTTTCTGGCACATCTTCCAAAATTTGTTCTCTTTTACCTAGCATCTTTTCAATATGAACAACTGCTTCCTAAACTATGTGTAGTCTGCTCTGCTTTACAGCATATGTACTTTTTTATTCCTCCACTCATTTCTTAGTTTCTGTAATCTGTTAAAAGTCTTTTATTTTAAAGGTCCACCTCCTGCTTTTTCCATTGGTATGAGTGTGTTACTTTTAAGAAGATTCTTGTTCAGAAATTAATGGTATCCCAGGAAATAGACGGTATAAAAAAAAAATGTAATCTGGTTTCTTATACTGAAAGCACCACCAGATTCTTTACTCACTTTAGACACCTTAGCATCATTAACTTAAGTTATATCATCTAATCATCATAAGCACTGCGTGAACAACATTACCAACACAGCTGTTTCTCAAAGAAATTCTAAATTAGAATTACTTAATTAAATATAAATTGATTCCACAGTGTTATTCGATCCACATCTTGTGTATAGGTGAGGGGAAAGAACTTCATTTACATATTCGGATGAGAATGGTTTTTAATATAAAATCTAGCTGCAACACAATATATAATAGAAGCACTTACTGCGTCTTGGTAGATAAAGTAGAGATCAGTAAACTAGAATTTAGGGACAAGTTTGTGAAGTTCATAGAATATGATCTTCAGTTTAACCCTTGGATCAACACTAACAGTTGGGCATATCTGAGTCAAACTACCTAATTTATCAATGATATAATTATTTCAAATGCAATGAAATGCTGCCATTTAAAAAATAAATTTTTTAATAGATATATGAAATGAAACACCAGTAAAGCAATTAATGCATTACCTAGAACCTAATAGCTGGTCACAATAATGGTTTATCTTTTCTGTTTCTTGCCTTGCCTTGCCTGACCTTTCAATTTCTTGGAACAATGCCTGCTATAAAACATAGAGATTGACTGGCTAGTTCACTTTGAGAAAAAGAATTGTCTACCCTTTCAGCTCTTATTTTCTTCTCTCTTATCAAAACTTAGTTTCTTGGAGTGAACCCTTGTCCCCAACTCAGCAAGTATATCGTAGGGGCAGAAGTTAGAAGTTGAGTCTCTATATTAGGTACTGCGTGCATAATTTGATTTATTCAAGTGAGTCACAATTTTGCTTGACACATTGCTTCAGCTGTTAAAAATCAATTCAGGTGCTAAATGTCATTGGCAATAAGTTCAGATGACCTTTAGTTTTTGGAAAGTGTATTTAATATTTCTTAATCTATCAACTTGCTAATGTCTACTGGATTTTACCCTTTTGCATAGCCATCCATTTTAAAGGTATTATATGAAAGAAACGTACTCTTTATGCATTGGCAGCCTCTCTCAAACACAGCTGAGGGCTCTGTTCAGCCATCAAACCTCCTTCCCTTACCATAATGTCTAGGATCCTTACAAAAACTTATCTTTGATATTTCTTATATTTATACAAACTATCTGGATGTGATTTCTTACTATTCCTGGGGAGTTACAAATAGATAATCAGAGTTTCATCATCCTTAGCACAGAGGCGTTTGCTGAGATCACAATGGGAAAGAAAGTGTGCTCTCCAGGAATTGATGCTCATGGCTACTGTGATGTTTGTGTTAAGCTAGTTTTCCCTATCAAAAAAATGTATGTCTTGGGCTGGGGATGTGGCTCAAGCGGTAGCGCGCTCACCTGGCATGCGTGTGGGCCCAGGTTCGATCCTCAGCATCACATACAAACAAAGATGTTGTGTCCGCCAAAAACTAAAAAATAAATATTAAAATTCTCTCTCTCTCTCTCTCTCTCTCTCCCCCTCTCTCTCTCTCACTCTCTCTTAAAAAAAATATATGTCTGTAGAGAAAATAAGTCAGTTTATCAACTCCTATTTCTTCTGTAATTGAAAATAGCATTATTAATGCATCCCATGCTGTTAAGTACAAGTATTATATACAATAACTTTGACATAGTCTTGCTCTCAGATGTATATAATTCTATAATGTCTCATAAGTTTGTTTAGAATACCACAGGCCTAAAAAGAGTGTCTTTGAATGACAAGGTATGGTGGGCTTCAAGTAAGAGGTCGGCTTTAAGTGATAGGCAGAACAAAAGTACAGGGAAATAAAACATTTCAGTGCAGGAAAATGTGCGATGTGTATATGTGTGCATGTGCATAGATATTCAGTTTGTGGGAGGGTACATGTATATCAGGATTGAGATAAACTTGCTCAAAGATGAACATTAGATATTGAGGATATAACTACAACCTGCAAGGCTTCAAGAATATTAAACTTAGGTGCCTGAGTGCTATGGACATTCTTGCTCAGTCTCATAGTTCTCTTTCTCTCTTCAAGTCTGCTTTGCCTTTCTGTTTTGCTACAGAAAACTTTCCTTGTGCTGTCTACATGGTTTCTCAGAGCTTAAGTGTTTATTTCTCTTTCATTCAAAGTTTGACCATACTGGGCTTGCTATCTCTTAGTCATTCATCATTATTCTATTTTGTTTAAGGTCTGTCCCCCGCACCAAGCAATTTTTCTAAATCATCAAATTCATATTAAAGAAATATGGATTATTTGAGTCTCATGTATGTGCTAGGTGAATAGGGTAAGAAAGTGGCTTTAGTTCTTACCAAATAAGAGAGAAATAGGTTAACCACCCTACTTACACGCCCACTTGTGTGGTAGCTGTTTGTTGGACATCCAACTCATTTCAAATGTAAAAAAATTAATGTATGCAGTAATAAAACTAAAAAATAAAATAAAACTAAAAAAGTTAGTTGGAGGTGATATCAAGATGACTTTAAATGAAATTCTATGGAGTTACAATTTTATTCTTTATAGAAGTACAATTCATTAAAATATTTAAATAGGGATTTTATACTATCAGCAGTTATCTATAGGTAGATTTATATGAAAGGAAAATGAAGACTTAAGGACCATGTCAAAAAAGACTCAATTTTTTAAATTAAAGATGACGATTTGGACTTTATGTCACTGAGACTGTATAGGAGACTGTCTAGTATGAAATTGAGTCAGATGAACTTGGTATTTCATTTTTCTATATGAATAAGAGAGAGGTGGGTGAGAGAATGTAAACAATTAATTCTTCAAAGATAATGTATGAGTCAGCTTTTCATCTGTGTGACAAAATGTCTGAGAAAAACAACTTAAAGAGGAGAAATTTCTTTTGGCTCAGGGTTTCAGAAATTTCAGTCCGTGCTTTGGAGCTGTGATAAGGCAGAGTGCTATGACACAAGACTGTGGCAGAGTGAAGCTATTCAGCTTCTGGCACCTGGGGAAATGGAGAGAAATAGTGTGGGCAAAGGTCTACTTCCCAATGATACACGCACAAGGGCCCACTCCCTCCAACTAGGTGCCACCTCCCAACAGTCCATTCAAATTATGAAACCATTAATGGCTTAATCCACTGATGAGGTTAAAGCCCCCATGACACAATCATGTCCTAAAAGCCCCACCTGTGAACATTGCTATACTGGGGTCCAAGGCTTCAACACATGAGCCTTTGGGGGACGACTGAGATCCAAACCACAATAGAGACTTTTCAAATCTTTTAAACAGGACATGAAGTGATTTAAAAAAAAAAAAAACTCATTTTCTGTCATCTTCTTTCATAGATACAGCCCAAAGGCTTATCTTTGTGAGTTTATTGAGTGAAGACTAGAACGGGTTTATGACACTGAATTCTAAAGGAATGATGCCGTGGCATAGGACTCTCAGGAGAAAGCTATCCTACATAATGGATTGTCATACATAATCAATAGCAGTGAAAGGAAAAGGAAACCATATAGACAAATTAGTTTTGAAAATGCTGAGTTAAGCAATTTTAAAGAAGTTTCTTACTCCCAGGGCAACTTCAGACCTTTAATATATAAATGTTTGTGAGAATCTTTAAAAGCAGCTGTGTAGTGTGCAGAGTCTCCCAGATGACCATGAAACTACTTTTTAGAGGGAAACCTCTGTGGACTAATATTGCTTGAAACTCAGTATGAAATTCTGCTAAATGTAGCACTTTCTTAGGATCAAAAATGCTATTTCCATGGTGAATATCATTTAGGATATTTCTCCTTAGAGTAAAATAATTCAGCTAGAATCAGAAGATACACATTGCACTGTAGGAAAATGACTTGGAGTAATTACAAAATGAAAATGGCTCGTCTTTCAGAATTGTGGCACAAATGTTCATGCTTTTGAGTGTGTCCAGAAGGAAGGTCAGCAGAATGCCTCGTGATCCTTGCATCCCTAATGGAACTAAACACATACCCTGAGTTCTGTAGAGGAGAAAAGTATGCTACCTCTTGCTTTGTCAAAGAATTTTTGGTCTGTGCTTTAATAGAGAAAAGTACCACTTACACAGAAACTCTGCTCTTGGAAGCAAAGCTCAGACTGGAATCTGATATGAGACCTAAAGAATATTGCACTAGAATTGTTCAGAGCAAAGATACCCTGATGTATTCTGTAGCAGAGCAGTTTTAGTAAAATTACTTTGAAAGATGAAAGTAAATATTGTTGTTCTCCAGACATTTAATTTTGATCGATTCTTTCCGTTAAACACAATTAAAATAATAACAGACTTATTTTAGAAGAGAAGGCATATTTTAAATAAATACAAAGTTTCCTTAATCAAATACAAATTGAATTACACACATACTCAGTCTGTACATAATCACATAACCTGAACATTTCACATCATTAAACCTATGTGTGTTCCTAGAACTACTTATATTAGTACAATTTAAGTGTTTCCCCACTAGAGACCTTCAGAATCAGAATCCCCGGAGAGATGACCTGAGAATCTGCAATTTAGTAAATACTCAGGTGATCTTATGTATATGTTATTTTGAGAAATATTACAATAACTCTTGCTTATCCTAAGAACATATACAATGATTTAAAAATATCCAAAAGTATTGGTCAGCTAAAGACTCAATCACTCACCAGTTAATATATTGAACACCCTTACTATGATGGCTTCAAAGATGTGTAATGCATTTCTTCTGCTCCTAAAGTTCTTGCATTACTTTTCTGATTTTAATAAAAATAAGTAAAAAGAAATTCATGGGCCCAGGCTGAAATGTGCAGAAATATTCCTCAGTATTTTTACAGATCCTTTTCTACAGGTTAAAAAAAAAAAGAGTTGTTGTTGTTTTTGTAATCTAGTTCTCAAAAGTGGTTTACAATTAGTTTATCCACTGTGGAGGTGAATATAAGTGATAAGAATTTCATATACAAAGTATTTTTAATATGTAATTCCTCCCAAGCCTTCTGAAGAAATGCCTATCAAATCAAATAGTTGATGCACTTTGAACACTTAGCTCCAAAAAGAAGATGACATTTTTTCATTAGTTTAAAATTTATATGCTAAAGTATCTGTCACAATAATAATAAAATCTGACAGTGCTGATCATCTGGGTTTTTCACACGGCAGAGGTAATGTGTTCTTTGGAAGATATAAATGACAATTTGTTCAAATCAGAGACTTAAAAAATTTAGACAAGAACAGAAGCTCCATAACTTTATATTTCACCATTTCAAATTCCTAAATCATTCATTTAATGATGTTTATGTCATGTCAGCCATACTGATTAATATTTTGTAGATAAATGAAATATGTTATTATTTCATCATATGCTATTTTGATTATTAACATTTTCAAAAAAAGGTCAGGTGTCAATCAGCTAAAATACACATACAAAGAGAGAAGGTTTTAGGTGTAAATTTTCTGTGTTGCAACTGAGTTCTCTGGGTTACTCTTTTTTTCTTTTTCTTTTGGTAACTCTAGTGTGTGACATTCCGGTCCATACTACATCATATCATTGAAGCATATATACATAACTAAACCACTAAACAAGGAGGAAGGAATACTCTTTCAGAAAAACATACAAGGCATTACTGTTCCACGGCCATTGACTTTCTGCATTGCACAAAAGGCTCCTGTTCCTATAACTGTGCCCCCAACCATTCTTCCTTCCTCAAGTGAATGGCCACAGTACATTCATTTTTGCCATCCTGGTATTTCCTAACCCTAACCCTAACAGATGCTAAATAATGCAAGCTGAACACAACTGAGGGTGAAATAAGTTTGCTGAGTATCATTAAAATGCACATGTGAATTATTAAGGTATTTACTAATATTAGAACCATGAATGTCCCAGTCTCTACTTTAAAATAGAAAATAAATGAGAGAAAAACAATATTCTAGGTTTCTTGAGATCTATATTCCCAACTATTTCAATCAACATATATTTGGAATACAAAAGAAAAAATAATGTGATCTCTTAGGGAATTATTTAATACTAAAAGGTAATAACTTATCTGGAATAAATTAATATGGCTCTTCATGTGCCTATATATGCTCAAAAAGTAGCTATATTGTGGGAGTCTAATTTCTTAAGCTTAATTTTCTACACACGAAATGCTTATTTTAGTTTCCTTACCTAAAGAGACCTTTTAGAACAGTCATCATTTTCTATTTTCTAATCTACATTTGGTTGTCAAATTTCATTTTACATGAATACTGCAGAAACTTCCACTTGAACCCTTAGGGAATCTCATCCCATCTCCAGCCGAAGAAGGATTAATCACAGATAAGTATAATGTGAAACTATAGCATTTTATAACATCACTAAAACCTCATTATATAAACAGAGTGTCAAGAACTTTCAGAAATAAGAGAGACGCTCCCATATTGAAGATTGCATTAGAAATAAAATGTCCCTCCATAGAGAAAACCTCTCAAGAGTTTGTATAGAGAGTACATATTCAAATGCCTTCAACAAAGCCTCTCTAAAGGAAGTTGGCATACCTGACCTCAACTTTTTTGATCAATAATGTTTCTCTTTCATTTACCTTATAAGATCTACCTCCATTAGCATATAGTCCATAAATGAGATGAAAATAACTTTCCAAAGTCCTTAAATAAATGTAATTAATATCTATTTTAATAATATTCATATCAATTTTTCTGCAAATAGCAAATACCTCATAATGACCTTCATAATTCCGCGTGAACAATTACATATTAAATAAATAGAAGAGAAAACCAAACCTCTGTATACACATTTGCAAACATGCATGAATGTGCATATTTCTCAACTTTGAAGGTTTATTCAAAAAGACTTTACATTTCAGGAATTGGCATTTCGATAAGTGAGAAAATAGGGCTAGATCTAGACGTAAGCACCATAACTACTCCTTTTTTTTTCCTTAGTCAATTCACAAAAGTAATCAATTACGAGAGTACACAGAAACACATGATTTTATCCAGGAAGCACTGGTTTGTGTTTTAGTAATAAAAAATACCAAAACCTCAGTGACATATACCAGCAAAAGTAGACACCATGCTCCTTCTACATGTCCACTGAAGATCACTAGGGAGAGCTCTGCATGTCTTACTGCTCAGAATCAGAGAAGTCACCATCTTGAACATTGCTGGCTCTGTGTCTGAGGAAAGAGAGAAACCACGGTAGAGATTTGTTCCATAGGTCAAAAGCACCATGCTGGCATAAAATATTATCATTCATAATTCATGGCCTAGAATTATTCATTTTTTTCTGATCTACACAAAAGGGGCCATAAATGCTACCTAACCTAGGAGAGAAGGAAAAGACATAGGTATTTAGCATCCATGTCTTCCTCGCACATGTACTTCAATCCTCTCCTTCAGTGCAGAAATAAGAATGGTGTAAAGGAAATAACCCATTAGCCAATGGGGTAAGTCCATCCAACATTGCTGGCATTTCATTTTGAGGAGAACACCTAATAAACTTTATGTCTTTGTCCAGTGCTATTGACTACTTCTCATTATTCCAAGTCACTTTATTATGCACTCTGTAAAATTACCAGGCCCATCCATGAGATTATGAGCTCACTGAATAAATTGACCATTTTTTCATTCCTTTTACACAGGGTCTGACATATTATAGGTATTCAATAAATATAATAGATTAATGAATGATTCTTAGAATGGCTGGAAACTTTTTGTCAGAGAACTGAATGAGATTTATACCAGACTCAATTCTGATTACTTCTTACAAATAAAACTAACCTTTATGTCTTTATAACATTACTTTATTCAGTTTAGTTATGGAATCAGCCATTTCCATTGATGGTTGGATCATCAATTTAATACCTAGGTTATATTATCCTAATATTTGATGTTATAATTAAGGACATACTTTCATATGTGGGGAAATTTAGAAGCCATTGTCTAAAAACTAAGAATGATTAAAAGGCAGAATTCATTCTCAAGTCTTAATCTGAAACCTGAATAATAAAGCTGAGGTAATGATCATTTTAATTTGTCTCAGATACCCCCCCACACACATATACTTATATACATATTTTAATATAATTGATTATGGATAAAAAAAAATATTTTTCTCTTTTCTGCCTCCTCCTATTTCTTGACGTTTGTATTACATATTGGACCCGATCCATTATATGGATGACATATTAACCTCTGATTTCAGATTTAAAAGTACGTTCTTCCCTCTCTGGAAAAATAAAATAGAGAAGGTCACCTACTTACAAAAAATACTTCCCATCCTGAAATTCTTTTTTATCAGCTTATTTAAAAAAAATTGTTTAGGTCTCTTCTAGCGTTAAATAAGTTCTGAGTCACTTAAAGGCTTACTTATATCATAAATAAACAAAGGGAAGATGTTGCTACAGCTCCTAGAGTTTTACCCTGATCAAATGTTGAATGCTGTTCACATTAGAGTTTTGTTTTGTGTGTTGACCTTTCTGTCATGCCCTTAGGTGGTGAATAAACCTAAAGGTGATAAAATCTCTTCTGTATCAAGAATTAACACAGTGCAGTGACTAAGGTGATTTATTACTGTGTATTACAATTTACTGAACTATAATTGGTTGAAGCCGTTCTCCCAGTTGGAGTAAACATAGAAAGTGCCTAGGAAACATGTTGTTCTGGGCAGTGAGAAAAGAAGAACTTTAAGGAATTTGATAATGAAGAAAATGGAGAGGGGAAGTTGGCCACTTTCCTGTCTCCCATCTTTACGTGAGTGTTCAAGCACATCGACCTTAGTTATAAAGTAAAGGAATATCATCATAAAATGTCTGAAGAAACCCATCAGTGCAGTGAGCATCCTATACATTTACCCAGTTGTGGGCATGATGCCACCTTCTACTATATCCTGGCCTACTGTCACAGAGGAGTGAGTGTAAGTAATAAAATGTCCAAAACCTCTCCATGGAGTCCTCCGCCTTCTTTCTTTGAGAGACATTATGCCTAGAGTGTTTGAAGTCTTGGGGTTGAACATTCCCCATCTTAAAAATATAAAACAAACAAAAACAAAATAATAAGAGGGAAGGAATTGGGAGGGAAGCAATAAATTCATAAATGCTTCATCTGGTTGTAGGGCTAGCTTCATGTACACTTGATTTAACACCAACAATCCATTTTTATTCTTTGTCTTGCTCTGTCATCATTCTACCTGCTTCACCAATCCCCTAGCCATGGTGGCTACATCAGTTAACCACTGACATTTAATAAACCAGCACAAAACTAAGTGACTTAATGAAGATTTTTTATGTCTCACAGTAATGTTGGCTGGCTCTGGTTTCTCCACTGGACTTACTTATTTTGTAACCTCATTAAGCTCAGGGTCAGCTGACCAGGAAGGCCCACTGTGTACTGACCCTGAGGTCTGACAGTCGAAGTCAGCTGTTGTCTTGAGCATTGCTGATCTCCTCTTCATGATGTCATCCTCCAGCTGAGGAGGTTGGCTTCTCACATGGCAGTCTTAAGAGCAAGTTCCCAAGGACTAAAAATAGAAGCTATAAATGCTCAACCTCAGAGTCGTACAATGTCATATCTTTGATCTTCAACTGGTTAAAGCAAGTTGCAAAATCTTAAAAGAAAAAAATCAGTTTAGGTGCAGAAGATGAGGAAAGTGCTTCCCTGTCTTGTTGGTACTTGTAGAAAAGTCACCCTGAAAAGGGGCATGGTCCACAGAGTTTTGATTGGTCTTCCACAATGTCCTAAAGCAGGCCAGAGACCTCTACCCAGAAGACTCTTACTATAATTAAGCAGAAACCCCTATCATATTTCATATTTGTAACATATGAGTTCCTCTTCTTGTCAGAAAGGTTTATAACAGAATATCAGCAAAAATTTCTACAAAAAAAAAATCAGTGTGGGATAGGACTTTCTATTTCTTGTGAGGACTAGGTTACTCTGTCTTGCAAAATTAAGTTTGGCCACAGACTTGATGATGTCACTTCTGCTTTTGTTGTAAAACCTCTGATGAATCTAAAAAATGGGACAAAAACACTTTCTGTGAACTTTAAGAAAAGTTATTTTATGTAGACTCCTACATTAACATCCTCCCCACCCCACCCCGCCACCCCACACACAGACATTGGGTATAAAGTTCCAAGAATTTCCTGACTCATAGTCTAGACAATCTTTTAGGCAATAGCCCCTCTGGACCCTGAAGCTAATAAACCTGCTTCGTGAAAATTCTTCGGGTTTCCAGTCTCTTCCCTCCTACATCAGTTCAAATGGTTACTGTATTTTCAAACCTTGTGTGTTGTACACCACCATACCATCCAGTAAATAGCAGAGTATATTTTGGTAGTTATTCATTCAGTAGAAAAAGGAAGAGAAAAATTAATTATCTCTACAGAAGATCTAGCAAATACCTGGCCCATCCTCGGTACCAGGAAAATGTTAAGCTACTTAACCCTCCCGCTGTGAATCAAATTAATAATACCAGATCTACATGGCTGACCATTAAAAGTGGTATTTTATAAAAGCAAGATTGAGGTAATACTTCCATAACAAGGAAGAACATATGCTGGATCTCAAAAACAAAAAAAAAATGTCACAGCATAGTGGTATGAAACATAAGAATTTCATTTTAGATATCTCAATAAATGTACTATTACCTTTTGTGTCATACTATGCCTCTTTCTTCATTGACACTTTGTATTTGGGACTCAGACAAAATACATTTAGCACTATTACCCTTCATTAACAACTTTGTGACCTAAAGTGAACTCTGTTTCTTCAAAGAATAGGAGCAATGAAAAGAATGTTCATAAAGTTAAATGAGATAGCCAATTGTAAGTAGCTAGCAGAGTGTTTTACTCCTAGGAAACCATTCACTGTCATCAGCATCAACAACACAGATACTAGCCAATCCCTAAAAACCTAGGATCGTGGGTAACCAAACACTTATGCCTGTGTTATACAGATTTAATTCTCAGAGATGGAAATCTAGAAATATATGATACACTAGGGCTTTTGAGGAACATTTATAACCACAGGTAGGAGCATAATCCAAGAGTCACTTACTTTAAATCCATACATTTCATGTGTGCACTCACAAAATGATTTACAAAGAACCAGGGACTACTGGAGTTCAAGAAGCTATACACTAGAAATTTTCAAAATTGGTCAACCTGCCCTAAAGCCACACTAAAGGAGAACTCTTATCTGAAATTAAATTTCAAAAGTATGCATGCCTTTTGACAGCATATTATTATTACATGATTCACAGGATTTTATATAGAATTTAATACCAAAAAGAAAAAAAAAGAAAGAAAAAAAAATACAAGACAGGGTTCACAACCCAACTTAAACCTGGCGGAGGATCTTGTTTATTCTCTCACTTTTCAATGTCCAGATTTCACTTTATCTTAGTTTCTGGTTTTGGCCCCTCTTGATTTGATTATTGAGTTTTGAGAATCTGCTTTCACAGTATTCTAAGAGCCGAAAGCCTTTCACTGTTGATCACATTTACTTGGGGATACAAACCTGTCTTGGTAGCTTTGTCCTTAGGCCCTGTTTTCTTCCCAGTAGCACACATTACTAAAAGTCTGAGAGCTGCTCACATTAGCACTAACATGCAAGTCCTGCCATTGCCTCAGAGACACTAGGGCAATTTGTGATCATTTGTTGCAAAGAGGCTCTACCATTTCTCTCAGCCAGAAGGAAAATAGCATCACGTCCTCAATTGCATCTTGAGGACTCAGCTAATGCATCCTTGGTGCCCTTCCCTGGATAGAAATATCTACAAAGGCTTTGAGAGCTTGGATCAAGTGTTTCACTGTCATCTACCCTAGGCTCTATGCCCCCTGCCTGCCACAATTACAGGACTTTCTAACCAGCAAAAGTAGGCAATTTGAAATTTCTTCTAATGTTCCTGTCAATATTGAACTACAGATTGCCTGAAAAAGTCACTCTTTTCTCTTAGCAACTCAAGTACATTGCAGAAGGCCTATAACCCTCCATGTCAGCCTGGGACATGAGGCTTAGTAGTTCCTCTATGCTTGGTTATTAATGGCCCCACAACATGCTAGGCAGAATAGCTGCCTGTTAGGTAGTGAGGGGGCAATTGTTTTAATATGCAGATTTCTTTCAGAGGAGGAAGAGACCCAGAAAAGCAGCTAAGAAAGACTGTGACAAAGTGGATTTTAGAACCAGAAGTTATTAAAGCAATGAAGTCTAGAAAAGAAAGGAGATCATGTATTCAAGTCTTTTATTAAGGTGACATGATGAAGCTGGCATGCTTCAGTACTTCAAATTTTTTTTTAATTTTCTGATACGAAGATATCGAGACTGAGTTAAAGTTGTTTCAGATCCGTGGGACAAGAAAATGGTAAAGGAACACATAAATGACATTCCTTTTAGTTGGCAATTCTTCAGAGCATTTTATATTTAAAAATAATTAAATAAAAATAATCTAATTCCACTCTATTATAATCTAGAATCGCTATGCCGCCAGAATGTGATTCAGGAGCAATATTGTTAAAGATAATACAGTTTATTCCTTCAGGGTACAGTCAACTTGCAGAGAATAATTAAGAATATGCAAAGCCATCTAAGTAAAAGCTTGTGTCTGTGCTATGCATCATTACTTATATAGGATTTCCAATTTATAGAACAATGAGACCAGTTAAATGGTGTTGTTCACCTTAAATATTTGATGTTTTAAGAGCTACCTTATTCGATAACTGCCACTTAATCTATCATCATTAGCTAATGTATTAGCTAATACACTTGAGAAAATTTGTTCTGTTTATAAATTCTCACAATTATAAAAATTGAAATAGTATTGTCTTCACAATGTTTCAAATTAAAAATATAAAATCAACCCTTAGCTCTTTAAATGAAAGTAATATAAATAATAATAAAATCTAGAAGCTAGCAAAAAGGGAAATAAAGAATAATAACAATCTTCACATCAATTGAAATGCAAACATTTTCAAAACCATTATTCAGTAAATAAAATGATTTTTAGTTACTCTTGAGGTTTATCTGTGTCTTAGAAGGCAAGAAGAAGCATGAATTAGCTTTGAGAGTTATCACTGAGATTTCCCTGTTTTGGAACAAATAGTTATTAAATGACTAAACCAAACAAAATAAAGAGAACTCAGACCCTGTGCATTCCAGAAGATTATAATATGATGGAGGACACCAAGTGCCAGCCATCTATGCGAAGAGTGAAATTAAATACAGTGTAAATCAAAGTGTAGGCAAGTATTGCACATGATGCAAATGAAGGTGACCTTGACTTCGTATGGAAGTCCCTGAAAATGCCTTCTGAGGACATGGGATCTTCAAAGGAGACCCAGATTCTGGCATGAGGGAAGAGATCTCACACACCAATGAGAGAGAAATCATGAAGAAATGCACATGAAGATAAACATGTAGGGCTTGTTTAAGGAATGGTGTGTGGAATAGAGTGAGGAGGGTCTCCATGATGCACAGGGTTTTAGAGGAAGCAGCTAACACATGAAGCCCTTTAATCAGAGATATTTAGATGTATCACATACTGTCCACTCTTGAATTGTGAGAACAGATACATGTCACGAAGCCTATGAATTTCACTTATAAGTGGATAATTACGTGACGTAGTGTGTCTTCAAATTCTTGTGCAACTATCAATATATCTGTTTACAGAACACTTATTTCTCACCAAAAACTAATCCTAAACCCATTAAACACTAACTCCCTTTGCAGTCCCAGAAACCACCATTCTCCTTCCTGTCTTTATGAATTTGAGTACTCTACTTCATATGCATGGAACCATCTAGTATCTCTTTTGTGTCTGGTTTATTTCTCTTAGCACACTGTCTTCAGCACCTGTCTATGTTATAGCACATGTTAGAACTCCATTCTTTTTAAGTCTGAAAACTCTTTTATTGTGTGCATGTTATTATATTTTGTTGATCTATTCATTCATCTATGAACTTTTGGGGTTCTTGGCTATTATGACAGTGAAGCTATGAAAATTCACAAAACTGTTTGATTCTCTGGTTTACTTCTTATGGGCATATGGCCAGATATGGATTTGTTGAAATAAGTGATTAATTCTATTTTAATTCCTTGTGGATCTCTTTACTGCTTCCATAGCGGCCTTGTCATTTACACGCCCATCAATAATGGACAACCTCTTCACATCCTCATCTTCACATCATCTCTTATTTTGAGATTTGTTTGTTCCGTTTTTATATAGTAGTCATTCCTAATGGATGTAAAATGGTATTCATGTAACTATTTTAATTATTATTCAGAAAAACATTGCAAAGATAACATTAGTATCTCCATTTTTCATACAGAGTTGAAGTCACTCCTCTAGGTAAGTTTTATTATTATTATTAATTATTAATTATTATTATTATTATTATTATTATTATTATTATTATAACTGGATTGGGATTTGAAGTTAAGTATGTTGAAATGCAAGTGAAGGTTTGTCATGATAAGATCATGGGAATCATTTTATGATCTGTGAGTTAGTTTGTTTGACATTTATATGAGATATAGTTTTTTCTCATTTGATCCTTATATCTTCTACACTATCTTATTCTCCATTTTATCTACAAGAAGATGTCTTGTAACCCCAAAATCTACAGAACTGTTACTAATGCACTTGCCTCAAAAAATCTTGTACTATTATCACACTTCAGTATTTGAAGGCATGATACCCTTTCTCTTTAGAGTTTCTTTATACATCTTTTTGTAAATAGTTCCAGGCCATTTCTAATTATTCTTTTGTGAATAATGGCATGGAATTTCCCTTGGATTCGGTCATCTTATGACACTATGAAAAAGGTATTCATGATTTTAAAAAGCCCCAGTCATATATACTCATGAAATGTTATGTTTTTTTGTGTGGTGTTTGCCCTAAGCTCATGCGTAAGAAAATGCAAGAGAGCTTATAGGTTAAATGACTGGGTTATGAAAACTTTAACTTAATTGGTGTATTAATTCCCTGATAAGGATTAAGTAGTGGTAACTGAAGGCAGGTCGTGTGTGGCTGCAGAAGGTTGGTCATTGGGGGCACACCTTTGAGGGATTATATTTCATCCTTGGTGAGCAGAGCACTCTCTCTGCTCCCTGGTGCCGTGTTCTGAACTGCTTTCATCCTCCACGTTCTTCTGCCATCATGTTCAGCCTCACCTCAGTCCCAGAACAATGGAGTTGACCGTCTATGAACTAAGACCTCTGAAACTCTGAGCCTCAAAATAAACTTTTCTGCAGCTCAGAAGGCTGAGACAAGAAAATCCTGAGTTCAAAACCAGCCTCAGCAAAAGCCAGCCAGTTACTAAGCAACTCAGTGAGACCTTATCTCTAAATAAAATTTAAAAATACGGCTGAGGATATGGCTCAGTGGTTGAATGCTCCTGAATTCAGTTCCTGGTACCCCCTCCAAAAAAAAAAAAAAAAAAAAAAAAGACTTTTCCTCATCTAATTGTTCTTGTCAAGTCTTTTAGTCACAGCAGTGAAAAAGCTGAATAAAACAGTATACTTCTCAAAAACTTTATTCTTAGCCTGCTTTCTCTGGATACAATGAAGTAAATGAAGAATAAAAAATATTTTTATAATTCCATAAGGAATGGAAGAAATAGAGTGTAAAAAAATCACCTAAGAGGGGCTGGGGATGTGGCTCAAGCGGTAACACGCTCGCCTGACATGCGCGGGGTGGTGGGTTCAATCCTCAGCACCACATACCAACAAAGATGTTGTGTCTGCCAAAAACTGAAAAACAAATAATAAAAAAAAATTCAACTCTCTCTTTAGAAAAAATCACCTAAGAAATTACTACAATAATAATTTAAGTAAGAAGTAATGAAGATTGATCAAAGACAAAGAAATAAAAGAAATGGTAGAAATAGTTATTGGGGAATTGTGTAGGGTGTGGAATGGAAGATGGATTTATGAGTATTGTACCTTGTCCCTGTGCTTTGTCTCACATGCCAATAACTTCTCAGAATATTGAAGACAGTAAGAGGGAAGTGAGAAAGTAGACTTCAGTGTCCCTGTCTAAAGACAAGTAAGGAAGTACAAGGCTAAGAGAGCTTCTTGAAATTGGAGAAGTAGGAATAGAAGTATGTGTTTAAGTGATTTGAAAGATAACGCTCCTTCCCATAAAACTACAATGTTACAGCAGTTAGCTTTTGGGGAAGAATACAAGAGAATTTGGTAGTGACTTATTACAGATTAATGACCAATAAATTAATAAATATTTAGTGCGTCCCTGTCTTCCCACACAGAGGTAAGAACAAGGGGGGTTGGCACATAGAAGACAAGCAAGAGTTGTTGAAGTTAATGAGATGTTTTTCCACTTTCATGATTCAGGGATTTAGTGTATTCATCCCTTCCCACACTTTTCTACATTCTGTCTATCACAGCTTTTCTTCTACCCCTTTCTTTTAAATTTTCATGGCACTTTTTTTTCCCCATATACACAAATTTCAGTTCTCTTATGGCACAACACATTCTATAAAGTATTAAAGTACTTGAGTATATTGTTAAACCATTGAAAGGAATTTTAAGTAACCAAAATGTTCATCAGATGCATATGGGAAAGTCATCATGCATATTGATTTAATACAAGAATGAATGGATGACCCAAAGATTTAAATTAGATATGCATTTTTGCATCAAGGAAAATTTAGGTTTATTTACTTGAATCTATCTGTTAGATTGTTCTGAGCTTCTCACAAACAGCAAATAATAAAAAATTGAATAAAATTTTCTTTAACAGTGAGACTCCAATCAAAAAATAATGAAGGCAACCTAGAAGAGATTTGAGGAGAAATGTAAACAAGATGATCAGTCATTTAAGAAAGGTAAATTGAAGTTGACTAAAATATCAGCATTGCTGGATTAGCGATTTAACAGTAGAAAAATCAGCAAGTTGCTTAAATCATCAAGGGACAAATGAAAAGGGATCCAGAAAAGAATAATTAGAAGGTAACTGCACATGAACAAAGGAGATCCTGTATTTTCATAAGTTATACCCTAAGTAGACGGCACCATTGCTTTCTAGAATGGAGGCAATTTATCACCCATGAACATCTGCCAACAGGAGTATCACCAGGGAGAAGCTGAGGCTGTTTTTGCTGGGCCTGGGTTTTCATATGAAAGTATTGAATCATCTGGACTGTGGAGAGTTGCTAAGCTCAGTGTCTAGGGAAAAGCTCCATCTTATTAGTAGTGATGTTATCTTAGTTATTATAGTCTGTCATGTATGGAGGAGTGGGCAAGAAAGATACACGGAGCCACAGTTGCAGACAAATTAGAATTTGTTCTTAAGGGACTTCATGTTATTGACCCTGCAGCTTCCACATAGATGGTCTCATTTAGACCAGAGATTTTTGAGAGCCCCAAGATCATATCTTGAATTCTCAGCAGCTAAAGTACATGTGACTGAATGGCGGGGAGGCGGGGAAGAAAAGGAAAAACATATATATAAAGCAAAATTCTGTTCTTTTTAAAATCAGATTGGAATGTAATCTCACTGACAACCATATAGAGAAACACTCATAAATATATAATGAAAAGCTCTGTGTGTGTATGTGTGTGTGTGTGTGTGTGTGTGTGTGTAGAAGAACCCATGTATATTCACCAGAGAAAGGAATGCTCAAGAGTTTGGAGAAGTAACTTGAGATGCTCTGAAATTGAGGGTTTATTTCAAAAATTTTCAAAGGGTTTATCCAAATATACCACAAGCTGTGATGGGGTGAAGAATTGGCATCCTTCATGGAGTGCAATGGGTTGTTCACATGCTCCACTAGCACCTAATGTGACAAATGAATGGGTTTGCACAAAACCGTCAAAGAGGCTGGATGGGATAAAGTGACAGGGATTTCTTCTACTGTTAGACAATGGCTCTCTGTTTTCTCTGCTCAGACACAGACTCTCTTGGAGGTAACAGGAATCAGCTTTGGTATAGCATGCTTTAGTGAGAGCACAGCTGCAGCATCTGTTTTGAGATCTGGGGATGACAGGAATGTGCACTGGGTTTTCTGGAATAAATTCCATTATTCTATGCACCTGACACCCACCCACATGACCACCACCCATCCACACCACCCCCATTGCACTTATGCAAATTCTCAGCACCAGGGTCTCCAAAGGATTAGTTTAGCCAGCCAGGTACACTTACATGGAATAGAGATGTTAATTGAAATTCAGTCTTTTTTTTTTTTTTTCTGACTCTGAATATCTAAGTCTGTGCATCAGCAAAAGAGAGCCTGGGGAGAAGTGAGCTCTTAAACTCAGTAAGGAAAAATTCATTCCCCAACCTGAGAGGGAATGCAATCTAGTTGCATGTCCAACAGCAGAGGAGAGTGACAAGCAGAAACAAATACAGAGGTGTTACACAAGTTCATGATCCCATCCATTGAACTCCCCACCCCCATACTTGATTATGATAATTTTTAAACATACAGATAATCAAACCAATTTTATAGGAAACATTCAGACCTAAAACTTGCATACTTTCTTGGCAAGTTTGCACACACCAGTGTAATTTCTCCTAATAATTATGTTTGGATGTTGTTTGCAAGAGTTTGCTGTTTGCTTGTGTGTGTTTTTTTTTTTTTTTGAGGTAGAACTTATATATAATTAAATATATATACCTATGTAACCAAAAACTCTTACATAAATAGAGAAATTAACATCAATTCAAGTTATTACCTGGGGCCTCTTTTAAGTCAATCGTGGCTCTTAAGACCAAAGAGGAACCATGGCTGTATTTTGTGTTTTGATTTGTTTTTGCTTTGTTATTCAAACCTGTAAACATGTGGCTATGTGCCAAAGGAGAATTAATGTAGAAGATAAAATTACATTCTTTAATTAGCTGGCTGTAATATAGCAACATTATCTGGATTCTCCATTTTTGAAAGATACAATCACAAGGGTCCTTAAATGTGAAAGAAAATCAGAACTGGAGAGATGGCACTGTTAGAGGACAGATGGATGAGGATGGTGGGAACACTAGATTAAGAAAGTAATTCTATAAAATGGGTCCACTGTGCTAAGCCTCACCTGCTTTCATTTCCAAGAATCAATTTAGCTATAGCCTTGCCTGGCCTCTGTCACATTCCTCAGTAAACTCCCTGTTCACTGCAGGAGAAAGGCAAACCCAAGATAATGTTGATAAGGCAAACTCAAGTTACCCTGAAGGAGGAGATTTTTGTGTGCATATGTGAACCTATTTCCTCCTGTCAATTGAGTGTAGTAGCTCTTTATACCATCATTATATTTATTTACTCTTTCATTTTTTATATTTAATTAAAATATAAATTTTATTATGCATATAGAGCACAATTTTTCATATCTCTGGTTGTACACAAAGTAGAGTCACATCTTTCATGTCCTCATAGATGTACTTTGGGTAATGATGACCAACGCATTCCACCATCTTTCCTACCCCTATCCTCATTCCCTTCCCTTTTCCCATTTGCCCTATCTAGAGTTCATTTAATCCTCCCCCCAGCATATTATGGATAAACATCCTTGAATCAGAGAAATTATTCAGCATTTGTTTTTTGGCGATTGTCTAATTTCACTTAGCATTATATTCTCCAGCTCCATCCATTTACCTGCAAATGCCATGATTTTATTCTCTTTTAATGCTGAGTAATATTCCATTATGTATATATACCACATTTTCTTTATCCATTTTTCTACTGAAGGGGATATAGGTTGGTTTCCCAGTTCAGCTATTGTGAATTGTGCTGCAAATTATACATCCTTTCTTTGTGTTGGAAACATTCAAATTATCTCTACTAGCTTCTTGAAATATTCAATTACCTGTTGTAAACCATACTGCTTTCCATATTGGCTTCACCAATTTGCAGTCTTCGGTCTATACCCAAAGGACTTAAAAACAGCATACTACAGGTTACTCTACTGTGCTATATAACCTTAGAAGTTATTCTTTCCATCCATCTGTGTCCCTAAACCCATTAACCATTGTTTTTTCCCCATCATCGCCTCATCCTTTCCTGGCTCCTATACATTATGATAGAATATTTCAACAGCACAATCCACACAGGGTAGAAGCTACATTCACATGGAACAGGCTATGGAGACTCTGGGATTCTGAAATGTGTGCCTCTCTGCATATGTCCAGGAGCATCACTTTTGAAGGGGAAGGCAGACAGCTCCATTGTGTCTTAACCCAAGGAAATGTCCAGCTAGTAATAATAATTGCTAATTCTCTTGCAATATCTCCTGAGCCAGTATATCTTAGGTCTTCATGTTAACTTTTAAATCTTAGTTTGCTCATCTGTGAAATGAAGATAAAACTAGCCCAACTCACAGTTATTCTAGGGATTAAGTATAACATAAAAAAGAAAACCTCATAAAATATGCATGGTATGCTTCTGTTGTCCTAAATTTCATAAGCCCAACACACAATTATATTTATATATTCTATTTCTAGGAAAGTATTTTATAGAAACATTAATGCCAGGGAATATATTTATTAATTCAACAGATATTGATTGAGCAGAGGCTAGGTGCTAGATGCTCTCAGGCTTATTAAGTTTAATTAGATATGAATCTTTTTTCCTCAAGGAACCAAGGAGGAAGATAAAGAAGTAAACATCCAGCTATCATTTTGAGTGACCATTATGGGAAAGGTAAGAGGGGCATTTAAGAGCACATTCTCCCTCTTCGGGGGAGAATGTCACCTAAGGTTCCTAAGGAAGTGTTCCTGAACTAGGAAGAAATGAATTGGTGTTGGGGAAAGTGACCCAGCTAACAAGGACTCAATAAAAGTGTGGCAACAAGGGAAATTAGGAGAGTTTAGATAAGTTAGCAACCTGCACAGAGGCACACACTCCTTGGAAATCCCAAAAAGTAAATTTCCAGTGCTAATAAATGGTATTTATTTCCACATTTTGTTGGTTTTCAAGTCATACAAACCAAAATGGGAATCATACCCCAGTTTGGCTACCTATCAGTTTTTTGACCTACAGCAAGATAGGAAAAAAGACTTAAGCCTCGATAGCCTCATTTGTAAAAGGAATGTGGGATTATCCAACTTCTGACAGTGTTCGAAGAATTAAATGAGAAAAGGTTTATAAAGCATTTAGCAGAAAGCTCTATAGATGCTAAGCCCTCAAACAGTGTAAACATCCTCTGTTTTCTTCCTTTTAATTTTCTCTAATGTTACAAAATATTCTAAAGAAATATATTGATACTATTTTGTTCCCACAGTGAGGTAGATCAATAACAAAAATGTACCTATAAATTGAAATGTATCACTGGCTATTATTAAAGGGAAAGACAATAGTCCTTACCAAAAGTTTTCACAGAAACCATGCAAATGTAATACAATCTCCATCGCTAGACTGAAGTGCTTTATTTTAGTGTCCAATGTAAGAAAACAGCATGCTGGAATGGAAAATATCTACTTAATCTGGTCATGTTGGGTCAAGTTCAAAAAAGGAAGGAGTATTGCAATATAATGAAGATGCTTCTGTCTTTTTTAGATGGACAGGTTAGGTGAAGAAAGGGGGTTCCATTAACATTAAGAAGGGTGTAGTGTCCCTTGGGACAGACCAATAACATTAAATATATGTCTAGATTCCTGGGTGAGACAAACCTATGTTGTGAGAAAATACATGCTAAAAAATATAACATTCATGTGCACTATTATCAGGGATGGAGCCAGGTTCTGTGGGTACATAAACCTAGACAATTCAGGGGGTCTTCTTTGAAGGGAAAAAAAACCAACCAAATTAGGTATGTGTATTAGTTTTCTAGTAGCACTGTAAGAAATTACCATAAACTTGTTCTACAAAAGGCAAATTTATTTTATTACTGCTTTGCAGGTTGGAAGTCTAAAGTGAGGACCAATAGGTTTAAATTAATATGTTAGCAGTGCTATCCTCTTTTCTTGTTTTTTTTTTGGGGGGGGGGGCTGGTAAGGGAGTATAGGTGATTGAACTCAGGGGCACTTGAGCACTGAGCCACATCCCCAGCTCTGTTTGTATTTTATTTAGAGATATGGTCTCACTGAGTTGCTTAGTGCCTTGATTTTGCTGAGGGTGGATTTGAACTCACAAACCTCCTGTCTTGGCCACCTGAACCACTGGGATTACAGGTGTGTGCCACCATACCCAGCCCTCTTTTCTGGAAGTTCTAGAGAGAACTCATTTTCATACCTTTTCCAGCTTCTAGAGGCTTCCCAAATTTCTGGACTCCCAGCCCTCTTCCATCTGAAAATCAACAATGATTGGTTGATTCTCAAATTACATCATGTCACTGTGCCTCTGACATGACTCCTCTGCCTCTCTTTTCCACATTAAAAGCCTCTATGATTATCTTGTGACTTCCAAGATAATTTAGGACATTCTCCTTCTTCTAAGGTGAATGATTAGCAACCTTCATGCCATCCACAACCTGCATTCTTTTTTATGTTAATTCTAGCATATTTATAAATTCCAAGTACTAGAATGCAGATATCTGTAAAAGGTCATTGTTCTGTGAGCCACAATATAAAATAAGTATTCAGAATGAGAAAATAAATTATTCACTGCCTCTTTCGAGATTCAAGTTTTTTTTTAATAAATATTTTTAGTGGTACATGGACATAATATCTTAATTAATTAATTTATTAATTAATTTATTTATTTGTATGTGTGTGTGGTGCTGGAGATCGAACCCAGTGCTTTATACATGTTAAGCAAGCGCTCTACATTGAGCTACAGCCCCAGCCCCCAGATTCTAGTTCTTTTACTGTAACAATTCATTTTTTTTTTAAAAATGTTGACATAGAACTACTTCTGATTAAATGTGACTTTTTTCCTTCATCTGTAGAACTCCATGACTCCCAACAATATCCAACACTCAGGGAGCACATGAGATGAGGGATTTCAAAAGTCAAGCTCCTTCAGCTTCCTGGTTGAACTGCTTTTAAGAATTGATCAGGGCAGTGCAGATGTATCAGAGGGCTCTGACAATTGTGGTCTCAGTAAGCCATCTGAAGTTGGCAACAGCAGCAGGCATCCACCACATTTGATAAAGGCCTCCTGTACTTCGACCTAAGGGACACTTTTCAATCACTGGGAGACCTTTCGGCATGTTAGCCAGGTCTTCCTGGCTACCTAAGAAATTGCACCTTGTGTTTTTCAATTTCTTTTGAATTCTGCTCACTTCTAAACTGTCAGCCTACTACATTGTTCCTCAATGAATTTTTAAAACAGATGATAGATAACCTGGAAGTTGTAATATCCAGAAACAAGTGTACCTTAGGAATTAATGCTTCATTAAGTTCATCACAAGTAAAGTGGAAAAAAAAAAAACAACTGGTGTCCCCCAGTTTTTACTTTAGTTTGTTCACTTGTAACAAGTGCTTTCATAGTTTGTTTTCAAAAGTCAGAAAGCATTTATTAAACCCAACGTTGATTATAAAATTTGCATATAGAATATGAAACTACTTGTATATAAAATTCTTTCTTCAATAAAGTGTAATCAAAGTAGCATGTACATTAACAGGTTCTGCATTTATGATCATGGGATGTCATCACTATGGCCAGAATACTGACATTACCCTTCAACTCAGAAGTAGAAATTGTAAATTTAAGCCTTCTAATTATCACCTTACCCGAAAGAGATTAACGGAGATAGTCCCTCAGTATGTATTATATTAATCATATCAAAATTAAGTTATTAAATTCAGAGTGTTTATAACTTATTTCTATAGAATCTGCCATATGGCTTAGGATATATGAGTAATCATCATACATTTAAAGTGAAATTTTTGATTTAAAAATGCTCTTCATGAATTTCCCCTTGCACTTTTGATATTTTTAAATTGTTCTTCTGGGTTGAAATTAACGATTCAGTGCTAAAGTGAGGTTAGCTCCCAGGTAAACAGTAAGGGGTTTTGTTTGTTTGAAAAGTGTTATGGTTTAGATATGAAATGCCCCCCAAAAGCTCACGTGTGAGGCAATGCACCAAAGTTTTGAGGTGAAATGTACAAGAGATTCTCAGTGAGATTCTCAGTGTCTTGGCTTGAATGGATTAACTGGTTGGTAACTATAGGCAGGTATGATATGGCTGGAAAAGGCAAGTCATTTGGGGTATACATTTAGGGTCTATAATTAGTCCCTGGTGAGCAGAGTTCTCTCTCTTCCTGATTGCCATGTTCTGAGCTGTTTCCTCCTTCATACTCATCTGCCATAATGTACTGCCTCTGATTAGGCCCAGATCAATAGGGTGGGCTGCCTGTGAACAAATATCACTGGAAGGGTTGCTGACTAAAACAATTGGTTTGGATTTTTTTGTTTTGTTTTGTTGTTTGGTGATTGGTCCAGAGCTTTAAGGTATTTTACCTACAGTTTGCAGTCGTCTCCCAGGTTCTCTGGCTGCTCTTTCAATAATGCTAATCCCTTGTCAAATTGTGTCTACCACATGTAAGCGACAGATAAATATAAGTTGATTGATGTGTCCCCAGCACTATACATCCCTATTTTTATTTATTGGGTGTACTCACTCTTAGTGACATATTATTCTAAACTGATAAATTTTTTCAACAAATCAGGTAAGGATTACAGTAATAACTTAACAAAGTCAATTTGCTTATTATGTGTGCAGTTAAAAAAAGAATTAAAAACGTCACTGCAGGTAGGGTACGCAGTTTAGAAAATTTAGTTCATTAATGATATTGATAAATGCAATTTTTTTGATTGTTTTATAAAGTCAGTTTTAATGAATGAGTATGGGCTTCTAGTATTAGAAAAGCATTGAAATACTTCCCAATTGAAGGATATACTTCTTCCAGTAAATCATTTCTTTAGTCATAAAGTACCAGTTGATGGCTTGTCACGTACCATATTTACATGATAGGATTCACTTTCCAAGATGCATCTCTTTTAATGGTTTTTCCTATTTCTTGTATAAAAGGCTATACCTGGTAAACTATATGAAGTGATGTTTAAAGTTAAGGATAACATAAAATCTCTTACACTTGGAAAAAATTTAGGGAAATGCCTCCCACTTCTAACTCAAAAGTACAATAAAGAAAGCACCTCTTTGTTCTTTAAACAACAAACCAAGTATTTAGAATAGTACCCATAAGGACTTCTATAATTTCATCTTGGTCTCCTGATGATTTCCTGTCTACTTACCAACATGGTGCTTTCTTTCATGTCATTACTGACTGATTGGGAAAGGGTCAAGTAGTGTTTCCTTCTGTTTTTCTCTTCAAATTAGAGAAAATAGTGCAAAAGAAACTCAAAGAATGTTAGATTTAAAGAGGAAATAAATCTTGTCATTTGTGAAAACCCAGGGAGGCATCGTGCTAAATAAAATATACCAGGCACAGAATAATGAGTACTGCATGATCTAACATATCTGTGAGAACTTGTAGGAACAGTCAAATTTGTAGAAAAAGAAAAGAGAATGGCAATTGCCACAGATTGAGAGGAAGAGGAAATGGAGAGATGGTGGTCACTAAAACAAAGTTTTAAAACAAAGTTAGGCAAGATAAATAAGTTGTGGGGACCTGATGACAGAATGGTACTACAAATAGAATACTGTATTATATTTTTACAAGAGTAAATATTAAACATCCTTATCTCCCAAACCACAATGACAATGTGAGGAGTAGAGCAATTAATTAGCTTTATTGTGGTAATTATTTCACAATGTGTATGCACATTTAATCATCACATTATACACCATAAATACATATACTTTTAATTTGTGACTTGTATCTCAATAAAGCTAGAAAAAAGCGTTGTAATAAATTGTATTTTAAAAATCATGTAGCTCTTTGCTTGGGATAAGCTGTGATTATGGTAGTTCATTTTAAGGACAGACTCATTCTAGAAGTGTTTGCCACACACTAGGTTAAGCACTTATATTCTTTATTTCCTCTGATCCCCATAACAATACTGGAAAGAAGATATTATTATCTATTTTTCTCATGAAAATTGACTTGTAAGTGGCAATAAACATTCTCCAAAGTTCACACTTCAGCAAAAGTAACCTGTGTTAACAAAGGGTAATGAGAGATCCCTCTTCTCCAAGGTGCATCTCCAACCAGCAGGTTCCTCACCCTTAACACTGTCAATTGTGCTGCATTGTGTCTAATGAGGGCTACTTAGAAAACAGAAGCACTAGACACAAAGTATCAGCTATTTGAAGGGGATTTGAACATACCAACATTCAAAATTATTATTGAGATTCATTGTTGTTGATATTATTTTCTGTCAGCTGGTTACTGTTGTAAAGGAAAGTTAGTATTCAGAGGCTGTACACAATTAGTACTATCTTTGACTTGAAAGATTGTAGTCCCTGCATGGAATTTAGAAACATTTCTTTCTTTCTGCGGCAATTCAATATAAACCAGTCGTTTGCTGACTTTCTATTTCCATCCAGTGCTAGAACTACCTTTAGAATGCCCCAAATTCTCTCTCTTTCCCACCAAAAAAAAAAAAAAAAAAAAAAAAAAAAAAAAAAAAAAAAAAAAAAACAACAACAACAACAACAAAAAAAAACACTCCACAATAAAACATAAGATTTTGGAGATGCACTTGGGAAGAGAACAGAGAATGGTTTCTCTGCTAGCAGCATGGCTCAGATCTACTGGTTTTATGGAAATACTAAATATGGGTTCTAAACTACAAAACTCTATAATGGAACCAGGATTATGAAGTCCGTGAAGTACTACCTAAAGGCATTCTGTCACCTAGTAGCCTGGCCTGGCCACTCATAGAATAAAGAGAAACCACAAGGCAGGACTGGCTTTGTAAACTAAGGTGTCACTCATTTCCTCCCAAAGGGCTCTTGGAAGATTCTTGGATTCTTGATGATTATTATATAGGTTGGTCAAATCTTCCAATTATCTAAAGTAGCCCAAAGTTGGCTCCTTTCGGAGAGCAGTGGACAACACAACAGGAGCCAGGGAGCATTCCCAGACACCTGGTGCAAAGGTGTAACAGCAGAAGATGCAGGGACTGAGATTCAGTCAGTAAGAATGACTCAGAAACCCAGAGAGGAGCAGAAACATGTTTCTAGAACCTAGTCAGGAAACCTCACCCCAGGGTGTCCTGTAGAACTTCACCTTGCCGGGCATGCAGCTTAGCATGAGTGTTTGTTTAATATAAAGTACTTTGTCTCTGTGCCGTGGCAGAATTAATATTATGAAATAAATACTGCCTGCTACTGCATTAATTAAAAGGGAAACAATGGCTAAACCGTAAGAAATCACATAGATTTCATAGAAATAGAATCAATAGATTCACTGGGAAAATAGCATTGGGGGAATCCAAATGCAGTATATTTTTATGTAATTATTCTTATAATTTTATATTTAATAGTATGCAGTGAAGCCTTTTGTTTCCATTTAACATAGGTTGTAAAATATTTGGCTCATAAAAGCTTTAGGATGAGGAAATGAGAGAGAGGGAAAAGAAACCCTTTGTTTTTAAAAGCAGTCTTTTGTTTTCCTCCCTGCTTGTGAATCTGTCCCCTGAACTCATTGCTGCCTCATTTAGAAATTTTTTTTCTCTGCTCCCAAAGGCCCCACTTTAAACTTTCCATCATGTTTAAAAACAAATGGAGATGCTGCTTAATTCATTTTGCTTTCCAGGGAGTAAAGGACATGAAAATTAAAAGTGGTTTCACCACCTGTACAGAACGCTAGAATGCAGAGGTTTTAATGGCAACATTACAAGAAAAATTGTATTTCTGTGTTTGCTGTTCATCTTTCTAAAAGAGCACTCCTTGTCTGCCTCAAATGGCAATATTGTAAGCATTGAGAGAGCCGAGTTGTATACTGTGCCTTTGTGGTGACCCAGCACTGGTAATGCATTCAGAAATCAGCTAAAAACAAGCCAAAGAGAACAATGAATCTAGACAGGAAATATTGTAAGTGCTAAAGAGGGCCGCATTTTTGTTGGCCGCAGACTCTACCTTAAGCCCACTGCCAGGAATCTCAGAGATAAACATGAGCAGGCAGAAAAAGAGCAGAGGAAGGAGGTGTGATGAGAATGAAAACCAGACTGCAGGGGCTGCAATCGGGCAATGTAGCTGTGAGTCGCTTCACTCTGTGTGAGTCACCAAGAGTCTGCATTTTCTCCTATATCAAAATGTAAATAACACTAATGTCTGCTTCATGTGATTTTCAAGATTAAGTACCCCCTTTCTCTGAACAGTTGAGCAGTATCTGATGCAAAAAGTTAGCACTTACCCCATGTTAATTCTTTCTTGCCTGCTTGACGGTATAGGGTATAGTTTCCTATTCTGTTGCAACAAATCACTACCAATTTAAAGGGTAAAGCAATACAACTTCATTACTGTACATTACTGTGCTGGAGATCAGAAGTGCAAAGCAAGTCATGGGTGGCTAAAGTCAAAGTGTTGGCAAGGTTTGCTCCTGTACAGACTCCAGGGCAGAAGCCACTCCTTGGCTTTTCCTGCTTCTGGAGTCTGTTGTGTTCCTTAGCTCTAGATGCCATGTCCCGAACCTCTGCTTCTTCACCATATCAGCTTTCCCCTCTTTTTGTCTTACAAGAACACTTGATTACATTTGGATATACCCAGATAATCCAGAATAATATCCCTATCTCAAGACCCCCAACTTAATCACATCTGCAAAATCTTTTCTCACAGGTAACATTTTGCTAAATTCTGGAACTTGGACACGGAAATCTACAGGAGGTGTATTTGGCCTACTACAAACACCAACATGATCACGAGTTCCTTAAATTCAAAGACCTTTAGAAAGTCACGAATCTTTGAATTTCCAATTGTAGCTGCTCTCTTCAGAACCACGTCACTAGGGCATTTCTGCCTGTTTGGGGGTTTTATTTGTTTATTAACTGAACTTGGCCAAATCTAAGTGAATTCAGTGATTTCAGTATGGAAAGTGTAAGATAGAGGAGGGCTCCTAGCACTTTTATTTTCCAACAGTCAAATGAGTTGTTTCTAATTTCTCTCTTTCTTTCAATGAACATTTATTAAAGTGAAAGGAATTGAAGAATTTTAGATATCCAACCACATTTTCTACTGGAAAACTAAAATAAAAATTCAATAAATGTGACAAATAAAACCCTTCTTTCTTAAACTCCAAAAATATCCACAAATAAAATATAAAGAAGGCTGATTTGCTAGTGTTTGGAATTATTTGTCTTTACCAACCATTAACCTGACACATTTAAAAATGCTTTCTCTCCCCTTACCACCTATAATGGTGAATTTTACATGTCAACTCCCCTGGGGGATGGTCTTCCTATCTCTGTTTATATTGACAGGAAACTTGTTTCTGCCTCATGACTCATAATTGAGATGAGAACATTAATTTACTTGAGCATATTTATGTCAGTGCCACTTGAAGAAGAGGTGCCAACATGTTCTAAAGATAACTTCTTACCCAACGTCTCAATTGCCTCCGTGGGCATTTTCCCACCAAGGCAATTAAGACCTTAATAATTTTGTTGATGAGGTAACAGACAATAAAAAAGACAGGTAAGATACTGTTGAGAGCACCCCTCCCCAATAAGCAAAAACCATAAGGGTTTGAGGCTTTATACAGCAGTAAAGAAAAATGATATTAACATTATACTAAACTCATTTTTGTCATCCCAAATTATCATTGTTAATATTTGTGTATAAGGAGAGATATTAAAAATACTCCAATATAGTAGAACAAAGAATGTAAAACTTTCAAAGCTCAAATCCCAGCTTTGTGACCTTGGGTAAGTTACATAAACTTCTGTGTCCTACTTTTCTCATCTGTAAAATGATGATAATAACAATAACTCTCTCACAGGATTTTGTGAGATTAAAAGATTTCACATTATGAAGCACTCTGAATATTACCAAGCACAGGGTACTACACTAATACTAGTAGGGTGTCTGGACTTACATTTGAAATCAGGTTGTCATCATAAAACTTCCCAAGTATAAATTATGTCAGTTAGAACTGAAGGCACATCTTGCATTTAGCATCCGAAGACACTGAAATATCAGAGCTTATATGTAGTTTTCAAGGATCTGAGAGTTTATGAGTGGTTAGTTTAATTGGAAACACACCTCCTCATTCTCAACTTGGTGTTTTCCTATCACACCAGTTCTCTCCGTTATTAACTAGTACACTGTGCTTTTCATCAGTGGGTTGAACTTGAATAGGGCTTTAGGTGCAAAGAGAACCAGTCTCAAGAAGTTCCTGTGAAATTATCAAATAAATTCACTTTTTTATGCAGTGCTTTTGAGTTTATTTTTTCTTAATTTTAAGGCAGTTTATAGCTTATCACTGTTTTCGCCTATGATATGACACCATTACTTTAGTTAACATGGTTGTAATTTAAAAGTGGTATGTGGAACACACAACTAAATTCTCTCCTGCTATCTAGCACATTCAATAATAAAACTGCCATTTTAATATTCACTCAGCAATTTATGTGTCTCCTTTCTCAAATTTGTACATAGTGCTGGAGGAAGGAATTATTTATTGGGATCCTAAAGTTGCAATACTGGTACACTGGCCAGAAACCTTGAAAGAATCAGTGACATGTTGATGCCGAATGAAACAAATTATCATTTGGATAAACTGATGTTTTGAGTGTTGCTCTGATCTTGACCTTTTAGGACCACAGCAGCTTGTCACAACAGCTTACTGCAGCACATGTCTATGGTGTTTAGCAGCTCTTTCATAAGTAGCACACAGTTCAATAAGCACATCTTCCACTGACTTCAGTAGCTCACCTTGACTGATTCAGGAGCAGCTCCAACCTAAGTAAGCATGAATGAGATAGGGATTAGATTATCAAGGAAAAGGGAGTCTCTTAGTTCCAGTTAAGCCTCACTTGCTACAGGCTCTCCAGGCACTGAGGGGTGAAATGATTTTTGTTCCTGTAGTGTTTCTTATCACCAAGGTTGAGGTTTCCATCTGCAAAGGTAAATAATACTTATGCAGGCTGTAAAATAAGTGAGGGAGGCTGTAGCCTTTGTAGTGTTAGTGTTTGATATTAATAGAGCCTATTAGTTTAGCTACTTGGAATTCCTTCCTCTTGCCACACTTGAAAGGGTGGGCATTCAACTCCAATAAGAGTACAGGTGAAATTTGCTGAAAGCTACTCTCTTGGATTTATCATGACTTTTTCACAGTCTTGACAGTCATCTCCTACTACATAGATTCAAACAGACTCTGATTTGGTCACTGAATAGGCAAACACCAGGACATTAGAATTCCACAGTCCTGATGCCTGGATTGATCCATAGCAGGATAGTTGATTAGATCAGCCAATAAAGGGAGTGTAGTGAAGAGAGATATATTATGTTGAAATAAATTTAACTTGAACCTAAATTCAAGAAATATTGACAACTTATTTCAAAGTCAAAACCCCCAGTTCAACAAAGAAATGATAAAACCCATATTCATTTTAGAAATAAAATTTGGAGATATCTGTAAAACAA
This sequence comes from Spermophilus citellus, assembly GCF_964194105.1. NCBI lineage: Eukaryota > Metazoa > Chordata > Mammalia > Rodentia > Sciuridae > Spermophilus > Spermophilus citellus. Next base: position 21,402,971 of record NC_138189.1, on the reverse strand, counting down.
ACAAAAATCACACAGGGGTTGAATATAGAGTAAAAAATATTATGAATTATAGCTCAAGAAATGATTTTTTCTTTGTAAAGGCAAAGAACAAAGGCAAAATACAGGTTTTTAAGAAATCAGGAAACACAGGGAACTATATATAAGGTACCTTGACGTCATTACCGCCAGATCAGAACTAGATGAAGGAGATGATGAGGTACATTTATTCCAAATGCTCTTTCTCTGGAATGACAAAGATTCTCAGCACTCAGCAGTCACTTGAGAAACTTCCCTAGAAGAAGTTCACATTCCAGTGCGTCGAGAGGCATCATCATACACCTGCACGTGAGATGTATGTAGCAACAGCACTCAGAGAACCAGCTTAGAAAGCCTGGAAAGTTACATGGAGCTTGAATATTTGAGAGGGTAAAATTAAACAGATCATAGAGCACTGCAGTCATTACCAGGTTTACTATAGAGGAAGATCTTCTTGATAGTTTAAACCATAGACATTGCCCCTTCCTTACTTAAAGTTGATTCAATATAATTTTTGAGCATTTACCATTTTTAAAGGACTGACTTCTCTAGTTCCTGGGGATAGAAAAGGGAGCAAGGACCACAAATCCCTGAAATCATGGGACTATACCTCAGAGGGACAGATTGAAAAGGAACAAGATAAATAGGTGAGTATGTAGTGAGAAGGAGCAAGGAAGATAGGAAGATTAGGAAAGAGGTATCTACTGAGGGAAGGAAGAGTAATCAAGGAAGGTCTTTCTAATGGGATAAGAGGGTGATGTTAACGGTAGGTGTCTTCTTGACTTGATTACAGACTGCCAAGAGTGTTAGCATTACATTTGAGTGTGCCTCTGGGGGTGTTTCCAACGGAACTTGGCATGTGAGCCATGAACTTAGTGAGGAAGGCCCACCCTCAATGTGGATAGGCACCATCTATTTATCCAGGAGCCTACATAAAACAAAAAAGGCAGAAAAAGAAAATGTGTTATTTTCTTCCTGGAGTTGAGAATCCTTTCTTCTCTTGCCCTTGGACATTAGCACTAGAGCTTCTCCCGACTTTGGACTCCAGGACTTTGACCACCGACATCTTGGGGTTCTCAGTCTTTCAGTCCCAAGCTGAGAGTTACATCATTGACTTCTCTGCTTCTGAGGCTTTGGAGCATAGACTAAGCCATAGTAATAGCATATCAATGTCATGGCTTGTCTTCTTCTTCTCAGTTTTCATGATCACATGAGCCAATGCCCTTAATAAATACTCTTCTAACCCTTCTATCTATCTATCCATCCATCTATCTGTCTGTCTGTCTGTCTATCTTATCCTACAGGTTCCATCTTTCTGGAGAATCATGATTAATATAGGGTCTCAAAGAAAAGCCCAGAGAAACATGAGAAAGAACAAAGAAAGAAAGAAGAAAGTAAAAACAGAAGGGAACTAAAAATCCTAATAATGAATTTGAGCCTTGACCTGGCATTTGTCACCTATCAGAGAGTCTGACCATATAAAATCTAGAGCACAAGGAAAGGAAGGAAAAGTTTGCAACTAAGAGAAAAGGAAAGATATAATTTGAGTGAATAAAACACAACAAGCAATGCTCAACCTCTGCGATGTGGGAAAGGAAAGCAGTCAGTGCAGGGAGCAGATAAGAAAGTCCAAAGCTCAGCAGAACTTCTGAGAAGGAAAGAGGAGGGGATTGAAGATTCTGAGGAATAGTCAATCAAGATGTAGTGCAGAAGAAGACGCATTTGTTTTTCCATTGAAATAGAGTAGGTTCTTCCAATTCTGAAAAAACTGAAAAGCAAAGCCATAGAAAAGTCACTTTGGGGTCAAACTTGTATGGAGAGGTCTAGGTGTTATTCTGGGGAAGCTCCTGCCAACTTTTAAGCATCAGCTGAGGTCAGAAGTTTGATGTAGCTAATTCTGCAGAGAAACCACATGTGGGGGTAAGGTGCATTATTTGGGCTCCATGGGGGAATTTAAGAGATCTCAAAATATGAAGGATGGAGAAGAAAGGAAACATTGCAGTACCAGCATATTTGAAAACTCTTCAAAGAACTCAAATCTTACTTTGAAAGATGGGAATAAGGTTGCAGAGCTTTGTGCTCTCCACTTCATTTGATAATCGTAGTGTTCAAATTAAGTAATACATTGAGGAAGGCAGGCTCCTAGGTCTTAGACTTTGGACATTTGGACTAGGTTGCCTAAGGTTCTGATAAGGAGTAAGTTAAGGAGACTGGCTCTTTTCTCTGTTTTCAGTCTTTAAATAACAGTTGGTATCCAATTAAACCCAGTACTATGCAATAAGAAAGACTTGAGATCTCTTATGGTTGAGTTATGAGGTGTCCTAAAAGTTCATGTGTGAGACAATGCAGGATTTTTCAAAGCTGAAATGATTGCAGATTATGAGAGGTATAGCTTAATTGGGTGGATTAATCTATTTGATGGCTTAATAATTTGAATGTTTTAATGGGAGGTAACTACAGGCAGGTAACTATGGCTGGAGGAAGTAGGTCACTTGGGGCATTCACATGCAGACTATATTATTGCTGACTCCTTTCACCTAAGCTCTTTCTGTTTCCTAGCTATCATGAACTGAGAGGTGTTTCTCCAGCATAACTTATTGCCACGATGTCCTGCCTCATCTCAGACCCAAAGTTATGGACTCAGCCAAACATGTACTGAACCTCTGAAACGCTGTGCTTAAAATGACCCTGTCCTCTAAATTGTTCTTGTGGGGTACACTGGTCACAGCAAGGTATAGCTGACTAAAACAGGGTCACTTCTTTGGATATTGGGGTTAACTATGTTAATTGCATGGAGACAGTCCTGTGAATCTTATGCGATTCATTAGTTTTTAAAAATTTTTTTAAAATTTAGGATATATGAGAAATTTTCAGTAAAAATATTTGAAATTCAGAAATTCTGAATAAATCACCTTCCTTCCAGGAAAATAGCTCAAGCCACAATTGCTAAGGGAGGCTTGACTTCCCTAGGCATTTGACCAAGACCCAAATGATTGAGACTGAGCATAGAAATATATGGATGAGGGGAAAAAATTGAATTTGATTTCTTTTAGGTTTAACTTAGAACTTTCATTCAATTTTAATTTAATATATGGCATGGGTCTAAATATTGGGCTTGGAGTTTTCCTTATGATTTAATAATGGTAGGCAGTATTCATAGTTCTAATTCACAACATTTTTAGTGTTGCATTATTTGGAAGAATAATAGGATACCAAAAGTGCATGCATTTCCATGCCGTCTGCATATAATATTGGATAACCTGGCTAGTCACATCTTCAATAAAATGTGTAATAGGGAATGAACTTCTTAGAAGGTTACGGTCTTGCTTGGGCCTTATTTTGTCCTATAAACCCTTCATCTCTTATCTTCTTGCATCCTAAAATAACTGTATACCAGAGTTCCTAAGAAGATAAATGAAGTTGATGCACTGTGTATGTTTTTATGGGATGGAAACTGAGATACTTTCATGGACTCTGTACATTTAGAGTGGATGGTTTTATTTATTATATCCTTTGTTTTGAAGCCTAGAGGAAGAAGGGAACAAAACATAGGGCAGTTAGGAAGGGTTTCCTCCATCATGTTAGGCATGCTTTCTCTCAGGTCATACATCTAGCTAGCCCATCAGCCACATCCACTCATTATTCTGAGCAAGATGAGAAAGAAAGAGAGAAACTGAGAGTCCCTCCCATTTTCTTATAAACATTCTGTCTGCAGAATCTCTGGGGATTGCAACAGAGATGCAAGCCATCTTCCTAGCTTGCGTGCTGGAAGCCAAATCGGATATCTCCATTTGATAGATAATGGGCAGAGATAAAATGAAACTTCGAGGTTGATATCACTTCAAAGCTCAGGAAATTCCTCAAAATTCGGCAACTTTTCTAGAGACACATAATAAGTGCAAGAAAAAAACTAAAAACTGCATCTGTCTCATATAAAAGCATCTGTTCTTCCCACATTGCATCTCTCAAGATCCTTGTCTGCCTCCTTCACTACAAGTCCCACAGCTTAGCCTTGGGCATCATTTTTCATCTGTTATGCCATACTAATTAATGTTCAATAAATACCATATGTTCTTTTAACTTCTCAAATTTTCCCATCTACTTCGCCTGCCTTTTAACTTAGATTATTCCTATCAACCTTCAGCAACCCACTTACTCTGGTCTTGTTTATTCTAGAAGTATTCTAGCATCTTCCAGATGCCTACCCTTCCACAATCCCCCCCCCCCAAGCATTTCTCATGATAGCACTTTTCACACTATTACTGATTAATTTCCGACTATGTGTCTCTCTGCTTTCAAAATTATTTTGGAAATTTTCTTCATTTTTCTTTTTTGAAATTTGATGCAGTACCAGCCTGATCATATAGTAATTTATTCATGTCCATAGAAGGAAGCTCCTTCTCATTTTTCAACACTTTACTCCAGTGAAATACTCACACAATTCATCTCAGTTGAGCCAGCACTTAACAGCATTGAAGAGGTTAGAATTACCTGCAAACGTGAGGGAACACGGGGACTTCCTTCATCTGATCTTGGATAATCAGACTAAACAATAAGCCTCAACACAGAAACCTGAGGGACTGCTATTTTCAAGCTTCACTCATCCATTTATTGTCAAAGAGATGAAAGGGTAAGATCTAGGACAAAACACTTCTCCCTTTACAGACTATTGCTCTTAAAAGAAAGTGCCCTTATTTGGAGCCCTGTCTAAAGTTTTGAAATTCTAAATATGTACTTTTGTCACACTTCTTGGGCATCACTTTTTCAGTCTCTAATTTTTTTTACTTTCATTATTTGTTCATATTTTAATGGCACCTACTTATGGGATATATTATGAGAACTCAATACATATATAGGATGTTTAATGATCAATGATCCAGAATATAGAGAGAACTCAAACACCTCACTAAAGACAATTGAAAAAATAATTCAAGAAGAAATTCAAACAGCCAAAAGATGTAGGAAAAAGGCCATCTCTTTAAAAAATAGTCAAATATGGTTTTCCTTTAAAGAAACTGATTGTCTTTGTCTACTTGAACTATTCACAGTTCACAATCAATACCCTTTATTTGGAAATGGACTCGTTTTCCCACTATTTTCTATTCTCATCAAGGAAGGTGTGATGGGATATCAACCATTTCAGAGAACCCAGTCTCCATATTGCAGTGAAGAAGGCAAGAGTCCACTTTTTGCCAAGAGTTAATGGGTTTCTTCGGGCACTGACTTCCTTTCTGGAATGACTTAAGGACAGAGGAAAATCTGGTTTAGAGTTGGGGATGTGGCAAGATAGATCACGTCCTCACACATTTGTGAAGTGTAGGACATAGCACGACATACAGTTTGTCAAATTGTGTTCATTTGTGCCAAAGCAGTCCCGCAGTCAGATCTCCTTACCGAAGTTTCTATTCTGTCATTTCTGAGATTTAAGGCAGGTTTCAAGACCAAGTACTATCACTTACATGTGATACTGCACCAGCCACTGGTGGTAGATCACATTTGCAGCCATTTGAGGTGCATTTACTCACAGATAATATGCATTTTACAATTCATGGCGAGCTTTATAACTCATCTGATTTGAAGTAGGTCACAGGAAGTGTGAGACTTTCAAAACTCTGTATTTTATGTGTATTTTATTTTTCCTATCAGAACGTCTCGCTATTTTTAGCACTGGTGGAAACTTTGGGGATGATGTCATGTGGTCCCTTCGTTTTATAGATTGAGAGCCTGAGACCTGGGAAGGTTAATTGATTTTCCCCAAGTCCCAGAGCTAGTTAGAGGCAGCGCCAAAACAAGAACCCATATTTTCTTGTCTCAACAGCTCTTCCCACTATACCAGGCCACCTTCATCCCTTACTATGCAAACCAGACTTTTGAAGTGCATTATTAAAGGATTATCTGTTCTACCCTTAGTGGCTGGGTCAGCAATAAGATTATTAAAATTTTATCTCACTCAGAGCTCTCTAAACTGGGAGATTCTCATCTGCCAGACTTAATCTACCAAAAATATGCAGAGAAAAGTAATGAGCACACACAGAAGTCACAGAATTAGACATTGAAAGTCATTAGCTAGGCAACCTCTGGTCCAATCTATAACCAAAATATTTTGTGATTAAAAGAAAAGCAACTCTATTTTCACTTGCAGTTCCGTGAAAGCCTGCACACAGATAGCCTGGTCTGAAACCTCGGAGCTCACTCCTGGAAGTGCCTACACTCTGACATCTGCATAAATGCCAAATGAATCTGCCGTATGATAATGAATACAAAATGAATTAATAATGATATGTGAATCATGAATACAATTTACAGTTCCTCAGACAAAATAGTGTCTTTTTTAGCCTGCACCTGCATAAACTACCTCCTGTAGGTCTCAAAAACCTCTGGGCTCTCTTCTGACACACCACCGCCATCTACTGTCACCGAGTGGGAAGGCAGCCTTCCTCGAAGCCTGCAGCCCCTGCTTGCTCTGCTCAGGTCTGCTCTTCATTGCCAGACATGCACAAGTTTGTGTTTTGGAAGTCTTTTCCTATTCAAGAGTGAACTCTATTGATTTTTGCATGTAACATGGTTAAAAATAATAAGTTACTCCAGGGCAAAAAATTTGATAGTGCATTCTATCACACCACACAATCAAGACAGTGTATAATACCATCTTTAATTCAAACAGTTTTTGCTAAAACTCTAATAACAATATATTTGTTATTCACTTTCTTTTTCTAACTATAAACTTCGTTCTGGAAGTTCACTTGTTTGTCAAACAGTCCTAGACTTTCCATATATTTTCCCCATAATGAGTTCACCATTTCTAAACTCCTCAGAGACATCATTAGAATCCTAATCTCTTTTATTCCCTCCACCCTGTAGTGGATATTTTCTGTTGGTTATTTGCTGCCGTCCTCCAACCCCCAGCATCCATTCTTTTCTTCAATGTGTCTGAACTCCTCCTGTTGGAACAGGGGGATAATAAAAAAGGATTGAGTTTTTGAGAAGATAAGGTGGACCTCTCAGTGGAGAAAAACATAGGGACAGTAAGTTAGGAGGGGGGATAGTTGGGAAGCTATGGTAGAAGTCTAGATTTAAGATAAAGGTCCTGATCTTAGTTGCTCTCATGTGATTCTGCAACTTGTATTTGGGGTAAAAAAGGGGAGTTCATAACCCACTTGAATCAAATGTATGGAAGATGATATGTCATGAGCTTTGTAATGTTTTGAACAACCAATAAAAAAAGAAATATAATCAATTATGATAAAAAAAAGATAAAGGTCCTTTCGCCACAGCCCATGGGTGGCTAAGGTGGTAAGCACTGGCAAGATTGGGGATATATTTGCATGTTCATGTTAGAGCATTTCTGATGCTTTGGTGATATGTCCATTGTTGTCCTGAACAATTGATTTGGAGAGGAAACCCTGAGGGAGACCTCTTTGAGACATTTTGAATTTGAGATTTCTAGTTAATATTCAAATAGAGCTGTCTACTGGTATGTGTCTCTTTCAAATGTTGATTACCTTTTCAAAAATTTCTGTTCTCATGATGTGCTAGCCAGCTAGGACAATAAATCAAGGTGTTCTGCCTTTGTTGCTCATAGGAGTAAAGTTGTAAATAAATGTGTTGCATCTGGCACAAAAAGCTAAGTAAAAGAACAAAGCATTCAGTTTCTTTTATGGAAAGTTCAGAAAATCTCTGAAAACTCTTAACCCGGTGCTTAAATTCATATGAAAGCAATGATAATCTCTTTTAGAAATGAACTCCTCTGCCATCTCTGGATTCTTCCTTATGTTTTGCATGTTCTGATTTGGATATAAAAAAACTAAAATGAGGGCTGGGGCTGTAGCTCAGCAGTAGAGCGCATGCCTAGCATGTGTGAGGCACTGAGTTCAATCATCAGCACCACATAAAAAATTAAAAAAATAAAAAAATAATATAAAAGCATCCTGTCTATTTACAACTACAAAAAAAATTTTTTAAATGAAATGAAACAAAAACAAAGACAGTCTTTTTTTTTCTTCATCTGTGTAATGTGGTAACTTAATCACCAAATCTCCCAGGTACCCAGCTTGAACCCTTCTATTATACAATGGACTGTGTACTTCTTTGTAACTAGGCCATCCTATTAAAACTTGTCCATTTATTTCCCAGATTACACTTTTCACAATCATGTCATCTTTAAAAGTATTTACTAAGATTTAGGAAGAAGATATGTTGTTGCCAAGTAACCAGTCTTGTCAAAATAAATGAGTTCAGCAGTACAGAGCAGAAAATGAAATCAAAAATTCTGAAATAAATGGTCTACAATCACCATTAAGCATAGTGTATGTGGGATTTCCACATTTGATTCTTCCTAACAATATACATCTATACTTGAATTTTCGAATCAAATACTGTTTGAAAAGGTAAGGGATGAAAACATTGTCATCTACCTCTGTGATGACATAGTAACCAAATATGACCACAGCAATGTGTTAAAAAAAAAACCCTGGTATTGCCTTTGATTAGTTTATTTGCCAGATTTTATTAATTGATTTCCCAGATTATATATAAAAGCACCTGTTATGCAGGTTAGTGTGTACAGAAATAAACTTTCATAACAAAACCTTTTAGGAGGCAATTCATTATGAGTAGAAAACACTTTTAATGTCACGAACAATTCTAAAAACTTTTCTTTGCCCTCCACAGTCTGACTCCCTAGATACTCCATAAATTCACTTTTCTTTCTTGTTTCTAAACTCTCTTGTACCTGTCCATCAAACCTTGATCCCACAGATAATTATGGAATTTTCAATTTTTTTCTTTTTTTTCTAGACAAGAGGAGGCTGCTCATGTGATCATTCTCATTAAAATGGAGAGAAGAGTGTTTAATTGCTTTAGCAAAATCTTTTTTTTTATAAGTCAGTCTGTTCCTTCACTGAGTCTTATTAGTGACAAAATTCCATCCTATGTACAAAACACTTCATGCATTTCTCTGTGATTTTGGGCATTTAAATCTATACTAGGTGGAAGTTGATGTATATGTACTAAAATGATGACTCAAAAATGGAATAATTAGAGCTTGTACTCACTTGTAAGCAAATGTTTCTTAGGTGACATATCACCATTTGGTGATCCAACATTAGACACCAATTACAACTCCAACCTATGAATGTCGAAATTGTACTTGAGAATGAATAATATATGCTTTTCAATTGGTTTGATATTCTTTATTCATGTAATTGAAAGTTTCTCATCATGAGTGTATGTTAATTAAAAATAAACGATAGAAGATTTCAGCAAGTTTGTTCAGCATATGAAAGCAAATACATGATCATCAAGTCTATGGGAGAAACTGCAATTTTTCCTCCAGGATGTTTCTCTTCCTCTTTCTATAATATTTGAATGATTATCTAGAACAAAGATTACATTTTCTAGAAAGATTGGCCTTCCAAATATGTTCTGGGGAGTATGACTGAAGAGGCATGTAAACATTCCAGATTGTGCCCTAGAGGAAAAGTGTTCCTGTTCCCCCACCCTATTACTGTATTCTGTAAGTCATAATGAACCATTCTGAGAGATGCAGAAAAATGTGGTCCCTTAGAAATGACAGGACACTGGACCTCTGATGACTCACTAGAGCAGAATTCTCACACACTGGTTCAACTTTTATATAAATGCGAAGTAAACTCTTTCTCGTTTAAGTGACATTTTGTATTTAGAGTCTCTGTTTCAAGAGGCAACTCTATGTCCAAGTGTATACAATGTCTAGTTCTGCAGGCAAAACTTAGTCCCCTCCAAATTGGTTCATAAGAATGTTATCATAAGGGCTTGCTTACATTTTATATTATTCCCTATACATCCTTGATATGCTAAATAAAGAGCCAGCAAGGCCATCAAGGATGTTAATGTGTGTTGTGAAGTCTACGTATATTCTACAGAAACTAGATAAAAATCCACTTGATATGTTGCTCTAGAAAATAAATTTTATAGAGTTGACCTTAAAGTGTCCCCCAAATGCCATTAATTCATAGTTTCACCTAAGGATTTTTACTAACCATCTACTATGTGTAGGTTCTACATTTATCTACAAATTTAAAGAGGGATAAATGCTTAGTTAAATTTAAAGAGATCTGGGTTTGAAAACAAAGTCTAGCAGTTCCATAACTCTTTGCATTTTATGGAACCACTCTAGACCCCGCTGTTGTCATATTTAAAGAAAGATAATGTTGGTGCCTAACTTATAGGGTTATGAAATTGAACAAGATAATATGTACAGGGAAAATATTTACATAAAAATTATTCAATGTTTATTTTATTAGTGTAATTAGTAATAGTAGTAGTATATAGTGTACATGTCTTTTATGTATATTTTTTATTATGAAGAAAAATGGGAGAGGTTTTGATGTTTGAATAATTTATAATCTGGGAGAAAACATCAGAAATTTGGCTAATTGGTTATACTACCAAATATAAGATTTATCAAAACTCCCACTAGAGTTGAAAGCAAGTGTTTGTTTCTAAACTCTAAACAAAGTTTTATGAAGGAAATAACATTTCTACTAGATAAATAATAGGAAAACTTTTTACAGATGGCTCTTGGAATTCAGGATATATTAGAATTCTATTGGAGAGCATACTATGAGAAATTTACAGCGGCCACAGAATCATAATATTTTAAAATTTTGAGAAGAAATGAATGCTCTTCCATAGCCTTAGTTTCAAAAGAAAATAACAATTTTGAAGGAAATGAGATAAGCTGATAAATAGTAGAAGTAAATATGTTGTCACATCAGTAGAATGATGGAATGGGAGCAGAGCGTTCAAAGTGAATTAAAGAGCCAGAGCTAAATGTAACTTTCCTTGTACCCATAGCCAGGCAAAAAAGAAAAGTCAAGTGTCCCAGGACACCATATGAAAAGTAACATACAAACATCAATGAAATTAATATGAAATGAAGACTAGGTGGCTTAGATTTCTACACTTGACTCACTATAGAACATAATCTGTAACTACATAAAATGTAAGATGGCTTTTTTCCTAGTAAAGTAGACTGTTGTCTTTTTGGTAAATTAAAAACAAATGAACATTTTGATGATAGTCACAACCAATCACAACAGAGTAAGATGCTAAACTTAACCCTGCAACCTCAGGTTGGCTCCTAATCTAAATATCAGCTATTTAAGTCTCCTGAAATATTCCAAAATCATCCAAAATTTGGAAAGCAAATATTGTATGGCATAGAACTATTTCCAAGAATATAGGTTTTATTTCATAATCTACATTTTTGTCTTCTAAAATGTCTTCCAAGAATTTATATAGTTAGAAAAATTATAATAAAACTGAGGTGAGAAAATGAACACAGAGATTTGGAAACAGTTTAGTCAGTGTGAAAGGTAGGCAAAAGTAACTCTTAAGTAGTTTCATTTGACTTCTAACTATGCAAATTATCTGTGTCTTGACTGCATATAATGACTATCCATATCTAGGTGTCAGCAGAAAAGTCCTAAATAAGATTCTCTGTTATAATTAGAATATGTGAAAAATTCTTTATATCATGTTCAATCTACTATTTGTGATTTTCATGATAATCCTTCTGCCCCCATGTTTCAGAAAGTGAATAAATGCTGAAATGATACTGGGAAGGTGGTGGATATTGTAGAATACCAGGTAAAGTTGAACAAAATAGACATTTGCCTTTCCTCACTCCCAGAACCCATTAAATTGATAATAAACTAATATCACATATAATAAAGAATATAAAATGATCAGAGCAGAGGGAATAAAATGTGTTGAAGAATCTATGCCCAGGAGATTTTAAGAAATTAAAATTTATTGAAGAGAGAGAGTGGAATATGGATGACTAATGCAGCCAGTTAATAAAAGTTAAAGATCAGAGAAGCCTAATGTGAGGCAGGAAGCTCTTGAGCTTTAAAGAATCCTGGGGAGGAGCGATAGTCTAAAAGGCACATGCAGTACAAATTGATAGCAAGATGTGTGCTCAGAAAGACTGGGATTAATAGGAAGATGATCCTTAAAACTGTAACTTAAAGAACCCAATCTTTGTATATAGAGAAATCCAAGAGACAGGCACCCAGGAAACCTATACAGATAAAATGAAGAACACAAGTAACTCCAAGTAAAACCAGCAAAGAAACTAGAGAAGTATACCAGAAACCTGAATGGGTGTGGGTGAAGAAACAATGGCCAACTTCATTCCCCCAAAAGTGGGTTGAAAGCTCCTTACACTTTTCAAGTACAAAAGCTTTTGTGTATTGAGGCTTTTATGTTTGTTGAATTGCTTTTGTGTTTTAAAATGGCCTCTAACAAACTGCATTTTATGTATGGAGGTTCTAAAGTTATTCAACAGTTCACTTAGCCAACCATTTATGTACCCAACACACATAAAAAAAAAAAAATATATATATATATATATATATATATATATATGGAGAAAAATGTGGGGAAAAGTTATATACCAGATTTACTAGAAATGGCTCAATTTATCCATGGAAACAAAGACATTGGAAATAGCTACAAAAGGTGATTTTATTTTATTTCTCCTGACATTACTAAATGTGCATTATTTCCCGCTATGCAGACCTTATGAAGCAATGAGTAAGATGTGGTCTCAACTTGCAAGAAGTTGACCATCGAGGGAGAAGCCAGACCTAGAGGCTGTGCAGTATGGGACAAACAGAGGAAGAGGCATGAGATTTAAATGATAGTACAAGCAGCAAGGAGGTTCAGAGATCAGGATGATTAGGAAACCATGAATTCCAGAGGTCCCCCAAGGAAGGACGAGGATAGAAAATGAAATTAAAAAAATCAACAAACAAAAAGGAAAACATTTCAGCCTCTTGAGGCAAGAAGAAGAGATTGTGGAATGAAGCTAAAATTTAGTAACAGGAATCAGCAGTATAAATTAATATTCACATTGTACCTAAAAAACATATTCAACAGGAGAAATTAATGTCTTCTCCCTACCTGCTTCTATTGCAACCCTGTAATTTTTTTAGTTTCATTTATACTCCATAACACTCCTCTTTAATTCTAATATTTTGATGAAAGAAGTCACCTTTCTTGAATTACCATATGTAGAATTTAGTAAATCAGCTAATAAATTTAAAAACCATCTGTCAATCAATTTAATTATTTCAGTAAGTTCTACAAATAAAATATGTGTCAAAAAGTCACTAGTCATTGTTATATTTGCCCCCTTTGTTAAATTAACCACCTTTTTCAAAATCTTGCCTATAAAGTACTTTAATTTTATTAACATTGAAGAAAGATAAGTTCAAGTTACTATATTCAAAAACATAATATAATATTCATATAAAAGTCATAATTAATTTTGTTCATTTATTGTTTAATAGGGCATTCTTCACACCTGTGCAAAATTCTCTAGATTTCAATTTTGGTATGCTATTTAATGGAAATTTTGGAACTATGGAATCTTATCTGCCAAGCCTATATTAGCATGGTACATTCAGCTATGTAATATCAGTTCCAAATAGATAAAAATCATCTTGGGAGGCTGAGGCAAGAGGATCACAAGTTCAAAGCCATCCTTGGCAACTTAGCAAGGCCCTAAGCAACTTAAGGAGACTCTATCTTAAAACAAAAACAAAAACAAAAAACAAAAGAAGATGGGCTGAGAATGTGGCTTAGTGGTCAAGTGCCTCTGGGTTCAATCCCTGGTACCCACCCCCCCAAAAAATATAGAAATTCGTATTCATCACTGAAGAGGTTTCATCTTAACAAAACTTACTACTAGTGCACAGTGTTTACAGCTTAGGAAAAAAAATTATACTATTGTATTTTGGATTTTTTTCAAAAGTTTGATTAACAAATAACTACCATTAATAGAATATCTACTGTGCTATTGACACAATGCTATGTTCTTCATTATCACCATCTGTATCAAACAACAATTTTTTGAGGTAAGAATTTTTACTCCCATTTTTCAGATAATAAACTGAAATTCAATTGGGTTAAATTACCAAGCAAAAGTCAGAAGCACAGAAGCAATAGATCTGGAATTTGTGATGAGATTCATTTTCTGACACTTGAAACTTATTTCTTCAAATTCATTATTTACTTCATGTGCCTTAGGCAATGTATATAAAATTGCCCAACATTATTAGCAGAATCTAATTATGAATATAGCTTAAAAACAACATGCTTTGCTTTGTGCACAGAGAATCTATTTACTCAGCCAAATAGTTCATTAGTGTCACAGGCTGACAACTCACCTTTCTCTTTACAGCACCAGTGCTGTCAATCAGATGGAAGCCTTCCATTTACACCTGCTTCCCGTTATTTGAGCAATATCCACGCAAGTTCGACTCCTACTGCTCTAACTTAGAGCAGCTAGTCCATGTCACTGATGTGTGTAGGTGGCCTAGCTATTTTAAGGGAGAAATATAATTAGGAAAATGGAATATATTTTATTTCTGAAGTATATAGCTGCTCTGGTATATATTTTAAACCACTTTTTTTTTTTTTTTTTGCTAATATGCGTGATCTTTACTGTGGAGTGAATACTCACTATCCCACCTAGGAGTGGGCTTAAAAAATGAAAAATTTGATGCAATATGAATTTTGATGTGCCACACCCTCCTTTTCCCCCTGGAATGGAATGATATGAAAATATTAGATGACACATTTTACTTATATGTTAAGCTTTGTCCTGTTGCTTGACATAATGATAATAAAAGATCCTTTGACTATTCATTTATAGTAATACTCTATGGATATATTCATGTTAGTGCCAACCTTAAATGTGTGACATGTCCTTAATTACAATTCTATATTTTATCCATAGTTAATTCTAGTTTTTTAAAAAAACAAACAAACAAACAAAACAAAACAAAACAAAACAAAACAAAACAAAAACAAACAAACCAATGCATTGTGATTTTCTCTAGTCTTTCTTTCTTCAGCATGATTCCTGATATTGGATAGAGTTCTCTTGCAGCAGACTGTCAAAGCACTCAAGTAAACTCTCCCAAGAACAGTCCACTTCCCACAGCTGCTAGATGAATGGAGACTGTGAATGTTTTCTCTCAACATGTACACCTCTCAGAAACTTCTTTCCCTTGTCCCTCTGAAAGAATCGCTGGTACTTCATAGTATGTATAGGGCTCCGCATCTGAGTGAAATCATATTTCCCATTCAGTAATAAAATCTTTTTCAGAAAAGTACTTAAGAGCTTTGCAATACATGCTCCCTGGAGAGACGGTAGAAGTAGGGACATTTACATCCCTTCCTATTATGCTTTCAAAACTGTGCCTGTAAGAGTGAGTGAGCACTCACACCCTGCACTTGTCTCTTTTACACAAAACATAGTCACATGTACATTCCTCTTCTCTGTCTCTGTGTCTGTTACTCTCTCTGTCTCCTTCCCTCCCTCCCTTCTTACTTATTTTATGTAAATTCTTTTACTCACCCCAAAGCTAGTCAGATTTAATCTCATACTTTCAAACAACTATGGAAAATCACATAAAATATAAACAGATTCAGACCTATTTTCAGAATCTGATTAGAGCATTTCCTTTTTTAAATACAGTATACACATGTAAGAAAGTTAGCTCTGATGAACTGTCTTAACAGTCACATGTTTTTGAGTCATCTGAACCCCACAAAATATCTACTTTAGACCTTTTTCAGCACAAAAAGACTTCCAGGCTACTGAATTCGGTAACACAATAAAATTTAATGTTCAATGAAATCTTAAAGTTTTCCACCTTAATGAATCCAGCTACCCATGACTGTTCCTACTCAAAGATTGAGTAGATAGGCAGTTATATAATATAATTCAAGTGGCCCTAAGCAAACTAGCTGCCCCAAAGTACTTCCTTCAACTGATCCATGTCATTATCCCTGAAATTGCTCTTTTTATTCTTTGGGCCAAGTAACTAAGCTCTCAAAAACTGCCTGCTAACATGCAAATATATTTGTTGGTCCAGGACACACAACAACAACAACAACAACAACAACAACTGGGCAACTGGGCAGAGATACCAGGACCCACAAGAAATGATAAGCATATGTTTTAATTAGCAAAAGTTTGAAAGTTTCAGAACTCTGTTTAGAGAAGTCTCACCCTAAAATTCAAATGCAATATAATATAAAATGGGCTTCTCCGTTACAATGAAGAGCAACTGGTCAACAAATTGCATGCTCTGATGATCAAAGTTCATCTTATTTGGAATTTATTGGCTCCCAGCATGCTCTACTCATAATTCACTGCATAATATCAAACCTGAATGGGTGGTAACTGGACAGGACTATTTGGGAGGGCATAACTTTTTAAGTAAAGCATCACAAAAAAGTACAGAGGCATATGGGAAAATTAAAAAAAAAAAAACTTTGCAAGCCTCAATATCTGTAAATCAGAAATTCTCAAAATTTTCCCCATTTCTTCCACCAAGAGAGGAGTTAAATCCACTTTCTCTTAATCTATCCATCTGTAAAATTTTTATTAAACATTTCTAAAGCCTTCTCCATGTCCTGAGCACTGAATATAACATGTATAAAGACATTGTTTGTGCCCTCTAGGAGTATAATGAAGCTTCCCACCTACTTTAAGGAATGTCTTGAGGATTGAAATACTATTTTAAAGTGCCAAGAGCTACTCAGAAGAAATGTGCTGTATAATTGCAAATATCATTATAGATGAATGGATATGTTCCATTAAACATTTGAATTGGCTACAGAGGGAGCTTTGTGGACTCTTCTTCCCTGGAGAGCTTTAAAGAAAATACTGAGTGACTAGATACACATCTGCCTTGGATGGCTTAGGTAGAGCTGTGCCTAACCCAAATTGGGAGATTCATAGAGGAAAAGCACATGTGAATGCTCAGATTATACCAGCAAATATACCTGTAAATATCAAGGTTGAAAGAGATAAATTAAATAAACAATGAATCAAATAAACAATCAGATTAAAAAATTTAAGGAGCATAAGTTCTAACTGAATTAGGAATTAAAAGATGAAGAACTATTAAGCTTAACCAAAGGGGTATCTATTTAGCCAAGTTCCAGGTATTATCCTCCTTTTTGGTTTGTTTCTGAAACACCCTATATATTTTTAAGGGCACAACTTACCAGGTGGAAAAAGACATGAAGCTAAACGTCTCATCAATGAAGATTCATGGATTGCTTAAGTTAGGTAAAGTTGCTAATAAGAGTTACCTGTATATTCTAAAAATGAGGAATTCTACATCAACACCATTTTCAATTTCTAAATGTTTTAATCAATTGCTTTCTTAACTGAAGCCATTCTGGTGAAACTATTTCAGTTGCAGTCCACCCTGCCTGAGCAAACCAGTAGAATAAATACAATTTGTCCTATGCCCAGAATAGATACTTGGGAAATTAAGACTTTAAAACACTTTTTAGAGACTCAAAAACTTCCAATATTGCATTTTCCTGCAGATTCAGAAACAGATCAAATCAGGTCTAGGACTGTTTAGAAATCAAAACCCCATGCAAATACTCAGCTATAGTCAGAAAGTCTTTTGTGTGGACTTATTTGGGGGTCATTTGTTTATTTCTCAAAAATCTTACTCAAAGATGAGCGACTGCATGACTTCTGAGAAGGATAACAGAACTACCTGTTGGCAGAATTAATTATTGACTCAAAGGCTGTGAAATAGCCTTCAACTCAGATATTTTCACAATCTCTAGAAACTCACTTTCTTCCCTGGCATTATCACTGTGGCAAATTGACAGGAGCGTTTAAAACATTATCTATTATTTCTGCATCACGAGTCCAGCAGACTAGGTCAATCGCCTTGTCAGCTTCAAACCCCTCCTCTGTCTGCCTTTGTGAAGAGGCTGGCTGAGCTCAGAAGAACCGGGCTCAGAAAGAAGAAACTTAGATTTCCAAGCTCCATTCTATAACTTTGATAATATCTCCTTTTTATTTTTCTCGGCCTCAATTTCTTCATGGTGAAATCAGGAGTTGAATAAAATAATGAAAAACTAGTTTCTTTCCACGATAAAGATTTATGTTTCTATGTTACCATATATACTTGTATAATATTAAAGGAAAACAGAGTTCTGTACTAAGAGTTCCTTTGTCCAGGAGGCTCATATAGCAGTTTGTATATACTGCTGTGGAAGCCTCTATTATAATTCAAGATATAAAAATGTACACGTCAGAGTTGAATTGCATTGAATCCAGCTCATAGACATTTTGTTCAGCCTCCACATTAAGAAATAACAATCTAGTTTATGTTTATTTAAAAATGGAAGAGGAAACATGGAATCCAGATTTGAGGATCTGTTGAAAAGCAAAGAGCTAAGTATGTTACATCCACAGATCTCCCAACTGTAATTTATTAGAGCCAGGTAATTACTGTCATCTTTAATTGTGACGTATGTTCTGTAATTTACCATCCAACCTGCTGTATTTAATTTCATCTTTTGACAGATTCTGTACACATTTTTATTTGTAAATGCAGGCTTATGCCTTTCTCTCCTCCACCAGGTAATGAATTTCGCAGGGTAAAAAGTTTGCCTGGATACTCTGTGGTAGGCACTGTCAGCTGCCCACAACTATGCCCTCTACCCTTCTTGGTAAATGGATACTTCCTATTCCTATGCATTGTAATGAAAGCTTTGCATCATTTTATTTTCATATAAACTTATAAGACAGGCAACATTATCTCAAACATACAGATGAAGAATAGAGAGCCAAAACTTTTGCACCAGGTCAAACCATTCTTGGAATGAATGGTGAATATTTTATCCAAGTTCAAACATAGCCAAGTCATGCATCTAAATGTACAACATCTTACAAGGCTGTGTGGACCTAAAAAGATAATTTGCTATTCCAATGGAATTTAGTATGTGTTAATGAGTCCAAATATCAGATGAATCCTCAGAATCCCCTAACATTCCTTAATAGATTTCTCTCTCATTCTCATGGAGAAAAAATTCCCATTTTCCACTCTTCTAAAGAAAACTATCAACATCAGCCTCCTCTGTCTCTTATTCTCCCAAAAAAAAAAAAAAAAAAAAAAAAAACACAAAACTTCTTTATTTTGTTGCTATTTACTTCAGTTATCTGGATTTTGAATTGAGCAATTAATGGTCCCTATTATTTCCTAAGATCAAACCCTCCACTGGTGCTCAAAATCTCTTTGCTAACTGAATCTGAATCTGAAAATTTCTCTACTCTAGGCATATGATTCCTCTCCTATATTATCAGTTCCCCTCCCATCAAAATTCAGATTTGCTCCCTTCCTTTGTTGCTAAAAAAGGATTTCCTTGATCCCTTCCACCCCTCTCCAGTTACTGAAACAAAGTTTTTGACTAGGCTGAGTTCTCAACTTCCTCCTCTTGTATTCTATCATGAATCCTCTGTATTTAGAATTTTATCCACTTAATATCCCTGCAAATCTGCTTGTCAAGGTCAAACTCTACTTCTGACCTGGCAAATACAATGTTCAGTTATCAGCCCTCCTATCTCCTTTAGCAGGCTTGGATAGAAATTATACATCATTTTGTAATCACTAAATTTACTTGGCTTTTGAGAGTGCCACATTTCTCTAGTCCCCCCCCCCCTTTTCATTAGCCATTTTCCACTAGTCTTTACTGGATTTCCTGACTTCTAAGTACCCTAGAACTTCATGTGTCCGTCTTCTCTTTCCTTTCTATATTACACCTCTCAATGCTCTCATTCAGAACAACAGTATTTAAATGGATATCCAGGGTAATGATTTTCAGTTGGAATTGACTCATATATCTAACTTTCTCTTTCACATCTCTACTTGGCATATCTAACTTAATATGTCCAAATCCAAGGACTGATTCCCAGATTGTGCCCAAATCTCAGTAATACAAATGTGATTCATGCAAATTTCTGTTGCAAATCAGGAACTTTTAAGGCCTCCTTGATTCCTTACTTTATCCTTTCATCCAGTCCCTGACTAAATAATTTCACATCTAACCACTTCTTACTATGTGTACCTTAATCAGCTCATACAGATAAGCAACATCCACTCACTAGGTATATGTCACAGCTTTTTAGCTAAGTCTCTCTCTTTTCCACTACTGCTCTTTATTCTCAGTACCTTCATGGTAGGTTAACATTCCCAGCTCTCCAGAGACTTTTCTTCACATTCATAATAAAAGCAAAGAGCCTCGTCATGGCCTAAGATACTTCTAGATCTGGCTTCTGCCTTCATATGGTACATTATTTCTTGACAGGGATCCCTTGCTCAGCATGTCCCCGCCACTCTAGGAGTTTTGCTGTTCATCAAGTGCTACAACTGCATTTCCTCATCAAAAGCTTCGCATTTGTAGTTTCTGATTCCTAACAGGATCTTACCTCAGGCTGTAGCTGGCTTATTTCTCAGATATAATTTTGGATGTTTCATTCAAATTAGGTATTTGAATCAGGCATCTGCTTAATCATTACCTTCTTAGAGAAATCTTAACTAAGTAATCGAAATATGCCTACATTTTCTATCCTTTTATACTGCTTCTCTATTCTTTTCTGTATTTATTACTACCTAATTACTACCTAAATACCTAAATACTACCTAAATATGCAAAATTCAATAATTCAGAATTTGTACAAAAATATCTGTTCTTTTCTAGCCTTATTGATCTATAATTTATTTTTAAATTTCCCTTTGAATCTCTGTTTTAACCTTCAATGTTTCTAGTTTGCTTATATTCCTCTTAGGATTTATATTTAAATATGAGTCTTATATGCCTGCTAGGTTGAAGATGACTTCTGGAAGGATCAATGTTCACATTACAGAATTCACACGAAAACAGCCTAACATGCCATGCGCTGAAGTTACAGTATGATAACTCCTCAAGTGGATACAAGCTATTTTTTATTATTCCTTTTAAAGTGACACTGCTCATAGCAATATCATACCTTTAGAGAGCCTAGAAGAATGAAACTCGGCTTGCCCTTACACTAATTGTGCTATTGGGCTGCAGTATCTTTATGCACATACAGAATAACTTGATGTTAATGTGAAATCTTAAATATACCCCAGACACTGTCTCTGCTTTCTGTTGTCACTATGTTTAGGCAATTTTACTTGGCTCTTTTCCATGTCTATTTCTGCCTTGCAACCTTAATCCTTCTGAATACTTCTGATGTCCTCTGGTATATACTGTCTCATCTGTCTTTAATTTTCTTCATGTATGTAATATATATGAAGATATATATTTTATATTTATTTATAAATTACATATATATATATATATATATATATATATATTATGTGCATATAATGTATTTACATTTTCCTTGACTGTTTGTCTTCTATTTCTTCCTTGAGGATTGATTTTATAGCAATTAAAAGCAAAATGTTGTGTTCTTTTCCTCTGGCTTAATTAATATGTGTTAATTAAAAGATAAAAATAAACCAACCAATCACATTGCCTTTGATTCTGGCTTGTTTTAAACAGATCCTCTCTTCAAGCCTGGATTACTTAAAGACAAATATTCATATACAGAAAAGGTGGAGAATCCTATAGGAATTTACTCAAGGTTCCTCAGATGAAAAACAAATGATAAATCAGAAAATGATGGAGTTCACTTTTTTTTTCCTAGTTCCAAGGTGCTTGCATAACTTGTAGTCTTTTAGGTGCACAAGAGAGAAGTTAATTAATTATATACAATGAACATTTATGTCATTAAAATTCATTTATGTTTTTAACAGGAATACTCTATTGAAAAGAATTTGTCTTCATAAGAATATTCTTTTAGTCATAGTTAGAAGAAAATTAAGAAAATCAACATGCCACTCATATTTGTCTGCATATCTTTTGTAATCACTTTGATCAATGTGCTCAATATGCCAAGGAATATCTTCATCTATATTTATTAAAGATTTGTGTTTATGTGCACTCAAGTTGAACATTCTGATATTTTTACAAAATTTATGAACATCAATATAAATTTATTGAATAAATTAATCAAAAATTCATAAGAGTTAATCAATCTTCAAATTTGATATTTCTTCCTTTAGTGAAGCAAGAGAAACTATTCAATAAAAATGCACTGAGCATCTCTGGATGCCTCTGCATGCTAAGAAGAGGAGGTTAAAGGGTAAACAGATAAGTAGAAAGAAAGACTCAGGGAACCTGTTGTAACATCATCATGTCTCATTTACTTCAGAGATGTAAAATATTCACAGCTGGTTTATCAATATGAACTATAAAAAAACTGAACTCAAGCCAGGTGCGGTGGCACATGCCTGTAATCCCAGTGGCTTGGGAGGCTGAGGCAGGAGGATTATGATTTCAAAGCCAGCCTCAGCAATGGTGAGGCGCTAAGCAACCTGGTGAGACCCTGTCTCTAAATAAAATACAAAATAGGGCTAGGAGTATGGCTTAGTGGCCAAGTGCCCCTGAGTTCAATGCCCGATGCCAAAAAAAAAAAAAAAAAAAAAAAATTTGAACTCAGAAAAGTTTCCATGTCTACATTGGTTCAAGTGTTGAAGAATTATAATGCTTATTATATAATACTGACAATAACAAAAAATATAGCAATATGACAATTAATATTTACCAATCTTTTTATTATTTTTTAAACATTTCCTTAGTTGTAAATTGATCTTTTTATTTAATTTATTTATTTATATGTGGGGCTGAGGATTGAACCCAGGGCCTCACACATGCCAGGCTAGTGCTCTACTACTGAGCCACAACTCCAACCCCTCTTTTTTATTATTTCTATGCATATAATACTTCAAATACTATCACAGTGAGAGAAAGTATTTTTATGTATGACTTTAACTTTCTTTAACGTATTACATATTGCATGAAGAATTGAAAAGAAAATCAAAAAATTATTAAGATAAGTGTAACAGATTATATATAAGGCCAATATTTTTGTCAAAGAGTTTATGTTCTATAGTAATGTTGTCAACAGATACAAGTTAGACATAAATACAGGCCACATATGTAATTTTAAGTTTTCAATTAGTCACATTAATAAAGGCAAAAGAAAACAGGTAAAATAAATTACATATGTCTGGTCATGTAGCAAACACCTGTTATCCCAGCAGCTAGGGAGGCTGAGGCTGGAGGATTGCAAATTCAAAGCTAGCCTCAGCAAATTTGTGAGGTCCTGTGTCAAAATTTAAAATAATAATAACAACAACAACAAAGGTCTAGGGATGTGACTTAGTGGTTAAGTGCCCCTGGGTTCAATCCCTGGTATAAAAAAAAATTATACATCTTATTTACTATCAGTAAACCAGATGTTATCATTTCACTCCATAATTAATATAAAATTTAGATAGTTTAAATTTTTTATATTTTATTCAAACTAAAAGCATTTATTATGCTTAAATGTGGTTAGTGCATTCTATGTTGGACACTGCCACCCTACAGTAATAATGTGATAAGAGAAAGGAATTTATCACTCACTCAGTAAATCATATATCACATCATAGCAAATGCAGTTTACATGTGATCGTGTTATATTATACAGTAAAATAAATGTTGGTGATTTTACATATATTGATTTTTTTTTTTTTTTTGGTATCTGTGTGTGATGGTGTTGGGGATTGAACCCAGGGCTTTGTGCATGTGAGTCAAGCATTCTACCAACTGAACTGTATCCCCAGCCCTAGGTATATCAATTGGAATACACATAAATATTAATATAGGCACACATATAATTGTGTAGATGTTCCTATTTGTATGTCCATGTATACACAAAATGTGTTCATAAATGAAATCCAAAATTTCATGTAGTACACAGTCTAAAATTACAACAATCAAAATGTTTTTTTAAAAGGAAAGAAAACATATAATAAATCTTAGAAATATTGGTCAAATTAGAATCATTAAGATAACATATATATTGTTGATTTTCATCACAATGTCAATATTTAAGAAATATTTAAGAATATACAAGAAATATTTAAGAAAATACAAGAGTTATTTTAACCATATATGAACTCCTCATGTGGTGAGGTTAGACTAGTGCCTTCATCCTCCTTGATCCCCTGTTCCCCTTGGTGAACATTAGACAGTGGCCTTGAGTTGTCAAGACTTAAGGGATGCTTACTGCCATCTATTGGGTCAAGGTTAAGGACAGTGCTGAAAACCAAAAATGCCTTTGCATTGGGTTTGGCAAGAGTGTTGAAAATGAAAATATCTTTAATTAGACTCAATGTACTATCTAAGACAAAATTCTATTAAAATAATCATCAGTTAAAAGATGAAAGCACAAGTTCATATATTGTTAATAATTTTCCCAAAGTCCCAAATTCTTTTACATGGCAGAAACATGCTCCAACCTGGGCTACCTAAATCATATCTAGAGCTCTTTCCCTCTACAGATCACTGTTGTTCACACTCCCTGTGTTGAAGATGTTTTCTCCATTTTGTTTTATTTCATTCTGATATAAGTCCTTCATTAATTTGTAGTTTTTTGAAAACCAAAAGAAGGAAGGATTAAGAAAACAAAATAATCAAAAGAATTTAAAATGCATGCCCCTTAAACTTTTATCATTATAAACAACAGACAATATTAACCTATTCAAGTGTTGTAAGGCTTCTCCAAATTTATGTTGCACTCTCAATTTCTGACTTACGTAAATTTTAAGAGCAGAATAAGCTTCAGACCATCATTAGAGTAGCACTGCAATAATAAAACACATTCTAAGTTATGCTACATGAAAGTTAAGAAAAATTTTTAAAAAAATATTTGTCAACTCTGGTTTTTATTCATGAACCTGTTTTATTTCCAAGCACACTATTCCTCAATTCATTCAAACCCTAATGTTCGCCAGGTGGAGCACAGGGGAAAAAAAGAAAAAATGATTTATATATATTAACAAAAGATATTACTATAACATCTACATGTATAATTTTCAAAAGAATTTCTTCTCTTCTGGAAAAAATGCTAAAACAGAGAGAATGAGCAAAGAGAGCTTGCAAGACATAATTTGCTCTAAAAATGGAACAGTTCTGAACAGTACTTCTAAGGGAGAAACAATTACCTGTAACCAGTAAAGTGATGCTAATTTTTAATTACATTGTAGAGCTTTGTTTTTCTACATGTTTTTCTACTTAGCAACATTAAATCTCATTTAGGTGTAGTCCCAACATTCTTTTCTCTTAGAGATTCAGTTTAGACCTATTAATTTTACTGTCATGGAAGAAATGCAGCTATTAACTCCAGATAAACTTCAATATGAAGAGACATATGACATTCCGGGTTATTCTTGCAAACTGACAATTCTTCCTCAGAATCATCTGTTGATGTTGTCAAAACCATTAAATAAATATCTCCTAGATGTACAAAGATTGTTTGATTTTATCAGTATGTTAAAATATGAAAGTCTAGCTTCTCTGAGGTTTGACTGTGATGAACAGAATCTTTTCTGCCCCAAATCCATATACTGAAGTTCCAACTCAAGAATGTCTATATTTAGAGAGAGGGACTCTAAGAGGTAATAAAGACAAAAGAAGGTCAGATAGGTGTGACTTTATTTGAAAGGACATGGGAAGAGGTTAGAGGACAGTCATGAACATCCTGGAGGAAAGATTATTTAAGGAAACGGTAGGAAGGTGGCCATGTGTCACCAGGAACTGAGGTTTCTGGAAGACATCAAACCTGATCACACCTTGCTTTTGAATTCTATCCTTTGGAGCTTCAGGAAAACAAATTTCTGTTGTTTATGTCACCCAGTCTGTGGTACTTTTTTTAATGATTGCCCTAGAAAACTAGTGTACAGGCTGAGACGTTATTAGTAAATGGATAAGAAAAAATGATCACTTAAGTCACTAGTCCCCTTATATTAGGAAGACATAAAGAGTGGATTAAAACCTGGTCTTGTGCATTATCAATCAAAGCCATTGAATATCCAGAGGATATAATGAAATACAAATACTCGGTCTTAATTAAATGTTAAATATCACAACATATTAAATGTATTTCAAGGTACAATGTCAACATGGATGGCTTCACTAACGATTCAAGTAATTCTTATTGGGAAAACATTAAACCCCAAACTGCACTCAACAAATTCAAATGAAATACGTAAATAATGTGAAAAGGAATTTTGGCACAGAAAATCTTGCCTGAATAAAACCAATAATCTAATGGTATGATTTTATGAAACATTATGTGAAAACAAGCAAGGTTAATGCTGAACAACTGATCAGATTAAAATGCTCTACCATCGGTTGAGTCTCCTAATTGTTTAAAAATTTATTTTCATACTTACAATGATTGAATTTTTTTTTTTTAATTTTTTTTTTTATTGGATGTTCACAACATTACAAAACTCATGACACATCATATTTCATAGATTAGAATCAATTGGGTTATGAACTCCCATTTTTACCCCAAATACAGATTGCAGAATCACATCGGCTACACATCACATTTTTACATACTGCCATATTAGCGACTGTTGTATTCTGCTACCTTTACTATCCTCTAAAATCCCCCCTCCCCTTCCCTCCCATCTTCTCTCTCTACCCCATCTATTGAAATTCATTTCCCTCCATGTTTGTTATCCCATTCCCCTCGTAAACTCTTATATATAATTTTGTATTACAATGAGGGTCTCCCTCCATTTCCATGTGATTTCCCTTTTTTTTTTTTTCTCCCTTTCCCTCCCGCCTCATGTCTCTGTAATGATTATGTGCTTCTGTCAACTCTATGGAGTTAAATTTCACAAAGTGCTCTCTTAAGAAACAATCTTATATAAACGGTTTCTAATAAACATTCTATTCTTCCTGATACAATGTGAAAGATCGTGATCAATGAAATAGCAGGAATAATACTATTGGGCTAGGGGTGTAGCTTACAGACAGAACAAGTGCCTAGCATGTGCAAAACCCTGCATTCAATCCTAGCCCCCAAAGAGGAAGAAAGATGGGTGAGAGAAGAAATGTAAAAAAGAAAGTATATATGATGCGATTTTCTTCAAAAGGCATAAATAGTGAAAAAACAGTAAATTTAAATATGAAAAATAGAAAGAGAAAAAATAGTTACAAACACTGATGACTTCACTGGCAGGGCAAGTGGATGAATTAATTGAATTTTCTCAATTTAACATCCTCTATAGCTAACAAAGGATAAATCCTAAATTTTAGTATGAATCTAATTCCCTCAGTAGAGTCAGAAAGAAAAACATATCTAATCTAATACAGCGCCTGTGTCTTCATTTTCAGGACAAACCTAGAAAGATAAAACATTAATTCAAACTTTTGTGTGTGTGTGTGTGGTGCTGAGGATTGAACCCAGGGCTTTATGCATGTGAGGTAAATACTCTACCAGCTGAGCTATATCCCCAGCCCTCATTAATTCGAACTTTACAACTTTTAACATTATTACCTATGCTATTCTAAAATTATTCTTAAAAAACATTCTAATTGATTCAACATGTAAATATTACCATAGCAGATTTTTAAGAATAGAAATTTGTTAATCAATTCAAGCCAACAATAACACATCACCCTTATAACAAGAAGTATACCAGTTGTCCTCATTTTCTCCCATGATCGTTTAAAGCACTATGAGATCAACACCATCAAAAACCTTCAGAAATACAAGTATGTCAATATAGCACAAAGTGCCATGGTCATACTCATTTTACTAAACAGACATTTAGTAGGCTACTTTCTTTAAACTTAGGAGATTTTTAATTCAACTATCAGGCTTGTTTATGCAATAAGGATATTGTTTTATTTAGACAAGTAGTTTGGATATAGCATTGTTTTCTCTAATGGCTGTGTTTCAGCGTTTAAAATGTCTTCCATGCTGCATAAATGATACTTTTTTGTGTTAACAATCTACAAAAACTATATTAATAAAATGCATACTGAAGGCGTCAACAGTAGAATAATTTTGGGGAAATGGATTTCTGGTCCCATGCCCCCCTCCATTTATTCTTGTATTTTTTTATTAATTATATTATATTTGAGCATTCCGTTTTTAGAATCATATCAATAGTGTATTACCCAGGGCACTAGTAAAATTCTAAACACTTTTCCAAAGGAAATGAAGCAAAATATAAAATAATTAAAGATTCATTAATAATAGCTTTGTTTTGGACTGCTATTATTAGCTGTGTGATATTGGGAAGTTATTTCAACAAATATTCCAGGGACTTTTTCCTAAAGCTCAGTTGATTCCAAAGATTCAGAATGAGCCAGAGATAATGTATTTTAAAAGAAAATCCCCCAACTAGTTATTCACTATGCTGAGATTAACATTCTGAGTTACTGCACAAAACTACTATGTTTCTGGCTATTTTGCCTGGTGAATGAGGTCAGGTGGTGAGGATCTTCAATCTTTTTTTTTTTTTTAATCTGAGGATCTTGAATCTTTATTTTCTCTTTTCATATAAAACATTTGCAGAACTTTCTTTTTCTTTGATTCTTTATACTTCAAAGTAGTTATCTTCTGTTTTTTCCCTTCCTTTTCCTACTCAAATTAATGGTTCCCCTACCTCCGCCAAATACAATCTATACCATCTATATCCTCAATTCTGTTCCACTTCCTCTTTCTCAGGAAAGATGTTGCATCAATCATCCCCCCCTCATTTTCAGCTAAGTATTCCAAGCCTTCATGGTTTTATACTATTCTCATCATTCCTCAGTGAGTGTTATTGAAACCTTCCCATGTGCAGAGAACTGCATTGGACATTGGAAGACAGGTGCAATCTTGGGCATGCTGATTTTGCTGTGTAGTGTGGAGGGGGCTCTAGGAATTTGAATAAATGGTTCAAAGGGTTCTGTTTGGAAAGGCAGTGTCAACATGATGGGGGAGGATGTGAGAGATGCAGAATCTCTGGCCATAACAAAAATTCCTGAATCTGAAGCTAACCCAATCCCCCAGAAGCTTAAACTCAAGGAGTACTCTAAGAGAAGAAATTAAGGGTGTGAGTCAAAATTATAAAAATTCTTTTTTCAAATGCCAAACCAGATTTCTCAAATGGCTCAGACCTTTTCATGGATTTTCTCTGTGTCTCTCAAACTTTAGTCTTCACCGCTTTTTGAAATATGCTTGGTTTTCTGCATAGTTTATTTTCCCTCACTCTCTGCAAACCTGAAGCCCTCTATTGTCCTGATCAATGTGCCTCTTGGATAACAAGCAGTAGCAGCAATGATGCTAGTTAAATTTGGTTGAGCACAAGCTATGTTAATGTCCTTAACTCTCATGATACTGCTTGAGGAAGATGCCACTATTGTCCTCAGTTGAGAAACTGAGGCACAGAACAATTAAGCAATGACAACTTCACTGCAAAGCCTTCCCTGTCCCTCAATGGGACACAACTCCTTATTCCTGTCTACTCTGGGAGCTTTCTCCTGCCTCACCTAAGGAACTTACTACTCCTCACTCATGGTAGTTTCCACACTTATCTCATTATACTTATGCCATATATTCACCTCCTTTAGGTCTTAAATATTTCCCTCCTCTGCATATATTTCCATGAAATTTATGGCATTGTAAGGTTCAGATACATTTGGGGTATTGACTAGTTTAATATTTGATACTATACATTGCAGACATCAAATAGTTGGCTTTAGAAATAGAAGAAAGAATGCCTGAGACATGGTAAACTTTGCTTTGTCATTGTGATGACGATTTGGATGTTGCTTTAGAATTAGCTTATTTTCTCTTTCTTAGAGTGAAATTTCATCTCAGTACCAAGTTGTTTCTTTCATTTATTTTTCCCTCACCTAAATACTTCCTTTTAAAGTAGCTTTACCTCACTTTTCTGTGAAATTCAACTAAAACAAACTATCCCACATTCTGTGGGACTTGGCTACTGTGACTCCGGAGAGGTAGCTGGGAGAATATAATCCCATAAGGCCATGCAGAGCTCACAGTCTAATAGAGAAAACACAGTCAACTTACCTACAATATGTAGAATTAGTGAGAAGGAGGAATGAGCTCAGGAGAGGGCAGGATGGCATCTAAAATGACTTTGGAGAGGATGGGTGAGTGTGTGGGATTCATCAGATCCAGAAAGGCTGTAAGGTAAAGGTGGGGACACTCAAGGCAGAATTTGGAAGGCGACTGTATCTGTATACGAAATAGGTACACCAAAGGAAGAAAGTGAAATCTCTCAGATCTGGATTCATAGGATCCTGCAAAGCTCATGGAGACTATGGTATTGCTATGTGTATATTGGTTGTGCAGTAGAAGAGGCAGTAAAGAGATGAGGATGTTCATGAAAGTGCAGACCTGGTAAGAAAGAGCTCACTCAAACCTCCAGGCCCACATGATTCAAGCTACTGAGAAAAAAAAAAATCACTTTCTTGGTTAGTATGCAGATGTTTAGTAATTGTTTTCATTTCATTCTTGTTTTCAAGAATTACAGTGCTACAACTTTATGCTAACAGAGAGAGAAGGTTTATTCACTGAGAAAAGATGTTTTTAGTTTATGTATATTCTAGTTGAAAATCTAGAGTGAATCTGTCAGAGTGAAGCTGCATATTAGAGACACAAGGCTAATGAGTCTCTCTGTGTTTTTATCAATATTCCATGTGAGATTTAAGAAAACATCAAAAATAAAATTTTATTTTTTCTTGATGATGAATCAAGAAGCAGTCCAAAACTCTCTCTAAGGATAATGGATTGTCATTAACGAACCCATGGCTCATGGGATACCCTGGCAATAAAGTAAAGCTAGACCATGTTTCTATCATTTCCACTTTTTCAGTTTTTCTTATTAATGATCAAAAAAGAGAGTATAGGATTCCATATATACAATTCATGAAGAACTTTGGCAGATGATGTTTCTGCAATTTCTGTGATTTAATGAAAATATTCATAGACAATAGCACTATATGAATTCTTTTATAACTTGGCCATCTTTCAGTTATATAAACTGCTTTCTTATATTTCCTATATCTTCCTTGTCAAATATTATAAAAATATGAATGCATTAAGTGAAATACATTTCTCCAAGGATAGCATAATAATTAACAATGTGATCAATAGCACATAAATTACTCAATTACATTATTATCAATTCCAAGGAACATAAAAATATAATGCCCTGAACAAATATAATACATCTGATTTTCTTCTGAAAAAGAATAATGTGAAAATTCATTTTATGGGGAGGGAGGTAATTTTCATGAAATAATATATTCATGTCAGTTCAGTTCACTACAAAATAGTTTGTGAGTTACCTGATATAAAATTTTACATATTGGTGGTGTAAAACTGATAAATATATACATAAAATATATATGCATGTAAAATATATACATATACATATATACATATACATTTTGTTATTAACACTTAAGCATTAATATTTGCATGACATATGCCTTTTAAGATTTATTATTTGTCCTATAGTGTGAGTTTTCACATATGTAATCACAGAAACTGAGAGGCAAAAGCAAATGTGCCAAGTCTTATGAAAAGGGAGCCATAAGAGGAAAATTTGAAATCTTATGTTCCAGGAATGCAAGAGAACCTATGCAGGTTGCCTGTGAAGAACACAAATGAAAGTTACAGTATGTTATATCTTAATGAAACTGGAATAGATAGAAGTTTGAACAACTGGGAAGTGATAATTCTTTGAATGAAATAAAAGGAGAAAAATCCCTATGGCTGTTCAAACTATTTTATATCCTCAGTACTTTATGTTTTGAAAAGTAGACTTTGAACTCTGTACATAACTAAGAAAGATCTAGAATTTGAACATTTTTATTTTGACTTATATATTACTTAGAACTTATGGATGAATAATTCACACTAATATTAACAAAAGATCTAGTTATCTCACTTCTGTGTATATACCCAAAGGAAATGATCAGCATTCTAAAAGAATATTTGCAAGCCCATATTTATTTTAGCACCATTCACAACAGCTGAGTAATCAAACTATAGTGGATGAATGGATAAAGAAAATGTAGTATACGCACTCAATGAAATATTACTCACTCAGCCATAAAGAAGAATGAAATTTTATGCTTTACTGCAATATGGATAGAAATGGAGGACATTGTGTTACGTGAAATGAGTTCAACTCATGCTAGTATGATAAGTGCTATCTCTTATGTGGAAATTAAAAATACAAAGGAGACGGGATTTAATCAGTGCATGCCACATGAATATACTAAATTACCAAAATGAACCCCATTCATATGTGTAACTAAAACATGCTAATCAAGAATATTGAAAAAAATTGAATCTAACTAGTTTGAGAAAGAAATGTTTTTTGGGTCAAAGAAAAAGAGATGCAATTTTGAAGTTAAATTTGTCCCCAGTGTTTGTGTGGGTAGTCTCCAATGAATGTCTCATGAAACAAGACATTATGTCCTTCCTAGAGTTGTTTTTTCACTTGATAAATAACACAATTTTTACTTAACAATTGTCTTTAGACCCCAATTATTCAACTTCATCTTTTGCATTCATGATTAGGGCAATATTTGATTCAAGATGAGTCTTAAACTGTCCCTAGATTATTAGATATATGTCCAGGTATAAGTTCTTTTGACACTTGGCAAATACAAATGTATTTGGGATTACTGGAAATTTTGAAGGATCCATCATGTAGGTCTATTCATCTTTTCAGAGTTAATTGGAATTTAATGGAATAAGCATTTCTCTTTTTTTTTCATACTTCATGATTTACTATCATACACTAGAAACATATTTTGGTTTAACAATTTTTATAATATTTCTACTTTTCTCTTTAAAAGACAGGTATAGAATTTGAAACTTTTTTTATTCAGAAACTCCACCCATATTTACCAAGTGTTCCAGTTCTTCTCTACTGGTTCAAACTCAGGTAGGTCCTCATCCTCCATCTTTCCAAGGGAAAGCTGAATTGGAATAGATTGCTCTCCCTCCTTTCCTTCCTTCTTTCTTTCCTTCCTTCCTTCCTTTCTTCATTAAAATTAATGGCAAAACCTACACATGGAAAGGGGAATGGAAAGCAGTACTAGAGCAAAAGTCTTATTGTGTCTGGAACAAAGGGAGGAAGAATGTTTCTTGGGTGATAATTGGAGAAACTTCAGCTTAAAAAAAGATTCAGCCTATACTTAGCACAGGGGCCAGTAAACATTTTGTAAAGGACCAGATGGTAAATGTGTTAGGCTTTGTGGGCTTGAATTTTATAATCATGTGTATAAATCCGTCCCCAATCATATAGTAAACACACACACACACACACACACACACACACACACACACACACCACACACTATTAGTCATTAACCACACTGTGAGAATTTTAACAGAAGCCAAAGTGAATAATAAATTGTGATTGTTTTCTTTCAAAGAGAGATAAATTTTCATCAAACAACAATAAGATTATCATCTTGTTTGAGATGCTCTGCTGCTAAGTGTGATCTCTGCTGACACAGGGCTCAGTGTTACTAGGCTGAAAATGGAGGTAGCGTGAATCAGTCTGAGGAAGTCATCATCACAGAAAACAAGGTGCAAATTGGGATTTCAAAGTATGGATGCTAGAGTGCAAACTGGGTTCCAATCACAGCTTTTCCACTGACTGGCTGTGGGACCTCAAGCACATTGCTCAATTTCTTCCCCCTGTAATGTCCTCACCTAAAAAATGAAGTGATTATAACTCAGAAATTGATACTATTATTGTAAGAATAAAATGCATAAATAATTATGCATTCCCAGAGGAGTGCTCAGCACCTAGTAAGCTCTAAGCAAATGTTTGCAGTTATTATTAGCAAAACTCTTAGTTATTAAACTCAAAGGACAATAGCCTTATTTTAAGCAGTTGTGGTGTATTTGTGTGATTTCAAGTAGCTTAAACTGATTTCATCTATGTCTGAAAGGTAGAGGGAGAAAAAATTAATCAAAATTAAAAAAACAAAATAAACCAGAAAATAATAGCTTTATTGTTTTTTTTCTTTTTTTTAATGCATCCAAGACAAAATGAGCCGATAGCTTAAGTCTAAATATCTGTGGAGAAAGAGTACAGGTGAAGCCAGCACACAAATATAATTTATTCTTTGATTGAAGTTTCTTAATATGTTCATGTCTTCCTTATTGCTTTCAAGTATCTACATTTTCTTAGTCTTATATGTGTGCATACATAATATGTTATTTCTTTCTCTCTCTCTTTTTTTTCTGTGTGAGAGTAGAGTAAGAAAAGAAAGAAGAGAAAGACAGAGGGGAGAAAGGAAGAGAAGGAAGAACAGAGAACAGAAGATTGGGTCATGGTAAGATAGGCAAACAAACTGATCTTCTATTTCCCTGTAGCTTCCCTGCCAGACAATGATCTCTTAACGACACTACTAACTAGCAAATGTAACACAAACATGCCTGGCAATCCCTTTCATGATGGTTCCTTCCAAAAGAAACTGAAGATTTCTCATTTCAATCTTAAACAAAAGTAAACATGACTTGATGGGACTTATTTACTAGAAAGCAAAATGCCATTTTTGCATGAATAGTCTCAATTTTACCACTCACCACTATATATTAGACAGAAATATTCTTATTATGATTTTTTTTAAAGAGAGAGGTGAGAGAGAGAGAGAGGGAGGGAGAGGGAGAGACAGAGAGAATATTTAACATTTATTTTCTAGTTTTTGGCGGACACAACATCTTTGTTTGTATGTGGTGCTGAGGATCGAACCCGGGCTGCACGCATGCCAGGCGAGCACGCTACCGCTTGAGCCACATCCCCAGCCCCTCTTATTATGATTATGTGTAGCAATAACATAAAATAACAACTAATATGTTGTTATAATTTTAAAGTTTATATGAATGGTAGATCATAAATATGTCTCAATAAATAGTACAAAAAATATTTATCTTCTAAAAAATATTAACACGTCACAGGCAGTAAAATCCTGGTATGTTTTTCAAATGATAGGATATTAGAATCGTGAGTTCTTTGTATCTGATACTTCCCAGTTCTCATCAACTGACTTCCATTTGACTTCTCTAAGGGACTATGACTATCTTATCACAGAAACTTTAAGTCTATTTTGGAGAATGATGTAAGTAAAAGCAGTGGTTATCTTGTTATATGGTTTACATCAATGCATTCTATTATCAACACTGGGGATTCACCATTTAATCAGAAAGGATTTAGTAAGCATGTAAGTTATCAATGCTGTCTTACCATAAAAGAACAAAAAGGTGGGCTGGGGATGTGGCTCAAGCCGTAGCGCCCTTGCCTGGTATGCATGCGGCCGGGATTCGATCCTCAGCACCACATACCAACAAAGATGTTGTGTCCACCTAAAACTAAAAAATAAATATTAAAAAGTTCTCTCTCTCTCTCTCTCTCTCTCTCTCTCTCTCTCTCCCCTCCCCCTCTCCCTCTCTCTTTCTTTAAAAAAAAGAGCAAAAAGGTAAATAAATCATAGACCCAGCCCTCAAAATACTTAGATCCTAGAGCAGTCAGTCAGATATTTATTAAGTTAGTATAAACACCAAAAGACTCTTAACAGTGCTTTAAATAAGTTTTTACGAATGATATTAGTTACAGATAGCACAACCAATGCTATCCATGTGACTCATTATATGAAAGAACTAACTTTAGTACTAAACACATAGTGCATTTCACAATTCAATAGAGAGGTTGATATGGTAAAGATTGATACCATAATAATTGACTATAATTTAAAAACAAAAGCTATATTCCTACCTGCTCCATGCCATGTACTCATTCTTTAGGTGGTTTATTATGCTTATGACTCAGAAACTTAACAGAGAGGGTGCAGATGTCTAGAAAGTAAGGGATACTCAAGGAGCTCGGGATAATGACTGTTTACCCAATACTGCCAAGCATGTGTGTGATGGGCAATAGTTTCATCTAATTCTTTCTCCTCAAATATTCTGGACTGACGCTATTGCCTCATTTACATCCATAGCCTATATGTATGTAAATAGGCTAAGCAGGTACTCTGCTATGTTGAGATGGATCTCAAAACAGTAACAGTGTTTTAGTAGCCATGTGTGTCATATGAGACTGAGAAGTTAAATTTATTGAGTTCCTCAATATGTCACTTTGAGTTCTAGTAAGTTGAGTTACACAACCCTTTCACTTAATCCATACCAACTCTATGAAACTCATATATTACCTTTGCAATCTATTGCTTACAAATCAAACCTTTCAGCATCTTAGAATTTTAGAATTCTCATCAGATCACTTGATTTCTGTGTCTACCTTTTACATGGTCTATTTTGCTTTGCTTGTGTTTCTCAGTGCTTATGGCATAGCGACCCTCTCCTCCTAAGGTAGTGACTAACCATTTCTTTTCAGACAGTCTAGCTACAGAATAGAATAATAGTGAACACTTCATCCTAGTTCCCTGAGGAGCATCTCAACAGCAAACATAGTCTGCCACAACTCCTTTACCTCAGCGGACAAACTTAACCCAACTGAGATATTGAAATTTGGGTGAGAGTGACTTGGAATTGCCACCACAATGAAGTAATTCTTCCCTTACTTTTTAAACCTTAAGTGCAGTATAATCTAAAATTTTGTTTATTTTTTTTTCTTTTGAAATAACTGGCATGAATCTAAATGCAATCACATCTTTTGTCTGTTTTTATTTGAATATATATGGCAGGAAGTACTTACTTTATAACACTAGCTCTGCAGAACCTATTTCCTTTCCATGTTCAAATGTCATGAATATTTATGAACCCATAGATGGAAGCAGTAAAACAAAATGAATTGGCTTGAGCCAAACACTATTCTGCGATCTTTTCCAGTTCATTCAACTGACTGCCACTTGACCAAGACCTCACTCAAATGAACTTACACATTAAACTACTCACTGAAAAATTGATTTCCCAAATGTTTTCCAATTACCAAATCACATGGAGTTTCACACAGGCATTCTGCAATGCAGTCAGTGTTAGGAAATCTTAATTTTTATGCAACCTTTTAAAAATCAAATGCTAGTTCTTGTCTGTTGGTCCTCACGTCTCTCCGCCCATTCCTATAGTGTGCTCTTACAATAGGTTGCATTTTTGTTCTGAAGATTCTATGCCCCCTTTTGTAAGAGAAATCATCTCTTTTGGATTTGTGACATGTGGCACCTTCCTATGGCAGAAATCTATTTCATGACTCCATTGTTAGGTGTGATCTTTTGACTCTCTTTGGTCAAGAAATTGTGGGTAGAAGTGATGCAACTGCATTTCAAGGAGACGTTTACTAATACTCTGTTTCTACAGACTCTCCTGCTTTCCTCTTCTGCCACTAGAATAGTATATCTTAAAAACAGGCTCTTTTTTATATGAAATTCCAGAACAGAAGATAAATGAAATTAAGGGGTGTGAAACTCACTTCTAATAACATTCAGCATGAGTGATAAATTAACTAATGTATGTAATCTGTAAACCATTTGTGTTTTCAGGTTGTAACTGAAGCAAAAAGCTAGTAAAAATGACACTAGAAGTGGTATTCTTTCATGAAGTCAGTCTAAATAAGCACTGGCTTCTGAAAAATTGTCACTGAATATTTACAAAACAGCCACATTATGTGATAAAGACACAGAGTGCTTTGTAAAGCTGTTATCTGTGATGATTTAAAGACATATAATATGCTGAATGAGTTGTACCTGTTTTCAAAGGATGGGATATGCAATATTACTAAGGAGACTAGTTATAAGTGACCAAGATGGCCTTAGCTTGACTAAACTTGACAGGCATATTTCTGACTATAAGTCCCTAGCCTTCCTTCAATTCAAGCATTTAGTTTATAAAATCTAAAATTGTAAATTTTTTTCTTCCTTTTTTCAGATGTAAATTTTCTGCAGTCCATTCAGTGTCTTTCTCAGAAGAGAAAGGCATCACTTTGAAATAGGATCATCAGGAAAGACAGGACTCCTGACTCCTCAGTCTCTGTAGGAGGGGAGGTACGTTACTTTTCAATAAAGCACCCACTAGCAAACACAAAGGACCTCATTTCATTGACCAACCTGCCGGTAAATTCTTCTAGCACTTTTCATGGGCTCAATTTGGCATTTACAAAGTCTCCCAACTCCCCCCAAATCTTGAGTTCATTCTCTCTCCCCTGATGCAAACCATTGCCTGCACCTATGGCAACAATCTTTGAATAAAGTTTTCCTTCCCTGTTTAACTTCATCTGGTGAAATTATACTTTGACATTAGCCATGTTTGACAAGCCACCACAGGAAATAAATTGGCTTAGAAAAGAGTTGGCTGATTTACAAGAAGAAGGAAATAAGAGGCTGCAAAAATTTCAGGGCTTACAATGTAAGAGAAAAGATGAAAAAACAAAT
The DNA here is from genome assembly GCF_964194105.1 of Spermophilus citellus. NCBI lineage: Eukaryota > Metazoa > Chordata > Mammalia > Rodentia > Sciuridae > Spermophilus > Spermophilus citellus. The sequence continues at coordinate 21,364,772 of NC_138189.1, read as the reverse complement.
CCATGATATGATTGTCAGTGATTTTGTTTAAAAAAAAAAAAAAGACAGAGAGAGAGAGACAGAGACAGAGACAGAGAGACAACTTTTTCTTATAAGTGGACAAAGTGTAAAAGTGGACAAAATACCTCAGGGTAGAGACTTTAAAGAATGGTCAACTCAACTGACCTGTACCTTAGTTTAGAAAGAAGCATGCCTCAAAAAGAATACTGGATCAAGCTACTGACACAATTAGCCTTATTGTAATCCAATAATTAAAACCCTGGCAAAATTTCCAGGTGAGTTGTATTACCGAGAAACAAATAAATAAATAAATAGCAAAACAAATAAGCAAACAAAAGGACTGCCAGTCTAAATGAATACAAAGAGATTGTAACTACTCAAAATATAAAATAACCTTCAGGCCATCAAGTTTTTATGATGGAAGAAAGGTAGAATCTTTGTATCTGGGAATGGAAAAGGTAATAGAAACGGGGTGGAATCAGGAGCCACAAACCAGCACTCTCATGAACTAGAAATAAGATCTAATTGAAAAGCATTTCCTACTCCCAGAACTGGGAGCAGTTCAAGGGCAAGATTTTAGAAGTGTATGGACAAGTAACTTCTGTGTGTCTCCAGTTCTTCCTGCTTCTGAATTCGAGTACATTATCATTACCATTTTATCTTCTTTCTATCGATGTGTCATAGGTATTTGGAGAACAGAATCTCATTTTTTTCCCATTAAAGTTTAGTTTCTTAGAAATGTACCTGATGTACTATTAAAGAGGAATAGAGTTTTTATCCATTGCTGAGACTGAATGGAGGCATTATGCTGTCCTTTCTGTGGGGTGGAAAAAAAAATATGCATTTTGAATAAAAGAGGCAAGTGAATATTTGTGACAAAGAAGGTACACAGTGATACATGCCACTATTATTTCTAAATATGCTCGCTTCTATTTATTAATTCAGGATCTTATATCTTTTTCCCATTTTCATGTAAATTTTATACTCTTTATGAAACTAAACCAGCCACATTGGTAGCTTTGGCCACATGAAGGGATTAACCAGTGGGACGTGAGTTGAAATGACAAAGGTCAGTTGAAAGCAGAATCTTTAAAGTCATTGTGTGTTTCTATCAGCAATGTTGCTCTTTTTCCTTATGCTGAGAACGGTGTAAAACAAATATATGTTACTTCTGAAGATGAAAAAGAAGACACGTGGAGGAGAGTTTCAATCACACCAAAACTGCCATGTGTCCCAGAAATAGAAATATACCCTAGTTGTTCAAACCACTAATGTTCTGAGACCCTTTATTACTATATACAACTGAAAACTCTGACCAGCATAGACCTAGTCCTGCAAGACTAAAGGTCTGAAAATTGCACCTGGGTTTTGACTAATTATTCTCAGTGGGAGGTATTTGCATGAAATTAGAAAGCAAGAAGATAGAACACAAATTTTTGTTTCTAGAGACAGAAACAGCAGTAGTAACTACTAAGTTCCTTCAGCATCATAAGAAATGCTGGTTCTTATTTTCTTAGGAATAACTCTTCCTGTCATACATATCTCAGCCCCATGAGCAATGACAGCTTCCCACATTTAGTGCTGAACAGATAGCATGACTTCTTATCACGGGTCACTGTAGGCCCAGTGACAGTAATAGCCTTTGCACACGTATTACATTCTGATATGATTCAGACATGAGGTGTCCCCCAAAAGCTCACGTGTAAGATAATGCTAGAAATCTTAGAAGTAAAATGATTGGATTATAAAATTCCAATCTAATTAGTACATGAATCCCCTCATAGGGATTACATGGATGGTAACTGCAGGCAGGTAAAGTGTGGCTGGAAGAAGCTGTTCATTATGGGGCATGCCTTTGGGTTACACATTTTGTCCAAGATGAGATTCTCTCTCTCTCTCTCTGTTTCCTAGTGGCCATGTCCTGAACCACTTTCCTTCTCCACACACTTCCACCATGATATTCTGCCTCGCCTTGGGCCCCTAAGAATGGAGTTAGCTATCTATGGACTGTAACCTCTGAAATGGTGATTTCCAAAATAAACTTTTCATCCTTGAAATGTTCTATCAGAACTTTTGGTCGCAGTAGCAAAAAAAAAAAAAAAAAAAAAAAAAAAAAGACTAAATCACTGACTATCAACACCTTTCTTTTTGTTAATTTTTATTCCGCAAGCCCTTCTAATTTGTAAAATCTCTATTAAAAATTTCCTATGTTAAATTCCTTTTTTGGTCAAAACACCTAAAGTAACTTGCTTTCCAGAATGCACCTGATTGATATGGACAGGCTGTCAAAGAAAAGATGTTTTCAATGTCTTCTACATGTTGGTTAAGATGAAAACATCCTTAAACTGAACTAAATCTCAGGGAAAATGAAGGATATCAATGAGATGGCAAAATAGAAACAGAAAAAAAAATTCTACATGTCAGGTATTTTGTGATCCCATATATTTAATTAACAATGCATTATAGATATCATTCTCTAAATTGTTTCTACGAGTATACTCAGATTCAGAGATAGTGAGTATCCAAAATGACTCATCATTGACAAGTATAGAATTACCTTTCATGTCTATGTGACTTTGAGATTTATTTTTCAAAAGATTCCAAACTCTTTTAACAAAACAAAATGAGCCAATATAAAATATTACTATCAAGTAATAATACTACTAAATAAAAATATAAAATTAAGTAATATTAAATAAGTGTTAATTGGAAAAGCCAAATAAAATATTATAAAATGTACAAGGCTGGGGTTGTAGCTCAGTGGTAGAGTGCTCGCTTCACATGTGGAAGGCACTGGCTTTGATCCTCAGCTCACATAAAAAGGTATTGTGTCCATCTACAGCTAAAAAAAATGTTTTTTAAATATTATAAATTCTAGAGATGTATCCACAGATCAATACAATATATAAAAAGTTCCTCAAAGAGATGTAGTTTTTATTTATAATTAAATGTAAGTAGAATTAGTACAATCAATAAAGATACATTAAAATGTGGAGAAGACAGGAAAGAAACATAAAAGGACAAGCTAAATATGATTTGCTTCAGGTACAGTGAAGTTATTTGTTTAATAGAAACTGGCATTAGACTTCTGAGTTAATTGGTAAAAAACAAAACAAAACAAAACAAAAAAAATTAGACACCTATCCAAGACAATCAAGTTGCTAGTTAAGTTCAGCTCTAGTATCTGAAAATATGAGAATCTAGACTTCTCTAATTGGTTAGTTATTTCCATGGGAATATGGACATTAGATTAGAACAGAAGAAACTCAAATAGCTTATTAGTTGGTATACTTGTGCATTAATCAAACATTGACTTGATAATGCTCAAATCTAGAGTGATGCCCATGGACATTAATATTCATGTAATTAAATATTTAGAGTGTCTAAAAGAGTGGTTATTGATAATCTGTAAACCTCATAAACCTATGAAGCCTCCTGGGTATACGTTTGGCTTTGATAATAAAAAATAAGATGAAAATTGCAAAACGTCTTCAATAATTCTCACACTATTAAGTGATTTTTCTTAATGCATAGTTAAAAACCTCTTCTGATTTAATTAGATTATTTTCTTTAGGTTTCATGGAACCATGGACAATTATACTCCACAAATGAATATAAGGCTCAAATCCACAATGTATAATCATGACCTACAAATCCTTTCACTCATTATAGATGTGAATTTGCTTAATCTGTGTTATCTCATGTTCTATTTTATTGTTTGAATATTTCAAAATGTGATTTACATCCTCTTTCTTATTTGCATTTCCAACTTTCAAATACCATATGAGGTGTGCTATAAGGTGAAATTTGTTCCTCGCTCCAAATCCATAGGTAAATCTCAGATTCCCAGTACCTAAGCATAGGACTGTGCTCGGTCATTAAAGTGATTGGGTTAGAATGATGTCATTGGGGTGGGCCCTGATCCATTCTGACTGGTGTCTTTAAAGAAAGAAAATGTGAACACACAAAGAGATGTCAGGGATGTACACACATAAAAGAAAGAGCACAGGACACTGAGGGGTCTCAGAAAAACACCAAACTTCCAGTAAGATCTTAGACTTACTGCTTTTTAAGCCAGACAATCTGTGGTATTTTGTTATAGGAATCCTAGCAAAAAACATAGGGTGCAATAATATAGTAAACAATGCCTGTTACTTGATAAAAATCAAGTGAGAAAATTTTAGTATATAAATTAAGTAAGATAACATAATACAAATGTTTATCTTTATCTACTATACAAACATTGTATATAATTTAAATTCCCTGAAATCTTATAATTCTCCTTAATTTATTCCATGTTTAAAAAAAATGAGTACATTATAAATTGTCTCAAACTGAATTTGATAACTGAAAGTGGCTATCTTTCAAAGTTTAATTTCAAAGTTATAGCTTCAATATCTATGTACTTCAGTACCGCTTCACAATAACATTTTACAATTAATAAATTTTCCCAGAAAATTAATTATAACCATTTGAATTTCTTTATATACATTCTGAATTTAATATAAACATAAGATATTCTACAAATATGTCAAAACATCATATTTCATAGGATATAGCATATAATTTCATAGTTCCGTAGATTAATAAGAAATTTTTGAAAATTTAAACCAGACTTTAATTTTGTGCTTTTTGATAGCTTGTATTACTATTCAACTACTTAAGCAGTTGAATTCTGCCTTTCTAACCTGTCTGTAAATCCTCAATAAGTACCTCTTATAACACCCACAAGAAAAATCAGAAGCATCTACCCCATTAAGTTCTACAAAGTGTTTTTAGAAAAAGTGAATCAATAATCTGATAGCTTCTGGAAGCAAGTCTCTAGAAATATTGGGTTTTTTAAATCAACATCTCACCTCTGTTTCCACCTCACAGTTTGACATTTTGTTATCAGTGTGTTTGATTTCTTTTACAATAATATTAAAGGAGATTATTGATGTTGATCTCTTCAATTTAACAATATGGGGGAATGAAGACGAGATACATTCAATTTGTGAATTATTTTAAAATTTCTATAGCTAATAGTAGGGAGCAAATAATATTTTGGCTTTTTAATGGACGTTAATAAAATTCAATGTATGCTTAACTATAATTTAAAAGATATAGAAAGACCCTAGAATCAGATGGTCTGCATTTGATCCCCAATTTTCCAACTTCATAGCCTGAGAATTTGGTGAAGTCATTAGTCCTTTGGCGTCTTTGTTTTCTCATCTACAAAATTGTACTAAAATTACTTACAGTATGAAGATATTAGAAGTGCCATGTATCTTTGTAAATTATAGACATGCTAAACACTGTGTGGTACAGATTGTATAATCTATAGACATGCTTGTTAAATAAATTAGGAAGTAAACAAATGAGCAAATAAGTGCTGAAATGCTAGCATCAAACAACCACCCCCAATTAAGTTTTCCCCTATGCAAGTTTTCTCTACCACATTTGTTAGTGGAAAATGTGTCACTCTGAAATTGCTGTCAAATTTTAAGTGTTTCAAAGGTCATTAGACTTGTTTTAAAGTCTTGTTCAAATAAATGGCTGTAAGTGATGGCACAGGGCCAGAGTCAAAAAGATGTGCGCCTTCTCCAGTTCTTAAACTATGTGTCCCATTGAATAGATCGGTATCACAGCCTTTGACTACACTTAGATTCACCCAAAAGATAGCTCACCCCATCAAGTCTTTCATTTTTATATTTCCTTACTTATTTCAACACATAAAAATGAATAAGTTGATCAGAGCAAGGTATCTACAACAGTGTGAGAATTCTGCAATTGTGGTTAGAATTCTGCCCCCAGAGGCATGTCTATCTGCACTTAATCTTTCCTATTTCTTTGGTCTTCTGATCAAAGTTGGTTGTGACTCCTTTAGTAAATGCATCGGTCATTCTCCTTTGATGAAAACCAAATCAGGGACAAATCAAATGTATCCTTCTCTCATCTTATGCAACTCGATGAAGAGTCACATAAAAATGGAATCCAGTTCTGGCATATCAAAGGAGCGCCACGTTAAAGGAGAAATTGAGCTCTCAGGGAATACTTTCTCATTGAAACGAAAACAGCAAAAACTCGAAATCCAGAGGAACAAAATAACCTTAAGTAATTGCCTTTTTATCATTCAACTTATTCTTTCTAGCTTATTCTAGTCCCTCTTGTTAAAGATCTGTGACAGATTGCTTTCTCTAATGTAGAAGCTCTATTTTACATACGTAAGTGTGAATGCCTCATAAGACAATTGGAAATACATATAATACCACAGTACATTGAACATATGAAAACAATTTTTTAACATACTGGTTTCTTTCTTGTCCTAATTATAAAAGCTTAATGCATGGAGATAACAATGTTATCTGAAATTTCATCTCATGTTCAGTATAAATGCAAGGACACTATCTTAAAATTAATCTCCTTAATAAGGCAAGTGAAACAATATGAAATTAGAATGCTTTGTAGCATTTATTAAAATAATACATCTTAGCTCAATCCTATCAAAATAGTTAGACCTTTGAAATATTGACTTAAAATGATTTTACAGTGTCCTCACATTTTACACATATCAAGCATCTCTTTGACAGAGAGCTTTTGACCTTGAAAGGCACTTTATTCCAGCTAATGAGCAATTTCAAGGATATATCTTCTATATTAAGCCAAACATGATTGCCCTCTCAGAGTGCAATCCATTGGTCCCAGGTCTGTTCTCTAGAGTCTTACAGGAAATATATAGTCACTCTTTTACCAAGTGAACCTTTAAGCACTAAATATGCTACTTTGCCCTCCTAATTGCACTTTTCCAGAGGAATATCAGATCACACATAAAGCATATATACAGGTTTTCATTAAGAAAAAAATAATCAGAGGGTATCAATTTTATGAGTTATTTGGACCCTTAGGGAAGATTCCAACCTGAAGCCACAGTGATTTAATTAAAATATTCTAAAATATTACCTAAATCAGCCCCCATTTAAAGTTCTTCAAATCCACTTTTAAAGTCAATTCAGCCCTTTAGACATGTTCCTAATGTATAGTTTTCTGCATCTTTGTTGTAGTTGCTTCCCCCCACCCCCATTTTTTCCTCCAGCTGTCCTCAATATAAATTGATGGGGACAGTACACATACAATATTATAAAATGTTCATTCCTATGTTTGGACTGCTGGCCAAGCAATTCTTTCCCATTGAACATTGGCAACACAATGTTATTTCTTTTATGAATTTCCATTTTTATGAGTTTTCTTTGCAATTTGGCCTAGAAAATGGGATCCTGGGAAGTTCTAAAGGGTCTAATAACCAGGGGCCTTTAGAATTTATCAGGGGCAGAAATGATGCCAACTCAAAAGGAAGTATTTGTGTTATTGTCCTCTTCAAAAATAACAGCATATTTCTCAGTTCATTGTTTTTGACCAGGCAAAGTAAGTAAATATTTCAAATAGAGAATGTGTGGGGGTTATAAATGCAGTAAAGTTTTAAAATTAAAGCATCTATATACTCATAAACTTAATTTTTTGAGTCAAATTATAAATGCCTATACACTGTTATATTCTTCATTAGCATCTCAAATAATTATGTGTTTGCATCTTACTCAAGATGCACTGCAACAGCAGAAACTATATAAAAACAACCACCTTTGTGATTACTAGATTCTACCTACATACACGCCACAATTCATAAAAATGACAGAGGTTAGAGCATTTCATAGCTAACTTTCAAGAGAGGTAAATCAAATATCTTTAAAAATTATATTTATTTGTTTTCGATTTCTGCAAATAGAAACGTTATATCATCTTCTAAATGATATTCAAGGTTTTCTCCAGTTTTAAGGACTTCTAAAGGTGATATTTAACATAGTACCTACTGACAATGATCCCTATCCTTTCCTTCCCACTGCTCTCACCAGCCTCTGGTAATCATTTTCTCAACGTCTGTGAGATCAACTGTTTCACATTCCACATATGTGTAAAGTCATGCAATTCTTGTCTTTCTGTCCCTAGCTTATTTCACTTAGCATGATATCCTCCAGATTCATTCATATGTTCTCATGTGCTATTGCATAGTAATAATAATATATTGTAGATTTCAAAAAGTTAGAAGAGATAATTTTTAGTATTCCCACAACAAAAGAAGGATATTTAAAGAAATAGATTTGCTTAACCCAATTTGACTATTGCACAGTGTAAACATATATTAAACATCATATAGAACCTAAAATGTGTACAATTTTTATGTGTCAAAATTAAAATATTTTTAAAAAGATATTTCACAGGGAAAATTTGCATTCTTCTACCTGAGCCAAATGAATCAATGCCTGGAGTATCCAATAAGATAATGGATACTGTGTTAAAAAATAAAGACTGAGTTTTAACTCGCTACATAGTTAATATGTATTATGAACGAATGTTTGGATTCCCCCAAATTCTTATGTTGAAAATTTAACCTTCAATTTTATAGTATTTGGAGGTTAGATCTTTGAAAATTAATCAGTCATGAGTGTAAAAACCTAATAAATGGGTTTAGAACCCTTATAAGAAGAGAAAGGAGTTCTTACTCTTTGCTTACCGCCCTCCTGGCCATTTGAGGATAAAATGAGAGGATGGTCATATGCTAACAGGAAAGAGTACTAACACCAGACAAGAGTACTAACACCAGTGCCTTGATCTTGGACTTCCCAATCTACAGAATTTTGAGAGATAAAGGTTTATTGTTCAAGCCACACAGTCTATGGCAATTTTTAAAGCATCCCGAACTGCCTAAGACTATACAGGACTTTGGAATGATGTTATTGTTATATTAAATCGAGTGTTGATTTTCAGTTAAATTTATAAAGGCATTTAATAATAATTAGAAATGGCCTTCAAATTCAGATTACATAGTAGCTTTACAGTCAGGTCTCAATGACAATCAAATGAAGTAGACATTATCACTATCTCTGGACAGATAATACCCCATTTGAATCAAATGTATGATATGTCAAGATCATTGTATTGTTTTAGCAACTAATAACAAAAAGGATATTGAGCAAGTTTTAAAGAACTCTCACAAGCACCCTGATAAGGAGCAGAATTGGTATTGGAGACAAATTCCAGAATTAGAATCCAAATTTCAAAACCAGGATAATATTATATTATTTAGTCGGTAAGCTTTTGTTGCTGTTTCATTTTACTTTTATTAAGTTATGCTGTATGTTATTCTTATGCCCTCTCGTGCCCCTAATAATGTACAACTAGGAGAAGGATTTTTAAATACTCTGGGATAGATAATTTGGAACACTTTCCCAAATTATTTTTGACAAGTCCCTTTTATTTTTAGGAAACACATGTGAATGTTATAGTTGTATCAAACTTGCAAGAATAGTAATAAAGGAGATAAAGCTGATTTTGAATTGAAAAATTAAACCTCAATTTCTCTAAATTTTTGGTGGCATTGATATACTGGTAAATTCAGAAGGATAAGTTGGGTACATTTTCAGGAGAATGTAGCATAATTATTATAGAGAAAACTAAACTTGAATGTTGACAAATGATGTTGATACCACCAGTTGACTTAATTTAAAGCAAACTAATCCTCTACAATATAAAAGAGCAATTATTAAATTATTCTATCTGTATCACAGAATCTATGAAAAATAAAATGCCTAATTCTGAAGGTCGACACAGGCAAGATCTATAGCCAATATCATTGTTCCGCTTCTCCATAGATAGCCTTTACCACTCTTACAGGGTAACCAGAATGCTTAGCAATGAACACAGAAGTATCATTCCTGCCCTCTACAGAGACTCAGGTAATGTACATCAGCAGGTTTTTCAAAGAGCAATTACCTCTCAGGTAACCATCATGTCATTTTACTCCAAATTTTATTTACACACATCCTACCAGCAAAATATGCATCACCATCCTGGAGCTGAGCTGCAGAGGCATCTCTGAAAACAAGTTCCCTGGCACTTACTGAGTGTTCTGGATTAGCTGTGAGGTGTCCCCCAAAAGCTCGTGTGTGAGACAATGCAAGGAAGTTGAGAGGTGAAACATTTGAGTTATGAGAGCCTTAACCTCATTAGTGCATTTATCCTCAAAGGGATTAACTGGGTGTCAACTGTAAGCAAGCAGACTGTGGCTAGAGCAGGTGGGTCATTAGAGACATGTCTTCCAGTGATACATTTTGTTCATGAGGAGGAAAGCTCTCTCCCCCATCCCTTGCTTTTCAGTATCTTTCCAGTATCATGTCTACAGCTGCTTTCCTCCCACACACACTTCCACCATGATGTTGTGCCTCACCTCGGACCCCAAAGAATGGATCCAGTGTTGTAAGGATTCAAACCTCTAAAACTGTGAGCCCCCAAATTAACTTTTACTCCTTAAAAATCGTTATTTTCAGGTCCTTTGGTCACAGCACTAAAAAGCTAACGACAACACTTGGCAAGACAAGATTCAAATTGAGTAGTACTCTCAAATATAGGTAGGGTGTATAAATCCTGAATTTCCACTAGAGCCCAAGTCTTCCTATTAGCCCTACATTATTAATATGCACGTCTTCTCAATCTAAATTTCAAAAACAGCAACTAATATAACATGACCATGCTTTATGCAAATAAAAACTGATCACCTTTTCCCATAAAGAAGTCAAATCAGTTATTAAATCAACCAGTCCAAGATATTTGAATAATAGCCAATCCTCCTATAGGCAAATTGTCACAGATTGAATATTGTCTTCACTCAAAAATGATATGTTGAATATTTTACTTACAACAGTATGGTATTAAGAGGTAGGATCTTCAGGGGTAAATGAAGTATGTTTTATCTTTATGAACTATATAAAGTGAACATTCACCCTAGAGATCCTATATGAGATAGAAAGGGTAGAGAGGGGAAAAGTGGTATAGATAGATAGATACATGGATGATATATAGATGGTTAAGACAGATACCACATTCTTATTGCTACAACTGAACTGTATTAAGATGACTTTTTGAAATATGTAATTCACTTTCACTTTGCTCTCAGCTAATGACTAAGTTGGTCAATGTTACTTACTGAAAAGATGAACGAAACTGAATTTTCCTAAAAATCTTGTTTATTTTACTTTTATTACATTAATCTTTTCAAAAGACACAGAAGCTCTGAAGGTACCTCAAAAATATTTTGGGTTTATCTGTTATTCTTTCTTCCTAGAATGATAAGAAAGCCTACATCCTCTTGATAATAAAAATCAATAATTCAGTAGACACAATAACCATTTTATTCCTGTTTATTCCAATTCCAGAGAGTTTTCAACAACTGGATACAAGTCTTAGCTACCACTTAAACAAACTGTGCTGCAGTGTTGGGTACTAGAACTACCAGAGTTATGGAGGTTTGAATACAAACAGAATCACAAATACTGCCCTTTCAAGTTTTGATGTCAATATCAATCTTTACATTTTATAGGGATGTAGTCTTTTTTTTTTTTAGAGATATGGTCTTACTATGTTGCCCTGGCTGGCTGTGAACCCCTGCATTCAATGAAACCCCCTGCCTTACCCTCCTGAGTAGCTGAACCTGTGTGCACTTACCAATAAGCCAGGCTCAAGGATGCAATCTTGATCTTGTCTAACTGTTTTGATAGAATAAAAAAAAAGGACAACAACTTGGTTGTTTATATCATTTCATAAGTCAAAGATCCAATGTATTTTCCCCATAAGTTGTTGATTGTATTTCTTCTAAGCATATATTAGGTATGAAGATATAACCACAGACTATATTTATAGATCACCTGACATTTTGAACCATATAAAACAGTGAAATTTAAGACCAGGAATGAATGTTATTTCATGACCAGTGTCAGCCACCAAATATTCTATAACTTTGGCTTTTCTCTAGGCACAATTATCCCATAAAATAGTGACAAGTCCCTTTGAAGAAAGGTCAGGGAAGAGTTCATAGAAAATGTGTGCAATGTTATTCTAGACATTTCTTCAAGCTTATTTCTTCTGTCCTTCTCCAAACTGATTCATATCTTAGTAATTATACAATATTTTTTATGAATAATCCACTTAGATCTCTTTTCACAAAGAAACTCCTTCTTAGATATTTATTTTTCTTATGACTCATTTCTTTTTCTGTTAAGTACAAATGATAAATTAGCCACCACCAGAAAGCACCATGGATTTTTTGATTTGTTTGCCACCCTGGCTCCAAAACTTATTTACATCACACCCATTTTGAAGCTCTTAACACAGAGCAAATGCAGTTATTCAAACAGATTTCAGAGCCATAGTGGCAGAGGCCTTTGCTGTCCCCAGATCCATCATGTTTTATAAAGTCAAATTTAAGACATCACCTACTGACTTCATCTTTGACCAATCCCTTCTCAGTGGCATAGGTCCTCCCTGAACGATGAAGTTAGCATTATCTTAATGAAGAAAATATTTTCTTTGCTGTCTTCCGGAAGTGGCAGAAAAGTAGAATATGTAAAGTTTACTCAAGTATTTCCTATTTCTAAAACTCCTTGAAATTCACCTATGCTATACTTTTGTCTTTGTCTTCACAACTTTCTTTAGTAAGGAATAAAATTAATGTTGGCTGGTTGAAACCAAAAGTAGTTCTGTAAGGTTATTTTACAGTCTTATCAGGTCTCAAGAAAGAGTACAGATGCCCTGAGACCAAGACGACAAGGGGATTCAAGCAATAGTGTTGCCAGGTTTCTTAAATAAAAATGCAAAAAGAAAAATTTCAATAAAGAAAATATATTCTTTTAGTGAAAAGATGTACATACAATATTTGGAGTGTATTTATCATAAGAAATTATCAATTATTTAATGGAAATTCAAATTTACCTGGGCATTCTCTGTTTTATCTGGCAACCCCACCAAGCACATGGGAGCTTTACTCAACGATGAGACACATGTCACTGCTCCTAAAAGCACTGTAACAATTAAAACTGGACACCAACATCCCTAAAATGTCTCTCTAAAAGAACCAGATGGATTTTAGGATACATTTGTTAGAAGATTAATTGTCTCATGGTGATCATTTTTTAAATCTGTTTTGTTAGTTTGTTTGACTATAAAACCTTAGTTGCTTGAGTGAATCACAGCTTCATGGAAATCTGGCAATGCTTTCTGTTTTCTGCCTTGAGCAGACAAGATTAAAAAATTGGCCAATTAAGTAAAATAAAAAGGGTATTCCGAGGTAATGTGGAGCAAAACAAATGGATGACCACTATACACCGGCACCTGAGAGTTGGAAATGTGAATGTCCATCCACTAATCCATTGGACTCAAGCAGATTCAATTAAAAGTGAAATATTCACAACAGAATAAGTAATTTATATTCAAATAATAATTAAAATGTCTCTGCTAAATTGATAATTCTCTCACTCTGGCTAATTATTCAGCATTTGTAGATTGTTAATTTCCTCCATTTTGGATATTTCAATAAAGAAATATTATAACAACTTGCTGAAAATAATTTCATAATAAAGAACCAATTAAGTTTTAAAATGTGCTATTTTCTTCCAAATGTTCAAAATCTTTTTCTAACTAGGCTTATTTTTAGATAAAGAGGATAAATTATAAAATTATAGAAAACTCTTACCCTTTTCTAATTTATTCTTGCATTATGCCTCATAATGTATAGTATATATGGAGCTTTTCAAAACAAGCCCTGAGGGTTTGTGCAGCCAAAGATGAGTCATTAGTATCATCTCAATTCAATTTAGAGTTAATATGGTTTTGCATTTTCTATATTGTTCAGGATATTCATTTCTATAGTATCTTATATTCAAGGAGATTTTGATCTAGAAAGAAAGTAAAATACATTCTAATTATTTATAAATCTAAATAAATGGGGATACAATTTATATAATAATGAATGTGTAAATCCAATATTTGTTGTATAGTATTTTGAGAGACATACAAATAAAATAACTAGATGGTATGAAATTTAAAATTATCTCAGGGTACAACTACAAGTAGATAAGGATATGAAATATTACAAACACTGGGGAGTAGAGGAGACCACTGAAAATGGAAATGTGTCTTCAAGATAAACTCCCAGAAAGTTAAAGTATTAGAGACCAAGCCATCTCTTTATGTCTAAACCACACAGTTACTGTTTAAAAGAATGGTGTAGAATAACACTGAGAACGGAAAGTATAATCCCACATAAAATAAGTTTGGTGATTATTATTTTAAAAATGGAAGATGAATTATTTAAAAATGCCCTAAACTTTATGGTACCAATAATTTCTGGGATGTGAGTCGTTGGGAAATCAGAATCTGTTTATAAACTTTATTGATCTGGGCTGATCTTCCTATGCCAGCCTGCTGAAGAACCAAAGACCACACACACTAGGAATGCATCATCTCAACCAAAATATTTCTCAACTTACTATCAGCTGACTTTCACAATAACAGTCAAAAGCAAAAGACCCTATCCCGGATGAGCAAATCTACAATGAACTACATATGTTTAAATTGCAAAATGTGAAGAACTCTGACATGTATATACTAGTGGAATGATCATCTCAATCAATATAATGAATATATCCATTATGATCACATTTCTCAAACACCTTTATAATTTATCCTCTACTCTCAGGCAACTAATGATCTGATTTCTGTCATTATAGATTAGACCATAATTTCTGGAATTTTCTAAAAATATAATAAAACATTATGGACTACTTTTTGCTTATTTTCCACTCAGCAGTATGCTTATTTCGAGATTCACTTCTGTCATTGTGTCACAATATTTTATTTCTTTATATTCCTGAGTGTATCACAGTGTGTATTTTCATGCCCTTTTTGATAGTGATTACATTTTCTGCACCTATAGCCTTAAATAGGACATTTAGTATGATGATGAATTGAGGTGATCAGAGTAGAAACCCTTGGTTTGGATCTGACCATTGGGGGAAATATTTGGACATTGATCATTAAAGACTGTGTTCACAGAATAAGTTTTTAAATACAAACATCTTAAGGAAGTGATGACTTCATTCCTTTTGCGATCTATCTAGAAGTGGAAATTATTTCTTAATTTCTTTAGGAGCATACATACTGTTACAAGGCTGCATCAAGCCACATTCCTACCAGCAGTGCTTCCCCTTCTCCTCCCCTTGCCAGCCCTTGTCAGGGCTTCTCTTGCTAATAATGTCATCCAAACAGGTGCCAGGTGATATCTCTTAGTGCTTGGTTTGCATTTCTCTTATGATTAATGATGTTGAGCACTTTTCATGTATTTTTAGTCATTTTTATATTTTCTATTATATTGTATATTTTCTATTATGTTTTATATTTATAAAGAAAATTCATTTGGATCTTTTGCCTATTTTTTGAATTGGGTTGTTGGTTTTTCTGCTGTTTTGTGATTTTTTAAATGTATTTTGAATATTAACCCCTTAGGCATTTAGTTTGCTAATATTTTCTCATAATGTGTAGGTTGGTTTTTTTTTTCACTTTATTCTTTCATCAGGAGTTTTACATCTTGTGTTTATATCTTTTTGTACATTTTAAGTTGATTTCTGTGTATGAGGATGAGAGTCCACTTATTTACATATGGAAATACAGTTTTCCCAGCACTATTTATTTTCAATTTATTTTGAAGACTAGCCTTCCTCCATTATCCTTTCCCCAGTATGTCTCTTGAAGCTTTTGTTCAAAATTAATTTACTCAATATTTTGAATTAATTTCTAGACTCTCTATTCCATTTGACTGGTCGATGTATCTGTTTTTATATCAGTACCTTTCTGTTTTGATTACTATAGCTTTATCATATAATTTTCAAACAGGAAGTATGATAGCTCCAACTTTTTCTTTTACAGAAAAGATTTTGGATATACAGGGTCTTTTGTGGTTTCCATATAAATTTTAGAATTGTGCTTTCTTCATTAAAAAAAGTCATTGGGATTTTAATGATTACATCAAACCTGTATATTCCTTTAGTTATCTAGTGTTTGTGTGTATGTGTAGAAAATATAGTTAAATTTTTCATATTTTAGTAATACTAATTCTTCCAGTTGATGAACATGGGCTATTTTTCTCTTTTTTAATATCTCATTTAATTTCTCTTATCATTGTGTCATTCATAATTTTCAGTGCACCAATCTTTCACTAACTTGGTAAAATTTACCCTAAGTATTTTATTATACTAATATAAATTAATTCAAACTAAATAGCTTTTTATCAGCAAAAGAAACAATTAATGAAGTGAAGAGAGAGCCTACAGAATGGGAGCAAATTTTTACCACACACACACACATCAGATAGAACACTAATTTCCAGAATATATAAAGAATCAAAAAACTTAATACCAAATAAACAAATAGCTCAATCAATAAATGGACTAAGGAACTGAACAGACACTTTTCAGAAGAAGATATACAATCAATCAACAGATACATGAAAAATGTTCAACATCTCTAGCCATTAGAGAAATGCAAATCAAAACTAAGGCTTCATCTCACTTCAGTCAGAATGGCAATCATCAAGAATACAAGTAACATTAAATCTTGATGAGGATTTGGGGGAAAAATACTCTCATAATAGTGCTGGTGGCACTGCAAATTGGTGCAACCCACTTTAGAAAGCAGTATGGAGATTCCTTAGAAAACTTGGAATGAATCCACCATTTGATCCAGTTATTGCACTCCTCAGTCTATTCCCAAAGGACTGAAAATCAACATACTATAGTGACACAGCCACATTAATGTTTGTAGCAGCTCAATTCATAATAGCTAAGCTAGAGAACCAAACATGGTGCCCTTCAACAGATAGATGGAATAAATGAATATATATGAATATAAATGAATTGTGATACACACACAAGGGAATATTATTCATCATTAAAAGAGAATAAAATTTTGCTATTTGGAGGTAAGTGGATGGAGATGGAGAATACCATGCTAAGTGAAGTAAGCCAATCCCCCAAAACCAAAGGCCAAATGTTCTCTTGTAAGTGGATACTGAGCCACAATGTGAGAAGAGAGCATGGAAAGAGGGGAGGAACTTTGGGTTGGGCAAAGCGAAGGGGAGGTGGGGAAGGTCACCGAGGTAGGTAAGACTGTGGAATGAGAGGGGCATTTATTATCCTAGGTATATGTATGACTCACAAATATTGTGACTATGCATCCTGTACAACCAGAGAAATGAAAAGTTGTGCTCCATTTGTGCACAATGAAATAAAATGTGTTCTTCTGCCATGTATAACTAATTAGAAAAAATTAAAAATAAATAAAATTACACAAAAAATTGAAATAAGAAATATGATTTTGGCAATTGAAGGGAAAGTCATCCTTGTTATGAAGTGGCAAAGCATTTGACTGAATTGTGTTCGTGTTGTAGTATTTTGAAGTATAGGTTTTGTAGTATAGTGTAAGTTTGTGGATGAGAGAACCTGCAAGTGGTTAAATTGAATACTTGGCTAAGGAAATCTCCAGGCAAAGTGCTGAAGATGAAGCTTGGTTCTTCTGTCTGGTTATAGTAAAATGCAAAAATAGGTAAGTGATCTGAAGATGGAATTGATGGTCAAATGGGAGTAGAATTTAAAGATTTGAAATTTTTTTTTATCCTATCCATGTCCAGGCAGAGAGCTGCCATCTCTGGGCCCATAAAAGCTATTGGGACAGGCTGAGGAGTTCAGCTTGAGTTCACAGATTCGCAGCAGGCCAAGAATTCTCCTCAGGATAAGTTGTACCTCTAGTCTCATCATATTTGATTCAGGTAATATTAAAGTAAGACTTTGGACTTGAGACTTTGGAATTTTTTTTGGAATGAGATAAGACTTTAGGGGCTACTAGGAAGAAATTAATATAATTTTCCTGAGAGAAAGTCATGGGTTTGTGATTTAATCTCCAGCCTGATAGTGTTTAGAGATGAGGTTTCTGGAAATGATTAAATCATGAGTGGAAGCCACTTGAATGGGATTCATGTACTTATAAAAGAGGCACCAGACACCTCCTGTGTTTCTTCTGCTTTTTCGCCCATGACTGAGGGAATTGTCCTTCCAAAGACATTAAATATGCCAGCATCTTGATCTTAGACTTGCTAGTATACAGAGATATGAGAAATAAATTTTTATTGTTTACATATCACCCAATTTATCGTACTTTGTAACAGCAGCCTAAATATTATAAGAGACTAATATTCATTAGCTAGTCTCATCATTATCCTATTTATTTTTCATCTTGGATATTACATTTCCCATCTCTAGTAATTTGATTTGGGATCATTTTATATCTAATTTTCCCCCTCAGCATGCTCATGCTTTTCTCTATTTACATAGAGAACATATGGAATATATTTATAATGGCTCTTTCATTGTTCCTATTTGCTAACCTTATTATCTGTGTCATATCTAGATCTGACTGGGTTTTAGTTCATTTGTGCTGCAATTACAATGTATTACAGACCAGGTAATTTATATTCAAAGAGAAACATGTTTCTCACAGTTCAGGAGGGGAAGTCCAAGGTCAAGACACTGGCATTTGGTGTTGAGTGAGGGCCTTCTAGTTGTATCTTCTGGAGGAGATTGATGCCATGAACTCACATGGTGGAAGACAGAAGGGCCAGAAGAATGAACTCTGTCCTCTTATGGCAGATGAGTAGAATGTATCCCTGCTCTGATAAGCTCTTTTTTAATAATCTCTTCATCACAATGGAGTTCCATGACCTAAATATTTTTCATTGGCTCCTATCTCCCACCATTGTTAAATTTAGAAGTATTTTTTCAACATATGAATTTCAGGGGACACATTCACACCATAGCACCTTGTATTGGCTGATTTTTGTTCTTCTCATGGGTCACACTTTCATATTTTTCATGCTTTTGTTATGATCTGAGCTTAATCAATATAAATTATAGATTATAAATTATGAAATATCAATAAGTAGGATGATGGGATTATGTGGTGAGTGTATAGAATAAATGTTAAGCTACTCTAATTATAAGTTAGAATAGTAGAACAGCATAATTATGTAACTGTAAGACATAAGATTTAAGTTGTTAGAAATAAAATATAGAATAGTGTAAGGTGATAAGCATAAACCCATAAATTAATATGTTACAGATAAGTATAGGTTAATGGAATAAAACTTAAGTACAAAGTATAGCTATATGAAAGTATAAATAAATATAGCCAAAGTAACTCAATTTTTATGACTCCCATGTGAAACTGTTATATAAACTGTTTCTAAAATGTTAAAAAAAATTTTTTTTCTGTACTTCATATACTCACAGATGTACTGGAACCCAGGATGTAGACCCACAAATGTGCTTGAACCCAGGATGTGGCTGTCTGTTTTTGCTCTGCTAACTGCTTTCTCAGCCCTTGAATCCTGCTTGGTTGCAACTTGCAGATTCCATAGGATGTGTTTTTTCCTTCTAAATATTCTGGCCTATTTATAGATGGCTGCTGTTCTCCAAGAAGATTGGTTGGACTCCGTAAGGAACAGTCTATGGCCAGACAATAAATACTCTCTAATTTGTTTCAAATTTGGACTTAAGAGTGCTTCCTGAGCAGTCACCCCATAACACTTTTTAGTTATTATTGGACTATTAAGGATTTTGTGTTTTTGTTTGTGGTAACTCTGTGTGTGTGTGTATGTGTGTGTGTGTGTGTGTGTGTGTGTGTTTGTGTGCGCTCGCGTGCACGAAAGAGAGAGAGACAGAGAAAGAGAGAGAGAAAGAGAGAGAGAGAGAGAGTTTGTATTTACATTGCTTAAATATTTTGAGGCTATTTATATTTGTGATTTATTTAGTTATTTGGGAAGAATTTGTTCATTATTTTCAGACTTATTTTTTAGCTTCATTCATCTGTTCTAAAATGGCATTTAATGAAAGGTGATGTATGCTGACTTCTGAAGTAATTTTCTTCTGAAAACTCCACAGATACCCATTTGTTTTTAGAAGACTTTCCTCCCTGGCTGTGTGAGTTTGGGGGATTGTTTTCCTTCGTACTTCCTACATGTCTTCCCTGAATTCAGGCAATTTCCTCACATACATGTAATTTAGCAATCTCAGGAGAAGCATTGAGAGGACCTCCTCAGTTTCTCCAGTGTTCTCTGTGGGTTCCTTTCTACTTTTTGCTCCATTAATTCTCAACGATATAATTTCCACAAACTGACTCCATCTCCTTCAAGGAAAGAGGCTGCTGAGTTCCATTTGGGTGTGCCCTTCTAACACTCCAACTCTGGATACAAGTAGCATCTCTCTCATTCAGTTACCCTTTTGTTGACATCATAGTCTTCGACTCCAATACCAGAAATCATCATTTTATACCTTTTTATCTTTCATTTGGTTTTATTTTCTTTTTAAGGCCTGAATGAGAAACCTGCTTTTTGAAATACCATCATGATCAGAAGTGGACATCTCATTCACTCTTTTTTTTTTCTTTTAGTATATTCATTTACTTGGCAGATGGTCATCAATGCTATAGTGTGAAGCAGATTCCCTTATTTCCAAACCAACCTAAACAGTAATATTCGTGAGGACAATGATGTTTTTGCTCATAATAGTATAAATCAAGGCTGTTATTATGGGAAGCATAAACCAATACTTGCCATTACAGTACAAAAAGATAAATGGGTCAGACAACTGGCAGAAGTCCAAGGAACTCTGAGGACTAGGCTGCAGGTGCACAGAGTAGGCTAACCTGTATCTGATAATAATAAATTTAGTAAAGACAGAAAAGTGAGTATCTGGCTAGACTGGCTTCTGAAGTGGGAACATGTAATGTCAGAAGGTGCTAAGATTGTCCTTCTGTTCATCTGGACATAGATCTGGACATAGATCAGGTAGCATATATAATAGATTTCAGTAGGGTATATGGAAGGCAGCTAATATTTCATGAATTATAAGACCCTATTTTATTTTTCTAGATAATTTTCCTTTAGTCATATTTCATAATGCAATTTCAATCCAGTTAATTTAAATGAACATTAAGAGAATTTATTTTTCTTTTCCATGAGAGCACAATACAAATTTAAAAGCTACTATCTCAGTGAAGAGGTTTTAGCATCCATATTTAAGATAAGATGATGAAGACACTTAATATATAACATTCATGTCTAATGGATATTTATTGCATTGCTACTTTGGCATTGACATTTTAAATAGTATTTAGTGGAGTTATTAAAAGGGCTAGATGATGTGGATATGAGTATTCTTTCATAAATGATATTGCTCTAAGTCTTGCTTAAGGTCACAGAGTTGATAAGCAAAGTTGAAATTAACATTAATTTTTACTTCAAATTCAGCAGATGGTCAAAACACTCTTTTGACACACCTCAGATGGAACATAGTTTTTTAAAGTAAAATTAATCAAATTTTGGATGTATAAATATGCAACACATTTTTATAAATCCTATGTGAATCATTTATATAAATTTCATATTTAAATATAGTAGAGACTGCATAACTTTAAAACTTCTTATCTAAATACATGCAAAAATGCAGCCAACACCTCAATTATAACAGAAGGTTTTTGTCATTTCAATGAGATCCAGCTTATACTTCAATAGTGAATGCCTTCTATATTCTCTGGTTCTTGATTACCAATTATATAATTTATTTCCTTATGGATTTTCCTATTCCAGAATATTATACAAATGGAATCACAAGTCATACCCTGACTTATCTTGCAACAACAGTGAGTTGTTTCAAACTGTTAAACAATAAATCATACTAATATTGTACAACATTACACATAAATATACTGAGGCTTATTATAGAGTGTAACAAATAATATACTAAAA
Organism: Spermophilus citellus; assembly: GCF_964194105.1. Lineage (NCBI taxonomy): Eukaryota > Metazoa > Chordata > Mammalia > Rodentia > Sciuridae > Spermophilus > Spermophilus citellus. The sequence goes on along the minus strand of NC_138189.1, from coordinate 21,343,057 downwards.
TAGAATAATGCATTTTTTAAAATTTTGATAAAAATTAAATTACAGCATGACATCAAACAACTTGGTAAAATATGAAGTGTAGGAAAGAAAAGGAAAACAGCATTGCAAACTTGTCCTGTGATGTCCTGAGCTACACCTAGAATTGGTCCCCAGTTGGCAATCTGAGGAGCTATTGTATCCTGCAGCACAAACAGTATTTCATCAACATCTTTCTAAAACAAAACTAAGAAGGTCCTGTGTTAGTCAGCTTGGTAACTTAGAGGAGGAAATACTTAATTTGGCTTGTGGTTTCAAAGGATTCATCCATGGTCAGAGGGCTCCAAGTCAGAAACATCATGGCAGAAGGGCTGGCGGAGGAGAGTTTCTCAACTCACAGCATCTGGGAAGCAGAGGGATGCAAAAAGGGGGCCATGGAAAGATAAAACCTTTCAAAGTATGACCCCAGTGACCTATTCTTCCAAGTAGATCTCATCTCCCAGTAGTAGATGCAGTCTTTTAATACACTAATGAATTCAGAACCCTCATAAACCAATCATTGCCTAAAAACCCAACCTATGAACCTTAATGCAATGGGAACCATGTATTCAACACAAGACTTTGGGGGACATTTCAGATTTAACCATAATATCCTCAAAGTCAAAGAGCCCTAAACTCAACCAGGTCTCAATTCTACCTGCCTCCTTGCCCTTAGACCTACCCTGAATTTCTTCATTCCACATTGTTATCAAGTCCCCTTAGAGTTCTCCTTTGTCCCACAAAAATATCTTCCGTTTGCTTCATTGCACAACGTATAAGACATATTGTTTCCTTTACTCCAACCCTGGTGCTTAGAAAATTTGTAGACTTTGCAGGGTTCTAATGCTGAAGGAAACAGATTGCTTTTGATGATCAGTCAAACAGAGCTGGAAAGTAACGTGAACAACATGAAAAAACAAGGGAAAAAAGGATTACAGATAATTCAGGACAACTTAAATCTACAGGAGGACCTAGAAGCATCAGAAACATGGACAGGGAAAGAAATCAAGGCATACCTAACTCAGATGGAATGGAATTTTAGAGAAGACATGAGACAGCAAATCCAAGAATTGAAAGTATATTTTGAAAACGAACTAAACAAACAAATTCAAACTGCAAAGAACGAGCTTTACCAGGAGATAGAGATCTTAAAAAAAAAACAAACAGTAATTTTAGAAATGCAAGAAACCATAAACCAGATTAAAAATGCTAACGAGAATATTACAAATAGACAAGATCAAGTAGAAGTCAGAACATCAGATAATGAAGACAAAGTTTATCAACTTGAAAAGAGTATAGTTAACACTGAAAAGATGCTTAAATCTCATGAGCAATCTATCCAAGAGTTATGGGATCTCGTCAAAAAACCAAATTTGAGAGTCATTGGGATAGAAGAAGGCACAGAGGTTCAAACCAAAGGAATGCACAACCTATTAAATGAAATAATCCTAGAAAACTTCCCAGAGATGAAAGTTGGAATGGATTGCCAAATCCTGGAAGCCTACAGGACCCCAAACATCCAAAACTGTAATAGACCAACTCCAACACATATAATTATGAAGATAGCCAACGTACAGAACAAGGAGAGAATATTAAAAGCTACGAGGGAAAGGAGGCAGATTACATTCAGGGGTAAACCAATTAGGTTAACGGCTGATTTTTCATCACAGACTTTGAAATGTGATCCTGGAACAATGTATTTCAAACGCTGGAAAATAATGGTCTCCAACCAAGAATACTGTATCCAGCAAAATTAAGCTTCAGATTTGACAATGAAATTAAAATCTTTCACGATAAACAAAAGCTAAAAGAATTCGCAGCTAGAAAACCAGCACTGCAAAGCATTTTGGGCAAAATTCTACAAGAAGAGGAATGGAAAAATAGTGCCCAAAACCAACAGCGGGAGGTATCCCAGTAAAGGGGGAGAAAAAAAAAAACAAAAAGTAAAAACTAGCCAAACTAAAATAAATAAATAAATAAACATGACTGGAAGTACAAATCATATTTCAATTGTAACCTTAAATGTTAATGGACTAAAGTCACCAATCAAGAGACACAGGCTAGTAACCTGAATCAAAAAAACAAACCCAACAATATGCTGCCTTCAGGAGACTCATATGATAGGAAAAGACATACACAGCCTGAAGGAGAAAGGTTGGGAAAAATCATACCACTCACATGGCCCTTGGAAGCAAGCAGGAGTGGCCATACTCATATCAAATAAAATCAACTTCAAACCTAAGTTAATCAAAAGGGATAAAGAAGGACACTATTTCCTGTTAAAAGGAACTATCCACCAAAAAGACATAATAATTATAAATTTATATGCACCAAATAATGGTGCAGCAACGTTCATAAAACAAACTCTCCTCAAGTTCAAGAGTCAAATTGACCACAACACAATAATTATGGGTGACTTCAACACACCACTCTCACCATTAGACAGATCCTCCAGACAAAAGCTGAATAAAGAAACTATAGAACTCAATGACACAATCAATAACCTAGACTTAACTGACATATATATATAAAATATATCAACCATCATCAAGTGGATACACATTCTTCTCAGCAGCACATGGATCTTACTCACAGATAGATCACATATTATGCCATAGGGCAACTCTTAGTAAATATAAAGGTGTGGAGATAATACCATGCACCATATCTGATCATAATGGAATGAAACTGGAAATCAATGATAAAAGAAGGAAGGAAAAATCCAGCATCACATGGAAAATAAACAATATGGTACTGAATGATCAATGGGTTACAGAAGACATAAAGGAGGAAATCAAAAAATTCTTAGAGATAAACGACAATTCAGACACAACATACCAGAATCTATGGGACACAATGAAAACAGTTCTAAGAGGGAAATTCATTTCCTGGAGTTCATTCCTCAAAAAAAGAAAAAACCAACAAATAAATGAACTCACACTACATCTCAAAACCCTAGAAAAGGAAGAGCAAAACAACAGCAAATATAGCAGAAGACAAGAAATAATTAAAATCAGAGCGGAAATCAACGAAATCAAAACAAAAAAAAACATTGAAAAAAACTGATAAAACTAAAAGTTGGTTCTTTGAAAGAATAAATAAGATCGACAGACCCTTAGCCATGCTAACGAAGAGAAGAAGAGAGAAAACTCAAATTACTAACATACGGGATGAAAAAGGCAATATCACAACAGACACTACAGAAATACAGAAGATAATTAGAAAGTATTTTGAAACCCTATATTCTAATAAAATAGAAGACAGTGAAGACATAGATAAACCTCTTAAGTCATATGAGCTGCCCACATTGAGTCAGGAAGACACACACAATTTAAACAGACCAATAACAAAGGAAGAAATAGAAGAAGCCATTAAAAGACTACCAACCAAGAAAAGCCCTGGACCGGATGGGTATACAGAGGAGTTTCACAAAACCTTCAAAGGAGAATTAATACCAATACTTTTCAAGCTATTTCAAGAAATAGAAAAAGAAGGAGCTCTTCCAAATTCATTCTATGAGGCCAATATCACCCTGATCCCAAAACCAGACAAAGACATTTCAAAGAAAGAAAACTACAGACCAATATCTCTAATGAACCTAGATGCAAAAATCCTCAATAAAATCCTGGCGAATCGAATACAAAAGCATATCAAAAAAATTGTGAACCATGATCAAGTAGGATTCATCCCTGGGATGCAAGGTTGGTTCAATATACGGAAATCAATAAATATTATTCACCACATCAATAGACTTAAAGATAAGAACCATATGATCATCTCGATAGATGCAGAAAAAGCATTTGACAAAGTACAGCATCCCTTTATGTTCAAAACAATAGAAAAACTGGGGATAACAGGAACTTACCTCAACATTGTAAAAGCTATATATGCTAAGCCTCAGGCTAGCATCATCCTAAATGGAGAAAAACTGAAGGCATTCCCGCTAAAATCTGGAACAAGACAGGGATGCCCTCTATCACCACTTCTATTTAATTTAGTCCTTGAAATACTAGCCAGAGCAATTAGACAGACAAAAGAAATTAAAGGCATAAAAGTAGGAAAAGAAGAACTTAAAATATCACTATTTGCAGACGATATGATCCTATACCTAGAAGACCCAAAAGGGTCTACAAAGAAACAACCAGAACTAATAAATGAATTCAGCAAAGTGGCAGGATATAAAATCAACATGCATAAATCAAAGGCATTCCTGTATATCAGCAACAAAACTTCTGAAATGGAAATGAGGAAAACCACCCCATTCACAATATCCTCAAAAAAAATAAAATATTTGGGAATCAACCTAACAAAAGAGGTGAAAGATTTATACAATGAAAACTACAGAACCCTAAAGAGAGATATAGAAGAAGATCTTAGAAGATGGAAAAATGTGCCCTGTTCATAGATAGGCAGAACCAACATTATCAAAATGGCAATATTACCCAAAGATCTCTACAGGTTCAACGCAATGCCAATCAAAATCCCAACGGCATTTCTTGTAGAAATAGATAAAGCTATCATGAAATTCATATGAAAAAACAAAAGACCCAGAATAGCAAAAGCAACTCTAAGCAGGAAGTGTGAATTAGGCGGTATAGCGATACCAGATTTCAAACTATATTACAGAGCAATAGTAACAAAAACAGAATGGTACTGGTACCAAAACAGGCAGGTGAACCAATGGTACAGAATAGAGGACACAGAGACCAATCCACAAAATTACAACTTTCTTATATTTGATAAAGGTGCTAAAAGCATGCAATGGAGGAAGGATAGCATCTTCAACAAATGGTGTTGGTAAAACTGGAAATCCATATGCAACAAAATGAAACTGAACCCCTTTCTCTCTCCATGCACAAAAGTTAATTCAAAATGGATCAAGGAGCTTGATATCAAATCAGAGACTCTGCACCTGATAGAAGAAAAAGTTGGCTCCAATCTACATATTGTGGGGTCGGGCTCCAAATTCCTTAATAGGATGCCCATAGCCCAAGAGTTATATACAAGAATAAACAAATGGGACTTACTTAAACTAAAAAGTATTTTCTCAGCAAGAGAAACAATAAGAGAGGTAAACAGGGAACCTACATCCTGGGAACAAATTTTTACTCCTCACACTTCAGATAGAGCCCTAATATCCAGAATATACAAAGAACTCAAAAAATTAAACAATAAGATAACAAACAACCCTATCAACAAATGGGCCAAGGACCTGACCAGACACTTCTCAGAGGAGGACATACAATCAATCAATAAGTATATGAAAAAATGCTTACCATCTCTAGCAGTCAGAGAAATGCAAATCAAAACCACCCTAAGATACCATCTCACTCCAGTAAGATTGGCAGCCATTATGAAGTCAAGTAACAATAAGTGCTGGCGAGGATCTGGGGAAAAGGGTACACTTGTACATTGCTGGTGGGACTGCAAATTTGTGCGGCCAATATGGAAAGCAGTATGGAGATTCCTAGGAAAGCTGGGAATGGAACCATCATTTGACCCAGCTATTGCCCTTCTCGGTCTATTCCCTGAGGACCTTAGAAGAGCATACTATAGGGATACTGCCACATCAATGATCATAGCAGCACAATTCACAATAGCTAGACTTTGGAATCAACCTAGATGCCCTTCAATACATGAATGGATTAAAAACTGTGGCATTTATACACAATGGAGTATTATGCAGCACTAAAAAATGACAAAATCATGGATTTTGCAGGGAAATGGATGGCATTAGAGCAGATAATGCTAAGTGAAGCTAGCCAATCCTTAAAAAACAAATGCCAAATGTCTTATTTGATATAAAGAGAGCAACTAAGATCAGAACAGGGAAGAAGAGCATGAGGAAAAGATTAACATTAAACAGAGACGAGTGGGGTGGGAGAAAGGGAGAGCGAAGTGAAAATGTATGGAAATGGAAGGAGACCCTCAGTGTTACACAAAATTACATATAAGAGTTTGTGAGGGGAAAGGGGAAAAAAAAACAAGGGAGAGAATTAAACAACAGCAGATGGGGTAGAGAGGGAAAATTAGAGGGAAGGGGAAGGGGGATAGTAGGGGATAGGAAAGGTAGCAGAATACAACAGTCATTAATATGGTATTATGTAAAAATGTGGATGTGTAACCGATGTGATTCTGCAACTTGTATTTGGGGTAAAAAAGGGGAGTTCATAACCCACTTGAATCAAATGTATGGAAGATGATATGTCATGAGCTTTGTAATGTTTTGAACAACCAATAAAAAACAAAAAGAAAGTAGCTTACTCGCTCTTAAATTTTGTTTGTTCTCTATTTGAAGATTTCCACAATATATCCATATAGTTGCAAAGATGCTGATCCTACAATTAACCTCTGTCCTCAACTTTTATATGAAAATTATGAAAAGGCAAATACTTGGGGCAGTATATATTTAACACTGCCCACCTATAATCCCTCCCAAGAAGTCTTTTGTTTCCCATTGTACACAAATGGAGCAGATTTTTTCACTTATCTCGTTGTGCATAAAGTAGAGTCACATCATTCATGCAATCATACATGTACCTAGGGTAATGATATCCATCTCATTCCAATGCCTTTCCTATCCCTTTGCCCCCTCCCCTTCTCCCCTTTGCCCCATCTAAAGTTCCTCTATCATTCCATGGCCATCCCCAAATGGATTAGCATCCATTTATCTTGGAAAACATTCAACCCTTGGTTTTTGGAGGTTGGCTTATTTTGCCTAGCATGATAGAATAATGCATCTTGACTTGTAAATTTACTATAGACTGAAAAACATTCTACTTTATGTCTCCTGAACAGACAAATAGCATGTTCTTTCCTTAGCTACCTCACTTTGACTTATCAAAGTATCAATCAATATAATTTTCCACATTAAATTAAAAAATTCATTACATTGTCATTTTGATTGCAGGAAAAGTTAGAAAATATGCAGAATCCCAAAAAAAACTATTAGGAAAACAAGATTGCATATGAACATGTTTAATCTGAATAAGAGTGTCTACAAAAAGCCTGGAGCAAAAGCAAGTCCCCGTTGCAATGAAATTTTCCAAATCATTCCACATTTTACTAGAACCTAAAGAGTAGCATAGCATTAGGGGAAATAAACATTGAATTTTTAAAAGTGGAAAAAGCTGTCATTATTTTTAAATGACTGGATCTCATATACAGAGCATATTCCCCACAGAAAACCAACTATTAGAGTTAACCAGTGAATTTCAGAATGTTACAAGATCAATAATAAGTGTTATAAGATTAACATTGAGAGTTAAGTTTAGGGGCTGGGGATGTGGCTCAAGTGGTAGCGTGCTTGCCTGGCATATGTGTGGCCTGGGTTCCATCCTCAGCACCACATACAAACAAAGATGTTGTGTCCGCCGATTTCTAAAACATAAATATTAAAAAATTCTCTCTCTCTCTCTCTCTCTCTCTCTCTCTCTCTTTCTCTCTCTCTCTCTCTTTAAAAAACAGTTTCAAAAAAAGAGTTAAGTTTATACTTAAGCAATAATAAGAAGTTGAATTCTTACAATACTGCTACTGGTTTAGATATTAGGTGTCTCCCAGAAGCTCATGTGTGAGACAATGCAGGAACATTTGGAGGTTAAACAATTGGGTTATGAGAGCCTTAACACAAACTGTTAATTAATCCCCTGATGGGATTAATGGAGTGCTGACTGAAGGTATGCAAGGTGTAGCTGGAGAAGGTGGGTCACTGGGGGTGTGCCTTTGGGGAATATATTTTATATCAGGGGAGTGCAGCCTCTCTCTGCCTCCTGATCATCATGTGAGCTGCTTCTGTCAGCCACACTCTTCACAGTGATGTTCTGTCTCACCTTGTGCCCAGAAGCATGGAGCTGGCTGTCTATGAACTGAGACCTCTGAAGCTATAATCCCCGCAATAAATTTTTCCTCCTTAAAATTGTTCTTATCAAGTCTTTTGGTTACAGCAACAAAAAAACTGACTAAAGTTTGGATGATACTTATAGTATTACCTAAACATATTAAAAACCCAGACAACTTCTGAAAACTAGAATACATAGTTGAGAGATAGTAAATTAGTCCTAAATAAATCAAGGGATATGACTCTAATGGATTGAAAAACTAGCAATTGTAAATATATCAATATTCAAAATAAACTTTCATAACTGATATTTTGATCTCTTATTTGAACTGTTTGAGAAAAGTGACAGACTATGAAAGTAGTCTGGGCCAGGAATTCAAATGAATTTATTGTTATTGCTTTGAAATATGCAAAGAAATATTACTTACAACTAGACAAATGCAGTCTTTCATTGTAAATGTAAATGTTGATACACTTCATTCACATTAACAAATAGGAAAAAATTGTGATGCAGTTGTTTGAAATACCTCTGAGTTGTTCTGCAAATTGCATAGTGACCTATCATCAAAAATTGTTATTAATGAACTCTCCACTGACAAATCCAATTGATCTTCTATCAATATTTTTTAAATTAAAAATTAGGAACCAACTTATTTGCAAAAGAATTTGTTACACAGTCATCTAAATAATTGCCTTTTTCCACACCTATATCAATATTGTGAATTGGTGCTTTGGAGCCTCTGAGATTTTTACTTCCTAGCACAATCTATTATAATAAATTACAAGTAGATTAGAGGTTTTCCATTGTTTTGTGAAGTGTGAGAGGGTGACTTTTTTATAGCGATGATGGAAAATGTGAATGTACATAATGACGTAGGCACTCAGTTAAGTTGTAGGCAAAAGCATACATAAAAAGGAATATTTGGACATTGAATCCTTAACAATTACTTGTATTCCACAAGTTATTGGAATTTTTTTTTTATGTTTCAGGGATTGAACTCAGGGGCACTTAACCACTGAGACTACTGAGCCACATCCCCAGTCCTTTTTACTTTATTTTATTTCGGGACAGGATTTTGCTAAATTGCTGAGACTGGCCTTGAACTTGTGATCCTCCTGCCTCAGCCACCTGAATCACTGGGATTACAGCCATGTGTCACAGGGCCCAGCTCTTGGAAGAATTTTATGGATCCCCAGGTATAAATATACTCTAGTTTTATGTCCACTGACAAAGTATAAGTTCAATTTCTTCTGTCTCTTAGCTACCTCACTTTAACTCACTAAAATAATAAGATCTTACAGTAGTCTTGAGATTTCTTCCCACCAATACTTAATTCATGTGAAACCTAAACATAGTTTTGCCTTAAGGCAACAGCAAAGGCATGTTGTGACTGACTTTGGAATCTTTTTCAGTCATAAAATACTATTTAAGAAGGCCCTGCAGATCAGAACTAGTATAAATAAAAACAAGAAGGGCTTTCCTAAGTTTCAAAGTTGAAGAATATTCTACATGCATATATTCATAATTACTTTCATATATATTGGTAATTATATGTGGGTAGTCAGATTATGTAATATAATTATCAAAATAACTGAAAATATTTATAAATTATAGAGAGCATTAAGCTGTTATTCCCAAATATAGCTTTGCATCTTCACCACCTTAAGATTAAAACAATGACAATAACAACACATGTTGCTGGCTCTCACTTCAAATTCAGTCAACAAATTTTCAGAAGGTGAGGCCAGATAATTCATGAGCACAGAGCAGCTTATTTGCATTAGGATGCTATATTCCCTTGTAGTATGTAAGTAATTGTATCTTAAAATTACCCAGCAATTTTCAGAAGAATGCTGCTCTTGCATAACAGATGAAGAGTTTTACATTTCATTATTAAGCTTCACATACACATCATGCATGTCTACTTGTTTTTCTGGTGAATGGATAGTTTGTGTTTTCAGTGTGCATGTAAATCAATGTACCAATGAATCAAACTTTGGTTTCAGAGTATGTAAATATATTGGTCTTCTATCAATAAGATTTTTTTCTCTTTAGAAAAATAAAACAAGTAAATTATAGGTTAAACTGTGCTAATAGCTATTAAAAAAAAACTTCATCTTGATTTGGCTTTGGAGCAGGGTGTTAATAGCTGTCACTCTCTTTAGTTGGCAATTTAAGGACTGTAATCTCAAAGTACGCTTCTATGTACCAAGTTTTCTCAGTCTCTTCTTGTCACCTTGATATGCATGTAGGTCTTCACATATGGTTGATTTTAAGTGTTATGGAGACTGTTTCACAAAATAAATTGTTACTACCTTCTATTTAAATTGGGGTCTGGAAGGCTATGTGTAACAGCATACCTGATAATTGGTTCTATTATGAAGCTCTGTCAAGGCAGATTTTCCAAGTACCAAACAAAATGCTTAACACTCCTTTTCAGCAAAACTGCAGCATAGTGCTTTGGCAGCAAAAAATCCCAATTCTAATTGCATAAAGTAAATCCAATTATGCCTTACATAATCTGGATGCCAAATTGACACTCAGGGTGTTACCTATAAATAATGTGGTGCTACCACATGTTTGGGAAGAAAGATAGAGGACATTGTTAAGCATGAATCTTAGAAGGTAAATTAAATATTTATGTGAAATTAAATTTAAGAATATGTCTTTTTAATAACTCAAATAATACATCTGACTCCTTTATTAGTATTTTCAAAAATGTATTATACAATTGACGATCTCTCAGGGTTTTTATTTTTTTTAACCCATCTAAAATCAACTAAATTATATTAATGGAGCTCTAATGATCAGATTTGCAACAGTTTAAAAAAGGGGGGGTGGATTGTGTGGACCATATATTCTGGATGCTCTCAGGCAAAATAATCAAACTCATTACTTTTTAATTTCTTCTTCAGTAAAATATAGATATTATTTGATTTATCTCATGGGGTCTTACAGTGCTTAAATGAGATTATACCAGCAACAAATTTAACAAAATAAATAGTCAATAAACATCAACTATTATCTGATGTGAAACCATCCTGTATGCTTACATTCCAACAAATGTGAGTATTTTTCAGGTCAATTCATTTAACAATTCATTTTTTTCAGTACTTCCAATATGTCCCCACGCTTTGGTAAAGAAAAAATAAAAACCCTTAGAGATAGTCAAATGTATAAAGATGAAGGCAACACAGACACACTTGACTTGGTCGTGTTCCTAGAAGCTAAGTCTGAGATGAGGATTTTAAAAAGTGATTTATTAAACAACACTGTTAGGAAAAAATAGGATGAGGGTAAGAAGCAGGAGCCAGGGAAGTGGAGTGAGGAGAGCATAATGTATGCAAGAGCAAACTTCGAGGGAAGTCTAGCATCAGGTTGACTCCAAGGGGATCCTTGACGTGTGAATTCTGTCGCCTTGTCCTGAGGCTGAAATGCTGGGACTCTGTACTTTGCCCTGTGAGGCAGTAACTCCCTTCATTTGCTCATGAAAATATTTTTGAAGACAACTGTAGGTATAAGCCTTTTAACCCAGCTGGGGTGGGGAGTGTTTGGAGGAAGGTACAGACTGTGTCAATCAAATGGTTAAAGGGTCTCAGGGGAAGAATATGAGGCACCCGCAATACCCCAACATCAGCTGTACTATCCTGCTGCGCAGCATAGTCACGTAAAACAGGCAAGGGGACAGGAGAGTGAGTCATCAGTTCAATCAGTTGTGGAACGCGGTCTAAAGGAATGCCAGTCCTCCACACCACTGTCACTTTCTCCCCATCAAGCTGGGTTACACCAGAGGACTCACCACACACACCCCACCTCCAGCCTGGATAACTCACACTGTTCCTTTAAATGACTCTAAGGCATGATTCCTTTCTGGATAATCTCTCTACCTTCTACCTCAGACCTCTTCTGTATCTGTTAATTCTACCTATGTACATGTTAGGGTCCATAAACAAGTCAAGATGGCACCTGGCACTTTGCCAAGAGGAGTGGTTTGAGAAGTAAGGCCAGCGAGCCATTAGGATAACAGAGATTCTTTAATGACTGACTGCTGTGTCTAGATTATGTCAATTAAGTTAAGCTGTGTGTAATCATTAAGATGATGAGGATTCCTTAATGACCAATTGATGTAAATTGAAACAAGTTGTGTATAATCAGTTAAGTGTATATATACCCCTACTGTCCAACAATAAAGCGGCTCCCGCTCCTGCTGTATCAACCTTCACAAGTTCCTTGTCACTCGCCCCCCGGTTATTTCGCCCAGCCAGACTGCGGCATGTACAAAGTTATATCAAACATTTTTTACCCAGGTCTGTAATCACCAGTTAATATTTTTGTTCGTTTTTTTTTTACTACACTGTGTACAGTAGTATAAAATCTGTCTTCTTACTCATCTCTGATAGACTTAGCATACATTTACACATTCCAAGTGGCCGAATAAGAATTTGGTGACTGGATGAGTGAATGAATGAACTAATGTAGCCTATATCACTATGAAATATACTTTTCTACATAAACTATAATATCTGGCAATTTATATGAAGTGCACCTATTTAATTCTAGACTGCTACATGCCTTATAATTTCCCCTTGTGGTATTCAATCTTTCAAGGGCCATCCGGTGAATTAATTCTCTGAAGCATTTCTGTCAAAATTTCCTTAGATCTTTAATAAACCTTAAAAAGGGGATTAAAAACAAGAAGAGAAGAGCTATTTTCATTACAGTTTTATGAGACAACTAACAAAATGAAAAAAAAGATTAGAAAAATAAGAGACACCCTAGGAACAAATGGAGTTTTCTGGGAAATCATTTTCCTAGAAAGTGCATCTGCCAAAGCAATAAGAAAGGAGAATGTACTGGCATATTCCTTGGAAAATCACTACCAGGATTCACTTAATAGCCCAAATTTATTCTCATGAGGAAATTTATTTCTGGTTGGCTTTTCACAATAAAATGAGTTAAGGTTTTATGCTCAACTGGAAACTTATTTTCTAAGAAATTCCAATAAGTTTACATAGGAACCCCCTATTTGTAAGATTTCATAAAAGCATACAACCTATTTTCAGAAAGACTGCTACTTCCACATGGCAATTTGCAGAGGCTGCTGGTGTGATAGTGATGTTTTCACAAGATTTATACTTCTCATGCAGAATTCTGGCCTTCCACAGACCCAAGAACAATAACTAACATACAAAAAAAAATACAAAAAACATGTTTCTTGACTTGTTATAGTAACCAGCTAGGCAATGATAATTTTAGTTAGACAAGAGTTTTAAACAGGATGTGAATGATGGGTTTCTTGGTTTTAAGGGTACTCATTAGACTTCAGGAAGTCACAGAAACCTCAAGATACATCAAGAAAGTGGCTCAAATAGATTCTCCTCTGCAAAAATTGTGGCTTTATATTGCTAAGAGTCCCAAAGGAAACCTGTGTTTTAGTCATGGATGATTCAACCCAGGATTCATGTAGGTGCCTGAGGTAAATAAGGATGGGTTCAGTACAGGAGACATCCACTTTGGCCTGACTTATTTGAAACTCTGTGCAGTAGGACTGCTTCTTCTGAACAATCAAATACTTTTTGAGGAAATTTAAATGATTAATGAAAAAATAAAAGATTCAACTCCTTTAATCAGACCATTAAGTCAAGTAAAACTCAGTACACTTATCATCCATTGAAGGTAGCATTGGTTTGGTCCCTTGTGATCATCTAATAGTGGCAAGCAAATTTTAAAAATAATTTAGTAAAGTTTTCTAGCATTTTCACTGGTAAGGATCATACGAGAAGGCTGATTTTAATTTTGCCACAAGTAGGCATCTCTCAAAAGGATTACCTTTTTAAAATAAAAAGAAAATAACAATTGAGAGGAAACTGCAATCTTGCCTATTTAAGTTTAAAAATGTTGTAGATTCTGTTATAGATTTTCTGTTATGTTCCACTAATTGATTTATCTAATCCAATATGTTATTTTACAAACCATATTTTTACCGTAATTCTTGATTTTCTATTATATCAAGAATTCACATCTTATGTTTCTTTATTGCATTTGTCTTTCTCTACATGATTTGGGCAACTTCATACAAACTTTATAGATAAGTTGTCGATTTTTTGGAAAAATTTTTGCAGAAATTTGCTTGAAATGGACTTGTGTTTACAAAGTGATTAAAAGAGAATTTTGCCTTTACCCTATAAAATATTATCATTTACAAATATATTATCTTCCTCTTTGTTTCTGGGTCTTTTGTTTTTCAATATTTTGAATTATTTTTGTCACAAGATAATATAATTATTCTTTTAAACTTCTTTCTAGGTACTTTAAATTTTTTATTGTAAAATCGCAAAGCATACATAAAAATATTATTTTAATAATATTTTTATACTTGCATTTTGTAGTTGAGAATTTCATAGAATATGGAAAAATTATATCAACAATCTTCTAATCTTCTCTTTTTAATTCTAAATAATTTCATTTTGCTAAGTATTTATGTCCCTAAAGATTACAATAGGATTTTTAATGTGCATTTCCTTATTACCTATTTAAGTTCAGTTCTCTTTGTGTAAATATTATTATGATATTTTATCTAACTTTTCATAGTTTTATTTTATCTCTATTTTTCAGGGTGTTTGTTATTGTTTTGTTTTGTTTTTAATGTACAGTTTAACAAATTCGTGATAGAAGAATACACAGGTTTTTTTTTTTTTTAATTTCTTGAGATACCTTTGAGAACTAGTACTTGGTCAATATGGATAAATGTTCCAAGTGGACATGACAGTGATTTCTGCAGATTATAACTGCATGACTCTACCTGCATTAATCAGAAGTTAAGATTGATATCTTTTCTGAGTTCCTATTCTGAATCTTACATATTTGACCCTATGTGGTTGAACAACCTTTTTTTTTTAGTATAGATGCAGTGAGTGGCATTCTTCTGATTTGTGCTTGCCCAGTGTCTTACTCTTCTCTACCCTTTTATTTTCAACCCTTCCGATTGGCAAGTATAACCAACTTACATTTATCATATTTAATGAAGTACTTATTTTAATATGTACTGTTACAATTTATGCTATTTCAAATGAATTTTTTCTACCCCTTATTGCCATAGACTGCTTGCTTTATTCTATCACTCATTACTTTAAATATCATATATCTTCTATCAATTATTTTAAGGATTACCTTTATATTTTAGTATGGAGCTCTATTCACATATTTCCCAAGTAAATTAATACCTCTAATATCTTAACAAAAAATACTAATGTCTTTGAAAACACCTGTTTCCTTTTGTATCATTAATTTTGATGCTTATTTATATCTTTCAAATGTTCAAATTAGGTATTATTGTTATTGATTTATAGTGTCAATTTTAGGTGTATAAGTTGCTTAATATTAATTTTCTCTAGTTTTTTGTATTGCCATCCTTTTTATGCATTTATCTTTTTCTGTTAAATAAAATTGATAACTTAGAATTTATCAAAATCTGTAAAATTCTTTAAGTTGGTTGGTCTGGAAATATCTTTGACATGGTCCCAAATGACAGTTTGATTAAATACAGCCATCTGTCACTTAGTGATGAAGATACATTCTGAAAAATGAGTTGCTGTGGTTTTGATATGAAGTATCCACCAAAAAGTTCATATATGAGATTATCCAAGAAAGTTTAGAGGTGAAATAATGGATTATGAGACCTGAACCTCATCAGTGCATTAATCCCCTGAAAGGGATTCACTTCTTTGTAACTGTAGGCAGGTAAGGTGTAGCTGAAGGAAGTGTGTCTTTGGGACATGCTTTGGGGGTATATATTTTGTGAGCTTTACCTCTCAGCTTCCTGGTGCCATGTTCCCAGCTGCTTTCCTTCACCACACCCTTGCACTATGATGTTCTGCCTTGCCTCAAGCCTGCACAAATGGGGTTGTCCCTCTATGACTGAGACCTCTGAAACTGTGAGCCCCCAAATAAACTTTTCCTCCTCACATTGTTCTTATCAGGTCTTTTGGTCACAGCAGTGAAAAAGATGAATAAAACTTGTGTCTTTAGGCAAGTCTGTCATTTTGCAAATATCACAGATTTTCTTACATATACCTAGATTGTAAAGGTCTCACTCCATGTGGTCTCTTGATGCATTCAAAAGATGCAGTAAACACAGAAGCATGGGGCTTCTACCAGTGTAGACCACACATTGCCTTACAAGCAAAGATTTTTATTTATTGTTTTTTATTTTTAGTAGAAAGAGTATACTGTAAAATAATGGTAAAAAAGTATGAAATGGCACATACATGAACTGAGAACATACCTGTTAATTATTAAGTATTATGTAACATGCATAGTTATACATACTGTACTTTTAAATGGCTGGTGGCACAGGTTTGTTTATATCAGCAGCATCACAAACACAGATGAGTATGCTATGAAATTATTACAGCTATGACATGACTAGATGGTATGAGTATTTCAGCTCCAATGTAATCTGCCATGGAGCATTGTTACATGGTGCTTGATTGTACATGAATTTACATTATTTTTTCTCACTGCTATGAAAATATTCTAACATTTTGTGGCCAGTGTCATTTCTTTAAATGCAATTAAAACTGATTTGAGGGTAATATAACCTTCCTCTGCCTACCTTTAAAATAATTTCCCTGTCTTTGATGTTTTCAGTAAACTTGGGCAGGAGTAGTTGTGGATTTTTTCTTTCTTTCTCTTTCTTTCTCCCTTCCTCCTTCCTTCTGTCCCTTCCTCTCTTTCCCACCATTCCTTCCTCCCTCCCTCCATCTCTCTCTTTCTTTCTTTCTTTCTTTTTTCCATTTTCTGCTTTGTATTCCCGTGATTTGGGAATCAATCAATATTTTCATCAATTCCATTATTAATCTTTCATAATCTCTTCAATAATTTGCTTCTCCAATATTCTCCTTTAAAAAAATCTAATTAGAAAAGTGCTAAATCTTTAAATTTTTTTATTTTATCCTTCATATCTTTTATAGTTTCTTATAGATAATTCTGCAAATTCATCTTTCTTTCTTATTAATTAACTTATCTATCTATCTATCTATTTATACATATCAGGGATTGAACTCAGGGGTATTTAACTACTGAGCCACATCCCCAGTTAAGGGACCATATTTAGTGGTACCCTTCTTGCTGAGAGGATCTGGAGGTGGCACAAAACATCGGTGGTGAGAGAGTGTCCATGACAGATCCAGCCAAATTGTCTTTTAATAGCAGAACAACTCTTGGGATAACACATTTACCCCTGCATAACAACAAGAGTCCCAATAACCTGTTGAAGGTCCTTTCTGGTTCCACAACTGAATGTTGCATAGTGGAGATTAAATTTCAGTTTTGGAAGGGATAAGCCACATTTGGACAAAGTTTAAGATATGTACATTACAAGACCAACTACAATTGTGTACTATTTTATACTTTTAATTCTTTCTATTTTTTTATTTTTGTGAGTTATTGGTATATTGGGGATACAAGTCCTATATCAGTGTATTTCTTGCAACTATTATCTTTAGACTTTACCTAAGGTTTTCATTTGCTTACCAGTGTTTTTAGCAAAACAGAGTACTTTTCATTTATTTAGGTCCAATTTATTATTACTTTCATTCTTGGATTGTGCTTTTAGTGTGTATCTAAAGAGTTATCACCAATTCAAATTCATCTAATTTTCTTCTTTGTTGCCTTCTAGAAGTCGTCAAGTTTTGCATTCAATATTCAGTTCTTTTAGAATGATTTCTGAGACACCCAAACATCTTCCTTTAGATCCCCTTTCTTTGGCAAGTGCCTCTTTGGTTGTTCAGCACCTCTTGTTATAATGATTCTCCTTTCCCTACTGAATTGCTTTGCTGTTTTGTCACAGATCGGTTGACTGCATCTGTGTGGGGTATTTCTGGGCCATCTGATCCATTGATCTATTTGCCCATCTTTTGACAATACGTTGCTGACATTCTACCAACAATATTCTTCTTAAATGTTTTGGTGGCTATTCTGGATTGGTATATATAAACAGTAGAACAAGTTGGTTGATATACATAAATTAACTTGCTGTAATTTTCATTGGGATTACATTGAATCTGTAGATTAATTTGGGAAGCATTAACCTAGGAAGGATATTAATTCTTGCAAATCATGGACATAGAATATCTCTTTACTTATTTCGTTCTTCTTTGATTTATTTCACCAGAGTTTTGTAAGTTTTCACATAAAAGTCATGTAATTATTTTCTGTCATTTCTTTAAATGCAATTCTATTAGCACTTTTTGGTGCTAATATAAATGCCAGTGTTTTTAATCCAAAATTTGAATTGTTCATTGCTGATATAAAGGAAAGCAATTGCCATTTGTTTGTTGACCTTGTACCCCATTACTTTTCTCAGTCCACATAATCTTTCTACCTATATCCTTTGTAATTTGGTTTACATCTTCAAGCATCTTGTGCTCTTTCTCCACAATCATCTCTCTCATCTGGGATAGTCCCCCTAAAGACCAATCATGAGACTAAATTAATTATGCAAGTCAGTCTGCTCAACTTAATCCAATTAAACTTAATTGCATGTTCCTTATATTTCTAATCATCCTTACCAAGGGAATATGTTACCTATGAGTTTTTTGAACAGATTTCCTGAGGCAAATTATTTTTAAAAATATATTTTTCAGAAAATACATCTTAGGTATAGGAAGATCAAGGGAAATCAGATTCATCCTATTAACCTAAAGATTTGTGGAAAACCTGATATTGATTTTTAGTTTGCCCATAAAGCCTCAGTGATAATATAAACAATTCTTACCAAAGGAGTGACATGCAAACCAAGTAATCAAAATAGCTAAAAAACAGAGTTAAATATTTGTATTCACCCATTATAAAAAGCATAAAAATCAAACTCTAAATGATGATTGTTAAAATCAGCAGAGAAAGACATTTCATGCAAATTTGTTGACATAAATTTCAAAATTCCACTCTAATGTGCAAGCAGAATTCTTGATGCTGAAATAAAGAAGAGTAGTACTGCTATCGCATTCCAAAACTGTGCCTTAGAGTTACAAGCCAGTAAGTGGCAGAGGCCAAGTTGAAACCTTTAATATATATGCCAAGCCTTCACGGCAGCATTACTTTTTTCTTGTGAAAAACTATGATTTTACCATGCAGAGACACCGGTGGGGTGAATCTATTCTTTTTTTTATAAAATTAACCTTAGCATTGTGTCCATGATGAACACAGGTTATTGTAACTGACAGTATGCTGCCAAGAAAAGACCATTTCCAACAACTGGCCATGTCTGGAAATCTCAAAGAATGTGGGTTTCAAAATTCCATTTCTAAAGTAATTTTCACGTAATGTTAAAATATCAAGTTATGGAGCTGGGATTTAACTATACTTTTTCTGAATCATAGCCTTCCCACCAGCACAAGGAGATAGAGTAGCTGGGTAGGCACCCAGGCTGGGTCACTAACTACAGAAAGGCAGAGAACACCCAATCTTTGCTTTTCTCCCTCCTGCCTTACATACTGGTCACTGCTGTGGGAGGGTGCCTGCGCCCCAATAGGACAAAGGCCCTGAGTCATTTTTCTTCCCGATGACATCCAGTACAGAAGGGGACAAACAGAACAACCCCAAAAGGCCCCCCGAAAAGCCACAAGAGAATCTGCATACAAAAGCAAGGAATTTTCAACTCTTCTCCCACTGAACTCCTCAGGACCGGTGTCATTTTCCATTTCTGCCTATGACCATTGTGTCAGAAGAACACAGGCAGAAACAGAGCCTTCTGAATTCTGTGGCTAGGCTTTGAACTGTGGCAAAGGAAACTCAGGGGAGGCGACCATATTATAATTGAAGAAAGGTACCCCAAATCACTTTGCATGTATGTTTCTTAGAAGGATGATAACCTTACAAATCTTACAAACACAGCAAAAAATACATTCAAATGAAAATAAATAATCTCCTTTCAGAAGATGTAGGTATGATTTGCTGATGGTCTATTTATTTAAGGTAATGCATAACACCTATGGACGCCCAGAGGACTTTAAACTGTAGCACTCTGATTCAGACACTGTTGACTTTAAGTTAGAAAGGCATTTTATGAATTCTTATGCTGCTCTGTTTACTCTCTATCAGTTCTGATCAAAGTATCTGAATTCTCACATTCATTTTAACTCTTAGTTGCTTTTTAAAATTAAATGTTTAAATGAAATAAATCTAAACCCACTGACCAGATATGGCTTTAGTTTGACTTCTGTTAATTGAAGCACTATTTCTTTTATCTGATAACTATGTAGTAAATTGCCTTCTCATAGAATATAATGCAGCAATATGACTAAAAAAAAAAAAGGTTTTGGAGTTAGACGGGCTGGATTAAAATCCTGCTTTGAGTTTACCAGCACTTTGGACATGCGATCATTACTTAACCTTTCTCAGCCTGAGTTCTCATCTGTGCAGTAGGTGATAACAATAATACTTGGCTCAGAGGCTTCTTGTGAGAATTGAGCTCATTTTTGGAATATGTCTTTACACTTATAATTGCGCAACAGAAAGGAGCTATTTTGCTTTTGTTTTCATTATGTGCAAACATTTTCTTAAGTGCAAAACCAAAGGCATGCTTAAAATAAGAGATCAGGGAGCTTTCAGTGCTTTCAACTCCATTAATGAACAAGACACAGTTACTCTTTCAAAGAATAAGAAACACTAGAGAATCAGCGAGCTAAGCACTCAAATCAAAGCTACAGAAGGAAGTTTGGAGAGATATTAAAGGGAATATGAGTTTTCACGTAGAAAGCACATTCAGAAGGTTATTAGAAACAGAGGAGTGTGGGATTATTTTGCACTATTAAGCTATTTCGATTTTGTATTTGAGTTGTGAAAATGCCAAAGAATTAACTCTTTTAGAAATTGCTGGAAGTACTTTGGGGTTATTAACATTATATAATTGTGTACTTAAAGAGTAATCAGTTTTCCCTGGAGGAATAAAGAAAACCACTGTAGCTGGGTTATGTGACTTTTTATTTCTGGTGGTATTAAGCTCTAAAGTATGAAGCAATGAAACTCTGAATAGAAACACATAAAGGAGCAGAGGATATGAGCGTACGGAAACCTGGGATGTGCCCGGTTCTCTTCTTGAGGTTGTCTTTTATCTTTGGATATCTCAACTCTTTGGTATTTAGAAAATTTAGGATATTGATAAAAAAAACTTTTTAAATATTAAAGGAGATGATCTAGGAGGAAGTTGTTCACAAATTTCAAGATGTTGTGTGAACTAAGGTGTTATCCCCAATAATTTGAAACCCAAAACTACCTGAGATCACCTTGTCATATCATTTTACTTCAGATATACATCTTTGTTTATTTTATTTTTGTTAAATCCCTGTGAGTCATTAGTATTAATATAACTGTGCTGATTTTGAAAAAGAAAAATAAAAATTGGGACACAAAGATTTGTTTTCAATTTGATTTCCACCTTATTGATGAGAAAATTGAGACTTGGAGACATTAAATCATTTGTTCAGGGTCTCACAGCTAAGAAAGTGATTTTACTATAAATGCTTAGCCGGAAGGAACAGAGGTGAAATTAAAAGCAATTTCTGGACATACAAAGTCCAAGCATTTGATTAAGCATCAGTTGCTTCTTTATTTTTTGGTATTTTCTGAATCCAAATGATAGTGAATGTGTCCTGTTAATCTTGTTTCTTCAACACCTGCACCACGAGTGGCAAACATCAAGGATACCTGTGGAGTGACATTCAATGACAGAGGGTGTAGTCGGATAGTGAGGTGGGTAAGTTTCAGGCATCTCCTTTCCTCTTTCTTCTCCTTCCCTTTTGCTTGTTCTTTTTTCTTTCCACTCATTAAATCCTCCCTTTTCCTCCATCTCTCTCTTTCCTTCCCCTTCATGGAAGAGTCTGTGTTTCAGAGACCAAGAGGTCAGAGTGGTATGGCAGGAGGGCAGGGGCCAGGGAGGACAGGAAGTAGGGCCTCCTCTAGAGGCTCCATTGTCCTGGTAGCAAGAGAGCTGGGCGGTTGGGAAGGGGGTTTTGAGGAGGCAACAGCACCCAGAGGCCACAAAATGGGGCAGTGGATGCAGGTTATAAGGATTTGTCAGCAGGTTTGGTCCAAAAAGAGGTGAATGGGAAGAGAAGTGCACATGAAGGAGGTACTGACAGCCTAGGAAGCCCAAGCTAAGTAGAGCAGACCACATGGATGGAGGTCTCTAGCTTGGCTGGGAGATCAGTAAGGTGAAACAAATAAATAAGGTGCTCCAATTTTAGGCAAAAATTTTGTCCAGAAAGTAAACCAGGATTTTCAATGTTAGAAAAATATTATATGGGCCTGAAAAGGGGAAAGGTTAGAAAGGAACCCAAGATACCAGGTTGGAATTTTAGGTGTCAATATGAACTCCCATTTTGAAACATATGCATATATATCATAGATCCACATGTAGCCCTTTGGATTAGAAGACGCAGGCAAGTTAGAAGATTGAGTATTGAAGATTGTTGGCATCTTTCTAGCACTTTTCTTGATCATCTTAGACACATGTTTCTGTGTTTCACTTGCTGGATTTAAACTATAACTCAAGCCAAAAAGGGAGAAAATAGTATAGGCAAATCTAACTTGAATATTCTGTCGTTTTCCAACTCACACTGGGTGTATGTGAAGCATGAAATGAGATGGAATATATAACTTATATGCTCTTTGGATGTAGTGAAGCTAAAACTAAATATGCTACTTAATTATCAACATCATCTCTTTCATTCATGGAGGTCTGTAGTTCTCTAATGCAGGCGATAGCAACACTATTTTGTATGAAGGAAATGACCTCTAGAGAAAGAAAGTCATTTGATGAAAATGAGCTAGTGAGGAACAGAATCCTGTCCCAGAGCCTAAGCTTCCCTATCCACAAACCAGCAGTGGAATATCAGATCAATTTTATTTTAATCTTATCATTTTACTTTATGCCTTAGGATTTAATAATTTTAAGTTTGGGGAAGCATTGGTGATTATTTTAACTTTTATTATTTAGTCAGTTAAATAAATGTATGCAAAAGGATAGCTCTGACAATCTGATTGACCTGAATCTGCCTTACTAAACTTTACAAGGTGACATGATACCCAATAAATAAAAAGTGATAGAGAAAAGTGCTTCCCTCAGAACATAAGAGGAAAAAGTCCAGTGGCACATTGGGATCTCCTCTTTTCATGCCAGCATACAAGCAGCACATTCTGACCCATCAAAATTGGAGACTTGTGGACTATTGAGGTGTTATGAAAAAATGGGAAGTAGATTTCCCATTGAAAACATGTTGATAAAATGTTGGCAGGTAAAATCTCCATGGTGTAGAAAGAATATGTCTTTGAAAATATCCAAGTGAATGGTCGTGTTTTAAGTTAACAAGCAGTTGCCTGAAGCCTCCCTTGAAATCAGTAACCTGCTCATCTTGCAGACGGCGTGAGGAAATGGTTTTATTGTATAAAGCAAAAAATGTCCTATAGTACAGAATAAGAGTAAAGATGTGCTTTTTTTTTTCCGTTGCCTTATATAATCTTGTTTTGAAGTGAACAATAGTCCGATATTACATAATAGGGTCCAGTTAATGCAGTGCTGACAATCACTATGTCACCTAGGCAGAAAACTATACTATATGTTTTTTCACCTTTGACCAGAAGTCCATTTAATTTGCATTAATTTATTTGCTTTTATCATCAAGGCACATTTTCACCAAAGGAAAAAAAATGAATAAGGTCTAACAACACAATAGATAAAGGCATTTTCCAAGAGGCTAGCAGCATGCTTTAGCTAAACTCTATCATTTTTCACTAGGTAACATATTTTGGATGGGAAATAAAGCATAACTACATAACAGAAGAAAGGCTTAGTAAGCTAGTGTTTTGAATTAATAGTTATACACCCTTGGAGAAAACGCTAATATTTAACACAAAAGTATATTTCATTTTTCTAAACTGTCATATATAATGCAGCAGTTAATCATTAAACTCTATAACAAGTTGTTATTGCAATTATTACTTTTCACTTTTTAGATCCATCTATCCATCATCCATCATCTACTATCTATCAAAACCCTCACGTCATTTTAGCTAGTTTTTCTTATCAGCTGCTGTGAATGAGGAGGTAGTTCTGCTATTTTTATCTAGGCATTGTTGGCCCTGCAGGGTATAGTACACAATTCCATCCATGTTGTTGTTGTTGTTGTTGTTGTTGTTTTAATCTGGCTTCCTATTCAGGGGAAGGAATTGATGAAGCTCTTATCCTGGACCTTAGAGTGGACCTGAAAATGACCATGCTACATTTTGTTATAGGTCTCATAGTCCCTTAGAGGTATCATTCCAGTTCTTCCTTTCTTTGGCCTCCTATCTTCATTTAGTATGCATACACAAAAGCCTGCCTTTTCAGAGAAATCTAGCCAGGCACAGAGCCACATGCCTGTAATCCCAGCAGCTCAGGAGGCTGAGGCAGGAGGATTTTGAGCCTCAGCAAAACTGAGGTGCTAAGCAACTCAGCAGGATCCTGTCTCTAAATAAAATACAAAATAGGGCTGGGGATGTGGCTCAGTGGTCCAGTGCCCCTGTATTCAATCCCCAGTAACAATATATATAAACGGAGGCGGGGAGGGAGAGAGAGAAAGCTAAGTACACCCTATTCTCCATCTATCAGCTTCTCTACCAGGTGTCCAGGTAGATGAGAATGATAAATAATACAATGGATAATTGTCTGCCCCACACAAGCAGATGCATGATATTTGAAGAAGTTTCTCTTAAACTTTATAAAAATTTTTTCTACACTGACTTTTACCAAAGCATTTTTTAAATCTGGGTGAAGTAAAGAAGAAAAAATTATTAACAGTCACACACACACACACACACACACACACACACACACACACTCACACCAAACACAAAGCCTAATTTGATAACAATGTTCTTTATTTTTCTTTGATTCTTTACTCTCATCCCTATATTATTCTCTCCCCTGACTTATTTCTTGACTTAGACCTAGCATGTGACTGCTTCATATCTCTTCTGCTCACATCTATTTCTCTCTTTTTAATTTATCTTTGTAAGTGGAAGCTGTAAGAATCAGCTGGGCTAGAGTGGCAATTTTTATTACTTAAAGTCTGGGTTAAAATAGTGTCACTGTGGTATTCTTGAGACTACAATAGAAGTGATTAAGAGAAGTTTGCAGCATTATTACTCTCATCCATTTGTTAATCTCACATGAGGATTTGTATCTATGTATACCTTCTTTTTTTTTAAGTACCTGGGGATTGAACTGAGTGGTGCTTAACCACTGAGCAACCTCCCCAGACCTTTTATTTTGAGACAGATTCTCTCTAAGTTGCTTAGGACCTTGCTAAATTTCTGAGTTCTGCTCTGAATGTGCAGTTCTCTTGCTTCAGCATCCCACATCTCTGGAATTGTGGGCATGTGCCACCACACAGGGCTATATCATTATTTTTTAGTATATTCTTCATATGTGATGTGTTGCACATATACACACAAGCACATATCCACATACTAGTATGTCCACTTACAACTCTAACAGGAAGGAATTTATTATTCACTTATGTTCTTTACCAATTTAAATTAGAACTACCCCAGGGCGTGTGAAAGTCTACCTCTTTCTCAAGGCATGGATAAAGGAGTTCACTAATGTACCTTAAGATGAGAGCCAGGAAATAAACATTTATAAGGAGTGTTGCCTATCTGCTTTGTGGAAACCATTTGTCCTCAGGAGAATTTTCAATCCAATTGTAACTGACAGATTAATAATGCCACCGGAGCACCAAACCTACCTTATAACACTGGAAGAGATAGTGTATAAGAAAGCTTCATTCTACTCAGCAAAAAACAACTGAAAAAAATTGTTATGATAAATTAACATAAAATGGGATTCGTAACAAATTGCTACATTAATGACTCCAGTGTTCTTTTTATTTTGAATAACCTATTTAGTAAACAAGACTGATTTAATATATTTGGAAGATGAGTAATAACCAATAAGTAATGACATATTGGCATAACAATTTCTATCTTCCAAAATAAATGTTAAATAATGGAAATGAGGAAAGTTTAAGTGTTTTATTGAAAACAAACCCTTTTTGTGCCAGTTTATTCAACAAATAAGTTTCATTTGAAATTGACTAGAGAGACCAGACAATTATAGAGAATTCAAAATAGTTACATTGTGAACATTTTATTACTACTCAAAGGTGATACTCAGTTCTCAGATCCCCTGAAAGGCAATGCAAGTGAATGGATGCAGCTAAGATCATGCCCCTCCAATTGCTCATTCTCAGTCCATTTATTTGCACCCATACAGTAAAGACTTCATTATTAATGCCTGTGTTCTCACCAGCATGAATAAAAGGCTGACTCTGTGTTAGCTGGACAAGTCTTCAAAATTGATCTACCTCTCAGGGACAGGGAGGATAAATACTGGCCCTAGATCCACCCCTGTGGTTTTCATTTTAAACTGAATCAAAAATTCTGAATTTTCACTTTTTAACACA
This sequence comes from Spermophilus citellus, assembly GCF_964194105.1. Taxonomy (NCBI): domain Eukaryota; kingdom Metazoa; phylum Chordata; class Mammalia; order Rodentia; family Sciuridae; genus Spermophilus; species Spermophilus citellus. The sequence goes on along the minus strand of NC_138189.1, from coordinate 21,316,701 downwards.
TAAACTTCTTCAATTGCTTTTTAACTCTACAACATTGTTTCCTTATTTTCATAAAACAATACTCAGAGGCCAAAGTTCACAGTGTTGTCTTGGATTATAGTGCATGCTGTTTATTATACATGTGCAACTTACTTTAGAAGTCTGCAAATTTCTGAAGACCGAAAAAGATTAGATACATGAAAGAGTAATGTAATTTTCTTCTCTTAATGTTTCATGCACATAATGATTAGCTTATGTTGGCCCTAGAATGGTAGAACTTTGGAATACAAGATGCTTCCATTTCTTTTCTACTGTGATTTTTCTCCTAGATAATCCCCTGAAGTCTATTTGAATATCATTTAAGTATGTAATCGAAAAATAAGAAATGAACCCAATTTAACTATGTGGCATTGTGATCAAACTTATAAAAAATGATGTTTTACAGATGATCATTAACTTTGGTGATTTTAAAACATTTCATGAAAGCTAGATGTGAGGAAATGATCACCAAAATTTCTGAGTCTGATGAGCTAGAATACATTCATGTACAACATACTCCATTGAAGCAGATTTATTACTTATAGATAGTCAAGTGAGAGACAAGACGCCTAGGATTCACAGTGAGTTGGACCCCAAAGCTCAGAAAACTACCTGGGGTAGATGAAGTCTAGATTGTACATGCCTCACTCCAACCCCAGAAGAAAGACTCTGACTTTAAAAGGCAGCTCTCCCCATGTTCCGCCCCTTCCCCCAGGTTAGGCACTGCAGGGCTGCTGGACTCTCTGGGATGAAGCACTGAAGGACATCCTGTCCTTGAGGGTAGGGAATACTGTCCTAGTTTGCTCCCTCCTCCTCTCAAGATGCTGCTTTCCAATACCTTCTACAGTTTTTCTTGAGAGTTACAAGGAAGGAAGGTAGTTGTGAGGAGAAGGGTCAGCTAAGTCCACTCAGGGAACTATGCCAGAAGAGCAACTGAACAAACAATACAAATTCACTGGAATTGGGAACATAAACATCTGTTCTTCTGTAAAAACCAATGTGCTCAACATACATTTAACAGAAGTCCAGTGACAATAAAAAGAGAAGTCCAGAACTTCCAGAATATGGCCCTCTCTCGAGACCAGAGCAAAGTATCCCTTGCATTGTCCAGCAAAATGTGATGCCCTAATAGGAAATAATTGACTCAGAACACAAAGTCCTCTTACTAGAAAGTAAAATGTATAAGAGTCTACATCACATATGAAAGGGTGACAAATGTTCATATTCCCCTTATGAGAGACTGAATACTCTTAAAGTGAAACTGACATGGTATATGGATGTTGGAAGAAAAAGAAAACATGAGATTTATTTCTTTATAAATATTTCTGCTGAAAAATTGAAAAGAATTATTTATTTCCAGACATTGATCAATGTTCCATGGAAGATCCCTAAAACCAGTCCTGACCTAGTCATTCTTCATTCCTTCTTCAAAATAAACATGTATCATTATATCTATTTTATTAAAAAAAAAGTTATTTGACTTATTCACACTCTCCAGTATACCAGTACAGCAGTAGTTTGGAAAGCCTATTGGGCTTCTACTGTAGATGTCTATAGAAGATGGACAGTTTGTCTTTAGAGATGAAAATGTGTCATATAGAGGTGCTTTAATGTAAAATGGAGTAGGAAACCCTAGAAAAATAAAATAAAATGACATTTCCAATAGTGCATGGAAGGAAACACTTCAGACTTTATGATCTATATTTGCTATACTAATGCAGCTTAACAAATTATCACAATGCCTTTGAACCTTAAAGAACTAAATATCTACCTTTTTTCCTCCACAATAATCTATAAATTTAAATGTTGCACTTCTGGGCTTGACTGGCCTCAACTGTGCTTTGCTTTTGGTTACATATTTAGTTTAAGTCTGTGCAAGTATCTTTCCATTCTGGGACCAATAGTCATGTGAAGTGTGCTCTTCTCATGATGGTACCAGAGGACAAAAGCAAGGCAAAGCCCTCAAGTACATTTAATATTTCCACTAGAATTATGGTAGTATTCAGTGTCCAAAGCAAATAAATGGCCAAGTCCAGTATCACTGGGTCAGGAAAAAGTACTACTCTTACTACAGAAGGAGGCGTAATAAAGCACATGATAATTTACATAGATGCTTTTAAAATAAGGAGGGAGAATTTGTGGACAGTAATCTAATCTACCATAGAGTGTTCCAGTGGAATCTCCAAAGTTAAAAGGTACGTATTTCCTTAGAGGTGAAGAAATTCTAGCACATATTATGGCTACATTGTGGTAGAGTTTAAATGTAATAATAATTAATAAATTAACTTACATTTTTCCATAGAGTATTGAGACCTTTGTGATCTAGATTGACATGAAAGTGCTATTGGGTTGAGGGATACACTTCTGATATATTTTTTTTTTTTTAAAGAGCAAAGAAATGTTCAGAAAACAAACTCCCTTACTTTGGAGATAATAGAATTCTATTTGCAAACATCTCTTTATTTATAGGAGCATCTATTCTGCAAATATGAACCTATAATTTCCTTGCTAAATTGAGTGCAACTAGTTAGAGGAATGAGACTGCAGATTCGCTGCAACTATTCTATCACTTTTCATCACCCTACCTTATTCACTGTGTGTTGCCATTTTGATTATCAGAGTCTAATTGAAACCCAGTGTAACACCTAACACAGACACTCTGACAGGAGCCAAGTCAGAATATAAGAATAGTGGTTACTCCTGTCACTTATTGCTGGCAGATTGAAGACATGATAAAGTTGTAGCAAACATCTTTTTCATTAGTCTATTAAATGGAAGCAGGGGGAGGAACGTATTAGCCCATATGGTGAAATCATCCCAAATGGGCAACTAAAGGTCATCATCAATGAATACCATTTATAGAATCTAAGTTCATAATCAGTACCGATGAATAAGTGTGGAAGGAAAGTACAGAGAAGAAAGGTAAGAAGAGAGCGGGCGAAGGACAGAGAGCGTACATTTCTTTCTGTGCATCTGTGCACCTACAGCAAGGGACCTTGTTTTTTTTTTTCCTGTAAGAATTTAGTTAACATTCTTAATTGCAGTAATTAATTAATATACTATAGAGGAATAAAAAGAAAATGTCAAATCATGGAAAAAGAGGGTTTTCAAAATGGTTTGATTCTTGAATGTGTATGAATGTGTATTTCTGAAATGTGACTTTAAACAAGTCTAAAACTTGCTTAAAGCCATAATCCATCAGGGAAATGTAAATCAAAACTACAATAAAACATCATCTAACCCCAATTATAATGGCTATCATAAAAAAAAAACACTGGTGAGGATGTGGATTAAAAGGAATTCTCATACACTGTTGGTGGGAATGAAAATTAGTGAACCATTATGGAGCACAGTAAAGATAGTCCTCAAATAATTAAAAATAGATTTACCATACATTTCAGTTATCACACCAAAGAGATATTTCATTCCCCTATTGATTGCAACACTATTCACAGTAGCTAAGTCTAGGTAGCCACCAATAAAGAAAGAAAGAAAGAAAATGTAAAGAAAACATAGTATATATACAAAATGGAATACCATTCATCCACAAAGGAAATTAAATCCTATAATTTATAGCAAAATGAATGCAACAAGAGGACATATCATTTTAAGCAAAACAAGCCAGACACAAAAAGACAAGTGTTCCACTTTCTTTCTCATATGTGGAAGCTAAACATTCTCCACTGAAGGAAAAATGGTGATTATGGACATTGGGAAGAGAGAGGGAAATAAAGGAAGGCTACATACATGTGTTGAAATATAATACTGAACCCGAATCCTATGTACAAATGATATACATCAAACAAAAATAAAATAAAAAAGAATTATGGACACAAGAATTATATTAATGGAAGTATAAGAAAAAAGAAAGAGAAAATCTGAAGAAGAAATCCTGTCTATACCACTTCTTCCTTCTCTCTTTCTTTTTTCTTTTTCTTTCTTTTTTTTTTTGAGAAAAAGGGAAAAGAAGATTTATTGCTTTGCTAGCAAAGGAGAAATAAAGGGGACACCTGTCCCAAAGGCTGTGATTCTGCCCATTAGCAGGAACACAGGGCTCTTAAAAGCTATATTTCACATATTCACTGTCTGCAATTGTAATTCGCTAGTTAATTTGGGAAATAGTAATCACTGAGATCTTCTGGTACCATCCACCAAACCTGGATTATTTCATTTCTCTGGTGGGTGTGTACTCAGGGACAGATAATTCTGTCTAGGATGGGGAAGAAAGGTAATGCCATTTCCCCTGAAATTATGGATGGGGAGAGATTAGGGAGGAGCAAGGAGAGAGGAAGAAAAAGAAACATGTCCATGTAAAAAATAAATTACAGCAGCACAGCAGCACAGCAGCAAGTGTTACATTCAAAGCATAAAGTCGACCATTGTTATAAAAGTGTTTAGGTTATTCTTTAACCTTTCCTTTTCATATTTCCTTACAAAAGTGTTTAGGTTATTCTTTAACCTTTCCTTTTCATATTTCCAGGTCAAATCCAGGTGCTAAATTTCTGCTTTAACATACATACACATACCTTACATTCAAATAAAACCTATAGTTTTTTATTGATCCTCTCTCTATATTTTTAAAGAATTCATATCTTAATAGATATTGAATCTCCAATTATTAAAGTATCTTTAAATTCTCTCAATAATTTTTCATATATGCTTATACAAATGTAAAGTAACTGATATCCCTGTGCTGCTTGAAGTTATCAGCATACTTTTATGAGCCTTTGTTTAAGCACACAACTAATATCCAGATGATGATATTTTGGAGTACAGAAAGATTAGATTTGGAAATAGATATCATGGGCTGAACCTCAGTGCTCTCTTAATTACTAGTTTTGTGACTTGAGCAAGTCACTCCAATGCCCCATGTCTTAATCTACTCATTGCTGAACTAGGAATAAAAATGTGCATTCTGTCTTCCTTGGAGAATGAGGAGACACTCCAAAGAGCATACTCTGCACCCTCTGCAGACCTGCAGCCACCATTCAAGTGCACTTGCTATTGTGACCTTTCAATGCAGCTTTTTGCCTTTGGTCTGGAGTCTGGATATTCTAACTTAGCACAGTGTTGACACACAACTCAGCTCTAATGACAAGAAAATCCAATTCTTGCAGAGGAAGAAAATGAATTGTATACCATACAGTCACACATTTGGAACCTGTTATTTTCAATAATAACATGTTAGGGAAGCATTCATTATTGACTAGAAATAACTGATTTCGACAGTTAGCTGTAGTAAAGTTCATGTTGGGTGCTAAGATGCTGACATCAAACAGAAGAGGAGAGTAAATACAGTGAGCTTGGGTCTGGCAGAAGACATCCATCAGCATGGTTTATTTTCAAGGCACCGTATTATTTCTTCTCAATCAGCAAGTTCAAGGTATGCTCTTGTACAGCAGGAAGTGGTGTTCAGACATTGCTCTCTGTCTCTGTACTGTTCACCCCTTGCCATTTATACTAAATCTAAATTACTTAAAGGTCATTTCTCTTTTAACCCACAGGTCTGGTTTAATAACTCAAAAGTCACCCTTAGGTTAGAGGATATAAACCTAGTTATTTGAACCTGGAAGAGCTAACCTGATTTCATGAAGATCTCAGCTTTAGAGTCAGATAAATGTCTTCAGATGCATTTGTGCAGAGCACAGCCAAATGATATGAAGCCAGTTAGGAGATTACATTTCTATGCTCCCTTCCAGCAGATAAGTTTATCCAGGGACCTATATCCTCTTCATTTCTCAGCAGGAGAAAGAGTATTAAGACTTGAAGCCTAATAAAATGCATAGCAAAGCAATTTCACGGGTAAGACAAGAACCAGGCTTGTGGTAGGGGGGACACTGTCCATCAGAATTAGGTTAAGAAGCCTGACATGCATTGGTATCAAAGATCTTCTTGAAGTCATGTATAAAATGTTGGGATTATCAACAACAGAATGATTGAACTTGAAGCCAGGAGGAAAATCAGGACCCCAAATTATTCTGATAGAAGCAAAAGAGAGAATCGAGAACTGGAAAGATATTAAAGAATTATCTTCACTGCAAAAATTGAAAACAGCAAACACAAAATCGAATTGCCTGTTAATCAGTACTATGTAAAATACAAACTAACCAAAAGCCTACAATAACAAAAAATGATCAATAACAATATACATGCTCATAGATTCTCATAGTCTTATAGAATAGTTTTAATTCATTGGACTTTTTTATTGGTAGAAGAAAAAAATAAATAGATTCAAATCTGACACTGAATTTTATTTGAATGAAATGTACAAGTATAAAAAATGATTATTTAAAATAATATTTCTATTGCCTGGTCTCACTAGTATGTAGAATCAAAAAACAATCTCACAGACTCAGAGTAGAATGGGGTCTGCCACAGGGGTGAATGGAGAGATGTCAGCCTGAGTGTTCCTACAATCAGCAGGAATGTGTTTGTTTGTTTTTTTTTTTAATCAGTCCAGACTAGAAAAATATACAGAGACTGAAAGTTGACAAATGGCTTTCCGGAGTGGAAGGCTTGGAGAACAGGATGAGAAGTGAGAAATGCAGAATGATTAAGCACTAAGGTTATAGAGTTTGTTTTTCCAGTGATGAGAATATGTGTGGTCCTAGCTGCACAACTTTGTGAGCAAACTAAAAACGATTACTAAATGGGTGAATTATTTTATATATGAGTTATCTCTTAATACAAAGCCACTTAAAAATAATGAATTATTTTTCACTAAAGAATATTTAGAATGTATTTATAATATAGTCCTACAGTAAATAAAGTTCCTTTTTGTACTGAAAATACACACATATGGCTTTTGAATTTCAACAGAAAAAAACTTTGTGAAGTACCTTTTAGGTTCTTAATTATTTAAAGTAACTTAAAAGCTGATCAAAATTTAAATTTTAGCCAAAAGAAAGTTAAAAGAGTCCCTTTAAATCCATTCTAAGAATCCAACCAGACCCAAATCAAGTAGAAAAAAAAATGGGGTTTTAGAAATGTGGTTTGCCTCATTTTTTCTTTTTTTTTTTTTTTTTGGTACTGGGAATTGAACTCAGGGTCACTCAACCACTGAGCCACATCCCCAGCCCTATTTTGTATTTTATTTATATAAAGGGTCTCACTGAGTTGCTTACTACCTTGCTTTGCTGAGGCTGGTTTCAAACTCATGATCCTTCTGCCTCAGCCTCCCAAGCCACTGGGATTACAGGCATGCACTACCACACGGGGTTTGGTTTGCCTCGTTTTGAATATTTTTTTTAAGCTAACAAATAAAATTATGCACAAAAATAAAAATGGTCAATAGCTATATAAATACTCATGGATTCTCATAGAGTCCCTTAGAGTGGTTTCGATGTTCTTTGGACATTTTTGTTAGTAGAAAGAAAAATACATGTGTTGAAATCTGATAGACAATTTTATTTAGATGAAATGTACAAGTATAGAAAATGATTATTTAAGATCATATTATTGTATTATTTAATTATATTAATGTCTCATGAGCTTGCTCAAAGGAAAGGAAAAAAGACAAAAATATACCAAATTAGGAGAGAGAAAATAGGAATAACCATCAATGTCAAACACTCCTGCATGTCAAACTTATGTCCAAGTGGATGATATTTTAATAAAGATATAAGTAATTTGGAGAATTGATCCTTTTGAGTAATTAATATAATAATTTAGAAGACCTATTATGGTCCCCTCTCTATATAAACTAAAGGCATATCCCTCTCTGTACTCAGCACTTAGATCAAAATGCAGCTTTTAGAAGCAAATTCACACAGTTTACTACTTTACTCTTTGGTAATATTCTGTGTCTCCTTGGAAATATAATGTAACATGGAGACATTCAGACTGGTGTGAGATAATAAGGGTTCAATCATGGTTTGGGTTCACTATAGAAACTAGTGTTTTAAAATTTTTCTTAGCTATAATATTTGTTGAATAATAATGAATCTGACCTTTGTATTTTTTAGAAATAATTATTCTCAAAGCAGTTTATTTTTTGATTCACTCTTGTTCCTAATGTTCTGGTAGATCTCACAGGACCCACAGGAAATTTATTTGAGTGTTCTGTTGTTAAGATGACTGATAGTTATCCACACGGAAATCACCCCAGAACACAACTTTTAGAGGTGGCTGGGTAATATCTGGGAGGCATGGATATTTTATCTTTTTAAATGGGAATAATGGTCATAACAACGTATGATCTCCCATGAAAAATCTACTTTGTGGTACTCAATTTCATCAAAGAGTTTGAAAAGTGCTCTGGATCTTGTTCAAACTAGAAAATACTTGACCCTGTGCAAACCAATTATAATCTAAATTGATTCATTTTTCTTGTTTGAATTTCTCCCTAGCAAAATAGTCATAAATTTTGACAGATTTTTTTTCCCTTTATACTACAGAGTGTTTAAATCATGAAGAATAGCGGGTAGACTATAGTGGACACCTCCACTTATCTGTCCATTTGATTTGAATAGAATTAATCACAGGTGAGTTTTCTGGACTTAGTTGTAGGATTAAGCCAATTATTGACCTCACCTGCTGACCACAAAGTTGGCATCATGGGCCGGTGACTCAGGGCTATCTAACTAGATTGAATCTTAGGACTTCCGCAGAGAACTCTGGGCTGAGAGTGTCACTTCTTCACTGGAGCTGTGCATTCAAGTTTGGGAGACTCAAACCTGCTGCATTCAGGAGAAAGAACATGGAAACTCCAAGGGATCTTTATTATATCTTAAAATTAGGTATGATCAGAGGAAACCATGCTCTACAGTGAATTTGTCTGGCACCCTTAGAACATCCATCAAGTTCTCTTGGGAGCTAAGGACCCTCTGAGTTGTTGCATCTTGCATTCAATTATTTGTAAACCAGATCCTTTTGGGTTTCTCAAGCTTAAAAACTGAAACAAGCTTGAGATATACAGACTCCTAAGCCTATTGTCTTCTAAATCATGTTGAAGCTCTTGAATCTTGAATCTAGCATTCCTGACTCTATAGCATTGTAGCAATTCTCCCTAATCATTCAAACCTTATTCATTATTGGAACTGCCAGGACAGTGACAGGTATGGTGGTGTGTGTGTGTGTGTGTGTGTGTGTGTGTGTGTGTGTGTGTGTAAATGTATGTGAACTAGTTTTTGTTATAAATGACCTAAAATAACTACTTTTCATGTATCTATATGTGGCTTCTGGCTATACTTATCTGGGAAGATCTGCTTCAGGATGAGGTACTTAAACTTGGTTTGACTTCTCATTAAAGTTTTGGAGCTCAGGAATGCTCTATGCACATTCTCTGTAAGCCCCAGGTTAAAGGGGTGCTATTTTCCATGACAAAGTACTGTGGTGAAGGAGGAAGTACCACCCAATGAGCAACTGTAATCTCACAAGTGCATCTCCATATTCTGCTTGTCTATTTGTGTGCACAAGTCCAGAGACAGCCCTTGGTGAATAATCCGCGCAAAAGAAAATCTTAATGTAGTTAGTTTAGAATTCAAAATAACGGAACTCAATATCCAGATTAAAGTCCCAGGTTTGCCACTTATTTCATGATCTGGGGTGAGTGGATTTACCGACTGAGAATTTTTCATCCCCTCTAAAATGGAATTTGCAAATTACTTAGCCATAAGGTGTGGTGAACAGAAAATGAAAGGGTGGAGGTAGAAGCAGTTAAAGGAGAACATACGCCAAGTGTTTTTTAAAAAGGAAGGGCAGCCCTAAACGCCTGCAGTGCAGAAGAAATTGGTCTTCCTCTCACTGGAAATTTAAGATACAAAAGAATTATTGTTCTTACTTTTAAAGAGAAATAAAAAAGAGTGAGGGAGGGAGAGGAAGTAGAAGGCGGCCGGTCATGGCTATCTTCCCCAAGCGAGACATTCCTGTGTGTGTTATTTCATTTAATCTTCATATTTTTCATGGTGGGAAAAGGAAAGGATAGAAACATTGATTGAGGTGTAGGACTAACAAAATTCTAAACTGCCAGTTTTACTGTGTAGGTACATGTTTAATGGGAATCAGACTATACATGAACAGAGGTTCCAGAATTTTCCAGCAATATTTCTCATTTTCTTGCTCTTGGCTCACACTTCTGTCACTAATGGGCTGCATTCCACTTTAAAAAGTGAGTCAACTTTTCTGGAAATTTGGGTAAAAATTAAATATTCACTGCAATGATCCATGAAAACTCCACAGAATGACACTAAGCAATGTCTGCTGATAGGTGGCTCCAAGTTCATTCTTCAGGAGTTGGATTCCCTTCTGACTTTACTACCCCTGTTTTGGAAGAACACAATATAGGCATGAGTGTGTTTCCCATTTTCCTCTCCCTCCATAAGAAGCAGTAAGTTAATACCTAGTACCTTAAGGAATAAAGATGTCCTTTGAAAAACTGTGGGAAAGACTAGGCTGAGTCTTGCTGCTCCCTAAGGCAACTATCACTCCCACCAGCCAAAACGAGATGGTGAGTGGAAAGGGAACTTGGACCCTTCCACAGATAGACTGTCCTTGATCAAGAAGAAGAGAAAAAAATGTTTACATAGAAGGATGCCATCTGTCTTCATTGTTTCCTCATGGCTTACTAAAGGGTCATTCGGATGTCCTTTTCCCCCAGTATTCTTGAGAGATAGAACAAAAATAAAATCATAAGACTTTTAAGCACTGTTGAAAAACCTGGAATTATATAAAATAAATAATTTCACCAAAACAAAATTGGATAATTCACAAAAGCACATATTGTCTGAGCCCCAATTATATAAGATGGCATCACACATATTTCTACTGTAGAAAGCATCTGCAATGAGCTGAAGACCACTCCCCACCTTAGCATTCCCTGAGGCTGCTGAACTCACTGACCTCAGGGAAAGCAGGACTTCAGTGGTTGTCCTAGTCAGCACATGTGACTGTCAAGCACCAGAGAGCACTGAGATCTTAGCAGGCTGGCACATAACATTTTCTTGTTTATGTAAAACCCACGAGTTCAGTGGAAACCCTCCTCAGTTACCAAGTAGGACTGGCTGTAAGTGATGCTGCTCACATTCTCCTATAATCTAATGAGCCAGAACTTCATCACATGACCTGATGTAAACTAAAGTTTGGGAAATGTAGGAAAACTGGGTCATTACACGAGTGATGTCTTTGTTGCAGGAGTAAGGCACACCAGGTATGGTTTCTAGATTTCCTGTGTGTTGACGGTGAGATTGTGGGAGTTACCAGTCATCCCCGAGCCTGAGGGTTCTCAACTATAAAATGGAGATGATCACTGTTGCCTCTCTGAAATGCTGTGTGGTTTAGACGAGATCTTACATGGAAGAATTTATTCCAACGCCTGCCAGAATATAGGCACTACATTATTGTTATAGTTGCAGTTAGTTAAACTTTTGTTCTCATTATTTGGAAGATTTAGGTCTTTCTCAATTAAAAACTTTAGAATTAAAAAACCCTAGAGCAAGACAGGGTGTCTAACTAGCTCCAGGGTGTCTACCTGAAATTACCAGTCAGAAAGTGCCACTCTGTTGAAATGGCATGAAAGCTGAAGCCAAAAACAAAAGTAGTAGTGAAACAGACTTCCAAGCCAAGGAAAAGCTGAAAGCTGAAGCCAAAAACAAAAGTAGTAGTGAAACAGACTTCCAAGCCAAGGAAAAGCACATACAAAGGCCCTGGGGCAGGAACTAGCTCAGTATTTTAGAGGAACTGAACCAAAGTCAATGTGATAGAGGTAGATAGAGTGGGTTGGGCAGAGTGGCTTAGGGTAAGGCTAGAAAGCAGGCAGTGCCCAGAGCACAGGAACTGAAGACCAAGAGCTTACTGATTTATGATTTCACAGTTAACAAAACACATGCTATATTTGTGTTATTTACACTACATGACTCTTCTTAGAGTAACAGACATAATAATGACGTCTATTTGTATGGGATGTTCAAAATTATAAAGGCTTTCGTACAAGTATACTTTTCTTCAATTTTCAAAACAGCTTTCTGACATCACTAAGGCGGATAAATATCCATAGAAACAAATGAGACAATTGTTCAGAGATGTCGACTAAATTACTCAGGATCACACAACTAGTAAGCAGTGTGCCATGTTTAAAATACATAAAATTTATTGTTTTGAGGTGGGACAAGGACAAAAACATTCCACATGGGCTGGATGTCTACTATGTGCCAGATCTTGAGTAAGATGTTATAGAAGAGACTTCCAGCAAGATCTTTGGTTATTGCATTTGTAGTGATCTGGATAAATCAGTAATCTTTTCTCTCTTCACCATGCAATGTAAGGCAGGACATACTGCACATTCTCAATCAATATTAATCAATATTAATGGGGGGGTGACAGCAAATGCTATATTAAGAGTAGATCTGCTACAAGGGAAAGAGAGTAATGTGAAATGTGTTTTTTTTAAATTAATACCATTCTAGATGAAAATGATACAGTGAAGACACATTCCCATTATATCTTTAGATTACAATAAGCTATCTAAGGTAAAGGAAACCACATAGTAATTACTGAATCACTTGTTAACTATAAAGCTGCCAACCATTTTGGCTCAGGTGAAAAAGAGTTCATCTGAAAACTCGAAATGATTTTAGCTTTTAAATGGGTTACACTAAAAATATTCTCCATCCATACTGAGACATACAAAAGGGAGAAGCACAATAAATTTGAAAGGATTGTGAAGGTAGAAGACCATTTATTGAGTTCTATATTTGTGATGATCATGCATATGACCAGTGTGTATTTGTTTCTTACTTAGCCAGACCCATAGCCAGGCTTCACAAGTTCCAGATCTTGACCTTAAGCGCATTACTAAACTTGTGACCTTCAGGTTTCCCATATGTGAAGTGAGGGTAACACAACTACATCCAGCAGACATCTCACAGTGTACTAGAAACACATCTCACCTATGAGGAATTTAAATTCTAACACCATTTCATATTATAACATAAGTAAAATAATGTAGTAAAGTGCCTTCCCTGCAGTAGAAATTCTCCTGTTAGTGCCACATGAACCAAGCCTGACGTCTACTTGGTTAATCCACTTTGGAATTAAACTGGAAATTGTTCATGTTGCCGGTATACAAGAGAAACAAATGTATAGACAATCCCCTCTCTACACACTTGAAGAACACTGCTAGAAAACTGGACAGTACAAAGTTTCAATAGGGCTGGTGGTCCTTGCCATTGGTCAGAACAGTTTTTGAAGGACACAATTAATGTTTTCTATACAAGGAAAAGTTTAAATAAGCCGGGTGCAGTGGAGCATGCCTATAATCCCAGCACCTCCGGAGGCTGAGGCAAGAGGATCACCAGTTCAAAGCCAGTCTCAGCAAAAACGAGGCACTAAGCAACTCAGTGAGACCCTGTCTCTGAATAAACTTCAAAATAGGGCTGGGGATGTGGCTCAGTGGTCAAATGCCCCTGAGTTCAATCTCTGGTACCTCCCTACCACCCCCCACCCCCGCCACAAAAAAACTTATATAAGGTCGATCACACTTTGAAACTTGTCTATCACCAACAAAATCAGGTAAAGATTTAACTCTACCAGTAAAACTGTGAGCAACAGAAATAAGCAGTGGTAAGCAACAGGTGGGCCTGGGGAGGGCAGGTGTCATTACACACATAAAGTCCAACCTGTGTCTGTTTGACCTGAAAGGAGAGGACACAATAAAGCGTGTGACCTCCAATGGATTTTTAAATCAAAGTTGACAACAGCCAGAAAATGCATTTAGAGCTACATCAAGCACCAAAGCTTTGAAGTTGTTTGATATATTGATGAATCTGAAACTCTGGTAAGGTCACCACTCCCTTCTTCCCCCATGATGGTGGTATTTATTGGAAAATCCCACTCAAGTAATAAACAATTTTGATACTGTTGACATCCACCCCCTGGAAGATGTAGTGCAGTTGTAACCCCTGACTTCCCCAGTCCCACAGTAGTTAGGACAGTCTTGCTACTGTTGAAGAAAAAAGTGAGCAAAGCATAGTGATAATGATAATTCTGGATTTTACCAGACTCCAGAGCGTGCACACACATGCCTCCTTCCTTCAGTATTGACTCAGTTGCCTGTTCACCTGTCTGTTCTTTTATTTGCACTCACCTAATCAACGTGCATTTATTCAACATCTTCTATCACCAGTCACCATGTTGCATGCAGGGGATAGTAGCAGCATTGGACTAAAACAACACCCCCCTCCACCTTAAAACTTAAATAGATATTGATGGTGAGAAATTAAAGGATAAAAAACTAATAAAGCATTAGAAAACAGTTAAAATGAGATGTAAAAACTTAAGAAGGGACTGAAAAGCAAACAAAATTGGGACAGCCAACATCAGCAGAGAGCTGTTATGTAAATGGTGATGGAGCACATTCTTTGGGCAGGTGGTATTTAAGACGAGATCTGATGTGTAAAAAGAGTTGTGCAACCATTGGGTCAGAAACAGTCCATTTCATTTGTAAGAAGTAGACTATTCAATGGCCTTGAGTTTGAAAACAAATCTGTACTGTCTGGAAAAGAGTGAGGATATTTATGCAATTGAAATGTGAAAGCAAGGAGACAGTGATTCACCACAAGATGACAGAGTGTTCTGGGTTAGGCTGAGCAGAAAACAAAAGGTCATGGTAAGACAGTTGAACTCCAAGTGCTTGGATGGGTATAAACCATAAAACATCATAATAAAATGTTTAGTTTTGACTTATCACTTGAGCTGCTTGGTAGAGTGAGGTTTAATGAGGAGACAAGGTAGAAATGAGGAAATCAGCAGGCACCTTTTTTAAGCAACCAGGAAGAAATGAGTCTGTCCTGAATGTGTAGTTCAGGCTGCAGTTGTAGACAGTCATGTATAGAGCTCACATGGAACAGCTCAACTGTGAGTGTCATAATTGATAACGGCTTGGGTTCTTTCATTTTATCTATGTGGAAATCAATAACTAGAGAGTTGATGTCATACCCAAGATTACAAAGTTAGTTCATGGCTGAACCCAGAACTCTGGGTCACAATTCAGGCTTGACCACAGATGAATAGATTCAAATAAGAAAACGGACTGCCTGGCTATCACTAACTGTATTGAGATACACTGACATCAAAAGTAGAATTAGATCATGATCTTTTAATTACTGTGATGATGAAGAATGAGAGCAGCATACTTTTAATGGCTGGTTATCAATTAACCAGAGTCTAGGCTGAGTCTTTGTTCAGCTAATCCACACAGAGCTCTCTGAGAGAGATACTAATAATACAGACATCCAACAGGTGAGGAAACAGAGGCTCAGACAGGCTTCATGACTCCTCAGTGTGGAAAGTAACAAAGTTACTAAGTTTAAGACAAATATAACTATTCTAAAGAATATACTCTATTTCAACAATCAAGTATCTCATTTGTTATGTAAGCTCATTCTACTAAAAATCTAATGACACAATTCTGGTATGTATGGAAGATGACTAAAATATCTTCTAAAATTTTTAAACTTTCAATGATACCCCTAAAATATTTTATAGCTTTGTTCTGTTCTTTTCTTTAACATGTTTATAAATGGTTTTAAATAAGTTAATTATATCATATTTTCTAATGTTTTACTAATAGTTTATATTTAGTCATTTAGCATTTATTGTTCTTTTGCAATATTTGACTTTACTCCTCTGAAGTAATGGAAAGTTAGGGACCTTTTCTTGCTTTCTTTATCATTTTTATGCTAATTTTGTATCACTTGGACACACATACACACACACACACACACACACAATACATTGTTTCCCCAAGGTTCATTGATTGTGCTCTTCATGGCTGCTGTCCTAGGCCTAGATTAGTGGAGAGACAGTTCCCACTTGAGTTGGACACAGCCCTGGGTTCTCCACATGTATGCCTGTGCGTCCCCTTGAATACAGAATCAAGCCAGGATGGGGAAATGCTGGCTGTTCCCAGAACCCAAGAGCCAGCTATCCCTAGACATCATTTCTTGTCACAGAGCTCAGAGAAGTATAAATTCATATCTAAACTACCAGTTATTAAAATATACTTTTAAAAGTAGGAGAAAAGAAGGATTTTCATTTGAATACTTTGTAGAAGTAAACTGTAACTTTTAAATATTTAGGACCTCCAATTTTACCCTTGTCCTATACCCACTCCTCAAGTATTAAGGGCATGCATGCCTGACCATGTGATCTTTTGGTTCTTGTAAATACTGAATCCAAAAGGATGAGGGAGTATATACTGTGAGATCTTTTCAAGCTGATGTTCACACTTATTAGTATTTTATAAGCCCAGGAATTAACAGACTGTCTGACTCACAGATCTAAAATATGTATTGAATTATTCAAATAATAGTACTATGGTCTACATAAATTATTAGAAGGTCATTATTTCATTATATTTTCCAGGTTATTTCCTGACAGTACTTAAATTTATGCTTGTACTTTAAAAGAGTAATAAGTTTATAAGTTATGTCAAGACCGGCAATCCATTTAGTGGGAAAGGCAATAATCAAATCATCTCTTTGAATTTTCTCATTGTACTCTATGATTTGTACATTTTCAGCTACAATTGCAGCATTAAAATTTTAAGTACCTTTGGAGCCTAATTCCAGTCCATAGACTTAGCAGACAAATACAAACGAGGACAAAAAAATATCAATGGAAATTGAAAAAATTTACTTTTTTTCTAGCTAATTGTATTTCAGAATAATTTTAAAAAGTGAAACTACCACTAGAATAAGAACTTGGTTTAAATTCCATAATACCTCATATTTGGCTAAAACATGAAGACATAAAATATTAATAGTTTATGTTGCATCTCTGGCAAGAAAATGGATTTATAATATGAGAGGTGTTCACAGGACAAAATGAAAGAAATTTGGTTACATTTTCTTATTATAGTAAATTGTTCCTTTCTCAGACTCTGGATATGCTCATAGAGGGCTCAGAGTAACTTGAATCCTTTGCTCTTATTCCTTTTCCAAATTTCCTTGCTGTGATTAACAGTCTTGTAGTATGAAAGATTTAAAGGGTATTCATGGTGCTAAGCTAAGCCAGTACTTAATGCTACCATCAACACTGGTGTTCAAATAAATTTAGAGTCATTTGTTTTAAATGACTTCTCATGGATCACTTAATTCAACTGTTGACAAATACAGTGGGGCTAATATATAGCTCCTGAGACTTCTTCCTGCACAATTATCTAAAGGACCTTGATATCAATCTCCTTTATTGTGTTATTTTGTCAAGTAAAGAGTAGTCAAGGGGTCTGAGAGATTCCACTGCTCCCAACAAATATAAAAACTTTCTAAGGCTTTTATTCAGGTTTGGGGCATCTATGTTCTCTCAAATCACAGAATGAGTTCACCAAAAGGTAACAAATGATAGCTAGGAAGAGTAATGGTGCTGGAACAAATGGTGCAGAGCTCTGAGAAAAGTGCATTTGGCAGGAAGTTTTGTGCATTGTGTCTATGCATTGTGTATCCATTAAGGGGAAGCAATTTTGTCGCTCTTTACCTCTCCCCTTTTCTCTTATTAAATATCGAAACAAGGCTGAAATGCATCATGTGGAATTTTGTGAAAAATCACGCTCCAGTACATCTAGAACAGCATTGCACAGAAAGCTTCATAAAAATATTAATATCTAGAAACCACTCTTGATGATTTTGAGCGAATTTTGAGTGTGGTCCAAGAATTCACATCTTTAATAAATAAGCAGAAGATTTTTGTGCATTCAGCTGGAGGGCTCGCTTTTTGAAAATCAGGGGTCTAGATGACCCAGTAAATAGCCCCTGGAAAAATACAGAGACAGACTGCTCACACGGTTTGACTTCATTGCCCGTAATAGAAATTTGATAGTTGAAGTCTTTGAATTGGTCATTTGCTCAAACTGCTGAAATTGTGAAAAATCTTTAAAACCTAACATGTTTGAAAATTGTGGCATCAATTGCAGTTTCTATATCTTTAAACTTTAAATCATTTTAAGCATTCACCCTCAAACACTTTCTGATTCAGACTTCATTAGGATTTTTCTCTTTTGCTCTGGCTACTGTGGCAAGCTTTATTTCACTATGTCTGAATTAGTTTCTTCAGAAGCTAAATGAGAAAGTATGAATCAATGCAGACAAATGTGCAATGTGTAGTTATGTGCTTTCTGTATGCACGAGAGCCTGATGAATAAATTAAAAGACAATTTCCAAATTATATATTGATTTTATATGGCATAAAAGCAGGCTGTGTGCATGATGGAGACCATCATAAAAGGGCATAAATCTTTAAAGTTGAAAAATAAAATAAAATTTTAAATCGTAGCACCCAATACTAAAAATATTAGTAGCTGTCTTCTCTGAAACCTGAGAATGTAAACTATCATCAGTTATTAGAACAATTTTAAATAGTTATTAACAGAGTAGGCACAAAGTCCTTAAAAGCTTTAGTCCTTTCTCTAATATAACTTGCCACCAATCTAAGAAATGAACATTCCGAGAGCATGTAAATTCGTCATGTAGCATGCTCTGTTTCAAAAACTCATTATACCGCCATTGATGATGCTTGTAAAGTTCATGGTAGGTTTCTTATTTAGTTTTCTCTTTAGCATCTTGCCCCAAGTGAAGGCAGCCATGTGGAAAGGCACATTCAGAACCCAAAGCTGCCATGTAAAACAATTACGGCAGTATATGAAAAAGATATGATTGCCATAGTGTTTCTGCCTAACGCAAACTGATGTTAAGATTTGATTGTCTGCCAAACATTAAAAACTGTTAAAAAAAAAAAAAAAAGAATAGCATTACCTAGATTAGGTAGAGAGAAGTGATGGGAGGGGAGAGGAGGGGTTGGGGAGATAGGAAAGATAGTAGAATGAAACAGACATTATTATTACTGTATGTATATATGTAAATGCATGACCAATGTGATTCTGCAACCTGTATACTCAGAAAAATTAGATATTATATCTCATATGATATGTCAAGGCTATTGTACTGTCATGTGTAACTAATTAAAACAAATAAATAAAGAACATAAAAAGAAACTTATATTAATAGCATAACACAGCCTATCTTGAATAGTTTGTGACTAATAAAATACTACACCCTCAAAGAAAAAAAAACTGTTCTGTAAACATAATCATCCACAGACTTAACCTTCTTAAAAAGATTAATATTAGATTTTCTTTTTTCAAATTAGGGATGGTTCTCAGCTGTCAGTTGCTCAAACAGCACACTAGTCAGTAGGCATCTGAATTGATGAGCCTACTTTAATACAGAATTGGGACTGAACTAAAACTCATGCAAATAATGGATATTCCATAATAAGTATGCATGATAGATGGATAGAAAAATAAACAAGATCCTGTAGAGAAGAGCTCTTTCCACTTCACAAATGGCTCCTAAACTCATGTTCACTTACTGTAACATAGCTCACCAAGACTACTGGCCTGTATGACCTCCATTCATTCCTTTCACTATGCAGTGCTATGCAGATAGATAAGCTATACAAAATTACCAAGAACCCAAATAAAATTCCATATCATTTCTTCAACCATCATAGGATCTTAATATATTTGAGAACTGTTATACTACTTATCATTACCAAATGATGAACCTAAGGAGTTGTCTTTTATGAAGGGAATAAAGTATAGCAATTAAAAAGTTCAATACTATAAATTGTCTTTCATGATATATCCATGTAATTAATAAACATTAAATCCCTAATCACCTACTTCTAATTTCTTTAGGGACATAGGCCATTCAATAACAAGGGATATATGTGTCTATGGTGTTTCTTTAGGTCTAGGTTCAATGGACATGGTTTTGGGGGTATTGTCTTTAGCAAAAAGCTAGTTATGAATATAGTAGAGATAGAAGTGATAGTTTATTTTCTTTTACCTAACTTGTGATATTTGAAGTATGAGATTTGAAGGATAAGATCACAACATTTTTAACAACTATAAATAATTGCCTTTCTACATAGTTAAATTTGCTGAAACTAATCTATTTCCATAGCTTCATTGTGCCTTTAGTAGCCATTGATTAATTTTCAAGATTAGTAACTAGTAAATTGTACTAGCACAATTAAACCCACCTATCTAAAATATTATTAAAATAAAAATGAAAGAATGGGCGATAACAGTGTTTTCACTAAGGTACAAGTAAAATTGCTTATATCGCGTGTGTATATGTATGGGCATACACATATATCTAAGTGATGTACACATGTTAAAACATTCAAATGACACAGAATTCAGAAATGCACAAAAATAATGAAGACCGTTATCTTCATATTTTTATTACAAACTTATTGTTTTAATCCATTTCACAGTGAGTATTTCTCACTCATATTATCTTTTGAAAATGAGAGAAAAATCAGTTTCAGAATATGCGTACTTACAGATAGGAATGATCCTAAGGAAACATTATTTTGGAAACTAGTAATTTAGTTTGACAATTTCAGTTTTTTACTTTTTTTTGCCCAACATCCACAGTAGAAAAGGAAAATGGACATAATTCCATATTTTCATTAAACAGTTCTCTATTGGATTTGAGCATCAGACAGTTCTGTAGGTAGTGTGAAATTTGCACAAGTGTAATAATATTTGTCGCCTATGATACAATAGTATTTCTTGAACTCCTGGGAAGCAAGGTCAGTTGTAATCACTGCACTATTTCTATCTCTATCTCAATGCACTATCTCTAAAACTTGCCTCCTTGCTGATATTAAAGTGATCTCCTTACTTCTTGTGAGAGTGTATAGAACAAAGATTATATAAATAAATGTAAATAACCATAAAAATTTAGTTTATTCTATCTTTTACCACACACAATTTTACAGTTCTAAGTATCCATAATCTTCAAAATGTGGAGCCCATGACCTCATTAAGCATGCCCTCATTGGCATTCTTATTTTCAGATTTGAAAATAAATATTTAATACCCCATATTAGATTAATATCCCATCTTAGATTATATTCTTTTTTGAACGTCTACACAAGAGCAGATAGTTTTGTTCAAAACTGTGGCAGAGCAACTGCAAAGTTTTCCAATTAATTGTAGGATTTGGTACAAAACAAGAAAAGTGATTCTCTACAGGAACAAAAACAGAACACACCGGAATACACCTGACCACCGTATTCTCTGGTTCTGTCTCACCATCAAACAGCAGGATACAAAAGACAGAAATACAGATACTATGCACAAACAAGTTAGTGTTTACCAATCAATTTTCTAAATGAAATATAGACTCTTGTAAGTAAATATTTCCCTGGCAAAAACCTTTAGAGCTTACCATTCAGTCTTTCTCTATATTCTACATCTTTTCAAAATGTTATTCCACTAGTGTTTATATGAGGGCATTCATTTGTTAACATCCCAAAATGCATCCTAATATTTATCACAAAGTGACCATAGTAAACCCTCCCCCCCAAGTTATATTGCAAATACCACTGGCCTTAAGTTACAGTAGCATTCAGATGTTTTGAAAACGTCACTAAGTGCCAAAAACAAGTATGTGCTTCTTGAATGTTAGTGACTCTGAGGCCTCATGGTATAATAATCAGTGGGACTAATTCTCAGCCACCATGTGCTCATCCTGAGTGTAAGAAAGATAAGGGCTTTTTGCAGCCTTAGTTTTTGACTAGTGTTTTATGGATTTCTGAAGTTTCAAGAAAATGCTAAATGCTAAATTGTTGAGAAGGAAGCAAAGAGAATAAAAAGAAAAAAACAAACCATATTAATTGGCAATACAAAAATCATTTCTATCATAACAACTCCTGTTAAAAGTTGCAAAGTTTAGTTACAAGTAAATTTAAATAAAATTTAAAATTGTTACATGTATTTTATACTACAATGTGACAAAAAAGGATTACAGCTGATCTGATAGATATTAAGTTATACTAGTAACAAGAAAAATTAATTTAAAATTTGAGTAATAATTGCAACTTTTTAAATTTTAAATCATCCAGTTTTAAAAGAAATCAATAGTACTTTATGATAAAACTTCATTACATATCATCATGCCTATTTATATTTTATTTACTATGTTTAAGATACTTTATGTTGCATTTCACACAATATTTCTGGTTTTACCATATATGTCCAATATATTTACTATTTCAAGTAAACAATGAAATAAAAAATCACATGGGTCAGAATCTAAACACCCCAGCAGCTACTAATTACCAGTAAGGGTAGCCAAATTTCATTATTTTCCACTCTCCTCATCTGGAAAATGGTTGTGATATTAAGTGATATTTAGTAGATAGGTCATTTGGGTTGAATATATAAAGCAGTTCATACAATAAGGGTTAGTTATTATTACAAAAGACTGACTATCCAATAAATATTGTTTTTAAACTCTTATTTTTTTAATTTCATTTTTCTTGTCTGTAAAATGCAGAGGACTTAACATACAAAAGGATGTTAAGTTTATAGCTTAAAATCTGGACCACTATAAACCCTTAATAGATGTGAGATTTAGTATTTGTCATTATCACTTTAAAAATCCAATGTGCTAGATTTTTTATTATCATACAATTCAAAAGACCTTTCTACAACCATTTATACTCAGACATAAGCCAGAGATGGCTTTTGGTATCTGAGAACAATCTATGCCCAGGGTCAGATCTTGACACACAAATGTCACCGGGAATCATCACCCAACATCAAATCCCCTGAATCTACAGGCAAGGAGAGTGCTTTAAAAAATAGATGAAACTACTTCAGTAAATAAGCAAAGACAAAGCGAAACAAAACTGGTGTGTGGCTAAAGTAGTCAACTTTTAAGAAAACTGTCATTATTATTTTTAGACTTTCTATCCAATTCACTGTTAAAATATGTTTGCCTCCAAGTTCTGCTCCTGCCTCAAGAAAATTTACACCTCATTTCCCCTAAAGTTTCATTTTGATCCAAGTCGTGTATATTTCCTCAAGCTATGTTTTCTAAAAGGGCATCAGAGGAAGTCATTATTTCTACTCTTGATACAATGATTAATTGTGAATTTCTTTTTCTATCAATAACTAATAACAGTCGTTTTGATGAGATGTGGTGACAGATGCAACTTGATACCTAAAGTATTATAATCTAGTTTTCAACCTAGTGTTAATAGCTTTTATGGACATCACATAAAGTAAATGCTACATGAAAACCTAGCTTGAAATTATACCAGCTTAACAAAAATAAATCTTGTAATGAACTCTGGATGGCAAATATTTTTCATTGTTTATTGCATGGTACACTTAATTACTGGTTTAAAAGCATAGCATATTGTAAATGAGCTATTGTAATGGGCATTGGATAAGAGGATGAACTTATCTGTCCCAAATCTCCTTTTAATTTGCTGTGTGATCTTAGCTATAACACTTTGTGTTTATTCACTCTATAGACAGCTTCTTTTCTATAAAAGTAGACCATTTGGATTGAGGCCTTGTTTGGCTTCAGCATTTTGAGATTTTGTGAATCTAGACACCAGCAAACAGCCACCAGTAATCATAGTTTTAATAGGTGAATATTTAGTATATGCTGTATACTAAGAAGCACTGTACTCAAACATGAGTAGCAGAAGAAGTATGTGTCTAAACTCATGAGACTGGCATGAGAAGTAGACAGGTAACTAGGCAACCCTAAGCCATGCACCTGGTCTAAACCATTGTTCGGTTAGAGTAGAATTTCACATTTTTTGCATAAATGAATAAATGAATGAATATGGTTTCATGATTTGACATGACTGGAAAATTCTCTAAAACATCAGTTCCAAATCCAAAAGCTATCAGAGGAATTAGCAGAGGCAGGGTAACATATGGAACTGAACTTTGAAACTGACCAGAGAGAGGAAACAAAGAAACACAGACTTCACAATAAGCATCTTTGGAAACAGAGGATCTTGTCAGGAATGAGAGGGAAGTTTTTATGAGCATGTGGCAAAGACGTTCAGAAACTGCCACCATTAGCCTAGTTGATCCTAGCACTATATAGATGTGTCTAGTTCTTAGTTTAGATAAAGCAAAGATTTAAGGCATTTGTTAAATGTTTTACTTTATCATTGATATTGTGATGGTATTAACATTAAGTTTACTACCAATTTTTTTTTCTTTTAACTCTATTATCTATTATATATCCAGGAGGTATCATGGCATAGAGCAGAAAAATTATATGAGCTTTATGAAGCCTGAATTTAAACCCTAGATAATGTACTTAATAAATCATTTATGAAAATTCTGACTCATAATAGGCATCGAAACTGTCAGCCACAAAACCTCTAAGATAAGAGTTTATAAAAAGAAGTAAATGAAGATAGGCAAGAGCACACCGAATATTTTCTTTCAATTGGCTTAAGAGTTAAAGAGTCAAGAAACAAAAGAGCTACCTTTGATCTTTCCTTTTTTAAAATGTCTATGCTATGTTAGTGTTTACTATGAGTTATGTGGAAAATATTTCCACCACCAGGATTACACATTGCCTACCATTCACAAAACACAATAAAAAGGGATTAAGTCCATTAGGATCTTTAGAATATTGTTGCTAATTTCTGTTCTCAGAAATACTCAAATAAGCTTCTTCAGTTTGTGTCTTAGATGCTTCAAGAACCTGACAGTTAATATTAATAAGGTTATTAGTTTACTAGTTGGTGCTTAGATTTTTTTTCATGTAAGAATCTTTAATTCAAGTACTGCATCTTGAACTCAAGTACTCAGTGCCATGTGTAAATTTGGTCTCAAAATACTACTTGAAATCAAGATCATCATTTGTCACCTTGAGTGGCTGAGCAGGACAGATTTTGTATCTACTGCACAGGTCAATGCTTTCATATATGCTTTGAGATGGCCGTATGATTCATCATGAATGTTATCAGAAAAGCACACTGTGCCCAGGCCCTAAAGCCTGAGGCAATGATTTTTGCCTTGGTCAACAGGCCAAGTACAGTCCACATGCTTGAGGATCTTCCTAGGGCAAAGGGACTTTCTCAAAAATTTCTTAATATTATAAAAACTTAGAGTCCAGAAGACACTAATCATTATATAGTCAACTTCCTTATCATGAAAAACAAACTTGAAGTTAAAAGAGTTTAACATTGACTCAGCATGGCTAATTATTGAAAGAAACCTTGAACAAAGCTTTATTTCTTGACTCTCTACTTCAAAACATCTTGCGAGACAATCCTGTTTAAAAAACAAAATCAGTTTTATCGAGACAGCTAGGCATGAGCATAATTCATAGGCATAAGATCCATAAAATAACTAAAGAATCAGAAACTGCATTTGACCTCTGTCTCACTCTCTTCAGTTTCCAAGGTTCTTTTTTAGGACACTCAGCAATCAACATTAACACATTCTTGCTAAAACTAGATTTTAAAAGACAAGGAAAATGATGCCAGTGGAGCGTGAAGCATTTGTACGTCCTGTACAGTTTGTTAGAGGATCAAATTCCCTAGTAATGGGTGTTGAAGGAAACACAGGCTGCATTCCAGGTCTAGACCTATTGCGGGTGATGGGCAGAGGATGAGGGGATTCAGCCAGCAAACATGTTGAACAACAGAACAAGTGTCTTTACAAGTCATTGCTGCTAGCGATGATCAGGACCACAATCCTGGACATCAATGGCAAGTCTGAACCTAAAATAGCATAAAATAAAGATAAGTAAGGTAGCATAGAACTACTAACAGCTTCCAGGCTTCTAAAGGAGAGAGAATTGGAATGACTCTAGCCTGCATGCTTAGAATGAACTCTCAATATCTCATGCCTCGCATGCTGAACGCCACTCAAACTGAACTTGTGGACTGTGACAAATGTTCATTGCAGTGAGTCTTAGAACACGTCATTCTCTCTTTGTGTACCTTTTCCCCAGCTTTTCAAATTTCTTCATCTAACTTTTATTCATCTTTCAGAACACAGATTTTGTCTTCTTTAAGAAGGACAATTTAAAGTGGGAAGAATATGCTGTGGAAAATCATTTAATAGAGGTCTAAACCAGGCAGAGAGCTGCCCTCAGCAAACTGGCCCAAGAGGGTAATTGTATCCTAGCATTAGAGCTTTAGGTAATAAATTCATTATCTTAATTCTGCTTACAAAATTTTTCGTGACAAATAAACCCTTATACATCAGCTTAATTTCAATTGTCCATCAGTTTATTCTGCTTCTTTATATAGAAAAAAAAGGAGTTACCTTCCATTCAATTTGTTCCTTTCTTACTATATGATATATAAATTACAATACAATGGGAATAAAAGCAAAAGGTTTTCCTCAGCCTTTATGTTTTAAGAATCATTACATAGTTCATAATTTATAATATCCCTACCAGAGAATAGAGGAAAGCTAATTTCCAATGTAACAAAGGAGAAAAAGATGGTCCTTTGATCTGCGCAATTGCTGTCGATTTTGTGGAGAGTAGAAATGTGAAACACGGAACTTCACAGAGCAGAATGAGCAATCAGATTGGATCCACAGATCCTGATTATGAATGAGCACATTTTAGTTATTCCCCTGCAAAAGAACAGATGTTTTATTGCCTAAAGGGCCTATTTTCATTCACAAAAGGAATGACACCAACCTAGGTATAAAAATGCAGGGTGGTAAAATCCATTCCATGCTTTCCATTCATCATTCTGGCATCAGCAATAAGAATTGAACTAGGAACAAGCAAAAAAATAGATGGCTCATTTAAGAGGTTTTGGTCATCATCGAAATCAGGGGTTAGCAGTGGAAGTGATGAGAGGTACTCCAATTCCGGATATAACTTGAATACAAACCTAAGAGAATGAGTTGATTGGAATTTAAGTGTCAGAAAACAAAGGAAGAGTTAATGATGCCACAGGACAATCCTTATTTTCCTGATCAGTTAGAAGAAGAACTTTGATTTGGACTGTGGGTAGAGTATACTGGTGTTAGAAGTGTAATGAAGAACTCCATTTTGGACATGATTCTGAATATCCAGTTTTATCTATCCTGCGGAGAGATTTGAGCTGGTGATAGACATTGTCGTGATCAGATAGCAGGGATATTTAAACATAGAGAGCCTAAGAGAAGGGACAGTATTGGCAAAGCTCATGCGACAGATAACTCTAGCTTTCAACAAGCCCATTTCCTTTTCTTCTTTGCCACACATTTGGGTTAGGTTTCCTGGCTGCCATTGAAGTTAGATATGACGGAACTCTAGCTGAAGTGCGACATCTAAGTCTTAAGTAAATATATTCCTTCAGTATGATCCTTCTTATTCTTTTATCTTCAGCAATTTGATAAAAAGAAATGAATAGCAACTTTAGAAAACATCAGTTGAAGATGGTGGTAGGAAATATTACAAGCATTTCCCATAGACCCCCTTTTTCTAGTTAGAATCAATGAGTTTCGAGCAGAATGATGCTTGTTATTCCTGGTAGTACTATGTAACTATAAAATACCTGACATAATATACTTATAAAGATAAAATGTTCATTTTGGCTCTGAGTTTTAGTGTTTCAGTCCCTGATCTGTTGGCTCCCTTGCTTTGGGCTTGGGGTGAGGCAGCTCATCATGGCAGGAGCCTATGGTGGAGCAAAACTACTCACCTGAAGGCCAGGATGACAAAGAGGAATGGTTTAGTTTCAGGATGGCGGAGCTTCCTACTGGATAAAGATAATTTACCATGAGATTTTCTCAGACTACAGTGGATATTACATGAAAAAATAACCTATGCTGTGAGACATCAGATTTTTTGAGCTTTTCTTGCTACCGTGGCATAATCTAGAAGATCCTCAAGAAAACAATGATAGCATTGTAAATTATTAGAACTAGCACAATGCATGCCAAAGGGGGACATTCTGCTACTAATTTGTAAATCATTTGACATTGTATGTTGACCAATGGAGCATTTTTCTCTGAATAATGAATAACTTGTATGGCATATTCTTTTAACCTGTACAAATTATTAGAATAGAGAAATAATAGGATCCATGTGAACTTTATGTGAACTTTAATTGAAATTTAGGCATTTAGGCAAAATTTTGAATTCCACTAAACTACTAGCAATATGTTTTCATCCATTTATGGTAAATTGAACAAGGAATAAATGAGATGATTCAGACGATGCACTTTGTACAGTGCCTGATTCATAGCTAATTTTCAGTTAGGAATGGTATTATTCCTGACACAAGTATTTGTTGAAATAATTCACTGAAATACCTTCCTAAATAATTTTCTTTAATTAAGATAAATATGTGAGCATTGTCTGAAAACTGTTCCTATGCTATTCAGGCACAAATGCAAAGAGAAATTTGGTGTTTCATCAAAGCACAGAGCCCCTTTGCCAACGCCAATATTCCCAGCCCATCTTGATGAAACCATCTTTGTTCCACATTGAAGTCACAAGTAGCAAACCCATGCCTCATTAGATTTGTCAAAAATATGCATCGCTACAATATGGCAACTATTTACATAGAATATATATATATATATATATATATATATATATATATATATATACACACACATACACACATACACACACACACACATATATACACATATATACCCTTTCCTTCACTCTAGAATATATATGTATGTGTGTGTGTGTGTATACACATATATAGAGATAGAGAGAGAGAGAGAGAGAGAGAGAGAGAACACTGATATCTAGAGTGAAGGAGAGGATGAAACATCACAAAATAATAGTTCATGTTTGCTGAATGAGACCATTTTCTTAATGTTGCTAGAATATTCTTTCAGAACCCTAGTTAGCAAATTCTGAGTTGATATCCAAATTAAACTAAATAATGCTAGTAATAGAATTAAGAAAACTTTCTGTGTATAACATAACTCTGAAATATTCTCTGCCCACTGTGAATATATTTTTCCCCCTTAAAGATTTCTCCCCCACCCCGCCCCTTTCTCTCTCTCATGAACTTGACAATTATCTCAGTTCTTTACAGTTAGGATATACCAAAGTTTGTAATGAAGACTATTTTTGTGTGTGTGAGATTATTTTTTTCAGTCTTTTCCTTCACTCTACCAGCAAAAGATATTTATGAAAAACATAGCTTGGTATGGGTTTACTACTAGGGACTTTAATGTAAAATTTGGTCAATATGGGCAGCCAATATTGGCCTTGGCAATTGGGGCTCTGTGCTTCAATAAAACACCAAGTTTCATTTGCATTTGTGCCTATAGACACAGGAGTTGTTTTTAGGCAATGCCCTCACATTTATCTTAATTAGAGAAAATTAGTCAGGGAGGTATTTCAGTTAATTATTTCAACAAGTACTTATTAAATTGTTTCAAGGGGAAAAAAGCCCTCTACTTAGTTCTAGGTGGGGAAATCAGCAAGAGTATGATACATTTCCTGAACTCAAATGACTTAGTCTTTATGAGTTATAAAAAGAACACAATGAAATACTATGAAAATTAGGATATTATACTTTTAAATGAGATGAAATAAAGGTTCAAATGAGGAGAACCTAACAGAGTTTTTCTAACTTGATCTTTAAACTTTCCTAAAGATCGTAGTTATATTTTATTCTCTGGCATGTCCTTTCCCTCATCTCCATTCCAGATTTGACTGCTCAAGTCTCAGATAAATTGAAAGGCTCTTTTCTGAATCTTCCACTCAGGTACAATTGAGTCAAGCATAAGGTAGCTCTCAAACAGGATCACCTTGCCAAAGTCTCACTTTTGGTTTTTTTTCACAATTCACACTGCCTTAAAAATCTCATTTTGTTTGTTTTAGAGAACTTACACCAGGTTAAGGTTGTGCTCATTGGAAAAAGTGTAACAGAAGTTGTGTAGCAATAAATCATACAACATTGTCAGCTATTGAAAGAATATCACGTGCCAGTAGTAATGCTGATGATCACCACGCTCTGCCTCTCAAAATCTTGTCAACAGTTATTCACTGTTTGTTTTCCTTTAAAAATTAACAATCCCTACAATTTTCTAATTAAAAAGCCAAAAAGCTTTGTTTGTTTAAAACTACTATTTACAAAATATTGTGCAGAAGGGGTGAAATCTATGTTCTTTCTCACCAAGTGATACACAAAGTAATTGCATAAATCACAACTTTCCTCAAAGGATTCCTTGTCCACACTGACAGTCGCTTTGTTGGCAGATTGCTTGTTATCATGTGTACTCTGCCATTGGATAGTAAATCCAAGCCAAGAAAATACAATAAACCCAAGTGTTTTTCCCAGCTGTGTTCCTTGAGTGGGTAAGGAAGATGAGGGGGAAAAAAAAAAACCTTTTCATCCCCACTTTCTTTTCGGTAGGAAATACAACTCTAGCTTACTAGAGTGGAGGACAGGATTATTCACTTCTCAGGAGAACACAAAAGAGGGAGGACCCTACCTTCTTGTTTCCTCCTCCCAGAGAGAACTCCAGGTGGAAGAACTGATGGAGTATGTGTCACTCAACAGCTCTCTTTCTTGAGGAGCAGAATTACTTATGTTTGACATACACAGATTGTCCCCCGCCCCAGCCTCCACCCCTGCTGCCTCCGTCAAGCTTCAAAGGCCTCTTCCTGTGAAGAGGCCCAGTAATGTCCAGTTCAGCTGCTGTCTCTATTTGTGTGTGTTTTTTCCACGTTTTTGTAAATTGTATGGTTGATATTTTGAGTCTCATTTGATTGACTCATAATTCTTTATCTGAATAAAACACTTAGAAAAGGAGAGGAATGTTTTCACAGTTTCCCTCAAGATCTAGCCTTCCACAAAATGAATGCCTCTGTCATACATTCAGTCAAGCATTTAATTTCAGAGATGTTACAAGAGTTTTGTTTTGTTTTTTTTTTCCTTGAAGGATATTCTTGCCCTGAATGAAGAGGACTTACCTGGATGTCTCTACCAACACCCCAACTTATAGGTGGGAGGGTTATAAAGCCCCAGATGTTGGATTATTATATCAGCATTAAAAGAATATTCATGGCGATTGAATTTTCTATCTTGCTTTATGAGTAACTGTTGCTTGAGTTAATTCTTCAAAGTTTCCAATGACCAGATGTCCCTTGCCTCTGCTCTCAGTCCTACCGAGTAATGTGTTTTAGTCACAGATTACCATCTGCTCATGACTGTGTCTAATACTTTATATCAGAAGCAGACTATCATTTTGTTCTTCAAGAATCATACCATCTGCCCTCCTGTGGTAGACAGCCTGGGGGTTGAACTCTTTTTAACAAGTTGTCAATAATACCCCAGTCCCTCTGGACTAATTTCAGAATCTTCACACAGCTTTAGTATCTGCAGCTTTGTAAGAGCATCCTTAGAATAGCCAAACCCTCCCATGAAGGCCCACATTCCGTGACTCCATTAGCTTCACCGCGTTCCAACTTTTACAAGCAAATTTCCTAACTTAGTGTTCAGTGGACAATGGACTTAAAGTCTAAAAATGAATCTCACATAATAGTTAAGAATCTAGACCCTGAAGTTTCAAGACTTGACTTCTAATTCCATTTTTACCACTTACTAGATGGATGATCCTCCACTGTATACCTAATCTCTCTATGTCTCAGTTTTTCCATTTATAACATGAAAACAAAACAGCTTTCATCACATAGAGTTGTTGTAAGGATTAACTGAAATTGTGTCTCTAATATCCCTGGCACATGGTGTGTATCCACTATATGTTTGTTCTTAGCATCAAAATTTTCTTGAGCTGGGGACAATTTTTATTCTCATAAGATTTGAAGTCTGCACTTCTTTAACCTACTTCCAGACAAATAGCTTATAATACAACAAATATCCTCTTGAACATTACCCAGAATTTTGTTTTTAAAATTATCGTGTCACACTTACTTGAGTTTTTTTAAAAGGAAATATACTATTCTGTGTAGAGTTGAAGATGTTTTTCTTTATACTCCTCATCTCTTTCTCTTCTGTCCCAGAGGCAATTGTTAGTATACAGTCAGCATATATCTTCATATTCATGGTTAGTAGTCTACTTTCATAAGATATATGATGTACAAAAACAGTTCAGTGTTTATATGGTTTAATAATTTATAGAAATACAATCATAAGTTAAATATCATTGTTAAATTTCCTTTTTTTATTGACAGTAGGGTTTGAGATCTATCTATATTTGAAAGACTTTATGTTTTATCCATTTTAACTTTGGCATATTTCTTAAGATAAATACCC
Organism: Spermophilus citellus; assembly: GCF_964194105.1. Taxonomy (NCBI): domain Eukaryota; kingdom Metazoa; phylum Chordata; class Mammalia; order Rodentia; family Sciuridae; genus Spermophilus; species Spermophilus citellus. The sequence goes on along the minus strand of NC_138189.1, from coordinate 21,284,649 downwards.
AATAGTTCATTCACAATATATTGAATATTTAAGTTATTTTTAATTTTTACTCTTGCAAAGTAAGATGCAGCATTGAATACACTTAATTCTGTTTCAGTGTAAAAATATGCAAGAGAATGTTAAGAATGTATCATCATGGATTAGACTGCTTTTTCACATGGTCTGCATATTTTCACCTTTACTACATTATATCCCATTGCTATTAAAATGGATTCTCAATTGACCCTTCGATCTGGAGTGAATAAGTCAATTTTGCATTATGTTAACCACATTTGGTATCATTAAGCATTTTATATTTTGCCAATCAGGTAGGTAAAAATATAGTCTCTTAATTTGTGTTTACCTGATTACCCATATATTTTTATATATTAACAGATTAGAGTTTGCTCTCTACCTGTCTTTTATAGCCTTCCCATATGTTTTTTTTTCCTTTTACTTATTTAGTGGTAATGCCACTTTTATCATACATTAGCATTCATATGCGTACATGTTTTATTTTAATGTTTCCTTCATTAACTTATATCTTTATCCTAGAGCCATTATCATAATACTTTAATTACTTGTGCTTTCTAATAAATCTTAATACATTGTTAGGCTGGTTTTCTCTTTGTTCTTCTTCATTATAATAGTTTGGTTCTTTCTGAATATCTATTCCTCAGTATTTATTTGAGGATTATCTGGTCTACTCCCTTTAAAAAGCCTATTTGGATTATATCACAATTACATTGTCTATGTAGGTTAATTTAGAAAGAAGAAACTTTAAAAATATTTTTATGAACGATACAACATATAAAATATATAAAAATATATAAAATATTTTAAAATAAAATATGATAAATTCTTAGGTCAGTCTTCAATTTCTACTTATTGGGGAAATGGTGATAACCACTAACCAGTGTAAATAAATTACTTACATGTTTTTCATACTTTGCTTATTTTATGCAGCTTGTACTATGTGTCTCCTTTACATTTCAAAGCTGAAATCATACTTTTACTGGTGCAGTTGTTCATATATTTCAAAGGTGAGATCACATTTTTAATAGGGCATTTTTTCACCTTGGCCTTGAATATTGAGTCTCTTTTCCTTTTGCTCCTTCATTTGCCCTACCAATCGTCCGTTGTAACTGGTTGTTTGCAAAGATAGATGCAAGAATGCCACTGATTGCAATACATAGAGCACTTTGAAATGTGGCTTTGGCGCTTCTCCCCTATTTCTCCACTCCTAGAATCTAAACTAATCTTATGAATTGCTTTGACCAGCAGTGCTTTTCTGCATCTTCCAAGACTATGCCTTAAAAGAACTTACAGCTTTCATTTCATTCTCTTAGAACATAGTACACCAGGTGAGGAAACTCTTAAAGAATGAGACCACATGGAGCTGACTCCCAGCCATTCCCCTTGACTCCTCTAAACAAGCTGCCTATAAAATGTCGGAAGACTTGAACTACATCACAAAATCAGATAATATGAGAACTACTCACTGAATACTGATTACCAGCTCACAGAATTATGCAATATATATGATTATTGACTTAAACCCCAAAGTCACCTACATTACATATGAATATAGTGAGATCTATCTCTTCTCAGTGCTTATGTAATCATGTGTACATAATCACTGGATTCTTCACTTTCATGGTGTTTTACAAAACTACAATATTATATTAGGCTTCTATAACTGCATCCTGCTTTTGATTTTCTCATGTAAGTACAAATTGTTCAAATCCTCCACAACAGTGTCTTATGGGTCTAATAAATTCCTTTAGTACTGGCTGTATGCAATGTCATGGTATGGATGTTCCGTAATCTTTACAATCATCCTCTTACCCATGGAAATTCAACATTCTTAAGTTTTGATGCTGTAAGAAGTGCTGTTATGAATATTCTTGTAAATTTATACTTGATTGTGGATACATTTAGTTAAAGGAGATAGATTTTAATAGTAGGTTAGTATCAAGTTCATGTATACCAGGCTCATTTCTCACAGTTCTCCCTGGTACGTTATGCCTCTTTATTTTGAACTCCCTTTTTTGTTTGTTATACAGTTCGTTTTCCATCTTTTGTAATATCTTGAATAGGTGTTGAGTGATACATCCTCTGAATTCTTACAGCCCACATTTTTTTTCTCCATGCAAAATGACAGGTAAGTAATAACTTGGCTGCCTCTGTAATTTAGGGGTTTTTCCTTTTACCTAACTATTTAGGTATCATTTCACTGTTTCACATCTTGCTGTGTTACAGTTGAGTGGCTGACTCACAGTCATTGTCTCTTGCTCTGAAAGTAACAAGCTCATTACCCTGAAGCATAGCAAAGGTTGATTTTTTTTCTGTTTTATTCTTCCAACTCAAGAATTTGATATATCTACTTTTGTCATTTTCATTTTTTGTAAATTTTTATTATCCTTGTTTTTTTCAGCAATGTGTTTATTAATGATTTGGTGAAGTTCTTATTTTACTTTGTATTTGCACAAACTTGAAATTTATTCAGACATATTTTATAGTTTTTGAGATTATTTGAAATGAGTTTTTAAATTTTTAATATGTGCTGCTGATATATAAAAATACATTGCTTTTCATTTATTAGTCATGTATCTTTTGACTTAGTACATCAACTTATTAATTTCCATAGTCTGTTAGTAAATCCATAGAGATTTTCTATATACAATAATATATCATATGATAATAGAGTTTTTATTTCTTCCTTGATATCTTTATGGATTTTATGCATCTTCCTTTTTGCAATATTGAGAACATCTAGTATTGTTTTATACAGAATGCTTTGTTCCTGATCCCAGGGAAATTGTTAAATCTTTTAGTACTAAACACAATGTTAGCTGTAAGTTTTACAAAGAAGATTCATCATTGAATTAATGAGATTCCTCACTTACCTGCTTTGCAGAAACTTTTAAATCATAATTGATAATGAATTTTGCCAGAAGTTTCTTTCTGCATTTATTAAAAATACAATAAGTTTTTTTTTCTTTTTCATGATGAGAAATGACTGTTAGATTGGTTTATTTTCAAGAAGGCCTTACTGAAGTAATTCCTGCTTTAACATAACGTTTATCCATTTTACAGATCATCAGATTTTACCTGGTAATATTTTTTGAAGATTTGGCATTTTAATGTATGAGAAATAATGGCTTATAATGTTATAGTTTTAATTCTTTGTCACAATTTAGTTTTAGGGTTATACTGGCTTCATAAAATTATTCACACAGTGTCTCTCTGCACATATGTGCATGTACGTGTGTATTGATATTCAGAAACTTTGATATCCAGTAACAATTAGAAAAACCAGTTTCAAGATCTTGGTTCTTATATTCCATTCAAAAGCAGGACTCCTTTTGAAGAACATTGACTTGAAGACTGAAGCATGTCGGGAAATGTATTATCTGTGTAGAAAAAAAATAAGTGCTCAGAAAATGATGGGACTTGTCAAAAGGACAGCAACTAAATATGGGAAAATTTAAAAGCAAAATAAATAAGACTAGTAACAAAAATATCAGTGCACAGATATCTTCATTTCCTTCTCATCACCTTGTTAATGAAGGAGGGCTTTCTGTTCAAGTGTAAAGACGTTGACAAACACAGTACCTGACATGGGACACTTGAAATTGACAGATGAGTTAAATTACATCACTCACAGCTTTTTGAGAGTAGGCCACCATGCAGCACCCATGGCCATGTGGGTGTTGTATGTTTTATACTTTGGAGCAGGGGGTACTACCAGCAGCTACAGGATGCAGGTTTTGTAGTAGAAGAGGATGGAGTGTCCTCTAATGCTTATGGAAAGGTGTGATGGCTCATTTGAGTTGTTACAGGACTAGAAAAGTCTGAAACCTGAACTCATGGCTAAAAGTGAAACAGGAAACATTTTTAAACTGGATAGCAACAAAATAAAACACCTCAAAATTGAATAATGCAGCTAAAATAGTTCTGAAAGTATTACAGCCTTAGGTGATTGCTTTATTAAAAAAAAAAAGAAATCTCTAAAATCACTAACCTATGTTCTGCATTTAGAAGCTAGAATAATAAAGCAAGTGAATCTAGGCATATGTGCTTATTACATTGTTTATATATATTTATATACATTTATATATATTTAATATATATTTATATATATTTTTTAATGTGTGTGAATTTTGTATTTCTCTGTATTGAGATCCCTAAGAGCATGATACCCCTAAGGGCAAAAATGTTCCCCTCTCATTATCATTATTTCCCTCTCATTATTAATCATTGTATTTACTTAGTTGTTCAATTTTAAAATATAAATAAAAAATTTTAAACTGTCAAATCATAGCACTGTGAAAAAATTTACTTACTGAAGTATAACACTTGGGTTTTTTTCTAATATTTTAGCATGAGGATATATACTCAAAATGTTATATTTTAATTACTTAGGTTGCTTTTTATGACTCAGTATGCATATGTAATTGGTTCTTTTACTTATTACTCAATATGAATATGTAATTGAACTGAAAAGATGGCCTATTTTTCTCCCCCCTTATTTGTTGTTTTTAGTATGTGAAGCATTAGCATGATTCTACTCTATAATCATTATGTTGTCATTAGATGTGTTGGATTTTTAAGCTATAACTCATATATGACCAGTATCTCCTGCTTGGGTTTATTCCTTCTTTCCCTTTAATGCAAACCAGAATTGTCCTGATACTTGGGTGCTCTGCTGCTTCATATATTGGAGGTGACTTGCCTACTCCAGAGAATAGCACCTCTGCCAATACATAGAGAATGTGAAATACATTATTTAATTAGTCTTTCAGTTTTATTCATGCCTACAAATTTTAGGATTATGCTGCAAGATAGAATTTTTTTTCTTTTTGGTAAATTTAATGTTCAAGAGAGAAAGATTTCATAATATGGCAATAAAATGTCATTATTTAAAGTTACTACCTATTTTTCATGACAGTAAGTTCAAGTTAGTCTGTAATACATACATTTGAATTTGCATTTTTTCCTCAAGGTTAAACATTTTTTAAAAGTTGTAACTGTTTACTTTAAATTTATAATATTTTTAAGTATAACTACAAATTGAGTCCTTAACCCAGGGTTTTCCTACAAAGGTAAGCATGTATGCCTTGCTGACCTCTCAAAATTCAAAACAAAACCATGCCTCCTTGTAAAGTCCAAAGATTTTTCTAAAGTCAAAGTATAGCTTTTATGGATCTGGGCTTTTTTATTTTCTTGGATTTACAGGATGCTGGAAATGTTATTAGGTCTATCCATTTTCTAAGGTCTTCTTTAATTTCTTTATTTAGCATTCTGTAGTTTTCTTTGTCTTTCACCTCTTTCGTTAAGTTGATTCTCAAAGTTTTTTTTTTTTGAGGTTATTGTAAATGGGGTAGTTTTCTTTGTTTCCCTTTCAGAGGATTTGTCACAATATACAGAAATGCCTTTGATTTATGGGTGTTGATTTGATATCCTGTTACTCTGCTGAATTCGTTTATTAGTTCTAGAAGTTTTCTGGTGGATTTTTTTTTTTTTGGTCTTCTAGGTATAGAATATTATGGTCAGCAAATAATGCTAATTTGAGTTCTTCTTTTCCTATCTGTATCCCTTTAATTTCTTTTGTCTGTGTAATTGCTCTGGCTAGTTCTTCAAGAACTATGTTAAATAGAAGTGGTGAAAGAGGGCATTCTATCTTGTTCCAGTATTTAGAGGGAATGCTTTCAATTTTTTTTTCCATTTAAAATTATATTGGCCTGAGGCCTAGCGTAGATAGCTTTTAAAATGATAAGATATGCTCCTGTGGTCCCAATTTTTTTCTAGTGTTTTGAACAATGAAGGGGTGCTGTATTTTGTGGAATGCTTTTTCTGTATGAATTGAGATGATCATATGATTCTTATCTTTAAGTCTATTGATGTGATGAATTGCATTTATTGATTTCGATATGTTGGACCAACCTTGCATCCCTGGAATGAATTCCACTGGATCATGGTAAACTATCTTTTAGATATGTTTCTGTATTCAATTTGCCAGCATTTTATTGAGAATTTTTGCATCTATGTTTATTAGAGATATTGGTCTGAAGCTTTCTTTTTTTTGATGTGTCTTTGCCTGGTTTTGGAATCAGGGTGGTATTGTGATATTATGCCTGTTTAGGAGACTCACAATGGTGAATGAGAAAAGGTCACTTTCCTGGTTGCTCCACAGTGTGAAAGGGCAAAAGAACTGAACACACACTTTAAAGAAGAAGAAATATTAATGGTCAATACATATATGAAAAAAATATTCAAAATTCCTAACAATTCAAGAAATGCAAATTAAAACTACATGAGATTTCATTTTACTCCATTCAGAATGGCAATTATCAAGAATACAAGTAACAAAAAATGTAGGCAAGGATATGGGGGGGGGGAATGCTCATTTATACATTGCTAGTGGGACAGCAAACTGGTGCAACCTCTATGGAAGGCAGAATTATTATCATCAAAATGACCAAACTACAAAAAGCACTACACAGATTTAATGCAATTCCAATCAAAATCCCAATGACATTCCTTATAGAAATAGAAAAAGCAGTCATGAAATTCATCTGGAAAAATAAAGAGACACAGAATAGCTACAGTAGTCCTAATCAAGAAGAGTTAATCAGTATAACAGATTTTAAACTATACTACAGATGAATAGTAACCAAAACAGCATTGTATTGGCACCAAAATAGACTGGTAGACCAATGGTACAGAATAGAGGACACAGAGACAAACCCACATAATTACAGTTATCTCATATTAAACAAAGGCACCAAAAACATACATTAGAGAAAAGATACCCTTTTCAACAAATGGTGCTGGGAAAACTGGAAAGCCATATGCAACAAAATGAAACTGAACCCCTATCTCTCACCATGCACAAAACTCAACTCAAAGTGGATCAAGGACTTAGGAATTAAACCAGACACACTTTGTCTAATAAAAGAAAAAGTAGGCCCAAATCTGCATTTTAGCCCACGACCCGTGCAGGCTTCATGAATGAAGGTTCGAGTTGTGAAAAACCGCTAGGGAGTTTTGAATTAAAGAGACAAGACTCTAATTACCTTTAAACCAGCTCAAGGATGGCTCCTCCTAGCCTATTGTGGTATCGAGGTTTACTGAAGAGGCTATTGAGAGAGAGAGAACACTCCAGGGAGTGGACTTTTATTGGGAACAAAAAATTCTGGGGAAAATCCCATCCAATGAAGATTAAGGGGGGCAGCATCCCAAGGTCAGGGGCGATGATTGGGTCTTTGGGGTAGTGGCCAGACATGCCTCTGCACGGGACAAGCCCTCGGACCTGGAGAAGGGTGGGGAAGGCTCTGACACAGCTGTGTCTAAGCACCTCTCACCCAGCCAGGGAGGTAACTCAAATCACGTTCGAGGATGGCCTCCCACACTGCAGCATCATGTTGGATTAGGCCCCAACTCCCTTAATAAGCCTTCTATAGTGCAGGAATTAAAATCAAGAATCAATATATGGAATGGATTTAAACTAAAAAGCTTCTTCTCAACAAAAGAAATAATCAGTGAGGTAAATAGAGAGCCTACATTTTGGGAGCAAGTTTTTACCACACACATATCAGATAGAGCACTAATCTCTTGAATATATAAAGAACTCAAAAATCTTAACTCCAAAAAAAAAAAATCCCAATCAATAAATGGGCCAAGGAACCGAACAAACACTTCTCAGATGATGATATTCAAGCAATCAACAAATATATGAAAAAATATTCAACATCACTAGCAATTAGAGAAATGCAAATCAAAACCACTCTAAGATTTCATCTCACTCCAGTCAGAATGGCAGCTACTAAGAATTCAAACAATAAGTGTCAGTGAAGATGTGGGGGAAAAGGTACACTCATACACTGCTGGTGGGACTGCAAATTGATGCAGCCAATATGGAAAGCAGTATGGAGATTTCTTGGAAAATTGGGAATAAAACCACTATTTGACCAGGCTATCCCACTCCTTGGTATATACCCAAAGGATTTAAAAACAGCATACAACAGAGACACAGCCACATCGATGTTTATAGCAGCACAATTCACAATGGCTAAACTGTGGAACCAATCTAGATGTCCTTCAGTAGATGAATGGATTAAGAAACTGTGGGGTTTTTTAATACAATTGAATATTATTCAACATTAAAAGAGAAGAAAATCATAGCATTTGCAGGTAAACGGATGAAACTGGAGAATATGATGCTAAGTGAAGTAAGCCAATCCCAAAAAAAACAAATGCCAAATGTTTTCTCTGATATAACTATGCTGATTCATAATAAGGTTGGGGTGGGGAGTATGGAGGTATAGACAAACTCTATATAGGGTAAAGGGGAGGGAGGGGATGGGAAGGGACATAAATGTAGGAAAGATAGTGGAATGAGATAGACATCATTACCCTAAGTACATTTATGAAGACACGAATAGTGTGACTCTATTTTGTACACAACCAGAGATATTAAAAATTGTGCTCTATATGATAATATGAATTATAATGCATTCTGCCTCATATATAACAAATTAGAATTTTTAAAAAATGAGATGAAGTACTATAAATATTTTTGAGTGCTAACTAGAAAAGAAGGGGAAATTTCAAAGAGTCAAAAAAAATGAATTAAAATCAAATACAATTTTGGCTATTACTATAGTTACTGAGTCCTAGCAAAATAAAGGAGGAAATTAGTTTCATTTTCCTAAAAGCCAAAATTTTAAAGCTCATATGGATAGAGGAGCCTCATGCCTGTATGAAATGTGGAGATTGAAAAAAGTACACACTATGAAAGACTAGAGAAATTCAGGAAAACCCATCCCCTGGCACAGGGAAATGATAATTATTTTGGAATAAGATATGTTTCATAAAGAATTAGGATAATGCACATCTAGACAACAGCTCTAGATGAACAAAAATTGTCTTCTGAGTTTATACCTGTAGTTATGTATCTTCCATAGATTGAACGTTGAATTTACACTACTTAACTTTTCCAGGAATCTAAAGCAAATAGCTTAATATTATAAATCATTTAAGAAGGAAATAAGACCTTTTTGGTCCATTACAAGCAGTTGTGAAACCACTTTGAGCAATCCTGACTCCAAACCAAGCTGTGTATTCCACCACAGTAAAACTGATAGAAAATAAACATTAAAACAATTTTTTAAAAATCTACAAATGAAGACACAATACTTCATGACTCATATAAAATCAGTTATAGAATAATGAGTCCATGTATCATTCAGGGTCCCAGAAGAAGTCAGATGACACTTTCAAGTTTAAGCAACTTGTGTAGAAGGCTTTTCATGAACAGGTGGCTGAACAGGAGTAGGGCACAGGTAGAAGAGGAGCAGCTATCTTTTCCTTCAGCTATGGAGCTGAATTCTGACAAGAGGCTGAGAAGGGGAGATTACTGGAAATTGTAGTAGGAAGAAGCATTTTCAATATGATTTCCATAGATGTCATATGCCATTTTTTACAAGAATTTAAACCAATTTGTAACCAGGTGTGCAGGGGAATAAATACCCTGATCTTCTTCCTCTGTCTCTGCCTTTGTAGTCAAACCCACTGGTTAAACTCAAACAGAAATCAGAATAAAAATGGGAAAGCTTCGTGCAATTCATGTTTCAGTCTCAAAAAGTAGAGAACACAGTGAAGTAGATAATTGATCTGTAAGGGAAATGGAAGACATGTACATAGAAATGACTTTCAAAGAAATTTGAATCATAGAAGAAATTTATAGAGTCTAAAACTGTAATACACTTAAAATTATTATATAATGTGTATATCACAAAAGTCATTTGGAAAGCTACAGGCCTGACTAGTTTAGATAAGTGCAAAAGAGTAGAATGAATCATGCAACTATTCCTTGGTATCAATGCAAGAAGGAACCCAAACCTACTCCAGAAATTTAATGAGGCTTATGTGGAAATGTGATAATGTATAGAGATGACACCAAAGACAGTGGAAGCAGGGACAATTTAATCAATGATAATGAAATAAACTCATCCTTACCCCAAAAAATGAAATTAAACCTATATCCAAATATGTGAAAATGAAATAGTTCAATAAGAATATACATAAGAAAGCCAAAACTTTATAAATATAGAACACAATCACTAAGACCCCATAAGAATTTTTTCAACAATACACAAAGTTCTGAGCATAAATAAAATATAATTATATTCAGATACACTAAAATTAAGAGCTTTTCATGAAAAGACATCATAAAGCAAATATATAAGCCACAACCTGGGAAAAGAAATTTACAGCATATATAAAGAAGATTCAGCATCCGGCATATATAAGCCACTCCTACAAACCAAATAGGAAAAAATGTCTAATATCACAGAAGAGAGTACTCATGGAGGTGGGGAAAAAACACACTCATTTACACAGATGTTCTCTTGAAACTGTGTACTACATCAAACCCCACTTCTCCCCAGATCTTCCCTATGTGCCATCGTTTTCTATTTAGTTGCTGCCAACTCCATCTTTACAATTACCCAGATCATGGGAGTCATCTTGACCCCTTTGGTTTGCACACTGCAGGTTTGACCTACTAACACATCCTGTCTGCTCTCACTTCACAAGACATCCCTGGAGTGCACGAGGCTCCAGGTCTGGGCCCCAGCACCATGGAGAGGAAAAAACAACCAATAATGGAAGGTAACTAGCCTCCTATCTCCTCATCACTTTCTGGCTCTGCCCTGCTCCAAGAAGTTACCATCTTGCCTCATCTACCTTTACCGATGTCTATGCCTTCATTCTTACCCCTTCAGTCCTCTTTTAACACACCAGCCAAGTAATGCTTTCTAACATGTGTCATTCAGAGCATGTCACTGTTCTGCTCAGACCTCAAAAGAGATTCTCATCTCTTTCAAAGGAAAAAAGCAACATTTTTCTAATGCTCTTCTTGATCCATTCCCCCATTACAAATCAGATCTATTTTCCTGCTCCTATCTGTCTTGTCACATTCCAGTCATAAAGATCATTTTTGCTCCTCTAAAACATATCAGATACAATACTATGTCAGGACTTTGCCCTCAGCCTGAAATTGCCATATTTCATTATCCATGAAGTATCATCTCCTGTGTACCTTCAGATATTTTCTGAGACACAGTGCCTGAGATTTGAATGCCTCCATTCACAAAACTTCTAGCATCTTTTCTAATTTACCTTTTTTTTATTTACTTATTTCCCTTGTTTGTTTTGTTTTGTTTTGTTTTGGAGGAGTGGGTCAGGGGGGTCGGATGAACCCGGGGGGGCGGGGTTAACCATTGAGGCACATTCTCAGCCCTTTTTATTTTTTACTTTGAGACAGGGTCTCTGCTAAGTTGCTTATGGCCTCACTAAATTGTTGCGACTGGCATTGAACTTGTAATCCTCTGGCCTCAGCCTCTAGAGTCACTGGAATTACACCATACCTGGCCATGGCCTTGTGTTTGTCTTACTAGAATATAAACTTTATGAAGGTGTGGTTGTTTTCTGATTTGTACAGAGCTGTGCCCTCATTATGCTGAATAACACCTGATCTTGGGAAATGAAGTTGAGAAAAATGTTCTTAAATCAGAATAAACAAATATTTGAAAACTACAAGATAAACCTCGAGAAAATGAGATTCTAAAATGATGCAAATAAGAGAGTTCCTAACAAATAAACAGAAGAAATTTAGGGGAAGAAAACTTCAAACCCAACACAAAATGTTTCCCTAAATTAAAGAATATAATTTCCTTATTGAAACTACTAGCTATCCAGGAAAAATCATATTTAAAATTCTCAAATCATGTCATAGCAGGTGAAATTTTAAAATACAACAATTATGGGGGGGGACCTCTAAAGCCCACAGAAAGGAAAATAATTAAAAAATAAAACAGGTCACATTCAAAGCATCAGGAATGAGAGGGCATCAAGTCTGAGTTCCAAAAGCAAATGATTTAATAGCTAGTACTCTTAATACCCAGGCACAGACATAAAAAGAGATATTTTAAGGCATACATATTATGCAATAAAATGTTAATATAGCATGTCTCAGGAAGCATGCTATTTTCAGGAAGACCTCTGGAGACACTGACCCTTGGGAAGATTCTTGGGAACTAGGTCCCTGGCATGTAACCTACTTCATATTGATAAGATGGCAATGGGTCCCAATACACTAGCCCTCTAATTTTGAAAGAAAAATGTAATTTATGTTGACCCCCATTTTTCTTGGGAGAGTCCTGTGAGCTAGCACTTGGAAAGTCTGCTCCTGGGCATCTGTGCCTGTTATCTCCTTTCCCTTCCTGTAGTGTGTCCTCCAGCTGGGCAAACAGTGGCTCTGAGGACAATGGCCTCCAAATCCTGCAAGTCCTTTCAGTGAATCACTCAACAAATGTGTAGGCATGACACACAGCGCCTCCCTGGACCTGTGGTCTCAACACTTATACCCAAACATTCTTCCTTAGGGGTCTCCCAACAGACATTCCTCACCTAAATAGGTACAATTTTCTATCTTTATTATTTTTACTTTCTTTTATTTGTTCTTTTTTTTTTTTGGTATACATGACAGTAGAATGTATTTTGACATATAATACACACATGGAGCACAACCCATTCCAATTAGGATCCCATTCTTGTGGTTGTACATGATGTGGAGTTACACTGGTTGTATATATGAGCATAGGAAAGTTAAGTCCAATTCATTCTACTACCTTTTCTATTTTCATCCTCCCTCCCTCACTTCATTCACCTTTATCTTATCCAATGAACTTCTATTCTTCTCCTCCCCACCCACACTTGCTAGCATCCACATATCAGAGAGAACATTCATCCTTTTGTTTTTTTGGTGACTGGCTTATTTCACTTAGCATGATATTCTTCAGTTCCATCTGTTTACTGGAAAGTGCCATAAATTCATTATTCTTTAAGGCTGAGTAATATTTCATTGTGTATATATACCACAATTTCTTTATCCATTCATCTGTTGAAGGGCACCTAGGTTGGTTCCATAGCTTAACAATTGTGAATTGAGCTGCCATAAACATTGATGTGGCTGCCTTACTGTAGTATGCTCATTTAAGTCTTTTGAGTATAAACCAAGGAATAGGATAATTGGATTAAAAGGAAGATTCATTCTAAATTTTCTGAGGAATCTTCATACTGCTTTCCATAGAGGCTGCACCAGTTTGCTTTTCCACTAGCAATGTGTGAGTGAATCTTTTCTTTCCATATCCTTGCCAACATTTTTTGTTACTTGTGTTCTTGATAATTGCCATTCTGACTGGAGTAAGATGAAATTTCAATATAGTTTTAATTTGCATTTCTCAAATTGTTAGAAATTTTGAACATGTTTTTTTATATATGTTTTGACCATTCATATTTCTTCTTCTGTGAAGTTCATGTTCAGTTCTTTTGCCCTTTCACACTGCGGAGCAACCAGGAAAGTGACCTTCTCTCATTCACCACTGTGAGTCTCCTAAACAGGCATAATTTTCAAGAAAATGGAAGGACCTAGACCTGAAGCAAAAGTCTATTCAGAGGGAATAGACTGAGAAAATGTCTGCCATGTGATATAAATAAGAATATGAAAACTACAAACAGGGTCTTGGGTAAAATGCACTCTTAGTAAGCAAAACAACAGAGACTCCATGGGGTACTCTCCAAGTGAAGTTGAAAAAAACAGAATAAAATTACCCATTATAATAATGTCTTTTCCTTAAGTCACATACAAACTCATTAAACAAATAAAAATGTAACAAGAAGTAACTTACAGAAAAAATGGCAAGTCCCAGCAATGTGTAATATTCAGATACCCATGATGATCTAGATCCTGAATATTGACCTACCCAAGATGATGATGTAAACCAATTAGAAGATGGTTGAATATGCATTTGAGAAAGGCAGGTGGTATGGATTACATACATAATGTCTTGGGCACAGTATGAGGGCCTCATTTCTCCCTCATCAATAGCTTTAAGAATGCATAATGAAACTTAAAAGAGAAACATAAGATATGAAGAAAAATTAGAAATGTGAGGGTAAATACTAAAAATAAAAGCTAAAATATGATTTCTTCATAGCAGAAATGGGAAGTGAAAATATGCCAAATGTAGCACTAGTTTTATTTCATTAGCAGATGTGTAAAATTACTCGACCCTAAAATCAGCATATACATAATTTGGAAAAAAAATTAAATATTATGAAGAATAAAGAATACATTCAATAAAATTACTTGGAGTATGCATAGTGCATATTTGGGGGAAAAGTCTGAATAAAAATTAATTGGAAAGTTTTATCATCAGAGGTTTTGTCACTAAAAAATATTTTGTTAGTAGAAGCATAAAAGCAGCCAGGTACAGTGGCACATGCTTGTAATCACAGCAATTAGGGAGGCTGAGGCATGAAGATCACAAGTTCAAGGTGAGCCTCAGCAAGTTAACAAAACCCTGCATCAAATAGTAAGAGGTAAAAAGGACTGGGGGATGTAACTTAGTGATAAAGCACTCCTGGGGTCAATTCCCAGTACCAAAAAAAAAAAAGAAAAGAAGAAAAGAAAAGAACCAGAATGTTGATACCTTTATGTAGACAGTTGAGGGATAACTTTAGTCAGAATCTGTGTTGGAAATGTATGGAAATGGTTCAGGATAAGCCTCAGTGAATTGACACAAAGATCACACAAAAAATATAAAGATCTGAGAGTTAATAGAGATTTATAGTCAAGAATTTTATCAGGTTTTAGTTAGCAAATTTTTTTCTTTGTAGACTTATTGTAAAAAATTGAAGGAAATCATGTGCTTGAAGCACTGCCATTAGTATTATATAATTAATCATAGACATAATTTTATAGTACTAATATACATAAAGAATATTGTATTTGTTAGTTTTTCATTACTATAATGAAATATATAAGACAGTGTCACTTAAAAGAGATTTATTCAGCCCATAGGTTTGGAGACTGAAAATCCAAATAGCACAACACAGGGTCTGGTAACACAGGGCCCTCCTGCCTACATCCCCTCATTGCAAATACACTAAAGCGTGTGCAAGAAGAAGAGATCGAGTGGCCAGTCAGACGCCCAGGAAGCTGGGGAATGACCAGACTTGTATTTTATAACAATTTGGCTGTAAAAACTACCTGAATCTTTGAATCCCATGAGAACTAGCTGAATCCCTTCCAAGGACAAGCTCCCAAAGACCTGAGGACCTCAACCATGACCCACCTGTTAAAGGTTTCACCACCTCCTACACTGCCCCACTGAAAATCCATATCCAAAACATTCCAAATATTAATCATTTAATTAAAAAGCTTTTTTATGCATATAGTGATGAAAACATCAATAAAAACCTACATGAGACTCTGTCCAATTTATATTATTTAAGTGACTCTTTCTTAGTTTTCCTCTGAAGTCCAGGTGTAATTTTTGATTAAATAGGCTGAATGTTGGAAACTCTACATTTCCTGTCTTCTTACTACAGTATCCATGGTGCAGAATAATGAGCTCTAGATTTGGGGAACTCAAGAAAAGGGTCTAAATTTTTGCTGTATCCCTGGTAGAATTTTGATTCAAAGAAATCCAAGTAAACTATTTGGGAGTTCATTTCTTAAACTTTCAAAAAGGAAACAAAATCCTGCATTCCAGAGTTGTCAAAGAGTTAAGTAGAAACAAGGTGGAATTCCAAGTTGTGAAGATGCCCTTTTTCCATTGTATGAATTCTTTGGATCATAGAAAAAAAATGCTTCGAATGAATTATTTTTATCAAATTCTCAAATATAAAATTCGCAAGTGTAAAAAAGGTGGAATTAATTAAAAAATAATGAGCTGAATTTAATGAGAACCATACTACTTCTGCACTGTAAAATTATTTTCCTAAACTAAAAGTTCCTCTTCAGCCTATATTTACAACTGTTCAGCTATTTCTAAAGTAAAAGTCATTTCAACTTCATGGTTTCTTTCAGTTGCTTTCAGAAAGTCTCAGAAAACCAAAACTGCATGCTGCATTCAAGAGCAAAAGAGTGGATTCATTTCCCGTTTTATTTTATTATTTTTTCTAAGGATATTCAAGAGAAGATTATTATTTTATCCAGAAACAGTATCCTGGGCTAACGGTGATTGAAAGGATCTTTTCTTGGGTCATACCCAACACTTAGAGGTCTTAATTTCTTCTGTTCAGTCTGAATTATTTTTGGCTAAAAGTAACATTTTATGCATGCCTGCTCTCCAGTTCCCCTTCCCTGGCTCTCAGCATTCGCATGGCCTCCTGAGCAATTGCCGAAGTAAATTCCCATTAGCTTGGCACTTCTCAACCCAGGAGGCCATACTTTCATCTGTAAACTTGATCATCTCATTAAGTGCTCTTTCTTCCAGAGCTTTTATATTAAAAGATTGTTAAATAAGTCTGCAGAGTCCTAGCACTGATCTCTGGGGAATAGTGCTCTTTAATAACTCAAAAGTTAGAAAAAGCAAAAATTTTTTTCTAAACTTTTTCTCATCCTTTAGAGCTAGTTGCAACTAAATGGCCAAATGCTTTTCCCAATTTCATAACTGTGTTTATAATGTGCATTTACAGTGAACATTGAAACCTCAGCCAAAAAAAAGATTGTCATATCCATCTAAAAACAAAAGACGATCTACAGGTGTCACAGCCATACTCCATAGGAGCAATTGTCAGTGCAAGAGAAATATGTACTACATCTTAGATCCAAAGAGCTACTCCATGGAGTCACACTAATGGTGTAAGATCCCCAAAGTCTATTTCTTCATCTATAAAATACTTGATAACAATTGCAACCATTTGAATATGTCCCTTACAGAATTCAGGAGCTGAAATTTAACACACAAGCTGATAGTGTTAAGAAGCAGGTCCTTTAAGAGGTGATTCTCTCACAAGGGTATCTCCCTCATAAACAGGACCAAGGTCCTTATAAGAGACACTTCATGTAGTATTAGTTTTTCTTGACCTTCCACCCTTCCATCCTGAGAGGATACAGTGTCCCTTCTCTTTGGACGTTGCAACTGTCACCAGAAAAGTGATGTTAACATGACATGACTTAGAATTGCCAGCCTCAGAATTGTGAGAAGTGAATTTCTGCTCTTGAAAAATTACCCAGACTTATGTATTTTGTTATAGCAGCACAAATAGAGTAAGACACCTAATTCAAAGATAATTATAAGGATGAAGATATACCAGCCTAGTACTTGTTAGGTTCTCAATAACTGTGTATTAAGGAAATAAATAAATGAAACAATGGTGTGCAAGTGACAAGGACAAAGAACCACTGTGCCAATCTGATCCATAAAAGCACAGGTATGCTTCTCTTGCTCATTAGTCCATATAAGCACGTAGATAGGATTACTTCTCTTGAATATGTTCTTGCACAAAAGAAAATAGATGAATAGACAGAACCTTAGAAAAGAAACCTATGTCAACATTTCTCTTAGCAGAATCTGTTGCTGCAAAGGTTCCAACCCACAGTCCTATGAGCACTAGTTGAGTGATTTCGATGTCGATGTTCACTTGGAAATGCATTTGTTACTATGGAAACAATATGATCTTTGGAAAAGAAAAGGTCTAATAGTACCCATAAGTGCACTGCACATTGCAAATGTACATCATGTCTCTAAATAACTTACATGGGTACAAAATCATATGGAGAAGTCTTAGGATACTGCATCACGAACATATATGAGTAGAAGCGTTAATAGATTAGTAAACAACTGGAAATTGCAGAGTTCAATTCAAATGTCACCTTGATTTTGAGGCACTTCTTCATATCATCAATCAGAAATAATCACTCTGTCTTTGGTGATATTATTAACCCATAGAGAAAAATTCAAGCCTATCATCAATTGGAGCCATATGTAGTTTCCCTAATACATTGCTAGGAGTCAAGGTTTCCAATTAATTGGTATATCTTTTCTATGTTCTACAATGCTCTTAATGAAAAATTGAGACATATATTTAATTTGTTTTACTTGAATTTTAGTAGGTGCATAACAATTTTAATGCTATCGTTAATTTTGTTCCTATAAAGTATTTTTTTTAGTATTTATTGTTAGATGTAGATGGACACAACACAATGCCTTTTATTTTTATGTGGTGCTGAGGATCTAACCTGGGTCCCGCCCGTGCTATGCGAGCGCTATACTGCTGAGCCACAATCCCAGCCATCCTATAAAGTATTTGTTTCACTCAGTGCATCAAAGTTCATTGGGTTGTCTTTAGTTCATTTTTTTACATTGCACATTTCTTTTTTAAATATCAGATTTATTGAAACATAATTTACATACACAAAATTCACTCTTTTTGAGATGTATCATTCTAGAAATTTTGACAAGTGCATCTCTCTCTCTCTCTCTCTCTCTCTCTCTGTCTCACGCGCGCGCACACACACACACACACACACACACAATTTTCCTTGTGTCCCTTCATGGTCAATTTCCTGAACCCAACACAAACACCTGACTTCTTCTATTTTTATCTCTGTAACTTTCCATGTCAAGAAGGTCATATAAACAAAAGTATATAGTATGTAGTCTTTTCTGCTAGGCTTCCTTGACTTGCAATAATGCTTTTAAAATTATACATGTTATTATCCAGATAAATAGTTTCTATTTTTTTATACTCGCTCATATTCTATAGCATGATGCAATACAATTTTTGTATGTTCACCAGCTAACATTGTTGGATTTAGAGTCATTATAAATAAAACTTCAATAAAAATTCAGATACAGAACTTTGTAGTCATGTTTTCATATCTGTTAACTAAATACCTATCTGAGGAATTGCCAAACCACTAAAAAAAGGAACATTGAACTTTAAAAAAACCTAAAAATCCATTTTCCAAAGGGTTTGTCCCATTTTACATTTCCAGCATCAATGTGAGTCCTGGATGTTCCACACAGAATATTAATACTAGGCACTACATGTTAGTGTTATATATTTTAGGTACTAGGTTCTACTAACACAATAATATTGTGACTTTCATATACATTTTCCTGCTGAACACTAATGCTAAACATCTTTTCAAATGCTTACATGTACCCATATTTGTTTTATGAAAAAATGTATTCTTGAATCTTTAATACAAACTTTTATGGATGTTTTTGTTTCTCAACTTCTGATTTGTGGAAATCCTTACAAATTCTGCATAGAAGTATTTGATAAGATGTTGTTTGTTTTACAAAATTTTACCTATGTCACAGTGGCTTGTTTAATTATAACATTTACACTACTGTTTAATGAATAGAAATTTAAAAATTTGTTAAAGTTCTATTGTTACTTTGTCGTATGTCTTATGATTTTGTCTTGTTAAAAAATTTTGCTTAGTTCAATATCACAATTTTTCCTTCAGTACGTTCTTTGAGACATTTTATAGTTTTTGTTTTTTCTTTATGTTAATGATCATTTTTAATGGATATAAGTCAGTTTTATTAGCATAATGATATTAAATTGTACCAGTATTTGTTGAAAAAACTGTGAATTTTCACTTAATTTGGTAAAAAATCAAATAACTATACATGTACCATTTTCTGAACTCTATTAGATTAATCTGTTTGTCTATATTTTTCCAACAACATATTTTTATAATTGCTATAGTTCCATATTAAGCCTTAAATTCAGGTGTTGTGAATCTTCCATTTGTGTTTTTATTTTTCAAAATTACTTACTTTTTTTGGTCCTTTTAATTAATATATGAACTTTAGAAACAGTTTTTCTGTCTTTGCAAAAAAAAAAAAAAATGACTACAATTTTAATTGTCCCTGCATTTAAATGGCAAACAGTGCTGAAATGATTACTATCACAATAATAGGCAATCTTTTGATCCATGAATATGGTATATGTACTCATTTATTTGTTTCTTCTTTATCTCACAAGTATTTTCTTGTTCTTAGTATGCAATTCTTGCACATATAATGTTAGATTTGTCCTTCAAAATTTCATTATTTTGATGCTGTTTTAGATTTAATTTCCACTTCTTCATTTCCAGTTGCTTGATTGTTGGATGTTGACTTTACATCCTGAGACTATAATAAAATTGCATATAAATTCTAAATCTTTATTTCCAAATTATCTATGTAGAAATTTATATGCAAATTTCTATGTAGAAACCATGGAGTCAGTAAACAAGCTCAGTTTCATTTCTTCTTTTACAATTTGTATGTCTTTTTTTTTAAGTTTTGCTCTGTTGTTTCAATTTTCTTATTTTTTTTATTGGTTGTTCAAAACATTGCAAAGATTGCAGAATCACATTGGTTACACATCCACATTTTTACATAATGCCATATTAGTAACTGTTGTATTCTGCTACCTTTCCTATCCTCTACTATCCCCCTCCCCTCCCCTCCCATCTTCTCTCTCTACCCCATCTACTGTAATTCATTTCTCTCCTTGTTTATTTTCCCATTCCCCTCACAAACTCTTATATGTAATTTTGTAAAACAATGAAGGTCTCCTTCCATTTCCATGCAATTTCCCTTTTCTCTCCCTTTCCCTCCCACCACATGTCTCTGTTTAATGTTAATCTTTTCCTACTGCTCTTCCTCCCTGCTCTGTTCTTAGTTGCTCTCATTATATCAAAGAAGACATTTGGCATTTGTTTTTTAGGAATTGGCTAGCTTCACTTAGCATAATCTGCTCTAATACCATTCATTTCCCTGCAAATTCCATGATTTTGTCATTTTTTAGTGCTGCGTAGTACTCCATTGTGTATAAATGCCACATTTTTTTATCCATTCATCTATTAAAGGGCATCTGGGTTGGTTCCACAGTCTATCTATTGTGAATTGTGCTGCTATGAACATCGATGTGGCAGTATCCTTGTAATACGCTCTTTTAAGGTCTTCAGGGAATAGTCCTAGAAGGGCAATAGCTGGGTCAAATGGTGGTTCCATTCCCAGCTTTCCCAGGAATCTCCATACTGCTTTCCAAAC
Organism: Spermophilus citellus; assembly: GCF_964194105.1. Lineage (NCBI taxonomy): Eukaryota > Metazoa > Chordata > Mammalia > Rodentia > Sciuridae > Spermophilus > Spermophilus citellus. The sequence continues at coordinate 21,263,749 of NC_138189.1, read as the reverse complement.
TGGCCGCACCAATTTGCAGTCCCACCAGCAATGTACAAGTGTACCCTTTTCCCCACATCCTCGCCAGCACTTGTTGTTTGACTTCATAATGGCTGCCAATCTTACTGGAGTGAGATGGTATCTTAGAGTGGTTTTGATTTGCATTTCTCTGACTGCTAGAGATGGTGAGCATTTTTTCACGTACTTGTTGATTGATCGTATGTCCTCCTCTGAGAAGTGTCTGTTCAGGTCCTTGGCCCATTTGTTGATTGGGTTATTTGTTTTCTTATTGTTTAATTTTTTGAGTTCTTTGTATACTCTGGATATTAGGGATCTATCTGAAGTGTGAGGAGTAAAAATTTGTTCCCATGATGTAGGCTCCCTGTTTACCTCTCTTATTGTTTCTCTTGCTGAGGAAAAAAAAAAACTTTTTAGTTTAAGTAAGTCCCATTTGTTGATTCTTGTTATTAACTCTTGTGCTATGGGTATCCTATTAAGGAATTTGGAGCCCGACCCCACAATATGTAGATCAGAGCCAACCTTTTCTTCTATCAGACACATAGTCTCTGATTTGATATCAAGGTCCTTGATCTACTTTGAGTTAACTTTTGTGCATGGCGAGAGAAGGGGATTCAATTTCATTTTGTTGCATATGGATTTCCAGTTTTCCCAGCACCATTTGTTGAAGATGCTATCCTTCCTCCATTGCATGCTTTTAGCCCCTTTATCAAATATAAGATAGTTGTAATTTTGTGGATTGGTTTCTGTGTCCTCTATTCTATACCATTGGTCCACCCGCCTGTTTTGGTACCAGTACCATGCTGTTTTTGTTACTATTGCTCTGTAGTACAGTTTGAAATCTGGTATAGCTACAACTCCTGATTCACACTTCCTGCTTAGAATTGCTTTTGCTATTCTGGGTCTTTTATTTTTCCATATGAATTTCATGATTGCTTTATCTATTTCTACAAGAAATACCGTTGGGATTTTGATTGGCATTGCATTGAACCCATAGAGAACTTTTGGTAATATCGCCATTTTGATGATGTTAGTTCTGCCTATCCATGAACAGGGTATATTTTTCCATCTTCTAAGATCTTCTTCTATTTCTCTCTTTAGGGTTCTGTAGTTTTCATTGTATAAATCTTTCACCTCTTTTGTTAGGTTGATTCCCAAGTATTTTATTTTTTTTGAGGATATTGTGAATGGGGTGGTTTTCCTCATTTCCAGTTCAGAAGATTTGTCGCTGATATACAGGAATGCCTTTGATTTATGCGTGTTGATTTTATATCCTGCCACTTTGCTGAATTCATTTATTAGCTCTAGTAGTTTCTTTGTAGACCCTTTTGTGTCTTCTAGGTATAGGATCATGTCATCTGCAAATAGTGATAATTTAAGTTCTTCTTTTCCTATCTTAATGCCTTTAATTTCTTTTGTCTGTCTAATTGCTCTGGCCAGTATTTCGAGAACTATATTGAATAGAAGTGGTGATAGAGGGCATCCCTGTCTTGAGCCATATTTTAGAGGGAATGCCTTCAGTTTTTTTCCATTTAGAATGATGCTAGCCTGAGGCTTAGCTTATATACCTTTTACAATGTTGAGGTAAGTTCCTGTTATCCCTAGTTTTTCTAATGTTTTGAACATAAAGGGATGCTGTACTTTGTCGAATGCTTTTTCTGCATCTATCGAGATGATCATATGGTTCTTATCTTTAAGTCTATTGATGTGGTGAATAATGTTTATTGATTTCCGTATATTGAACCAGCCTTGCATCCCAGGGATGAATCCTACTTGATCATGGTGCATGATCTTTTTGATATGTTTTTGTATATGATTTGCCAGAATTTTATTGAGGATTTTTGCATCTAAATTCATTAGGGATATTGGTCTGTAGTTTTCTTTCTTTGAGGTGTCTTCATCTGGCTTGGGAATCAGGGTGATATTGGCCTCATAGAATGAATTTGGAAGTTCTCCCTCTTTTTCTATCTCCTGAAATAGATTGTGGAGTATTAGTATTAGTTCTTCTTTAAAGTTCTTGTAAAACTCTGCTGTATATACATCTGGTCCTGGGCTTTTCTTGGTTAAGGAAAAATCCTACATCACATGGAGATTAAACAATATGCTACTGAATGAACAAAGGGTTACAGAAGACATCAAAGAGGAAATTAAAAAATTCTTAGAGGTAAACGAAAACTCAGACACAACATATCGAAATCTCTGGGACACTATGAAAGCAGTACTAAGAGGAAAATTCATTTCATGGAGTTCATTCCTTAAAAGAAGGAAAAGCCAACAAATAAATGACCTGACACTACACCTCGACGCCTTAGAAAAAGAAGAACAAATCAGCAGCAAATACAGTAGAAGGCAAGGAATAATTAAAATTAGAGCTGAAATCAATGAAATTGAAACAAAAGAAACAATTGAAAAAATTGACAAAACTAAAAGTTGGTTCTTTTAAAAAATAAATAAGATTGATAGACCACTAGCCACGCTAACAAAGAGAAGAAGAGAGAGAACCCAAATTATTAGCTTACGGGATGAAAAAGGCAACATCACAACAGACAATTCAGAAATACAGAAGATAATTAGAAATTATTTTGAAACCCTATACTCTAATAAAATAGAAGATAGTGAAGGCATCGATAAATTCCTTAAGACATATGAAGTACCCAGATTGAGACAGGAAGATATAAACAACCTAAACAGACCAATATCAAGTGAGGAAATAGAAGAAGCCATCAAAAGACTACCAACCAAGAATTTGTATGTCTTTTGATCTGTATTCTGCATCATGTCACTTATCCAGGACCAATGCTGATTTGCAGTAGCAAAAGCAAATACCTCTGCTTCATTTTCCATCTAAAGAAGTGAAGAATAGACTTTATTTTATTATTAAGCATATTATGTTAACAATATTTTACAGATTCTGTTTATCATGTTGACACAGTTATTTTCAATTCCTAACTTGCTATGAGTTTTTAACATAAGTTGAATTTTAGTCAAAGTTTCTTCTGAACCTACAGAGATGATTATCTGTTGTCTAATATATATATCTAGAAATATTATGTATGTATATATTTTTATTGTCAATCAACATGTGAATTGTTTTGATTGATACTAAAAAGTTAAAACCACCTTGCATTTCTGGAATAAACCTGATGTTGTCATGCTATAGCAATGTTTATATAAATAGCTAAGTTTTAACTGCTATGTTAGCCAGACTTCCATTACTATAGTAAATACCTGATATAAAGAATTTATAAAAAGAAAATATTTACTTTGGTTCATAATTTTGGAGATTTTGCTTTCAGGATGGTGAGAGCACCTAGCAGAGCAAATCTGCTCATCTCTTGGCTAGGACACCCAAAAAAGGAAGAAGAAGAGACAATGATCCTACTATCCCCTCAATGTTGCATATACATAAACATTGGCATGCTTCCAATCACTGAAAGGCCTACCACTATACTGCCAAGCCGGGGACCCAGCCTTTAACATGGGGACTTTTGGGGAACATTCCAGAATCAGACTACAGCACTGTGAACATCTTGCTAAAGTATATTGGTCAGTGACAGTTTTGCTTGTGTGTTTGTCTTGTTTTGTTGCAAATAATTGTCTGTCTGGGGTATCTGAGTAATTCTTGGCCTCATAAAATGAATCAAGACTTGTTTCTTTTCTTTCATTGGAAAAATCTGTATAGAATGGGTATTATTTTTCTACTTTCTTATTAGGACGATCACATTTCTTATTTGCACCTGTTATTGTGTCAATGTAAACTTAATGCTAGAAATAACCCTCTCAGCACAGCTTTAGCCATATACATAACTTTTATATGTCATGTGGTCTTTTTTTACTCAGTTTATTTTCTAATGACACAAGTGACCTCTTATTTGGCTCCACTATTATTAAGAAGCACAGTATTAAATTTTGTAATAGTTGGAATTTTGGAGTGTCTTTCTGATTTCTAACTTCATGATTTTGCATTCAAAAAGTAATACGTGGTGTGACTCCAGTTTCTTCACATTTGTGGAAGTATTTTACACCCTCCGTATAATACAGAGAATGCTACATGTGCACTTGAAAAGACTATTTTTTAAAATCTTCAATATACTTGCTGATTTGTTTTCATTTGTTGTGTCATTATTCAGAAAAGAATGCCAAAATCTGTAAATATAACTGTAGATTTGTCAATTTCTCATTTAATATCTTTCTGTGTCACGTATTTTGAATCTCTATTTTAAGTGCACATTTTTTTGGGATTTCTAGGTCATCTGTACACATTTATTCCTATAGTATTATTTAATGTCCCGCTTTACTTTGTTATTGGTAACATTTCCTTGTTCTGAACTCTACTCTGATATTAACATAAGCACTTGAAATTTTTAAAGCGGCCTTTGTATGGCAGCTTTGTTTTACATTCTTTAATTTTTAATCAATTCATTTGTATTTAAAGTTAATTGGTTTTGACTAATATGTGCATGAGTCTTGGTTTTTGAAAAGAGGTGACTTTCATTGGGTATTAAGTCCTTTTGCATTTAATATCATTATTCTTATTGTTGACTCTAATTTTACCATATTTCTAAAATTATTTCTTATTTGTTCCCTGAATTTGTTCCTTATTTTTCCCTTCTATTCCTGCATTACCTTGTATTGTTTATGGTTGCATTTGATCTCTGCTGTTGTTTTATTAGTTATACATCTTTTACTATTTTAATGTTCACTATTGGACCTAATTAGTTAGATAGACACTAACAGAACATAAAACTTTATATATAATATAATAAAGTTGCATTATATTTCTAGTCCCTCTTCTCATTGTTATTGGTATTTGTTCTACAGTCCTTTACATTTTAAAGTTACCAAAATAAGAAAAATATCAAAAGCACTTTTGTATATGTGTGTGATACGAGTGGTTGAACCCAGGTCCTCACTTTTGCTATGTCCCAGTCCCTTACATTCATTTGTTTATTGAAAAAGTTTTTATTCAAATTGCCTAGATTGATCTCAAACTTGTGAAGCCCCAGTCTACTGGGGATTATAGGTATGCACACTTTTATCGTTATTTGGTCATTTATTACAATCTTTGTTTTATTTATTTATTTTTCATAGATTCAAGTGTCTCTATCTGCTTTTTTTTTCCCATCTGAAGTGCTTCTTTTAGCATTTCTGTAGGACCCTTTAGCAATAATTTCTCTGACCATCTTTTTTTAAATTTTTTTCACCAAAAAATTTATTTTTACTCATTTTTTAAAGAATATTTAAACTGCAATAATAGTCTGAGTTAAGAAGCTCTTTGTTCATGTTTTCTTTTTGTTTTAAGAAGTTCAAATTACTCTGTCACTTCATAGACTTCACATTTTCATAGTTTTGACAGTCTTCTCTAGACTAATTCTGACTTTCATTTTACCCTGTAATATTCAATATTTTTCTTTCTTTTTTTGTGTTTCTCATCTTCATTGATTTCCTTTTGTTTCCCTATGAACTGACATATATATAGTATTTTTAACCAAATCTCTATTTCTCTATGCATCTTGTGTTTTTATTTTTTATGTTTTTTGACGTCTTTCATTATTTTTTTTTAATTCTGTGTCCTCTTTCTCTTTATTCTTTCTCTCTCTCTCACTTCTCCTCTGGGACTTTAATTATATTTATGTTAAACCTGTGTCCAGCAGTTCCTAACTGCTCTGTTGTCTCTCTCTTTAAAAATGTTCTTATTACTCTAATAGTCATATACAATAGTGGGGTTCATTTTGATAAAATCATACATGCCTGGGATGTAATTTGCTCCATCTCTGTTCTCTTCATTATTTTTTTCCTATTTATGGTTCAATTTTGATACTTTGTTGACATTTATGGAAATTATGAGTTCCTTCATCTGTCTGAATTCTACTGGTAAACCCAGGAAAGGGATTATTCAATACTATTTCATATTACTTTCATCTAGTGTTTTCCTTTGGTTGGTTGGTTGTTTGGTTGGTAATACCCATCTGTTGAAATTTCTCTTCTGTTTATGCATATTATCCAACTTTTCCAAACATATTCTTTGCATATTAATCATAGCTAGTTTCAGATTTTTCTCTGATTAATCCTAACATCCAGGAAGTTTCTAAACTTGTTTCATTAATTGTTTTATCTTGTTAAAATGAATTGTTTTTATCTTCTTTTATGCCTCCTATTTTTAATTGAATATCATATATCATGTAAAAGAACAGAGAAGACAAAACAAATAATATTTTCCTTGGAAATGAGCACTCCTCCAGGAAGTTTAGCTAATTTACTTAAGAATTCCGCTGGGTTAGAATGCTGTTGTTGCTATTATGACTTTCAGGGCTCTACAGGCCTCAAATGTTTTTAGCAACAGGCTGCTGCTACCTTATGGGGATACTGAGTATTATGGTACCAGTGGACTTTCTTCGGTGTCCCTCCTCTCCCCCTCAGTTTTGATGCATCTCCACATGTCTAGTCCAGAGACAGAGTATCTCCACATGCCCTTGCCCCCTCCCACTGTCTATTGGTAGAGACAGGAAGGACATCTGTGGTCTCTCAGTCTCAGTATTAGGCTAACCCTGTGCTCATAAGTTTCAGGGACAGAGTATCTTTAGTATTTTTCTTTCCTCCTCCTTATAGAAGCCAAACTCTGACTACATATCTGTGGTTTGTCTTTAGATGGAGATTTTGTCTTTTTCTCTGCATGCTATCAGCAGGAAGTGTCAATTCCTTGATTCTCACTCAAAGACAGAGATTGTTTCTTCTACCATTTTCCAGGTGACAGTGGATTTTTGTGGCTTCAGAAGGGTTTTCATTCTTAACACAAAGGCAGATGTGTTTTGTTTCTGTTTCTCACTAAGAGCAAGGGATATTTGCCTAAGCCCCCGGGATTGGATCATGTACAGCTCTTCTGCCAGTGGCCTCCAGGTTTTACTCACAGGATAGGAAGAGGTTGGGAAGTAGATGGAGTTCTTTTCCTGCCCTGCCTCCCACAAACAATACAACTTCCCTTATGCCTGCTTTATAGAGAGCTCCCTGTGCTCTGTCCCCAATCCTTAATTCCTAGTGAAATTTTCCAGGTAAAATTATGAAAGCAATTATGATCAGTTTCTGCTATTCCAAACTACCCTTAGCCCACACTGATCTTTAATAATTTATTAAAATTTTACTTAATTCCTGATTAACACTTGTAAGGTGGCCACTTCACCCTGTTCTCTGCCAAAGGGAAGTCCCTATGTGGTCCCATCTCTCATGGGATTCCCTCTTCATAGTTCAGTTTGGTTACAATTTCAATTATATGATGGGTACAAGAGAATTGAATTTGTATAAATGCATTATTGTGAGGGGAAAATGCAGCTTTCTACATACTAAGTGGAAGTAGAAGTCTCAAAAACATTTTAAAAATTAACAATGTTATACAAAGCAAAACTAGAAATTAATAACCCAAAAAATAACTTTAATTTTTTAATTAAAAAGTAATGAAATAGGAAAAAGTAAAATATGGCTGTGAAGAGGGGCATTTTAAAAACTCATATTGATATTCCAATTGTCTAGAAAACAACCATCAGTGAAATAAATAAACCATTAGGTAGAGAGAAGGCTTAAAATATATTAGCTACTAATTTACTCTTCTTGATAATGAATTAATCTTTAACTGTAACAAAAATTCAGAGCACACAGAGAAAACACAATAATGTAATGTCTCTCTGCTCTGTGATGGCATATTTGCCAGAGAATGGAAATAAGTTTCCTCTTCATTGACAGACCTTTATCATAATATTTACTAAGTCCTAGGCTTCAGATGTAAAGTTCTTAAAGTATGAGAACAGAAAAGAAAAAAAATACAAAAAGTGTGAACCAAAACAAGATGAAGAATCATTTCTGGGAATGGATGTTACTTCTTACCTATTTCAATTCATGATAAAAATAGCGTTGCTGCACAAAATAATTAAGTCCTGCTGCTTTGTAATAGGATAACAAAATTTAAACCAACAGACTTATCAAAAAACTACATAGAATACTGACTCTAAAAAACTCACAATTCACTTATGTGTGAAGAAGTAGATATTTTAAGAATTATACAAACAACATTTCATGCTATTGAATACCTTTGTCCAAATAATTTTAAATTGAGAGAAAATAAGAAAATATTAGAAACAAAACCTCAGGAAATAACATTCATTTTAAACAAATTTCTATTTTACAAATTTGGGAGGAAATTTTTAATAGTGTCTAATGATTTTTTCCTAATTTATCAGTTAATCAAAAGCATATTTATATAGCTGACTTCAAATCATGTGGCTGATTATCCTTAATGTTTTAAGATTTTATATGAATTATTTTAATCTAAATTACTCGTTTTTGCATCTATGAATCTACTACAGCTTGAATGTCTATGTCCCCTCCAAAATTCATATTGATATTTATTGCCAAAGTGATAGTATTCAGGTAGCATCTCTAGAAGGTAGGTAAATCTTGGGAGCCAAGCCCTCACAAATAAGATTAACTACATTATAAAAGGACTGGAGGGGAGTAGCTCAGTCCTTTTTCTCTTTGCCCTTCTGTTATTTCTACTATAATATTTACGGCACCATTTTTAAAGCAGAATCTGTATCTTCATCTTACACCAAACCTTCCAGTGCCTAGATCTTGGCCTTTCAAACTTCCAGAAGTATGAGAAATAAACCATTGTTTTGTTTTGTTAAGAAATTACTCCATCTCGGGTTTAGTGTTAAAGCAGCATGAAACAGAAGAAGGAAGAATTTGATAAATTTTATGCACTAGGACCACCTATAGCTGATCATACCATTTGGAATGGCATTTATATGTTCTTCCCTACCTTGATGTATTTTTTATACTCTTCACAAGATTAAATTCTAAATTTTCTCACATTTTGTAAACAATAATAACTAATTTCCTTGACCTTTTATTATACTCCTTTTACAAAATCAGTACCCAGATAAACCAAATTCTAACTCCTTCTTACCCAAGGAATTGTACACAACCAGAGGAAAGCCGAAAAGCCTGCTGGCTGGTCTCACTTTCAATTTACAGCCATGATCATAAGTGAGCCCCTGGTACTGGCAGGCTATAAATCACCTTGGGTTGATTTTGTATTTTGCTTTCTAAACTATGACATGATTTTTTAATAACTTTGCTTCTCAAGACTGTAATTTCTCTTCTGCACTACTCAGTCTAAGTGGCTCCTCTCTAAGAAAAATAGAAACAATTAGAAGAGAACCACTTGATTTAGGAACAGCAAATGGATGAGCAGATTGGGAATATATTCATCTCTTCTGTCTTTTCCTTCTGCTACATTGACCCTGGGTCTAGCTAAATCCAAATCTTTCATTTGCAACTGGACCTTTCCCACCTGCCTCAGTGATAATGTCCATGCAATTTTTCTTTCCTTCCTGCATCACAGATGTGTCTCTCCTGTGTTTCCAAAGCATATAGGCTCATTATGGAAAATCAAAAACACAAAATCACTCCCAATTACACAGTAGTCCCTATTTTGATATCTTCTACTCTCCTTGAGTGTCACCATGTTGCATTATTTCCATCATCAGAAAAAAACATCCATATATACCCTCCACATCAAAAATATAAAAATGATGAACTTTTCTTAAATACCACATGCCCCCTTCAAGTACTATTCCATTTCTCTGCTTGCCTTCATAAAACAACTTCATAGATTCATACTTCAGAATCCAACCACCAACTTGGATATGAATTTTTCTTGCTTCACATTTCAATAACTTGCACACCATCATTTACCAATTGCTTTGGCCAAATAGCTAGGATTCACCTTTGATCCTTGTCTTTCTTTCACGCTTCGTGTCATATCTTACACCTAATCTATTATCCTTGCCATAATTTTTTTTCTGACTTTAAATTTCCAGACTTCCACTGCAAACACTCTAGACAAAGCCATTATGATGTCCTTCGCAGATCAGTGCAGGAACTTTCTAACTTGTCTCCTTATGTTCACATTTGCCTTTTGCTCACACAGAAACCAAGTGATGTTTTTTTTTTAACATATGAATTAAAGAATTTATGCCTACAATCTCTCTTGTATCTCAATAACATCAATGTGTCCCAATTATATTTAGAATAAAAGTAAATCTCTACCAAAGTGTAAAAAAGAATTTTTGACATTGCAATGCTATTTCTCCTAAGCTATTCCCTCTGGCTTGTCCATTATAGTGTTCACACAAAGTCTGTTGTTTAAAAAAAAAATAACAAGCTTTTTCATCCCTGGTGAGTTTTATATTGTATTCTCTTGGTCTATCACACTCTTATTCCAAATAATCCCAAATTTTAACTTTTGTTTCAAAGTTTCTCATTAAATAACAGTGCCTTAGAGAGGTCTTCTAGGACCACTTCATATAAAATAGTGTCCTTCAATAACTCTTTCATTATGGTCTCTATGATTTCCTGACATGATATGGCACATTTATTTGTAAATTTGTTTATAGAAATTCCACCCACAACATGTGCACCATGAAGACAGGTGCTTTCTTTATCTTGTGCAATAGCACATCACCACCACCTAGACCAGTGCCCAGCATATAAGGCTTCCAAATACTTGTAGAATGAAAGAGCTGTTGTATTCATTTTCTAGGGCCATATAATTTTTCCAAGGGCCATGTTTCATGGCTATTTTCCAAACTCAGTGACCTAAGATCACAAATATTTATTTTTTTTTTATTATCAGGAAAGCCAGATTCTGAAATCAAAGTTGACAAGGCTGGTTCCCTTGTGAGGACTCAGAGGGAAACTTATGTACTTCTCTTCAAGTTTCCAGTGGTTTTTAGCAGTCCTTGTTATTTCTTCTATGGTACATACATTTCTCTAATCTCCACCTCCATAATCACATGATTTTCCTTCTGCATGTTTTCCTACAATCTTCCCTCTATGCATGTCTTTGTGTCCAAATCTCTCTTTTTATAAGTAAACAAGTGATTGGATTAAGGCCCGCTATAATCTAGTGTGACCTCATAATTACATCTGTAAAGACCTCATTTTAATTATTTTACAATCTATTCGTATAATAATATGACCAGAAGAAATGCCACATACATCTTTAGCTGTGATCAAATGTACACCTGAGCACATCTGCATACACCTCTCCCTCACACTCCAAGATTCTAGGAGGAGAGGAATTTGGATAAGGAACAGGGGATATCATTTAGCACAGTGCAACTATATTTTATCAAATCATAAACATTAAAAATGTTCAATTTGTATCAGAAATTTCAGAATACTATTTAAATGCCATGTCTCATCATTACTGCAATTCAAGGTAAAGTATTGAAAGACTTCAGTGATCCTCTCGGATCTTCTTGGGTACCTTTTAAACTCATTCAAACATATGTTCTTTCATTTAAAAAATATTGTTGTGTATATCTACATTACAACTCTTGTGCTAAGTAAGACCACTAAGCCACATCCCAAACCCTATTTTGTATTTTACTTACAGACAGGGTCTCATCAAGTTGCTTAGCACTTTGCTGTTGCTGAGGCTGGCTTGGAACTTGGGACATGTTGAAATGCAGGACAGAGATGGTGGCTACACACAAGAAGTTGATCATCTACTGGAAGACAGCATTTTTCTTCAAGACATATATCATCATCTGAAAACTTCAGCTGGTATCCATCAAGGTACAATTAGTAACTACATGTCATACTTCCAAAGAGTAATATGACAAAGGTTTAGTAAAAGAACAATTTATAAACTTTTAGTCAGGTATAGGTAAGCAATTAGAAAATGATTCAATACTCCAGGCAGGACTAGCAGAGATCATTTATCATCCTTAGGATTATAGGGGCAAAGCAGAGAAAAGAAATAACAGAAAGATCTGTTTCCTAGTCTCTCTATATCTAGAAGAGGTTTTCCATTTATAACCAAGTCCTATATGTGCATTTTTTATAAAGCACTTGTTTTGATCATGGATGAAGTCGTGTCTTCATTTTGCAGCACCTAGGCTTTTGTTTTACTGTTTTGAGGCGATGGTTTATAATAAATGATAGAACTAATGAATATAGTAACTTATGAGTACACATTTGTTATATTTAATACAAAAGAAGCACCTTTCGTATGGAACTGTTAAATCAGCTTTGAGCATTTGTGTCCATGTGTACATTTTTATTAAATACACTGATATATGTGACATTTCATTTAGCCATATTATGTAAATAGATTTCAAAATAAATGATAACATGACTTCTTGTTAATATTTCAATAGTATACATCTTAAAATCTCTTAGAAACAATATTCTTATTTTATTGTTCTGCATCTCTTTTTAAATTGGGCATTGGGAATATGGTATCTTAATTATAACTTGGCAAACATATATATCCCAGTTTGGGTATAATTTTTTAAGGAAATATTTGTTCCCAAGAGAAGCTGCCTTAATTTCTTTTTTGAATGTTATGGTTTAGCATTTTTTGATAATGAAGGTATTCATTGCTTTGGGCCTTTGACTTGCTAAGGACGCATGATATGAAGGAAACTCATGATATACACTGAACTATCTGATAAAATATTTGTACTGCACTATGTATGTGTACACCCTCAAAAGGACTGATTGCAATATGGTGACATTTGCAGAGACTACAAAATAGGGACTACTTGTAATTGGGAGTGATTTTGTGTTCTTTGGTTCTTGATTTTCCATAATTAGAATATATGCTTTTAAAACACAGGAGAAAATGTAACTTAAAAGAAGTCAATATATTGAATATTTTAAAAAAATAAGCAAGCCCTCCAGTGAATTGAATAGTACAATCTACAGGGGAGGAGGTGGGAAAAATCAAACCTCAATATTTTTTTTTTGTTGTTGTTACCAGGGATTGAACTCAGGGGCACTTGACCACTGAGCCACATCCCAAATCCTATTTTGTATTTTACTTAGAGACAGGGTCTCATCAAGTTGCTTAGCATCTTGCTGTTGCTGAGGCTGGCTTGGAACTCATGATCCTCCTGCCTCAGCCTCCCCAGCTGTTGAGATTACAGGCATATGCCACAGCATTCAGCAAAGCTCATTTTTTGATACAACTTGATAACATACAAATTATGAGAAATAAGATTAAAATAATGAAATATTCCAACTTTAGTGTTTGTGTGTTTATGCATGTGTGTTCACAGATATACATGAAGACAGAGAGAAATACTGACTTCATCCACATTCATTTCCGCCCTCCCTCACTCTCCATTGAGGAATTTACTCCTTCCTAATTATCAAAAATGTAGTCTTAGAGAAATTAATTACTAGGGGAAAATGCTGATGGGTTTAGCTACCCCACCCTACATTTAAAATGTCTTTTTAAGGTTGTTATTCTCCAGATTGTAATGAATAAGTTGAAGGAAAACATGTTTTGAGATTTCTGGGGAAGTGGTAGGCTTCTATTTCATTGCTGTTGTCTTGCTTTTATTGCAGTTTGATTGTGAAAGGTGCTACTGAATGAAGCTCTTCTGTTCTTCACTTACATAGAGAAGAATGGGAGGAAGGGAAGATGGCGGCTAAGGGAGTGCATCACCCCCGTGTGCCACGTCACTGTGCGGGAGAATGACGAGTTAAAACAGCTGAAGGCTGTCTTGTTGGGAATTTCCAGCGAAATTGAGGTGCTCCAGAATCTAGTGGAGGGATTTTCATCGCGTGAGGATCGGCGGCGGGGGCTCAGTCGCGGGCGATTTCTCTGCACGGAGGTTTGCAAGGCTTGTTCGGCGGATTGCCCCGCAGAGGGAGTCTGCGGCACGCGCTAGGAAGCAGAGAGGTGGCGGAGGAGGTGCAGCACTGCGGATTCTGTGGGCTTCTGCCAGCGGTGGAATGGCTGCGCTCAGTGCATAGTTCTGGGTTTGAGACAGAGGAGGGAAGCAGTCCAGTTCAGTTCTCCACACCGGTCAGTCCACGGAGGAGGCCAGCGGCCGCCATCTTGGAGAGCTGACGTAATCATCCCTGTTTTCTACAGATCTCAGCTCATTCAGCTATGGAACAGGTGATTTCAGGCTGTTATTTGCCTGCGTCTCGCAGACAGATAGCTCAGGCTCAGGGCTAGAGAACCCGCGGAGACGGCTTCTTGGAGCTCACCCCTAGCAGAGCATGCTCCGAGCTCTGAGCAGCCGGGTTCTGGTTCCCGGAGCTGCTTTGGTCCAGGGCTGGGGAACCCACGGAAACTGCTTTTTGGAGCCTGCTCCTAGCGGACAGTGCACCGAGCTCTGAGCAGCCGGGTTCTGGCTCCCGGAACTGTTTTGGCCCAGGGCTGGGGGAACCCGCGGAGTCTGCTTCTTGGAGCCTGCTCCCAGCAGAGCGTGCACCGAGCTCGGGGCGGCTGGTTCTGGCTCCCGGAGCTGCTTTGGCCCTGGGCTGGAAATCCCGCGGAAACTGCTTCTCGGTCCAGGTCCTGCTGGGTGCTGTGGGGGCCAGAGGGGCAGAGTGGAACTGCCGCCTGCGCCCAGAACAGGCCAAGCGTCCCGCCAGCATGGTATCACGTCACCCCAACTGCAGCTGGGGCCGAAGAGAGCAGCCGCCCACGCCTGGATCAGGTCCAGTGACCCGATGGCGTGGTAGTCAAGTCACCCCATTTGGAGTAGGGGCCAAGCAGAGCCGCCGCCCGAGCCTGCAAGGTAGGCAGACCTGCGACCCATCAGCGGGACAGGCCCGGTGGCCTGCCAGCGTGGTGGACACGTTGCACTGATTGGAGTGGGGGCTGAGCGGGGCCACTGTCTGTGCCTGGAATAGGCCCAGCGACCCAACGGCGTGGCAGTCAAGTCACCCCATTTGGAGTGGGGGCCGAGCAGAGCTGCCGCCCGAGCTCGCAAGGTAGGCAGACCGACAGCCCACAGGCGGAACAGGCCCAGCGGCCGGCCGGCGAGACAGACACGTCACACTGGTCGGAGTGGAGGCGGAGCAGAGCCGCCGCCCGTGTCCAGAAAAGGCCCAGCAACCTGCCGGAGTGGCAGTCAGGTAGCCCCATTTGGAGTGGGGGCCGAGCAGAGCTGCCGCCTGAGCCCGCAAGGTAGGCAGACCAGAGACCCACCGGCGGAACAGGCCCAGAGGCCTGCCAGCGTGGTAGACACGTCACACCAATTGGAGTAGGGACCGAGCAGAGCCGCCGCCCGCATCCGGATCAGGCCCAACGACCCGTGGGTGTGGTAGTCACGTCACTACAATTGGTGTGGGGCCAGAGCAGAGCCGCCACCCGCGCCCGCAGGGTGGGCAGACCTGCGACCGACTGGCAGAGCAGGCCTAGCGGCCCGCCAGCGTACTAGACAAATCACCCCAATTGGAGGAGGAGCACAGGCACTACCCGCTCTGTAAGGGAGATTTTTCAACTATACAAGACCAATATAAATAAATAGGGGGAAAATTTCAAAAACACAATAGTTTTACCAAGCAGAAAGAAATGCGAGCAGTATGAAAAGACAAGGCAAGAAAGGACCACAAGCAATGCAGGTCAACTCAACTTTAGAAGAGGTAATAGCTGCAACAGATGGAATGTCAGATAAAGAATTCAGGATATACATGCTTCAGATGATCTGGAGTCTCAAGGAAGACATGAGACAGCAAAATCAGACAATGAAAGATCACTTTGACAAGGAATTACATAGACAAATCCAAGAAGCAAAGGATCAATTATACAGGGAGATAGAGGTAATAAAAAACAAACAAATAGAAATCCTAGAAATGCAGGAAGCAATAAACCAACTTAAAAACTCAATTGAGAATACTACCAGCAGAGTAGAATACTTAGAAGATAGAACATCAGACAATGAAGACAAAGTATTTCAACTTGAAAAGAACATAGACAGCTCAGCAAGACAGTTAAGAAACCATGAGCAGAACATCCAAGAGATATGGGATAACATAAAGAGACCAAACTTAAGAGTCATTGGGATACAGGAAGGCATGGAGGTCAATACCAAAGGAATAAACAATCTATTCAATGAAATAATACTAGAAAACTTCCCAGACTTGAAGAATGAGATAGAATCCCAAATCCTAGAAGCCTAAAGGACGCCGAATGTGCAAAATCATAAGAGATCCACACCTAGACACATTAAAATGAAGATGCCCAACATACAGAATAAGGAGAGAATTTTAAAAGCTACAAGAGAAAGGAAGCAGATTACATTTAGGGGTAAACCAATCAGGATAACAGCTGATCTTTCAACACAGACTCTGAAAGCTAGAAGATCCTGGAATAACATATTTCAAACACTGAAAGAAAATGGGTTCCAGCCAAGAATCGTGTATCCGGCGAAATTAAGCTTCAGGATAGAAGATGAAATTAAAACCTTCCACGATAAACAAAAGTTAAAAGAATTTGCAGCTAGAAAACCATCTCTTCAAAAAATTCTTGGCAAAACATTACAGGAAGAGGAAATGGAAAATAACAATGAAAACCAACAGTGGGAGGAAGGACAACAAAGGGGGGAAATAATCAAAGAAGAAAACAAATCAGGTTTAGTAACATTAATAAACAAATATGGCTGGAAGAACAAACCATATTTCAATAATAACCCTAAATGTTAATGGCTTAAACTCACCAATTAAGAGACACAGGCTAGTTAAATGGATCACAAAACAAGACCCAACAATATGCTGCCTACAGGAGATGCATTTGATAGGAAAAGACATATATAGACTGAAGGTGAAAGGTTGGGAAAATTCATATCACTCATATGGACTTCGGAAACAAGCAGGAGTGTCCATACTCATATCAAATAAAATAGATTTCAAGCCAAAGTTAATCAAAAGGGATAAAGAGGAACACTACATACTGCTCAAGGGAACCATACACCAACAAGACATAACAATCATAAATATATATGCCCCAAACAATGGAGCACTATGTTCATCAGGCAAACTCTTCTCAAGTTCAAGAGTCTAATAGACCACCATACAATAATCATGGGAGACTTCAATACACCTCTCTCACCACTGGACAGATCTTACAAACAAAAGTTAAATAAGGAAACTATAGAACTCAATAACACAATTAACAACCTAGACTTAATTGACATATTTAGAATATACCACCCAACATCAAGCAGTTACACTTTTTTCTCAGCAGCACATGGATCCTTCTCAAAAATAGATCATATATTATGTCACAGGGCAATTCTTAGACAATATAAAGGAGTAGAGATAATACCATGCATCTTATCTAATCATAATGGAATGAAACTGAAAATCAACGATAAAAGAAGGAAGGAAAAACTTGGAGAATGAACAATAGGTTACTGAATGATCAATGGGTTTTAGAAGACATCAAGGAGGAAATTAAAAAATTCTTAGAGTTAAATGAAAACTCAGACACAACATAACGGAATCTATGGGACACATTGAAAGCAGTTCTAAGAGGAAAATTCATTGCTTGGAGTTCATTCCTTAAAAAAAGAAAAAAACCAACAAATAAATGATCTCATACTTCATCTCAAAATCCTAGAAAAAGAAGAGCAAAACAACAGCAAAAGAAGTAGAAGGCAAGAAATAATTAAAATCAGAGCTAAAATTAATGAAATCGAAACAAAAGAAGCAATTGAAAAAATTGACAAAACTAAAAGTTGGTTCTTTGAAAAAAAAAAAAAATAAGATCGACAGACCCTTAGCCATGCTAACGAATAGAAGAAGAGAGAGAACTCAAATTACTAGCATATGGGGTGAAAAAGGCAATATCACAACAGACACTTCAGAAATACAGAAGATAATCAGAAATTATTTTGAATCCTTATACTCCAATAAAATAGAAGATAGTGAAGGCATCAATAAATTTATTAAGTCATATGATCTGCCCAGATTGAGTCAGGAGGATATAGACAACCTAAACAGACCAATAACAATTGAGGAACTAGAAGAATCCAGCAATAGACTACCAACTAAGAAAAGCCCAGGACTGGATGGGTATAAAGCAGAGTTTTACAAAACCTTTAAAGAGGAACTAATATCAATACTTTTCAAGCTATTTCAGGAAATAGAAAAAGAGGGAGAACTTCCAAATTCATTCTATGAGGCCAACATCACCCTGATACCTAAACCAGACAAAGACACCTCAAGGAAAGAAAACTACAGACCAATATCTCTAATGAACCTAGATGCAAAAATCCTCAATAAAATTCTGGCGAATCGGATTCAAAACATATCAAAAAAATTGTACACCATGATCAAGTAGGATTCATCCCTGGGATGCAAGGCTGGTTCAATATACGGAAATCAATAAATGTTATTCACCACATCAATAGACTTAAAAATAGGAACCATATAATCATCTTGATAGATGCAGAAAAAGCATTCGACAAAGTACAGCATCACTTTATGTTCAAAACTCTAGAAAAATTAGGGATAACAGGATCATACCTCAACAAAGTAAAAGCAATCTATGCTAAGCCACAGGCTAGCATCATTCTGAATGGAGAAAAATTGAAGGCATTCCCTCTAAAATCTGGAACAAGACAGGGATGCCCTCTCTCACCACTTCTGTTCAACATAGTCCTCGAAACACTGGCCAGAGCAATTAGACAGACGAAAGAAATTAAAGGCATAAAAATAGGAAAAGAAGAACTTAAAATATCACTATTTGCAGATGACATGATTCTATACCTAACAGACCCAAAAGGGTCTACAAAGAAACTATTAGAGCTAATAAATGAATTCAGCAAAGTGGCAGGATATAAAATCAACATGCATAAATCAAAGGCATTCCTGTATATCAGCGACAAATCCTCTGAAATGGAAATGAGGACAACTACTCCATTCACAATATCCTCAAAAAAAATAAAATACTTGGGAATCAACCTAACAAAAGAGGTGAAAGACTTATACAATGAAAACTACAGAACCCTAAAGAGAGATATAGAAGAAGATCTTAGAAGATGGAAAAATATACCCTGTTCATGGATAGGCAGAACTAACATCATCAAAATGGTGATATTACCAAAAGTTCTCTATAAGTTCAATGCAATGCCAATCAAAATCCCAATGCATTTCTTGTAGAAATAGAGAAAGCAATCATGAAATTCATATGGAAAAATAAAAGACCCAGAATAGCAAAAACAATGCTAAGCAGGAAGTGTGAATCAGGCAGTATAGCGATACCAGACTTCAAACTATACTATAGAGCAATAGTAACAAAAACAGCATGGTACTGGTACCAAAACAGGCGGGAGGACCAATGGTATAGAATAGAGGACACAGAAACCAATCCACAAAACTACAACTATCTTATATTTGATAAAGGGGCTAAAAGCATGCAATGGAGGAAGGATAGCATCTTCAGCAAATGGTGCTGGGAAAACTGGAAATCCATATGCATCAAAATGAAACTGAATCCCTTTCTCTCGCCATGCACAAAAATTAACTCAAAATGGATCAAGGAGCTTGATATCAAATCAGAGACACGGCATCTGATAGAAGAAAAAGTAGGCTATGATCTACATACTGTGGGGTTGGGGTCCAAATTCCTCAATAGGACACCCATAGCGCAAGAGTTAATAACTAGAATCAACAAATGGGACTTACTCAAACTAAAAAGTTTTTTCTCAGCAAAAGAAACAATAAGAGAGGTAAATAGGGAGCCTACATCCTGGGAACAAATCTTTACTCCTCACACTTCAGATAGAGCCCTAATATCCAGAGTATACAAAGAACTCAAAAAATTAGACAATAAGATAACAAATAACCCAATCAACAAATGGGCCAAGGACCTGAACAGACAGTTCTCAGAGGAGGACATACAATCAATCAATAAGTACATGAAAAAATGCTCACCATTGCTAGCAGTCAGAGAAATGCAAATCAAAACCACCCTAAGATATCATCTCACTCCAGTAAAATTGGCAGCCATTATGAAGTCAAACAACAACAAGTGCTGGCGAGGATGTGGGGAAAAGGGTACACTTGTTCATTGTTGGTGGGACTGCAAAATGGTGCAGCCAATTTGGAAAGCAGTATGGAGACTTCTTGGAAAGCTGGGAATGGAACCACCATTTGACCCAGCTATTCCCCTTCTCGGTCTATTCCCTAAAGACCTAATAAGAGCATGCTACAGGGACACTGCTACATCGATGTTCATAGCAGCACAATTCACGATAGCAAGATTGTGGAACCAACCTAGATGCCCTTCAATAGATGAATGGATAAAAAAAATGTGGCATTTATACACAATGGAGTATTACTCTGCATTAAAAAATGACAAAATCATAGAATTTGGAGGGAAATGGATGGCATTAGAGCAGATTATGCTAAGTGAAGCTAGCCAATCCCTAAAAAACAAATGCCAAATGTCTGCTTTGATATAAGGGGAGTAACTAAGGACAGAGTAGGGACAAAGAGCATGAGAAGAAGATTAACATTAAACAGGGATGAGAGGTGGGAGGGAAAGGGAGAGAGAAGGAAAATTGTATGGAAATGGAAGGTGATCCTCAGGGTTATACAAAATTACATACAAGAGGAAGTGAGGGGTAAGGGAAGAATAATACAAGTGGAAGAAATGATTTACAGTAGAGGGGGTAGAGAGAGAAGAGGGGAGGGGAGGGGAGGGGAGGGGGGATAGTAGAGGATAGGAAAGGCAGCAGAATACAACAGACACTAGAATGGCAATGTGTAGATCAATGGAAGTGTAAATGATGTGATTCAGCAATCTGTATATGGGGTAAAAATGGGAGTTCATAACCCACTTGAATCAAACTGTGAAATATGATATATCAAGAACTATGTAATGTTTTGAACGACCAACAACAACAAAAAAATAATGATAAGTTATTGATTTAAGAGGATGAAAGTTACCTCTGTAATCCAGATTTTTCTTAATATAGATTGAATTCTAGCATTCTATCAAAAAAAAAGGAAAAAGCAGCTTTACATGTATGAAGACATGAATTGGTGTGAGCATATTTTATATACAGAGATATGAAAAATTGTGTTCTATATGTGTAATAAGAATTGTGATGCATTCTGCTGTCATGTATTTAAAAAATAAAAGCAATTTTAAAAAAACATCAAATACGAAAAAAAAAAAAGAAAGAAAACAAGAGTGTGAAGAGAGAGCCTACAGAATGGAGGAAAAAACTTTGCCACCTGCAAAGATTTAATCAGATGGAGCACTAATCTCCAGATGTACAAAGAACTCAAAAAACTTAACACCAAAGAAACCAAATAACCCAATCACTAAATGGGCCAAGGAACTGAACAGGCCTTCACAGAAGAAAAAGAGAGAAGGTTCACCGGATTAGACAGGGGGAGTCAGGGGAAGGGAGGGGAGATGAGAATGGGAAAGATAGTAGAATGAATCAGACCTAAACTTTCTTATGTTCATTTATAACTCCACATCATTCACAACCAAAAACACAGGATATTATACTATGTATGTTTGATATGTCAAAATTTACTCTACTGTCATGTATAGCTGAAAAGAACAAATAAAAATTTAAAATAAGGGAAAAAACCATAGAGAAGAATGAAGGCTAGGAAATAACAGACTTAATCTCTAACATAAACGTTCTTCACTGCATATACAGGCTCAGGCTGCAAAAACACAGCCGAGCAGTGAAGAATCCTGTTTGCAATTTTTTGTTTATTTATAATTGATCCAAGCCTCAAGTCAGAAATATCTCCTCCTTGTTTGTTCAGCTTATAAATCAGGCCATTTCCTGTATTATTGATGCAAATTTGATTTTAGTTTTCTGTTACTTAAAAAGCATGACTTCAAAAAGAACATATCTCAAAAATGAAAATATGATATCAGTTAACATCCATCGACATTTTTTGAAGAATATTTTATAGTTTTATGTGTTGTATCTCTTATTCCATATAGGAAATACAATGAAACTATGAGTGCTTCCCTTAATTCTCTGAGCATATGTATATTTCAAACTAAGTATTGTATTTGAATTATTTTACTAGAGGCTTTAGCAAGTAGTGCCATCTTTGTATTGATAGAGGTCATTTTATAAGCACTAAACTTCCCTTTGCCTAAATAATGATAATAAAGAACACTCTTTCAGCAAAGTAAATGCCTTTGAATTATTTTTCAGTGCAGAAAGCTTTGAATTTATGAAATATTTATGAGAAATCACATCCTGTCCACAGTGATTCTCAGCTGTGACTGCAGCATACGGTTTATAAATTGAAACAGGTGTGGGAGAACAGGTGGTCATGCCAAGCAAGGGAAAGACTAGAATTTACTGTAGGGAAGCAACGTGATAATATACCACTAGTGGCATGGAAGGAAACATGCCGATTCGATGGCAGAATCCAAAAGATTCTCACATGGGTAAATACACATGACAGCTCTTGAGATGAGAGTGCTCACCCACTGAAATCTCATCTACAGAAGTGAGAAGGCATTTAGGACCATTTTCCATAGTAACTGAATGCAAGTAAATTCTCATATTTTATTGGGGAAGTTCGATAACTCAGTTGCATTAAAAGCAAATAAATAAATGAATAAAAATGTAAAAGCCCCTCCTTATTAATTCTTTTAATATACAACTGTTCAAATTATAGCCTAAGGCTACTTTTACCTACATCATCTACACTTTTTCTAAAGGTAATGTATATATTCTTCCCAGGATTCATAAACTTTCAACATGAGCAAGTTATTCTTCTGTGCTGGTAGGGAATGGTTTAGTGCCCACCTGATATTTCAACAAGTACTTTTAAAAGAAGCTTTTATAGAATTCTGTATTATTTACAGAAAACTGTGAAAAGAAGATAATATTCATGATTTCTAAACTTCCTTCTTCCCATTGTCCATACAATATTTTACATTTAGTCAGAACTTAGCAGTCTAGACCAATGGAGAGGAACTTGGATACAAGAGCTAAAAAAAGTAATGTCTAATGGATTTGGAATAAATAGCTGTACTTACATTTAAATAATGAGCCTTTGTCATCTAGAAACTCATAGTTTTGAACCAGATATTGTATGGAGTTATACTTAACAAAGACATCATATAAAATCTAGGTAGTAACTCACTCTTCTGATCATCCTGTTCTAATCCAAGTCCTGTTATATATGTTCAAGGAAGAACAAATACCACTATCTCAAGACGTTGAGCAGTCTCAGGGAAACTGAACTATCCTTCTTTCTTTCTAAAATTCTTTATAAAAATTACCTAGACTGTCTTGAACGAGGAAGGTCAAATTTTAGAAGAAAAGAAAACAAGGCATACTGAAATATACATATTATACCCACGGAATGGAAAGCAAAAGTAATAATCGTGAAATACCCAGATCATCTCCCACACATAAGTATGTGTGTGCATGCACATGCATATGCATGTATGTGCAGGCATGTGCACACGTGCACACGCACACACACACACACACACTGTAAGAATCTCTTTTATGGAATGTTGATTAATAGTGCTCAGGTGATTCCTCTCTCTTGCCAAAAGATAGAACATCTACCTTGCCAAATGCCCCCTTTCCAGAGGTATCTCATACCCAGTGAGGAGACAGATCTAAAGTGCCATCCAAGCACCAAATTTATCTCATACTATCACTCCCACTTATAAGGTCTCTATTTAACATTCCTGCACTCTTTTATTTCTCACAGGTGTTCCACCAAAGAGTACTACCAGGTAAGATTCCTGAACAGAATTTTCTCTCTCAGGAGCTGGAAAATACAATCTGAGAGAGGATATGAGAGAACAGATTGAATCACCTGTTGGTTGAATGACATTGATTATCTCTTCATTGGCAGGAGTCAGAGTACTGACATCTCTTGCCATGCAATGTCAGTGAAATTTGTTAAAACACTCATTGTTAGGAACTAGTATACCCTGGAAGAGAATGTGTTGCTATAAGGAACTAGTACAGCCTGGAAGAGAATGCATTGATATAAGTAATGTATCAGGCTTTTAAGGAGCACATCAAAAATAAGAACAATGAAATCAGATTGCTATTTTGAGAGTAATAGTTGACTTGGAGAAAAAAGATATATGAGAGATTGAGGATGATTAATCAGCAATTAAATCCTAAGGGGTTTTCCTTGGCAACATATAAAGAGAATATCATCTCCTGAAGCTTAAATACAGAAAAATAAGATTTAATGTTTAAAAATAGCAAATCTCAGGAAAGGTTGAGAAGATTGAACCTTATCCCCAACAGACTTTTGGCCCCATTAGGAATTCCATATAAAACACTGAGAGCTATGAAATTAGATAATAGAGAATGCCATAATCTCTATGAGCAAGATATATGAGTAACCATCAAGATTCATTTCTCAATCTATGGAAGCAGAAGAAATTAAGAATTGATAATGGAATCTAATATTAGCAACCCCAATTAAAGTTTTCAACCACTTGCCTGGATTCTGAATGTGAGCCAACTTTCAGATCCATATCCTATCAAGTTTTCAAAATCAAAGACCTTGTAATATCGTGGTAAGAATATGTGGGCATTGTTTCCTCATTTTTTCATCAAAATAACCTTTAAGGGTTGGCTTTAGGAATTATATAATAGAGTGAGAAGTATTTACAAAGATATCAAGAACAGTCCTAACTGCAATTGATAACCAAGACCCAAATAATCATCAGGCACCTTTGTTAGAATGGAATTGAGATGGAGGTCAGACAATAAATGGAATCTTGGCCAAGTCTGGCTTCCAGTGAATCCACTTCATAAACCACCTGGTAATGATTTTCCTAGTCCCCCAATATAAAATTGAACAGTCACACTTACACACTTGATAGTTGGCAGGCCCCACATTTGGCTTCGTGTTCTGTAAGGTAAGAATTATCATGGGGGTAGGTCAAGTGGAGTCTTCTAAAAGTACTCTTCCCCAGCCAAAATAGAAACATTACAAATAATAAAATGTCTCAGGAAAAATGGTAGAGGTTAATGCTACCCTTGGAGTGATTGATGCCCATTATATCTTCATTTAGTTCATGTTTCTGTCTCCTGAAAATATTGTTGAAGAGACTATCTTTTCTCCAATGCATGTTCTTGGCACCTTTGTCTAAAATAAGATAATTGAAGCTTTGTGGGTTAGTCTCTGTGTCCTCTCTTCTGTACCATTGTTCTACCAGTCTGTTTTGGTGCCAATACCATGCTGGGTTTTTTGGTTGGTTGGTTGGTTGGTTTTTGTTTTGTTTTGTTTTGTTTTGTTTACTATTGCTCTGTAGTATACTTTAAGGTCTGGTATAGTGATGCCACCTGCTTCATTCTTCTTGCTAAGGATTGCTTTAGCTATTCTGGGTCTCTTATTTTTCCAGGTGACTTTCATGATTGCTTTTTCTATTTCTATGAGGAATGCCATTGGGATTTTGATTGTAATTGCATTAAATCAGTATAGTGCTTTTAGTAGTATGGTCATTTTGATAATATTAATTCTGCCTATCCAAGAGCAAGGTAGATTTTTCAATTTTCTAAGGTCTTCTTTGACTTCCTTCTTTAGGTTTCTGTAGTTTTCATTGTATAGGTCTTTTACCTCTTTCATTAAGTTGATTCTCAAGTATCTTGATTTTATTGAGGCTATTGTAAATGGGGTAGTTTTTTCACTTCATTCTCAGAGGATTTGTCACTGATGTACAGAAATGCCTTCGATTTATGAGTGTTGATTTTATATCCTACCACTTTGCTGAATTCATTTACTAGTTCTAGAAGTTTTCTGGTGGAGCTTGTTGAGTCTTCTAGATATAGAATCATATCATCAACAAATAGTGCTAATTTAAGTTCTTCTTTTCCTATACATATCCCTTTAATTTCTTCCATCTGTCTAATCGCTCTGGCCAATATTTCAAGAACTATGTTGAATAGAAGTGGTGAAAGAGGGCATTCCTGTCTTGTTCCAGTTATTACACTAAATGCATTTATTTTTTCTCCATTTAGAATGATGTTGGCCTAAGGCTTAGCATAGATAGCCTTTATAATGTTGAGATATGTTCCTGTTATCCCTAGTTTTTCTAGTGTTTTGAACATGTAAAGGTGCTGTATTTTGTCAAGTGCTTTTGCTGCATCTATTGAGATGATCATATGATTCTTATCTTTATGTCTATTGATGTGATGAATTATGTTTATTGATTTCCAAATGTTGAATCAACCTCGCACTCCCTGGAATAAATTCCACTTGATCATGGTGCACAGTCTTTTTGATATGTTTTTATACTGAATTTTCCAGCATTTTATTGAGAATTTTTGCCTCTATGTTTATTAGAGATATTGGTCTGAAATTTCTTTTTTTTTTTTTTTTGATGTGTCTTTGCCTGGTTTTGGAGTCAGGGTGATATTGACCTCATAAAATGGCTTTGGAAGAGCTATCTCTTTTTCTATTTCCTGAAATAAATTGGAGAGTATTGATATTAGTTCTTCTTTAAAGGTCTTGTAGAACTCAGCTGTGTATCTGTCCAGACCTGGGCTTTTGTTGATGGATAGACTTTTGATGGCGACTGCTATTTCATCACAGAAATTAATCTGTTTAAATTGTGTATATCATCCTGACTTAATTTGGGAAAATTATATGACTAGAAACTTGTTGATGCCTTTGATATTTTCTATTATACTGGATTACAAGTTTTCAAAATAATTTCTAATTATCTTCTGTATTTCTGTAGTGTCTGTTGTGATATTTCCTTTTTCATCATGTATGTTAGTGATTTGAGTTTTCTCTCTCCTTCTCTTTGTTAGCATGGCTAAGGGTCTGTCAATTTTATTTATTTATTCAAAGAACCAGCTTTTTGTTCTGTCAATTTTTTCAATTGTTTCTTTTGTTTCAATTTCATTGATTTCAGCTCTGATTTTAATTATTTCTTGTCTTTTACTGATTTTGGTGTTGATTTGTTCTTCTTTTTCTAGGGATTTGAGGTGTATGTTAAGTCATTTATTTGTTGACATTTTTTTCTTTTAAGGAATGAACTCCATGCAATGAATTTTCCTCTTGGAACTGTTTTCGTAGTCTCTCAGAGATTTTGACCTGTTTTATCTGTGTGCCGCAGTCTGGCTGGGCACAATTCAGGAGCCACTTGTCAAAAGAAACGAACTTTATTTTTAGAACTACAAACACCAAACAAAACAACTCCTCAGGAAAAAACCCTCAGAGCCCAACTGCCACCACCGGCTTCCCACAAGCCTCTCACCCACACAAGCCTCACCACCTCCCACAATCCTCCTGCTCTTGAGGCCGATTGGCTGGGTCGCATGGGCGGAGCCAAAGGAGCAGCTCCGTGGTCTGAAAGGGCAGGGAAACAGCCCAATGAACATCACCGCAGAGGAGCCAATCAGCTAGATGTTGCTGGGGCCGCTGTGAACCAATCATCAGCCGGCAGCTGGAAGTTTGATGGCAGCTGGAAGTTTGCTGGGGCCCCTTTGGCTGTGGCTCTCAACATCTCCCCCTCTCTGTTTAAACAACAAGCATGTGGCTTAGGGACTGTGCCTGCCTTAGGTTGTCCAATACTACATATGGTCCTTACCCGTCTTCGGATGAGCTGACCTCAGGGCGTCAGCCTCCTGTCTTAGGTTGGTACCATTGTAATTGGATCTTACCCGTCATTGACTACCGGTCCAGTATACAGCCACAGCTGTGGAGAGGTCTTTGTCATGACAAGCAGAAGGGAGGAAGATACACCAAGCCAATTGACGGCTCTTGTTGGAAAAATTGTACCACCGATGACATCATCAGCAAAAATACCCCAACATTACCACAAGTCGCTGAACCAACAGATAGTTCACAATGCATACAAGTGAGTTCACAGTGCATACAAGTGACACATAGTTTAGGCAAGTTCTGCAAGCAGTTCAGTGATGGCTATTGCAGAAACTGTAGATTAGTTTTATCTTTGTCTTCACCGGCACTGGGATGAAGATAGGAATTCTGGCAATAATGGCTAAAGAAAAAATTATGTAACATTCCAGAAGGTTCTAAAAGAAAACAATTTTCTTAACAATTTACATTGTCTTCACTGGCACTGGGATGAAGATAGGAATTCTGGCAATAATGGCTAAAGAAAAAATTATGTAACATTCCAGAAGGCACTAAAAGAAAACAATTTTCTTAACAATTTACATTGTCTTGAAGAGAATTATTAAATATAATGAAAAGGAAAGGTGAAAGTAAACAAACAGATCTGTTAACCTCCTTTTTGTTTACATATTAAAACAATCCTTAACAGTTATTTACCCAATTTAAATTAAACCATTTAAATCACGTGAATAAAAAAAATATTTGGATCCATTTTTTCATGAGCGCTCATCATATATGATATATGGACATACGTACATTCAAACATATAACACAAAACACAAGTGTGTACACATAATATAATACATACAACACATAACATAATAGTAAAGGCCTTATAACTTTTTACAGGTGAAACCTCCATTGCAATGTTTAAAAACTCTATAGTCAAAAAAAAAAAAATAGAACTGATCAGCAAAACTTAACCTAGGTCTGTATGAGCTCAAAAAACAAAATAGAACTTCATGATATGGGAAATGGCAATAATAAAATAGATATTGAAAAAAGCATCCTGGCTCTGTTGCAGATGTAAGGATAGCCAAATTGGAGTTTTGGATATCAGCTGTTATGGATTTGAGCCAAATCATCTTCTTTTTGGTCTGTAGAAATCGCTTTAGTTAATCTCTCTGGAATCCAAATCGGCTGCTGTTCTCCCTGTGGAAACACACAAACAGGCCCCCGACTCCAGACAATCACTGGGTCAGGACTTTAGTTAATCTCTCCGGAATCCAAATCGGCTGCTGTTCTTCCTGTGGAAACACGCAAACAGACCCCCGACTCCAGACAATTACTGGGTCAGGACCTTTCCATTGTCCTGTTAGAATATCTTTCCAAAGTACCTTGGGCTTATGTACATTTTTTGGACACATATGCCTTTCTGCAGCACTAAGTCCTGATGAATCCAAATTTAAAAAGTTTAGAGTAAAAAGGGTTATTTTAAGTTTATCTTTGGGGAATATATACCCCTTTCCAATTCCGTCTTTTTGCTTTAATAAGTACATTTTAATAGATTGATGAGCTCTTTCAACTATGCCTTGTCCCTGTGGATTGTATGGGATTCCTGTTATATGAGTAATGCCAAATGATGAGCAAAATTGTTTAAAAGAGGTAGAAGTATAACCAGGGGCATTATCTGTTTTTAACTGTTTTGGAATACCCACAGGGGCAAAATTTTGTAAGCAATGAGCTATAACATCTTTAGTTTTTCTCCGGCATGAAGGGAGCCCATCAAAAATCCAGAAGAAGTATCAACTGTAACATGCAAATATTTTAATTTTCCAAATTCTGGCAAATGTGTGACTTCCATCTGCCAAATATGGTTAGGTATCAATCCTCTAGGATTGACTCCAAGATTAACTTGTAGTAAAAAGGTCACACAATTTTGACATTGTTTTATTATTTGTCTAGCTTGTTCCTTAGTTATTTTAAAACGCTTTTGTAAAGTATTAGCATTGACATGGAACCTTTTATGAAAATTTATAGCTTCTTCTAGTGTAGAGAAAATATGTATGTCATGTGTAGTTTTATCTGCTAAATCATTGCCCAAACTAAGGGCTCCAGGCAATCCTGTGTGTGCCCTGATATGTCCTATAAAGAATGGATCTTTTCTGTCCCAGATTAAACTTTGTATAGTGGAAAACAAAGAGAAAACAGTAGAAGAAGGGGAAATCCTACCAGCATCTTCAAGGGATGTTATAGCATTAACTATATATTGAGTATCAGAAAATAAATTAAATACAGAATCTTTAAACATCACAAAAGCTTGTAATACTGCATTAAGCTCTACCTTTTGAGCTGATTGTTTAGGTACTAAAAATGTAAAAGTTTGATCAGGTGTAACTATTGCTGCTGTACCATTATTTGACCCATCAGTGAATATATTTGGAGCATTCATGATAGGTGTTTTTCTTGTCAATTTTGGAAAAATTACAGGATGCAATGATCAAAAAGACAATAAAGGATTAGATGGTAAGTGGTTATCAAATGAAACATTAGATTTGCACATGATTATTGCCCAAGTATTTAACTCATAAGTTAATTCATCAATTTGATTCATAGTATATGGAGTAATAATTTTATTGGGAGAAATTCCAAATACTCCCTTTGCTGTTTTTATTCCTTTGAGTATTAATTCTCCTACAGCCTCAGGATACCTAATAAGAATAGTGTTGGGAGAATAAGATAAATGTATCCATAATAATGGACATTCTTGCCAAAATACTCCTGTAGGAATATTTTTTGTTGGTAGTACAATAAATAATAAAGGCAAACTTATATCAATTCTATCCAAATGCATATTTTCCATATATGTTTCAATGATTTTTAATGCCTTTCTTGCTTCAGGTGTTAACATTCTGGGTGAATTTGGATCTGATGGACCTTTTAGGATATCAAATAAAGGTCCCAATTCTCCTGTTGGAATACCTAGAAAAGGCCTTATCCAATTTATGTCTCCTAATAACTTTTGAAAGTCATTAAGTGATTTGAGTTGATCTACTTGTATTTGAATTTTTGGTGGATGGACCATGGTTGAGGATAATAGAACTCCTAAATAATTAATTGGAAAATTTAATTGTACTTTATCTATTGCTATCTCTAGATTATAATTTTTTAATAAGTTTGTAAGTGTGGCATAACATTCTAGCAATGTGTTTTTAGCTTTGTGTGCTAATAATACATCATCCATATAGTGAAATATTTGTAGTTCAGGATTTTGATTTCTAAGTGGCTGGATTACTTTGTTAACATAAATTTGACACATAGTTGGGCTGTTAGCCATCCCTTGAGGGAGTACTTTCCATTCATATCTCTGATCAGGACCTTCATGATTCAGTGCAGGGATAGTAAATGCAAAATGTGGACTATCCTCAGGATGAATTGGAATTGAAAAAAAAATCTTTAATATCTATAACTAAAACATACCAAGTTTTTGGCAAATCAGACAATTGAGGAATCCCCAATTGAGCAGGTCCCATAATGTCCATTTCATTATTAATGGCTCTTAAATCTTGCAATAATCTCCATTTACCAGATTTCTTTTTGATGGCAAAAATGGGAGTATTATGGGGAGATACAGAAGGTTGTATATGTCCTTCCGCTAATTGTTGTTTGACCAGATCATGGGCTACTTGTATCTTTTCTTTAGTCAAGGGCCACTGAGGAACCCATACTGGTCTTTCTGATTTCCATGTAATTTTTATTGTCTCAGTGGCCCTTTGTGAAAATCCAACCCATGTCTGTCTGTTCCTTGATCTATTTGTATTGGTGCTGCTATACCTTGTTCTTGTTTTTCTAATCTTTTTCCTTTCCTAAAACCTTGTCTATCCATAATAGTGGGTGCATTTTGATTGATATTATTTGTTAATGTCAAACCTAATTGATCTAAGACATCTCATCCCCATAAATTTACGGGAAGATGATCTAATACATATGGCTGTATAGTTCCTTCACATCCTTCAGGATCCTTCCAATCTAATACCATTGCACTTCTATGGGGATTAGTCGCCACTCCTAGGCCTCGAAGGAGAAGATAACTTCATTGAAACCAGCGGCAGGGTGTGTAATCCCTTAGCCTTCCCTCTCCACACATGGGGGAAACCTTAAGGGCCCCTCCCAGCTCTCCCGTGAGCGCGATAGCCAGACTGAGGGAATCGGGAGTGGCGCAGGACCCGTGGTGTGGAACTCCCGGCTACCGCTCCCACCAGTGCTGAAAACTGAGGTCTCTTGCACCAGCTACCGGGGGTGTGGCTACCAGAGGGCAAGTAAAATTCGCTGAGGATTCTCAGCCCCAAGCTCTACAAACTTAGGGTCTGAGGGAATGGCAAACAGGGAGAGTGTGCCCAGTTGTTCATGAAAACAGGGCTCCTGGGAGCACCAGACCTGGCAGTATTGTGGTGAGCGTCACTGGTGAGAGGGGCCTGGCTAGAGGAAAAGTGGGGAAGTGACTAGACACAAGAGGAGGCCCTAGGCACTCAGGATTGGAGACTTGCCCAGTCTGAGAGTAGGAGCTGCTGCACAGTGTTTGGTTCCCACGTATTGACAGGAGAATGTTGGTCTGGTGGGCACAGCTCCACCTACTGTAAGAGAAGTTAATCAAACTCTAAGACTGCATTTATTAGTTTTTTTTTTTTTGATTTGGGTTTTTTTTCATTTTCATTTTTCTTTCTTGTTGTTTTTTAAAATTTTTTTTAATTTTTTTAAATTTTTCTTCTAATTTTAATTTTTATTTTTTTAATTATTATTTTTTAATATTTTTTCTTTTTTTATTTCCTATTTTTTTTCTTCTTTTGTCTTTTCATTTCTTTCCAATTTTCTTATTCCCCCTTCCTTGAATTCTACCTGCTTACTCTCATTCTCTTAGTGACTTTGTCCCTTCCCTTCTAATACCTTTCCTCCCAAGCATCACATAAACTTATAGGAGTAAACAGTAACTCAGCAGTCAAACAGAACAAGAAGTAACATGAGCATCATGAAAAAGCAAGGAAGAAAAGGAGGACAAACAATGCAGGACAGCCTAAATATTCAGGAGGACCTAGAGTCATTAGAAAAATGGACATATAAAGAACTCAAGGAACACCTTAGACAGATGGAATGGAACCTTAAAGAGGATATGAGACAGCAAATTCAAACAGTGAAAGAACACATTTAAAACGAATTACATAAACAGGTAAAAGAAGAAGTTAAGCATCTTTATCAGGAGATAGAGATTATTAAAAAAATCAAACAATAATTCTAGAAATGAAGGAAACTATAAACCAAATTAAAAACTCAAATGAGAGTATCACTAAAAGAGTGGAGCAAATAGAAGCCAGAACGTCAGATAATGAAGACAAAATATATCATCTTGAAAAGAGTCTAGCTAACTCAGAAATGCAGGTAAAAAGTCACGAGAAAAACATCCAAGAGATATGGGATAACACACAAAAAAAACAAACTTAAGAGTCATCGGGATAAAGGAAGGTATAGAGATTCAAACCAAGGGAATGAGTAACCTGCTGAATGAAATAATTACTGAAACCTTTCCAGAAATAAAAAAGGAAACAGATATACAAATTGTAGATGCATACAGGACACTGAGCATACAAAATCACAGTAGACCAATGCCAAGACACATTGTTATGAAGATATCCAATATACAGAACAAAGAGAAAATATTAAAAGCTACAAGAGAAAGGAGGCAGATTACATTCAGGGGTAAACCAATAAAGTTAACAACGGATTTTTCATCATAGACGCTGAAAGCAAGAAGGTCCTGGAACAATGTAATTCAAACACTGAAAGACAATGGATGCCAAACAAGAATTCTGTATCCAGCAAAATTAAACTTCAGGTATGACAACAAAATAAAAATATTTCATGAAAAACAAAAGTTAAAAGAATTTACAGCCAGAAAACCAGCATTGCAAAGCATCTTGAGCAAAACACTACACGAGGAAGAAGTGAAAAACAATAACCAAAACCATCAGTGGGAAGTGCCTCAGTAAAGACAGAGGGACGGGGGAAAGATAATCATGGAGAAACAAACTAAATTTTTTAAAAAAAGGATAAATAATCAAACATGGATGGAAGTACAAACCATATATCAATAGTAACTCTAAATGTTAATGGCTTAAACTCTCCAATAAAGCGACATAGGCTGGTATCATGGATTAAAAAAACAAATCGAACAATATGCTGCCTCCAGGAGACACATCTGATTGGAAAAGACATACACAGGCTGAAGGTGAAAGGATGGGAAAAAATATACCACGCACACGGTCCTCGTAAGCAAGCAGGGGTGGCCATCCTCATATCGAATAAAATCGACTTCAAGACTAAGTTAATCAAAAGGGATAAGGAAGGACATTATATACTGTTAAAAGGAACCATTCACCAACAAGACATAACAATTATCAATATTTATGCACCAAATAATGGTGCTGCGACATTCATAAAACAAATTCTCCTCAAGTTCAAGAATCAAATAGACCACAACACAATAATTATGGGTGACTTCAAAACACCTCTCTCACCATTGGACAGATCCTCCAAACAAAAGTTGAATAAAGAAACTATAGAACTCAATACCACAATCAATAACCTAGACTTACCTGACATATATAGAATATATCAACCATCATCAAATAGATATACTTTTTTCTCAGCAGCACATGGATCCTTCTAAAAAATAGACCATATATTATGCCATAGGGCAACCGTCAGTAAATATAAAGGGGTAGAGATAATACCATGCATTTTATCTGATCATAATGGAATGAAACTGGAAATCAATGATAAAAGAAGGAAGGAAAAATCCTACATCACATGGAAAATGAACAATATGTTACTGAATGATCAATGGGTTACAGAAGACATAAAGGAGGAAATCAAAAAATTCTTAGAGATAAATGAAAATACAGACACAACATATCGGAATCTATGGGACACAATGAAAGCAGTTTTAAGAGGAAAATTCTTCGCCTGGTGGTCATTCCTCAGAAAAAGAAAAAAACAACAAATAAATGAGCTCACACTTCATCTCAAAGCCCTAGAAAAGGAAGAGCAAAACAACAGCAAATGTAGCAGAAGGCAAGAAATAATTAAAATCAGAGCGAAAATCAACGAAATTGAAACAAAAGAAACTATTGAAAAAATTAATAAAACAAAAAGTTGGATCTTCGAAAAAATAAATAAGATCAACAGACCTTTAGCCATGCTAACGAAGAGAAGAAGAGAGAGAACTCAAATTACTAACATACGGGATGAAGAAGGCAATATCACAACAGATGCTACAGAAATACAGAAGACAATTAGAAATTATTTTGAAAACCTATATTCCAATAAAATAGAAGATAGTGAAGACATCGATAAATTTCTTAAGTCATATGATTTGCCCGGACTGAGTCAGGAGGATACACACAATTTGAACAGACCAATATCAATGGATGAAATTCAAGAAGCAATCAAAAGACTACCAACCACGAAAAGCCCAGGACTGGATGGGTATACAGCAGAGTTTTACAAAACCTTTAAAGAAGAATTAATACCAATACTTTTCAAGTTATTTCAGGAAATGGAAAAAGAGGGAGAACTTCCAAATTCATTCTATGAGGCCAACATCACCCTGATGCCTAAACCAGACAAAGACACCTCAAGGAAAGAAAACTACAGACCAATATCTCTAATGAACATAGATGCAAAAATCCTCAATAAAAATCTGGCGAATCGAATACAAAAACACATCAAAAAAATTGTGCACCATGATCAAGTAGGATTTACCCCTGGGATGCAAGGATGGTTCAATATACAGAAATCAATAAATGTTATTCACCACATCAATAGACTTAAAGATAAGAACCATATGATCATCTCGATAGACACAGAAAAAGCATTCAACAAAGTACAGCATCCCTTTATGTTCAAAACATTAGAAAAACTAGGGATAACAGGAACTTACCTCGACATTGTAAAAGCTATCTATGCTAAGCCTCAGGCTAGCATCATTCTGAATGGAGAAAAATTGAAGGCATTCCCTCTAAAATCTGGAACAAGACAGGGATGCCCTCTATCACCACTTCTGTTCAATATAGTTCTCGAAACACTGGCCAGAGCAATTAGACAGACGAAAGAAATTAAAGGCATTAAGATAGGAAAAGAAGAACTTAAATTATCACTATTTGTGGATGACATGATTCTATACCTAGAAGACTCAAAAGGGTCTACAAAAAAACTACTAGAACTAATAAATGAATTCAGCAAAGTGGCAGGATATAAAATCAACACGCATAAATCAAAGGCATTTCTGTATATGAGTGACAAAACTTCTGAAACGGAAATGAGGAAAAACACTCCATTCACAATATCCTCAAAAAAAAATAAAATACTTGGGAATCAACCTAACAAAAGAGGTGAAAGATTTATATAATGAAAACTACAGAACCCTAAAGAGAGAAGTAGAAGAAGATCTTAGAAGATGGAAAAATATACCCTGTTCATGGATAGGCAGAACTAACATTATCAAAATGGCGATATTACCAAAAGTTCTCTATAGGTTTAATGCAATGCCAATCAAAATCCCAATGGCATTTCTTGTAGAAATAGATAAAGCAATCATGAAATTCATATGGAAAAATAAAAGACCCAGAATAGCAAAAGCAATTCTAAGCAGGAAGTGTGAATCAGGCGGTATAGCGATACCAGATTTCAAACTATATTACAGAGAAATAGTGACAAAAACAGCATGGTACTGGTACCAAAACAGGCGGGTAGACCAATGGTACAGAATAGAGGACACAGAGACTAATCCACAAAGTTACAACTATCTTATATTTGATAAAGGGGCTAAAAGCATGCAATGGAGGAAGGATAGCATCTTCAACGAATGGTGTTGGGAAAAATGGAAATCCATATGCAACAAAATGAAACTGAATCCCTTTCTCTCTCCATGCACAAAAGTTAACTCAAAATGGATCAAGGAGCTTGATATCAAATCAGAGACTCTGTGTCTGATAGAAGAAAACGTTGGCTACGATCTACATATTGTGGGGTCGGGCTTCAAATTCCTTAATAGGACACCCATAGCACAAGAGTTAATAACAAGAATCAACAAATGGAACTTACTTAAACTAAAAAGTTTTTTTCTCAGTAAGAGAAACAATAAGAGAGGTAAACAGGGAGCCTACATCCTGGGAACAAATTTTTACTCCTCACACTTCAGATAGAGCCCTAATATCCAGAGTATACAAAGAACTCAAAAAATTAGACAATAAGATAACAAATAACCCAATCAACAAATGGGCCAAGGACCTGAACAGACACTTCTCAGAGGAGGATATACAATCAATCAACAAGTACATGAAAAAATGCTCACCATCTCTAGCAGTCAGAGAAATGCAAATCAAAACCACCCTAAGATACCATCTCACTCCAGTAAGATTGGCAGCCATTATGAAGTCAAACAACAAGAAGTGCTTGCGAGGATGTGGGGAAAAGGGTACACTTGTACATTGCTGGTGGGACTGCAAATTGGTGCAGCCAATTTGGAAAGCATGACTTGGTTTCTCCTCTGAGTATATGTTTCTTTAGTATAATACCTCTCTCTGCTGATTTTCATCATTGTTTTTCATTTCCTTTTTATGAAATATTTTGCTGAGGATGTTGTGTAGTGCAGGCTTTCTAGATGTAAATTCTTTTAACTTTGTTTATCATGGAAAGTTTTTATTTTATCATTAAATCTAAGGCTTAGTTTTGCTGGATATAAGATTCTTGATTGGCATCCATTTTCTTTTAGGGCTTGCTATATGTTATTCCACGATTTCTTGGCTTTCAGGGTCTAGGTTGAAAAACCGGCTGAGATATGAATTGGTTTCCCCCTATATGTGATCTGATTCCTCTCTCTTGCAGCTTTTAATATTTTATCCTTATTCTATGTGGTAGGCATTTTCATTGTAATATACCTTGGTATCGATCTATTGTAATTTTGTACATTTGGTGTCCTGTAAGCCTCTTGTATTTGGTTTTTAAATTCATTCTTCATGCTTGGGAAATTTTCTGATATTATCTCATTGAAGAGATTGTGCATTCCTTTGGTTTGAAACTCTGTGCCTTCCTCTGTCCCAATAACTCTTAGATTTGGTCTTTTGATGCTGTCCCATAATTCTTGGATATTCTGTTCATGGTGTCTTATTATCTTCACTGTGTGATCAACTTTATTTTCCAGATTGTATACTGTGTCTTCATTATCTGACATTCTTTCTTCCAAGTTATCGAGTCTGTTGGTTATGATTTCTATTGAGTTCTTTATTTGATTTATTGTATCCTTCATTTCAAGGATTTCTGACTTTTTTTTCATATTCTCTATCTCTTTCTTGAAGTGATCTTTTGCTACCTGTATTTGCTCTTTTATCTCTTTGTTGGAGTGATCAGTTTTTGCCTGTATTTGCTCATTTAGGTCATTCTTTAATTCACAGATCATTTTAATATAAACCTTCTGGACTCCTTCTCTGACATTTCATCAACTTCACTGTCCAAGGTTTGTTATTATAGTATCCTGGTTTGTTTGGGGCACCTTCCTCCCTTGTTTTGTCATGTTGTCTATGTGTCTTCCTTTCTGGCCGTGTGGATCTGAGCTATTACAGTTTCTTCCCTATATTCTTGTAGTACCCATGCAGATTGTCTATAAGTCACCTTGATGTTGAGCTTTCAGACCCTGCCGGTGTCCCTCAATATATGCTACTGCACCTGAACCGGGGTCTTTTTTTTAAAGAAGTAGAAAGATGGGATTATATAAAACTAAGAATTTTCCACAGAGCAAAGAAAATCATTAAAAGAATGAAGAAGTAGCTTATAGGATAGGAGAAAATATATACAATATATACCAACCATTCACTTGACAAAGGATTATTATCCAGAATATGTAAGGAACTTTAAAAACTTCACAAAAACCAAAAGACTATGCGAGGGCAGAGTGAATAGACAGGCATCCTTGAGCAAGGCGTCCGGAGAAACCAATCCTGGTTTTCTGATATAAAAACAGGCAAAGATCTGAATAGAGATTTCTCAGAAGAAGAAATACAAAGGGTCAACAAAATATGAAAATATTATGGACAGATCTGGGCTGGGTGTGGACAGATCTGGGCTGGGCCTGGACTCCGCAGTAGCCTGCTGTTCGGAAGAGGTGGTCCAGTTCTGGAGGCTGCATTCTGGGTGCCTGCTGGTGGAGGGGTAAACCTAGGCCTACTGTGAGCCTGGGCCCCATACAGGCCTGTGTGGGTGGATCTGAGCCGCCAGACTTTACTTCTTGGTAGTCTGCTGGTCAGAAGGGTGGTCCTCTGTGGCATTTATGCCAAGCCTAAGTAAAGAATTATAGTGAAGATTTCTAAAGTTCTAGAAAGAGGTCACACTATTTTCAGCAAAGAATAATATAGCTTCTGAAGCACAATTTATGGCACAATCATGGGCCTCAGTAGAAATGAGTTTTCTGACCATGGAAAATCATATTACATAAGGATAGAACTTCCTGTCATCTTCTAATCATGAGCTGGTATATAGTCAGGATTCCACCAAAGAAACAAAAACCAACTTGTAGGATATATACATATTACATATGTATGTAGCTGGGAAAGCCTTAGGCCATGTCATCAGGAAGTGCAGGCTAGAAACAGGCAAGAGCTGAGGCTTCATTCCATAGGTAGAATTTTTTTTTCTTCAAGAAAATGAAAAATTTTCTCTTAAAACGTCTGAATTGCTTAAGTCAGCTTACCCAGATTATTTAGGATAATCTACATTTCTTAAAGTCAACTGATTGTGAATACCAGTTACATTTACAAAATCCTTTTATACCAACACCTCAACTAGTGATTGAATAACTGGGGACAAGAGCATCACAAAGTTGACACATTAAACTAACCATCTTATTGACTTTTGCCAGACCCCCACCATTTCCTAATGTCAGGTGTGTCCAGCAGTAAGTATTGTAATGTAGAAGTGAGACATTCAGGCTTACACATCAGCAGCGTTGGGAGGTAGGAGCCCCATATCAGGGGCTCCATGTCAACACCCTCTGTTTTGCCAGTGACTCACCTTTAAATGGACTGAGAGGCTCTCCAGCCTCTCTCAAATTTGTCTCTGAAAAACAGCAGTGAAAGGAAATTATCTTAATTAAAAGACAATTGGGGGTAGGGGGGCTGGTTTGAGACTCAGTGATAGAGAACTTGCATAGCTTGGATTGGATTCTCAGCACTGAATATAGATAAATAAAATAAATATCCATTGACAACTAAAAATATTTTTTAAAAAGATGATTGGATAATGATTAAGCTGGCCATCCACTTTATGTTAAAAAAAAGAAAATTCCATTGTTTATAAAGTATATAGCCTTGTGAACACTGGTGAATGACTTGGGTGAATGAGAAGAGATTTGCAAGGATTCAGATAAGAGGGGGGAAAAGTCTGCAGAATAAGTATATTGAACATAGACATGGACCATGAAGACCTTTGCATGGCATATCAATGCCTATCTGAAAACATCTTCCAGAGAAGTACTAAACTGCCAAATGGAATTACTTGGATAATCAGCATCATTTGGGCACAAAAGTCAATAAACTGCATAGCCATGGCTACCAAAATTGTTTGGGTGTCAGAATATGGATTCCTTCTTATTGAAGCTTATTAGGCAGCTGCTGCTGATAGAAGCCCAACTACCATGAACTAAGACCAATGCTAATTCCTCAGTAAGGCATCATCCCTTCAGAGATTAGTCATTTGTTGGAACACTGACTTAATTAGACACATTCTACTGTGGAAAGATGATACACACTGATACACATTCTAAGTATAGTTTGGCTTCTCCTCCCTCAAATGGTAGCACTATTCAAAGACCAATGGAATGTTTGATTCACTGATGCAAGATCCTAACTAACTTTGTAAACCAACTTTATAACAAAGGATGAACAGATGGAGGCAACCATCATGGAAACTGTGTCCCTACCACATACTGCACTACCTAGAACTTCTATCTTCCCTGTGATTACCCATATCTTAAAAGAACTGCCTTGTTCAAGAACAGGCTCCTTCATGGGGCAGCTACTATTCAACGTCTAGTCAATGCAGAACTATCAAAATCCATGGGTTGGTTAAATCTTTATTGATACTATATCAAAGCCCAACATCTCCCTGAGATCTTTATTGTCTTACTTTCTTATAGGTTTAGACAAGCCAGCCTCTTACTGACTGTAAGAAAAGAATATGCAATCATTAATAAGCAAAATGAATTGTTAAGTATTACTCAAAATTATGTTACTTTGATGAGGAGTAAATTATCAAATTGTTGGATTTAAGATAAATTTAGCATATACTAGTTATGAAACTGGGATTATTCAAAGGACATGGTTCAAGCTCTCAGAGAGAAAACGCACACACACAGACACACACACGCACGCACGCAATAACTCCTAGGAGCTTTACATAAATTACTTATTTATCAGGGTACATGTCTATGAAATATATGTACTATTATCTTATAGGTCCAACAATCTTATTTATACTATTATATGTAGCCATAAGAAATTTGATATTTGAATGATTAAGTAACTTGTCCAAGGTCACACAAATATTAAATATCAGATTGGGGATTACAGTTGTTTTCTGCCTATATTATGAAACCAT
This sequence comes from Spermophilus citellus, assembly GCF_964194105.1. Taxonomy (NCBI): domain Eukaryota; kingdom Metazoa; phylum Chordata; class Mammalia; order Rodentia; family Sciuridae; genus Spermophilus; species Spermophilus citellus. Next base: position 21,222,676 of record NC_138189.1, on the reverse strand, counting down.
GCTTTCAAATATTAGGCACAAAAAAGTAATGAGAAAGAGAAATACAATAAAATAATCAAAACACATGTGCTGACCATACAATACAACTTTAAATGCAATTCGGTTGTTGAAGTTGTTTATACATTACTTTTCACAGTTTGACACAAAAATTATTTCATTTTACAAAGCAAAAAGCAGAAGTTTATAATTACTTTTATCAGTAATTTATGCAGTGGGAGGAATTTCAACTCAGCTTCTCAAAAATAGTCACACTTTAATATATTGACAGCTTGTTCAAACATTAATTCTTTGAACACCCAGTCAAAATTTTTTTATCAGCCAATTAACAGCATCATGCCAGGAACGTGAGTCTCTTTCCTAGCTGACAAATAAACAAAATTTATCATTCATTTACTCTCCACTTCAAATAAACTAAAATACTATTTGCAAGAGATGTTTGTTTGGCCTAAAGGTCACTTGGAACTGAAGTTAAATAATGTCTCTAGAGACTGCACAAAAATGTTTACCAAAATTCAGTCATCTTTATAAAAGCTCTAAAGTGCTTGTGGATTCTCAGGCAATGGCCTTGAATCTCACATTTCAGAATTATGTGGTAAACACATTGCGTTTTTAAAGAATATCAAAGCATATTTCAACCATGGTTAACCTCTCAAAAATCTTTATTTAGGCCTAGAAGACAGAATGTCATAGATGAAAATTCACCATCAAAATTGGATGGATGCTGGTTGGATTTTGATGGTTTTGATAGAGGAGTCATGATGCAGAGTTCTGGTAAGAAACTTCAAAGCTCTACAATTTAAGGTGTTGGTTGTCCGACAGTATGCATTGAACTCTTGTTTTTTTCCAGGGGCTCACCTGACTCTTGCTGGTAGATGATTTTAAAAAACCCTCTACCTGCCTTCATGAAAATAATTTTCAGTTTTATAGATTTGTGGGAAATAAATAAATGAAGATTAATTAAAATGCTGGGCTGTGATGAAGAACTACCTACAAGAACAATAAACTGTGATGTAGAGGGAAATAACACCTACTAATTAACTTCAATCACAATATCTTAAGATTCCAAGCTAGGACAGTGGTACACACTGTAATCCCAGCTACTTGGGAGATAGAGGAAGGAGGATTGCAAATTTGTGATCAGCCTAAGCAACATAGCAAGAACCCATTTCAGAAAAAAAAAAAAATTATACAACTACAATTTTAATTTCTGCCTCTATATTTTATACTTAATAAATGGCATATCCATATGTCAGTTTGAAAACTGTAAACTAGTATCATTAAAGTGGAACAGTTGAGTTCCCTTTTCTCCATGTTTGCATCAGCATTAGATATTTGGGTTTCTGATAATAGTCTTTTTTAGGGGTGAGAAGGCATCTCATTATGATTTTGATTTGCATTTCATTATGGCTATAATATTTTCATATTTTGTTGACCCTTTGTATTTCTTCTTCTGAGAAATCTCTATTCAGATCTTTGCCTGTTTTTACATCAGAAAACCAGGATTGGTTTCTCCGGACGCCTTGCTCAAGGATGCCTGTCTATTCACTCTGCCCTCGCATAGTCTTTTGGTTTTTGTGAAGTTTTTAAAGTTCCTTACATATTCTGGATAATAATCCTTTGTCAAGTGAATGGTTGGTATATATTGTATATATTTTCTCCTATCCTATAAGCTACTTCTTCATTCTTTTAATGATTTTCTTTGCTCTGTGGAAAATTCTTAGTTTTATATAATCCCATCTTTCTACTTCTTTAAAAAAAAAACATGATTTCCTGTGCTTTGGGGGTCACATAAAAAAGAAACCTGTGCCTATACTAGTGTATAGGCATATAAAGCATCCTTTATCTATTTTCTTGTAGTTTCATAGTTCAGGACATTCATTTTGGTCTTTGGTCCATTTAAAGTTGGTTATTGTACAAGATGAGAGATAGGGGTCAATTCTAATCTTCTGCATGTGAATATAGTGTTTTTCCCAGCACTGCTCATTAAAGAGGCTATTCTTTATCCAACCTGGGAGTGTAAATTATAGTCATTTCAGGGAATAGCATGTAGGTTTCTTAAAAACCTATAAGTAGGTGTGCCATATGATTAGTTATCCCACTTCTGGGTGACATTAAAGGAATTGAAATTAGAATATAGGAAAAAAGTAAGACCTCCATCCCTATGTTTAAGGCAATATGAGTCACAATAGCTAAGATAAGGAGTAAAAAGTGGTGCTCATCTAAAGGAGAATAAATAAATAAAATGTAGTAGACATAAAAATGGAATAGTATTCAGCCATAAAGATTAATGAAATCCTGTTATTTGCAGCAAAGTTGGTGGAACATGTTATATTAAGTAAACTAAGCTCGACTCAGAAGACAAATACTCCATGTTCTCTCACATATATTTAAGCTTTTTAAAAAGCCCATATAAATATAAAATAGAGATTATTAGAAGCTGGGAAGGTTTGGAGATGAATAAAGGGTGGTTGGATAATGGGTAACATGAAAATCAGTTCCAGTGTTCTGCAGCACACTGGGGTGAATAGACTTCACAGGAAACCATCACATATTTTTTGAGGATCTAAAAGTAATCAAAGTTTCCTAACATAAGGAAATGATGAGAAAAGGGAAGTGCTAATCACTCTGATTTAATAAGTACATGTTACATGATGTGTTGAAATATATTACACTGTACCTCAGTAATATGTCCCATTATTACCTATTAATGAAAATAAATTAATTTTTAAAACAAATGAATAAAATGTTTGTCGAGATGGGAAAGTTATGAGTTATTCAGTCAAGGGGAAGAGCTATAGAATGTCCACATGCTTCTGCCTTTTTCAATATGTTATTCACTCAAATCACTGAACACAATTACAGTCTATAGGTTCTCTTTTTCTGTTTTTCAATACACACACACACACACACACACACACACACATATATATAACAGTGGAATGCATTAAATTCTTATTACACATAAAGAGCACGATTTTTCATATCTCTGGTTGTATAAAAAGTATATTCACACTAATTCATGTCTTCATACATGTACTTGGGATAATGATCATCACGTTCCACCATCATTTCTAACCCCATGCCCCCTTCCTTCCCTCCAACCCCTCTGCTTTATCTAGAGTTCATCTATTCCTCCCAAGCTCCCTCTCCTTATACTACTATGAATCAGCCTCCTTACATCAAAGAAAAAAAATTGGCATTTGTTATTTTAGGATTGGCTAACTTCACTTAGCATTATCTTCTCCAACATAATCCACTTACCTGCAAATGCCATGATTTTATTCTTTTTTATTGCTAAGTAAAATTCCATTGTGTATATATGCCATTTTTTTAATCCATTCATCTATTGAAGGGCATCTAGGTTGGCTCCACAGTTTAGCTATTGTGAATTGTGCTGCTATAAACATTGATGTGGCTGTGTCTCTGCAGTATGCTCATTTTTGGGTATAGACCAAGGAGAAGGATAACTGGGTCAAATGGTGGTTCCATTCCCAATTTTCCAAGAAATCTCCATCAAGAAAATGACAATCCTTAATGCTAGGCACTGCAATAGACATAATCAATCATCAGCAAACAATTCTAGGTTAATTCTAAGAACTGCAAGTACACTTAATCATGACAGGCTCATGACAGATATTCTCTCTGCATGCCAAGCTCAAGTGCCAGATCTAAAGTCTCAAGCCTTAGGCTTTAAGACCAGCAGATGCACACTCACTCAGACCATGGTGACCAGGTCAGTAACTGATGGAGGCTTCTTGTGGGGTGGAGCTAACATAAGGAAATGATGAGGAGAGGATTGTAAGGAGAAGTCGCCGTTCTCACCAGGGTCAAGATGTGGCTGAAGAGTTTGAGAGGGGTGAGTTTGATGCAGAGAATCAGGTAAATGATGAGAAGAGTTGGGATGTCAGTCTAGTTCCTCATCAGGCTCTCTGGCACGTGGCATCAGTGTTGGCTGGCTGAGTGTCATTTGCTCCATCGTTTAAACGGATTTAGGGGCTTCTGACAGCCTTTTCAATCCCTATGAGCTGTTACTGGGTTTCTCAGTGATGTAATTAGTCCTGAGGTATATGGTCTGGTGGTTTCCACCCTGATTTTCTGGCCTCTTGTCTTTATCAGAGCAAGGACAACCTGACAGAGACTGCACTGTGAGTTTTATCAGAGTTGTGAAAAGTGTCTTGCTTTTATCAGGCTATGGCTGATGACCATATTGGAAGGTTCCGCAGGCGTGCCTGGTGGGGGACTGCAGTTTTGTTCCAAAATGGAGTTACTTAGGCTAAGGCCTTTCTTTAAGGCCATCCTTACAATGTTTTATCATAAAAATAATAATAGAAAAAATAAAGTGGCATATGAAACCTATATTTGTTTGCTAGGGCTGCCCAAACAAAATAGCAACTGAGTGCTTAAAAAAAAAAAAACCCAGAAATTTATTTCTCACTGTTTGGGGGCTGGAAGTTCATCAGGGTTGGTTTCTTCTAAGCCTCTCTGCTAGCTGGAGGATTCCTGCCTACCAGCTCTCCTCACATCGTCTCTTCTCTGTGCATAATTTCCCCCATCTAGTACCACTTTATGTGTACCCAAGTTTTCTCTTCTTATGAGTGCACAAATAGGATGGGATTCAAGCCCACCTTAATGGCCTCATTTAAACCTCATCACTTATTAAAAGCCCTACAGTCAACATACTCCCCTTGTGAAGTTTCATTGGGGTTTCATAACTCAGCATATAAATGTTGGGGTATCACAATTCAGGTCAAAGCAAAATCCAATCTTGTTTCTTTGTTGTTGTTCTCCAGGAGAAGCATTTTTGTTTCAAATAGAGGAATAATGTAGGGAAACAAGGAGGGAGGAGGAGATGTGTTTACGCATGATTAAGCACTGAGAATTCAAGTTTACAAATAAATTTTTGTGCATTATCTGTTTTATAGAGCCTAGCATGTGGTTGAATGACATCAGAAACATGGCTTCTTTACTCTCTTTGGGCAAGACTTCCCATATGGTGTAAGCATGAGCTGTGCTTAGGCATTCCTAAATTAGGCATGCTTTAGTTATTGAAGCAACATATCATATGTTTATGAAGTCCTGGCTGGTTAAACTCGAATCGTAAATAGGTCCAAACTGAGCTAAGACTTGCTGTTCATGGTGTTTTACTTCTGCAAGATCTTCAAGCGTCATAAAACCCAATGACTTCTAAACACTACAGAACGCACAGTTAACTCCATTGAATTGGAGAATTCCACGAACTATCTTTTACATATTACGTTTTAAGTGTGCTTCAGCTTGAAGATGTGCCTAATAACATAATTATAAGAATCTGGAAATAGAACACAATCATTTAGTTTCAGACCAGACTTCCAGCTTCATTATTTGCCCAACTTTACAGAGAACAGTGTTGCTCCTATTAAGCATTGATACTGACTAGCAAATTCGCCATCCACAGATGAACTGAAGTGTTACACAGTCAACCAAATCAAAACTCTGATGAGACACGTCCAGCCAAGTGACAGAGCATTAGGAAACAGAGCAGGAAGCAACAACCAAAACCAGAGAGTCAGGCAAGGCCATGTGGCCTTTCTGTCTGTCCTATCCACCCCTGACCGTGGCTTCCTGATGCAGGGAAATGAACTGGAAGAATCTAGGGAAGAGAATCTGAAGGAAAGAAAGCTCACATTCACTGTGCAAAACCATGTCTCCACTAGTTTGTGCCTCTACTCCCTTTGAAGCGTTGATGATCCAGGGAGTAATGAAGAGACCTGCACAGGTGTGTGGAGAAAGGTTGGCACCTGGTGGGTCAAATGTAAGGAGTACATAGTAACTGAGAGTTCAAAAATAAACAAGAAAAGAACAGGGAATTCCGTGATAGGTAAGTTGTTTTCTGTGGCAAAGATTAGAGCAGGAGACAATGGATTCCACTTCCAATGCACAATCAGGTACCAGTTACCATGTTATATCAGACCTGGTAAATTGATACTCAATACCGATCGTAATCTCTAGTGTTTGAATGAGAAACTGTTTTCATATATTATGTATATAAAAAACTATTGTTATAGGCCAGGGTTTCTCAACCTTAGTATTTGAGTTATTGGTGTTTATCGACAGATGATTCTTCATTTTGAGGAACTATACTGTGTGTTGTAGAATTTTGACAGAATTTCTAGCTTCGACCCACCAGCTGCAGAAGGAAGCCCTGCAGGCTTAGCAACCAAAACTGTTTCTTTTCTTTTTTTTTTCTTTTTTTTTTCTTTTGTGTGTGTGTGGTCCTGGGGATTAAACCCAGGGCCTTGTGCATACAAGGCAAGCACTTTATCAACTGAACTGTATCCACAGCCCCCAAAACTGTCTCTATAAATTTTTTACTGCAGACAAAATTGCTTCTGGCTGAGAACCACTGACCTGGGTCATTCCCCTAAATGAACACACAAAGTGCTTCAACCACAATCACATTGCCCAGCTGTATCAAATTAGGGCATAATATTCCTTGCTTTAGGAGGTATTAGACACCCTGATGATTCAGTAACCTAGCAAAACCTTGGAAATGGCTGTTACTATAGTGTCCATACTCATTCCCAGGTCTGGGCATTCTTAGGAGAGGTGTGAAGTCGATTCACTCTCAGAGGAATATTTGATATGTATTTTCTTCATTTAGCTGCTTCTTTCATAAAAGAAAAAAAGATATGGTTTGCTGAGGTATGCAGTAGGCCCAAATTTCTATATAACTATTCTCTTTTGAAGGTCTGTTTTTCTTTCTCTCTCTCTCCCCCCACCCTTCCTCCCTCTCTCCATCCCTCTAAATATTTAAAGAAAAGAAGTTCAATTTAAATAATAGTTCTAATTGTGCAACTTGCCTACAGTAGCCAGATCAGAAAGTGTAATTTTATGTGGTTTATCTAATAAACTTATACAATGTTCCTTTTAACTCTATAAGATTTCCAGAGTCCTCTTATGGTTTGTACATTTCCCTTTATTGTATTCTAACTTTAAAAATACCTAAGGTAAATGCTTAGGTTCACTGAAATTCATATATTTCTATTCTCAAACACAAGAGGCTTTCAGCATAACAAGTTGAATCTGATAGTAACAGTCGAAATACACCCTATGCAATGTGAAAATGACCTGCCACAGAAGGAAATTTTTCAGCACAAGAGAATGTGTCTCTGCTGACATATAGACAGAATTTTAAAATGCTTGCTCAACCATTCATTTTTTTTAAAAAGGTTCAGCTAGCATGTATCTTAATTTTTCTTCAAAGTTTAGAGAAAACAAATTATGCAATAAGGTTTTGCTGATTTCTGGAGTTTGCGTCAAATAAAATTGCTAAGTAATTTGGAAGATAAATTTCTTTATAGAATGCTATGGCTTCATTTGCTGAACAAATTAAAAGTAAATGCAAATTTATGGGTTTCCTTTTAACTTATCTTACCCTATGGTAAATGAAATCTGATAAATTGTAAATAAAATATATTTATTTCTAAAATGAAACTTTTAAGAATAATAAGTCTATGTGTAGAAATGTTTCCTGCAAGTCTAAGCTTTCATGAATAGCTTGAAATAGTCAGGAAGAATGATATACATGTGCACATATGTGTGTGCACAGATACAGGTATGTGCATATGTACAGGTGCATCAACATGAGCTTATAGAGTATAGGGTGATATTGCTATAGAATGGATCTTGAAGTCACTCAAAGGCCCCTCTGTTAAAAGTATGATCCCCAGTTTGGTGCTATTAGGAGGTGGTGAAACCTTTAGGAGACAGGGCCCTAGTGGGAAGTCTTTTGTCAGTGGAGGGGGGACTTGAATGAAATAGTGGGAATCCAGCCCCTTTCTCTGTGTATCTTTTGTACTCAGTCATCAGTTAAACAGGTCTTCTCCACTGCCATATGCTCCTGCCAAGATGAACTGTGCTGCCATATGTCCAAAATAATAGTCAATAGATCATGGGCTGAAACCTCCAAAACTAAGAGTCATATAAACCTTCCCACTTTTTTTAAGTGTATTTATCTTAGGTATTTCATTGGAGTAATGTAAGGCTGACTAACACAGATTAGTGGTTGATTCTCACCAAATGAGAAGTTTTTCTTTTTCTTCACTATCAAACATTAAAATGACATTTCTGATTTTCTGATGCTTCAGGACAACAACATGCAGTCTTGGTAACTGAGTTTTGGCATATGTTGTTTTTTTTTTCATAAATTACATATATGTATGGACTCTAGAAGAAATTCCAGGGGACTAACTACCCTGTCTCTTCCAACAGCTTTCAACCAACAACCAGTGGGATTTTGTGCAAAAGTCTATCCCTTCTCCATGAACCATCTTGTGGGAGATCTCTGTCACAGACATTCTCCCATGGATGCTAGAATTTCCCTAGCAGGATTTAGCTGCTGAAACCCACAGTGCACCTTGCTGAATCACATATCCACTGCTGAATGTCTGCCTCTGTTCCCAATCTCCTGTCCTTTCTCATCTCCCAGTACTTCTTCATGTCCCAAATAGACCATCTATATTCAATTCACTGTCTGGGGTCTACCTCAAGAATAAAAAAATAAATAAATATACTTTTTTAAACGAATTATTTCCATCCTCTTAAAGAGAGTTTCCTTATTCAGAAACTCTCTCTCTCTTCCCAGCTCTGTAAGGGTCAGTAGAAGAAATAAATTATCTAAAGCCTCACATTGTCCTCTAGAAAATGGGGGTAACAATAATAATTATTTTATTGTGTTGTTATTATGGATTAGAGGCAATGAGAATAAATTCATAAATTATCTATTAAACAATAAATACTGAATAAATTATACTATTTCATTACTAGTGGGTAGTTAACTAATGGTGGAAAAGATATTTGAATTCAATATATTTGTCTTACTGGTAAATTAGAAGGATATTTTCTCCCATGTTATGTCAACTCCTTGCTAATTATCAGGTCATTTCTGAAATGTCTTACTGCAGTTTCAAATGTTTGTCCCTGTATCCAGTTTGTGTATGTGTGCATGGTTTGGATTTGGGTACTTTTATAGGGTTTGTTTTGAGAAATAGTAATGGCCCTGCAGTTCCCATGAAGATTTCACCTTTCCAGAGACAATCAAATTTATTCTTCTAGATAATTATTTTGGTATTTATCTCCATCACCAATATAACAAGCTTATGTTGCTGTGTATTGATTTTTGTTTTCAGTATCATCTGTTGATATCCTGCTATAGCAAAGGAGGCTTCAGCTTTTTTTTTTACTTTTCATAAATGTACTTCCAGATATTCCCACAACCTTACCACAAAGCTATGCCATAATTTTGTTTTAATATTTGATATTGACATAATTGTGACAGTGCAATGTCTTTTAACCTTAACGTCTGGAAGTAATTTTTTCATCCTATGTTTATACTTGGCTAATAATTTCGCTGGGTATAGAATTCACAAATGCAAATCTTTTCCTTCAGATTGCTGAAGGGTTCACCCGTCCAACATGCTATCATTTTTATCACTGACCATTTTTATGTGAAATGTCTTGTCATGTTGTTGTGGGTATTTCAGTTTCTTTACCCACCTCTAGGTTACAAGATCTTCTCCTCACCTCAGTGTGTTGACATCTCATCATAACATATTTGATATGAGTCTAATTTCATCCATTTTGTTCTGAGCATTTGGGTTTTTTCAATCTGAAAATCTTTTTCTGTAACATTTTCTTTATTTTGTTGACTACCCCCTCCTCTATTTTTCTTCTTTTCTATATATTTCAAAGATATAAGATGTACTGGGGTCCTGGAAGGTTCCCATATTTTTCGTTCTTATTTCCTTTTTCATCTTCCTCCTGTTTCTTCTTCTCTATCCCATATATATATATATATATATATATATATATATATATATATATATGCATACATGATATATTTTGTGTGTGTTTATACAGCTGGGTGTGTGAATATATGTATGTGTATATGTCTGTCTTCACACACACACACATACACACACACACATAACTGGAGAGACTCTTGTCTATTTCTATAATTTTATCATCTACCCTTTGTATTAAGTTTCTCATTTTTTGCTGTAAGTTGTTATATTTCTATATAATTTCCTCTTGTTACATGTTTAAAACATCTTCTGTTCTTCTAGGAGTATATTAGTAATTTTAAAATTTCTCACTTTAAATATTCCTTTCTTACAATTTGGTGGTTTTCCTATATCTAGATTTCATCTTTCACAGAGAGGCCTTCCTCACTGTCTGCTCTCCCTCCCTGCCACCACCACCCCCCCTCCGCACCCTGGGTGCTCACACTTAGAAGTGAGAGATTACAAAGTGTCTGAGAGCTCCAAGTGCTCATTGACTCGTCTTTCCGCTGTGAAGTGATCTGGCTGGAAATTTTCATAAGCACTTTCCGAGTTTTGTTCTCTTCTCCATCAGGGCCTTGGGGAAAACATCTTCTAACTCCCCCAGGAGGCATCCAGCTGGAGGGCTGCAGCATTACCAAGAACAAGCTCTGCATAACTGAATTTTTGTGTCCTGCCCAGACATATTTTATTTGACCTCCTCCAGAGACTAAGCCTTTGGACCCTTGAAATAAAGAACAAACTCAGACAATGAGTTGCACAGAATAGTGGCAGAGAAACAGGGATCCAATTTCTTTAATCAACTTTTGATTTATTTTACTAACTTGAGTTAGTTAGGCATCTGATGTTGAGAATTCCTGAGCCTCTGGTAATTCTGCGACATAAATTGATTTTCACTTTCCTGACTACTGGTAAGAATTCAGGATTTTGAGATCTGCCATGTCATTTTCTACTCATCTACTTATTTTTTCTCTTCCATAATCTTTTTTATTGTCTTTTACCCCATTTTTCAGGTTTATTTTAACATAATCCCATTACCATAGTATAATTTCAGGAGGGGATTAAGGTAGATTTGTAAAAATAATCTGTATCTTTACAGAGGAGTTCTACTTTAAACTTTAGATGACATTATTCCACAAGAAGAGAATTTTGTATAAAAATGGTCCCTTTCTAAGTCTAGCCACAACATAACTAGAAGCTTAAAGATCATATCAGTTTTCCTAAAGTATGAACTACCACATTAGCAAATCCAACATGCACACAGCTAAAAGTTTTTATAATTTCTTATTCTTAAAAAGACCAAAATCTGATGATTAAGACCCACTATTTTCTATACTCTGTGTTTTTCAGCCTCTCTTTCTCTCCGCCCCTCCATCTACCCCGTTACTTGTACTACTTGTTTTGAGAGTTACAAAAACACATAGGCCCTTATATTAAGGAGATATAAATTTCAGCTAATTTTTTAATTGGATTTTTTTATTTGACAAAATGACAAAGCGGATAAAGACTGAAGTTTTTCTCTTTCTTTGTTCAGGGTGGCTATGTCATTTTTAATCATCCTCCTGAGCTAGAGAGCAGAATTTGTAGTCGACATTTCACTAAAAATGCAGACACCTACACGTTCTGCTTTTATTCCCCTGAGCCTTAGTTTTCTGTCCCTTAAATGAGCACTGAAACCTGATCTTATTGGTAAAGGAAAAAAACAAGCACATCCTCATGCACCTGTTCCAACCCCAGAGGCGACCATGGCTCCAGCTGGATTCCTAGTTTCCTCAGGTTTTCATTTCTTTCTTGATTTGGAGCACTCAAAAACTTTCTTGTCTTTCTCCCTTTTTTAATCTCTTCTTTTTTTCTCTTCTTATTTTTAACTTGGGCACCATTTAATATACTTTTTGTTAGACTTTATGCTGCATTTCTAAGTGCTAAAGGCTTTAATTCTTAAGGGCTGTCAGTTTTTATGATCTGTCATAAACCTGGAACTGGAAGTTCGGAACTATCCTAACTTTAGGGCTGGAAATCAGGGCCATTTTTCTCATCAGGAAGGCCCAGCTGAGAACTGTGAGTTTATGTGTGTGATCATTCAAATCAGCCTCCCCTAGAAACAGGTGCCTGCGTGGCTGGAGGCAGAGCATATCACAGGGAGTGGACACTTTTACAGAGAAGTTGCATCACTTGTCCCCACAAGCCCCAACTAAAGGACAGACACCCGGCTGTTTTCAGGGTCCCTGTCTCTCAACTCTGTGCCTCTTCCACACCCAGCCTCATTGTTCTTTTCTTTAGAAGAATATGAGATTCTGTCTTTGAAGGGAGATTCTATAGAAGAAACTGATAAATAAATAAAACCCCATAGTCTTCGGACATAAAGTTTTGACTCCTGAATCTGACATTCACAGAATTCAGCTATGTACCTGGGGAAGAACTGACGATACTCTTTGATCCAGCTTTAAATTCCTAATATGTAAAACAAAATTCATATCGACTTGTGTATGATTTTTAATAAGAAGACCTAGTTTGTATAAAAAAAATTCTGCAAATTTTTATACTCAGAAGATACTCAGTAATGATCTAATTGTATATTATTAGTTATTATATTAGTAGTAAAAGTGATTTATAGCCATTATTATAATTATTATTGAAAGCAATGCCTGTGTAAATCTCTTTTATCTGGTTGAATATTGTGTCAATCATAAAATGGCCACATAATTCCTGTAAAGTCTTGGCTGAGTCTTTATCAGTTCCCTACTCCTATTTGATTCAGCAGTGAACACCTTTTCTTACTTGTTAAAATATAGATAAAGTCATTTTAAGCCTGCATTGGGCTTAATCTTTAATATTAAAAGCAATTTACACCAAACTTTCTTAAATACTTTTTGTTTTTTTGCATTCTGACGTTTGCTTACACATTAGTGAATATGGTCTCATTTGGTTCTGGCTACCTGATTTTTTGAGATTCAGCCTCATCAAGGTAGAGTTCATCCCCCTTTGTTGAGAAAAAGCTGAAACCTGCCCAACATTTCACCAGCCGTAGTTCTGGGAGTCCATCTCCTCCTAGGGACGCATTTGTACACATGACAGGTACTTCGCCCAGAACTCAAAGGGAGGGAAAAGCAGTACTTACATGATAAAGAAAACATTGATTTTTTTCTTCTCCAAACCTTTTTCAATAAAACTCACTAACCAGTTTCTCTTTTGTCTTATAACAGGACTCTTGGCTTAAAGGCCTTTGTGGATTTTTTTCCCCATATAAAAACCACCACATCTTTCGTGGCCAAATGCCATTGCACCACATCTTTGAGAATAAACAATTCCTGCTTTGATTCTGTGATCTTTCATCTGTTCGCCTTTTATCAGACTGCCTCTGGTATCCGCCAGCCCAAGTCATCCGGTCTGATCTTCCCATTTCAAATCTTCCGTTTTTCATTGTGTTGATGCTTTTAATCTCAGAGAAACTAATCAGGCCGCCCTTCTCAGATATCTGTTTTATCACATGCAGCCTTTTTTCCATTTTAATTGTTAACATGGTTTTCATTATTTCTTTACCTGGATATAAAATGTGTAATGAAATATTTTCATAGTTTTCACATCACCATTTTATAAAGTCATTCTCCAGTTACACACAATGGATTAATCTAACAATGAATTAAATGGTATGTCATTCATTTATTCACCCCCTGATACTTTACAGAATGTTTTCAAATAGGTTAGTTTGTTTCATATCAGTTATGTTCCTGGGGCACATAGAACAGGTTTTTACAAATTATCTTTAATGTCTTTTAAAGATAAAGCAATTCTGACTCAGGGGTTTATGCAGCTCACCAGAGCTCTCCCTAGTAATTGATGCAACTGACATTGACATCCATATTTTTTGACTCTTTACCTTCTATGACTCGTGTTACACTAGTCACTGCATATTCCCATTATAAAGTACATGCTTTAAAAATTCAAATACTGAGATAATCAGGACAGATTCTCATTACAAAAATCTATTCCAAAGTAGGCTTCAAAATACAGACTGTAGTATGTTACAGCAATGAAAATCAAAGGATTTGTAATCAGAAAAGGTTAGATTTCAAATCTGATTCTATTAATCACTGAGTTACTTTGTATCCTAGATATTTATACGAGGTTAATAGCACCAATGATGCAGAAAGATCTGAATGAAAAATGTAGGGAAGAATTCAACAAGGCATCTAGCAAATAGAAAATAATTAGAAGTGGTGATGATATAATATTATCCTTCTTTTCAGACAGACCTTGGGAAAGCTTTGAATTTGGCAACCCATTTTGAATTCCAAATTCCAATATCATCCTACCTGAGTCACAGACAGAATAAATGGGTCCACGAGAGAAACAATTGGCATGAACCTAAATATGGCCTGCCCTGAAAACACAGGCATTTTATAAGGTGTTCAAGGATTTTTAAAAAAGGAAATGAAGCTTAAAGTTAATCTTATTGTGTCATAAAGGATTCCAGGAGAGGATTCTTAGAAGGGCAAGGAGAGGCTAGAATCATGTTTCTTGGACCACCCCCTTTTCAACCGAGTTAAAGGCTGTGCCTAACCTCGAAGAAATTCCCATTTTCTCTTCCTATCTCATGTCCCAGATGCTCATTTGGAAAAATTATATAGAATGGGAAATGAGTCCAATGTAAAAGAGAATTTTCAGCAATAGCCCTTAAACAGAACTTCGTTACTTCTTTTCCTTTCTCTTTGTTCTTCCTATTTCCATCTTACCTTTGTTCTCTTTCCTTCCTGGCCCCTGATCTTGTTTCATTAACAGCTGTAATTATATATAACAATGGACTTTGGCTCTGGCGTCCCAGCTTAAGACTGGATTTCATTCATTGACACCATCATCTTAGTCACTGGCTTCCAAACTTATTTGGCAGTGAACTCAGAAAATAAAAATTGCATCAAACAATGTACACACAAATATACAAACATACACACATACATACATACCTACATACCACACACATACACGTGCACAAAGCACTTAAGCACTTTCTCATGATACATGCATTCTGACTTATGATATTTTCTGTTATGTTCTATTTCATGTTTTTAAACTTTCTTACCCACTGATTTACTATCATCCTTATAAGTTAGAAGACACAGTTTAAAAAACTACTATCTAAATTAAGACAGAGAAGAAAGATGTTCTTCTTAATGTGAATTATGTTTATTTCTGGATTGCAAATTATTGAATGATAGACACTTTCTTTTTTTGTACATTTCTCTATTATCAGAATTTTTAAATAAGGAATTATTTGAAAAATTTAATGTGTCAATCAAAGAAATCAATCAAAAAAAGAATTCAAATTTGAAGACCATAATAAGACATGTGATTTTTATTATGAAACTACCAGGAATTAAGTAGAACACTCCTCCAAAAAAATATATTAACTTACTGGTGATAAAGGAAGAAAGTTGTTAGAGTACCAGGAGTAGAAAAAAGTTATTTTCTAGTCACTAATTAAACCACCTTTATTTAGTATTCCCCTCTTTTGTCCCAGAGTCATAATTCTGGGACAGATTAGTAGTCCGAACACATTTAGCAACAATCATTAAGATATAAAGGAATTAAATGAATATTTATCCAGTATCCTAATAACAAGACCAAGGCAAAATTCAAAATCCAAAGTAAATCCCACTTTAATGAGCTCCTATGATATCTTACATAGCAGGTCACTATTTCTGATGAAAGTCATAGCCAAGTGTTTCTTGTCTTACACAGAAGATCTATTTCTCCAACAATGTTTAAAGTTCATGGAAAAGTGGATTTTGTTTGCCTTTCCTGGTTAGCTAACACTTCCCTATCTTTAAACCTGGAGAGTAGATCTACTGCCCAACTGCCCTCATATCATGGTCACACGCTCTCTCTCTCTCTCTCTCTCTCTTTTTTTTTTTTCAGTAAAAATAAATACAGGAGTCTGGATTATCCAGCCATTTTTATTCTCACAAGATTCCATAATAGCATTGGTCCTAAGCCACCAGTAAAAAGCCACTAGAAAGAGTATGTTTTTTTAAAACCAGGGAGATTATAAAAAATGGTGGACAGAAAAAGAGCTAGTCTCATAGGCATCACTCCCTGGAAAGATGAATGTACTACCCAGGGGTCCAGAGGTTCTTTCACCAAGTCAAAGACCGTACTCACCAGAAACAAGAGAAAAATCGTCCTTTGATAATGGTTTACTTTTTTCCACTTTCTATCTTTTCCACTCTTCAGCTGATATGTGGGCAGAATTACAAGTCTGCAGTTATCTACTGAAGCTAGCCCCAAATAAATAAGTGCTACAAAACTCATTAGAGAAGTCTTTCTTTTTAAACCATTTATGGGATTTGATAATTAGAGAGTATATTCCATATATCTCTGTGCAAAAGTTGCCCTCTTTTACTTCCAGATACTTTGGCTTCCGACAAATACATGGAAAGACCATGGAAAGTTAAAAAAAATGCATCTATAGAATATTCTGTTGGATGGGAAGGGCATTTTCTGTCTGTATCCCTTTTAGCCATGGATTCAGATGCACAACAAAGGTGACAGATGGAGACACAGAGCCACAGCAGCCTATTTTCCTGATGAGACTTTGTGTTTCACCATATTATGTTAAGGATGCTCATCACATCAGAGTTACCATTTTCACCAAACTGTCTTTGAAAACTCATCCTTTCATTTCAGCTTCTTAATATGTGCATAGATCAGTGGTGGGTAATATTTTTTTTAACTGAACATGAATTGACTCAGAGATATCTATTTGCAGGTTTTCTATTCAATTAAATTCTTTCAACAGCAATCCAAATTATTTAAAGAGAACATGATATTACTCTTGACCTTCGCCTGCACTATCTCCAGAATGCCCATCACCTCCAGGTTACACACTGCTCAGTTCTCTGAAAATTGTTACTATTTCTTGACCACTGTGAGATTCTGTCAAGAAATGTGTTAATAGAGTGAGAATTACTCCACACCTACTTCCCATATGCCTACAAGAAACATTTTTAATTTCACTTGCTCCAAACAGAATAAAGAGTGATGAGAAGCATGGTGAAGTACCTGCAGAACTGTCTGCTGAGGAACATCAAAGCCAAATAATTCATTCTCCCTTTGTGTCTCATCACATAAAACAAAAGAATACAACCCAGAGCTTTACTATCTGAGCACAAGCAAAATAATAAAGGCCTGAATATGTTGATTTAATTTTTCTCATTTTCTTGCTCAAACAATCCTTTGACCTTGCACGTGATTATGTCTAAATTTCTTAGTTGACAATAAATTTTAATTTTTTTCAAGACTTCAGGCTCATATTTTTTTAAAGTTCTAGATTAATCTTGTTATCTTATAATCAAGCAGTAACCTGCCCTTTTCTGCACACACAAGTACAGAGAGCCGTTAAAATAGTTGTTTTATGATTTGGATAAAGTAGTTGTTTTATGGTTTGGGTAAGTCCTTTATCTTGGAGAAGGAAGCAGTTTCTATTCTATAATATGACTCTTATAAAAATGCATCCAATTCACAGTTTGCACCATCTTTAAAGAAAATAAATGATGTACCAAACTGGATTTACCCAAAGTTATGCCTACCTACTTTGTACTTTTTCACCCTCTTTAGATTCCTAGTTCCCATCAGACTCCATTTTTTTCTTTTTTTTTTTTTTTTTTTTTTTTTTTTTTTTTTTTTTGGTGCAAGCAATGGAAGCCAGGATCCTATGTATAATAGGTAACTAATTTACCTGCGCTCTATTTCCGTATTCCTTGCCAAATGCTTTGAGTTCAGGGAAAAAGAGGAACAATGAGAAAAGCTCAAGTGGTTCTAGAATCCTCTATGCTCAGAAACTGGAAAGTATCTAAGGAGTCATTTTACATATGGGACAAGGAAGTATTTCCTTAATCCAACAAGTTTTTAGAGAATGCATTTTCTCCATCTTGATACAAACTCATTATAGACTAGAACTTTGATCAAACGTATGCATTAGATATTAGTATAAATAAGTATTAAAATTCAGGTTGAGCATAAATTTCATGACTCTTTAAACAAGTCAAACAATTTCTTATTATGTCCTATTACTTATTTTATTAGTTTCTCAAAATAAAGGCCATCAACACACCCAAATATCAACAACAATTCTATGTGCAAGTTACTAATCAAACTTCATTCTTTAAGCTAAAAAAAAAGTTTATCTTGAAAATATATAGTTAAACCATTCATCAACTTCTCAAGAGAAAAGTTTCTAATTCACATTCAAGAAAATGGAATAAGGTTAACATTTTTTTGCTACACATTCTAAAAATTCATAGGGAAAGTCAACCACTTAGTATATCTAATATAAAAAGCATCAAATTAAACTAGTCAAAATAATATATTTCTCTTTGTGTGTGTGTGTGTGTGTTTGTGTGTGTCTGTGTGTTTAGAGAGAGGGAAAGCACATTTGTCAATAGATGACTTATGAAGACTAGATTTTAAAATGAAATGTGATGCAACTATTGTTTTAAAGATGACATACTTACATAATATCTTATCCTTGCCAAGGCCACATGGACTTTCAGAGCCATTATCTCACTTTAAGCGTCTATTTTATTCCTACATTTCAAACAACAACAACAAAAAAAAGAATTCCAGAGAGCTGAAAGAAGTTCCCCCCAAAGACAGCTAATTAATTATGGATGATGAATTAAAATCTTGCTTCTGTTTTATGTTTCTTTAGTCTAAAAGATTTATGGGAAATAATCCAAGAATTAGAACAGCAAGATGCAAAGCACATATCTTCACCATCAAAGAAGTAACTCAGAGCTGTGGTCTCTAATGATTTGTGAGCATGTGTTTGATAATCACTGAATATTCCCCACTCGTTACCCAGGGTTTCCCTTGCTTTCAGTTATTTTATTAGAATTTTAAAATCCTTGTTTAACTTGTGGGACTTTACAGATCTTTCAGAAAACTGGGAATTGTAGATATCCAAGTGGAGCAAAAGTGCATAGAGAGAAAACAGTATTGCATTAAATCGTCATTTGTGGATTAAAGAACAAAGGTAACAGACTTACTCCAGTTCTCGTTCATTTATCCACCCTGGAGAAGTTATCAAACTGTTCATCAAGATGAAATTTAGAAATCATAGGAGGAAAAGCACATCTTCATTTACCCAAGATATCAACAGTAACCAGAAATAAAAGTATCAGGACCCCAGAAGGCAGACACCTAATTAGTGGGGGAAGAAATACCAGAGATTGAACTAAGGGGAACTCAGCCACTGAGCCACATCCCCAGCCTTATTTTGTTTTTTTAATTAGAGACAGGGTCTCCATGAGTTGCTTAGCACCTCACTTTTGCTGAGATTGACTTTGAATTCGCGAACCTCCTGCCTCAGCCTCCAGAGCCACTGTAACTACAGGTGTGCACCACCACACCTGGCTTAGATATCTAATTTTTTAAATAAATGGCCTTGCCACTTAACCACAATTGATTTTCCTCTATCATTCTTTGAAATCTTGTTTTGCTCTTGTCTCTGTCTCTCTCTCAAACTAAGCCCTCCTCATCCCTCACCTAACATTTCAGCCCCTTCCCCCTCCTCTGCAGGGCAGGGTTTCCTCATCCCAATAGCTGCAATGGAATTTCATAGCCATTCACTCCAACCATACTCCACGACATGCTACTGTTCCTCCAGCTCCACTGTGATACAGAATAAAAATCCATACTCCTGTACCTACGTTTATTGCTTTCATTTGCTTCTCAAGATGTCCAAACTCACTCAGCATGATGTTCCCCATTTCCATCCATTTACTGGCAAATGTCATGATTTCATTATTTTATGACTGAATAAAACTCTGTTGTGTATATACACCAAAACACCACCAGGTTTGTGCGAGACACCAAGCTCTTTTCATTTAGTACTCGATTTCAGGCCCATTCCCTCCGTCTCTCCCTTCCCTCCCCACCCCCCCATGCTCCCTCCCCTACTCTACCGATCTTCCCTTAGCTAATTTATTTTCAATTGGTGCTTTCCACATATCTATAAAGGTGAAATTCTCTATGCTGTATTTATATATGCATATAATGTGATTTTATTACATTCGTTCCACATTTCCTACATTTTCCTGTCCCTCCTCCCTCCCTCTCCATCTCCTTCTACTTCACTGATCTTCCCTTTATCATTATAATATCTAATTCAGTCCATCTTCTTTCCCTTATTTTGCTCTCATTTTTGCACGGGAGAGAAAACATTCAACACTTGATTTTCCAACTCTGGCTTATTTCACTTAGCATGATGTTCTCCGTTTCCATTCATTTACTGGCAAAAGTCATGATTTCATTCTTTTATGGCTGAATAAAACTCTATTGTGTATACACACCACATTTTCTTAATCCATTCATCTATTGGCAGATATCTGGGCTGATTCCATAATTTTACTATTGTGCTGCTATGAATATGGATGTGATTGTATCACTCTAGTATGCTGATTTTGGTTCTTTTAGACAAATGCCAAGGAGTAGGATGGATGTGTAGGATAGAGGTGTCCATTTTTAGTTTTATGAGGAATCTCCATACTGCTTTCCAGAGTGGTTGTACTAAGTTGTAGACCCACCAACAATGTATGAGTGCACCTTTTCCCCACATTCATTACTGTTTGTATTCTTTATGATTTTCATTCTGACTTATCTTAATGAAGCTTTGATTTGCATTACCCTGATTGCTAGAGATAATGAACATTTTTCATACTTTTGGTGGCCATTTGTGTTTCTTCTTTGTGAAATGTCTATTTAGTTCTTTTGTCCATTTATTGATTAGGTTACTTGGTTTTTTTTGTTTGTGTTGGTGTTAAGTTTTTTAAAATTATTTATATATTCTGGATATTAATCCCCAGTTGGCAAAGATTCTCTCCCACTTTGTAGGCTCACTCTTCACACTCTTAATTTTTTTATTTTTTATTTTTTTGCCATTCAGAAGATTTTTCATCTGATGGCATCTCACTTATTGATTTTTGGTTTTATTTTTCTTGTTTTAGGGTTCTGATTAAGGAAGTTGGTGCCCTCACCAATACACTGGAATATTGGCCCTAGGTTTTCTTCTGTTTCTGGTCTAACTTCTAAGTCTTTTTTCAACTTTGATTTGACTTTAGTCTAGAAAGAGAAAGAGGCATCAAATTTCATCCTTCTATATAATGATACCCAGTTTTCCCAACACCATTTGTTCAAAACACTAACTTTTCTCCAACATATATTTTTCATCTTTGTCAAGTATTGGATGGCTCCTTGATTTGTCTCTGTGTCTTAGTCTACTGATTTTCATGTCCATTTCGATGCCAATGCCATGATATGTTTTGTTACTGTAGTTATGAGGTATAATTTAAGATCACACATTGTGCTGTCTCCTGCATCACTCTTGCTCAGAATTGCTTTGGCTATTTGGGGCCTCTTGTTTTTCTAAATGAATTTTAGAACTGTTTTTTTCTTCTTTTTTGTGTGAAGAATCTCATTGCTATTTTAATGGGGATTACACTGACTCTGTATATTGGCTTTTGGTAGTATGGCTGTTTTGATAATAATAATTCTGCCTATTTAAGAAAATGAAAGGTTTTTCTATCTTCTAAGATCTTCAATTTCTTTCTTTAGTATTCTGTAATTTTGATTATAGAGATCGTTTACCTTCTTGGTTAGATTAATTCCCATTTCTCTGAGATTATTGAAAATGGAATCGTTTTCCTGATTTCTCTCTCAGCAGGATCACTTTGGGAATATAGGGAAGTTACTGATTTATGAGCATATAAGCTGCTAGTTGCTGAATTTATTTATCATCTCTAGAAGTCTTCTGGTTAAGTTTGTGAGGTCCTCTAGGTATAGGATTATATCATCAGCAAGCAAAGATTGTTTGATTTTTATTTTCCTATATTGTGGCTAGAGTTTTGATAACTGTATTGAAAACAGGAGTAGTGAAATTGACATCCTTGTCTTTTCCTGATTTTAGAGAGAAAATATTTTCAGATTTTCTCTGTTCAATATGATGTTGGCTTTGAGTTTGTCATATATAGTCTTTATAATATTGAGCTAAATTCCCTCTACTACCACTTTCTCCAGCTTTTTAATCATGTGGTTGCTGGGTTTTATCAAAGGCCTTCTCTGCATCTATTGAGATGATCATAGGATTTTTGTCCTTAATTGTAATCAAGTGGTGAATTACATTTATTCATTTGCATATGTTGAACCAATCTTCCATCCCTGTGATGAAATTCACTTGATAATATGAATTATATTTTTGCTCTGCTTTTGAATGCAGTTTGCTAATATTTTATAAAGATTTTTGTGTCTATGTTCATCAGAATCGTTGGTCTATAGTTTTTGTTCCTAGATGTATCTTTGTCTGGGTATAAAGATGATAACTGATTTCATAGAATGTATTTGGGAGCATTACCTCCCTTTCAATTTTATGGAATAATTTGAGAAAGATTTGTGTTTATTCTCCTCTGAAGATCTGGTAGAACTCAGCTGAGAATCAATCTGGTCTTGGACTTTTCTTTGTTGGAAGGCTTTGGCTGCTGTTTCAATTTTATGAGGAATCTGCACACTGCTATTGATAGTGGTATGTTTATGTTCTGGTTCAAATTGAGCAGCTCATACTTGTCTAGAAATGTTCCAATGCTTTCTAGGTTTTCCAGTTTATGGGAGTATAAATTTTCAAAATAGCTTCTGATAATCCTCTGAATTTCAAAAGTGTCTGTGATAATATCTCCTTTTTTCATCCCTAATTTTGTTTATTTGAGTCTTTGGTTAGTTTGGCTAAATGTTTATCAATCTTACTGATCTTTTTCATCAATCAACTCTGTTTTGCATTGGTCTGTGTATTTATTTTTATTCTCAATTTCATTGATTTTGACTATGATCTTAATCATTTTGTGTCTTCTACTAATTTAGTAATTAGTTTGTTCTTCCTTTTCTAAAGGCTTGAGGTGGAGCATAAGCTATTTACCTGGGATTTTTAAAAAAACACTCAATGCAGTAAATTTTCTTTTTGGAACTGCTTTCTTACTATTTCAGAGATTTTGATATATTTTATCTCTTTTCTCATTTATTTCTAAGAATTTCTTGATTTCTCCCCTCATTTTTTCTATGATCAATTCTTCATTTAAAAGAGTATGTTCAATATCCATATGTTTTGTGGTTTCTACTGTTTTTCATGCTGTTTATTTCTATTTTCATTCCATTATTATTTGATAGGATGCATGAGACTATATCTTTTTCTATATTTTTTATTTGCTCAGACTTACATTGAAATCTAGAATATGGTCTATTTTGAAAAAGATTCCATGAGCTTTGAGAAAAGGCTAATTTTAACTGTTTGGGAGTAAAATATTCTGTAGATATCTATTAGATTCATTTTACTTATAGTTTCATTTAGGTAGGAAATATCTTTATTGATTTATTTTTGAATGACCTGTTTATGGTGATAAGGGTGTGTTGAAATCACTCAGTATTATTGTATTAGGATCTATCTAGGATTTAATCTCAAGAACTATTTTTTAACTTAATTAGGTGCACTGATATTTGGAGCATATATATTTACTATTTTTATATCTACTTGTTGCCTTGTTCCAATTACCAGTATACAGTGCCCTTGTTTGTCTCTTCCAATTAATTTTTGCCTGAAATCTGCTTGTCAGATATGAGAATAGCTACTGCTGCTTTTTTTTAAACTATACTTCCATGGAATTTTTTTTCCATTCTTTACCTTCAGCCTATGGGTGTCTTTGCCTACAAGATGAGTCTCTTGCAAACAGCTTATAGTTGGATCTTGTTCTTTAATCCATTTGACTAAACTATGTCTTTTAATTGTGGGTTGAGACCATGTGCATTCAGTATTATTATAGATATGTGTTTGTATTTCCCTGCCATTTTACTTTGTTTACTATATTTAATTCTACATTAATTTGTATTTAGTTTGTTGCTATTTTATAGTATTAATCTATTGGGGAGCTTTTTGGTTTATTTTCAGGTACATCTGTGTTTAACTCATCTTTTGAGTACTCTTTGTAGTTCTGGCTTGGAGGTGATGAATTATTTTAATTTTTGCAATGGAAAGTTTTTATTTTGTCATCAATTTTCAAAGAGAGCCTTGCTGGACATAGCAATCTTGGCTAGGCAATTGTTTCCTTTTAGTGCTCGTATTATCTTATCTAGGCATTCCTTGATTTTAGGGTCTGAGTTGAGAAGTCAGAAGTGAGCCTTAAGACTTGTCTCTAAACATGACCTCACAGCTTTTAACATTCTTTATTTCTGTGTTCAGAATTTTGATATGTCTTAAGAGAGGTTCTGTTATGATTTTGCCTTTGTAGGATCCCATATGTGTCTTGTTTGTGGGTGTCTGTCTCATTTATGATATAGGGAAAGTTTTCTGTTATTATCTCAATAAAGATGTTCTTAATTCCTTTAGCTTGTATGTCCATGATCTCTTCCATCCCAGTGACTCTCAGGTTTGGTCTCTTGATGTAGTCCTAGAGTTCTTATTTATTCTTATCAATTCTCTCATTTTCCCCTTAATTGCATACTGAGTATTCATGTTCATATGCCTTGTCTTCAAAGTCTGAGGTTTAGTCTTCAAGAGCTGAATTTCCACTTTCTACACAGCCTAATCTTTTGTTGATGTTTTCAAGTGAGTTTTTAATTTGATTCATTGTGTCTTTCATTTTCAGTTTTGATTAGTCCATTCCAATATTTCTATTTTTCATTGAAATGTTCTTTTTATCTTGTATTTTCATTCTTAATTAATTTCTTTTTAATTTTTTAATATTAATTTTAATAATCATTTTTTTTCTTAATATTTCTCTGAAATTTCATCCACTACCATTTATATGTAATTCTTTGTTTGGAGATTGTGAATTTTGGTAGGAGGTTTGTCTGTTTCTTCCTGTTTTCCTAGTTCTTGGACTTGCACATCAATTGAGGTGAATTCCCCTTTCCCTTATATGAGTGTCCTTCTGTGTATGGTTATAATCTTTGTTCTGGAACTCCTATTTTGATGTATGAGTAAATGTTTAGAAGGGGGATCTGGGTGGGCTCTCTGATTGTTCCTCCAAGGGGCCTGATTTAGGGTTTTGTCTTTTAAATTCTGTGTTAAAATAATGTTGAGGCACAGGTGGGACTAGATTGTGTGTGAAGTGAGACTCCCTGAGTTGTGAGTATTGCTCAGCAACAGGATCCTTACTCTGTAACTAAAAGCATCCCAGTGACTTTCCAGCCCCTCTTAGGGGTAGGAGGAGCCAGGAATAGCACTAATGTTAGCAACAGATGTACAACCTTAAGACAAATGTCTGATGTCTACTTTGCATCTATAATACTAATTGCTACCTATTTAGAAATGGTGGGCTCAGTGTTGAACATTAGTACCATACTAAAAACCATATTAAATCAGGCATTGAACAGAGGGGTATACTATATCATCCACTGTATTAATAATTACAACAACATGAATAAGTTAAAATTTAAATAGACTATATAATTCCATTAGCTGGTGGGATTACAGTGTCCAAAGCAAGGAGAAAATAGGGTGGTATACAAGGAAAAGTTTGAAATATTTTACAAAGCAAACAGAAGAGAGGCAGGAGAGAGGTAGCACATATCAGCTGTAATAAGGAGAGATAATATTTCTCAGAAAACTTGGAATGGAACCACCCTTTGAGCCAGCTATCCAACTCCTCGGTTTATACCCAAAGGACTTAAAATCAATATAGTACAGTGACACAGCCACATCAATGTTTATAGCAGTTCAATTTACAATAGACAAACTATAGAACCAAACCAGATGCCCTTCAACAGATTAATGGATAAAGAAAATGTGGTATATATACACAATGAAATATTACTTAGTCTTAAAGAAGAATGAAATTATGGCATTTTCAGGTAAGTGGATGGAGCTGGAGAATATCTTGCTAAGCAAAATAAGCCAATCCCAAAAATCCAAAGGCTGAGTGTTTTCTGTAATATTCAGATGGTAATTCACAATAAGTTGCGGGGGGGGGATGTTATGAAAAAATAGAGGTACTTTGGATTAGGCAGAGGGGAGTGAAGGGAGGAGAGGAAGTATGGGTGTAGGAAGGATAGTACAATGAATCAGACATTATTACCACGTGCAGAAATATTATTACAGAACCAGTGTGAGTCTACATCATGTGCAACCAGAAGAATGAGAAGTCATGTACTCCATTTATGTATGATGTGTCAAAATGCATTCTACTGTCATATATAACTGATTAGAACAAATTTTAGAAACTAGGAGGAATAAAAAAACTAAAAGTAATAAGAATAAAAGAGAAGAAGAAGAAAAGAGGAAAATTTGGCTATTAGTGAAGGAAGAGAGTGAAATGGAGAAATAAGAGGGAGAAAAAACCAGATATAAACAAGTAAGCAAGTTTAAGATCAAAACAACTCAAATCCATGTATAATTACACCCCATCTAAGTCAAATCATGACCATATAATAAACAGATATGAATGAAAACAATTAAAGTGAAAGTAAAATCATATATATATATATATATATATATGATTTTACCTATACATGCAGTGAGAAAACCACAAACCACACACACACACACACACACACACACACACACACACACAAATACACATACACACCAAATATTACAGAATGGAAACAAAGAAATAAAATGATATTTGAAAAAAAATTACAAGTTAAAATTTAGGAAAAAAGGAGTAAAAAATAGTTGAAATCCAGAAAAAAAAATGAGAAAAGGAGAGAAAAAAATTTAATGAGAAATAAATGACTAGTTTCTGCTGATATGGTCAAAACATTTGGTAGAGATGGGTTTGTATTCTCTATATTTATTTTTGGCTCTGAAACCCTTGAATCTAGGGCTGGAGGTCATTAAGTCCAAAGCCTTATGCTCCTCCCTGAGCTGTCATTCAGATGGCTAGGAGACAAAGCTGGTTGTAGCAGCTCTCAGTGTCACAGCTATAGGCATCTTTCCAATAGGTCTTACGGGGTACCAGCAGCAAGGGAGCTTTCTCCTTCATGTCGGGAAGCTGTATGCTTAAGGTATATGCACCTATTTCAGTCACTCTGGTTCAAGCACACTCTGGGGATCTTGATAGATGGCAACTGGCAGCTTCCTTTATGGATCCCCAATTTCCTGTCCCAGCCCACTGCCACACAGGGCTTATAGACGTCTCCCACAGAGGCAACCAGCTTCTAAGCCTGCAATCCCCAATTCCTGCTGAACTTCTGTGAGTCTGTGGGTGGAGCAATTTTTGGTTAATTTTTACTGAACCACACCCTCCACCAAGTCTGGATCCATTAAGATCAGCTTCCTCTCTACTCCATGAGTTCCACAGGCCAATTTATATATATATATATATATATATATATATATATATATATATATATATATATATATATATATATATAGTTTTTGTTTTTATTCACCAAGCTATCCTCTTTCTCTCTCTGCCTGGGCTCCCCCCTCCCCTCACAGCCACCCTGCTGCCACCACCACCAGTCAAGCTGCGTAGCTCTAACATATTATTTCTTATATTATGTGCAAGTTTCTAACTTTCTGCATCCCTGTGGTTTCTTTTATAGTTCAGTATTGAATTTCAGTGAGTTCCCTTAGTTACCCCCTCACTGAGGAGCATTCTTTCAGCTCTTTAAGTCTGCTGCTAAGGATCTTCTGGGAACACACCTTTCCTCTAAAGTGCCATCTTCTCTCTCCAAAAAAAAAGCATTTGGAAGCCTTGCAATTTCCGATTTGGTTTTCTACTTATCTAACCACTTATTGCTTGACTCTCTAAAGCAATGTAAGCATGTTTTCCTCCCTGAGTCATCTTTGGCTCTGGGATTCTAGTTTTCAGATACCTTTATGCCTTTATGTGACAGATAAAAAAGGGTGACAATTTCTTAAAAACATTACATAAGCAATGTTCTGGTCTTCTGCTGTCAATATATTAAAATCACAAGAAACAGCTCAGCTTTATGTGCTCAAAAATACATATTTTCAATCCAGAGAAGTTTTTGGTGTTGAACTGGAGAAAAAAAAATCACCTAAGAATCAAATTTTATAGATATATTCCCAGAAATGAAGAAAGAGCCTATTCTATTATATATATATATATATATATATATATATATATATATATTATTAATATTTAACTCCTCCAACATCACTCAGAGGTGGGAATTCTTATCTCTCATCTACAAGCTAGGAATTGGATGAAGGGTTTAATCCATATTCCTCTGACCAAATAACTATCCAAGACAAAGAGTACAACTCAGCCACACAAGCCTGCCTTAATCCAGTGCTCTTAAAGGAGCATATGTATCTCACAAGAAGAAAGTGTGGCCTTATTTGAAGAAGGTATGACTTAAGCAGGAGAAAACAGAGATGTTTCACCTGATTTTTAGTCACCATCCCATCACCGAGTTAGAAGAGGTTGATTCCATCAGTCAGGCAGTGTACTTGGTCCCAGTATAAGAACTAAAAATATGGAACTTTCAATCAAAAGAGAGCAACCAATGACATCTAATCAAAAGGGCAGGCAAAATCAATACAACCCTAGTGCATTACTAGCATATAAATTTTGGATCTCATAGTCAATACACGATTGCACAGTCTTGCTATAGTACCCTAGAACGCAATAGTTGCCCTGAGACAATTCACTCTACACAACCTGGAAGAAATATGGTTCATTTGAAATAGAGTATAAGGTACATTATTGCCACCAATTTCAGATTTGAAGGCATTCATTCAAAAACCACTTTTGTACCTGTTATGTATCAGGCCCTGGCTAGGGAATGAATAGAAAGAAATAA
Source organism: Spermophilus citellus (assembly GCF_964194105.1). Taxonomy (NCBI): domain Eukaryota; kingdom Metazoa; phylum Chordata; class Mammalia; order Rodentia; family Sciuridae; genus Spermophilus; species Spermophilus citellus. The sequence continues at coordinate 21,194,048 of NC_138189.1, read as the reverse complement.
GAGTCTTTGTCCCTTCTCTGAATAAGCTTTCATGCTCAAGGGAAAAGTAACAGCTTCTGAGCCTGAAATCCCTAATTTCTTCCTGCTGAACTTCTGTGGGCCTGTGAGCAATTTTTGGTTAATATTTACTAAACCACTCCCTCCACCAACTCTGGGTCCATTAAGATCAGCTGCCTCTCTACTCCATAAGTTTTATATATATATAGAGAGAGAAGGGCGGGGGATGAAATAGCAGATGGCAGAATTTTCCATAAGATAATATGTGACATACAAAACATATTTAATTAGGTTTTTGGAGTTAGAACTGGGATAGGCCAGAGAAACATGTAGAGATGATAATATTGAAACTGGGTTTTGAAGGATTATTAATTTTCTTAGATGGAGGAATAGAAGCTAGCAGTGTGGAAAGGGGTATAAAACAAGATGTTTCAATAAGAGACATCACCACATAAAGGGGCAGTGTGACATGAATAGCAAGGCAAGGGATTTTTGAGGAATGGCTCCAACTGTGAAAACAATATGAATTTTTCTCATATCCAGTGGTGACCACTGAAGAAGGAAGGTATAGAAATTGATGTGCATCTTGCAAAATGGAAAGAAAGTTTGGGTAAAATGATTAATTATTCAATTCTTCTTTTTCTCAAGTTTTAAAGCAGAAGATCTGAATGCCTCACTTCCTGGGTGATCTCTCTCCCATTGCCATTCCCTCTACTTCTTCATCTGTTAGAAATTGCCAAAGAAAAAAGTGTTAAATCTCTGGTAGGATCTTGGCTTGATGTTCAACATCAGAAATTTAGAACACTGGCCACAGTTCCCACGAATCTTGCAGCAGAAATGGAATTAAATAGGTGCAATAAATAAACTAGCATATTAAAATCCTGGAAGGGCCATGATAGATTATGGATAGGAGAGAGTGGAAATGAAGGGATGGCCTCTTTACCACAATGTCAGGAAAAGCCACAGAAGAAGGAAGCATTGGTTGAGTCCCAGGCTAATATTTCATAATAATTGAATACCTATTTTTTGGCTAGATGCATATGCTCTAGGAAATGTTAAGCCATTTAAGCCTCACAATAAATATATAAGTATTTAAGCCTTTCTACTTTTTATTTTACTTTATTTATTTATTGTATTTTTCATTTATATTTTTATTTTGCAGTGCTGGAGATGAAACACAGGGTCTCACACATTACAGGCAAGTGTTTTACCAGTGAATTGCATCTCTAACCCCACCACCACCCCCTTTAATATTTCAGAATACAAGGTGCAGGGAGAGGAAAAAGAAATTTGACAAAAATCACACAGGTATAAGAGAACCGGGATATAAATTTAAAATGCCCTTTTGAAAGAAGATTTATTCTTCTTCAAAACACGTGGGTGACTATTATTGTTTGAATCTGGAATATCCCCCACAGTGTCCTGTGTTCAGAGCTAGGCTTTGGGGAAGTGACTGGATCATGGGAACTTTAACCTCAGCAGTGGGTTAATTCCTTGATGGTTGAATGGGCCACCAGAAGCTAGGGGACAGGTTAGAAACAGATTCTTGCTCATAGATGTCAAAGGGAACCAAGGCTCAATCTTGGAACTCCAGCCTCCAGAACTGGAACAATATGTGTGTGTGTGTTGTTTAAGACAGTTAATGAAGGATGCGGAAGCCCTTGAAAATTCATAGAATGGTCCATTTTTAAAAGAATCACATTTACCAGTGACCAGAAGAACTACATTATGTATTTATGCATTCCTCCACTTTAAGGCAGCTCCCAAAGAAGCTTCTCCTTTTCTCTTTTGCTCATAACTCTCTCTGCTTAGCACCCAAAAGAGTTACTGGCACATGGTACCTCTGTGCAAATATTTTTTTTTTTAAAGAGAGAGTGAGAGAGGGGAGAGAGAGAGAGAGAGAGAGAGAGAGAGAGAGAGAGAGAATTTTTTTAATATTTATTTTTTTTTTAGTTCTCGGTGGACACAACATCTTTGTTGGTATGTGGTGCTGAGGATCGAACCTGGGCCGCACGCATGCCAGGCGAGCACGCTACCGCTTGAGCCACATCCCCAGCCCCTGTGCAAATATTTTGGAATGGTCAAGAGAAATAGAAAGAATGAATACTATAAATAGGGTAGAATTTACGTGGAAACTAGAGTCTGAGGAGGACAATCTAGGAACCTTTCCTGAGGATATAAACAATATTATTATTTTTTCTAATGGTCGTTCAAATTACTGAGATATTTAGCAGTGCCAAAGTTGAACAGAAATGAAAATATTTGCTAGATTTATATTTCACAAATATCTTAGAACATTTGTGTCTTTTTATTTGAGTTTTGAAGTCATGGCTGCCTATGAATGTGAATTTCTTGAAACTACTATTTGTTTCCATCTAGGAAATAGGCATTCTTGCTCCATTTTCATAAATGTGCTTCTTCTACATCCATATATTCCCTTGGAACTCTTACAGATTTGTACATGTGGTATACTACACAGTAGCTTTTAAAATTAGTTTGATATGAGATGATAAAAAGCAAACCAAGTCTATCACTTAAAAATTACTTTCTATTGTTGTTTATCTTGTATAAAACTAATATATGGATTTGTTGCTTGTAGTATCTTTCTTTTATTCATCACATATAGTAAAAATTAGAACAATTATCATTTCTTATAATTAATGATAAAGACTCTTAACTAGGTAAGAGAGCTACAATAATACTTCTAAAGAAGAAAAATTCTAAAATGTTTCATCTTATAGAATTATAGGAAGTATTTATCCCAGCATTTTATATTAAATGTTTCAGAAAACTAAAACAAAATTATATTTCCAACTGAAAACTTGGCAAAATAAAATTTATTTATGTATTTACTATATGTAGATAGATATAATAATAATAAAAAGTCTCAAAATAGCATATTTAATTAATATCTACTATATAAAAAAGAGTTTTATCTTCCATTCAATATATTTAATAAAAGGTTTTGAGTGCAGCAACAGATTGGAAAGATACATTAAGATCATTGCTTTGTGACAATAATGATGCAGGAGACAATCATATCAAATGGATGTTTTTGGATAGTTACTTGTAGTATCGCCATGTTGAGAACTATGAGAACATTAGTTTTTCCATTCCTGAATGACTGATACAATTTAAAAATGCAATAAATTTATCTGATTTTAATTATGATGATAAGACTTTTCTGAGCTGGATGGAAAAATGTTTGTTAAATTAAAACCCAGTCCTTTGCCTTATCTGTCATTTGTTAACATCTATCTTCTTTCCTATGTGATTGTTAAAATGTTCTTGGTTTTCCAAGTGATTCAAATACACAAACTAAGACTACAGCAGAATTTCAGTTGTATTATATCCCAGCTTCATGGACTTGGTTAAGTCTTGATTTTCTAAAGAATCAGAGACAAAAGCATTCAAGAGATTAAAAATAAAATGTGTTGGCAATCTTTGTGACAAAGATCTAAAAGCAACATGGCAAAAGTCAAGAACAGTGTTTGTGTAGAGCAGCAGCTAATTTCTGAACAAATGGTTCAGCTGCTTTGGAGTGGGGAAGGAGGAAGGATGATCCTACACATCAGTGGTGTATCTTAGGGTGGAAAATGGTCTGTTCTTCCCTGTTTAACTGTAATTGAGACTTGTGTTCCACACTCCTCTAATGCATATGTAAGTTGTCAATGATTTTCAATTGAAAGTCATTAATTTACTTTAAATTTAATTTAAATTTACATTAATTTAAATGACCACATTTAAAATATGATATTTATTTTATCATAAAGGACTTGTTCTACCTAAATACATAAGATCTGTGGCACAATCTAATTAGCAAATCTGATTTATTTAACTATATCCTTGTGAGGAAGAGGGATTCTTAATGAATCCACATAAAAAACAGTACAGCCATGAAAAACAAAGTTACTTAATAATGACAACTTCTATAATAGTAAAACACAATTTTGAGAAGTTTGTTAGACCAATAAATACCAGATATGTCTTCCTTTTTCAAAGCATTATTTTATATGTCTGTGATGATTTACTATCATTTTGCTTCTATAGAAATCTTTCCTAAAATATTTTCCCTATAGTCTGAGTGGTTCATTTAAGCTCACAAAAGTACAGCTTTTAAATTGAGAAGTAGATGTTAAATTAGAAAAGAATGCCTTTTTTTCCCAAGATATTCATTTAAAAATGATTAGAATTAGAATATTATTCATTTTAAGTTATTGTTTTAGTTATTGGTAATTGAGTTTTGTTTTGCAGGTCTGGATTCAGGAAGTCCCCTTCCACAGAACCATCTGTGTCTGCCCGGAAAGAGTCTTGGTAACCTTTCACAGCAAGGATGTTGGATTGTGCTGGCAAACCTGCTTCTACTAACTTATTCTTACAGTATCAAAACCTGAGAGCACTGTCCTTATTACAGTCTGGAACAGGACTTCCCAGGTAAGAGGTAGGAGAGTGGAAAAATCACAAAGCAAGAAACCAATCATCTCTGGATAATGTGTTATAGTAACCAACAATCCCAGAAGAGAGGATGGTGGATTCCCTTTCAGGATAAGTCACAGTCATTATCAGGGTTGCATCAGGTCATAATTGTGAGGAAATTGTTCTTTCCAGAAAATAGAATCACTAAGTCCCCTTCAATTTCAAGGGATTTACTAATCTTTTGTAGAAGAGAGAAAGTATAAAATTTGAAATGATATATAACATGAGCTAAAATACTTGCTATGGGCATCATTTGTGTATAAAGTATAAAAAGCTGAATAATTACTCTAAACCTATCTTCTTTTGTAAAATAGAAGGCGTGCTTAGCTCCCAGAATTTTTATGTTAATTAAATAACCACTTCTATAAAGTGATGTTTTCTGTCCAGAATCAAAAAAAAAGTCCAATATGCTGCAATAAAACAAATTACAAAAGAACCACATAAAAGACTCCCATACATTTAGACATTTAAAATCCTTTAGGTTCCTATAGAATAGTTTTTGTACAGAAATACATAGACATTCTTTCTTTGCATTTGATTCATACTTGATTTTGTTAGCTGTTTGCCATTTTTAGTTCTGTTTTCATTTCTAAAGTTAATGGTCAAAAGAATCTTCTAAATGTACAATTCAATAAATAATAATAAATTCAGGGCTAGTTTCACAATGGTGAACACAATGTCTATCTCATTTGTCACAGAAGTTCTGGAAGAGCACCTTTCAATAGCAATATAACGTTATGGTTTGTATATGAGGTGTCCCCAAAGGCTCTTGTTAATGCAAGAATATTTAGAGATGAAATGGTTGCATTGTGAGACCTATAACCTCATCAGTTCAGCCTAGTTTGGACTGACCAGGAGGTAGCTGTAGATAGGTGGGGTGTGGCTGTAGGAGGTGGCTGTAGGTCATTGGAGATGTGCTCTGGAAGGGTGCATCTTCCCTGAGACCCCTTCACCTCTCCTCTCTCTGCTTCCTGACCCCACCATGAGCTGAGCAGCTTCCTTCCACAGCGCTCTTCCCTCACTTTGGGACCATCATAAAGGAGCAGGTCATCTATGGACTGAGAACACTGAAACCATGAGCCGCAAATAAGCTTTCCCTCTTCTAAGATGTTCTTAGCAGCTACTTGGTCCCAGTAATGAAAAGCTGTTTAAAACATAATAAGTCATTGGTGTTTAATATTCCAGTAGCCAGATTAAAAATGTAAAACAAATCAGGAGAAATTTATTTTCATAATATGCTTTATTTAAACTAATAGACACAGTCATCATTTCAACACATAATAAATATACACATTTTACACTGGTTTAAATATTTTATTTTAATCAATTAAAGTTAAGTAAAATTAAACATTCATTTTCTCGGTTTCAGTCCATGGTTCAGGAGTTCAATAGATACATGTAGCTAGTGGCTCCTATTTTGGGGCAGTGCAATTATAGAAGATAGCATAGGGCCTAGTACAGAGGAGGCACTCAAAATAGATTTATCAAGTGAGCAAATAATGAAATAATCCTAAGCGCACTCTATGTATGCTGTCTTTGGTCAATAATCTTCCATGGAAAGCATTACTCTTTCTCGGACTACTAGGGTATTCCTGAAGGAAATCACTAAAAGGTCAAAGAAGTATATCCTATAATTCAGATAAAAATATTTTTATACACAGAGTGGTTATAGTAAAAAAATATTGTATTGTATAATCTAAAGTAGTTAAAGAGAGGGATTTTTATGTCCTCACCACAGAGAAAATGCTTGAGATGATGGATAACCTAGTTATCTTGAGCTGATCAGTGCACAGTCTGTCAAAACATTACATGGTGCTCCATGAAGATGTACAGTTTTTACCTGTCAACACTACACAGCTACAAATAAATTATCTCCCCAGCCTCTTGTTTAAAATCCAATGACTTTTTCTATACATATTTGTTATTAAAAAATAGATTAAAAATTTTTCTAATTTTTTACTAAAAAGAATAACATGATAATTATAAATTTGTTTGCACAAAAGTGAAATTGTGCATGCTTTCATTTATTAACAAAGAGAATAGTTATTTTAACAAATTCAACATCAGTGCAAGAATTTAGAAAGATATTTCATTGGAATGGCTTAACAATAGCTTTGGTTAAAGCAGAAATATCTAACAGATCTCTGTGAAATTTTGTGCATTTATGGAAGTTCTTTAAGTGTATTTCAGCTTCCGAGACACAGATAGTCACGTACTAAAAACATTAGGAACTGTAAGGCACTCACCTAAATGTTCACAGAAAGAACCGATATTGTCACTAAACCAATAAATGGAGGAAAACACAGATTCTGGAAGTCTCCACTTTCTACAATAAATTATTTATTATTCAAAGTGAAACTAACCATAATCTGAGAGGTAGTCCTCACAAATTTGTGAAAATGTTGTGTTTGTATTATGATTTTTTTGTTGTAAAATTAAAATTTATATATAGATGGAGTAGAGAGGTGAAGTTACCTTCAAGATATAATATGGTTCCTAGCCAAGCCAGACTCTACTATAATTTTACTAAATGGAAATTTAAAGCCTGTTGTCAATTAGAATGGTTATTGATCATTATTGATCCCCAGGAAGAATAGTATTATACAGGCAAGTTTGGCAGGGCTCATCTGGGAAATGAACTCCCTCTCCCTGAGCAAGGAAATTCTCAGTGTGACCACAGATCCAGGTGGTGTGGTTATTTGAACTTGAGTGTTCTAATGGTTTTTGCCTGATGTCACTAAAATGTCAATCATAGCTGGGTGCAGTAGTGAATGCTTGTAATCCCAGTGATTTTGGAAGCTGAGGCAATTTAGGGAGACTGTCTCAAAAGGGCTTGGATTATAGCTCAGTGGTAAAGCACCCCCTAGGTTCAATCTCCAGTCAAAAAACAAAACAAAACAAAACAAAACACATCAAACATACTATGTGCTTAATACTGACTACTTGCTATATTCGACAGCATACTTCTCACTGTAACCTGGCTTTCTATAAGAAAATATGTTGGGTGCAGAATTTGCAGAATTTGGTTTAAAGGATCTTCTGATATTGCATATAAATCTTTGAACATGGTATCTTTGAACATGGTTAATGTGAATCTGTACCTGTTAGACATAGCTGCTGGGGAAATGATAAACCTGGTTTTCAAGACTGCAGGATAGAAGGCTGGACCCTGGATGGTGGAAGATTCATCACAAGAATGGGCATCACCTGTGAAGTCTCCAGGGCCATTTTTGGCAAACAAATTCTCTGAGTTTGTGTGATGACTTATTAAATTTGTTTACATTTGCAAAAACTATTCAAACAGGCAAAAATAAAAGCAAAGAAAATGGATATTTATACATTAGTAGCATAATATTCATTTAAAAAAAATAACATCATGCCTACAAGTACTAGTCAAAAAGATTTTAACAGGGAGAGACCTCTAAGAAATACACAATCCTAATCCACATTTTTAATACTTAAATGAAAAAGGATAGACTATCAATGAAGAAAATGATTGATCTCAAAGAAAAGTGAAAGACTATTTTATCATTATCAATCACTGATGATCTTAAAGATTTCCAAAATTCCATAGACCTACATTGCCAGAATGGAAAGAGACAGAGGAACAGTATTTGTGGAAAATATTTTTTAAATAATTCCTTTACTTGTGAAGATTCTGTTGTTTTTTTGCAGATCTGCTATTTCTTTCTCAAGCAATATGGTAAAATCATGTCAATTTAAAAATATCTGAAAGTTTAGTAATAATGACAATCACAAGTTTTAATGTTACTGTTCATTTTTATCATCATAGATGTAAAACATTAAAGAGTTACTGAAGGGGAGAGGTGAAGTTTCATGAGTGAGAATCATTACTTTCAATATTTTCAACATCTGTGCTTATTTTTTCACCCATTTTATATTTAGATAATACCAAATTTATGTTTACATAGTATTGCTATTCCTCAAGTAATTGGACTCTTTAGAACAGTAGTTATTTAAGAGAAACCAATGGCTATTTAATACCTCCTTTTTGTCCAAATAAAGTCATAAAGTCATTTTTAACAATAAAACCAATACAAAAAAGAAAGCATGTTTTCTTTTGATCTCACATTATTGGAGTTTTAAGTTCAATAATTTCCATTATGCTTAGCATGTATTATCATCATTCAAAAGAGGAAAAACTACTAATTTAGCTTTAAATTTTGCAATGAGAACTTGGAAGCCTATATTATCATTCTCAAGTAGAGCCATTTTTTTTTCTTTTTTACCAAAGAAAACATACGTGCTGGAAAGCTTGTAATCCAATTGAGTCTAAGCATTCTAAGTGCCTTCCGGGCATGGATCCTTCGCTATGTAATAGAATGCATAGGCACCCTCAAGATCACCACTGATGAAGGATAAGCATGCAATGCTGTGTTCTCCTTTGAAAATAATGACATTTCACCTGCAAGCTGGGTGAATAGGCACTCACTAACAAAGAAATACCACTCAAAGTCAGACTCTAAATAAACTACACATTGGAGTCTTGCTTGCTACTTTTTACCCTGTACAGGAGTCACACAATCCAGCTAGTTTTACACAGACTTGCTGATTTTCAACTTTTCTCTCACTTGGATAATTCTTAGTACCAAATTTCTCCAAGGTTGTGAGGACAAGTAAAGATCTAAGTTACTGAGCAAGGAAGGTAATTTCATCCCGTTCAAACTTCCTTAAGCTCTCCAGTTTTCATTGAAATCATCATTACAAGAAATCATTGGTTTTCTCTTTAATAGACTAACTACCTGCAAGTAATCTTAACATTCAGAAAACCAGGGAAAGTGCTGTTATGGCTTGGATGTGAGATATCCCCCTTATGTTGAGACAATGTAAGGATGTGTAAAGGTGAAATGATTGGGTTATGAGAGCTTTAACCCAATCAATGAATAAATCCCTTGATGGGATTAACTGAGTGGTAATTACAGGCAGGTAGAGTGTAGCTGGAAGAGGTTCCAGTGGGTCATTGGGGGCATGCCCTTGGGGTTTATATTTGGTGTGCTGAGCTTAAGTGCTCTCTCTGATCATCTTAGGTGCTTGCTGATCATCCTGTGAGCGGCTTCACTCTGCCCACTCTCCATCATGATGTTCCACCCTAACTCAGCCCCTGAGGAATAGAAGCCGCTGTCTATGGACTGAGACCTCTGAAATTATGAGCCCCCAAATAAACTTTTTCTCCTTAAAATTGTTCTTGTTGGGTCTTTTAGTTAAAGCAGAAAAAAGCTGATGAAAACATGCTGCATTCAGTTCAGCAACCAAGACATGAAAAAGCACATACTGGACATTGCAGTGCCCTACCAGATTTCAATTGACATTACTTTTCACTGTGATATAATATCAGAAGACTAAGGATAAAATGGCCATGAGGTCTTAGCTTATACTATTTTGTATTGTTTATTTAAAAGTTCTACCTACATCAAGTTCAAGGTTCTTTGTCTCCAAACTGAAAAATCTTGATTCTGAAAGTGACGTTTTAGTAGTAAGGTTAGCAGCAATTATATCAGCCTAACTTAGAATAGTCAGTTCTCTCTCTGGACCTTTGTGATCACTTTGGTCTTTGACACCTCATGAGACAATTCAAAGTCTTCATTGGCTTTCATCTGCAATGATAAGTACTGAAGCATCTTTGCACAATGGCTTCAGAAGAAACCTAGGCTTGGAGATTCTTCCATCCCCTTGGCTAAAACTGTCAACAAAGACTTAAAACTCTCCCAAAGCAGAAAAACCTCAAGGAGACATTATCATATTGACATGAAATAGGGGTGCATAATGTTTTCACTTACAAAACCATGCTGACTCTGATGGTTTTTGATGGATCAACTTGGCTACTTTTTGATGGGTCAACTTGGCCAGGATAGCTAACCTATCAGCACAGTGGAAGGCCAGCAGACTGATGGCAGAATATACCTTCTTCCAGATATTTCATCAGGCACTAATCTAGTTGTGACTAGAAAGGAAATTTGCATATGTAATTTACATTCCCAATCAGTTGACTTTAAGCTAAGAGGATCATCCTTCTCAGGCCTGACCCAATCAGGCAAGGCCTTGGAAGGGACTGGCAAAAAACTCAAATAACTGAGTATGCAATTGCTCTCTTCTCTCCTTTGCCCCTCTGAATGCTTGTGAGCGGACACAGACTCATCCCAGGCAAATGGGTTCCAGGCCCCCCTCCTACCTGCCCTGTTAACTTTGGACTTGTTTAACCAGCACCTCTAGTACATAGAGATGTTTCTTGTAATAATTATCTCTACACCAGTACCTCCCCCAATCAGTCTACTCTCCTTTTTAGTCCTGTTTCTTTGACTGAAACTTGACTAATACAAACTCAAATATATTAGCTGCTATACTTTTAGCAAGTGCTAACTGAAAATTGCAAAATGGAATAAAAGCTACTGTGATGCACTTGTGTAATTTTTATGCCCAAAGAAGTAGCATTCATTTGAAAAAAATAATTACATATATTCATTGATTTATTCCACATTAAAAAAATTGAGTGCCTGTCCCATTCTATTCTTTGTGTGGAATACAGTAATAACCAAAACAGAAGAGTTCTTATGGTTTACAGTAAGGAGTTGAAGAAAGAGACTGATAGCAAACAAGGAAAATGCAGAAGTTGGGTGGAAATAAGGGATATAATGAAACATTAAGTTTCCATAGGTGGTTACATAAGGCTTTGCATTATAATAATTTATTACATTATGTATTATATTTTACCCATTCTTCATGAAGTGTTGTGCATATCACAATTTCATAAAGAATAAAAAGTACCAAAGGAGGCTTAGTGCAATAAGAAATGTTAGTAGGCCAGAAGGAGTGGGGATGCTGTCAGAGAAATTAGTTCTGAGCAGGGACAGAGACAACACTTTTCAGATCAGAGTGAGAGGTTTCGAGCCATTGGTATTTAAGATAACAGTTCTCTGGCTTCTGTGACCAAGGTAAGGTGTGACAAGGTGTGCAGGGGTCTGTGTTAGTGCAGTGGGCTTGGTGGTGATTTTGGAACATTTAGTGAGGTGATCTTCAGTGTTCACAGTTGAAACCTTTACAATATATACAACAGCCTTATACAGCTATTGATGATTTTTCATCACCTTCTATGATGTACTAGAATATTCTCTTTCCCTCTTTTTTTTCCCCATTTTAATCATTTTTTGAGGTTTTCTATGTATGTTTTAAATGTTTTGGTTTTTTAAATTTTCTTTCTTTTCTCTTTGATTTTTCATGATACTGCTCAGACCAACTAAAGTGGTTTCTAAACCTGTTAATACATTGTGGCCTTAATCAGAAAGAAAGACTACTTAAAAGTTTTCTCTGGTGTTTATTACAGGGATAGTGAATAAATATTTATTTAAATAGAATGGACATAAAAACACTTTCTAACCTAAATGCCCTAAATTTGAATAGCATTTTTTTTCAATTCTTATTTATTTATTTATTTATTTAGGCCATCTCCTAGACCTAGTAGCCAAGTTACATTCTAAAATTTGAATTATTTTTAAAAATTCTATAAACTTCTATTTTGAAAGTCTCCAAACTTTCATGAAAGTAAAGTGAAAAACAAATTGGCATGAACCTGTCATTCAGCCTCATCCACCATAGTGATATTGTTTTATTTCTCATTGCCATGGTAAAACATTGTTTGGGTAGGTATTTTTATTCCAAAGTATTCTAAAACATTCCTCAGGCACTAAATAACCAAATTTGCACTTAAATATTTCATAATGTAACCAACATATTTTTTTCATATATTCAAATTCATTATCAATATATGAATTAAGCAGTAATAATTCTTAATATCATTCAATATAAAATTCATATTCAAATATCCCAGTAATTTGAAAATAATTTTTCATAGTTGTTTTGTTTGCATAAGGATCTAAGCATGGATAGTCATCATAATTTTTGTGTCTTTAATCCCTTTTAAATCTATTTAACTCAGGGGCTAGGGCTGTAGCCTAGTGGCAGAGCGCTTACAAATCATGTGAGAGGCACTGAATTCAATCCTTAGCACCATATAAAAATAAACACAAGCATGTGGAGAAAAAGGTACACTCATACATTGCTGATGGGACTGCAAATTGGTGCAGCCATTATGGAAAGCAGTATGGAGATTCCTTGGAAATCTGGAAATAGAACCTCCATTTGGCCCAGCTATCCCTTTCCTCTGACTATACCCAAATGACTTAAAAACAGCATACTACAGGAACTACAGGAACACAACCACATCAATGTTTATAGCAGCACAGTTCACAATAGCTAAACTGAGGAACCAACCTAGATGCCCTTCAGTGGATGAATGGATAAAAAAACATGTGGCATTTATACACAATGGAATTTTGCTCAGCAATAAAAGAGAATAAAATCACGGCATTTGCAGGTAAATGGATGGCATTGGAGAATATAATGCTAAGTGAAGTTAGCCAATCCCCCCAAAAAACAAATGCAGAATGTTTTCTCTGATATAAAGAGGCTGATTCACAGTGGGGTAGGGAGGGGGAACATGGGAGGAATAGATGAATTCTAGATAGAAAAGAGGGGTAGGAGGGAAAAGGAGGTGGCAGGGAATTAGCAAGGTTGGTGTAATATTCTAGATATCATTATCCAAAGTACATGTATGAATACACGAATTGAGTGTCAAAATACTTTATGTACAGAAATATGAAAAATTGTGGTATATATGTGTAATAAGAGTTGTAATGCACTCCACTGTCATTTATTTTTTAAATAAAAAAAGAATAATAGTAAAACAAAAAAAAGGCATCTGTCCATTTACAACTACATACAAAAGAAGAAAATTTTTTTAAAAATATACTTATTCTAGGACAACCTCTCTTCTTCCTTGATATTTGCCTGATAAAGGAATGTCTATATTCTATAAACTAAGTCATATTCCAGATTTGACTGCTTTCTTATGTGGGATTTAACTTGTTTTATTGCCTGTTTCAAGTAGACAAAAAGGTAGACCTAAATGTTTGATAGATTAAGGTTTCAATTTACTGTTGTAAGAAGAATCCATGGTGCTGTGTACATCATACTTCACCACAATGTAAAGCAAATTGTCTGGTTGCTAATCTTATACTTATTTTAAAAATGGATACCAGGATTCAAGTAATGAACTGATCTGATCTCTTTATAATGAAAATCTATTTGACATTTTCATCTAATTTTCCTTACCATCTAATAATAAATACTAATTAAATCCAAAATTTCATTTGGGTTACAAAATGATGGTTTTGTAAATTTTATCATTTCTTCTGTTCCTCAGATGAAATTTCATTGCTATCAAAGAATGATCACTTTTTCTTCCTTTCCATTTCTCTTTTTCCCTCCCCCGTCTCTACTATGGATATGTGTACTAACCCTAAAATGTGGTACAAAGCAAAATAATTGCTTTATTTCCATTAATTATCAATTCTGAGTAATGAGCTTGTGCCTTATCCACTATTGGTGCCACACCCAATAGTGATTGGAGAACGTAGTTTTTTCTTTTTTAAGTAATTTTATTGAAACTCAATATATTTATACATTTAATGATGGGTTTTAATATATTGAACAATATTTTTATTCTCTAAGTGAAATTAAATTAAAGCAGCAGTTACCTGCTAGGGATAGAATAACTGAAATAATGGGGATCCTTTTGTCTGAAGGATACATTAAACAAAAGACGAAATTTTTCCTCTGAGTTCTAGGTGGGATCTCATTTTCCCTTTGGAAATCCAGATTCCAAGATGATCTGATAAGGTGAGCAATTCCTTTGGTCAATAGAATGTTTTCTGGAAAGGTTGCATAATACTGTTTTCCAGAATGGGTTTGGCAGGTAAATTTGGGTAACTGGAATTCTTACCTGCTTTCATAAAAAGGATTTTTTTTTTTTAGGATTCTTCCCTCCTCCCTTTTTAAATCTAATGATGAATCAGTGAGTTGTATCATATCAAAGTATAACTAATCTAATTCATTCCATATCAAAAAATAGAATTTTCTTTCCTTTTGCAACTGTGTAATACTCCTCTGGGAAGTGAACAAACCACCCTCTTTTACCGTATATTTAAATTGTTTCTGGTCTTTTTTGCTATGGAAGTACCATAATGTATAACCTTATGAAAGTGATTTAATGATTTTCAAGTATATCTTGAAATAATTTTCTTGAAGTACAATTCATGAGACAAAGGTAATTTATTTAAGCAGATAATGCCAAATTCATCTCCATTGAAACTGAATCATTTTTGCATTCCCACCTGGAGATTTTATTTTCCCATAACCTTTCCACCAGCATGTTTTTTCAAACTTTGCAATGTCTGGCAATCTGATATATGAGAAACTATGTCTTAATGAAGATAATTTTCATTTTTATTCCGAAGAGTCAGAATGAATAATTTGAGGGATAATTTTTATTTAATTGTGAAGTATTTGATCACTTTTTCCCACTTTTTTATTCACTTTGTTAGGATTTTTCTTTTCCATATTTAAATATTCTTCATATATAAGTAATATTAGTCTTTTGCCTGTAATAAAAGATACAAATAGTTGTTCCATATTTTCTGAATTTCCTGTTCCTTCTTAAATCATGAAGTAAGGAGTTTATTTAAAAAAATAAATTTATCATTATTTTTATGGCCTCAGAATTTGGAAAGAATTTGGAAGGTTTTACACAATCCGAACTTACAAAGTAGTTGATCAATATTTCCTAAAACTTCAATAGGGTTTCATTGTCTTTATACTTACGTATTTGTCCCATTTGGTATTATCTTAGTGTACATGATATTAGGTATATACCTAGTTTAAATTTTCTTCATAGTAATCTTGTTGTCCCAGCAACATTTATTTTGTAAAAATTTGCCTTTCTCTGAATTTGAGGTACAACCTGTATTGTGCACTAATTTCAAATTTATTTTGGATCTCTAAGTGTTATAATTAATTACATTGTTCTTTCTGTTTACTTAGATCAACAAACAAGAGCTTCTTTTACTTGTAGCCTTTATGAACATATTAACATCTAGGCTAACTTTCCACCCCATTGCCCATATATTGTAGATCCCCACTCCTGCAGCCAGCTCCTTGCATTTTTTTTCTATATGCACTTCATAGTTAACTTCTACAATTTAAGAAATAAAAGCCCCTGCTG
Organism: Spermophilus citellus; assembly: GCF_964194105.1. Taxonomy (NCBI): domain Eukaryota; kingdom Metazoa; phylum Chordata; class Mammalia; order Rodentia; family Sciuridae; genus Spermophilus; species Spermophilus citellus. The sequence continues at coordinate 21,178,441 of NC_138189.1, read as the reverse complement.
GTAACTTTATTTTTAAAATGTTAAATTTACAAAAAAAAAAAAAACTATAAGAGAATTGACGTCTTAACAATGCCACCACCTTTCCAAATATGTTTTACATCTTCCCATTTGCTTAAAATCTTTTGAGCATCAAAAGAGTGAAAAAAACATAAAACTACTGACTATAAGAAAACTACTGAAGATCCATTGACAAATTTGTAGTTTGCCCACCTATAAGCAGAATTTTAATGCATAATAAAATAAAATTCTGTGTTTTACCTACATATTGTTAATACTTCACTCCAGAATACAACAACATACTGCTTTCAATAGGAACTGTAGTCAAAAGCAGAAAGTTTGAGGGAAACATGATCTTAGAAGACATCTGTCTTGAGAGATTTGAATCCTGAGATAATGAAGATTCTTTGTCTGAAGGATACATTAAACAAAGACAAAATTGTTCCTCTGAGTTCTATTAGTAAACACCATTTTCTGGCAAAAAAAATTGAATGTAAAATGGCTACTAATTGTAGTTTAGTATTTTCTATGGTTTCCTGAAGACACCTGGCAGCAAATATGCTTAGAGAAATGTGAAATAAATTTTTCAGAGAAATGAAAATATGTCTTATTAATCTCAGGTATTGAAAAATCCTACTAGACATAAAGCAGAGGAGGTAGCTAATTAGTGAATAATAAGCTTTTTTTTTCCATTCAAGAACTCATACAAGGGGCCTTTAAATTTTGCGTGATTACCTTTCCACCTATCTCCTCTGTGAGGGCATACACAGTTCCTTTATGGGTCAGCTTCTTCTTCTCTTACTGAACTGTTGTCCTCTTTTCCTTTGCCACTGTTAGATTCAACTAAGGCTTTATTAAGTTCTCTTAGGAAAGCTACCATAAAAACACACCATAGAAGAGCATCTGCCTCACTGATAAGCAGAAGCAATAAGGTACAATGTAAGCAAAATAAAACTTAACTTGAAAAATCAGAATTGCAATGCAAGTATTCTAGCTCCTTATTAGATGATTTGAATAAAAGTCCATATTGCAAAGCACATATTGTATGGTTTCATTTACATGAACTTTATTCAAGAATACACAAAACTATGTTGTAGAAATTAGAGCAGTAGTTACCTGCTAGGGATAGAATAACTGTAAGAGGACATGATGGAATTAGAATAGTAGTTAGCAGTTAGAATAAATGCAAAGACATGATGGAATTTTCACTCCAATGTCATTTCAATGTCTGAGTGTTCACTGGCCAAAATCCATCCAATTATATATCTATTATGTCAGCATTTAATTCCATGTAAGTTTATCTCAATTAAAAAATGACTCAAGTTTTAGTTTAAGAGCAGATGGAGGGGTATATGGCACAGAATCAAAAATTGAATGTTTTCCTTTATATTTTATTTAATTTAAAAGTCATATAAACTGTAGTTCATTATAACATAGACAATTTGGGGAGTTATCCAATTTCATATCTACCTCACACAACAAATGGAATTTCCATCCTGAAATTACATTTAGTTTAACAATAATTTCACATCTTAAATTTTAGAAGACATTTTAAAAATAGTAATCAATGACATATGTTCTATATAACCAACATTAGGAACATAGCTCAGATAGCTGAGTTAATTATAACATTTTATATATATATATATATATATATATATATATATATATATATATATATATACACAGTACATATATATACATATATTCAACATGTATATATGTGTATATATATACACATGTATATGCTCTCCCCATCCCATGCCTCTGACTCTACTTGTACGCTTCTATCTTTTCACCACATTCTTCTCTCCACCTCAAATATTATTCTACCCTCTCTCTAGACAACTAACTCATTCTTCTGATTCAAACATGGATTTGTGCATGCAAGCATGCACGCACACACACACACATATTCAGTGTTTCTCTCTCTCTCTCTCTCTCTCTCTCTCTCTCTCTCTATATATATATATATATATATATATAAACACATATGTATATTCAATGTCATTATATATACATATATATTCAATGTCATTATATATATATATGTGTGTGTGTGTGTGTATATATGTATAATATATATAAATTGACAAGCAGCAAAATAAGATTGAGCAACTAAACAGAGTTTTGCACATGTAGTCTAGTAGCAGCAGTACGAAGATTGAAATGTGTATGTGTACATGAGCATGTGTGTATACAGATTTAAGTATAGACAGAAGAACTAGAGAAACTATTAATATATCATCACATCTGGTTGGTAAGCTTATAAATAAGTTTATTTTCTTTTCTATGTTTTTGGTATTTTTCAATATGTCACAAAAAGCATAGTATCTCAGACTCTTGTCAGTTGCTGTGATAGAGCAGCTGATATCAGGTAATCTCTAAAGAAAACAGGTTTATTTAGGTCTCTGGTCTGGAGGGTGAAAGTCCTGATTTGGGCAACTCTATCTACTTGGCTTCTGGTGAAAACATTGGGCAAAAAGTATGAGTACAAGTGGATATACACAAAGACAGAGAAAAGGACAGATGTCTTAGAAAATTCCTCTCTCATGAGAATGTCCTGCAAGAATTACTCCAGTCTCATTAGAAATCCAGTTATTTCTCTTAAAGGCCCTATCTCCAAATGCTGCTACATTGCAACCAAATTTTAACATGAGTTTTTGTACAGATAGACCACACTCAAACCACAGAACATTATTATAAGAAAATATGCAGTATTTGACTGTTTCTAAAATATTATAGCACTGCACAATTTTGAAACATCCTTACATGCTTTTATAAAATTCTCAATTTTCACAACTATTTATTATTTGTATAAATGTGTATAAATGCAGTTATTACCATTTTACAAATGAAAAAAATTGTAAATGTGCTCAGAAGAGAGTAAATAAAGTTCATGTCATCTAATAAGTGGCATCTTTTATCCAACGTAATGTTTTTGAGATTTATCTACATTTTTGAATGTATTAGTAATAAAGTCCTTTTTTATTACAAAGTATAATTCCATTATATGCATACAAACTATTGACTGTTTTCATTTTAGGCCCATTACAATAACACTTCTATGGCTATTTCTGTACAAAAAAAATTGTACTGAGGATTAAATTCAAGGTTGCTCTGCCGCTGATTTATGTCCCTAGACTTTTTAAATTTTTGTAATTTTTATTTTGAAGCATGGTCTTGCTAAAGTTGTCTAGGCTGACATTGAACTTGCAATCCTTCTGCCTCAGTTTCTGGAATAGCTGGGATTATAGGATGTACTACCACATCTGGCCTGCACACGTCTTTTGATACAGAAATACTTCTACTTCTTTAGAGTACATATTTAAGAGTGGATATAGTTGTATAAGAAGCTGTCAACCTACTCTTTAAGTAGTCCTACAACTTTGGACACATGCCAGCAATTTTTAAGAGTTGTGGCAGTAAGCACAGTAGTATAATCTCATCAGTATTTGGTTCTGTGTCATTATTCTAGTGTGCTTGATTTGGTAATATACTATGCTTTTAATTTGTATTTCCCCAAGGATAGATATTTCATGTGCTAACTGGTTGTTCAGATACAGTCTCACGTATAATGTATGTCAAGTATTTTTTGCTCCTTTGTATGAGGTGTTTTTTTTAATTATTACTAATTTATTTGGTATATGTCATTTATATTTTCTAGGACTAAGACTATTATAAGTGTATTTCAACTACTTTCTCAAACTTGGACATTTTCTTACTCATTCATTGTTGATTAATGCAGCCATTTGACAAATAATATTTTACTCCATGTTGGATATCATGCTGGGTTGGAAGAACATTGTGGTAAAATAGATAAAATCCTGTCCTCAGAAAGCTCATGATCTGTCACATCACAGAGCTGAGTCATTTGGCCTACAGAGCATTGCATTGTTGAGGGTTGCTGATCTTGAGCCCCACCTTTGATTGTTCTTAACTGCTCTCCCCATCCCATGCCTCCAACTTTGACTACCTGTGTGCTTCTATCTTTTCACCACATTCTTCTCTCCACCTCAAATATCATTCCACCTTCTCTCTAGACAACTAACTCATTCTTCTGATTCAAATATGGATTTGCATACAGTAGGAAGCCTTCTCTGACACCCCGCACCCCCCCCACACTGCATTTCATCATGGCCTCTCCTAACACTTTTTAATACTTTTTTTAATTGACAGATAAAAATGTTTTATCTTGTACAATGGTAATATTTCAGGTATATATACATTGTGGAATGGTTACAACCCTCTTTTAATAAAACCCTTATTCTCCCTTGAATGTATATTCCTTGCTTTACCCCCAAAGGCCTCTCTTTCTTGAGATTGCACCCAATTTCCCATAAGTATGTATCTACTTTCCTAAAGAAACCTCTGTCTGTGTCTCTGGGGAAAAAAAGCATCGCCTCACATAATTATCATTTATGTGGTAAGAGTATTTAACAACAGTTCTCTCTAAATATTTCAAGAATATAATATATCATCATTGCTTCTAATCTCTTTGCTATACAATGGGTGTCTTGAATTGACTCCTTTCACCTAACTGTATGTATTGATCCTTTGACCAACATCTCCATCATTTTCTGCCACATATCACCCTAGATCCTGGTAACTATCATTTTAATTTTTACTTCTGTGATTGATATATATGTATTAGAATCCACATGTGAGTGGGGACCACATAATGCTTGTCTCTCTGTACTTAATTTGTTTCACTTAAATAAGCTCCTCCAGATTCATCCATGTTCTCACAAATATCAAAATTTAATTCTTATTATGGCTGAGTAGATTATATTGTGTCTATATATACCACATTTTCTTTATCCATTGACTCACTGTTGAACATTCATGTTGATTCCATATCTTAGCCACTGTGAATAGTGCTGCAATAAACATGTGAATGCAGATATCTCTGACTTTTTTATTCCATTACCTTTGGATATATACCTAGTATTAAGATTTTTGGATCACATAATAGTTTTATTTTCAATAGTTTGAGAAACTTCCATTCTGTTTGCCATACTGATTTACATTCCCACCAACTATATATAAGCATTTCCTTTCCTCCCATTATCATCAAAACTTGTTACCTTTCGCTTTTTGTTTTCTTTTGTTAATTTTTTATTTTTTTAATTAGTTATACATGACAGTAGAATGCATTTATGCACTTTGATATATCATACATAGATGGGATATAATTTCTCATTTTTCTGAGTATACATGTTACAGAATCATATTGACCATGCAGTCACATATAGACATACTGTAATAATGTCTGTTTCATTCAACTATCTTTCCTATCCCCACATCCCATCTCCTCACCTCCCATCACTTCCCTCTACCTAATCTAAGGTAGCACTATTCTTCCCTAGTGCCCCTCACCCACCTTATTGTGAATTAGCATGTCCATATTAGAAAATAACTTTCAGCCTTTGGTTTTGTGGGATTGGCTTATTTAACTTAGCATGATATTCTCCAACTCCAACCATTCACGGGCAAATGCCATAATTTTACTCTTCTTTAAAACTGAGTAATAGGAACTGAGGATATGGCTCAAACGGTAGCATGCTCACCTGGCATGCGTGCAGCCCGGGTTCGATCCTCAGCACCACATACAAACAAAGATGCTGTGTCTGCCAAAAACTGAAAAATAAATATTGAAGAATTCTCTCTCTCTCTCTCACTCTCTCCCTCACTCTTTCTTTAAAAAAAACTGAGTAATATTCCATTGAGTATATATACCACATTTCCACTATGGAAAGCAATATGGAGATTCCTCAGAAAATTGGGAATTGAAGCACCATTTGACCCAGCTATCCCACTCCTTGGTTTATAACCAAAGGACTTAAAATCATCATACTACAGTGACACAGCCACATCAATGTTTATAGCAGCTCAATTCACATAGCTAGACTATGGAATCAACCTAGGTGTCCCTCAATAGATGAATGAATAAAGAAAATGTGGTATACCTTGGCCTTTTTAATATATGCTCCCTAGTATTGTGCAATTGCTGATCACATGGTAGTTCTGGTTTCAGGTTTTGAGGAATCCCCCACTGTATTACATAGTGGCTGTAGTAATTTACATTCCCACCATCCTCTATAACTGTTCCCATTTCTCTACATTCTTGCCATCATTTGTTACTTTCTGTCTTTTTGATAAAAGCTATTCTCACTAAGATGAGGTGCTGTCTCATTGTGGTTCTATTTGAATTTTCCAGCTGATTACTTAGGTTGAACATTCACTCATATACTTGGGAATTTGTGTGTGTGTTTTTGAGGAGTGTCTGGTCAGGACTTTTGCCCATTTTTTAAATTGGGCTATTGTGTTGTGGTGGTGGTTGAGTTGATTGAGTTCCCTATGCATCTTGGATACTAATTCCTTGTCACATGAATAGTTTGTAAAGTGTTCTTAAGTTGCCACTTTACCCTGTCGACTTTTTTCCCTTTATTGTGCAGAAACTTTATGATTTAATGCCATCCATTTGTCTATTTTTGCTTTTGAAGTCTAAACAACAACAACAAAAATCCTTGCCCAGAACAATGTCATGAAACATTTCCCCGGTATTTTCTTTTAGTAGTGTCTAGTTTGGGGTCTTATATTTATAAGTCTTAAATTTATTTTGATTTTTTTTTAAATGGTGAGAGATTCGAGTCTAATTTCATTCTTCTGCATAAGGATGTACAGTTTTCTCAAAACTTATTGAAGAAATGTCCTCTCTCCAATGTGTATTCTTGACTCATTTGACAAAAAAAAAAAAACAAAAAACAGTTGGCTGAAGATGCATTGGGTTTGTTCTTAGGTTCTGTATTCTGTTCCAATGTTTGCAAGCTCACGCCATGCTGTTCTGATTGTGGCAGCTTTGAAGTTTTTTTAAAATCAGGTACAATAAAATCCTCTTCTTTGTTTTTATTGTTTTTTCTCAAGATTGATTTGGATATCTGAGGCTTTTGTGTGGGTCCGTAAAAATTTTAGGATTGTTTCTTCTATTTTTATGAAGAATTTAATTGCTATTTTGATGATGATTTCATTTAACTTGTAGACTGCTTTGGGTATTATGGATATTTTGGTATTACTAATCCTCCCAATCCATGAACACAGGCTATATTTCATTGACTTGCAACTTCTTCAATATCTTTTAACAGTGTTTTATAATTTACATATAATCGATGTTCTTATAGTTCTCATCATAGAGATCTTTTAGCAATTCAATGAAATTTACTTTTAGAGATTGTATACCAATTTTTTTCTTTTTGTAGCTATTGTAGACGGAATTTTTCTATTTCTTTTTCAGATAGTTCAGTATTACTATATACAAATGATACTGATTTTTGCATGTATTCTACATCTACATTTAATTTACCTATACTAAGAGTTTTCTAGTGGTGTCTTAGGGTTTTCTATATGTAAGATCATCTAGTCTGCAAACAAGGACAATTTAACATTTTCGTTTGCAATTTGGATGTATTTTATTTCTTTTTTTGATTAATCACTTTGGTTAGAATTTTCAGTATTATGTTAAACAGAAACACTTCTTGCCATGTTTCAGATCTTAGAGGAAAAACATTCAACTCTTCCTTGTTCGGTCTGATGTTAGCTATGGGTTTATTATATACGGGCTTTCTTCTGTTGAAATACATTCATTCTGTACCTAATTTGCTGGAAATGGTATTGGTTTTATTTGATCAAACTAGGGAATAGTTATCTTAGCAGTATTGAATTTTCTGATCCATTAATATGGTGTATTCCTCCATTTATGTGGATAGCCATTAAATTTTGTCGGCTATATTTTCTGGTCTTCAAATATTACAAATATTAGATTCTGCTTAATATTAAATATTTTGTTTTTATGATATATTTAATTTCATTTATCATATTTTTAATTTCATTTTACATTTTTACTGCTAGAAATATATATTTTGTGTGTATTGAACTGCATTTTTTCACTTGATACATTTAGTTATTAACTTCAGTTTTCTCTTTTGGCATATTTCTTGAGATTTTTCTACATAAGCAATCATCTACAAATAGAGGTAGTTTTAATTCTTCAGTTCAAGTCTAATCTTTATGCTGCTATTTATCTTACTATTTTCATGCACTGGCTGGCTGGAATGTCCAGTAAAATATTGACTAAAATGGTGAGAATATTTATTCTTGCTTTGATTCTGATCTCTGAGGGATAGAATTCAATATTTCACAATTAAATTTGATTTTAATTGTCAGTTTTTATCAATTCTATTTATTAAGTTAAAGAAGTTTCTTTCTAGTCCTGTTTTAAGAATAATTTTTATTGTTAATAGGTATTAATTTAATTCATTTTTTTTGCATCTATTGAGAATATTTCTAGTTTATTGTCAATACAATGGTTGATTTTTCAAAACCCAAACCAACTTTACATGCTCAGAATAAACCCCTCTTGGTCTTGATATATTATCATATTTATACCCTGCTGGATTCAATTTGCTGAAAAACTAGTAATAATTTTGAATGTATTTCATGAAAGACAGTGATCTGAAATCTTCTTTCCTCATAAATCTTTGACATGTTTTGTATTAGCATAATACTGGTCTTTTAAAACAAATCAGAAACTTTACAGTAACCATCTATTTTCTTAAAGGATTTAGTTCAGAATGAAGTAATTTATTCCTTAAATATTCAAAAAAGGTCACTGGTTAAGCCATCTGAGCCAAAGCTTTCTTTATGACATTTTCTACTTCATATTATTTCCATTTCAATAAGTGCTGCTCCTGTTATAAATTTTCCATTTCAAAAAATTATTACATTTATTACAAAAAAAATTGATAATACACCTTTGTGTTTACATTTATAGACTCTGAAACAACACTCCATAGTTCATTCTTGAAATGAAATTTTTTCCTCTTTGTGTCTATGGTTCAATCTTACTAAGTCTTACTTAATTTTATCAGTTTTTTTCAAAGCATCATCTCTTAGATATACAGCTTTTTATTATGTTTTCTTTTTATATTTCATAGATTTCTGCTCTTATTTATATTATTTTCTTCTTTCTGAATATTTTAGGCTTGATTTGCTCTTCTTTTCCTAGCATACTAAAGTGGAACTTAGATCATTCATTTTAAGCTCATATTTTTCTAATGTGAAATTTACATTTATGCATTTCCCTCTGTCACATTGTAACAGTAAATTACTCTAAAATTCCAATATGCTTCATTTTTATTATTTTTCATTAAAGATATTTTCTTTTATATTCTGATGAGTACTTGATGATTTTCTAGGTATCTTACTACCTATTTTTACTACTTTATTTAACTTACTATGATATAATAATATCATCTGTAAGAAAGATATTTCTGTCTCAAGATGTGTCTATCTTGATGACTATTCCACATATATTTAAAGAATAAATATTTTACAGTTTGGAGGCATAGGATTCTATAGATAAAAATTGAGTAAGTTTGATAGAGTTCATATTTCTCTAACTTTTCTCGACTTTCATATGCATTACTCAGAGAGGTCTATAAAATCATCCAATAATGATAATAGATTCTCCTAGTTCTCTCTTTAGTTCCATCAGTCATTTCTACATGTGTCAAAGCTGAGTTATTGCATGCATTTAGAATTATCATGCATCACTAATGAAATGCCACTTGTTTCTTTATTAAATATTATTTGTCTCTGGGTAACCTGTTTTGACTTGAAGTTCACTTTCTCTGAAGGCTTTCCTTCAGCTTCTGTATATTAGGTCCCAAGACTTTTTATACTATTTGTATCTTTATACCCAAAATTGCATCTCTTCTAGATAGCATCAAGCTGGGTCATGACTTTGCTCCCAATCTGGGATTGCTCTACCTTTTATTTATAGTTACATTTAAATTTCATATAACCACCAATAAAACAGGGTTTAAATACCCCATCCAGGCAGTATTTCCCTACTTATTTATTGGTTTTGCTTCTCTGGTTTTCCTTTCCTGAATTCAGTTTACCCTTCATTTTAATTTCATCTGTTGCTGTTTGACTATTATTCTTTATATAATTTTATTGAATGCTTTTAGTATTGCAATATACATCTTTAACTATGATAGTCTAGTTAAAATTAATGTTTTATCATTTCATGAAAACGGTACAATTACACAATGGTTTATTGTGTACTGCATACATTTGAATTTTTCCTCATGCTCATCAAAGCTTGTTATCTTTTGTTCTTTGAATGATAGTCATCCTAACAGGTATGTAATGACAGCTCATTGTGGTTTTTATTTGCATTTCCCTGATGATTAATAATGTTTAGAACACACACACACACACACACACACACACCCCATTTGTATATCTTCTTTGAAGATGTATATTCTACTCCTTTTCCAATTTAAAGTTAGAATTTAACAATGGCTTAGGATTTCTATATTCATTTTTCTACAAAATTATTCATTATGTTACAAATGTCTCTGTTTTTCCTATTTTTGCCACATTCTATGAGCCAAATTGACAAACATTTTGTGCACAATATTTCCTCATATATTCAGTCTCCACAATTTCAATTTTCATGGTGATTACAGTACTCTATAGAAGAACTTAGATTATTATTTAAAAGTATTAAATTTACATCATTATTGTTAGAAAAGTGCTTTTCACTTTTGGATCAATATGTTATTTTAAATTCTCATTTTGCTCCTTGCCTTATCTAATCCATATAGTGTTTCTTATTAGAAGAACCTAGAAAATTCATAAAAATTTCAGAAACCCAAGATAACCATCACAGAAAACTTAATTTAAAACAAAAAACGAACTATTTGACTTTCAAAGCATTAAAACACATTCACTTTTTCAGATATAAATAAATTACATCCTATTTAGTACTAAATAGAGGGGGGAAGTCCTTTATACATTAAGAATCAGAATAGAAAAGTAGGCCCAAATCTTCACCATTTTGGCTTAAGATCTGACTTCCTTAACAAGACTTCTAAAGCACAAGAAATCAAGAATCAATAAACAGAATGGATCTTTTCTTCACAGCAAAGAAAGCAATCAATAATGTGAAGAGAGAGCCTATAGTATGGGAGAAAATCTTTACCACATGCACCTCAGTTAGAGCACATCCAGAATATATAAAGAACTCAAAAAACTTAACACTCACACAGAAAACAACCCAATCGATAAATGGGCTAAGGAACTGAACATACACTTCTCAGATGAAGAAATACAATCGACTAAATATATGGAAAAAAGTGTTCAACATCTCCAGCAATTAGAGAAATGCAAATCAAAACTACTCTTAAGATTTTATCTCAAGTCAGTCTGAATGACAATTATCAAGAATACAAGTAACAATAAATGTTGTTTATTTGAGGATGTGGGGAAAAAGGTACATTCGTGCATTGCTGAGGGGAATACAAATTGGAGCAACCATTATGGAAAGGGGTAGGAAGATTCCTCAGAAATTTTGGAATAGAACCACAGTCTGACCTAGCTATCCCACTCCTTGGTTTATACCCAAAGGACTTAAAATCAGCATACTACAGTGACACAGCCACATCAATGTGTATAGCAGCTCAACTCACAACAGCAAAACTATGGAACCAACCTGTCTTCGACAGTTGAATGGATAAAGAAAACATGGTATATATTTACAATGGAATATTACTCAGCCATAAAAAAGAATGCAGTTACGGCATTTGCAGGTAAATGGATGGAAATGGAGAATCTCATGCTAAGAGAAATAAGCCAGTCCCCCCAAAAAAATCAAAGGCCAAATGTTTTCTCTGATATGTGGAAGCTAATTCACAAAAAGGGGAGGGGGGTAAGGAAGAATAGAATTACTTTGGATTAGGTAGAAGGGAGCAAAGAGAGGGGAAGGAGAAAAAATCAAGAATCAGAATGATTGATTTTATAACCTAATTGGTTTCCTCTTCCATAGGTGTCTAAGCTGTCGCATTACTATATTTAAATCCCATGTTGATGATATTTGGCAATTCACCAAGTTTCCAAACATTACTGCTTCCAGAATGGCCAAAGCAGAGATTAGTTTCAACTCTTTCCTCTGGATCAGCTTCTTCTATCTGGAGTGAAGAAATGTATCCACTCTAGTTTGTTCCACTTACACCCCAGCTGTTCTTCCCTGGCTTCCTCCCTGAAGGAGTGAATCAAATGGCTTTTTTCTCTAAAAGAGAAGAGGAATGATAGAAGAAATAACATCGGGTGAGCTCCTCCTCTGTTCCTGGTTCCTAACAGGAGTCTGTCTTGTGTGAGTTCCTAAGTTTCACACTGAAAAAAGTCTACCCTGTTGGGGTCCCAGCTCAAACAACTGGAAGGTTTAAAGTTGAGGGCATCTATTTAAACATTTGTACTGTTCATTTTATTCCAATTATTAACAAGTGTTAATTATACGAAACAATGGCTTTCTTTGTGACAACTGTATACATACATGTAACATACATTGATTGTGTTCGCCCTTCCTATTATCCTCTCTTAGCCCCCACCTCCCCATCATCCCCTTCACATCCTCTAATTGTCCCCTTCCACCTTCAAATTGGGTTTTGTGGGGCGTTTTCCTAGCTTCCATATGTGGGAGAAAAAACCTAGGACTGTCATCTTTCTGAATCTGACTTATTTTGTTTAATATTATGACCCCCTGCTCCTTTGTTCTGCAAATGATATGATTTTGTTCTTCTTTATGGTTCAACAACACTCCACTGTGTATATATACACGACATTTTTCAGACCATCCATCCATTGATGGGCATCAAACTTGACTATTATAAATAATGCCATGATAAACATGGAATGAGCAATAATCCCTTCACACCTTAATTCTAGAAGCATCACATATATCTTAAAACTTTCAATCAAATATGTTCAGTTTGTGGGGACACAAGACACTTCTCAATTAATTTCTACTTTACATAAGTTCCCCTTTCATTGGTCTCATTTGTACATTCTCATTATTACTTGTGTTCCTTACCTCATTACATTATATTCCTGCCTGCTTTCCCAAATATTTTGGAATTTTATGTTTTGACACCAACCCTTTTCCCCACATCCTCACCAGCACTTGTTGTTGTTTGACTTCATAGTGGCTGCCAATCTTACTGGAGTGAGATGGTATCTTAGGGTGGTTTTGATTTGCATTTCTCTGACTGCTAGAGATGGTGAGCATTTTTTCATGTACTTGTTGATTGATTGTATATCCTCCTCTGAGAAGTGTCTGTTCAGGTCCTTGGCCCATTTGTTGATAGGGTTATTTGTTATCTTATTGTTTAATTTTTTGAGTTCTTTGTATACTCTGGATATTAGGGCTCTATCTGAAGTGTGAGGAGTAAAAATTTGTTCCCAGGATGTAGGTTCCCTATTTACCTCTCTTATTGTTTCTCTTGCTGAGAAAAAAATTTTAGTTTAAGTAAGTCCCATTTGTTTATTCTTGTATTTAACTCTTGGGCTATGGGCGTCCTATTAAGAAATTTGGAGCCCGACCCCACAATATGTAGATCGGAGCCAACTTTTTCTTCTGTTAGGCGCAAAGTCTCTGATTTGATATCAAGCTCTTTGATCCATTTTGAATTAACTTTTGTGCATGGCGAGAGAAAGGGGTTCAGCTTCATTTTGTTGCATATGGATTTCCAGTTTTCCCAGCACCATTTGTTGAAGATGCTATCCTTCCTCCATTGCATGCTTTTAGCCCCTTTATCAAATATAAGAAAGTTGTAATTTTGTGGATTGGTCTCTGTGTCCTCTATTCTGTACCATTGGGTATTTCTATTTACACTTTAGCTTCAGTAGAAATTGGCATGAAATATTTGATTCTTCAAGGAGTCTTTTCTGTTGACCAACATGAATGGAGTCTTGGAAGCACAGCTCCCTGTGTGGATCATGAATCATGGATCATAAGAAATTAAATCTAGAATTATATTCTACATAGCTGTGTGGCACTAGACCCACCATATGTACCATTCCATTAACATCAGAGCACTTAGTCTCTAAGAGAAAAAGTCACAAACAAGAGTGAGGTATCTAGAGTATAAAAAACAATGTAGAAAATGGTTTTACCCCAAGAATCACAGAACTACATTTGTGTTCTTATGTGGGCTCCCTCGGATATCCCTTGTTCTACTTAAAAAATAGGCTGGGAGGGAAGGTGTTTTGATATCACTTAAACAGTCAGAGAAAATGTGTAAAAACTGTGGGAGCTATTTGATTCCTCTAAATTACATTTGTTTGTGATTCAGTATCATAAACTTGTCTCTTTATTACTCTACGGCTCCAATAGTAAAATGTTTTTAAGCACAGAAAACTAAAGGAAATTATCATAAAACCTGTTCTTCCACAAAACTCGGTTTATATTAGTGCCACAGATTAACATTTATTCCTTAATGTTTACTACTTGGTCTTATCAGAAAACAATATTTATTGAAAATAGTCTTTTTTCAGAGCCTACAATATGTGAAAGATTTCACAAATATGTTTCAGGGATGCCTTGATTCACCAGATATTTTTTTAGTAGCTATCTCAGCTTATTCATGTTACCATTACAAAATTCATCAGACTTGGTAGTTTTTGAAAAACAGAGATTTATTTGTCAGGGTTCTGGAGACTAGGAAATCCCAGAGCAAGATGCCTACAAGATTCCTGTTTAGCGAGACCTTTCTTCTGGTTCATAGATTGTGCTTTTTCACAATGTCCTCATATAGTGGAAGTGTCAGGGTAGCTCAATGAGGCTTGTCTTATAAGAGCCCGAGCCCAGTTTATGATGGTGCTCTGACATCATCTAACAATTGCCCAATGGCCCCACCCCCTAATACCATCACATCAGATCACTGGATTTAGAACACAGGGTTTGGAAGGAAACACAAACATTCAGACCATGGCAGTAGCTTATTATGTCATGACTCTCTAAACTTCAAAGTATCTATAATTATCATCATATTTCAAAGGAGGAAATTGAGTCTCAGGGTTGCCAAATGATTTAATGAACTCATAAAAAATAAACCATCAGAATCGGTATTCGATTTAAAGTATTTACTTTCACCTCTAAACAACATAATCATAAAGAATTTCTGATAGTTATAGATGAGAAGAGTTTGGAAAATAACCTTTAGAAGACAATATCCAGATAGAAGGAGATTTACATCTTCCCCTGTAAACTTAGTCTAGGCTGATATTATTGTATACAAATATCTGGAAGATCGAGAATACAATGAATTGTGCTACCAATTTGTAAGTAGTAACACAGAATGTCATGTAGGATGGATTAATCTTTATAGTTTGTGGAGAAACTCAAAGAAGGATTGCGTAAAAAGAAAGAAATCTGTAGAACTAATAATCAGTGGAAATTATGTAAGATCATTTCCATTTCTGTCTTTATGACCAGTAAGTTCTGAGCTAAATTTAATCAAGTAAAGTATATATTTTATCTCTGACTTCAATTATAATGACATCTAACGTATCTAAAAGGTCTAAAAGCTATTTTCTTCTTCATTTTCACTTTTCCCATTTTTTTAATGCTCTCATAAAATTTTTGAATTTCTTGGAAAAGGTTAAATTGGTACCCTGCAATCATCATGATAGGAAGGAGAGTATAAAGTTACAATATTAGCAATGCAATACAGAGAAAATTGGGGTAATTAGATTAAGATAATTTCCACTTCTATTTGAATATATATAATTATTTATATAATTATATGCTAGTGTATAGCATTTTTTTACAATCAGTATATTTTATGATTAATATTAACATCTGGCTACAAAAGTTCTCCAGATCCTTCTGTATCATTAATTAATAATACCCTATTATTATATAATATGAATATATAGATATATTTGTGTATAAATCCAGTATACCCTACTATTATATATTTTGGATCATATCAACATCTTATAAGTACTTGCTTTCTTAGTATCCCTTTTAAAAAACTTGAACTTTTCTTCTTCTTTAATTAAAATTCTGAGATTTGCCATTATCAGATTTTTTTTCCACATTAACAACACACATATATTCATTTGATGGGTATTCCTGATAAAACTAAGTATCCTTTTCTAACAACTTCTGACTTACCCTTTGGATAGCTCACTGTTAGGTCATGTTTGCTAACATGATTCTAATGCAAAGCAGTTTTAGACATAAAAATCAACTTTTGAAGAATATATTGATTTCTACAAAGGATCTGGCTTATGAGAACTACTTTGGACCTTTATTTTACTACTTAATAGTCTATTTAGCAAAAGCTTAAAAAAAAAAAAAACTCTTCTGTCTTTACAGTCACCATGTGGCCGCCTACTCCTATGGACTCCACAGTAATTTAGGTCCTCTGGCAACTACTTTTCTTGGCATGATTTCCCTTTGGCTACCACCCAGGGTTCATTGACCAATAATCCTATCAAAGTTGGAGTCAAAGCTGTGGCCAAGTACTCCTGATTCTTTCCTGAATTATGCTCCATCTCAAGAACCTCAATGTGACTTCAGTCTTAACTCACTATGTTTTTTCTCTGTGGGATGGTATTTCCACATCAGTCAATAATGAACTCCAATTTCCTGTTTCTGTGAACTAAAAAGTAATATTTGTTTAAAACAAGAAATAACTCAAGAAATTATTATATAAAAAAATGTTATTATTAAGGTTGAACAAACACCTTGTACTCTCTACAATGACTTAAAGTGTTTTTTTTTCCACTATTCTACTATACACTATGGAACCACTTTAATACAATTTCTACAATAAGAAAAAAATAAAATGAAAGCATATTTGCAAAACATTTTGTCTTAGTTGGTTTACAGAATAAAGAATAAATAACTTCAGAAATGTTCAAGAATGCCATATTTACAAAATAGGTCAATTGTGAGATGGATTAATATTTACAAAAATTTATTGTTGTACAAAAGAACTCCTTTATAGAAGTCACTTTTCACATGTGTGCATTTTATAAATTTACTCCTAAGAGGAGATTTTAAAATTTTCTTTCCTTGATATACACATAGATTTATTTTTTAAATCCTTCATCTGGTTATATCACTGGTAATGTCAAAAACAGGGATAACTTTTACAAAGTCACTATAAATCTCTGGAAAGATCAGTTGTAAATTTTGTCTCTTCAATTTCTTTTAAAAATGTTAATTGTGTTCATTAGATTATTACTCAAATTGCATAATTGTTATTATTTTTCAATACTTATCTTTATTATAAAAACGAAATGTTTTAAAATAATTGGACATTAAAAAAAAAAGTTGAGTAGATCGACTCGCTCAAACCCAATCCTCTACACTGTAGACAGCCCCAGGGAATCAGAAGCCCATGCAAATGCCACATCAGTGCCCAGTGAGAGGAAGCCCAGCTGAGGGGCCCAGGAATTGCTCCTGGATGGAAAGGCGAAGGGGTCCTGGAAGGAACATAATCAGAGCAGCTATGCAAAGGGCCCTGCCCGGGTCCAGCTCTGAATATACTGTAGGGATTTCCCCAAAGGTCTGAAAGAAACTGCCTGAAGAAATTTATCTTCTTCTAGGAGAGTAATTGTCAGAATGCACCTCTTTCAAGAATTTATTAATGCTCCAAATACATAGGCTGGGCCCCAAATTGCAAACTCTGGGTTTGAAGTCAGATAATGATGTGTGTGGATGGGTGAGTATAAGGCTTATTGATTCTTGATTTTACTTCTTGGGCTTTAGGAGTCTTGTTAACAAAGTCAGATCCTAGGCTGAAATGGTGAAGATTTGGACCTACTGTTTCTGCTTTTGGGCACAGGGTCTCTGTTCTAGAATCTAAGTGTTTGATCCATTTTGGGTTGAGTTTCATGCAGGGTGAGAGATTGGGGTCTAGTTTCATTTTGTTATATGTGGTTTTCCCAGCACCATTTGTTGAATAGGCTACCATTTCTACAATGAAAGTTTATGTAGCCTTTGTCTGGTATGAGGAAACTGTATTTTTGTGTTTGTGTCTTCTTTTCTGTTTTATTAGTCTTCTTGTCTGTTTTGGTGTTGATACCATGCTGATTTTGTTACTATTTATTGCTCTATAGCATAAATTTAGGTCTCATTTTGTGATACCTCCTTTTTTTTTTCTTTTTTTTTTTTTTTTTTTTTTTTTTTGCTAAAGATTGCTTTGGTTATTCTGGGCCCCGTGTTTTTTCAGATGAATTCAAGAGTACTTTTTCTATTTCCATGAAGAACATCATTGGGAATTTGATGGGAATTGCATTGAATCTGTATATCACTTTTGGTGGTATGACCATTTTGACAATATTAATTCTGCATATCCAAGAATGGGAAGTCTTTCCATCTTCTAAGTTCTTCCTCAATTTATTTCTTTAGTTTTCATTTTTTTTTTTAAGTTTCTTTCTGTAGTTTTCTGCAGAGGTCCTAACCTCTTTTGTTAGATTGATTGATTCCTAAGTTTTTTTTTGTTGTTTGTTTGTTTGTTTGTTTTGGTGAGGCTGTTGTGAATGGGATAGTTGTCTCAATTTCTCTGATTCATCATTGGTGTATAGGAACACAATCAATTTATTAGTATTAATTTTTGTATCCTGCTACTTTTCTGAATTAGCTTATAAGTTCTAGAAGTTTTCCAGTGGAGCTTTGGAGGCTTCTAAATATAGCAACCTGTTGCTGTCAAGCAGAGCTAATTTTAGCTCTTCTTTCCCTATTCATATCCCTTTTTTATTTCATCCTTTTGCCTAATTGCTTTAGCTAGAGATTTGAAGACTGTTTTGAATAGAAGTGGTGAAAGAGAACATCCCTATATTGATCTAGATTTTAGAGGAAATGCTTTAAATCTTACTCCATTTAGAATGATGTTGGCCTTGGATTTAATATATATCACTTTTACAATGTTGAGTTGTGTTCCACTCTCCTTATTTTTTCTAATGTTTTGAACATGAATGGATGCTGTATTTTGTCAACTGCTTTTTTTAATCTATTGAGATAATCATGTGATTCTTGTCTCCTTTCCAGTGATTTCCATCTCTCTACTTGCATTGTCCTCTGTTCTATCATGCTGTCTGCTTTATCCATTACAGCACTTAGCACATTAATTTTAGTTGTTTTAAATTCCTAATCAAATAAAACCAGCATCCCTCCACATTTGCAGCTAATTCTCACACTTGCTGTGCCTCTTCAGTCTCTTCTTTGTCTTTTAGTATATCTTGCAATGTTTTGTTTTGTTTTTGTTTTGTTTTTTGGGTTTTTTTTTTTTTTTTAAACCTGAGTATGATGCAGATAAAAGGAATTGCTATAAATAGAATTTCAGGAAGGGGTAAGGTGTAGGGACAGGAGAAACAATCTGTAGGGTTACAGGTCTCCATATTTGGTTTTGCCTCTGTGTGTCTCTGGAATGTGAGCTTCACAAGTGCTTCTCAGTCCGCACTCTCACCCCTTGCCCCTGCTTTAGGTGAGACAGGATGCCTATAGATGCTGGAGTTGAGTATTTGCCTTCTTTCACATTGAAGACTGGAGCCATCTGGAATTAGGTATTTTACTTCCTCAACACCATGTAGGCTTTGTGAACATCCTGTTTGATTAGGCTCTGGTTAAGTAGTTTCTTTTGAGGACAGACCCTGTTAAGAAAAACAGGTGCTATGTTATATTTCGGAATGGATCCTTTCTTCCTTCCACTAGAAGCAGAAGAGAATATATCCCTAATATATGAAAACCTGATCTTGTCCTCATTCACAAAACCATGAGGCCCCTTCTATGATTGAGTTCCTAGAAGTTTTTAACTCTTAGAGTGATCTTCACTAAGTCTCCCACAATTTATCAATTACAGTTTGGTTCAGGTAACTTTGAACCTGTGGAGGTTTCAATTCATGAGTTTCTGTTCCCATAAGCTGTAATTCTCTGTATCTGCCTAACCATTTCTTCAATTTGGGAAGCAGCAGTTTTCTCTGTGACCTTACTTCTTCCACAAATAAAAGAAGAGTTGATTTTTCACCCTTTCATTTATAGATAGGAGTGAGTGGCAATTCCAAGCTTCTTACACGTGCAAATAGACTCATTTTTTTTTAACTTGACTATGCCAATTACTATTGGCAAGAAAGCAGATCAACAAGAACTTTGACTTACTGCTGGTGAGATGTCAATTGCTATAATTGTTTTGAAAAACAGTGTGTCATTATCTACTGAAGGTGGCCATATGTTCATTCCATAAATTAGCAGGTCTGTACTCAGGTACATACTCAACAGCACATTTTAGTCCAAAATTATGCACAATAATGTCCTTCGCAACAACATTTAGGCTCAAACTGGAAAAATCCAAATGTCCTTTCCAGTAATATATCCAAATACATTTTAGTAGAATAAAAAATGAAACAGGAAATAAACAAAGTAGTACCAAGTGCTACCCTATATGCAAAAGCACAGATGTAATATTAAGTATAAGAAGTAGAACCAGAAACACATTCATTGTGTGATTCCTTCACACAGGCTTACAAAAACGAGGGGAAGCTGCTCTATATTATTAAAACTCAGAACAGAGGTTAAACTTTCAGAAGAAGAGTAGGAGAGTTAGTGACTGTGTTTCAATTCTGAATAATCCTTTGTATTAGCAATGTCCTGTCCAAAAAGACATGTATACCTAGGGCCATTGCTAGTTTAAGTTTGGGTGGTTTACATTCATCCTCAAGGATTTATCGGGCTTCTGTAAGAGCCAGAATGTTGAATTAAGTAGAGATATCCTTTTGGAACATGTAGCACTAATCCTACAGTGAGCTATGGGGATTCAATATTAGAGTTTTCAGGGAGATGTTGTTTATTTTTGCTTTCCATGTTTTTACATGAATGAGTTTCATTTCGTTTGTTTTGGTTTTGATTTTTTGCTGTTTTGCTTGAGGTTGTAGGCCATTGTCAGAAATTTTGATTTGACTTTCTCCAATTTGATAGCTCTTATACCACAGGTCAACAATCTAATGTGGACAATATTCCAATTTTCAAGTGTGTCTATTCCAATTCTACTCTTGGGGACCAGAAAAAATAACAAATGAGTGAACCTCAATACTGAGTGGAGTCACAGCAAGATGGATATCAATTAGGATTCCTTCTATTATCCTGTCCCTGTTACCCCCTACTTTAACAGTGGACCCATGAGGAAGTTTTGAGTTTTCAATGTCAATTCCATCCCTCTGTTTAACAGTCTTTAATATGTCTGAATTGCCTTTATTTCCAAAGTACAATCACCTGAATAAGTAGCCGAAGATCTCTCTGGAGAAGATTTATGAGAATTCTTATGGTATACACTTGTTTTTATGTGACAGCATCATCCTCTTCACTACTGGATCCAGGTCTGAAAATGACCCAAGTCCAGGAACTGAGAGGGATTCATGATTTTTTATGAGAGTGATGGCCTTTATTCCCATAGTCCTCTATTCTTGCTTTCTTTTGATTATAAATTAAAATCCATTTTCCCCTAGAAAAGTCCACTAATAATTTCTAATGATCAATTACACTTAGTGGTCTCTCAGCCTTACCATTTATTACAATAACTTTTGCTCTCTGGTCCCCTGATACCACCTCTTGGCTTCCATTACTTTTAAGTCTCTTTATTCCTATGGCCATTAAAAAGCTATATCCTAAAACAACCTAATATTGTTCTTCTGCTATTTTAGTAATAGAATTCCTAAAACTTAGATGATAACATAGATTTTATACTAAATACCATCTGCATTGAATCCTTTACAGGCAGTTATAGCATTTTTGATCAATAAGACTTGAACAAAAGCACTCCACTATACTTTGGGGCAGTGTTGTTAGAAGTTATGCATTCATGAACTTCTTTTTCCCTTTCTTCTTTTGGACCTCAGGTGGACCTATCAAATATAATGGCATACCATTTGAGCACATGAATGAAGCCATGGTGTTGCAATGAAGCAGAGATAGTTTGGTTTCCTAGAGGTGGAGACATTCCACCTCTCCTGAATCACCTATGTCCAAACTATCCCACAGAAAAAAGTAAGCTTCTATCTTGTTTAAGTCCTTTATCATTGGATAATTTTAGATCAACTAAATATATATTCTAACTAATACTAATTTGTCACTGTATCATAAATCTATTTATAAACAGACTCAGAATGTGAGGAAGGTAATTATGGTAGAAAGAAAGTAGAAGTCTGGAATAGTCTGGGGTTCAAACATATTTGTGCTTCCCCAGAAAATCTTAAAAACTATTATGAAAAACATAGAACTCAGTATATCCCCAGAGCACGTTCCATGTACTCAGGACACTGGTTCCTCAGTTTCTGAACCTGCTTACTTCAAATTGTTCTGCCTCAAATATCCATTCTTATGCCGCTGCTTAGATAAGATACTCCTCTCACCAGTAACTGTTCCAATTTCAAGAATATCACAGCCTGCATTTCCAGGTTTTTACCTCTATTAACTCATCTCCAAAACTGTTTGAACTTTATAGGGATATCCAGTATTTTAACCCATCATTTGTTGTTCCCTTTTTGAATCTGCATATTCCTCCATGAGCCTGATACTGGCTGCTTATTATAAAACATTCATTCATCATTCCTTTGTTCAAGATTGAGCAAGGTTAATATGTCAGGAATTTCTCTGAGTATTTAGGAGAAATAAGCAAAATAAAGGGCAAAAACCCCTATTACTTTGGTGTTTTCTTACTTTAGATGGCCAAATATATATAAGTAAATAATAAAAATATATCTTCTACATAAACATATCTTCTATATAAATTTAAAATTTTAGTTAAATAAATAAATTTAGATATATTGGTAGCTGTTACAAAATTGGAAGATTGAGCTATAAAATTTTTAAAAGAATGTTATATTATTTAAGTCAAGAATATATTAAGATTAGATAACAGAGTAAAGAAGAATAATTCTAATATTAATAGTGTTCCTAAAATGAAAAGTTAACTTTTGGGAATAATAGTGTTAATCATTCAATCCCATGTTTTGCTATACATTTTTTGAGAATGAGTCCTTTTTGAATGTTGTTCACCATTTGCAAAGAGAAATTAAAAATTGAGGATCAATTTATTTGCTCAGAATTTTATGTGAGGCTCTAAAATCATATCTAGTAACATGCATAGCACACCATATTTGAGCAACTCTTTATATGGAATGTAAGAATAAGAAAAAAAAGGATTCAAACAATTTTTTTCTCAATAGTCAAATAAGAATATAAGACATTGCAAAAATGACTTTGGAATAAAATTATAAGTTTTGACACAATGTATGCTAAAGTCTTAAACAAAATTATTGTTCAAATAATTGGAACAAACTGTCATTTTTTTTTTCAGTTACTGAGAAACAAAGAATTGGGGAGATACGGAAGCCTATCAATCTTAAAGTTCTTTTGGAAGACAAGTTATCAAAATTGATTTTTCTTTCTCATTATTTTTTGCCTAAAGCATACTTAAGGTAATCTTAAATACTTTTCTTGTCTAGTGGATCAACCATTTGGATACACAAAAGCCAGATAGGAGTTTGTGGCGTGTGTGTGTGTGTGTGTGTGTGTGTGTGTAGGTGTGTGTTTGAAAGAATGTGAATTCATGATGTATTTAACAATGGTGCTTTTTTTAAGCAGCTAGCCAAGAGATTTTTGATTTCATAGAGATAACAACATGATAGTTTTGATTAAAGAAATATT
The DNA here is from genome assembly GCF_964194105.1 of Spermophilus citellus. Lineage (NCBI taxonomy): Eukaryota > Metazoa > Chordata > Mammalia > Rodentia > Sciuridae > Spermophilus > Spermophilus citellus. The sequence continues at coordinate 21,154,884 of NC_138189.1, read as the reverse complement.
TACAGAATAGAAAATATCACCCTTGAGTTGAGAGTTCAGAAAGTGATTATAGCCCTGGATAATACAGATGAACTCCTGGCCATTATCAGAAAGACAATAAAGCACTGTCATCGTTCTTTTTCAGCCAAAGACAAACTCATAACATGCAAGAGATTTTGTTATTGCCTTTTTTACACTTATAACGTGTACTAACAGGATGCAACAGCAGCAATTACATGTTTAAAAACAGAGTCTCCAGCAAAAGAATGTTATATACTACCCTTTGCACATAATACTACAGCAAAAATGAGCTTTTGTTTCCAGAGAAAACAGGTAATTTGGTGGGAACTATGAGTAAGTGTGATAAATCTTGACAGCATATGTATGTCTTACCTGGTGATTTATACATCATTTTATACCAGAACAGGTGCTAAAATTAGTATGAGCAGCTGAGACACCCGTAAAATTTAAGAGATAATTTAGTTATTTTTAAACCAGTTTTTATTCCATTTCCATATTTCTAGTTCCATATTTTCTTATAATTGTACAAAAAATAGCAGTTAGATGTACTGTGCAGAACAAAAATATCAGAAACAAAAAATAAATAGAGCAACAAACTCAAATTTGTTTCTAAAAATATTCAGTGTCTTTTAGCTAACAGTATAAAAGATGTGATTTATGGGATTGTTTCAATGAAACTATATCATTATCACTGACAAAATCTTGTAATATAAGAGATGAAAATGTGATGTCTTTACTAACTTATTTACTCAGAGAGATAAATGAAAACCTGAAATTCTATGGAAATATCCCTCGTGTAAGTACTGGATGGAAGCAAACTTAGAAAAATATCTTAATCTTTAAAGGTGAACATCGATTTAGCATCACAAAGATGCCATAGTTACTTTTTGAATAGTCTAGCAATCGACAGTGCTGAGGAGTGATTGGTACACTTCTATAAGGTCAAGCTTTACAAAATTTATGGCTATACTTTTAATAATAAAATTCAAAATCATAAAAATAAAAATATTTGGTTATAATTCATATTTATTATTCTATAGTGAAACTGGTTTTGGCCAATTAATGTTTTAAACACCACATCATTTATTAAAAATGTGAGTTCTGTACATCACACACAAGGTAATGGAGAAAACAAGTCAGGAGAGAAGGCGAGGAAGTGCCTGGGGCAGGGTCAGAATGTGGTCACTGTAGGTCTCACCAGCAGTGAACCAGGCAGATGTCTAAGGAATGAGCACATCATGGAGGGTATCTCACTGAGAAAAAAAGAGTAACAGGTATATTTTAGGAACAGCCACCAGGCCAGTGTGACAGGAGTAAAGTGACCAAGGGGGAATGTGGTGGGAGATGAGGTCAGAGAAAAGGGGTCCAAAATCATAAGCCCTATTAGTCTATTTCAAAGACTTAGCCATTGGTCTAACTGAAATGAGGAACCATTGACATGCTTTGAACTGAGTGATGTATCAACAGGTTTGTGTTGTAAAAGGACCACCCATTCTATCACATTGGTGTTAGAATGCAGTGTAAGGGTACAAGCAGAGAGAACCCATGCAGATGGGCGATGGTGGGGGGTTGGGTCAGGTGGCAGCAGGAAATGAAAGGAGACATGGCCAGATTCTCCTATATTCTGAGGGAAAAAGTGATGCTATTTGGAAACGGAGATGATGTGGCTTCAGAACAAGATGCTACTTAATCATGATCCCAAGATTTTATATTGTATAAGAAGAAGGGAAAAACTGGGGATATAACTCGGGTAGTAAAGCACCTGCCTCACATTCACAAGGCCCTGGGTTTAATCCCCAGCAACAACAACAACAACAACAAAAAAAAAAAGAACAGAAGAGGGAAGAATACAAGTTTAGTGGCGTAGACAATGGGGAATGAAAGGAAGGGAGGGAAATGAGAATAGGAGACAAAAGAATGAATTGGACACAACTTTCTTATGTTCGTATGTGAATACATAACTAGTATAACTCCACTTCATGTACAACCAGGTTTGGGATCCTTATTGGAATAAGTAACATTCCATGTATGTATCATATGTCCAAATACACTCTACTCTCAGTATAACAAAAAGAACAATTTTTTTAAAAATGACATTTATATAAAATTGATATGTTAAGAAAAAAGAAAATTTATTCAGCAATATTTTGGAATGTGTCTGTGGAGATAAATAAAATCTTTGATTTAAACAAAAGAAGGGGGTTTTCAGTTATTGATATGAGGAAGAATATTACAAGGAGCAGATTTTGATGAGAACATACAGATTTTGGTTTAGGACTTTGGAAGTTTGAGTTACACATTGAACCTCCTTGTGCAAAGCTGGAAATCTGCAAAAAGAATTTAGTGACCAAGTCCAAGGATGATAGGATTTGGAAGATGTCAGGTTATAGGTGGCATTTCAGGCCTGAAATTGGAAAAGATCATCAAGGATAGGGAAAGGAATGTTTCATGCCCTGTCATGTACTTTCAATTTCTTGTCCCTTTCTTGTCCATTTAATAGAAAATCCTAATCCCTGGTTAAAGTCAAAAATCCTGCTACAAATCTAATCCTGCACAACTGAGGAGGGAAAATACACACACAGCTTCTCATCAAGAGTGGCAATTGAGGGTGCTGTTAGCCTTGCCTGGAAACCCTAATACATCTTTCCTTCAACTCACTATTCCCCTCCCAAAAGGACAGCTATATTTCTTATACTCTCTCCTCCTAGTTCCAATATCCCTTCTCCTAACTAACTCTCAACTACTGACCTTGAGTCATTTTCCCAAGAAAATAAAAGCACCAGAAGAAACTATTTCAAAATCCCTCCATAAGACACACCTGCCATCAACCTCATCTCTATGTATATTCACTGCTCACCTCTTTGAGTGGGCAGAAGTCCCCAGCTTCTCTCAGGGATCAAGGTTCATGCTTCCATCCCTCTGAATCACTCTAACAGCATAGCATTGAAACTTGTCTTCCATCTCAGCAATAACAAATTCTCAGTCTCGGGGCTTTTGTAAAAACTTTGAAATCATCCTCAACAGTAAGAAAACTCCAAAAGCTCTTGTCTGTGCTTACTCTCTTGATTGCCTTACCTAAAATTCTCTCCTTAGCCCGCATGGTTCAGACTTGTAACTCACACTCTGCTCACACTCACAGCACCTCTGGCCAACATCACGGGTTTCCTTGGTTACGCCTTAAAGGCAGTACTGCCTCTGTGCTTATGGTACTGCATCTCTCAATGGTGCTTCACCACATTTTGATTGAGTTACTTGCTACTTTTTCAAAACTCTTCCTCCTTTTGAAACCTGGGAATAAGTAAAATATAACATAATAAGAGGCATATTTCAGATTTGCAGAAATAAGAAGTGGCAAATTCCAGAACTGGGTGTTTTTCTTTTTTTCCAGATCTTGAAGAGTAAATACATTAATATGTTAACATAAGAAGCAATACAAATTAATTATTCCAAAAACTTTGTGTATATGTATAATCAAGTATCAAGTAATATAAAGATTATTGTGTGGCTAATATTGATATTGAACAAAGGAGAGTGTTTTCTATTTCTTTGAAGGCAATTATGAAAACCTCTAGTGATGAATTCTAGAAAAATTTCATGTGTTTATGTTAATAAAATAAGTGACAAAAATTCCGTAGGCGATATCAGCAGCTTTTTGATGTTAGGGGGGAGGGGCAGAAAACCATTTTCTCCCCAAACAAAAGTCTCTGGAAGATTCAGGCACTACATCCTATCCATCTGTCCTTCTCCAGAGTATAAGGTGTTAAATAAATGATAGCTGAATAAGAGAACCTCATTGGATACTAGCAAAACTTAGGAAGTAAAGAAGTGTTATTTCCCATCTAACAAGAAAACTAAAAATTAAGTAAATTTTTCAGGATCACACAATTAGTACATCAATCTCTTTTCAATACCTCTACCCTTTAGTTTGAACTGGCCTTTCAGCTATTAATAAATGAGCAATATTTGAAAAATTCTTTTTCTCACAAAAAGCAAATGGTAACTTCTCAAGAGTTAAAATTAGGAGACTCAGTCCCAAGATGAATTAGGAAAAAATTCCTGTGGAGCATTTTATCCTGGAAGGTAGTTTTTAGACTAAAATGGTTGGCAGTGACTTGCACCAGCATATTTTAAGACAAAATAATTTTTATGAAAAGGTTCATATGTTGAAAAAAAACTCATTTTAGAAAATAAAACAAAGCTAAAATTGAAAACTCCTAGAAATATTAGCTTTACAAGCTAAGCAAACAAAAGCAATTCTTTTCATAAATACCAGAACACTAAACAGCTAACCCAGCTCCTAATTTTGAATATGCTACTCTATTCATTGCATTTTCAAAATTCCCTTTGAAATCATATTAGTGTGGAGAGTTGATTATTTTGAGTATAAGAAATGAAAGCCAACACAGCCGTTAGTATTTGACATTTAGAGATCTGCAGCCACCGGAGATCTTTGTGTAAATATTTATAAGGAAAGGCTCCCTCTGGTTTTTATGACATGCACTTTTATTTGCCAAATCTGAGCTCAGGTTCTGAATTTTCACCTTGGGGAAAATCCTTTGACTCCACCTGAGTTAGCAAACCTTTTGAATGAGTTTATGAAGTTGTGTGTTATTGCACCCAGTTATCTTTATGAAGGTCTTTCGGTTATGATGCATCTTGGTGCATTCTTCAATATCAGATGGCAAAAATGAGAAACAAAAGACACAAACACACAAGTGGTCAAACCTCCAAAGTTAAGGTCTTTTGTGCAAGATGCAAGCTCCCTCAACACTTTACCTTTCACCATGGTGATCCATGGAAACAAAATAGATGTTCAAGTAAATACATTTAATCAGGTTTTAAAAATCATAATGACATGCCAATTCATCCAGATGTATGAAGAATAAAAAAAATTCACATACTTCAAAATGACATAATGATATAATAGGTAAACTATCTCTTGAATCTCAGTGGTTTTGTGACTCATGAGCAAGTAAATGCTGTAACTGTATAACTTCCCAAACTGTCTAATAAAAGGCAATTCTGCTTCTACCTGTTTGCTGAAACATTCACACCATACTTAAAGCCCTGAGCTACTATGTCAGAAGTCGAGCTACCTTCTGGCAGCCACACAAGGAAGGGGAGCCATATGGAGAGTCCACACATAGGGGCTCTCATGGCTGGCCTTGTCTTCTATTCCTTCCTTCCCAGGGACCAGCCGGATGAGTGAACAAGCTGTTATGTGATTGCAGCCCCCTGCCATCAATTCACCTGCAGCACCTGCTGCTTTCAAATCACAAGGCCCCAGGCATCATGGAACAGATGCATGAAAAATACATGCATCCCTGCTGCACCCTGTCTGTACTCCTGACCCACAGGATCCAGGAATATATTAGTGTGTCTGTAACAAACTATGAAGTTTCAGAGAAATTGGTTATGCAACAACAGTGCAAAGAATAACCTCAAAATAAGAGTTCCTACTTCTAATTCTGCCTCCCTGTGGCTTATTTCCCACAATGTTGTGGGAAATCATACTTCCAATATGAAACTTTATCCTACGATACCCTGTCCTTTGTGAATTCCCCTATATCCAATTCTCTTTGCTTACAACTACAATTCTTTGCACTCATCCTCAACTGGGCCCTTGATATGGATCAACCAACCTCTAATTCATTCCTGATCAATCACCTATAAGTCACTATTATAGTCAATATTAGGAAATTATATTCTCACTTATTATTGCAAGAAAGATATTGACATTCTGGAGAGAATTACTTCACCTATCATTTACCCACTCAAATTTAGTTACATTAACACATATATTTGTTGTTTTCCTTTCAATAAGATAACTACAGTGTGTTCCTCTACTTGTGGTGGATTTGCATTCCAATAAATTCAATGTAAATTGAAAATATGAACTTTAATGCTTTTAATACACCTAACCTACCAAACATAATGGCTTAGCAACATGGTACTCTGTAACTCTGGTTATTTCTCCTCATGATCCTTGTTGCATCACATATTGCTAGCCCAGCAAAGATCAAAATTAAAAGTACAGTTTCTTCTGAATGTGCATTGCTTCTGAATCACCATAACGTTGAAAAAAAATTGTAAGCTAAGCCATCATGGATGTCTGGAGTCCCATTTTTCTGTCCAAGACAGAGTATTCAATCCTATTCCCTCAATTCCGTTTCCACTGTTACATCTGGAAACATCTGTCAATGTTATTTCTTCTCTTTTCTAAATCTTCTAACCCTCATTAATTCTTGGCCATCTGCCTGAATCTATAAGAAATGTTTCTATTTCTTTCATCTTTAAAAAAAAATTCTCAAATTCCTCTCCCTCCAATCTCTGGAAAATTGCATATCTTGGTTTCAAAATTTTCCCATTCCTGTATGAAGATCTTCCCCACGGCATGAGATTTTTGATACTCCTTCCATCAGTTGGTGAAGTCAATCTCTCCATTTTGAATCTAATTTTTTTTACAAGTGGCTTTGACTAAGAGAATCCTGCCAGCATGAAAAAGCCCATCTATCCTCTGGTTAGAAAGATCTAGTTATTTTAGACATTACAGTTTCTAGCTGAGTCTCCATCCATAGCAGTGAGCCCAGGTGTACAACATGGTCTAGAGAAGGGCTGTCCACTAGAGCTCAGACCAAATTGTTGACCTACAGAAATATGAGCAAATAAATTGTTGTTTCAAGCCCCCAAGTTTTATGATGGTGAGTTATGCAGCAAAAGTTAACTGACGTCACAGTTAATAGCTAGAAGTGGGATGCTGCTATAACCCAAACCTAATACAGGTAGTTGGCATCTGCTTTGGAACCAGTTGCCAGGTAGAGCCTGGAAAAACAGCAAGAAATTAACAGAGACATAAAAGTAGTGAGAACACTACAAAAATGATGGTTTCTCACGGGGTATACAAACAATCTTTGAACTGTCACCTATAGACACTTGGAAAACAGAAAACCTAATGAATGTGTGGATTTGGCAAAATATAATAAGAAGAATGTTGAAGTGAATAACAACAACAACAAAAAGGATTGTGGAAAGTCACAAGTAGAATTTGGGGGGAAAAATTAGTGACTAGAACTTGTTGTGTTGGAAAATAAAACTCTTTCTTAATTCTAGTCCCCCAAACTAGTGAAAGGTTCTAAAAGTAAGAAATGACTTTGGACTAACGATTAAATTGAAGATGTAGCTAAAGGATCCTTTGCTCATACCTCAGAAAGATTTCAGGTAGGACAGAGTAGGTCTTCTTATCTAGACAAAACTGCTCCTAAGAATCTTAAGGATGTTTAGAATGTAAAAGTGAAGAGAGTACTGTCTTTAAAAAAAAAAAAATGTGTGTGGCTTTCATCTAATGGCGTGGACTAAAATGTGAAGTATTTAAAGGCCTTGTGATGAAATGGTTAAAAATAGATCGAGACACTTAGAAATGAAGAAAATGGCCCCCTGGGTCTCAAGGAAGAGAAAGAAAAACAAACTACAAACACAGCCATTTCTTACAAAAAAAGGAAAGGAATCCCAGAGGGTAAACACAAGAAACCAAAAGGCAGAGCCAAGAACTATGAGAATCATAGTCAGGGACCCTCTCTGAGAGCTGTAATGCACCTGTCAACGGAAACCTGCAACTTCACCAGCCAAAGGAGACCTGAACCCTCACAGGATTAAACCTGGTGACTTGTGCTCCACAGTGTTCGAACTGCTATGGTTTAGTGAGAGCTGTCTTTTTCTTCCTTTTGTACATAGGAATGATTACTGCATGCATTGCTTCTCTGTTATATACTGCCCATGTGTGGACCACATAAGATTTCTTTTTTTTTTTTTTTTGCATAGTTCTGCATAGAAGGAGATACAACAAAAGAGTCTCACTTTGATTCAGAGCTGGTGTACAGGGCAAACATAAACTTTGAATTCGGAAATTTATGATGAAATTAGGGGAGGATTTTTTGGAACCTAAAATGGGCATGAACATGTAGGACAATATGTGTCCTTTGTGGACACAGGACACATAGTGGTAGACTGAACCAAAGGATCACAAATAGCTCTAGTTTCAGCATGCATATTCCTTGTCAAAATGACTTTACTTTCCTGCCCATCAAGATCAAAGTCTGCTCTACCAGCATCCCTCAAATCCGGGCTGATATTGTGTTCTGTTTTGACTTCTAGAATGGCAGAAATAAAAGCAAAATGATAAAATGAAATTTTATTTTAAATCTATATTTTAAATTTCTTCCTTTACTTTGCTTTTCTATGTTCTGTTTAGGAAATTGTATTTTTACTTGTGTAGTTTTAAAAGCCACAATTAATAATGTCCTGATATTAAAAGGTATGTACCCTTAGTTATTTCACCTTGAAAAACAGTATTTTTTCTCTAATACAGAAGGACTAATAATTGTAGTGCTTATTATATAAGTTTTACATTCAGAATTAAGTGAAAGAACACATAGAGCATGTTTTAAAAGTACCTGGTACATTTAAATGTGTGCAGTGGGTTGTTTATTTATCATTATAAATAACCTCATCTTACTGTTATTTTTTATTTTGCTATTACTTGAAATCAAAACTATTCTTAACTAGTAGGCAAATTTAAAGCTAGAAATATCAAATATTATGATAGAGTAGGACAAAAATTTTGGAAGGGGAGGCTGTGTCTAGAAGAACATCAAATTAAGACTAGACATTCTCTGGCCAGTCTACTCATAGTTATTTCTGTCCTAACATATACCCTGGATAAAAATAAATAAATCACTAATTTTATCAATCTAGAAAAGTCTTTAAAGATATTCAATCTAAATTCATTTTACAGAGAAACTGGTATAAAGAGAATACATGATTTGTTTAAGAACACCTATGTCTGAAGGCTGAGACACATGCTCCAGCTCAGGGACCCCCCAACTCAAACAGTGAACATGGAGTGATCGACAGGAATGGCTGCAAGACTAAAATAATTCCCACAAGTTCCATTTTCCACTTAGGATGTAAAACACCAGAACATTCATCTCTCATACCCTTACCAAAAAGAATACCTAAATTCACAACTGTTCTTAAAAGCTGAATTCGCAGGACAGCCAACTGGCCTGAAATCTAAGATATTGACAGAGACACAAGACACAGGCTTACCTGAGATAGATACCACTAGACACCAGTAAACACATTCAGCTGAAATTGCTAACAAATCGGTAAATACAAAATGCTGACTAGTGAGAGGACATAGAAATAGAATATAAAACTGCCAGTGAACAAAAATTAAGGGGATTCCCAGCCACTTGCAGAACCTTCCACATAGACATCTACAGCACTCTGATGGCAGTACAGTAGTCTAAACTTCACCTTTGCTTTCTTAACATCTCTGACTGGCCTGAGACATTAAATTGACATGAGACAGATTAGCAGGAGAAATGCACACATATTTTTACATGCCATTAAGTCTCCAAAAGAAATGAGCACCCAAAGCAGAAAAATTAAAATACTTATATACTGGGTTGAACAAGACTGGAAATGGTTAATAGTAAGTGAATTAACCAAATTTTTGTTTCTGCCAAATTCTCTTAGTCTTGTCTCCCCATCCATGATGATGAGAATGTACTCCTTCCTCTTAGTCCAGGGAGGATGTGGAATTTTTTTTTATCTCCTCCTTTCAGGAAGAAAGAGAAGATTCGAGTACTCCTACCACACTGGTTGGTTCTCAGGTACCTTTTGCTTAAAATAATCCTTATGACAAAGTAGCATATTTTGAGGTGGCATATTCTGCCATCCTTCAGCACAAAACCTGAGAAAGTATCCCCCACGGTACAGGGAACAAAAGCCACTGTGAAAAAGAAACAAAACTCTACCCAGATCCTTCATCCCCAGAGTTCCCATAGATTACACTGAGGAAAGGACACATTTATTATTAGTCTCAGGACACTGCTGAAAACCCACTTCCACAAAAGAAGAAACAGAAAAAAATAAATAAAATAAAAACAAAATAACTCTGCCTGGGATATAAATGGTCCAGAACCACAGCTGGGGGAGGCATAAGAGTACTGACCAGGTCACATTCCCTAGCTGCAAGGGATACAGTATCTGCATAAGACTGAGGCTTAACAGGAGGGACCTACAAAATCACTCACTCCTGGTCCCATAGGGCTAGGTATCAAGTAACAAGGAGCAGTGAAATTCCATTGGGAATGTTCCAGGAGCACAAAAGGTGACACATAAAGGAACACTTAAAGCTAAGGATGGAGCAGATTCAGAAGGAGAGCCTCTGGGTAGCCAGATCCCCAACCTCCTCTGAAAATGCAGCAAAGAAGGAACCAGAGGACTTGCCTGTGCAAAAGGGCAACCATAACAACCCCAGATCCCCAATCTGGATTAACTCCTGAAGCAGGCGATTCACAGTCCCACATCCAGAGACTCAGAAGAAGGAAAGGCATGCTCACTTCCAGAGATAAACTCCATTCACCAGTGTCTATCATCCTGTGTGCCGAGTGTGGCTGTATTAGGGTTCTCCAGAGAAAAACAAAAGGGAGAGGGAGAGACAGAGATGATTAGATCAGATGGGGGGAAGGGAGAGATTTTAATGAATTGATTCACACAATGATGGAGGCTGAGAAGTCCTAACATCGCAAAATAAGCGAGCTAGCTGGAGATACAATGGGATAGTTCCAGTCTGAAACTGATCATCTGAGAACAAAGACAAAAATTATGTTCCTGTCCAAGGACTGACAGGCTTCAGACCCAGACAGAGCTGATATCTCAGTATACATTTAAAGAGAGGAAAAATCATGTCCCATTTTGATGGAAGTCAGCCAACCTTTCTATTCTCTTTAGACTGTCAACTGATTGGATGAGACCTACCCACATTGGGAAGGATAAACTTATTTAACTCACAGAACAGTTTATATTTTAATCTCATCCAAAGCATCCTTATATAAATAATCAGAATAATGTCTGATAATTAGCCTTGACATCTTATGACACAGTCAGTTGGACACATGAAATCAATCATCACACTAGCATTGGAACAAAAAAAAAGTATGAAATAACTGAAAAAGAAGAATAAATAACCCACCAAACTGTCAAGGGCAAAGTAATTAACAAAACTAAACTCAGATATGACACATATGTTAGAACTATCAGGGTATTTAGAATGATCATGATTAATTTGTCAAAGTTCCAGGGAAAAGTAAACAACCAGCAAAATCAGATAGGAGATTCACTAGAGAGATGAAAACTGTAAGAGAGAATTGAATTAAAATATTAGAAGTAAAAAGGATAGTGACAGAGATAAATAATGCCTTCAATGACCTTATCAATAGACTTAGTAGAGATAATGAAAGAATCAGAGAATAGAAGATAGGTTAATACAAATCACCCAAATTAAAATGCAAGGAAAAAAAAGGAAGAAGAAAGTTAACAAAATAGAGCATCCAAGTGGTATAGGACAATAGCAGCCAAATGGCTTAACTGGAATCCAAAATGAGAAGACAGAGAAAACAGGGCAGAAGAAATGGTTGAGGAAATAATTAAGAATTTCCAGTATTCATGACATACACAAAACCTGAGGTCTAAGAAGCTCAGAGAACACCAAACAGAGATAGCAGAGATAAAAGAAACCAAGAATAAGCAAATAACCTCATGTACACAGGTCAAACTACCAAAACCCACAATCTTAAAAACATCCGCAGAGAAAAGAAATTCCTATAACAAAAGAAAACACACATTAAAGTTATGCAAGCTAAATCCATCTGTCTGTTCAAGAGATATCTAAATTCATCTGTTTGTTCAAGCTTCCATATCAGAAAGGAACATCTTTAAGAACTGTCACGTCAGATTCTATACTGAGCAAAAGAGGAAATTAAATATTTTTTTCCTCATAAGCAAAATGAAAAATACCAATTGCCAGCAGAGAGGCACTGCAAGAAATCTAGACCAAGATTTGAAGTGCACAAGAGATAGAACATATTAAGTAAAATAGAATGTTGGTTATTTATTAGAATTGCATTAAAGTAACTATCTAAAGCAGAAATAAAGCTGAAATATTACCAATGCCTTGTATATTTACAGCATGCACATGTGTGTATGTGTGTCAAACACATGCCAACGAGAGTACAAAGCACACAAAGGCAGAATTTGGAATACATTATTGTGATGATTTATATGAATATGAACACATATTATCTAAACATAATTACTGATTAGAGATATACGTAGCAAATTGTAAGGTAATTTCTAAAATAATTCAATCAATCTAGTATACATTTTGTATTCTTTGTTAAAAGAATAAAACTAAATCGTTGGAAATAAATTGAGGACCACATATGAAATTTCCCTATCAGATGTTTCATGTCTTTGGGTATTGCCTATTTATATAAACCTCTTAAATATTGCTGACTCATATAAATGTTTCCAATTGCTATGCCTATACTCCACAATTAAGTACTTATTCAATTATTATCTCAAGAGGAATTATCTTGTCTTTGCACAAAGACTGTAATTTTCTTGATGTCGGAAACTTTGCTTTCTATGTTTTAGAACTACCAGAGTTCTCAGCACATGACATATGTTACGTCAAGCACTATTTATAGATGAAAGTCTCAGTGGTAGTTTGTTCCTCAATTTCTTTGCTGTCTCAGATCTTTCCTATTTCAGGCACCAACCATGAATGAGAAATATTGGCCTCTAATAGATGCTACTATAATGCCATTTTATTTTGCACTGAGCTATTTCTACCCACCCTAAATGCAAGTCCAGCTTGTCATATTTCTGACATTAGCTAACTCCTGCTTCTCAACAAAAAAAAGATTATGTTTTGTTAATAATGTCAGTCAGTTTTGTTTTATTAAGAAGCCCTGTCAGAAATGGATAAAATAGAGGAGACTATCAGGGCATGTCATAGATGTTCTTCTTGCATTATCAGAGAGAAGATGGTTAGACAGAATGAGTTACTTAAGCTCTTTTAAATCTAAAATTCTGTTATTTTCATTTTGCATCTTGAGTTAAAATGACAACTCATCCCATAGTTCTCAAAAATAAAGAAATATGATTTTAACTAGAAAAGAAAGCCCACAATAAGACCTAGCAGGGCATTTCAGATCCTTGTAGGGATCTACATTGGTGTTTGGATTTTTAGTGTGTGTGTGTGTAGGGAGTTATATCTATGTCATCAAACCCAGGTACATGTTCAATACTCAGCTCCTGAGTCTCATGTGATATAGCAACTAAAGATGGATAAATGACTTGAAACCACAGGAAGAGAATACAGGCAACCTTAGGATCAAGTTGATGTATTTTGCTATCTGACCCCGGAAAGGAATGATAGCAAAAACCAGAAAAAGAAGGCAGAATTTTTCCTTCAGTTATTGAATGTGGATAATGGAACAAAAACTGATTTACAAAGGAAATACTATAACAATAGCAAACTACAACACTTCTTTCTGCTCCCTGACTGTGAAATCACAAAGTGAAAATACCCACATATTAACAGAGAAGAATAAAGGGAAAAAAATCTTCTTTTTTCAAAGAAAATAATCTATTTTTATATAATGTTTATAGGTTAAGCATTTATCCACTTTAGATATTTTAATTTAATTATAGGTATTCTAAAACCACAAGTTTCTAAATTATTCACATATAAAAAATATTGTTTTTTTAAGGAAAAAACACTTTCAAAACAAAATAAAGCAATGTAAAGCAATTAAGGTTTTCAGGATGCACAATGACCTTTTATACACTAATGTCCCACTGCACTATAAATCTTATCATGTTTGACAGCTTAATGATAATAAAATCAACTTCCCCAATTTGTTTTCAATTTTTCTGTGTATTCCAAAACAGTTCTAATGAGATATATGAAAGATATAGAGATAACATGTCAAAACTGAGAAAAATCATTTTCTGTAGTGATGCCAATTACCAAATTTCTAGCGACTATCTTTGTCATGCCTTTTTACTATCATTACCACTTTAGAGTTATTTAGACACCTGATATCCTCATGAAGAATGGAATCCCAGTATTGATCCTGAATGATGGAGCATTGTATCAGGACACAGAAACAGCATAGACAGACAGTGCAAAAGTTTAGATTGGTTTATTTAAGAACAGAAAATCATAAACATCTAAGAAAAAAGTAGAATAAAGGCACCTAGACCTACACATTGCTATATACCACTATTCATTCACTGATCATTAATTTCAAATTTCTGTGTTTTAATTCCTACTTCTACCTAACTCTATAGCATAAGTACTCACACATTAGTAGCATGTTGTAAAGATGGTAGCTCAATAAATTTCTTTCTAATGCCACAAGACATCCAAAATGTTCAAATAAATATTTCTCATGACTGGGCGCAAAAACAGAGGGGTAGTGATATAGTCAGGAGAAGTATGGATTGGAATCAAGGAGGGCAAATTGGGATGGACTGGGAACTAGGTAAAATGTATCCACTGATCTGGACCAGATTCAAAATACCAGAACTAAATGCAGGTAATGGGAAGATGCTTTTTAAATAAATATTATGTCTACAATGCAAGTCTAGATAGATTCCATTGTGGAGAGAGGGAAGAGGAAAGCAAAGTGCCTTCACATCACAATAAGTCCTCATGTATCTCCAGGTGATGTCCCTCTGAATGTGGCATGTAAGGTCTTCCAATCTAAACTCTTGTGTATAAATCGGGGCCCTCCATTTGTGAGATATTTTTAGTTTTGTTGCATGATTTGAGCTCTGAAATTTAGTGTTTTTTTTTAATCTATAAAAATCTATTTGCCTAAATATTTGATTTAGTGAAATCATGGACTCAATACAATAGTTTAAATGCTAACAAAGGATTATCACTCAACAATATTAGCTATAATGATTGTTATAATGGTAGAGGTGTGTGGCTATAGAAAGTCATAGACTCAGTTACAAAACTGATATTGTGAATATTTTTAATGTCATGCTAGAAATTAACAAATGTTTTCAAAACAAATGTTTTCGTATTCTATGATGGTACAAAATTTGAAATTTCCCCACTTCTGATATGGTTGAGGAATTCCTATTTGGCCTAACTCTCATGCAGATGCCAACTTTAAAGCCTAGGAAAATTATTTTTAAACAATCAATCAAAGACTGTCAGATCTAAAAAATATGCAGCAGATATTGGAAGGGAACCAACACCTGGATGAAAAGAAGAACACTGTGTGAATTTCCTGTTTGACTCTATTTCACTACAAGAAAACTCAATCTTACCACGTTGAAAGCACAGAAAGCAGACTGCACCCACTTAAAAGAGGAGAAAAATCCTAGAAAGAAGGGAGTCAGAGAAAGGACTCAGAGATCCTGTAAACAAATTCTTTACAAACCTGTGGTCAATTCTGATTCACACATTCATAGGACAGGTTGTAAGCCTCCCGGGCTCATCAAATAATGACACCAAGTGAGCTGTTGTCAGCATGGGAGAGATGGACTTTATAGTTTGATACCAGACAATTTAAGTGCCTGCTTATGTAAAACAATCCAAAGTTAACCAATATATAAAGTAAATAAGACCCATTTTTAAGAAAGAAAACAAAACAATAAGAACCAAACCCATGATGAACCAGAAGTAAAATTTAAAACAGACACTATTTAAAAGTGACTATAACTGGGGTTGGGGCTGGCGCTCAGCAGTAGCGCACTTGCCTAGCATGTGTAAGGCAGTGGGTTTGATTCTCAGCACCACATAAATACAAATAAAATAAAGATTTATCAGCAAGTTAAAAAAAAAGTGGCTTCAACTGTGTTTAGCAAAAGAAATTATGCTCAATATGAATGAAAAGATAGGAGACATTAGAAAAGAAACAGAAATCCTAAGAAGAACCAAATGGAAATTCTATATTTAAAAAATAAAAAATCTACAATTTAAAAATATCTGCAATCAAAATTTCACTGGATTGACTTATCAGGAAAGAAAAAGAGATTATACAAAAGAAAAAGTAGCCAGTGAGTAAAACAAGATTGAAAATAACACAGAAAAGCTTCAAGTATGTATGCCCCAATATCAAAACATTTAACGTGAATGTGTGTGTAGTCTCAAGGTGGAAAACAAAGCAGAGAGTGAAAAGGGCAAAAATTCATTCAAAAACTAATGACTGAAAATTTCCTAAATCTGGTGATGCAAACTTCGCATTCAAAATTCTCAATGAAACCATAGCAGGAAAAAGTCAAAGAAAACTACAGTTAGGCACATCACAGTTAGATTTCATAGGATTCATGATAAAGAAAAAAGAGTCCTACAAGTAAACATATAAAAATGTCATATCATCCAGAGAGAACACAGCTGAATAATGACATACTGTTGGTGATGATTCCCGTCTGTGCATCAGGATTACCAGGTAATTAAGTACAAGTTCAGACTTCTAGAACCCATCCAAAAAATTATGATTTAAGGAGTCTAAAGATGAGCTCAAATCTCTACATCACTTTAACATTCTCCTGGAATCATTCTCTATGGATTTTTAGAAGTCATCTTTGGAATGCTCTGCCATACTTAAATTTTTCATGATGTTTTTATCAGTCTAGCAACAATGTCACTAATCACCTACTTGGTCAGATAAAAAAAACAGATTATTCTTGACTCTTCTATTTCTCTTTCACACCCACGTTGGCAAATTATATCAACTTCCTTTTGAGACTGTATACCAGATCCAATCTTATGTCTATAACCCCATAATTAACTCTCATTGGACTACATTTACTGTCTAAAAATGACTACTTTTTTACCTAATGCGTGTGCTTCTCCACCACTCAATCCTCACTGTATCTTGTACACCATAAAGACATCAGTGGAGTCCTGGCTTATCTCATGTGATGAAGCTTCCCATCACCCTTTTTTTCCTTACTGCATTTGGTTTTACAAGTTGTTATTATATAATGATTAGGAAATTGGTGTCTGTCTACCCAAGTCTCAAGTCCATTCCTCTCAGTTGATTTACTACTCTGTATTCAGCACTTAGGACATTGTCTCACGCCTTACTACCTGATCTGTAAATAACAATTGCATGAATGAATATCTGAATAAAAGAGAAAGGATCAGAAAATAATGTGGTTCAATCTATCCAGACCACTATTTAAAAAAAAATGTCCAGATCCATAATGTAAATCATTAGAAAATGTAAAGAAATACTCAGAACTTTCACAGTCAACCTCATGCCTTCCATGTGGAACTGAACACACCTGAGGGCACTTGCCTATGTGCTTATCTTCATTGAGATCAGAATGGAGCCAAACTGAAATTAAAACAACAATAACTAGTGGAATAAAACAGTAAGTTACAATTCTATATCCAAAAACCTCTTGAAATATGTTTTTCCAGAGATAAGACATTTACTATATCTATTTTACTTCAATTGGTTATTTCCTTGGTGATGTTTGTTTAGAAAGTAGCTTTAACATTATTGTTGCTTCACTGATATCAGGACTGTGATTTGGGCCATTAGCAAAATCATAATTGTGGTAGTATTTACTTGTTCATTCAGCTATTCTTCATGGCATGCCTCTTATGCACTAGACACCTGGCTAAACAATGGAAATGCAATGTTAAACAAATGAGACACAGTTGTAGATTTTGCAGTTTCTGGTCTTATATATTGTTGCAAAGAGAACAATACTGAAAAATTAGCAGTTTTATGATAGCTAATGGAGCATTTATCAGTGGGAATCCCAACCCAGCCTGGGAGATCAAGAAAGTGATTCTTAAAATGAGATCTGGAAGATGGGTGAAATTTTCTAAGAGAAGTGATTGGGGAAGCAATGGAATTCTGAGCAATGGGCAAATATTTTGGCAAGCTCAGAAGTAAGATGAGTTGAAGAAAATAAAATGTGGAGAAGATGGAAAAGAGTTTGTAAAATGAACCAAGACTAAACCTTTGGATCATTTAAATCATACCAAAGAGCATTTTGTGCTAAGCAAGAGTATTGAGTAACTTTCTGAAAATAGAAGACATAATCTATATTTTCAAAAGATTATTTTCTGTGCATAAATTTTTCCATGTGTGATGGAAGTACTGTGATCCATTGTAGCTTTCAAATTCTGTAAGACATGAATTTGGAGTCTTGGCAGATTTGTCCAGCAATCTATATATTTGAGTAATTATGATACCAAAAGACCATGGATTGGGGTGACAAAATTCATTATCTGAGGTGCTGAAGAATGTGTATGTAGAACTGAATCTTTCTGGAAAAAAAACCATGAGCTTATATTCTATTCTTGGGCAAAAATGATTGAGAGCCAAACAATAGACCCTGTATATTTTATCCTACTCTGTACTCATACTTCAGCTTTGCATCTAAAACATTCATATTCTTTCTGCCAGAGAATATAGCCCTGAGTCCTTTATACCAGTGAGATAAATAAAGACAATAATAATACTTAAGCAATATGTGCTTAATATAAGGGTTTTTAAAAAAGAGTATCCCATTTGAACTTCACCACAACTATACAAGTTTTGCACTATTATCATTCCCACTGGGAAAATAGAAAATTCAGACATAGAACGCTATGTTTCCTAAGGTTACACAGGCATGGAGAGGCTGAAGCAAATTTCCATCCTAATATTCTAATCTTAGACTCTTGCTGTAGTGTATCCAGTAACTTTCAATGTATTTACTCACTTGCACACCCCTGATCTATTTAAGTTTTGTGGAATGAAGCCATAGAGGTACAAAGGTGCCCCTGAATACCTGGGCTTCATCTAGTTTTACATGAGCATAAACCAGGCACTATGTTCTCACCAGCAATGACCCTGCTCCCACCTCTACACCTGTAGTTTATTATGAAAAGAGAGCGCATTTGAGGGTCAATAGATATGTTACATCCCCAATAAAAGACAATTAAAAATAAGAATATACTCTCTTTTATGTAAAATTTGAAGTTTTATCCACAAGAATCCTTTATTTTTTTTTTTCAAGCTGGAAATCCCATTGACCTTCCTGATACTGAAGCAACTTTTATCATCTCAGGCTCTCCTGCAGGTGACAGTATTACATCCCAGTGAAAATGTAAGAGGGAGAAAAAAATTGCTCATTAGGAGAGAATTCTATTCACCTTCTCCGCAGACACATCCACACACTGAGACTTCTTAAAGCCAGAGCAAAAATGCCTTGTCTGCTTTACAGCTTTGTCCTCATCCCCTCCAAGCATTCTCATGCACCAATTTATTCTGAGGAAGACACTACACTGCTCTCAGGAAACGGGAGGCAATGAGAAGTTTTCATGTGCTGTTTTGGAGTTGTCCATTGATCCTCCCTGGCACTCTCTGGTGTTGGGAAGGACTGCTTCTCCATTTTGCGGGATCCTTTTCTTGATCATTCAAGTGACCGACCATGATTACTACATGTATATCATCCACTCACTCCTTTTCTTCCCTGGGAAACAATGACTACCGGATTAGAATTCAGATGCAAAAGTTTGTATCATGGTGATTGTTATCTGGGATGAAATGCTGACATTTAGAATTAATGATACAATATTCATGAGTTTAAGTAAAGGGAATAAGCCAAGTGGGAATGAGAGGAACAGAGAATGGGGGCAAAGAATCGATAGAACCTTCATCAAATAAACTTCTACCCCTTATGGGCAAGAAAAGAAATGAGGCTAGGTTGGCATGGGCTCAGAGAATGACTTTTTTAAGAATATGAAAGAACCCATAGCATGACTATACTAATGCAAATCATCCAAAGTAGGAGAAATTGTTTTTTTTATGATTTTTTTATTGGTTGTTCACAACATTACAAAGCTCTTGACATATCATACTTCATACATTAGATTGAAGTGGGTTATGAACTCCCAATTTTACCCCAAATGCAGATTGCAGAATCACGTCGGTTACACATCCACAATTTTACATAATGCCCTATTAGTAATTGTTGTATTCTGCTACCTTTCCTATCCCCTACTATCCCCCCTCCCCTTCCCTCACATCTTCTCTCTCTATCCCATCTACTGTAATTCATTTCTCTACTTGTTTATTTTCCCATTCCCCTCACAACCTCTTATATGTAATTTTGTATAGCAATGAGGGTCTCCCTTCATTTCCATGCAATTTCCCTTTTCTCTCCCTTTCCCTCCCATCTCATGTCTCTGTTTAATGTTAATCTTTTCTTCCTGCTCTTCCTCCCTGCTCATAGTTGCTCTCATTATATCAAAGAAGACATTTGGTATTTGTTTTTTAGGGATTGGCTAGCTTCACTAAGCATAATCTGCTCTAGGGTCATCCATTTCCCTGCAAATTCCATGATTTTGTCATTTTTTAGTGCTGCGTAATATTCCATGGTGTATAAATGCCAGAAATTGTTGATGTAGGAGAGGGAATAGTTTCCTGAGTGAATCTGAGTAGCTGAGAGAAGATGCAGCTCCCAGCAGTAATGAAGGAGTGTCTTCAGGAGTTGGCAAACACTTCCTTGTTGTACAATGAAAGAAGTAATATGGGAAAAAAGAAGTTGAGGACAGAAAGACCCGGGATTCTTGTCTAGTTGGTAACTTTGTCCTCACTAGTTAGCAAAGCTCTCTTTTTTCTGAGCTCCCGGTCCTTCAAATAGAAATAGAAAATACTAACCTCACAGTATTTTGTAATGACAGAAAAAGATGATGTACATAATGCTCTTGGCATATTGCCTGGTACATAATTAGTACTCAGTAAATTACAAGTATTCTTATGCACCAATTTATCCTGAGGAAGATACTACATGATTTCACTGAATGGGCTGAGCCTTAGGGTGGATGAGCTGGCTGTCACTTACAAGTAAAGAGTACAGTTTTAACAGAGATTAAGAAAAAGTTATAAAATTAGGATAGTCTGAGTCAAAATTCTAGATAAATTAAAAGTTTGGATTTAATGATCATAAGTATTTCATTCCAGTTTTATCTTCTCCAATCTTTTATGAGTTAGAAAAAACATTAGTACTATCTCACAGGTAGTGTTTAGGTCTACATGAGTAATAGATATAAAACATTTAGAAGGGTGCCTGATGCTTCTATTATTATACCATTTTTGATTTATGTGTTAATAATTATATACTACTTATAGTACAATTTGTAAAATTATAAAAATATTATTTTTAAAAATTATGTATGATATGAAAAATATTAGCTATCTACATATTGTATGAATTTTCTCTATTGGCATAAAAGCATTAGTACTCAAGAATGCCTTGCATTACTTCTTTAACTCATCAAATCATATTGGCCTCACAGTTTAATCCATGGTTTAATTGGGATAGCAGCAAAAGAGAAACAACAGGTAAATTACATAAAATCATATGTTTTATGCAGTAAGTGTTCACAAAAGAGGATCATGAGGCAGCACAGAGTAGGAGTAGGCTCTAGAGTCACACTCCTGAATGAGGCTGCCTTCACTACTGATGAGATGTGCAACTTTGAGCAAGTGCTTCATTTCTGCATGCCTCCCTTTTCTTACCACTAATTTGGAGAAAAACACTAACAGTAAGTTCCAGGATTAAATCTGTTACTATTGTATCATATAATTGCATTAGAACCTTGCCTGACACATGGTAGTAACTTAATAAATATAGGGAATCAACCTGTCAAATATCAAAGAATTGGTTTAAATCAAATTCTCCCGGACCCCATCTAGTGCTTTTCTCAAGATACAGGTAAAGATCTCCCTTTCCCGTTTTCCTTCTTTTTGACTCTATACAGAAACACAAAGCCAATGTGTCGCCCGCCACACCCCTCTCTGCCCTCAGTGCCTGATGCTGACTGTTTGTCCAGACACAGTCTTTCTGTATCCTCTGCCCCACCCCCAGGATGGGATGTAATGCCAGTTTCCCTGCCAGACAGGTTCTCAAAGCCTTGTGCTGCATCTGCAATATGCCATGTAAGTTTCAAAAAAAGAATCAAGTCAATTCTATTTCCTTCCTCTTTGTTTGAACCAAGGTAGCTCAACTCCTTGACCTTGAGCTTCATTTAGAGAAAGAGAGGAAAAAAACAAAAACAAAAAAAAAAAAGATAAAACAAAGTTCTCACAAACAAAACTCTTTAGAGTTCAAGAGCTTGGAAATACTACACTGATGGTCTTTCATTTTCAGTTCCTCTGGCAACAAATGCAGTAAGTGGGAGAGCTCTCCAGGCCCTCAGCCTGCTGCTCTCAGAGTTTGATTTGCCATTTCAAACATCTTAAAGAAGCGAAGGACTCGAGGTTTGATGTGCGTTTCAATTAACAAAAGAGCATCTCCTGTCTGATAGGAAATGCAGAGAGCTCTTTGTCCCTGGAATAGTAGCGCTTTCCCCATCATTAAAGATCATGAGCAGATGCCAGACGATGGCTCCAATGACAGAAGCAGCTTTGTCTCCCCAGCATTCCTCCCCATTCCTTCCATGAAATAAATACCTCCTCCACATTCCTGCTATGGGTTTCCAGTGGAGGCATTCATATTATTTGATTCTGGATTTCTACATCAGATTATTAATTACAAAAGTCCGAACAAACCATCAGGGACTTTCCCTGACTCTTTTCAAGATGAAAAGAAGCAAACAGCAAAGTTTAAACAGTTTGGAATGTGTGACTTGATTCCTTAAGTTCCTATCAGTTCTTCTACTCCTGAGAGTGACCTAGGGACCTGAACAAGTCACTGTTTCTTCATTGGTAAAATGATCATAACAAGAAAGCAATGTCTGTCTTATAGGGTTGTCATGAGAAGTGAATGAATTAGTACTTGGAAAGGACTTACTATAGCTTTCGGTACAGAGTAAACTCTCAGTTAAAATTAGGTGACATCAATATGATTATTATCAATCAGCTCCTCATATTATCAATATGATTATTATCATCAGATCTGGGTGGCAGAGAAGAGGTCCCTGGGTCTTAAAATCTGTTTCTCATTATCCAGAGAGTCAGATGCATCTCTGATTTTCTAATAAATTCTCCTTTTCCCTTGAAAAAGAAAAACTCAATTTTATCATTTGTCACAAAAGCAAACAACTCAATAATAAAACTTTGGGTATCACCAGATGGCTAACAACTCTGTAATTCTATATGGCAATGATTCTGTCTTCCTCAGATGGGTCCATGGGCAAGGCCCTTTGGCCTGGCTTTCACTATTACATAATATTGTCCTACAATAACTCTCTCAGAGTTTAGTGTTGTAGCCAGCCTTGGATATGTAAATCACTATACCAAAAAAAGCACTCAGCCCTTAGTCTCCAGATGAATTTGATAAGATAATAAGATACAAATGTTAATATATGGTAGAAATGTACCATTACCTCAAAATAAAAGTCAAAGACATTATTTTACTCTTACACAGAAAAACTTTATAGATGGCTTTATCAAGAATCTCAACCAAAAAGTCCTAAATGTCACTTAAGATAATATTAGTTTTTGATTGCATTTTGTTGTTTTTCCTTTCTAGAGAATGGTAAAAAAAAAAAATGATATCCACAAGGAATAGGGAGGAAACTGGGCTTATTGATCCTGAAATAGGAGTTTAATAAATGGTCTTTGTCTAAAACTACGCTCACACGCACGCGCACACGCGCACACACACACACACACACACACACATACACACACTCACTGTACCTCAATCCATCCATGGACTGATTGCTCAATGGATAGTATTGAGAGGAGTTACTTGCTCCCTAGGTTAATTAAGTATGAATTAAGAAAGATGTCAAGTAGTGAGGGTGGACTGGAATAACCCTAGGAACTTCCTGGGCAAATATTTTAATTCAGGTAGAGAATGAATGTGTCAAAGAATCTGAATGCAGACAGGAGAAAGAGAATGTAACATATTAGTTGAGTACAGACTCCTTCTAACCTTGGTTGAAATCTCAGAATTCTATACATTAGCATTTGTGTGTAAACAATCATCAATTAAAAGTTAGAGTAATCTGGAAATTTTCATATCTCCATAAATCTATAAAATAATGAAAATAAGGAATATTTGAATTTAAAAGATGTAAGTTCAAATTCTACTTTGTGTTACTTTGAACAAAACTATTAATGTTTATGAGCCCATTTTAATCCTCTATGTAAGAGAACAATACTTTATCATAGTTTAATTATAATAATTAAGAAAATATACAAAAAATATAAGCCACGAAGCACAGAGGAAAATAAAGCTAACCACTAAACTCAGTTATGGCTCTCTGCCTTGGTATCTTTATATCCTCAACGCCTAGCATCGTATTTCCACTTTTTTGGTAAAATTCAAACTTCTTAATATTATTTTTTAAAAAGCCATCACGATGCAGCCCTTGGTTGTCTCTGTTACTATCTCTTGCTACTTCCCTATCATGTTGTCTAGTTGTAGGTACTCATCAGGTCTGAATTTATGCATTGATGTAATATGGTGGGGTGCCAGTAACCCTCTGTCCTCTGGGGTATATCCCATCCAACTTCCAGGCTCATTCTCTATGCCATTTCTTCCAGAAGCCATCCGTGGCTTGTGCTTCTCCTTTGTTCTTGTGACACCCCGTATACTCTTGACATTGTGACACTCAACAGAGTGGATTGTAATTCCCCTTTTCCCCCTTGGTTTACAAATTCTTTGAGAATGAAGTCTCTATCTTGTTCACTTTTCCAGTCCCTTTTCCATTCCTAGAGCACAGCAAACAGTCAAAGAATATGTGCTCAAAAGATGTAATAAAAACATCAAAAAATGAAACGATTCTCATTTTATCTTATGGGGATCTGGTATTATTTAGGAACCAATTCTGGAAAAGGATAAGTAATTGAAAGATATTTAATCTTCATAAAAGACTGAATAAAAGTAGAGATGTGTATTATAAAATATGATTCTTTTTCAAATTTATGAATACATTTGTAATCTGACATTAAATTCAAAGTTTTTCTGAAAGGCAAAAATACAGTAGATATCAGATATTTCTGAGAGTTCAAGACAGTTTCTCCTAGATAAATCTTCAAAACCACTATTTGAGAACCTCTGAAAGTCTGTTGGATCCCTTATCTCATATTGAGGGTAAAAAGGGCACAAAAGGGATTATTGACAAGGTTCCTTTGCAGAGAACCAATGGAGTGCTAAGTTTCTTGCTGGCTGGATGCTTGCCTACCTATCATGTGCATGCATGAATTCTCTCTCTTTCTCTCTCTCTCTCTCTCTCTCTCTCACACACACACACACACACACACACACACACACACACCTGAAACCAAGGAGAAAGTGGTGGGTCTCAATCTCCTTTAGATTCAAACTCTCAAACCTAAAATTGAGAGGCTTCAATAGGACCATTCACAGAATTTAATATGTGGAACCTTGAGTTTGGCATGTCTGATTCTCTGGTGGGAAATCTAGGAAGAAAAAGAGATGGCCCAGTGGGCTGCTTGGTGAACAAAAAGAGATCAAGGCAAAAGATGTGTGTGCATTTCCCATGCATGGGTTATATGAGGGTCATGCAGAAAAGACAATGTCAAGACCTGTTGTTTTGTGTTAAAAGAAGACTGCGTGAAGGTTAAGAAGACTCCAGTTAAAGAGGTTTGTGTGCAGGCAGCCTCCAGAGGAAAATACATTGTGCACAAGCAAAGGTTCAAGAACAAAGCCTCTAATTTGTGCATGAAAGCACCACAGAGTAGTCACTGTTCCACATCTGCATGGCTTAAAATGCACAGGGACATTTTATGAGATTGCTAAATTAGCAGAAAAATCTGGGACTTTGCTCTTTTGTCCCCCCAAATTCCAGCCCCCATTTCACCGTAAGGAAGGAGAGAAAAGAGAAAAATGAAAAGTCAACTGCATTCCCTTATAGAAAGATAAGTATCCTGCATATGCTTCAAAAGCCAATGTGAACATATTTTATAAAGCAATCTGAAGACAACAGCCTTTCAGAAAGTGCCTAGCTGATTTAGAAGTGAGGGAAAGAGATTTATTGGAAAATATGATCTTCAAAACCAAGACTAATTTTAACATGTATTTTAGACCTTCCTTTTTTAAAATTTAGCTATTTTAAATCAAGTTACTTCCTAAAGACATTAAGAAAGGCTTCAGTTGTAACATGTCTATAAAACAACCTCAGCATCTGCAGCAAGTTCCACTGCACCTTTGCAACCCTAGTCATGGGGCAAGTGGTGTGGGTACCATATTGTAGTGCTGGGGATTATCCCTCATATCCCAAAGGGAGTTAAAAATTTAGAAGCCAGACAGCCACAAAGTTATCAAGTACTCAAATCATTTCCATTCAATTCATCAAAGAAAACCATTGTTTTGATTTTCAATGGATGATAGGACAAGTTAACAACTAAAAAATATAAAAAATAAATCTTTAAGACAATTGATTGTAGGAGGAGTGCAAATAAAGACATGAAGGTGATAGATAAGAAAAAGTAGCTCCCATGATAACAGAGACATCAGAACTGATAAGGGGAGGGCGTGAACAGAAGGGGCCACAGGAGACTCTTGCACAGTGATGTCACAAAATGTCATTGGATTTCCAGTTTTCCCAACACCATTTGTTGAAGATGCTATCCTTCCTCCATTGCATGCTTTTAGCCCCTTTATCAAATATAAGATAGTTACCAACCCAGATGCCCTTCAATAGATGAATGGATAAAAAAAATGTGGCATCTATACACAATGGAGTATTATGCAGCAATAAAAAATGACAAAATCATGGAATTTGCAGGGAAATGGATGGCACTAGAGCAGATTATGCTTAGTGAAGCTAGCCAATCCCTAAAAAACAAATACCAAATGTCTTCTTTGATATAATGAGAGCAACTATGAACAGAGCAGGGAGGAAGAGCAGGAAGAAAAGATTAACATTAAACAGAGACATGAGATGGGAGGGAAAGGGAGAGAAAAGGGAAATTGCATGGAAATGAAGGGAGACCCTCATTGCTATACAAAATTACATATAAGAGGTTGTGAGAGGAATGGGAAAATAAACAAGGAGAGAAATGAATTACAGTAGATGGGGTAGAGAGAGAAGATGGGAGGGGAGGGGAGGGGGGATAGTAGGGGATAGGAAAGGTAGCAGAATACAACAATTACTAATAGGGCATTATGTAAAATTGTGGATGTGTAACCGACGTGATTCTGCAATCTGCATTTGGGGTAAATTGGGGGTTCATAACCCACTTCAATCTAATGTATGAAATATGATATGTCAAGAGCTTTGTAACGTTGTGAACAACCAATAAAAAAAATAAATAATAAATTAAAAAAATGTCATTTGAAAGGGACAAACCAGCACTTCATTTTACACATGAAGAAACAGGAGCCCAGGAAGGTAAAGGACTTTACTGATGATCAACTACCATGTGGTAAACTTGGGCTAAGTCTAGATCTTTTAATTGCAAATATTGAGGTCTTTTTTCTGAGTTTGACTTCTGAAGCATGGTTGAATTGGGAATGTCCTCCAAAATGTCCTCCAGAGGAAAATACATTTAAAGGCTTGGTCCTGATTTAAAGGCTTGGTCCTCAGCCAGTGGCACTATGGAAGATCCTCTGGTCCTTGGGGCATGCTTTTGCAGGGCATAGGGAGACCCCCCTGCCTTCCTTTTTCTCTTTTACTTCTCGGCCAGGTAAGCACCTTGGCTCTGCCAGATACTCCTACGCTGATTGGCTGACATGGCCCAAAACCACAGGACCAATTAAAAACTGGAATCTTAGAAACTGTGAGTGAAAATCTCTCTTTCTCTTTAGAAGCTGATCATCTCAGGTATCTGCCACAGTAATGGAAAGTTGATTATCACATTCAAGATTGAATAACATGTAAGAAAATTGTGCCTCAAATATCAGTCTTTCAATTCAAGGTCTCAAGGCCTTTTCTCTGAGCTTGACTTCTAAGGAAATCAACACAGTGGTGTTCTTAGAAAACATTAGCCATATTCTCAGAGAAGAACATTAAAAATAAACCAGGTGTGAAGAGTCCTAAAGGCTATGGGAACAGAAAGATCAATACTCATGAATAAAGAGAAACAAAATGTTTCCACTGAGAAAGATTTAGTTTCTCAAGGTCTCAAGTTTGGGGAGAATGGAAATAAGGAAATGAACAATAAAAGAATATAATTCCTCAAGCCATGGGAGATTTGAGATTAAGAAAAAGCCTATTAAAAACTTTGAGTGCCTGTGAAAGACAGAATGTTCTAAATAGAAGGAATTATCATAATTTCTGAGGGTTTTTTTTTCCTGCAGAATCTAGGACCTGTGATTTGTTAGCTTGATTTTCATTTAGAGAATGAAAACAAAATAACCATTTTCCTATTTTCCTCCCTCAGGAGGGCCTGGCTTTAGAGAAAGACCTCTTGATCTCCCCCCTCACTCTGTAGGGCCCTCCATTTCTATTCATTTTGCTGCAAGACCTGATTAGGCCCAGCTGTGCTCTGCAGTGATAATGGAAATGGTTGGTGAGGGACTTGATGGATGTGACAGCAGAGGGAGACTTCACCCCAGATTTAATGCTGAGGAGTTGGGAGGAAGAGACCTCCCTGCTGGGACAAGAGGATTTCCAGAGTCTGGGAGGGCTTCAAAGCCAGCCTCACCACCTCCTGCTGTGGCTCAGTCTCCCAGCGATTAACAGAACTGGGACCATGAATGCTCTCTGACAGAGGCTTATCCCTGGTGTGACTGGCTGAGGCTGAGACTCCAAGAGTCTCAGTGAAACAAACTTTAGAAGAAACACAATCCAGAGCTCTGTTAGGTGACTGCCATTGGAATATCAGTGAGAAAAGATGAATTGCACTTGGTATAAAACTGCAGGTGAAGGTGAAGAGCTTTGATTGCTTACTGTGGCAGACAGCTGGTGCTCTGCTAAAGTGGCCAGCATAACATAGTGAAAGATTACAAACTGCTAAGAATTACAGTGAGTCACCTATGGAATCTCAGACTGACAAGGAACGTATCAACACTTCTCAGGGGGCAAATGGCACTCTTGCATTTGATGGAATTATAGTGGAATCAATAAGACACTCCACTAAACTGGGAAATGTGGGGAAATCCCCCCAACACCTCCATGCTGAATTTCTTCAGTAAGATAACAGTCCTGAACATTAGGGTAACATGTCACAGGCCAAGTGTGTTTATCAGCTTTCCACTGCTGTGATATAACACCTGAGACACACAATTTAAAGAGAAGAAAGTTTATTTTGTCTCATAGTTTCTAAGGTTTCAGTCTATGGTCACTGGGCAGCACAGGATATCATGGCAGGAACACGTGGCAGAGAAGACTGCTCCTCACAGAGACCAGGAAGCAAAAAGAGTGAGGAAGAGACCCTTATCCTAATATCCTCTTCTAGGGCACACCTCCAGGGACCCAACCTCCTTCCACTAGGTCCCACCTCCAAAGCATCCACAGCACCATGGCTGTCTACCAGGCCTTTACACATGGACCTTCAGGGGCCACAAACCACAGCACCAAGACTTAGAGTAGATCTGGCAAGAGACAAAAGTCATGGTTGTCCTATGAGTGTTTCTGCATGAGTATACAAGGAAAGAGAAACACAAAATGTTAAGTTTAAGTAGTGAAGAACAATCATTCAACAAGTAACTTCCATGTGACTGTGACTGTCTAGGATATATAAGGATGAGCTATGGTCCTCCAGCTCTTAGGACATGATCAGAATCCAGTGAATGCCAGAAACCCACAGTGTAGACTATTATCACTAATTGACATGACTTGGCATAACAGGTGAAGGCAATAATTATGAACTTCTTTCAAGAAGAAAGAACATGAGCCAAGAGTGGTGACACATGCTTAGAATCCCAGGAGCTCAGGAGGTTGAGGCAAGAGGATCGTGAGTTCAAAGCCAACCTCAGCAAAAGTGAGACCCAGAGCAACTCAGTGAGACCCTGGTACCCTCCCCCCCAAAAAAAATAAAGAAGAAAGGACATGAACTAATGTAAGGCAATGTATAATAACAAAGAGGGCCTTTGAGTGGCAGCTGAGTTTTTTAAGTCCTATTCTGCCCAGAAGGTCTTGGACAAA
Organism: Spermophilus citellus; assembly: GCF_964194105.1. Taxonomy (NCBI): domain Eukaryota; kingdom Metazoa; phylum Chordata; class Mammalia; order Rodentia; family Sciuridae; genus Spermophilus; species Spermophilus citellus. The sequence goes on along the minus strand of NC_138189.1, from coordinate 21,124,994 downwards.
TAAATTGAGCTCTCTTTCTTCATCTGTGAAACTGAAAACTATAGCTGCTTGTTCTACCTACTTCACAGGATTTGTTAGGAAGATTCTGGACTCAAATGCCTGCAAGAATGCATGGAAGTCAGGGGTCTTATTAGGATTCTTCATCACCTTTAGTCGCACAGCAAGAAGGGATTGGGTCAGAGCTAGAAAAGAAATGTGCACAGAAAAGAACTTTACAGTCAAGAGATACTTTTAAAACTCCTTCCTTTTAATTATGAAATAACTTCAACATAAACAATCATAAGAAAAATATAGACAATGTGTATCAACCAGTGAAAATCATGTATGTATTAATATTGTGCTACACTTGTTTATGAACCCATTTAGACAGGGAGAAAGGAAGGGGGACAAGAAAGGGGCAGGGGAGGAAGGAAAATGGAAGTTTTTATACCAAAGAATCCATCCTTTCCTCTTACATCTTATAACTGTCCCCGCCTTGATATGTATTATCTTCCTCTGTTTTTCTCTATTTTTTGTTAAATATATCCTTGGAAAAGAATACGGGGTAAGAACAACTTCTGACACTACCTAAACAGCATCATTCTCTTCATATCTTTTGCGACTTCCTTTTTCACTCAATATTGTGTTTTAAGTACAGATCTGTCGTAGGTATGGGTTTCTGAAAGTAAGTAAAGATTTCTGGGTCCATATCTTGGAATTGCATGTTTATATTTTTTGTTCATTTATGCATTTGTCTATTTTATTTTTATAGTTTTTTTTCATTCATTATATGTGCTAGACATTAATTCTTGGTTGCATTTTTCAACTTCCAATTTTTATTGATTTCCAATTTTATTGTGATTAGAAAAAAAATTTTTTGAGTGACTCTGACTCTCCCATATTTATTTAGCTGTGCTTTGCATTCTCTTACAGAATCATTTTTTTTCAAAAGTCCCCTTTGCACTCAAAAGCATTTTATTCACTACCCTTGAATAAAATCTCCTGTACATGCTTATTAGATAAGGCTTTATTGCACTATTCAAATCATCTATAGCCTTAGTAATTTGACTATTCAGGCAGTTTTTCTTGGTGTAAGTTAAAACTTTGAACAAAATATTTTTGCAGAGTCAATTTTTCAATGGAATTATTTCACTTTTTTGTCTGATGTGTTGATGTTATGTTATTAGACCCATTTGATAAAGATTAAGGTTGTCCTGAACATTTTCTATAATAAATCATGCTACACTGAACATTCTTGTACCTACATTCTCAAACATATATGTTCATATGTCAGAGAAATAAAATTCAAAAAGAATTAGGTAAAATCCCTTGCACTTATTTTTTAATAATTGGAAAGATTTTACCAAAGCAATCCATCCTACAGTTTAAAAAAAAAAAAACTGATTGGAAGACTCTTCCGAGTTGGAGCTGAATACATTTTCAGCACTAATGATGAGTATCTTTGGAAAATAAGGACCCTCGTTAAACTTGATGAAATCTTAAAAAAGTTTTACCTTCTACTTTTCCAACTCCAACTCTTTGCATCCTGACAAGGTGGCTGCCTTCACTAGAGAATCCTAAAATAGATCCATTTCCATTTTCCAAAAACTTTGATTTTGTTATAATATATATATATATATATTTTTTTCACCAGTTCCTTTGCCATCCGTGGCTGTCAGTATAATATACTTGGATAAAAAGACTGAAAAGTCATATCTGCTATCTCACAAATCAGAGTGTACTTCTGAAAATGAGAGCATTAAAGATAAACTGCCCTTCTTTTGCCAGTCGCTGTGAAAAACACATAACAAAAAAAGGATCCTGGAGTCCTTTGAAGAATATCCTCAATAAATTTCTTCAAGTTCCAATTTTCATCTTCCTGAGAAATATTACCATGCTCCTTCTGAATCACCAGTGTAAGTTGTTACCAGTAAGTTCAAGCAGCTATTTTATCTACCTGAGGCCAGAGGTTAAAATGCAGACAACCAAACTGTACAGAATCACTGTGCTTGTCTTCTGTGGGCTTGCAGCTGAATTTTTCTTTTTTAAAAAGAATGCAAAGGTGTAGCAATATTCTTAGCATATCAGTCAATGGTGCTCATCTTCAAGGAAACCAGCGTCTTTCAAGAGGGACTTCCATGGTCTCTCTGCTTTGATTTCCTCACCTATAAAAGTAGACAACAGACTTATCTGGAAGGTCTGAGTGTGTGTGATATAAAATAGGTTGACAATTGCCTGGTTCATATAAAGGTTCAGTGGGTTGTTTGTTGCTGTTAGTAGTGGAGTCTCAGCAACAACAGTGATGGTGGAAAATGGTGAGATTCACTGATAAGATAGAAAAGGCAACTCCATTCCCCTTGAACCAAATGGGCAATATGATGCAGAACCATTAAGTAATGTGCCTAAAACCACAGACCCACCATTTTCAGGTAGACTGAAAGTATTTTTTTTTTAATTTTAAATTCTTTTTATTTATCAATTTAGAAAAATACTTTTAATGTTTAAGTATGTTACCCTATAAAATTTAGGAGTCAAGAGTACTTGATGTTATATTTAGCAGTTAACATTTTAACTTTGTAAGCCAATTAGATGTCTCTAACAAACTTATTTAAAATTAATTCTATATATGTTAAATAAAATTTACTTATTTTTAAAATCAAAGATATCAGAGAAGTGCAGTGAACAGTATCAGTTTTTTTTTTTCAGTTGAGGAAAAATCCTAGAAACAATGGATATTAGACATTTTATAGACATTCACATTTTTTCAACAACTGTTTGATGACCTAGAAACAAAACTGCATTGGTAACTTTAAAGACAATGATATTGTTGTTGTTGTTTGTTCACCCAGCATGGACAAAAATGTCATGTACATGGTAAAGAATGGATACTAATATCTAGATAATCAATCTTTGACAGAACACACTGTCCTAGAAAAATGGGAACCAAAAAGAAAACACTTTTATGTTGTATAAGAATTGCCATTTTGTGTTGCCAAACATGCTATGCTAAGCAACTGTTGAGGGGTAGAGGTGGAGATTTCCCTGGGAGAAGCATTTTTTACATGATGTGGAGTCTCAGGGCAAAATGGAATCTGACTGGTTATTATCCATATAGCCTGGCCCATTACAATATAATTACATAACCAGAATATATCATGTGCAACCAGAAGAATGAGAATTTGTACTCCATTTATGTATGATGTGTCAAAATGCATTCCACTTTCACATATAACTAATTAGAACAAATAAAAGTAAATGTTCTTGGGCACACTAAAAACAAACAACAACAACAAAAAATAACAACTAAAGCTATTTTCACAGGATATTTAAGTGACCATGGACTCTATGCTGTGTCTATGGGCCAGAAGGATTAGTTAACCCTCCTTCTAGAGAATCCACTGTCCTGTCTGTACAGGAAAGGGAGGCTTAGTATGCAAGTTGCTAGAGAGATTGCATCTACAGCTGTTAAGGCAAGGGCTGCAAGAAGTGTCTAACCCTGCAGAATTTGTAGAATCACTGAAAATTGAGTAAAAACTTACTGCCAGTGTCTATTCTCTACACCAGTCACTGGTATACACTGTGGTCCATCAGAGTGCCATGTGTGGCACAGATAGCATTTTATGTTATTGGTAGACTTCTTTATTTTCTAACTTTTGAAATAATACATATATATATTCAAAATCACTAAATAAAGAGAGTTAAAATACTTATTACCTAATTTATTACCTATAATGAAAATGACAAAGTCAGAATGTGTCTCTGATTAATTAAACCTTAGTAAGAACCATTATAAACCGTAGTAGCAGCAATGTACATGCACGGGCACATCCAAAACAAATAGCCACTTAAACAGGTCGTGTTTTAACTCCAGATTTGCAAACCTGATGTTTTGATTTTGAGGTCTGGGAGGAAAAAAATCAAATTTTGGCCTCCTCATGATTGATTCTACTTCAGATAGGCCAACTCTTCCGTCAGGTTCTCAGTCAGCATCTCCAGTTCAGCTCTGGCTAGGGTCAGCTCATCTGGCACCTTTTGCAGGACATTGATGTCAGCCAGGCCATTCTTCTATCTGCAAACCATGGACACTGTGTTCTTGAATATCTGTGAATCTCTAAGGCTGAGGAGCACTCCACACAGCACTCTTCAACACTAGAGATTCCTGTAAGCAGACAGCTGCCTTAGTTGGGAAGCTTTCTCAATTTGGTCTCCAAGGAATTCTGAAAATTTTGGCAGTGCTGATGTCTTTAACATGAAACTCTGTATTCATTCTTTTGACTTATTATTGGATGCACACAGCATGGAGAAGTTTATTTCCAGCCAAACATTATCCATTCTTCCCTAAGGAACTTAGTGAGATCCTGTCTCTTTGTCTGCAGTCTCTGGAGGCCTGTTGCTCTCAGGTTTGATTGTGGGAGCACTGATGAGCTGCATTGTCTCTCCTAGCTTGGATACCTAAATTTGGACCATCTTTCTTCCTCAACATCTTTTTCTTTTAAAGGTCTTCTCCCACAAACGCGAAGAATGGAATCCTCAGGCCAGATGGAGCAAGTATTTGTTGAAGATCAGTGTGGAAGACTCGCAGTTCAACACACTGCGTGAGGATGGGTCTTCTTTTCTTCCGCCGTCTTCTTCTGCCGTCGTCTTCAGTTATCTTCTCGAGACTGAAAGTTTTGATTCAGGTATATTAATAGCTAAGAAAAACATAACTTAGGAAGAGTTAAACCACACAAAACTCACTCAGTTTGATGATTTGGGTTTAATAAAGTCCATGTCTAACTAGTGATCTACTGTTCTACTGGAAAGAGAAATGAGTCATTTCAATGATTTGTCAAGACAGAATTAGGAAAGATGCCTACAAACACACACACAAGCATATTTAAATATACATCTACACACAGTCACATCTATTATCACTTTGAGCTTAGGAGTTTGCACTTGTAAAATAGGGATACCTTTTTGCATGCTTTTGTGAAGATCTATGTGAGCATCTAGAATATCTACCATGAGATAGGCAGTGCATTGTTGTCAGCAGCTCTAACAGCAGTAGAAGCAGCTATGGCAGTAGCAGCCACCATTGCCTGGTAATGGGACCCAGGAGTATATGAAATCAAGTAGCAAGCTATGGAGGGGCCAGGGACGGAGCAGTGGACTTTGCACTGGACATGGATTCAGAGGCACAATGGATTCAGAGGCACAGCCCAGTAGAGTCGTCATTGGACTGTCTCTAAAGTATCCCGCAAGCTTCTCTGCTTTTCTAAATCATGTTCTTCAAAGGCCAACTCTAGGCCATTTATTCATGGCAGCCTCCAGCATGCATGGCAGTTCTTTTAAACTCCATTTATTTTTCACAAGAAAACACTACCTTGACTGGTGCTCACTACCAGGTGTTGTTTAAGCAGATGTGAATGGTGGCACCACAGGCCTAAGCTTTTCTCATAAGTTTACAATCTAGTAGTCTCAAGGGTTTGTAGATTTCTTTGCCAACCGGAATCTTCTGAACTCCACTGAGATTCCAACAAATGTCTACATATCTTTTAAAAAGTATTTATGAGCAAATACTTCCCCCAAAACTTTTCTCAATGCCATATTCCCCCTCTCATGTTCCCAGTTAGGTCCTAATGGTCAGTTTTATGTGTCCATTTGGCTTAGCTACAGTCACTAGTCATTCAATCAAGCACTATTTTAGATGTTTCTGTGAAGGAATTTTGTAGATGTGATTAAAGTTCAGAACATCCTTAAATAAAGAAGATTATCCTACATATTTTGGTGGACCTAACCCAATCCATTGGAAGTTCTTAAGGGAAGAGCTGGAGAGAACCTGGTAAATAATAATTTTTTTCTGTGGACAGCAGCTCCAGCCCTTGCTGATCCTACCAGCCCTTCCTGATATCCCACTTTATGGATTTCAGATTTGCTTAGCCAAGCCTCACAACCACATCAGCAAATTCTGTATAATAAATGAATGCACATAACATGTCAAGGAACCAATGACTGCCTCAAGGAATGTGTCAATCAATAAGTGAATCAGTCAATCAGTAAATACCGTGATTCTCTGGTTGAACCCTGACTGAAACAGGCCGACATGATATTCATCACTCTCTAATTACAATTGTCTCTATTACAGTTAATCTTTAGACACCTAATAGATAAACTCCTTAGTAAGAGAATACCTGCCACATAGTAAATATTCAATATAGGCTTGCTAAATTTAATTAATTTTTATGAGTAAATGTCCTTTAACGACTAAATTGACAGAAATTAATGTCTGGGAGACCTAATTAGGGATTTTGTGTTTCAATAACAGTGGGGTTCTGAGAAATTATTCTCATGTTTTTAATATTTAGACTCTAAAAAAAGAGGTAATGATAGTACCTACCACATAGAATTATTTTAGGAACTGAAGAGAGATAGTTCATAAAAACATACCTCCACATACTAACTGGCACATTCAGAGAACTTAATAAATATTTATGTTCTTGTTCTTTGGGTGTTCTGCTATGGTAAGGAAAAAAAAACATAATTTTAACTCTTTCTTGCTTAACAATATGACTAACATTGCCATTTGCTAAACTGACTCCTCCATTTTACACCCAGCCTGAAATCTGAGCTCTAAATGACACAATAAAAATGATATAAAACACAGGTTGAGGGGCTTGGGTTGTGGCTCAGTGGTAGAGTGATTGCCTAGCATGCATGAGGCACTGGGTTCAATCCTCAGCACCACATAAAAATTAAGATATTGAGTCTATCTAAAGAAAACTAAAAAATAAATATATTTTTAAAAACACAGGTTGATGTTATTTCTTAGAACCAATAGCATGGTTTATGTCTTCTTGCTAGCACAACATTTCAAAAATTCTTATAGCCTTCTTAAGAACTTTAAAACATCTTCTTGAACTAGAATATTGGATACCTTTATGGGTCATTATCTCTGAGGTGTGTCTGCATTGTCCCATTTTTAAACCACTTCAGTGATGAGTGTTTGCCGCAGTCTGGCTGGGCACAAATCACAAGCCACTGAAGCAGGAACAAACTTTATTTCTGAACTCTACCAGCACGCTCCACACACGCTCCCGGGAACTCCTCCCGAACGCCTCACGGCTCGCCCAGGAACCAGCAGCCGGAAATATCCTCCGGAAATCCCTCCTCCTGCACTTCTCCAACCATTGGGAACTCTCCGGGAATCCCTGGGAATCCCCACGAGAATTCCAAAGTAGCGTGAGAACTGCAAAGTAGCGGCGGAGGAGGATAGTAATGCCTCGCCTGTCAATCAATACTATTGGCAAAATGCCAGGGGCCATTCCGACTCAGCTGTGGCTCTCAGCAAGTGTTGACATACAAAAAGCTGTACATGTTTAATTTTTTCAACATAAGTTCAGAGATAATTATATCTATGCCTAACACAATCTATGCCTAAGTTTATCTAGCTCATCCAAATGTTTCCTCCCACCTTCTTCACCTATTATTTGAGTGTATATTATATGTGTGTAAGAGAGAGAGAGAGAGAGAGAGAGAGAGAGAGAGAGATAACCCTTAACATAAGACAAACCTTCTAGCAAACTTTTAAGTATACTGTATACAGTTAATAATATTGGATACGATATTGCATATAATGTTGTTAACCATGAGCATTCTGTTGTACAATAGATCTTTAGAACCTGCATAACTGAAATATTTTACCCTTTGATAAATACCTGCCCTGGTTGCCCCTGGCAACCACAATTTTACTCTCTGCTTCTATCAATTTGACTATTATGGAACTCAACTAAAGAGAGATCGTGTTGTATGTGTTCTCCTGTATCTGGCTTATTTTCCTTAGCATAATGTCTTCCAGCTCCAACCATAGTCTTGCAAACAAAAGGATTTTCTTTATAAAGCAGAATAACATTTCATTGTGTAGATACAACACGTTTTCATTATCCATTCACCTGTTGAGTGAACATTTAGGTTAATTCAATGTCCTAGCTATAGTAAACAGTGTTGTAACAAATATGGGTGCAGTTATCGCTTCAGTTTTGTCCCAATTTATAAAGAATAGAACATGAAAGAGCTCCAGACAGAGGTTGTTACTTTTTCTTATCTACAAAAAGAGAAATTTCAATATGCAACAAATCTACTTGTAGAATAAAATCTAATATTCCTAAAATGTTTTGTTAAAAGTGAGTTGAACACTGCAAAACACACATACAAATATTACATGCATATACATTATATTTAGTAAATTATCATGATCAAATGAGATTTATCTCAGAAAAGACTAGAAGATATTTATCTATTATGTGGAAAACAATGCAATTTACATTAAGCAGAAAAGCATAAGGATATGTCTAATAGATAAAAATAACCACTAGACATAAATTAATGCCAATTCATGATAAATACTCAGTGAGAATCAAGAAAGAAACTCTTCAAACCAATATCTGATGTAGGTATCTGTACAAATCTACATCACCATAACTCCCATTGGTTAGTCTTTTCCAAAAAAACATTGGGGGAAAAGGAAGTTTTCTCTCATCACTTCTATTCAACATTGTACTACTACAATAAAGCAAGATAAACAAATATCATACAGATTGTAAAGATTGTAAAGAAAGAACTAAAACTATCTTTATTCACAAATATAATGACACTTTATACAGTAATTCCTAACTAATTTATAAATAAGAAATAGAAGTAGTAAAAGAATTGAATACTGGTTGCAGTCTACGAGGTCAACATACAAATTTTCTTTTATTTCTATTATATAAAATAAACTATTAGGAAAATAAAAATGTAAAAATAATACTTATTATATATTACTTATATTATTATATATTTTATATATTATTAAAATCATAATAATAATAATAAAAGAAACAAGAAAAATTCAAAAAGATTAAAAAAGTTGGAGTATATACTATCTAATGTCAAGATTTGTGATAAAGCCATCTTCATTCAACATTCATTGATGTAAGACTATCTAAAAGAAATATATTCACATAGATAAGGCCAGCTGATTTCCAACGAAGTAACAGATAATAATAATACATTACAACAAACTATTGTTATATCTGCATATCATCAGGAAAAAAGTGGAAAATTTGACTGTGGACCCCAATAAAAGCTAAATCTTTCTAATTTGTGAAGAAAATATAGGACAAAATATTTCTGTCCTTATTTTACACACGGTTCCTTTAAAAGAAAAAAAAATGAAACATAAAAAGAAATAAATAAACTGGACTTCAAAAATTTTTAAATATTCTGCTCTTTCAAAGATGCCCTTAAGAAAAAATTAAAAGTGAGTAAAGCCATGGATTTGACAAAATATTTGCAATAAATTTGTCACAAATAACTTTATCTAGCATACTGAAAGAATTCTTACAACTCAATAAAAAAGCGCACACACACACACACACACACACACACACAAATAGTAAAAAGTTTAAACAGGAACTTCATAAAATAAAGCAGTGCATGAACAGATGCTCAATATTATTACTAACAAAAGAAATGTGAAGTTAAACTTGAATGAATGGCTAAAAGTAAAAATTCAGGCCCATATCAAATATTGGTGAATGCCTGAAACTCATTTATTCTATTTATTGCTGCAGAAACGGTAACAGGTCCAGGAGCATGCCTGTAATCTCAGTGGCTCAGGAGTCTGAGACAGGAGGATCTTGGGTTCAAAGCCAGCTTCAGCAACAGAGAGGTGCTAAGCAACTCAGTGAGACCCTGTCTCTAAATAAAATACAAAATAGGGCTGGGGATATGGTTCAGTGGTTGAGTGTCCCTGTGTTCAATCCCCAGTAAAGAAGGAAGGAAGGAAGCAAGGAATGAAGGAAGGAAGGAAGGGAGGGAGGGAGGGAGGGAGGGAGGAAGGGAGGAAGGGAGGAAGGAAGGAAGGAAGGAAGGAACTATAACAGATATAATTATTTCAAACTCTTGTCAGCTCACTAGCATTCATATTACACAGCAAGCACACTCTTGGGTATTTAACAAAGAGAAATAAAAACCTATGTTCTCATAATGCTTGCATAAAAGTGCCCACAGCAGTTTTAAGTACAGATACAAGCAATAACATAAATGAACATAAAAAATCATTATGTTAAGGAAAGAACTCAGATAAAATGGAGTTCACACTGCACAACTATATGAAGTTCTAAAACAGGTAACTAAAAGTATAGTGACAAAACACTCAAAATTCTTTCCTGAGGCTGCAGGCAGATGAGTAGTTAGTCTGCAAAGTGCATGTAGAAAAAATATGGAAATATTGAGTCTTAGAGATATTTGTATGAGTATTTGAATTAATACTATTTATTATTTGCAAAATAGGTCCCCATACTTTTTATTTTTGAAGAATAATGCAAATTCCAATTTGGAGCCAATGAGAAAGTACCACTGATCCATTGTGATTAAAAATTCAAATAGTATATGGAAATAAAGTTATTTTCTGGAAATTTCTATATATAACACTATACATCAACACAATCTGTGGTTCAGTAGTTTTCTTTTGAATTATGAAACTTTGAGATATGGTATAATTATGATTTAATTCAAGTGAATAAGAAAGAATGAGAAATTGTACTCTAACCTCTATCCAATGAAGTGTGCATGAAAATTATTTGTCAAGATAAATAATTACAGAAATAAATTTTTGACAGAAGAGCATGTGACTTTAGAAACTTTACAGTAAACAAGACTATTCAGTAAGAAACTAAAAAAAGGTTGAAATTAAGACTTTTGTATATTGAAAGCTTCATACACTTTAAAATATAACATTCTGGGTATTTCAAATACATGTAAGAATAGTATTTTGTTATTGCAATTATCCTATCTTTCAGATATAAATTTGTTTTGGAGAAGATTCTAAGACTGCAGAACTGAGTTTGCAAGGATATTCAGTGTGGGTCATGAATGGCCGCATTAGTCCTAGAGCTGGGCTGATGACTTTCTGACCTGATTCTGAGAGAGATCTATAAAATTAGCCGCCATTCTGATTCTACATCAGACATTTCCAGGAAACTATGTACCCCAACAGATGGCCAGGTTAACCTCATAGCTGGTCCAACATTTTGTAAGGATGACTCCTGGAGACACTTGGGAGATTGGTTCCCCTCATGGAATTTCTGAAGTACATTTGATCTATCCTACAGTAGCCATAGGGAACTGAGGGTGATGGATAATAAGAATTATGTGAGATTGGTAAGATTAACCTGCACAAATAAGCAAATCCCTGACATAAATCCAGATATACATGCTGAATTGGCCCAGGTGTATTAGGCTAAAACTGGAGACACAGCACTGTTTTTTAGAAGGCAGGATGAGACCCTATACTCTCAGCCTTTTCCACTACTGTATATCCACTAACGAGAGTTTGCATTATATTTGGCATGGGTAATACAGGGGTATCCCAGAAATATGAAACCTGGGTGAATTTTTCTCACTGTCCTGTTTTATTACCCCAGCTATTTTTATGACCTAACTTTACTGTCCATCTCTATTATTTCCTTTTGACAATATTGTTTCCTTCATTTACCAAGGAATCTTGAAGCAAAATATCTCACTGGAATATCAGAACCAAAGTTTAAAGTCCTCCATAGTTTTGGGGTCATTTTTTTCTGCTGTCCTTTATCTTCCAGTGTTAATCACAAGAAGTCCAATGACATTCTTATCTGCAGTCCTTCATAGAAGGGCTTCTTATTGGCAGCTTCTACTTTCAATGATTCTAAAATGTCAATGGTTTGCTGGGGTGTGGGTCTTCAATTTGCCAACAATTTTCTGAATCCTTCAAGTATCAAGTCTCATGTCCTTCATTGTAAGGTCTTATGTACTATTGTGTAGATAGATAGATAGATAGACAGACAGACAGACAGACAGACTGATTGATTTGGGGTGGGGTTACTGGGCATTAAAGCCAGGGGAACTCTTCTACCAAGCTACACCCCCAATCCTTTTTTCATTTTTGAGATGAGATCTCACTAAATCATCAAGACTGACCTCAAACTTGCAATCCTCTCATTGGCCTTTGGACACCCCAAAGCTATGAGTTCCAGTTTCTGAACATTTATCTCTCACATAGTTCAGGGATGCCCAAAGACATAAGAAAGAGCCTCCTTGGATTGTTCTGTGTGAGGTGAACTTGCACACTCATGCACACACACACAAAGTGGGTGATTGGTACTGTGAAAGAAATATCATACTCACGGTGTACAAGTATCGCTTTTAACAAGGCAACTGTATATACGGTATGCAGGAATACTCACTTTTCTTCGCTAGTTTGTCATATATATATATATAATGTAAATTTGAACTAGATCAACTGTCAGGACACTAAGGTAGGTATATCCTCCAATTCCAGACAGCAACCTGTATTCAAACATAAAGTTTCACTGGAATCCAGGTATGTGTTTGTTTATGTATTGTCTGTATCTCCCTGTGTGCCACAAGATACAAATTGAGTAGCTGACCCTGAGACCACAGGTCTGCAAAGCTAGACTCGTTTATAAAGGTTTGGCAACTTCTGAACTAGATAGAAACCAATAAGTCTTCATTTTGTGGTGCACCTACTGTGTGCCTTATACTATACTGAAACTTTACATGATTTGCTTCATTTGTATTTGTAAGTTTGTGTAAAATGAGCTCTGAACTTTAGAGTCATCTTTAATCTCACCTTGAGATAACTGGTAATGTCTTTTATTTTTCATTTTTTCTTTTCTTTTTACTTTTTTATTTATCCATCTATTTAACTTTTTTTTCCAATGGTTTCTTGCTATGTTGTTCAGCTTGGCCTTGAATTTGAGATCCTCCTGTCTCAGCCTACTGAGTAACTGGGATAGGATGTCTTTAAAGTCCACTTTCTTAAAAAAATAAGACTTCATCTAACTCTAAAGACTAGATATATTTTCAAAATGTTCACAGAAAAAGACAAGATGTGAAAAGCTTGAAAACTGAAATCATGAATAAAATGCAGATGTGTTAAATAGGCTATTTGAACATGATATGACTTTATTTTTTGCTTCCATAGTAACTCTCACAGAACTGTCATACAGTTGGCACCTACTAAAAATTGTACAAATGCATCAAGTCTGTGGGCTTAAAGGATCTTAATATTGTATGAGATGGAAAAGACAATAAACCTTGATAGAAGTCAGGTATATTGTAGAGTACTCCTACAAATGACATAAGAAAAGTGAAATGTGCTATTCAAGGAAGGAGCAAAGTTGAAGCTATTCATAATGCCTTGGAATGAGAAGAATAGGTAGAAGCAGAATGAAGCTTGGCCCTCACTGCAGAAGCTGTCTTCCTGAGCGCAGTGTGAAATTCCAGATTATTCTTCAAGGCCTGTAATACTGTCTTAAGCTGAGGAAGAACAGGAGTTACAGGTTCTAATTACTCTCCCTATACCCTTCTTCATACGGGGAGATCTCCTCAACAGGAAATTTATCTTCTAACTGGAATGATTTAATCCATCGTTCTCATCTATTTCAAAACACTTGCTTGAGTAATTCCTAACTTCCTGTGCTAAATCTATAGGCTGTCTCAGAAAAGAGAGCTCCAAATCCAAATCAACCAGGGTATTGATGATTCATATAGGTCTCAATATATTAGAGAGAGTCAACAACCAATCAACAAAGTCTAGAGACTACTGGGGTTGGTTACGTATTTCTTTTGATGTACTCTCTAGTTCTATATGCCACTGTGAAGCTATTCATATATGAAAAAGTATTCACTGTCCCCACTTATAACAGTTGCTCTTCAGCAACTCAAAACTGTTTATAGTTTAATCCTGACCTGAAATCCCCAAAGATCTCAATCCAACTCTTTAATACTCAGAGATCTGTGTTGTGATGATGATGCTATAGAAAGACTGAGGTATGTGCCACTTACTCTGCTCCATCCAATATCCAGATTTAACTTTATAGCAAATATCTCATATGGGAACAAAGCCTAAAGATGATTAAGCTGCCTGTAGACATGGAAGAAGGGACCATGATGAGGGTTCAGCCACCCAGTGATGATATTCTCATATATCAAACTTGATTGTATCCGAGGTAGGATGGGCTATCAACTGTTGAGCATGAAGGTTGAGGGTACGGGAAAAAATAAATAAAACACAGCCATTTAAATGATTGACTTCAGAGGCCAAAATATAAAATAAAAATGATTTACAACATGATCACACATTTGAATGGGAATATGGAAATCTTCCTGTCTGATCCTCCGAGACTGTAGAAGCCTGACAACTCAAGAAATAAACAGAGCCAGTTGTGATGTTTATACTTGAGTGCAAAATGTCTCATCTTCAAAGAAGTGCTAGATTGGTTTTACATTCTAGAGGGTACCTGAAACCTCAGCATACTTGGCTTCCTTTCTGATTGACCCGCATCATCCCAGTAATGTGAGGGTGTTTACACAAAATGACTTTCTCCATCCTCTGCATTTAATTTTGAGAACGGAGATCATGTGCATCCACACACTCCATGAGGATTGAGATCTGAAGCGACTCATATCAACTTGACTCTCCTATTCATTCCAGGAGATTCTTGGCAGGAAAGATAAGGCTATAAACTAGTAAATAACTCCACTCCTGATTTCAGGAATTTCCTAAAGGTCAATATATTTGAAGTAATAACTTTCTCATCTGGGTAAACAGCCCTGCTCTAGGAGATTGTCCACTTGGCCAAATAGCTCATTTATCAAACAATAGTTTACTAATCAAAAATTTCTTTAACACTCTTGCCATACAGTGTTCACCAAACCAAATGTACTACATCATGAATGTTATCCAAAAAAAAATTGTGTTATGAGACACCTATTCTAAAAAGTTGGATCCCAGAACCCAGATTCTAACAAAAATCTACTTTTGACCTCTCTTTCTGAAAAGCTACTAATATTCTATCAAGGTGGTATTCTCTCTTACAGCAATAGTTTTAGTGAACTCAGCTGTTTAAACAGCAAGTTATCCTACTGGTCATTTGCAAAGTGACAATCCTTCATGTCTACATCAAAATATGAGCTACAATCTCCCCTCTCTCTCGATATCTAAATTGATAAGCGCCAGAGCTAGTCAAAAGGCAGAGAAGTGGGTAAAAATATGGAGAGACCCTTTATTGGGTTTTGCATGGAAAGAGCAAGGCTAAAGAAGCTTAGACTTGGCTAACTTGAATAATTTTGACACACACCACGATACTAGGTTATCTCCGATCATCTGATTCCTAGCCCTGGGATGATTAGAGCAGAAGAATGCTGCCACCTGAAGTTCAGGACCAGGTACAGGAGGTGGCTGTGTGTATGGGTATTGGGTATTTTTCATTTGAACATGAAATTTCACTATGTTTCAGAATTGGCTAGCTCTGGGAGGGGAAGTCACTCCTCAGTCAATGAGGACTCAGGTGCCAGAGCACTAAAACTACAGAAAATAAGAATATGTAGCAGACTAAGGTAACCAGTGGCCACCATCTTGGAGAGCTGAAGTATCCACCGCCACTCTCCGACAGATTGCAACAACAAACAGGTGTGTGTCACCCAGCTCAGCCCCCATACATAGGGGGATTTCGCATAAAATCTCTCCTAGACTTTCAGGGGGAGGGACTATCAGAGTGAGCCTGCATAAAGACTAAAGGAGAGCTAGAGGCACCTGACCCCCAACCCCCCCTCCCATCAGCGGCCAAAACAAAACCTGTCTAGCCAGCGCTGGGGGAGGAGCAAGCAGAAAAAATCAAAATCATAGAGTGCCGGGGATCCCAAAAGCCAACGGTGTGACCCCGGAGATCCAGGCTGTCTGATACGCGCGGCCTGCCCCGAGGCTACAGAAGGCGTGGCGCCCCAGAGAAGGGGTTAACTAGTCAGCAGGGAATTAAGTGGCTGCGACATGGTGGTATCCCACCAGCCAAGCCCAAGCCCGCACTGACCCCCGGGCTGAGTTCGGGATTGCTGACGGGGACGGAAGGGGTACAGCCCCACCCCCCACAAGGGACACTCCACTAAGGTAACCAGCGGCCACCATCTTGGAGAGCTGAAGTATCCACCGCCACTCTCCAACAGATTGCAACAACAAAACAGGCACAGAGTACAGTTTGAACTGCCGAGAATCATCACTGAGGGGAAATCTGGTCTAGCAGGAGAAACCAAAGCTAGCAGGAGAAACCAGGAGCCTAGAGGCAAGGCCCTCGCGACTGGGCAGCGGTAAACTGCAGGCCCGCCGGCGACAGTTCACCCACTGCCCGCGTAACTGGGCGGTAGGAGAACGCCCTCCCGCTGGTGACGGATCACCTGCCCGCGGCCTGTGATAGTGGGCGGCTGGAGTCTACCCGCCTGCCACGACCGGGAGCTGAAACCACACAGAGACAGTCCAGTCACACCCCCCCATTAGGGCACCCCGGCAAGGAGACTGGGGCCCGTCATAGCAGAGTAGTGTCGTCACTGGAGCTCGAACGTCGGAATTCCTTCCCAGCGGAATCCACGTTAGCAGTCATACTTCAACAACACAAAGGAGAGACATCAGAGTAATACAGAAACAAAACAAATCTATAGAGGAGAGCAGAAACACGACAATCAAAAAGAGCTGGAAAGTAACGTGGACAACATGAGAAAACAAGGGAAAAAAGGATTACAAGCAATGCAAGACTACTCAATTCTACAGGAGGAAATAGAAACTTCAGAAACAGGTATAGGGAAAGAACTCAAGGCATACCTAACTCGAATGGAAAGGAATATTAGAGAAGACATGAGACAGCAAGTCCAAGAAATAAAAATATATTTTGAAAATGAATTAAACAAACAAATTCAAATGGCAAAGAACGAGCTCTACCAGGAGATAGAGATCTTAAAAAAAAAAAATCAAACAATAATCCTAGAATTACAGGAAACTATAAACCAAATTAAAAACTCAAACGAGAATATTACAAATAGACTTGATCAAGTAGAAGTCAGAACATCAGATAACGAAGACAAGGTTTATCAACTTGAAAAGAATATAGTCAACACAGAAAAGATGCTTAAATCCCACGAGCAATCTATTCAAGAGATATGGGATGTCATAAAAAAACCAAATCTGAGAGTCATAGGGATAGAAGAAGGCACAGAGATTCAAACCAAAGGAATGGACAGCATATTAAATGAAATAATTCTAGAAAACTTCCCAGAGATGAAAGATGGAATGGATTGCCAAATCCTGGAAGCCTACAGGACCCCAAACATTCAAAACCATAATAGACCAACCCCAAGACATATAATTATGAAGATAGCCAACGTAGAGAACAAGGAGAGAATATTAAAAGCTACGAGAGAAAAGAGGCAGATTACTTTCAGGGGTAAACCAATTAGGTTAACGACAGATTTCTCATCACAAACTTTGAAAGCGAGAAGATCCTGGAATAATGTATTTCAAACGCTGAAAAATAATGGATTCCAACCAAGAATACTATATCCAGCAAAATTGAGCTTCAAATTTGACAATGAAATTAAAATCTTTCACGATAAACAAAAGCTAAAAGAATTTGCAGCAAGAAAACCAGCTCTGCAAAGCATTTTGAACAAAACACTACAAGAAGAGGATGTGAAAAATAGTGCCCAAAACTAACAGCAGGAAGTATCTCAGTAAAGGGGGAGGAAAATAACCAAAAAGCAAAACTAACCAAACTAAAATAAATAAATAAAGAAGCATGACTGGAAATACAAATCATATCTCAATTGTAACCTTAAATGTTAATGGCCTAAACTCACCAATCAAGAGACATAGGCTAGTAACCTGGAACAAAAAAAAAAATCCAACAATATGCTGCCTTCAGGAGACTCATAGGATAGGAAAAGACATACACAGGCTGAAGGTAAAAGGTTGGGAAAAATCATACCACTCACATGGCCCTCGGAAGCAAGCAGGAGTGGCCATACTCATATCGAATAAAATCAACTTCAAACCTAAGTTAATCAAGAAGGATAAAGAAGGTCACTATATACTGTTAAAAGGAACCATCCACCAACAAGACATAACAATCATCAATTTGTATGCACCCAACAATGGAGCTGCAACGTTCATAAAACAAACTCTCCTCAAGTTCAAGAGTCAAATAGACCACAACACAATAATTATGGGTGACTTCAACACACCGCTCTCGCCATTAGACAGATCCTCTAGACAAAAACTGAATAAAGAAACTATAAAACTCAACAGCACAATCAATAACCTAGACTTAACCGACATATATAGAATATATCAACCATCATCAAGTGGATACACGTTCTTCTCAGCAGCACATGGATCCTACTCAAAGATAGACCATATATTATGCCATAAGACAACTCTTAGTAAATATAAAGGCGTGGAGATAATACCATGCACCATATCTGACCATAATGGAATGAAATTGGAAATCAATGATAAAAGAAGGAAGGAAAAATCCTACATCACATGGAAAATGAACAATATGTTATTGAATGATCAATGGGTTATAGAAGACATAAAGGAGGAGATGAAAAAATTCTTAGAGTCAAATGATAACACAGACACAACATACCGGAATTTATGGGACACAATGAAAGCAGTTTTAAGAGGGAAATTCATTTCTTGGAGTTCTTACCTCAAAAAAAGAAAAAACCAACAAATAAATGAACTCACACAACACCTCAAAAATCTAGAAAAGGAAGAGCAAAACAACAGCAAATGTAGTAGAAGACAAGAAATAATTAAAATTAGAGCAGAAATCAACGAAATTGAAACAAAAGAAACCATTGAAAAAATAGATAAAACTAAAAGTTGGTTCTTTGAAAAAATAAATAAGATAGATAAGCCCTTAGCCATGCTAACGAAAAGAAGAAGAGAGAGAACTCAAATTACTAACATACGGGATGAAAAAGGCAATATCACAACAGACACTACAGAAATACAGAAGATAATTAGAAAGTATTTGGAAACCCTATATTCCAATAAAATAGAAGATAACAAAGATATCGATAAATTTCTTAAGGCATATGAATTGCCCAGATTGAGACAGGAAGACACACACAATTTAAACAGACCAATAACAAAAGAAGAAATAGAAGAAGCCATCAAAAGACTACCAACTAAGAAAAGCCCTGGACCAGATGGGTATACAGCGGAGTTCTACAAAACCTTCAAAGAAGAATTAATACCAATACTTTTCAAGCTATTCCAAGAAATAGAAAAAGAAGGCGCTCTTCCAAATTCATTCTATGAGGCCAACATCATTTTGATCCCAAAACCAGACAAAGATACTTCAAAGAAAGAAAACTACAGACCAATATCTCTAATGAACTTGGATGCAAAAATTCTCAATAAAATTCTGGCAAATCGAATACAAAAACATATCAGAAAACTTGTGCACCATGATCAAGTAGGATTCATTCCTGGGATGCAAGGATGGTTCAATATATGGAAATCAATAAATGCTATTCACCACATCAATAGACTTAAAGACAAGAACCACATGATCATCTCGATGGATGCAGAAAAAGCATTTGACAAAGTACAGCATCCCTTTATGTTCAAAACACTAGAAAAACTAGGGATAACAGGAACTTACCTCAACATTGTAAAAGCTATCTATGCTAAGCCTCAGGCTAGCATCATTCTGAATGGAGAAAAATTGAAGGCATTCCCTCCAAAATCTGGAACAAGACAGGGATGCCCTCTATCACCACTTCTATTCAATTTAGTTCTCGAAGTACTGGCCAGAGCAATTAGACAGACGAAAGAAATTAAAGGCATAAAAATAGGAAAAGAAGAAATTAAACTATCGCTATTTGCGGATGACATGATAATATACTTAACAGACCCAAAAGAGTCTACAAAGAAGCTGCTAGAGTTAATAAATGAATTCAGCAAAGTGGCAGGTTATAAAATCAACACGCATAAATCAAAGGCATTCCTATATATCAGCAACAAAACTTCTGAAATGGAAATAAGGAAAACCACTCCATTCACAATATCCTCAAAGAAAATAAGATACTTGGGAATCAACCTAACAAAAGAGGTGAAAGATTTATACAATGAAAACTACAGAACCCTAAAGAGAGAGATAGCAGAAGATCTCAGAAGATGGAAAAATGTACCCTGTTCATGGATAGGCAGAACTAACATCATCAAAATGGCGATATTACCCAAAGTTCTCTATAGGTTTAATGCGATGCCAATCAAAATACCAACAGCATTTCTTGTAGAAATAGACAAAGCAATCATGAAATTCATATGGAAAAACAAAAGACCCAGAATAGCAAAAGCAATTCTAAGCAGGAAGTGTGAATCTGGAGGTATAGCGATACCAGAGGTCAAACTGTACTACAAAGCAATAGTAACAAAAACAGCATGGTACTGGTACCAAAACAGGCGGGTGGACCAATGGTACAGAATAGAAGACACAGAGACTAATCCACAAAGTTACAACTATCTTATATTTGATAAAGGGGCTAAAAGCATGCAATGGAGGAAGGATAGCATCTTCAACAAATGGTGCTGGGAAAATTGGAAATCCATATGCAACAAAATGAAATTGAATCCCTTTCTCTCGCCATCCACAAAAATTAACTCAAAATGGATCAAGGAGCTAGATATCAAATCAGAGACACTGCGTCTGATAGAAGAAAAAGTTGGCTACGATCTACAAATTGTGGGGTCGGGCTCCAAATTCCTTAATAGGATACCCATAGCCCAAGAGTTAACAACAAGAATAAACAAATGGGACTTACTTAAACTAAAAGTTTTTTCTCAGCAAGAGAAACAATAAAAGAGGTAAATAGAGAGCCTACATCCTGGGAACAAATCTTTACCCCCCACACCTCCGATAGAGCCCTAATATCCAGAATGTACAAAGAACTCAAAAAATTAAACAATAAGATAACAAATAACCCAATTAACAAATGGGCCAAGGACCTCAACAGACACTTCTCAGAGGAGGACATACAATCAATCAACAAGTTCATGAAAAAATGCTCACCATCTCTAGCAATCAGAGAAATGCAAATCAAAACCACCCTAAGATACCATCTCACTCCAGTAAGATTGGCAGCCATTATGAAGTCAAACAACAACAAGTGTTGGCGGGGATGTGGGGAAAAAGGTACACTTGTACACTGCTGGTGGGGCTGCAAAATGGTGAGGCCAATTTGGAAAGCAGTATGGAGATTCCTGGGAAAGCTGGGAATGGAACCACCATTTGACCCAGCTATTGCACTTCTCGGACTATTCCCTGAGGACCTTAAAAGAGCGCACTATAGGGATACGGCTGCATCAATGATTATAGCGGCACAATTCACAATAGCTAGACTGTGGAACCAACCTAGATGCCCTTCAATAGATGAATGGATAAAAAAAAAATGTGGCATCTATACACAATGGAGTATTATGCAGCACTAAGAAATGACAAAATCATAGAATTTGCAGGGAAATGGATGGCATTAGAGCAGATTATGCTAAGTGAAGCTAGCCAAGCCCTAAAAAACAAATGCCAAATGTCTGCTTTGATATAAAGAGAACAACTAAGAACAGAACAGGAAGGAAGAGCATGTGGAAAAGACTACAGTAAACAAAGACGAATGGGGGGAGAGAAACGGAGAGAGAAGGGAAAGCATATGGAAATGGTAGGAGACCTTCAAGGATACATAAAATTATAAGAGGCTATGAGGGGCAAGGGGGAGGGAAAAAAAGGGAGAGAATTGAATAACAGCAGGGGAGGTAGAGAGGGAAGATGAGAGGGGAGGGGAGGGGAGGGGGGATAGTAGGGGATAGGAAAGGTAGCAGAATACAACAGACACTAATATGGCATTATGTAAAAATGTGAATATGTAACAGATGTGATTCTGCAATCTATATTTGGGGTGAAAATGGGAGTTCAAAACACAATTTGAGTCTAATGTATGAAAGATGATATATCATGAGCTATGTAATGCTTTAAATAATCAATAAAAAAATTTAAAAAAAAAAGAATATGTAGCACATGATGCACATGATATATTGAGTTATAACTTACATAAACTAAAATAAATGAATTTTGAACATGCAATACAATAAACTGCTTTTATTTTTACACACATGTGTGATCACTATCCAGATCCACATGAAAACATTGACATTATTCCAGAAGTTTCTGCTCAGCAGTTAATAACTGCCCCTCCCAGCATGATAATTGGTACTTCTATCATTGTGACCTACATTCTACTGAACTTGAACTTCATATAAATGGAATTATACATTATGAATGGTTTTATGTCTGTCTTCTTTCATTCTACATTATCTTCTGGGGATTCATTCATATGGTTGCACTTATCTGAACTTGTTATTTTTTATTACTTTAGAGTACTTCCAATGAAGTACTCTGTGAAAATATCACAACATATTTTCTCATTCTCCAAAACCTAAGCTGTATTAAATATACTGGTATATGTTTTTCATGAACATATGCATTCAGTTATTTTGAGTGTAGACCTAAGAATCTAGATTTAGTTAACACTGCCAAAAATTTTTCCAGAGCAGTTAAAACAATCATCATCCCATCAACAATGTTTAAGAATTTCAATTGCTCTACATTCTTAAAAACATTTGTAATTGACCTTCTTTACACTTTAACTATGCTGATCATTGTATAGTGTTTTTAAATCATGGTTTGAATTTAATTTCCCAGAGAAGAAATGGTGTTGAACATATTTACCTACCATTTCCGTAAATATACTTCTTGTTACATGTACTTAGTCAAGACATTTGCTACTTGTAAAATAGAATTCTCTGAATTTTTAAAAACTTGACATGTAGAATTTTTAAAAACTTGACATGTAGAATTTTTAAAAATTTATTCTGGGTGTGTTTTATGAGATAAATATTTTGAAAACATTTTCTCCCAGAATGTGGCTTGCCTTTTTCTTTTCTTAATAAGGTCTTTTAATAAACAAAAAGCCAAATTATAATTTTTCAAACTTCTATTATTAGTGTTTTTTGAATACTGTTCAGAAATGTTCACCAACCCCAAGGTAATGAAAATCTCCCATTTTTTTCCCTAAAGGCTTTGTTGTTTACATTTCATATAGGTCTGTAGTTCACAATGGATTAATTTCTGTGAATGATGTGTGATAAAACCTTCCAAATCACCAAAACACTTTGTTTATGTTTGCAATACAAGTAAACAAGTCTTTCATGAACTAATGTGCACCCCAAGTGCTGGATCAGCAGTCTCTTTGTCCCCATAGCACCATAGCTTCAGTGTGCAGTGGAGCTAGATTTTCAAATTTTACAATCATAACTTCAGAGTGCAAATTTCAACAAACTAAGCAAATACACTCATGACAACAAAACCAACCTGATCTAAACTTGGAATTCAAATGAACCGAGAAATCTATACTACCATCTAAGCCCTTCTCTTTCTCCAATTCCTTTTGGAGTTCATTAAGTACTTGTCTGCATCAGGGCAAGACTTTGCTTTGTTTAGTATTTGTTGATGAATATGTACTATGTAAACATAAAATTCATATCCTACCTTGACAGAAACAACAATGATGTACCTCATTCACTTTATGCTATTTATGCCAAACAATATCTCAAATGGTTCCAATTAACTGTAATGAGATAAACTTTGGAAACCTGTCTAAATTCCTTTTTTAGCATATAAGAATACAGAAAGATAAGGACACTTATATGGAAGAGAAGAAAAAGTATTTCATTAGAAAACATGAGACATATCTAGTCATCCAAAATAAAATGTAATTCTTATTATAAGTTCCATCTGAAATCTAAAAGTGAATATTATGACTTCTGAATTCTGTTATAAACCTGAATCTTTGACAAGGATTTAATATGGCTGATGAGAAAAATATAACAATCTCAAACTCAAAAATAATAATAATGTCAAAAGAAACTTCAGGCCATAGCTAATTTCTCATAATCCTTCATTATTTAATAAATATACATAGAATACCTAATTTTTTTTTTCTCTAGGACCATGAGTTTGAACAAGAAAAATTCTGTCCTAGCCTTCTTGGAGCAACTGTTATAATATGGTAGATGGGCCAAAACATAGATCAGGAAAATAAAAGTTGCAAGGTATAAGGATCAGAATGAAGAAGAGAAAATGCTAAGACAGAGAAGAAAGGGTGTTATGGTGTGGGTCATAAGTACCCCGAAGGCTCATATACTGAACATGGTCACCAGCTGATAATGCTACCCAGGAGGTGGTATAATCTTTAGGAGAGAGTGTGTAGAAGAAAATCAGGTCATTGAGGGCACACCCTTAAAGCAGATACTGGAATCCTGTCACCTTCTTCTCACCCTTTGCTTCCCAAATGCCACAAAGTGAGCCTCTTTGTTCCAGTATGCATTCCCCACTATTATGTTCTGCCTCATCCCAGACCCCAAACTAATGGAATCAACTGCTCCTGGACTGAAACCTCTGAAACCATGATCCCAGACACATCTTTCCTCCTTTCAAGTTGATTATCTCAGGTTTTTGCCACAGTGATGGAAAGCTGACTAATGCAGGGGCTAGGCACACTTTCAAATCATTGCAAATGATTCAGGAAGTTGTCTGCAAAAAAAAAAAAAAAAAAAAAAAAAAAAAGCCTGGAGTATCCAGAGAAAAATTAAGCAAACCCTGCCAAACATTCAAGCCATCATACATGCAAATCACTCAGACTAAAGGGAAGAGAGTAAACTGCTATAAATTAGGTGCATTACTTCATTTGTTTACATATCAGTCTTTGAAAATACAGGAGAGAGGGAACAAAGATACCAGAAGGTTCCTGAAATGCTAAGTGAAGAATCAAGGTGACCTCTGTCAGTATTTTTCAGCAGGAGACCTATGAGAGTCGGTATCACCAAGTCCTCCAAGCTGTTTGGTGTCTACTAACATTAATATATAAAAGACAGGTCATTCCTAATGGGCAACACAGACCCAGCCCACAGCCTGAAGAGAAATGTCCAGGGATCCAGAGAGCATGTTTGGCCTTGCAGAATTTGATGTGGTTGACCTGGAGCCATGGGACATAAAGAATTCCAACTTTATTCTCTCTGGCCGAAGTTTATTTTAGCCTTTGCCACTGATGTGGTTTATTATTTTTAAAGGCATCCCATGCAAGAGTACAGACATATTCTCCAATGGACCCGGCTGTTTGGAGCAGGTCCAAGTAAACAATCTTGGTTTACTCCACAAAATAATTCTACTTCTTTATTTATATTCTCAACTAATATAAAAAGAGTTTTAATACTTGGAATTCTGCATTATCATCCAAACAGTTCATCTTTACAGAGTATAGACATTTTCCTCTAGCTGAAAGAAAAAAAAAACATTTTTTTCCCTTTCTCTTTTATTAGGTTCAAGTTAGGAAAAGAAATACTTCAAATAACTATTTTTTTTATCTCCTTCAATTCTTTTTCTGTGAATACTTTGTACTTCTTTTCTCACAATTAAATAGAAAACACAGCAAAAGCATTTTATATGAAGCCTCTGAATTCTTTTCAGTAAGTCTACTCTGAATTTGTAAAGCTTCAGAATGTTGAGATAAATAAATTAAGACTTGTGGGGCTGCGGATGTGGCTCAAGCGGTAGCGCGCTCGCCTGGCATGCGTGCGGCCCGGGTTCGATCCTCAGCACCACATACCAACAAAGATGTTGTGTCCGCCGAGAACTAAAAAATAAATATTAAAAATTCTCTCTCTCTCTCTCTCCCTCCCTCCTCTCTCACTCTCTCTTTAAAAAAAAAAAAAAAAAAAAAAAAAAGACTTGTGGCAATAAGGTCTTGTGCCCTATGATCAAAACACAACTAAACTTTTACAGAACCTATTTGGAAAGAAGGCTTCTTGATGTCCAATGTACAATTTTAACCAATAGAAAGAATATGAGATTTATTTTCCTGTTTCCTTCCTCAAGAACTAAAAGTAGAGCAACATTAAATAGATACTGTTTTTTAGGATGATTCACTCACATAAGACTCACTACTCCTAGAGAATAAAAAACAAGTGTCTCAGATAACACAAAGGAGATATTGTACAATGTGTGTATGAGCTTAGGTTCAGCATGGAAAAATCACATAATGCTCTCCTGGTTAGATATTAGAGAAACCTCTTCATCTACATACCAGATAGATAGATAGAAACATGGCATTATGGGTTGAATTCTAAGTCTCCTAAATTTGTATGTTGAAGTCTTGAACCTACTACCTTAGAATATGACTGTATTTGCAGATAAGATCTTTATAGAGATAATTGAAGCTAAAGGAGGTTTATTTTGGAGGCCTAATTCAATATGACTGGCATCCTTATAAGAAGAAATTCGGACATAGGCACAGAGAAAAATAACATGTGAAGATACATGAAGATGGCTATCTACAAGTCAAGGAAAAAGATCTCTGAAGAAACAATCTTGCTGACACTTTGATCTCAGGCTTCTGGTCCAAAACTGTGAGATACTTGTTATGACTGATATATAAAATATATATCTGTGTGTGAGTGTGTGTCTGTGTTGTGTGTGTCTGTGTTGTGTGTGTGTGTGTGTGTGTGTGTGTGTGTGTGTGCATCTCCAATACAAATGAAAACTATCTATTCAGTACTTACAAATATCATACCTATTTTGATCGTGGTGCTACATGTGCAAAACTTAAGTGAGATGCCAATTATGCTTGTGATAATCCCTGTTTCTGACAGCATATCTCAGAGCTACTATGGAATTCTAAAGATATATGTATTATTAAATAATCCTTATATAGTATTCTAATTACTATTATAACGAAGTCCTCTGAAATTTAATTTCATGCACAACCATTTTGTTCATGAATACAGTGGGTCATGAATTTAGAGAAGGAACCACAGGCTGATTTGTTTCTGCTTTACCATATCAGGTATGAGGAATAAAATAGCTGGAGATGATTCTGAAAGATTAGAACTAGAATAATCAAGGCTTACAGACTCACTTCCAAGATGCCTTCTTCCTCTACATAGCTGACTTCTGGCTGGGATGCATAAAGGCTGGTCACACCTGAGACAGGTACTACTTACTATACAGGACCTCTCCATGTAGCACAGTCTACTCACATTATGACAACCGATTTCTATAAGGCAGCATACTAAGAGAATGTTTCAAGACAAGCTGATAAGCTGAAAATCCTTTCCTCAGAAGTCACAGACCTCCAGGATTCAAGGGAAGAGGACATAGTCACTGCCTGGTGACGGAACAGTGCCAAACAATTTTGCAACATATTCAAAAACTTCCATGTTCTGCCTTCTGGCCACAAATTATTTATATTCCTTCCACATGAAAATATACTCACCCTCTCTCAATAGTTCTCGGAAGCACAATATAGTATCAGTTATTAGTTATCATCAGTTATCATGCCATTATAGCATCCATCTCCGACTCAAAGTCAGAATGTTGTCACCTAAATCATAATTTGAAAAGTACTCACTAGGTATGGTTCCTCTTAATCATAAAACTGGGAAACACAAGAGACTTGCTATCTGCTGTCCAATTACCCATTATTCATTGAGGGGGAACATAAGAGAAACATTACAAATATCTCCAGATAAAGGGATAATGGAAGACACATAGCCATCCCTGAATTATAAAAGTTCTGAAATCCAGGCGATACATGTTGCTAGTTCCCACATTGTGATCCTGTCCTATTATATTTTATGGAAATTGTTTTCTATTATCTTAGCTCCGACCTCTAAACTTTGGATTCTCCCTTTTATTAAACCTTACTTTTCCATAAGAATGACCTCATGTTTACTGAGCACTTTTCTTAGCCTCCTCCCTGACTATTAAAATATGAGTACTAACAGTCTCTTTTTATTTTGTCTTTCTCATTTTGAGGGCAAGCTGATGATGGTGTTTCTACCAATACAGTTATCTTAAAAACTTCGTCAGTTTCTTATGTATCAATTTATGATTTATTTCAGCACATACAAGTCACATCCACAAATATATTCATGAGTTACCTCTACCTAGGGTCTTCCATAAGGCTTCTATTGAACAATACTTTTAAGACTCCAAGAAGCCCTACTGTTGAACAGAGAGGATATTTGAAGTGGACCCACAAGAATCACTTTTCACCTGAGAATTATGAAGTACCACCTTCAAATATTTCTGAGGTCCTAACACAGTATTTTATAGTCCCACTCTGACTTTTCTTTACCTTACAACCACATTTTTCTGACAGTGGCCTGGACTTATTTTATCTGCTCTGGGAAAGACTGGGGGTAATAAATAGTTGTATTTTCAAACATAAAGTTTTGGATCTTTTATAGTTGCTTTAAATACTGCTTGAAAACCAATTCCTTTTTCTTCTTACACATTATTTCTCTCTATGTTGTCTTCTAATATTCAAGTAAAGAACCACCTTATACTTTAAAAACTAGTTCTTGGAAATGTGGTTAGCTGGACCATCACTTTATTAAGTATATTTTCTATTTTTAAAAAATTTCTACTTGTAACAATATTTAAAGTTTAGGTTTCATTTTTTCCAGATTCTAATAAATTTTACTTACTGTACTTTAAGCCTTTACCCAATAGCTTCCTTGAGTACTATCTGACTTCTGTTAACAGACTCCCAGGGTCTTCCAGTTTAACCACCACCAAATTTCAAAGCCACATATTTTAGGTTTATATTATACTAGAGCACCTCTCTACTCTCCCTGGGGTTTTCATAGCATAGTGACCAGGATCCAACACAGAGCATTCCATCAGGGAATTTCCAAAGTGAGAGTGTTACAAAGGAACCAGGTAGAAGTCTCATGGCCCTTTAAGACCTCACACAGAAGCATATAATATTGTTTCCTTGACAGTTGGCCAAGACTTTCACAAGCCTACACAATTCCAAGAGAAGATGACATGGAACACTCAATGAAATAGTGGCAAAAAAAAATAAATAAAATAAAATACAAATTGAGAGATCATGACTTAAAACTGCCACATGGTTTTTAAACTTCCCCATCCCACAAGGAATTTCCCTACTAATATTTGTTTAATTAGATATTTCCCATATGGAGACTATGTTGATTTTTTTAAAAAACTCTCTTCTCATAGCAATATTTCGAAGGACCCAGATAATTGGTAGCAATAAGTAGTTAAACAAGGGATCAACAACTTTTTGCAGATAAGAAAAAATGAAATAAAAATAAGTATACTGAAGTGGTTTATCCATAATGGAATTATGGGTAGTGAGAGTAGAATAGAAGGTGGAATTCCTAATTTGCTTTCTAAGCCAGACAATCAGTTGAGCTCCATCCTTAGAGAAATGAGGGCCTATACTTGGACTCTGAAAGGTGTCATCATGGGACTGTAATGTCTACAGTGATGCTAAGTGGCTTTTTTTTTTTTCATTGCTAGCGATAAAACCCAGGGTCTCATGCACACTAGGCAGGTGCTCTGCCACTGAGCTACATCCTGGCCCAAACTGACAACTTCCTTTATAATTACTGACTTATTCCTTGCCAGTATATTTTCCTGAGGTGTAAGTTGACCAACAGAGGTTTTTGATTTCCCTCTACAGTATAGAGTTGTCATGAGAAGATGACTTAAAGTCTTCCTATAGACAATGGAGCCCTAAGACTGATTCTGGACAAAGGACTTTCAATGGAGCTAAAAGATGTTACTTGGGGATACAGGGTAAGTACTTTTCAGCATTTCTTGTTGGACTGGTGTGCTTCTGCAGAGCTCAGTTGGAGGAAAGGATGGAAAGCCTCTGCATTTAGTATTCAGCACACATAAAATCACTGGATCCCCTAGATTTTCCTCTGAGACCCAGGCCCTCACTCGGCATGGCATCGCCTGGTCCACCGTCTGTTTCATCATTTCAACAGAACCCATTTTCAGCTTTCCACAGAGGTTGTGAAAGACAGGTTCACTGATGCTTGGATGGTGGGAGGGGATCCAGGGAGAGATTGCTTCTTAAACAGCTTCAACCCCAAACTACTTATTTGTTTTGTTTTGTTTTTCCACATTTCATGAAGTAGTTTTGTTCCAATTCCTCACATGAGATTTTGAAAACAAGAGCTCTATCATCCTTGAAACCTTCTATAGATTTAATACAGTTTTCTGGAGTAAATTGTGACAATTCTGAGGTGTTTTATACACAGTCGTGTTAGAATCCAGATGTGATTCTGTCTCTTGAAATGTTTCCTAGAGTCACAAAAGGACCTGAAACAGTTTTTGTTCTTGTTTTCTTGTGCCATTACTTATAGTTCTCTTCCAAATGCTAGGCCTTCTTTCTCTCTTTCTTTTAAATTTATGTTTAATTGGTTCTTTTTTGTGTCCTATCCCTTCCTCCAAGTATCCTCCCTTCCTGTACCTCACCGTTAGCTCAAGTCTTATCATCCTGATTCTGCAGCATTGTTCTTGACAACCTCTCTCAGGACCTGCTTCTCCTCTCCACTGCCTGCTCTGGGGCTTCCAACTAAGGCCCAGTTCAATTTTATTGAAGGAGGAGGGTGAGGAACATCCCTAAGTGCTATTTCCTGCCTGTCATAGGTCCAGCAAGGCAGCCAAAAGTGTGCCCTTTCCAAAATCAGATGTTCTGTGGTGGGAGGATTTCTCATGGAGAGGACTCTTGGCTCCAATATTCATTATTCCCCGGCAAGTTAACTCATACAACTGAGTCAGATTCTTCATCCGATTGAGAGTTAAATAAAGACACCTCTTTACATAAGGCATAACACTTTCTCAACAATTTGCAGCATTTATTAACACTTGCACAAGACAGTCAAGTGTCCTTGAAACTGAAAACACTGTTCAATTGTATCCTTCACACACCAAATTTTTCTGAGGAATACTTTTATACATATACAGATACTGCAATTATTTATTTTCCACTCCAAGTCTTTGAGAAACTATATCAAGTATTTTGACTCATTTCATGTTCAATGGCTGTTTTTAAAAATAGACTGTAACTAATTTTTTTCTTTTCTCAATAATTCTAGACATTTGAATAAATGTAAAATCATTGGCTTTTTTTTTTACAGAGTAGATAGAACTTCATTAAAAACTATTTCAAGTACTTCCAAGCTAGCCTTGAGCATATTGCAATATATTTCACATGCTTGTTACTCCATCTCTAAACTTAAAACACAAACAAAATGTAAATGATTGGAAAATAATTATTTTATTCCTTAATTTAAAAAAAAATGCTTTGAGGTCAAAGTTGTTTTGTTTTCTCTATTAAATTCAGTTCAGTCCTCCCTCAGTTCTTCCATTGCTTTGCTATGGAGTGACACAGTAACCAAAGGATGGCTGTGGAATCAGACCAACTTGAAATGACTCTTGGCTTCAATTTCATTTATTCCCTGGCAAGTTACTTAAAACAACTAAGTCAGATTCTTCATCCAATTGGGAGTTAAGTAAAACCACCTCTCTACATAAGGCATTACAATTTTTCAAAAATTTGCAGCATTTATTGATAGTTGGACAAAATAGTGTTCTTGTTTAAAGATGAATAGATATATATTGTCCCAAAAAGGGACTTGCTCTAAGAGCACATTATTTAGGCAACTTTGAGGTTAGGTGGCTGATTTAATTAAGATCTAAGTGTGGGGCAGGAGTTGTAGCTCACTGGTAGAGCTCTCGCCTAGCACATGTGAGGCACTGGGTTGAATCCTCAGCATAACATTAAAATAAATAAATAAAAATATAACTATTGTGTCCATACACAACTAAAAGAAGATATTTAAAATAACTTTTAGAAAAAGATCAAAGTACATGGGGGGATGAAGTGGATAGCAAACTTGGGAACAGGGTATATAAAAAGGCACTGAGTAGGAAGTTAGAAAACTTGGGTCTCTGACATATTTCTGCTACTTACAGATTCTTCATAGTGAGCAGATCATTTCCCTGCTCTGGGCTTTACTTTCTACATCTGTAAAATGGGCATGAGAATACTCACCAAAAAGTGTGAGAATCAAATGAAGAAATGGATAGAAAGATGACTGTAAAACTGTAAGGCACTGTATAAATATAAATTATGTGTTGTTTTTTTTAATTATAGTTTGTACCCAAATAAAGAAAACCAGGCTTACAAAGCAAATGAATTCTTTTTTATGCTAAGACATGTGCATTTTCTTCAGAATGGGGTCTTATTTTAACAAGAGCATTTTCACCCTAAAGGAAGACACCAATTAAAAATCTGTAAAAGTGAAAGGGTCACCTTTCTATTTTATTATAGAAACTCTACAGCAGTAAATTAAACCTACAGCAGTAAATTTGTGTTAAATTCTTACCAGTGTTGTATTCTCTGGTTTTCTGCTTGCTGTTTATGGACTATAGCTATTCAATTAAGATGAATGTATAAATGCGAAATATTTGATGTTTGTTTCAGGCATGTTGAGATATGAATTTTATTTTCCTTTGGGTATAGCTATTAAATATGGATTATCATTTGTACTACTGAAGAACACAGTTTTTTTAATACACATAGGGGCATGTTCAGTTATAGAAAATATAATAATATGTTCACATAGAAACATTTTCCAAATTCTTATTATTCATTAATAATAATTACAAAATACCTAACCATATGGAATTTACCCAACATGTTGTTTTTAAGCATGCTGAGAGTGTCTTTACAAAGTCTAAATTCTCCAATTTTGAACAAATATTATCATTCATAAAGACATGATATAACAATAATTAAAAATAATATTTTTGATGGACTAGTCTGTGGCAGGCACTGCACCGTGTTAGGTGGAGTACATGCATTAATTAACTGAATCCTTCATGATAGCTCTATGGATTAAAAGAGTTTAAGAGACATATCCATTCATAGGAAGTAAAAACTACTCTGAGTTTCAAGTAGAAATTTTAAAAAGCATCCTGCTAAATCAATACTCACAGGTTAGAAAAGAAATCATAATGGACATTTTTTAAAGATAAAGGCAATATTATTTACCAAAACATGTGTAGTGCATCAAGCAAAGTAATTTGAAGGATTTTATAGCCTGAAATACTTACAGTAGAAATTTTTAAAATCACAATTAATGAGCCAAATATTGATTCAAGTTGTCTAATTAAAATCAAGAACAAACACAAAGCAAATGGAAAGAAAAAAGTTAAGAAACAGAAATTCATAATTATTAAAAATATCAAAAAAGTTGGTTCTTTAAAAGAAAATTATAGCAAAATAATGTTTCAGTTTTATTGAGGCATATGAAAGAATACATATTAATCTGCTTAAGCAAAGGAATAGAAGCAATGGTATGAACATAGACAACTGAACAGCAAATTTGTGATAAATATGCTTCATTGCCTTGTTCTTGCTCTTAAGAAATGTCAGTTTATGTCTCCTGTTCATTTTTAACAGGGATATTTGTTTTCTTGCTATTCAGTAGAGTTTTTCATCTGTTTTAAGTTTTACCCCTTATTAAATACATAGTTTGCTAATATTTTCTCCTATTCTGTAGGTTGTCAATCTGCTCTGATTCTTCACTATGCAGAAGCTTTACAATTTGATGCAATCCTATTTGTCTATATTTTGCTTTTGTTTTTTTTTTTTTTTTTTTTTTGTCTTTAAGGTTCAAATACATACAGAAAGCAGATACAGGATTGCCTGGTGTTGGGTGGGGGGACTGGGGAAGGTGAGATGGACAATGAGCACTAATGGTCATGAGTTCCTTTTGGGGGTGATGAAAATATTCTAAAATTGATTGTGATGATGGTTGCACAACTCTGCAAACAAAATAAAACCAAACCATTGACTTATACAATTTAAACAGGTGATGGTAGGATATGTGAATCTTATTACAGTAAATTTTTTTTTAAAAAAAGCTAAAAATAACTAAAAAGGTAATTTTAAAGGAATCATTATAGATATAATAAAAAGGAAAGAAATTAACTCAGAAATGAGAGAGAGGGTATCAGGTGGAAGGATGGAATGAAGGAGGTGAAGCATACGGTTGGGTATAGAATATTTTCAGGATTCTAGCTTGTTTTGCATGGCAGCTTTTCATAAACTCATTAAATTATTAAAATCCACTAGCTAAATATATAAATAAAGGTGGGGGACATGTATTGACAAAAGAAAGGGGAAATAAAGAAAAAAAGGAAAAAAAATGTCTGGCTTGGTCTTAAATCAGTAGAAGCCCTCCTTTAAACACCAGGTGAAGAGCCGGGGTTGGAGCAGTACAGCAAATTACAATCACAAACCATTAATCACGACCTACGTCCACTCAGAAGTGATTTCACTCTCTGAGGAAGTTTTGCCAAATGGTTCCATCTTGGTGTGGCACAGTTAGCACGTGCTCTTCAAAGGAATCCAGTTTATGACCATTTAAATAATTTATACACAGAAAGTAAAGCAAAGCATGAAAATTTTAAGGCAACTTAAATCATTCTTAACAGTGCATAAGCATAATAAAATAATTTAAGAAATAATTACGTGACACCATGGGGATAGATGAAAGCTAGCTAATGAATTATGACGCTCGTATCCTTTCTTTGCTCTCATCACTGAAACTGTATTTTAGAAAGTCAAATAAAGGAGAGTTGAAGCTAAGACCTTCATCGGATTTTCTTCTTTGGCAAAGGGGCTGACTCCTGAATAGATGTCTGACCTAAAACAAAAAATAAAATTCTATTTTTCAAGAAAAATATTTTTTTCATTGTTTATCTTATCAAGTTCATGTTCCTCGAAGAATGTGTTACAGAATGAGGAAAAAGGCCGTCACTGAGAAAATAATCCGAATGCACTTACTTCAGATGATCCCACCTACCATGTTATCTTCTCCAAGGGAATAGAAAGGCAACCCCACAGGAGCCCCATCATTGATGCAGACAGAGGGTGATTATTTCAGTGGAGAAGTGACCCTGCTTAGAAGGGAGCAAGCAATTTGGAGGCTCTATTTATCACAGTAGACTGATAAAGGAAATAAGTTAAAGGTGTCTTTCAAATTAGCAAATACATAACATTTATGTATGGACCTGCCGGAAAGATAGAAGGTGGTTCCTCCTCAGTGCTCAGAGAGCTGTCCTGTGTGGGAGACACAAACTGATGGTGTGAAGCCACACATCCTCCATCACTAGGAAAACCAACGTCCTACATTTCTCGGAGGAAAAGTAAAAGAATCACGATCTGATGCTAAAGCATGAAGCCAATGGTTATCAACAGACAGCCATGACAATGTAGAATTAGAAGAATAAAATAGGACAATGGATGTCGAGACCAGTCATCCAAATATAGTCCTAAAGTGATTACGTAAGGAATTGTCACAAAATGAGTGACTTAAAATAACAGATTTTTTTTTCTCTCTCTCACAGTTCTGGAAGCCAGAAGTCCAAAATCAAGGTGATGGTAGATCTGGATTCTACTTTGGCAGCCAAGGGAGATTCTGTTTCATGCCTTTCCTCATTTCTGATGGTTGCCAGCAAACCCATGGTGCCCTTTGACTTGGGGACTCATGATGTTGCTACCTCCAGCGTAGCATGGAGTTCTCTCCTGTGTCTCATCACATAGGAATTTCTTCATATTGTCTCTCTGTTTCTCTTCTCATTATGAGAATATCAATCATATTGGCACAGGGTCTACTGTAGAACCCAGTACCAGTCATAACACATTCACGTGTACTGGGTGCTATGACTGGCACATATCTTCACTGGTACTGGATGTTCTGAGGGACACAACTCAACCCACCATATTTGTCAACTGTAAATCTGGGAAGAAAAAGAATAAAGCCTTTCTACTGGGAAATAGCCATCTAGATAAACATTCTGGTAATTAGAAAACCTGCAGCTACCTGATGAGAAGCCTGATAGTGAACAGTTTGACAGTTTTCATTATCTGCTATCATTGGAGATTATTTGGAGGTTATGATTTTCCATCTTATTTATTTATTTATTTAGTTAGTTAGTTATGGCCACACTTTGGGCAAATTCACAGATTTTGACATATATGTGTCATTCTTTTTAGCAATCCAGTAGGAATGTCTCTTACTGGGAAGCCAAAAGAAAAACAAATGTGTACCCATAAATTCTCATTTTCTCAATTTCTTTTGAAGCCAGGGCATAAGTATATGCTCCATGGTTCACCTGTCAATGCACTAACTCAGACTTTTTAGGATAACCAAAAAAAAAAAAAAAAACAGGGTCTGTGCCAAAACCTTTCTGTTGAGGATGCCAGATGTTCATCTTAGAGAGGTCCATCTTCATAGTGGTCCACCTCATGGAGGCACCAGGACAATGATTCTAGTTCTAGTTGCAATGCCTTGTGTATAATCTGAGAATTAGAAGTGCCAGCTAGGATGTCAATGTCCATGAGTAGTGCTCAGTGGCAGAGCCCAGCAGGTCTTCTTGTACCATAACATAAACATTGTTGCCAGCTACAGAACTTCCAAGCTTAATTCTCTACCTATCCAGAAGATGGTGTGAGCTATTCCGCATGTTCACAACTTTCTTTTGTTTCAAATAGCCAAACCTGGTTTCTGCTCCTTGTTGTCAAGTTTCTTGATTTATAATACATAAATAAATAAGCAAAAATATGTCAATAGTTTCAGTATCTTCACATGTTATCCAAAAGCTTTATTTACCTCATGAAAAAATTTAAGAACCACTGCTCCAAATAAATGGGTCCAAAGCACAGTGGTTGCTCTATTGGACCCTGGTTAAATCTTGACTGCACCATCTCCTATCTGTGACCTTAAGCAAGTGCTTTGATGATAAATGCTCTGTTCCTCAGTTTCTATAAAAGAGGACAATAATATTAGCACTTTTTTCATGGGATTGGATCGTTGGGAGGATTATGTTGGGAGAAAATGAGCACTCAATAAATATTGCCTATTGACGCTACTCACTCCCCACCCCAGAGCTATGTCATTGGGAAAGTAAGACCA
Organism: Spermophilus citellus; assembly: GCF_964194105.1. Lineage (NCBI taxonomy): Eukaryota > Metazoa > Chordata > Mammalia > Rodentia > Sciuridae > Spermophilus > Spermophilus citellus. The sequence goes on along the minus strand of NC_138189.1, from coordinate 21,088,237 downwards.
CATGGTTAGGTAGCACTTACTCTTGGCACAGCCACTGTATTTGGATATATAGTAAAGAACTAGAAAGGAATTCCAACATCCTGGATCTACAGCAGGTGGGATTCTAACCTCTCATGAAAGTATCAGCTGAAACTAGAGTTAGACACGCCAAAGGTCTAAGACTCTGAGAAACTGCAGATAACATCTGTCACCTAATACAACTCTTGGAATCTTAGTAATATCAAAATTCCTAGGTGGCCTCACCATTTTCATTCCTACATATTTTCTCAAGTCCACTGTCCTCTGAAGGCTAGCCTAGAGATGTATCACTGAATAAAACTGGAAAACATTCTCGCCCCTATGAGCTTATGTTACAGGCCAAAATGCATAAATAAATTAATAATAACACAAGAGATCAGTAAATTATATGATGTGTTGAAATGTACAAAGTATTAGGGGAAATGGTAGAGCAAAATAAGGAGAATCAGAAGTGCCCAGGGCAGTAAGTGGCAGCATATTGCAGTAAAGTAGACCCACCCTTCTAGAAAGGTAATATCCAAATAGAGTTAAAGGAGATCTTGGAGCTAGGGTACAGTTATCTGTAGGAAAAGTATTCCAAGTAAAGGCAACAGTCACTACAGAGAAGCATGTACAATCGTTCAGAAGAATAGCAAGGAGGTTGACATAGATGAAGGAGAGTGAGTAGGAAAAATTCACCAGAGAGAACTAGGGAGAAATTTGTGCAGGGCCTCTTTACCTGATTCTTTGGACACCTCCGTTGCCTTGATGAAACAAGCATCTGCTATCTATGCTATCACATTGATATGATGTCCTGTCAATCAGATTAGCATTTTCTCAACCTCTGAGAGTTTCCCTCTTAGTGCCCACCCTAGAGAGTGACCATAATTAGTCCCATTGCATGACCTTGTCTAACACATGTGGTCAATAACTACACCAGGCCAGTCCATCAACTAATACAGGAGGAACATTAAAAGAAAAAGAAATATATTGTCCAAAACAATAGAAGTTATCTACTAATATGCTCTAAGCTTGCATAATTATCAAAGTAACTTCTTTAAAATGCAATTTCCCACCATCACCTCAGACCTACTGATTCAGAATATCCCAAGACAAAAATAGAAGGTTATATTTTTTAAGTAAGTCCCTGAAGTTAGCCCAATGATGAACTCAATTTAGGCAACACTGACTTGGACCCAACCTTCATTATAAAATAGGAGAAAAAAAAAACCCAAAGGGATTCAATAATTTTCAAAATTAAGCCCTTCCCCTGCCTCAGTTGACAAGGGATTTTTATTTTCTTTTTGCTTTCTTTTAACTTTCTTCATTTGCCTTCCCATATGTAGGAGTTATGTGCTTTTGATCAGTCTCTGAGAGGACTGATAACACTCCCTAATCACATCTCCTAGGAGAAGTGACTTTAGAAACCTACAACCATCTGTCTCGGGAACTGCCCCATCCTTCCCTCATGAAAAACTCACCTTGAAATGGTGGCAGCCACCGACTGTAGGAAGATTATTATTTCTTCTTAATTGGGACCATCTAGAGAGGCTTGGAATCACAGAGGCTCTCTTTGCCGAGTTTAAATAAAAAAAGGTATCCCTTTGTCCTTATTATTTTCAAGATGATACATGTGATCTAATGGCTCTTGCACACCACGCCGCCCTCGTTGACATCAATAGGCATTATGCATGTGAGAGGGCAGCAGGAGCAGGCTCATTATCTCCAGCCCAAGCAGAGAGAAATGCAATAATAATCGTTCTCTGCTTTTCTCCAAGCTTTTAAATGGTGCTGGAAATATCAGTAACCTTGGTGCTTCGGGTTAGGGTGAGTATCACCGGTTTCAATTGGCAGATGGGTTTCAATTCTGGCTTGCTAGACCACAGGGATGGGGGAAAGGAAACTTTGAATGAGAGAAACTATTCTTATCCATAAAGTTGGAATGGTTGATTTGTCAGAGAAGAGCAGTGACTCCCCCACAATACCTTCCAGGACACCCAAACTCCTTAGTAAATGAGGAGCACGTTATGTATCCACGGGAGCCAGCATCACCTGGGTCAAAGAGAATGGCCAAAGAAAATGCAGTACCCACTCCAAGAAGAGGAAGCCAAGCCATTTTATTTTTCAGGTAATTTAACCCTTTTCCCGTCAGGGACACTGCTGATAAGTGGATGCTGTTTTGCACCAAAATATTGTGACTCCAGTGAGATAATCGTTATCTGCTCCAGTAAGAGCACCTTGGCACAGATCACTGACATCAATGGAAAAGGTGCACAGGTGAATCTTTTAATACCTAAAGGCAAGATCACCATTGTGTTCACTCTTTCTCTTTCCTATAAACTGGGCTGAACTTATTGATCCCCACATACTTTCACTTTTAAAAAAAAAATTTACCGAGAGTAGGGGAGGGGAGGGGAGGGGAGGGGTGAGGGGACAGTGGAGAATGGGATAGACAGCAGAATACATCAGTCACTAGAAAGGCAATTTGTAAATCAATGGAAATGTAACTGATGTGACACAGCAATCTGTATACGGGGTCAAAATGGGAGTTCATAACCCACTTGAATCAATCTGTGAAATATGGTATAATAAGAACTATGTAATGTTTTGAACAACCAACAATAAAATAATTAAAAAAAAAATTTACCTGCAGCCATGCCTGTCTTAAGTAGGCAAAATATATTACATTCCTCAGCAAACTACCTGTTATCTGTAGGAGGAATGAAGGCCTGAAATGCCAATAAGAATGCAAGTTACCCTGAAGGGCAGTATTTTTGTGACCCTTAAACAGTCCAGATCCCAGAACTCAGGGAGATAAGGATGATGCCTCGAACCACAAAATCTAAAAGAACAGGTTCCAGTTAGAACCAGCAGTCAGCATGGACCAAAGTGACCTAGAGTTGTCATGGCAGTGGGGACTTGAAAGTCTGATGTCATCCTGCTGTCAATCAAAATCAAAAGGTGGACCTGGGTAGGACCCTCTGGAAACTTCCCAAGGATCTCACTAAAACTGAAAGGCTGGAGAGGACACTGTCTCCCTCCTCTCTGAGAGGACCCACTCTCTCCCTTGAGAGTGTCCCCCTCTCCCTTTCACTGTCCCTTCTAATACAAATCATGTCCCTTCCATGGAGTGTCACCCTTGAAATTTTTCCGACTGGATCTCAATAATCAGGGTCTGATGGAGAAACTTTATACTGCCTCAGTTTCTCAGAAGGCCCCAGTTCTGTAACACTTTCTTTGTTTTTTTGTTGTTGTTGTTGTTTTGTTTTGTTTTTATTACCAACAGTGTACAAAGGCTCCAGTTTCTTCACATCCTCACCTACATTTTAGATGGCCATCCTACAGTGTCCCCTAAGCATAAGGGGTACCTCATTGTGGCTTGGATTTGCATTCCCCTGATGATTAGTGATGCTGAGGTTCTTGTCACAGGCCTGTTTGCCACTTGTACATCTTCTTTGGAGAAACTCGAGATCCTTGCCAATTTTTTAATTGGGTTGTTCGAGAACTTGATTTCAGGAGGAGGGTTTATCATGCACATCTGAAAAGCACGTTGCAGTCACCAACCACTGATGTCAGCTGCACGCCTTTCAAACTAAGCTGGACTGGGCCAGGTCACTCCATCAGGCTCAATAAACCACAAAACCGATATTAGGAAAAGGTGATCACAAAGATTTCAGTTTGTCTAAGTAATTCAATGAGAACAGACCTTCAGTTCCAGTCTTTGCCTTTTAAACCTCTTCTGTTTCCTTTACTTCCTGCCAGTGAGAAGGTTTGGTGGTTTTGTTGTTGTTGTTGTTTATTGTTTTATTTTGTTTGCTTTTAAGCTTCTGAGATCTATTTTGGCCACAGCTTTTTTTTTTTTTTTTTTTTTGTAATTTAGTAAAAAAAAAAAAAAACGAGAGGAATTTGGTCTGACCCTTGCTCTGATAAGGGCTATGTCTACCATGCTGACTCACCATTGATTCACCACCTTCCCTGCTCACTTCTCTGTGGGAAGCCTAAGCCACTGGGTGATACACCCATTCCACTCTGTGTGATGACAGCTGGCATCTCTCACCCCCTGCTGAAACTATGCACTTCTAGCCCCCTGATTTAAGATTGCACACCTGTGTGCGAAGGGAAGCCTAAAAGTCAAGTAGCTCGTCTCCTTAGGTAGGTGGTAAAGTGAAGGAATAAAAAATCAAGAAAAGTATTGAACATTCTTTCCTTGCTTCAGGTTGTACTTCAAGCCTATTATTGTCACCAAACCACCTTTCTTTCCACCAAACCACACCTGAGCATGATTATTCCTGTGAGCAAGGACCATGATTAATACTTCCTTGCATTGCTCTCAGCCCCTAGCTTAGTCATGCATTTAAGATGAACAAATTCTGATTATGGGCAGAAAATCTGATGAAGCTTGAAAAATCATATATTTAAACACTGATTTTCAAGTAGCAACACTGAACAATGAAATGTACCATCTAAAGTCACATAAATACCTACCTGGTGACTGACACTGAACTGGAACCCCCCAGGAATCAAGTGTTGGCCCTTCAACATGTTTTTCAGTGTAAAATTTGAGCCTAAATTATCTGCACAGCTGGGGCTCTGCTTTCATTTCAATTTAAAAATCTTAAGTATTGCTCCATCTGGGAGAACTCTCCTGCCAGACAGAACTCGCATTTCACACTCATGGAGTTGGTCCTGAACCTCTCAATGTCCTCAAGGAGGCGGCTTAGATGTCTCTACCCCAGGAGATTTTTTCAAAAGGGAAAGCGCTCAACATTCAAGGCCCAGGTTAGTCAGCTTTGCATCCCTGAGATCAAAGTACTTGAAAGAAAACAACAAACACTGAGGAGGGAAAGTTTATTTGAGCTCACCATTTCAGGGATTTCCTTGATGGCCGGCCAACTTCCTTGTTCTGGGCCAAAGATGAGGCAGGCAGAACACCATGGAGGTAGGGCAGGGCAGAGGGAAATTGCTTGGCTCAAGGTGGCCAGGAAGCAGAGAGAGAAAAGGGAAAGGGCACAGGGAATATTCGCACTCCAAGGGCATATTGGTGGCATATTGGCCAGGGGCCCACCTTCTCTGGCCACACCCCACCTGACTACAATTACCACCCAGTAATTCAAACCAGGATGTGCTGATTAGGTGACAGCTCTCATAATCTAATCATTTTACCTCTGGATATTCCTGCATTAACAGAGAGGATACCTCACACCCAAACCGCAGCAGGGCCACTTTGCTGCATAATGGAAAACCAACTGTTCTCAAATCATGACAGCTTCCTTCAACCTGGCATTGCTTTTCCCTCGAGTTTGGGGAGCCATGGATCTGGCCCTCTCAGTCCAGCTGATTGGACACAGGATGAGGACCAGGCGGGGAAGGTAAAGTTCCACAACTCCAGCCCCACCTTAGTCATTTCTTCACTGCTGTGACCAAAAGACCTCACAAGAACAACTTTAGAGGAGGAAAAGTTTCTTTGATGCTCACGGTTTCAGAGGTCTCAGTCCATAGAGGGCTGAGGGCCATAGTTGCACTGGGCCTGAAGTTAGGCAGAATAAAATGCCAAAAGGGAGTGGAGGAGGAAAGAGGCTCAGGACTTGGCAATCTGGAAGCAAAGAGAACTCCACTCACCAGGGACAAAATATAGACCCCAAAGGCACACCCACAGAGACCAACCTCCAGCCACACCCGACTGCCCACAGGTACCACCCAGTCCATCCCTATCAGGGGATTAATGCATGGGTTAGATTAAGCCTCTTATAACCCAATCAGTTCACCTCTAAACTTTCTTGCATTGTCTCATTCAAAAGCTTTTGGGGGATATCTCATATCCAAACCATAACAAGCACCCTTGACCAATCTGTCCTGTCAGAGAAGCTGGGTAGAAATTCAATTCAGTAGCACCTTCCATGTACAAAATTCAGTGTTAGTTGGAAGAAAATATAGTTAAATGTATTGGTTTATATATAAGACACAAAAGTGATAGCTCAGTTTCCATATACAGAGAAGATACTGAATGGTATATGCAATTAGTAAGTAGTAAATTATAAAAAAATACTCTAATGGATTTTTAGGAAGAATTCATATTTCTTCAGGGGATAAATTACAAATTATTTTCACTCACTTATTTATTCAAAAATATATGTTGAACTTCAAATACGTTCATACATTCTCCCAGACAATGGGAATACAAAAGTGGGTAATTCAAATCCTTATGCTCTGTGAGTTTGCAAAGGAACAGAGAGAGACAAAGAAAAGGTAAAGACTAAATAGAGTGGCAAAGATGTTGTGGTAAAAGTCTCTGGGCTATGGGAAATTGTCTGTATGGGGATAGTGATCAAAGACAAAGGAGAAGTCAGTTCATAGAGCATCTTAACCTGAAAGACACTCATAGAGCAGTTGAAGGAAAGACATGGTCCAGGTAGAAAGGAAAATGTAAATCAGGGCAGTGAGACACAAAACCACGGGGTTGAAGGACTTGGGAGAAGACAACAAGGGGCAACAGTCATGGGGAATCTTCAGGAATCAAACCAACCACAGAATTTTGAACTTTATCCTGTGGACAATGGAAGTCATGAAAAGTTTTATGACAGAGGAAGGTCATGATGAGATTTGGGGTGAACTGGCAAGATATGGCAAAGCAAGGTTATCCATATGACACCCAATGTTTCTTATTAGAAGAAACAATGAACTTTGATGCACACATTAGAGTTTTAATATGAAAGCAGGAAGGATGTACAATCTACAGAATCTGATGAAAAATTAGATTTTGAACTTTGTGGTAGGCAGAATCATAGCTCCCCAAAGATATCCAGGCCCTAGTGCCCGTAAACTGTGAGTATGTTACCTTAAATGGAAAAAGGGACTTTGTAGACACAAATAAGATTATGAGCCTTAAAATGAGGAGATCATACTAGATCCAGATGAGTCTGATCTAATCACATGAGTCTTTAAAAGCAGGGGAACTTTCCCAGTTTCCCATGTATAATCAAAGAGAAATGAAATGGAAGAAAGAGACATTTAAAGAATAAGAGGGATTTAGCCCTCCATTACTAGCTTTGACAAGGAAGGAAGGAGTCCTTGAGCCACAGAATATGGGTGGCCTCTCACAGCTGGAAAAGACCTTCCATCTGCTGCCTGCAAGATAGCAGACAACTCAATCCTATAATCAGAAGGAACTGAATTCTGTCACAAACCAAAAGAGAGGAACAGAATTCTGTTGGCCCCTTTATTTTAGCCAACTGAGATTCATGTTAAGTTTCTAACCTAAAGAACTTCAAAATAATAGATCTACAGTGATCAAGACACTCTATGTATGGCAATATTTTATGGCCACAGTAGAAAACGAGTACTGATTTGAAGGCAAAAGAGGGGTCTGGAGGATTCCCAGGTGGGAAGTAGGAGGCAGAACAATCTTCCAGGGAGATTGAAAAGGAAAAAATCAGCAGAGTAAAGAAACCCTCCAAAAGGGAATGATCCAAATTAACAGCTGCGGGAGATCAAGTCATATTGGACTGGTAACTTCTGCCAAAGACAATCTTCAAATCTCTGAGCAGAATCTGCAAAGAATGAAACAGAAGCAGAAAACAATACTGGTCGTCAGTCCCTGGAGTCTGTGCTTAGTGGACAGGTGACCCATGAACCAGGTCTCTCATTTGCTGCAGATGATTTGACCCTAATTTTAGTCAAAGGGGGAACTATCTGCAGACAATTGGGAGGTGTAACGTGGTCTCTATCTCCCTCTGACTTAGTGATTTCTTGCTTTGTGGATGTATGCCCTGGTGGGTAAAACTAGTTATATTTCAAAGCTCTTAAAGCATTATTAACAGAGCTGAAAAGGGAGGTAAATTTCTTTATTCCTGAGATTCCAGCAGTGGTAAGTGTGGCTGCCAAAGAGTTCAAAAGCTCCAGTTAATTGCTCCACTTCTCCTGAATGCACAGAAGCTTTTGAATGTCCAGTTACTTTTTTTCTCTCTTTTATTTTTTATTTTTATTTTTTTTATTGGTTGTTCACAACATTACAAAGCTCTTGACATATCATATTTCATACATTAGATTGAAGTGGGTTATGAACCCCCAATTTTACCCCAAATGCAGATTGCAGAATCACGTCTGTTACACATCCACAATTTTACATAATGCCCTATTAGTAATTGTTGTATTCTGCTACCTTTCCTATCCCCTACTATCCCCCCTCCCCTCCCCTCCCATCTTCTCTCTCTACCCCATCTACTGTAATTCATTTCTCTCCTTGTTTATTTTCCCATTCCCCTCACAACCTCTTATATGTAATTTTGTATAGCAATGAGGGTCTCCCTTCAGTTCCATGCAATTTCCCTTTTCTCTCCCTTTCCCTCCCATCTCATGTCTCTGTTTAATGTTAATCTTTTCTTCCTGCTCTTCCTCCCTGCTCTGTTCATAGTTGCTCTCATTATATCAAAGAAGACATTTGGTATTTGTTTTTTAGGGATTGGCTAGCTTCACTAAGCATAATCTGCTCTAGTGCCATCCATTTCCCTGCAAATTCTATGATTTTGTCATTTTTTATTGCTGCATAGTACTCCATTGTGTATAGATGCCACATTTTTTTTATCCATTCATCTATTGAAGGGCATATGGGTTGGTTCACAGTCTAGCTATTGTGAATTGTGCTGCTATGAACATCGATGTGGCAGTATCCCTGTAGCATGCTCTTTTAAGATCTTCAGGGAATAGTCCGAGAAGGGCAATAGCAGGGTCAAATGGTGGTTCCATTCCCATCTTTCCCAGGAATCTCCAAAATGGTTTCCAAATTGGCCACACCAATTTGCAGTCCCACCAGCAATGTACAAGTGTACCCTTTTCTCCACATCCTCGCCAGCACTTGTTGTTGTTTGACTTCATAGTGGCTGCCATTCTTACTGGGGTGAGATGATATCTTAGGGTGGTTTTGATTTGCATTTCTCTGACTGCTAGAGATGGAGAGCATTTTTTCATGTACTTGTTGATTGATTGTATATCCTCCTCTGAGAAGTGTCTGTTCAGGTCCTTGGTCCATTTGTTGATTGGGTTATTTGTTATCTTATTGTCTAATTTTTTGAGTTCTTTGTATACTCTGGATATTAGGGCTCTATCTGAAGTGTGAGGAGTAAAAATTTATTCCCAGGATGAAGGCTCCCTATTTACCTCTCTTATTGTTTCTCTTGCTGAGAAAAAACTTTTTAGTTTAAGTAAGTTCCATTTGTTGATTCTTGTTATTAACTCTTGTGCTATGGGTGTCCTATTAAGGAATTTGAAGCCCAACCCCACAATATGTAGATCATAGCCAACGTTTTCTTCTATCAGACACAGAGTCTCTGATTTGATATCAAGCTCCTTGATCCATTTTGAGTTAACTTTTGTGCATGGAGAGAGAAAGGGATTCAGTTTCATTTTGTTGCATATGGATTTCCATTTTTCCCAACACCATTCGTTGAAGATGCTATCCTTCCTCCATTGCATGCTTTTAGCCCCTTTATCAAATATAAGATAGTTGTAACTTTGTGGATTAGTCTCTGTGTCCTCTATTCTGTACCATTGGTCTACCCACCTGTTTTGGTACCAGTACCATACTGTTTTTGTCACTATTGCTCTGTAATATAGTTTGAAATCTGGTATCGCTATACCGCCTGATTCACACTTCCTGTTTAGAATTGCTTTTGCTATTCTGGGTCTTTTATTTTTCCATATGAATTTCATGATTGCTTTCTCTATTTCTATAAGAAATGCCTTTGGGATTTTGGTTGGCATTGCATTAAACCTATAGAGAACTTTTGGTAATATCGCCATTTTGATGATGTTAGTTCTGCCTATCCATGAACAGGGTATATTTTTCCAACTTCTAAGATCTTCTTCTACTTCTCTCTTTAGGGTTCTGTAGTTTTCATTGTATAGGTCTTTCACCTCTTTTGTTAGGTTGATTCCCAAGTATTTTATTTTTTTTTTTGAGGATATTGTGAATGGAGTGTTTTTCCTCATTTCCGTTTCAGAAGTTTTGTCGCTGATATACAGAAATGCCTTTGATTTATTCGTGTTGATTTTATATCCTGCCACTTTGCTGAATTCATTTATTAGTTCTAGTAGTTTCTTTGTAGACCCTTTTGGGTCTTCTAGGTATAGAATCATGTCATCTGCAAATAGTGATAATTTAAGTTCTTCTTTTCCAATTTTTATGCCTTTAATTTCTTTCGTCTGTCTAATTGCTCTGGCCAGTGTTTCGAGAACTATATTGAATAGAAGTGGTGATAGAGGGCATCCCTGTCTTGTTCCAGATTTTAGAGGGAATGCCTTTAACTTTTGTCCATTCATAATGATGCTAGCCTGAGGCTTAGCATAGATAGCTTTTACAATGTCAAGGTAAGTTCCTGTTATGCTAGTTTTTCTAATGTTTTGAACATAAAGGGATGCTGTACTTTGTCGAATGCTTTCTCTGCGTCTATCGAGATGATCATATGGTTCTTATCTTTAAGTCTATTGATGTGGTGAATAACATTTATTGATTTCCGTATATTGAACCATCCTTGCATCCCAGGGATGAATCCTACTTGATCATGGTGCACAATTTTTTTGATGTGTTTTTGTATTCGATTCGCCAGGATTTTATTGAGGATTTTTGCATCTAGGTTCATTAGAGATATTGGTCTCTAGTTTTCTTTCTTTGAAGTGTCTTTGTCTGGTTTCGGAATCAGGGTGATGTTGGCCTCATAGAATGAATTTGGAAGAGCTCCCTCTTTTTCTATTTCCTGAAATAACTTGAAAAGTATTGGTATTAATTCTTCTTTAAATGTTTTGTAAAACTCCGCTGTATACCCGTCCGGTCCTGGGCTTTTCTTGGTTGGTAGTCTTTTGATGGCTTCTTCAATTTCATCCATTGATATTGGTCTGTTCAAATTGTGTGTATCCTCCTGACTCAGTCTGGGCAAATCATATGACTTAAGAAATTTATCGATGTCTTCACTATCTTCTATTTTATTGGAATATAGGTTTTCAAAATAATTTCTAATTGTCTTCTGTATTTCTGTAGCATCTGTTGTGATATTGCCTTTTTCATCCCGTATGTTAGTAAGTTGAGTTCTCTCTCTTCTTCTCTTCGTTAGCATGGCTAAAGTTCTGTCGATCTTATTTATTTTTTCGAAGAACCAACTTTTAGTTTTGTTAATTTTTTTCAATAGTTTCTTTTGTTTCAGTTTCATTGATTTCCACTCTGATTTTAATTATTTCTTGCCTTCTGCTACATTTGCTGTTGTTTTGCTCTTCCTTTTCTAGGGCTTTGAGATGAAGTGTGAGCTCATTTATTTGTTGGTTTTTTCTTTTTTTGAGGAATGACCACCAGGCGATGAATTTTCCTCTTAAAACTGCTTTCATTGTGTCCCATAGATTCCGATATGTTGTGTCTGTATTTTCATTTATCTCTAAGAATTTTTTGATTTCCTCCTTTATGTCTTCTGTAACCCATTGATCATTCAGTAACATATCGTTCATTTTCCATGTGATGTAGGATTTTTCCTTCCTTCTTTTATCATTGATTTCCAGTTTCATTCCATTATGATCAGATAAAATGCAAGGTATTATCTCCACCCCTTTATATTTACTGAGGGTTGCCCTATGGCATAATATATGGTCTATTTTTGAGAAGGATCCATGTGCTGCTGAGAAAAAAGTATATCCACTTGATGATGGTTGATATATTCTATATATGTCAGTTAAGTCTAGGTTATTGATTGTGGTATTGAGTTCTATAGTTTCTTTATTCAACTTTTGTTTGGAGGATCTGTCCAATGGTGAGAGAGGTGTGTTGAAGTCACCCATAATTATTGTGTTGTGGTCTATGTGATTCTTGAATTTGAGGAGAATTTGTTTTATGAATGTCGCAGCACCATTATTTGGTGCATAAATATTGATAATTGTTATGTCTTGTTGGTGAATGGTTCCTTTTAACAGTATATAATGTCCTTCTTTATCCCTTTTGATTAACTTAGTCTTGAAGTCGATTTTATTCGATATGAGGATGGCCACCCCTGCTTGCTTACGAGGACCGTGTGCGTGGTATATTTTTTCCCATCCTTTCACCTTCAGCCTGTGTATGTCTTTTCCAATCAGATGTGTCTCCTGGAGGCAGCATATTGTTGGATTTGTTTTTTTAATCCATGATACCAGCCTATGTCGCTTTATTGGAGAGTTTAAGCCATTAACATTCAGAGTTACTATTGATATATGGTTTGTACTTCCATCCATGTTTGATTGTTTATCCTTTTTTAAAAAAATTTAGTTTGTTTCTCCATGATTATCTTTCCCCTCGCCCTCTGTCTTTACTGAGGCACTTCCCACTGATGGTTTTGGTTATTGTTTTTCATTTCTTCCTCGTGTAGTGTTTTGCTCAAAATGCTTTGCAATGCTGGTTTTCTGGCTGCAAATTCTTTTAACTTTTGTTTATCATGAAAGATTTTTATTTCCTTGTCATACCTGAAGCTTAATTTTGCTGGATACAGAATTTTTGGTTGGCATCCATTATCTTTCAGTGTTTGAAATACATTGTTCCAGGACCTTCTTGCTTTCAGTGTCTGTGATAAAAAATCCGTTGTTAACCTTATTGGTTTACCCCTGAATGTAATCTGTCTCCTTTCTCTTGTAGCTTTTAATATTTTCTCTTTGTTCTGTATATTGGATATCTTCATAACAATGTGTCTTGGCGTTGGTCTACTGTGATTTTGTGTGCTCGGTGTCCTGCATGCATCTTCAATTTGTATATCTGTTTCCTTTTATATTTCTGGAAAGTTTTCTGTAATTATTTCATTCAGCAGGTTACTCATTCCCTTGGTTTGAATCTCTGTACCTTCTTCTATCCCGATGACTCGTAAGTTTGGTTTTTTTATGTTATCCCATAACTCTTGGATGTTTTTCTCGTGATTTTTTACCAGCCTTTCTGAGTTGGCTAGACTCTTTTCAAGATGATATATTTTGTCTTCATTATCTGACGTTCTGGCTTCTACTTGCTCCACTCTGTTAGTGATACTCTCAATTGAGTTTTTAATTTGGTTTATTGTTTCCTTCATTTCTAGAATTATTGTTTGATTTTTTTATAATCTCTATCTCCTGATAAAGATGCTTAACTTCTTCTTTTATCTGTTTATGTAATTCATTCTCAATGTGTTCTTTCGCTGCTTGAATTTGCTCTCTTGTTTCCTCTTTAAGGTTCCATTCCATCTGTCTAAGGTGTTCCTTGAGTTCTTTATATGACCATTTTTCTGATGACTCTAGGTCCTCCTGAATATTTAGGCTGTCCTGCATTGTTTGTACTCCTTTTCTTCCTTGCTTTTTGAAGCTGCTCATGTTACTTCTTGTTCTGTTTGACTGATGAGTTACTGTTTACTCCTATAAATTTATTAGATGCTTGGGAGGAAAGGTATTAGAAGGGAAGGGAAGAAGTCACTAAAGAGAATGAGAGTAAGCAGGTAGAATTCAAGGAAGGTGGGTAAGATAATTGAAAAGAAATGAAAAGAGAAAAGAAGAAAAAAATAGGAAATAAAAAAAGAAAAAAAATTTTAAAAAATACTTAAAAAATTAAAATTAATATTAGAAGGAAAAAAAAATTAAAAAAAATTGTAAAAAAAAATTTAAAAAAACAAAAAGAAAGAAAAATGAAAATGAAAGAAAAACCCAAATCAAAAAAAGAGAAAAAAGAAAAAAAGAAAAAAAAAAACTAATAAATGCAGTCTTAGAGTTTGATTAACTTCTCTTCCAGTAGGTGGCGCTGTGCCCACCAGGTCAAGTTTCTCCTGTCAATAAGCGGGAACCAATCACTGTGCAGCAGCTCCTCCCAGACTGGGCGAGTCTCCAATCCTGAGTGCCTAGGGCCTCCTCTTGTGTCTAGTCACTTCCCACTTTTCCTCTACCCAGGCCCCTCTCACGGGTGCCGCTCACCACAATACTGGCTACACGCCAGGTCTGCTGCTCCCAGGAGCCCTGTTTTCATGAACGACTGGGCACACTCTCCCAGTTTGCCATTCCCTCAGACCCTAAGTTTGTAGAGCTTGGGGCTGAGAATCCTCAGCGAATTTTACTTGCCCTCCGGTAGCCACGCCCCCGGTAGCTGGTGCAAGAGACCTCAGCTGTCAGCACTGGTGGGAGCGGTAGTTCCGCGCGGCGGGTCCCGCGCCACCTCTGATTCCCTGGGTCTGGCTATCGTGCTCACGGGAGAGCTGGGAGGGGCCCTTAAGGTTTCCCCGATGTGTGGAGAGGGAAGGCTAGGGAATTACACACCTGTAGCTGTAGGTTTCAATGAAGTTATCTCCTCCGCTGCAGTCTGATGACGTCAGTTCTCTGCCATGGTGGTGTCTCTTGCAAATGGCGACAGTTCGTTTCCCTTTGCCGGGCCACCAATGCAATGGGTGGGTCCGTACTGTCTCTCCCAAGCCCCGTTTCAAACCTGTGGCCACTACCTATGAAGGCTCGGTAGGCATTTACCTCCGTAGGATGAGAAGGGCTGACCAGTTGTTTCAGCCGGATGGATTAATGCTGAGTCACAGCTGTTTGTCTGCGGGAAGCAGGCGAACGGGAGCTTGAATTCAGCCAATCCGGGCTCAGAGTGTGTTCTGAGAGGCCCAGACTGTTCGCCCCAGATCCACGTCAGCTCAGCATTGCCTAGTGATCCTCTTGGGTGTATCCGGTTCGTTTGGTCCCGTAGGCAAGCCCGTTTTCGCAACACTCATCCCCATGCCTCTTTTCGCTCTCCCTTAAGTAAACTATCTTATGTCCAGTTACTTTTGAATTTAAAAGCAGCTGCTTTAGACCTCCATTCCTCACAAATATACTTGTGGGAATATGTCTTATTCATCTGGGTGGCCCCAGCACCTAATCAGTGGTAGGAACATAGTTTGTCAGGAATATTTCTTTCTTGAGTACATGGGGAAATAAATGAAGTTTGTAATAAATTGTTGCATCCACCATAATAGCCAAAATGCATTTTACCTCATGACTTTCAAATTCATAATATGGGAACTTAATTCTTCTAAAACTTGTAACAAAAAAACTTATATTAGCATAGAGATAATATTCAAAATACTGCATGCTCCTGCACACCTCACAGAGCTTTGTTCCAGGACAGACTTGTTCCCAGACTGTACCTTATCCTGATGAAGCTGGTTTGGCAAGCAATTACAATGTATATCCTTGACTATATGCAAGTTCACAGAATAGTGTGTATTTTCTTTCCTGAAATGGAAGATCATTGTCTTTCCCCAAGCACCCCTAGGAATAGTTGGGTGTTATTTGAAAATGATTTTGCCGTTCTCTATGAAGTTTTTGTAATATTTCCCCAAGAAGTTCTTCTTGTCTTCTTTGTCCACTTTATCACAGTCTTTTTCTTTCTTTACATTATGACCCAACTAAAAATTTACTCCAGGGTTGTCCTACAACCCACCTCAGCCAAAGCCCAACTGAAGCTCATCAATCCAGGTCTGTGAAGTTTCTGGGCTAGTAGGGGTCACAAAAACCAATTCAGCTAAAAGAGAAGAGAGAGAGAGAGAGAGAGAGAGAGAGAGAGAGAGAGAGAGAGAAGGGAGAAAGAGAGAAAGAAATAGGGTAGGTCCAGTTGGTGGCAGACCCAGTCTCCAACACTTGCCTTCTCATCCCAAGGTCTTTCCACAATAGAACACAAAGATGCTCATATTAACCCCATGGAAATCAATCCATGATTTCTTCAAATTGTGGAAGTGGGACATTTTTTAAAATTAATTATTACCTTTCCTTCACTCATGTCCTTCCATCACCCCAAAACATACCATCTGATATTTATTTATTCAAACATTTGCATTATATCATGTCATATATTTTTTTCAATTTGTTACTAAGTATTAAAGTTCAGAGATAAAATCATAGATGATATCAGCTTTATTTTTCTTATTTATTTATTTGGGGAGTGGGAGGAGCTCAAAAATGGTCAGGTTTATGTATTGAGAGTTGTTTTGTTTGTTTTGTGTGTGTGTGTGTGGTGCTGGGATCTGACCCACAGCATACTAGACAAATGCTCTACTACTGAGCTATATCCTTTGTATGTTGTTTAAATCTTTTTTTCAGTTGTAGGTGGACACAATACCTTTATTTTATGTATATGTGGTGCTTAGGATCAAACCCAGCACCTCACATGTACTAGGCAAGTGCTCCGCTGCTGAGCTACAACCCCAACCCCTTTTGTATGTTTTTTTTAAGAGAGAGTGAGAGAGGGGAGAGAGAGAGAGAGAATTTTTAATATTTATTTTTTAGTTCTCAGCGGACACAACATCTTTGTTGGTATGTGGTGCTGAGGATCGAACCCGGGTCGCACGCACACCAGGCGAGCGCGCTACCGCTTGAGCCACATCCCCAGCCCCCTTTTGTATGTTTTTTAATAGTGATGTTACCATCTATTTTTCAGCAAGTTTGTAAGGCTATGTGAATAAAAAATGGGGAGGAGGATATAAAATAGGAACATGATAACTGGAATTTTACTAAGAAAAATATATTATTTTTAGTTCTTCAGTAAAAACAATTTACCAAGAGGCTAATTTGATGACTGGCAGGTTTTGGAGACTGCCACAATTCAGGCTGGGAAATAGGTTTTCAGATTGATAAAAAGCCACTTCTATCTCAAACAAAGTGGTCTCTCCTTCCAATAGTCAACTACTTAAGTATAAGGAGGAGAGAAAGAGAGAGAAAGAAGGAGAGGAAGAGGGAATGAATGAGGGGGAGAAAGAATGGGAAGAAGGGGAAAAAAGGAAATAGTTACATAAATGTAATTGCTTATTATTGTTTATTTATTTATTTATTTGGTACCAGGGATTGAAGCAGAGGCACTTAACCACTGAATCCCATCCCCA
This sequence comes from Spermophilus citellus, assembly GCF_964194105.1. Taxonomy (NCBI): domain Eukaryota; kingdom Metazoa; phylum Chordata; class Mammalia; order Rodentia; family Sciuridae; genus Spermophilus; species Spermophilus citellus. The sequence continues at coordinate 21,071,381 of NC_138189.1, read as the reverse complement.
GCCCTTTTTATTTTTCATTTTGAGACAGGGTCTCGCTAATTGCTTAGGGCCTTGCTAAATTGCTGAGGCTGGCTTTGAACTTGTGATCCTCCTGCCTCAGCCCCCCTAGCCACTGGTTTTACAGGTGTGCACCACCGCACATAGCTAATTGTTTTTCATAATTATTTTCAGGAATTTCAGAGATTCAGTTGGATGTCATTCACTTTACCATGATCCAAGTAATTAATTAATGGTTTTTTTTAAAAAAAAAAACAGAATATGAAAAGATTCCTATGGTGACCCTCAAGGTGCACACTCAATTCTCCCTTCAAGTGGCCCTGATATGAGGAGCATGAGGAGTGGACAACCCCCAGCTGCCACTCCTGTAGATGTGCACAGGATCCACTCCTAGGCCATGTGCTCCTGGGGCTGCTCCCTACCACTGCCTGGGTACAGCAGGGGCTCTAGAGCTCCACACTCCTGTCCAGTGTAGACCCCCCTTATGGGCAATCTCTGACCTGGTGATTCCCATCAACTTCAGAGCAGCAATCTGAGGTCACCTCTTTCCTATCATCGATGCCTCTCTCACTATGGTCACGCCTGCACAATGGCTGTCCCTGCTCACTTTATCCATAACTTTGGGAGAAAAATGTCAATCAAAAAAACTTCAACACAGACATTATATTAATAATGATCAATATTATGGTCCCTGGTTTCTAAGCTCTCTCTTACTAAGTTATCTTTTAAATTTAAAGTTCTGAACAAACAAGACCCTCTCCATACTCTAACCATCTAGGAGGGAAGAGAAGAGAGGAAATTATCCCCAGCTTTGTGAACATGATATGATCACTGCTTCCCAAGAGGGAAGAGGTCTGAATGATAGTCAGTGACTTCATCCGATTCTAACTTTCCTTGTATTTGGGGGCGGCTAAAAACTAATTTCTGTTACCTAACAGGGACGTTGCTGAGGAGCAAGCATGACCAGTCTCTAAACAAATAAGACAGGTGTTTTAATAACCTGCTCATGCTTCTGCTTCATCCCCTGGTCATAATTATATAAACCATCTTTTGGGATGAAATGGCCAAGGTCTTGCTGGAAAATCTCATGATACAAGGACACGGTTATGGACTTAAAGGTACCACCCCCCTCAGTTCTTATGTTGGAGCCCTAACCCTCAATGTGACCTTGTTTGGATGAAGACTTTAAAGAGGTGATTAAGGTTAAATGAGGTCAGAAGGCGGGGCACTAATTCAGACACTAACAGCAGTTATCAACTCCATCTTTTTCCAAGTGAAATAAGCATTAACATAGGGCAGAGAAGCAAGTGTCTCCTGATACAGTGATATACAAAGATCCCTTTTGAGGAGAAAACATTAATGATTTGCCTTTGGTTAATTTCCCATTAGGTAACTTTTATTGCTGTTATGTATTGATTAAAATATATAACTCGGGATTTTCTCAGATTAATTCAGAAATACCTACAAGTTTTATCAGAGCCTAAATAGAATCTCAAAGGAAAAAAATATTACCAAAAGGAATTAAGCTTTTGCAATCAATGTCAAGTTCAATTCAAGAGAAAAAAAAGGGGGGGTGAGGGAAGGGGAGGAAAGAATGAAACAGAGACAAAAGACAAAACTACGCAGATACACAGGATAGAAGAATACCTTGAAATGCCACTAGTTATTTGTTTATTTTATTTTTAATTTAAAATGTTGAAAATAATATTAAGGGACACAAAGATAACTAAAATTTTCTTCTTCTTCTTCTTGACATTCTCTTATAGTCTAACCAGTGAGTTTTATCAGTAATAAAGGCTTTTCAGGACTTTATTTTAAAATTGAGAGAGGGGAAGGCTGAATCATAATTTCAAAGTCATGCAAAATACTGAAGACTGGTGGTCAGATTCTTCCATAGAGACTTTTAAGTAAGCTTTTGCCCTTGGATTGCTTTTTTCCAAATGTGCTCTCCAGAATCCCTGGGTTTCCTAGAAGGGGATCCTTGGAAGTGGTGGGGGCACTACTAGTCCCTAACATTCTCTTCTCATCCCCTTTGTGTTTCTTTGAAATATTTTTAAATAAAGTGTAGTAGGCACTTTAATGCCTCCCCAAAGATGTCCACATCTTAATACCCAGATCCTGGGAATATGTTAAAAGTCAGAAAAGTCAGAATCAGTGAAGGAGATGAGACGGCAGAAGCTGGGGCTGCAGGATGGAAAGGAGTCAGGAGCCAAGGACCTTGGGCAGCCCCCAGATGCTGGAAAAGGCAGGGAGCCAGATCTTCCCCGGAGCTGCTGGAAGGAATGCAGCCCTGCCTGCACCTTGATGTCAGTCCAGTGATGCCTACTGGGACTTCCGACCTCCCCAACTGTAAAATAGCACGTACATGTTGTCGTAAGTCACTACTCTGTGCAATATGTTTCAGCAGCAATAGAAAAAGCACACGCTAATGGACTAAAGCAAGTCTTTTCTGTAATACACATATTTAGTATGCATAAGCTTTATCTGGCATGTTTGTCAAATACAGTTTGAAGGCTGCACTTCCCCCTAATCCTCTGGGAAGCCTGAGAACCCACATTTTGAATAAATACATTCCTTCTGTAATTCTGACTCCAATGTTCTACCAACCGCACTTTGAGAAACACTGAATGAACCCAGACTCAGCATAGACAGTCTCATGAGGTACAGGAACCATCATGCTAGCTGGGAGGAGGCTGCACCAATACCCCCAATATCTTCAGCAGTGGTCCCAAAGAAGAATGCATGGAACAGTGACCTCTCATTGTGCTTCTTGTAACTCTGTTCATTTGGTCATTAGTAAGTCAACAGAATAGGTAACATTCACATCACTGAAGGAATAGAAAGTGTGCAGAAGTAGAATAGAGAGAATCCTGGTCGTGCAATTGAGACACCTAGATGTAACACTTTTCTCAGTCTTTGCCTAAATGCACAGCACTGGATATTTCTCATTCTGGACCTCAATTTCCCATGTAAAAATGAGAGGACTTAACTAAATAGTCCCCTAAGTCCCTTTAGCAACATCATCCTCTAACTTAGTGACCCACTTGAGTCAGTTTAGAAGTCAGTAAAAGGACAGTAGGACTCCCCTCATTTGTATTCCATCTCTAATCAACTTTAGTTGTTTGCTAAGGACATTGATGAATGTAAGGTTTTCATTTCCACTTGAAGGTCTCTATTTTCCTGGGAAAATTATATCCTTTCAAAGGGAGGCACAGGTACACCAGAATATGTATGGTTTCAATAACTGTTTCTTTACAGCTACCCCCCCCCCCACCCAATTTAATTTAAATAAAAGCATGGTGGCCAGGAGCCCAGCATAATGCATGCAGGCCAGACATTGAGTGCTGGTGACCTCCCCTCCCTGCCCCCAGCCTCCATTGTCCTAATCCCAAACGCAATAGACAGGCACACAATGCGCTAGGCACAGTTCCTGAAAATTCTGCCAAAGAATGTGCTCTTTTAAGAACTGGATTTGTGACTGGGCCTGTGTTAGGGCTCTATGCCTGACCCTGTGCCTCCTGTACTCTTTCCCTGCCAGCTCTCCACTTCAGCCATCACACAAGGACGACTTCCCTCCCCACCTGCCAAACACACCGCTTCCAATTACCCTGAGCTCCTGAGCCTTCCTATGGGTCCCTAGTTCCCGTGTTTTCCCTTCCTTCTTTCCTAGATGGCCTTCTCCTCCTCAGCTCCTTGGCTTGACATCGCTTCTACGACAAGCTAAGTGACAACCATCCTGTGCTCTGAATTGCTCCAATCAGACCTGGAAAATTCAGCTTATCTCATGGGGTGGGTGAGGGAATGACTGTCACATACGATAAAGAAATTATAATGTACAGTTGAGAACAGGGACCTGGGAATCACTAGATAGCAGTTCAAATCATGGCTCATGACAACCACTAGGTCGGCAGGCTTGGCACAGCTTGTCAACTTGGCTTTACCCTTGGATTCTGTCTGTAATGTAAGGATGACACTACCTACCTCAGATTATTTAAAATGTTCAACATAATATTTGTAAGATAGCTGGAATATACTAAAAGTTTAATGTGGTCGTTTTTGTTTTTGTTATTGTTGTTGTTATTATTATTATCAACTAACTATAGCATACCCAGAGCTAAGGTTTCCAGGATGGCTAGACTCAAAAATAACATCATGTAAGTATGTATCACCAGAAATAGTTAGCACAGAGGGAAAAAAAAAATAAGCAGAAGACAAGGTAATTGTCTTCATATTTATATGAAAAAAGGGATTAAACATGGTTTTGTCTATCCAAAGAAAACAGAACAAAAGTTAATGGGGGAATTTATTCTCAGAATAATAATTTTCTGACCACTAGAGCTATGTGAAGGTGAAATAAAGTCACTAGAGGGGTAATGAGTGCCCTGTAGCTGCAAGAATTCTAGGAAGCCTGACTAACCTATAGGTGGGAAGAGCATATGAGAGATTCCAGCATGGGATTGAGCTTTTATGATTTACAAGAGATTCCAAGTGGAAAGTCTGTGGTTATGTGATCATTACTGGCCCCAAAAGCAGATGTAGAAGAAGATTTTTAAGATGAGAGAGGGATCCAATCAATTTAGCTCCCTGTTAGCCATTCTTGAGAGAGAAAAATGAGCAAACAATGTTTACAACATTAGTAAACCTGACGATGGGGGATTGCAATATTCAGTACCTTCCCATTTATGATGGCTTGTAATTGTGCTTCTCTCAGCTACAGTCCTGCAATGCTAAGTTCATTATGTACAACCAGAGTGGATGGATATACACCGTGAGATAATCTTTAAAATAGAACCTCAACAGCAAAGCCCATTACATGGCATTACGTTTACTTAATTAGCTTAAGGCTTAAAGGTAGTTAAAACAGGTAAACTATCTTCTCTCCAGCTGAGATCATAAAAATAGATGTGAAGGATGATACCAAGTATCCAAGGATTTGTAAAATGTCAGGAGCAGCAAGCTAATGAGTTTTAAGGAAGTGTACATACAAATGTTTGTGAAGTCTTAATAAAGGTTAGCAAACTGCTCTCTCAGTAGATTGCTCTCTCTCTCTTCCTCAAAAGGGTTCAAGAACATCTTGTGGAAACAGGAAATTAGCACTCTAGTAATTGAAAAGAAACTGTAGTAAGCACTTTGGAAAGCATTATTTAAACAGAAAATTAAATAGAGATGTTTAAAGCAAACCTAATTTTTACACAAAGGTGTATTCATGCACACACAAGTTACATGCACACACAAGTTAATGAACCCAGTGCATTAAAATTAGGTGCTGCACTGGATTCAATCCTCAGCACCACATAAAAATAAATAAATAAAATAAAAGTATTTGTCTATCTACAACTAAAAAAAATTTTTTTTAAATAGGTGCTGGTCTCAGATTTTGACATTAGTGCTGGGATAGACTTTTATTATATTATTGTGATAATTAAAAAAAAAACAGCATCCCTCAGATTGCAAAGGGTTCTACAGCTATATTACTTCATCCTTACTCCAACATATGTTCAGTTGGTGGGGAAATCTTGAGGACCAATTATATTTGTCCTTCCATATCTCGGGATCTATGACCAAGACTCACAAGTACCAATGAGAAAACATTCAAAGTTGAATCATCCAAAGATCCTGGTGACTTTTCTGTTATTTCAGACAATGATTACATTGAAGTGCTTTCTAACCATTAAAAACATGAGACAGGCCATGAATCATAAAAATTCAAGAACTTCTGTCCCTAAGCATGTGTACTTTTGAAAGAAGAATTTCATTGTGCAGATGCTACTTCTGTAAATGAGGTGACTCCAGTGTTATCTGGTGGTGGTAAATTGTACATTTAGCTTTTAAAGGCCTTTAGAAAGAACATATATGTAATCAACATGAAATACAAATATGTCCATCATCTCCTGATTCTATCACCAAATGGAACTATAAATAGCACCTAATAAGAGGATTTGAACAGAGCTCTCGGATGAAGAGACAGTTGAGCTGGGCCCCAAATCATCTTCATGCCACTCAGGAAATTAGATTGCAACCAATTTAATCCTTAAACAGAGGCACTATCATTAGATATTAGCAGAGATAACAAGCTGGGGTAATAATCATCAGAGGTAACAACATGCCTAAATAAGAGAACTAGAAAAGTCCCGAGGTCATTCAATGTGCTGCATGTCTGTGCAAATCACTAAGGACCACAAGCCAGCTCTACAGGGACTGTGTGTGGTTTGAATCCTGCATGACTGAACCTGGGCTGAGTGTCATGATTAATGGAACCTGGGAAAGATCTAGCACTGCCATCCTCCACTCACTGTGTGTTCATGGAATGAGCTGAGATGGAAACCGTAGGTTTTTTTCTCAAAGATTCTTTCCCTTTCAAATTAGAATTGTGCGTGACATAGCATTAAACCTTTACTACCACTATTAGCAATAATAGTAACGTTTAACATTAATTGAGCATGTGCCACATTTAGGAAGTGAAACTTAGTATGCCTTTAAAAGGAAAGAATTTAAGATTTGGGGAGCTTTCTTGGGTTATCCAAAGGCATGAAAGGCATGATCAACATAGAGAAGAAAGTATTCACTTTGGCAGGATTAAGACTAAACTAGTAAATTTTTTTAAAAAAATTAACTAGTGGTGAACACAGCCTTGGATCTGGGTGAGCTGAGAAGCAGCTGTTCCAACAGGCGCTGAAGACAGGAGTGAGCCTGGACAGTCAGGGAAGCAGGCTGCTGCTCAGTCACAATGCTTCAGAATGCTTTGTGTTTGTGCAAAGGAATTTACAACCCAGTGATTCACACCGCAAAGCTTATACTTAGCTCTTTGCAATGCGTGCCAACTCCTGGTGTTTTCCCATTTGCTAACTCAGATGTCAAGAGAAAGGGGGAATGAAGGTCCAATACAAAGAACTTGAAGACAAACCACTATATTTAGATAGAGATATAACCCTCTGTCTATAGAGGTAGTGTCCCTGAGGCACAAAGCTGCTTAATCTTTCTCTCTTTGCAGGCTTCCAAATCCCTTCTCGTTTTGCATCCAGTGTGCTTTGTACAAATGCCAATCCCCTCCAATTCAGCCCTGATGTCAAGTGACAAAAGGAAATACTCCCACTTGAACTCTCTGCCTTTCAGCTTCTTTGCTTCAAGTCTCCTTCAAACAAAGACTTTGCCTCTGATTCCCGGCTTGAGACCACTTTCTTAGATGACACATAGCCTGGTGTGGCCAAGCAGTTTAAGGGGGGGGGGGGCAATGCCTGGTTTCCCCCACCATGTAAATTAGAGAGTTCAAAACTGCATGGAGGTCTCCAATGATGCCTCCCACAGAGCGAGGAGCTACTGGATTTCCATCTGTGTCTCATACCATTGGTGGCTATTGTTTAAATAAACATTACTTTGTATAGCTTTTTTAAAAAAAATTCAATGCATGTTGATGCCTGGTTAAAAGGAAAGAAAATTGCAGTATTAAAAGACTAGTATTTTCAGAGTCTTGTGATGTAAATTGCTAATTTAAAACCCAAAATATTGTTAAAGTGTCTTTATTTAATAGCAGGTGATTGCAAGCTGTAATTTGCAAGCTGTAGATGCAGATGGTAATGTTTTCCTCCCTTTTCAGCAGTGCAGTACAGTATTTACTGCAGATCTATGCAGACACGGAACAGCCAACTGTGAAAGAAAACACTCTGGAGGAAGATCAACCACAAAGTTTGTAGGGCGAAGATGGGTTTGGAGACCTGCTCATGTCTCAGCCAGACAGGGTCCTCTCCTCCTGAGCCTGGAGAGTGTGTGTTCATTAAAAGAAGCAGAAGGTGCTGCCCGTTGTTCTGACAGGTGCTTGCAAATATTAAATCATATGTGAGAGAGCAATATTTAATTTAAGCTTTTTTTTTCTTGGACTGAAAGAGAACCTAGAGAGGAAAGCGAATGGGGGACAGGTTTGCCAAATAAATAGTGGGACACCTTGTTAAATTTGAAGTTGAGATAAACCATGCATAATTTGTTGGTTACAAATGTGTCCAATACAATCTGAGATAGACTTCTACTAACAGATTACAAGATTTAAAAAAAAGCCTGTATTTCTATGTACAACCCTATTTGTGGAGAAATGATAAGAAATAAACAAATATGTCAAATGCAGGCACAGGATGGACAGAAATTGACATTTACAAGTGCTGGGGACTCGTCTTCTGCTCTCCTATGGAATCATATTACCAGGTAGAATGTGTTGTAATGACATTTTAAAAGGGCATAATCATGGCCCCAAGACCTTTGGTGACTACTGAGTCAATCCTGCTTACACAGGATTACAAACAGGAGTTTGCCATCAGTAGATTTGGTGAACAAGGTCTCTCACTGTGGCTTCAAAGACACAGTTCCTTCCATAGGACGATGGTGGTGCTTTGAATTTCTTAATTTTCTCCTGTGATACTTAGGGAATCTGGAAGAAGTCCAGTGCCCTTCTCTACCTCCAGCAACTTCCCAACTCCCCTACTCATGAAAAACTATTAACCAATAAGCAAGCTTATATGGCCTCTTTCCCCCCTCCTATTCCCATCCCAGTGAGCAAATAAAAGCATTATTTGCCACTGAAGAAGAATAACAATCCTTCCCCTATTCTTATTATCTAAATGTCACAGTTTAGACTTGGAATGGCCCTTGAAGATTCCTGTATTGAGGGCTCTATGACATTGTTGGAAGCTGGTGGGACCCTGTTGGCAGAAGTGGGTCACCAGGAGTATGCCCTTGACTTTTACGTTTATCCCCAGCCTCTCTCTTCTTCTGTCTCCTGTTCTACCATGAGGAGAACAGCTTGTCACACCACATGCTCCCTGCCTTGATGTTCTGCCTCGTCATGACCCAGAAACAAGAAGGCCAAACTGAGGACTGAAACCTCAGAAACAAGGAGCCAAAATAAATCTTTCCTTCTTTAAGTTGACTTTTCTTGTGTATTTTGTAAGTGACAGAAAGCTGACTAACACAGCAAGTCAAGTCTTCATAATTCTTATGCTCTCTTTAATCTTATTAGAGTCTATTATCAAAAGACCTGGGAGACTAGCCTTCCTGGAGCATCTGACTTTACAAATACTTGTGCAGAATTCTGGAAAGTGGAAATGCAGGACCAAGGCAAGAACAAAGAGCAGGTTCCACTGACCGTGTCCTCAGAAGTCACACCTCCCTCTTTCCTGTAGCCACCTCCTAATTGGCTCAGCAGTCCACTCCCTTCCCTGTGTCTCAATAAAAAGTTCTATTGGTCTCCTGCATTTCTCAACAGAAATAATATTTTTGTTTGGGCAAAATTATTCTTCCACATAAGGTGCTGGCCTGAACATGGCAGGACATTTCTCATTCCTGTGTTCTCATCCTAAATACTAAAGATAATCTTTTAGTCACTTTATAAACTAAAAATATCCCTGCATATTTCCAAATAATTGTGTTGGTGAAGAAGTACCTCCCCCCAAACTGAGAGCTACAAGACAGTCTGTTTCCCTTAGGTCATCCTGGGTGAGGTGGGTGGGGTGACTCAGTTCTGGACAATGAGACATGAGTGAGGGTCTACCAGGGGCTTCTGTGAAAAGTTTCCTCACATACAGAAGAGGCTCGTGGAAGGATCAGTCTCTCTTTTACCACTGGACATGGTCTTGTGTGTATGCAATATCTGAGCTACAAAAGTTATTTTTCATCCTGGGGACAAAGAATGAGAATAAATAGATGGCAGGGTACAAAAGCTGAAAACCCCTGGGCTTGTGATGATATCATTGATCTGCTGAATTCATAAATCTTGCCCTACCTCAAGTTTCCTGTTAGAAAGGAATTCGTGTCATTGTTCAGCCTCCTGAGTTAGGAGTGGCTAAGCCACTTGTCACCCATAGCACCTAAACTGTCACACCATTGAACTTCTGAAGGGAGGAGAAGGAAAGACTAACAGGGAGGCCAGAGTAGTGTCTCTAGAGTACCTGGTGTGCCTTTTAAATGATAGCCTTGCACATCCCATTCCATCCTGTTCAACTTCTTATTAATACTTATATGCAGAAAAATAACTTTATTACTAAATAGCTCTGTGACTTTGATTTAGACACATTCTTTCAACCTTAGATTTTGGCTGAAAAACTACCCCAATTGTATCTACAGAAGATATCCTTCAAAGCCTGTCTGGACCTGCAGGTGTGCTTATGGACTGCCCAGGCCCCATATCCCAAGATTCTTCACTCCTCTCACCTGCCCATTCCTGGGTCCCATTCAAAGTACCCCCTATACTGAGAGACCCTGATACTGTGCTACATGGCCCTGATATAAATGTCGACTGAGCCGACAATCAGCTTCAAGATCTCTACCATATATATGATTCTCTTTGTCTGCAACAAATGAATTCTATTCTAATTGAAATATCAAAAACCAATTGGGAGACATGAACAGTTAAAATCATCTATTTTCATTTCAAGGAGCACCTGGTATATTTTTTAAATAACGAGTGTATAAATGCTAACCTTGCACATTACATTCCATCCTGTTCAACTTCTTATTAATTTTTTTTTTTTTGAAGAAAAAGAAGTTACTTGCCCTCGTCTACTAAGGGGTATTATATAAAACACTTAAATGTAGTATTCTCTAGTGCCATCTAGGGGATTTTAGACTAAGAAAAAAAAAACTGTGTGTTCAGCTGAAAGAGAAAAACAAGCACTACAAAATCAGCTGCAACTAGCAAAGTAATTTCTTATATGAATGGGAGAGTGTTTGGGTAATCTTTTATTTTGTTTGGGTAACTGAGCAAGGTCACACATGGTGCTGCATCTTGGGAAGCACAAATGAGTAAAATGTATGACATTGTTCCCATGCTTCTTCATGCCTAATATTTCACAAACATAACCTTGAGAGAAAGAGCTTCCTTATTGAAATCAATGCCTGTTTCTAAAATCAAATCAAGCAGAATTTGTTAATATTTCATAAATATGTTTTCTGGATACCTAAAATTGCCAACATGTAGGAATTCCAGCAAGTGCCCACCAAAGATAAAGAAAAAACAGTTACTGACACTTTGCAAGGACTTTGTCTCTTCATCTGCAGGCCCCAGCATAATGCCAAGCAGATAGAAGTCACTCCTAAGTGTTCCCTTTATTGAACAGAGCTCAGCTGAGCTGGGTCCCGTTCAAAGTACCTCCAGATAGCATTGATTGATGATGAGTGCTCAATGAACATGAATTACACAATACAGTATGCTGTGTTCTTTTAAATAAGCCCATTTCTGAGTGGGTTTATATACCTACCTCTGTTAAAGCTCTCTGCTTATCACCTTTCCCCCCAGGTTATTTCAATAATCCTTCCTCCAAAGCTCAGCTTCATATACATGTTTAATTCCCATTTTACTGCTAAGAAATCTGAGGTAAAGAGGTAGACCATCTTCCCCAAAATAACACAATGAGAAATGCCTAAATAAGATTCCCCATCCACATTATGCTCCAGCATCCACCACTAAAGTACAGTTTCAAATGTGGCATTGAAATATGACCTACCAACTGTCTGAAAACTGTTTCAACCAAGGATGCTAGGCTGCCCCACAGGCAGTTCCTGAGAGTGCACTGTTTTGGACCTGTGAGAAGAGCATATGTACAGTTCAACAACATGGTTTCAAATCCTAGTCTACTTCCCTATAAGCCTGGTCAAAATAAGCCCTTGCATATCACCTCACTGACCTTGAGTTTCTCATGGTCTCTTATCAAGCGCTAATGAATGAAAGAGGATTACCTCCTCGTTCTCATGTATAACTCTGTGCTCGTCAAGGCAAGGGCTCCTCCACATCACCTCCAGGTGGCCTTGAACATTTTATCCCACGAGTGCTTTGTGACAGTAGGCAATGAGGCAGTTCCAACATCATTTTTTTTCAGAGCCACTTTGTTTAATGCCTGGCTTCAATAAACGTTCTTTCTCATTTGGTTCATTTGGCTAGAACAAGCCTCCATGCCACAGTGAATACAGAGGTTTAGGGTGTGCTCAGGAACAGATAATAAAGGTAGATACCTTCAAATAACAATGACTCACAGCATTTTGTTATTTTGCTAAAATAAAAAGCACTGGGTGTTTTACAACTACTCCTAAGCAACCCTGATGTAACCTTCAATGGATCCCACAAAGGTCCTGCCTGGCAATAAAAATGATCAAAACTTATTGGCTCCCAATTCAACAAAGCAGAAGACTTCTTATTATTCAGTCAAAGGGTAGTTGGTTTAATCAATGATTTTATAATCCACTTATGCTTTATCTCAAAATATATTCTCTCCACTATTGCCTTTCTAATATAATAGGAGCAAAAGTAATTCATACATAAGAATGTCCATCATCTTTCCTCTATCTCAACCCACTCCACCCCACCAACTAAGGAAATATTTTGCAGAGTAGTCAAAGAGAAATGGGATGGAGCAAGAAAACAGGGTCCCCAGAAATGAGTGTGAAGATGAATTTTATAGAAAACCACAAGATAAAAAAAGAAAAACAAATTTGGGAATCATGGCAGATACTAGGACAAGCAAGTAGAAAAAATGAGGGGAATGAAGCAGAGCTCCTTTGACATTATTTAACAAATTCAAGTGAAATTATAGTCATTTTAATTACTCAGAATGTTGGATGGAATGATAGTCCTTTTACTATGATTCTACAGTGAGTCAGAGCATCAGGATTTGCACTTATTATGCTAAAATGATGAACAATGAGAAAGAAGGCCAGGCATGGTGGTGCACACCTATAATCCCAGCTACTCAGGAAACTGAGGAAGGATTACAAATTCAAGGCCAGGTTTGGCAATTCAGTGAGACCCTCACCAATTTAGCCAGACTCTGTTGCAAGAAAAAAAAATAAAAAGGACTAGAGGTGTAGCTCAATGGTAGAACACCCATGGGTTCAGTCCCCAATAAGAAAGAAAGAAAAAGATATTATCAAAAACCTGTTTTGTGTGAAATTAGCCGGTATATATCTACCATATGTCTTTAGGATCTTAGGATTTTCTATATAATTTACTATCTGATTTTTATTGCAAACTTTCCAGCACCCTGGTGATGTGCATCTCCAACTTCAACACATCTCTTGACTTCAAAGACATTCATCTCCAAAATCTCCCCACAGGACCAGTCCCAAGCTCCTTCAGAGAAGAGGAGGGTTATAAGCCCCAGATGGACAGATTCAAACAACAATTAAATTCAAAGCTTAATGAGTACCCAAAAAAGGGTACCCATTTGACAGTAAGTACCACAAAATATTTACAAATCACAAAATCAAATACCCCAGAGACCCCCTCCTTAGGGGTAGGGGAATCCAGACAGTTGGCAGCAAAGGCCTTGTGATTTCCTTGTAGCCTTATAATAAGGAAGTTCTCTTAGTAACAGTAATACCTGATATACCACAGACTTCTGTCAATCTGTGTGTGTGTGTGTGTGTGTGTGTGTGTGTGTGTGTGTGTGTTGACATAGCTTGAAAGGGGCACGGAAGATAACTTGAAGACTTCATTTTAACTTTTTGTAATACCTATCATCACTTGATTATTGCAGTCTGTATACTGTACCTGGAATTCAATTGACCTCAACAAACCCTAACTCTACCAGCATACAAAAAGCAGACATTGCAACATTCCTTTTTCTAATATATGGATTTCTACATCTTCTTGACTATTTCAGAGGCATATTACTTCTACCAGGAAAGATGTATTTGATTTTAGGCCTTAGGAACTATGTTTAGTGTATTATATTATGCTATCTGTTCTTAATATGACATATTCAGTAGTGACATCAGAGATGTGTCAAAAAGTATATTGGCATTGGAATTAAAATACCTGGGTTGGTTCAACTTCTAGATTGTCTATCACTACTAGTTTTTGAGCCTCTAATTCTGTGAGCTTAAAATACTAATAACTTCTCTGACATTCATTATACTATTAATAAATTGAATATAAGAAAATTATGTTTAAAAAGTCAGATAATAACTGAAACAAACACATGAAAACCTCAGTGGTTTAGCACAACAGAAGTAACCATGAATATGAGTGTCCCATATGGGTGGTTACACTGCAATGCAGCAATTCAGGGACCAGGCTCCTTCTAGTTTGGGGATCTGCCATTCCTGTTACTATCTGTAAAGGGCCATAAAGCAAGTGTTTGAGACTTTACAGGACATGGCTACAACTATTCGACTCTGCCATGTCAGTGCAAAAGCAGTCCTTAACAACATGTAAACAAATCAGCATGATTGAGTTTCAATTAAACTTTCTACAGATGGTTCTTAACATTAGTGTGATTTAACAATTATTCAACTTTACAATGGTGAGAAGACAATAGGCATTCAGTAGGGACCCTGTGTCGTTTTCCAGACTAGCAATACACAGTATGATATCTTCCCAAGATTCAAATGCTGGTGATTGGCCGCAAGCTACAGCCATGTGATCACAAAGTTTCTGGTTGTGTTTTGGTTTGTTTTTGTGCTCTACGGTACACTATGTTGCTCAGGTATGATATTTTGGTAGTTAGGTGTATTAAGGCATTTTGAACTTCACTTGAAATATTTTCAACATGCAACAGGTTTATCTTGATGGAAGCCAATTATAAGTCAAGGAATATCTATAGGCAAAAGCTAGGGGCAGGCAAATTTGACCCGCTGGGCATACTTTTCTGACCTTTCCCCTAGGTTATTGAAATCCTCTTCTGGATTCTTTCAACCAGCTTAATGGGGAAAAGTCAGAGCATGAAGAATGGGCAGGAGTTTTTATCAGGAAAGGCTGAAAAATTACATATAGAACTTTGTTCATTTCACTGGCCAGAACATGAGCAACCTCAACTACAGAGAAGCCAGAGAATCGCTCTTGCTGGCCCAGCAGGAAAAGAAAATAGAGTGTAGCGAACTTATATGTCTCTGCCAAAAATACTTTCTCCAGTGGTTCTAGAGAGAGTTGTATGAGATAATGAGTATGCAAAGCTACTTTGTAAATTATAATCTGCCATGCAAATGTAGAGTTCTATTTTTATTATAATTACTATATGCAATATCTCTATGACTACCTTACCACCAGGGAGTGGTAGCCCTTTAGAAAGAATAGAGTTTATGGGCATAAAAGGTACTTAACCTCTTTGGATCAAGCAGTATATATTCAGATTACACCTTACAAGCCAGGGAATCATGATCCTTTGCTACAACTTGGGGGACTTTAAATGTCTTGAAATCTTCTTTCCCTCCATGATAGAGACAAGTTTTGTATGCATAGAAGCAAATACTGAAGCACTTTTCAGGTTATCTCAATAGTCAGATTATTTGCCTTAAAGCTGAAGTTTACTTAATGATATCCTTCAATGCCAGAAACAGTAAATTGGAAATACAAAAATGAAGCTATCCGTAGTATTAATTAATTAACTAGAAATCCATGCTTAATATTCTCCAAGAGTAAAGCTCTGTGCTGGGGAGATAGGACACATCAGAAAGTATATAAGCCAAGATAAAAACAATTCTCAATGTGATCCTTTCAATCAGATTTTGAAGGTCTCACTTCTAAATCATTTAATGTTTAAGATAGGGTCATGGTATTTCTTTCTGACAGTCTTTTCATAGAGTACCATGAGCAGTACAATTATTCCAGTAATTTTAAAAGGTTTTTCTTCTGTTTGTATCTTTTAAATGATGGAATTAAACATGGAGAAAATGAAAATGCAAAAGATTAGAATTAATTATGTTGAATAAAGAATAAAGCAAGGATGATTCATTTATTTATCTAATTTTTAGCAAAGGGATAAATTGAAGGGACTTCCTAAGAGGAAATTAGCCAGACATCACTTGTTATTTCAAACAAAGCAAGGGAATCAGACATTTAAAGGGGTTTATAAAGACTTTGGAGTGTGGGAGGCAAAATGTGGGGACTGTGTTGGCAAATAAAGATAATGGTGCCTTACTTGAAGTGGTGCCCCAAACAGGTACCTATGTGTCCCTATAATACATAATTTCCCACCTCTAAGTAGCTAGTGTTCAACAGATAGAGTATGCATAGGTCCAGTTTGCTCAAGCAAGTCCCCGCTCATCCCTGTCCCACAGCTTTATTATCCACAGTGTCTTCATTCACTCTCCAGAGCATCCCAGATTGGATAATATATTATATGGACTGGTTGTCCATGGACATGTGTTCAGGGTTCCATGCACAGAGGAAGAGAGCAATCATGCCACTTCTTAAGAGAGACACCCAAGAGGCTCAGAACATGAAAATGCACAAAGAACTGAGCACAGAGCTAGCAACAGAATCCATGAGCCCATAACTGAAAGACCAGCTGTGGCCATTTCTCTCCCATAAATCTGGTAAGAAAACTAAGCTACAAAAAAAAATGGCCAATAAGCACTGATTTGTGGTCTGCTGCTTCCTGAGTGAGGATGAGCTAAATTTTTAAGGTTTAAGGTTCTTTATGAACTTTAGTCACCTTTGCATAAACCTAATCCCAGCAGCTTGGGATGCTGAGACAGGAGGATCACGAGTTCAAAGCCAGACTCAGCAACAGCAAGGCACTAAGCAAATCAGTGAGACCCTGTCTCTAAAGAAAATACAAAGTAGTGCTGGAGATGTGGCTCAGTGGTTGAGTGTCCCTGAGTTCAATCCCCAGTACCCCCCGCCCCCCCCCAAAAAAAACTGGACTTTGGCACCCAAAATACTTCTCCAAGTTTACAAAATCACAGAATTCTTCATCTTTTGTGAACAAAATAATGTCTCTTAAGTATTTTTCAACTAACTTGTCGGTACTTTCTCCAGTAGTTTTAGGAAAGAAGAAATGGGTTCATCATCCAGCCAGAGACGAACCACTGCTCATTTAAGTGATTCTAATGTCAGGAATAAAGAGAAAACTCTTGGTTTGGAGAAGACAGTGTCATTCAACAGCAAATTAAATCTTCCCCTTCCTTTTAGGCATTCAAAAACCCCATTTTCTTCTTCATTAGCTGGAAAAAAATTATCTCCAAACTCTAAGAAAGGATCCTTCCGTGTGTCCACTCTTACACCTGCAGAACCTGACCTAGTATCTACTGTTGGGTTGTCCCATATATATTTACAAAGCAATGAGTGAACTACCAAGGTTACATTGGGCCAAAATAGAAGAATCAGTTAGGCAATGTGCAGTCATGAATCAAACCCTAGATTGACATCTCCTCACTGTCAACACTCCTATTGAGTTGGGGAACCATAGAGAACAGGTACTTGGAAGGACTAGGACATGACCTAGAAGTAGAACCAAGCTAAATCAATCAGAAAGAAGTTTTCAGAAAAGTTTCTGACACTAAAAGGTAAAGACCTTTGTTTCTAGATAAGAATATTAGCATTGCAGAGAATAGCAAAAAAGATAAGAACTAAATTGTTGGGGCTGGAGTTGTAGTTCAATGGTAGGGTGCTTGCCTAGCACGTGGGAAGCACTGGGTTCCATCCTCAGCACCACATAAAAATAAATAAATTGTCCATATACAACTTAAAAAACATTTTTAAAAATAAGTTAATTGCTTATTGGGAAGAATAACATTAATTGTTATATATAAAAGGATCGATACTGATGGCCCTAGGAAAGAAATATTCACTAAATCTGACTTAAATAATAAGACCATATATGTTCTGACATAACAGACAGTCCAAGGCTTCTGGACTGAGTAATTCAGAGACTCAAAGCTTTGTCATCCTGGTTCCAGGTTGCCTCCTTTGGCTCCACAGAATTCTCCGTATCAGTGTGACCTCTGAATGATGGCACAATGACTGAAGCAGGTGTCACATCCAAATAATAGTGCCCACAGGAATG
This sequence comes from Spermophilus citellus, assembly GCF_964194105.1. Classification (NCBI taxonomy): domain Eukaryota; kingdom Metazoa; phylum Chordata; class Mammalia; order Rodentia; family Sciuridae; genus Spermophilus; species Spermophilus citellus. The sequence goes on along the minus strand of NC_138189.1, from coordinate 21,053,622 downwards.
GAAGAGACGCTTTCTCCTATGTCTTTCCCCTTGTTTTATTTATGCATGTGTTGATCATCAATTTTTGAAGAATGCATGCTCTTTATTACTATTAATGAGGCTTGTAATCCCCCGACTATCATTTTCTCCCTGAACCTGAGCAAACAATTCTGTAGCCAGAGTCTGCAAGGAAACTTTTCCAAGGAATTCACAGAATCTTTCTCTGCATATCTCATTGACCAGAATAAGAACCCATGGCTACTCCTACCACACTACTCACAAGCCAAATGGGAATCCCCTTGCTACCCTCACCGGGACTCTCATCTGCTTCCTGAGGCATATGGCTGCAAGAGGAGGGGCAAATTTAAAAAAAAAATAGTTGTGCCAGGAATGAGAAGAGGAAACTACCATATGAACAACCATCACTACCCCTGTGTGAACGCATCGGTGATAAATTATCAGCCTAGGTTAGCTCTGGGACATGTGGAGATTATAGTAATCCTAGGAAAAACATCTTACCTGGGCCTAGTGCTTGACAGTTTATAAATCCTTCCAAATCTCTGAACAGATAAATACTGTATTTTCCCATCTTTATAGATAAGGAACCCAAGGAACCAACTATCTGACACACAGAGTTAAATAGTTAGGAAGTGGCTGTTGCATTTGGAAAGTCAAACATTTAGTTAGTGAAGATTTGTCTGCTTCCTCAAATAAAATTCCAAGTTGTAAACTTTCAAAAGAAAACTTCCAAGCAAGTGCCCAATACCCTGTGAAGCCAGAGGTTAATAAGTTTCTCTCTTCATAACCATATTCTTTTTGGTACATCATTTCTTTGTTTGTTCAATCATTTATTCATTGGGTTCTTAAGCGAAAAACAAATTATCTTGGTATTAAAGAGATGAAAAAAATGTCCCCCCATGAGTACACTCCCAAGTTCACAATGCACCCAGCCAGATTCCAAGGTGAGCAGAGACCTGCTTCCTAATTCAAAGATGTCATCTGATTGTACGGAGATGAAATCTCAGAGTGTAGTTTTCATTTGCATTTCCCTGATTGCCAGGGATGGTGAATATTTTTTTCATATGTTTGCTGGCCTTTTGTATTTCTCCTTTTGAGAAATATCAGTTTATGTCTTTTGCCTATTTAATGATTAGGTTATTTGGTTTTTGATGTTAAGTTTTTTGAGTTTTTTTATATATTCTGGTTATTAATCCCCTGTCAGAAGTGAAGCTGGCATAGATTTTTCCCATTCTGTAGGTTTTCTCTTCACTTTCTTGTTTCCTTTGTTGTGAAGGAGCTTTTTGATTTAATAACATCCCACTTAAAGATTCTTGGTTGTGTTTCTTGAACTTTAAGGGTCTTATTAAGGAAGTTAGTGCCTGAAATAATAGTATGTTGGAGTGTTGAGCCTATGTTTTCTTCTAACAATTGCAAAGTTCAAGTTCAAATAACAATCATGAAGCACACAAATAATAATAAATACTGGCAAGGATGTGGGGGGAAAGATGCACTCACACATTATTGGTTATAACAACTTGGACTGCAAGTTAGTATAACCTCTCTGTAAAGGAGCATGCAGATTCCTCAAAAGACTAGGGATGAAACTGCCGTATGACCAGCTAGTACACTCCTTGGTATTCGTTTGTCCCAAAGGTCTAAAATTAGCATACCATAGTAATATAGGCACATCAATATTTATAGCAATGCCATTCCGAATAGCCAAGTTATGGTACCAGCCAGGGTGCCCATCAATGGACAAATGGATAAAGAAAATGTGGCATGTATACACAATAGAATTTCATTCGGTCATAAAGAATAATGAAATCATGGTATTTTCTGGTAAAGTGAGGGAACTAGAGAACATCATGCTAGGTGAAATAAGCCAATCTAAGTAAGTCAAGGGTCAAATATTTTCTCTCATGTGTAGAAACTAGGGAAAAGTAAAGGAAAAAAAAGATGGAGGTGGGATCCCACAAAAAATAGAAGGGAGATCAGTGGAGTAAAGAGCTAGAGGGGAAGAAGGAGGGATAGGGAAGGGGAAGAACTGCAAAATGAAATTGACCAAATTATGCTATATACGTGTATGAATATAGCACAGTGAATTTCACCTTTGTGCACATCTATAAAAATCTATTTTAAAAAAAGAAAGAAAGAAAAGAAAAACCAATATAGTAGAGGAATAGGAACAGAGGAGGGAGGAAGGGAGAGAAAGAGGAAGGCCTGGGGACTAAAATGGAGCAAATTACACTCCATGCACATATGAATATGTCCAAATGAACTGCAGTATGATGTATAACTAAAATGCAGTAATAAAAACATTTTTTAAAAAGATGTCATTTATTAGAAAATGTAAATATCCAGGGAGGAGACGGAGAAAAGAGAAACGCTGGCCTGGGCTTGTGGCTCAGCGGTAGAGCACTCACCTAGCACGTGCGAGGCCCTGGGTTCGTTCCTCAGCACCACATAAAAATAAACAAATAAAATAAAGGTATTGTGTCCATCTTCAACAAAAAATAAATATTAAAAAAAGAGAAACGCAACGTTAAATGCACATGTCGATTGCAAAATGCACATGTGTTGCAGAACTGCTCAAGGAGAGGTGAGTTCTGACAACCCTGACACACCAGAAGTGCCATAACAGGTGCACACAGTGCCCTGTGGAGGCACAGAGTGGTTGAGCATCCATCCTACGAGAAAGACATGGGGACAATGTAAAAGAAAAGGTGATGTTTTAAGTCCAAGCTCAGAAAAACAAGCTGGAGCTTCCCAGATCTAGAGAGGAGAATCCAGGAAGAAAGAACAACACAAGTGAGACAAGGACTTGTAATTGACAGTGACTAACTTGTTGTGACGTTAAGCCAGAATCCTTCTCATGAAGGGAGAGAAACCTGGGTGACACACAGCCCATGAGATACTGCCCTCACGGGACATTCCCTATTGTTTATTGAGCCACTGGAGCCAAATCCCTCAGGAAGAAGAGTTCCATGCCCCAGGCTCACTGGACCGTTTTTGTCATTTAACTCTTCTGAGTCTCATCCCCATCCTCTATACAAGCAAGAGCATACCCATGGCTACCTGTGAGGAGGCCCTCTCAGGATGTCACATGGCACTGCCTAGGAAAGGGCAGAGCTCAAGACTCTGCACATGGTAAGCATCCATCAAATGGCATGGAGCTAACAAAACAGGAAGAGGCTTTCTTTTCTCAAGGAAGCATGTTTCTCAGGGCCAGGCGCTCCTTTCAGGTAGATGAGGTAGGACAGACAGGCTGTGACCTTGACCTTGGAAACCTTCCAGAGCACCCCATTTCCACAGCCACTCCTAGGCCAAGGTGGGGTGTGTCTGGGGGAGAGTAGACTAAAGCAGAGCCAAGCGCTGAGTGAGGAAGAGGAATGAATGTTCACTGCCCTACCAGGGGATTCCTGGAGGCAGAGGAGGCAAGAGACTGTCCCCTGAGGCACAGGGTGATTTCAAAATAAGGAGACTAGGATCCACTTTTCATTTGAAGACGTTTGCAAATGGAAGGCCTAAATGAAGACACGAATTGGTGGGAATATATTTTGTATACAACCAGAGATATGAAAAATTGTGCTCTATATGTGTAATAAAAATTGCAATGCATTCCACTGTCTTTTATAAAGTAAAAAAAAAAAAAAACTGAATTCCCTCGGGCTTTGAGGGAGCCAGTTTGAGCTGTCCCCACCCTCTTCCCTGGGCTCAGGAGACATTAAAGGATTCATGATATATTCCTGAGCCCCTGAATGGAGAGGTGCAGAGGTTAGTGGGGTACGCTGGCACGGGAGTCTGAAAATTCATCCCAGAAAGAGGACTGAGGGCTCAGGCAGATACCAAAGTGGAAGTGGCAGACCCTCCTCACCAGGGAGCAAAAATAAAGCTGAATGCTACAGGACCACTGGGGAGGATGGGTGTCCTGTGTACACCACAAAATCCGACACCATCTTTTCATCCAGCATTCCTAACATTAAAAGAGCCACATGGAGAAGGGGGATGTGGCTCAGTCCCCTGCAAGTGGCCAGCTCATTTTACAGCCAGCCTTGAATGCACTCAGAGTAGACAAACACAGTGAGTTGGAAGGAGGAGCCAGTGAAAACCCAAGTCCAACAGGCCAAATCCTGTGTTCTCCCCAAATTTATACATTGAAATCGTGACCTCTAAGATTACAGTGTTAGGAAGTGGGGCTTTGGGAGCTAATTGAGTCACAAAAGTGGAGACTTCATTGATTTGATTAGAGTCCTAGCCCTCTTCCTGCCACATGAAGACACAACAAAAGATAGGGTCCCCATCAGGCACTGCATCTGCCTGTGCCTTGATTGACCTCTAGCACCCAGAAATGTAAAAGTAAACAGAGTACTTTTTACAGCAGCCTGAACAAGAACATGAGGGAAGAAAACATATGTGCAAACTACACATCAGGGAAGGAAATGGACTTCAACTTGGTCATCAAAAAGATTACCCAGATCTGTGAATTCTAACTGTAGACCTGAATCTGAGTATCTTTCCCGCTAAGGCAAAAGGATTTGTATTGATTCTAAGAATTTATGCTTTCAAAGTATTTCCGTGTACATTTTTTATGTGTTCCTCACAACAATCCAATGAGTAATTTCCATTTTACAGAGAGGAAAACTTAGGTTCTGCAAGTGAAGCCATCTTTGTTGATCTCTACTGGCTATTGACCCAGACCCAAGGGTCTTAAATCATTTTTAAGTGTCTTATACTGCCCCATGGTCCCCTACTTACACAGCGTAAGTAGCTTGAAGCAAAAAAAGAGCTTATCAACTGCAATAATATATGTGTGTCACTGTTCATATAAACAACATGGAATTAGAATTGGATAACATTGAAATGGGTCAGTATCCCTGTTACATGCTTGACAACACACCTGACCACTTTTCATCAGTAACTGAAGGGTCAAATGAGGCATTAGAGTTTGATCCAGGTCACTTCCACTTTATTCTTCAGGACACTGATGGTATAACAAGACTCAAGTCATCCTTCCTGATATCAGGAGTTAGGCTCTATTAAAACTCTCCATGGTTAAATAATGCTTAGCAACAGCATCTTCCAGAAGCTCTTCTCTTCCAGTCATGATTAGCCTTTTCTAATGATTCTGCTCAGCTATGATTTTTAGTGTTTTTTAATTGCATATTTTATGATATTTTAATTTTATGTTTATTCATTATTAATCATCTTTATTATATTTTAATTGTCGATGCAGCATCCTAAGCAGGGAGAGGGAGCACTTCACAAATAAGAATATTAATTTATGTGCCTTAAAATAATAATTAGGATTTTAATAAAATTACTTCCCTTAATAGGTCTCTGTGGAATGTAAATCCCCCACCCTTTAATGAATTAATGAGATATGAGTTGAATATCATTAAGCACTGCGCTCACTTCTAACCAAAAGATTTTAAACAACAATAGGAAACCTTCCAAATGTTTACCTAAAGGCAAGCTGCTGACTCCGTGTAAAAAGCCTCTGAGGAGCTACACCCAGACAGTATACCCCCTCTTGTTCTGGCATCTGTTGGCAGGATGAATGACTTGGCACTGCCCAACTCATCGTGGGCTCCCAAACTGTTTTCTACCTGACTCTCTCCAGTATCAGGAGCTCCATACACTCTGCAAAGCATCCAGAGTCTCAGGACATTCAGAGTGCACACCTGTCAGTCATACTGACCACCAGCAAAGCTGCCTTCCTTCCATCAAGGACGTCAGAGTGCTCTAGAGACATCAAGTGACCCTCACAGCTTCTCTGCACAAGGAGAAGACTGTTGGCCGGTCCGTCAGATGGGGGAATTAAAGGGCAGGGAGAGGAAGTGATGGACAGTCACATGGAGGAACAAAGAAGTTGAGCACATCTGGTCACCAGAAAACATAGACTGCCTTAGAGGCTTCTGCATTTGCCACTGAGTTCTCCTACTGCTCTGTTGGGAACACAGGAAAGAATTTACGTGTGTGCTTTTGAGTGAATGTACTTTTCTGTATTGCTGCCAGGGTTCACTTTTAATACCACCACTGATGTATAGCTTTCTTGTTGTTGACAGTTTTAATAATCTGCTCCCATTTTGTAATCAGAAGCAGTAATTTTCTGTGCTGACATGTCCTCTTTTAGGCAGAGGATGCTACAGCCATCCTGGAATTAACCTAATATTCTCCCGGCACCATTCTAAAACAGTGTTATTATAAATAGCTTTGTGGGCATAGCTGTTACTGGTTGGTTCTCAATGTGTTCCTGAAAGTAGCATTAAATTTCTGAATGCAAAAAAATGTATTTTTAAAAATCCCTTAACAGAAAAGAAATGCAAAAGTGAATCTTCTCATGTAGGTAGAGATTGAGAGTGGGGTGATTTTTAGCTTATTTTTTTTTAATTAACTCTTAATTAGCCCTCGAGTGCTACCCTTTGGGGTCTCTGAGAACGAGTCAATAGACTTCAGTAAAATCATTGACATTTTCCCATTTACCAGGACAAAGTTTACTGGAATATCATTAAAAGAAACTAGCCAGAAAAGAGAGAGGAGATTCCCATGAATTCCCAGTTCATGGTAAGTCTTAGGCTCCCCTCTTTTCCTAAGTGTACATGTGCGCGCGCGCGCACACACACACACACACACACACACACACACACACACACTTCTGCAGTGTAGCTACAGCTCTAAACATTTTTAGAAAAGCAGTTGGCAGTTGATTATGAGAATGGGTCTCTCTCATTCTCTAAATGATGCTTTAACATTTCACTGAAAACCTCCTACCCCCAAGTCACAAAGCTCAGCCCACAGTGGACCCCAGAACCATAATATGTACAAAGGAGGGGACACCCCCAGGCCCTAGCTCCACCATCTCACTCTCTCCCTTTACCAATCAAGGAGCAGTCTAATGAGGATACCAGGAGTCACAGAGCTTATTGCAGCACCCTAATAACCTCAGGGACAAGACTGGGAACAGCAGAACCCACCTCCAGAAGCCAGGGTCAAATGAGGAGGGGAAACCTCTTTAGCAGGGTGACAGTTCTAAAACTCTGAGGCTAACCTCTTCCTTCTCTTTGGGGATCAGTCATTAACTCTCAGAGGAAAATGGCAGATCGGAATGTCTTTTCAAGTGACAGAAATAGGATGTCAACAGCATATGTGTGAATTCTAGAATTACATTATAAAATTCAGCACGATTTAAGAGACACAAACTACGTGGAAGATGCCTTAGAAACAAAATTATTTTGGAGTAAACAGGCTAAAAAATCAAAATGGATGTGACATAATAAAAGATACTAGCTATTCTACTGTCACGTATAACTAATTAAAACAAATAAAAGTAAAATTAAAAAGAAATAAAGAAAGAAAGAGTTTGGAAAAGGCAAGGGGAACAGAGCCTCGTGTTGATAGACAGAGGCATCTGGCTCCGGGCTCTGAGCCTCCATTCCTTGGGTGTCCCTCTGGGAGAGAAGATGCCCTGGACTCTTGGCCCAGTGACATTAAAGATTTGCACCCTGAAGCCAGCTTCCTTTGTTCTAGTTCTGCGCCACCGGGCACTGTCCTTATTTCAAATTCACTTCCAGAATAGATTTTCCAGCATCCTAGTCCATGTACCCTGGAAGTCGAATTTCTCTTGGTCAATTACTCACATTGGCATTCTGGTTGATGCTTCCTCACTTGTGAGTTTGCCTCATGTAAGTTATTTCGGGGTGTTTTGCCTGACACTAGTTTAGAGAAACAACTAGAAAAATAAGAACCTCTATTTTTAAACCCAAAGCTGCCTGAGGACCAGTTTCCATCTTTCCCCTCTCACAGTCCCACTTTTCCCTAAGCATCGTCACCTTCACCCTGGCTTTCCACATCCCTCAACCCCAGACCCCGACTTCAGGGCTTTCCTTATCCCCACCCCTCTGGAATACCTTAGGGGCCATGATATCCGGGATCTCTGTATCCCACCAAAACGATCCCCCACTCTGCAACTCAGTCCTTATGCATGAGAGGGTGAAGAGAACAGGTTAGAATGAGCACCAACATCTCATCATTGTTTATTTTTCTTTAATACCATCCCTTTCCCAGACTTGGCCAAATATCTCTGTCAACCCCGAGAGAAAGCTCCCAGCTTTAGTACATACTAAAAGCCACCAGTGGCCTTCCTGTTATTCTAACTGTAAACAATGCCTGGAATTCTGTATTTCATATGGGATGGAAAACCAGAATATGGGAAATTTAAACTATTTTAATCAGATAGTCACTCCACAGAGCTTCATAGACCTTGAGAGCTAGAATGGTCCCAAGACACCACCCAATGTGACCCCCTTTTTATTCTGTTATGACACCATTTTTATAGCAAGACTTCTCCAAAGACACATACCTGAGAAGTGAGGTTAAAGCTATTCTGACTCCCAAACCCAGGTATTTTCCCACTGCACTAAGATTCTTAAATCTTGATTTTATCAGCCACAAATAAAAAGACTGGATCTAAAAGCACTGTTACCAATAAACTTGTAAATACAACAAGCTTAGTCTTTTAGTATTAGTTTCCATGCCCTATTTCAGTTGAAGTTGTAAATGGAAGGAAATATTAAGACAACTTTAATCTTCAGCAAGTTCTCCAAGCATTTAGTCAGCTGGTAGAATACAAGACACTATCCACCACCTTATAAAAAATGTCTCACCTAAAAATGAAGCAAACACAAAAGAATATGGATCCAGTAACCGGATCCTGACAAGGTCTCTGGGGTACCTGGCAACAGGAAGTCTGAAGTGAGGCCTTCCTCTACGCCTGAATGTTTCAGTTAAATGAGTTGAGACCCCAAATTGTTACTTAGAACAATTTGAGTTATGACTCTTACTTGAAATCACAAAAAGGCCTAATGCAAATGAGAGTCTGTGTGCTGCTTGGGCCAGGGAGAAGCAAAGGTCAATAGGAGGTTCAGGGGTAAAAGCTGCTCAGTAGAATGTGGAGCGCAGGCTGGTGCTCCAGGAAGTGTCAGACTGAGACTGCAATTTGAAAAAAAAAAAAAAAAACAAGTGTCTTTCCTGTATTCCAATGTTCATGTCTCCAAATCCAAGTGACTCCCTCCAAGGCCTAAATTACTTTAAGGATGCAAGATGGTTTAATCATAACCTGGCACTATAATATTTACATAATTGTGCGCTTTTAATATTAAACATTAATTAGAAATTAAAGTTAAAAATGTAATTCATGACCCCGAAGTGCAAATTTCACTTGGGTTATACTCTCAGTTGTCCAGCTAGCTTATTACTCCTGGCCACTCTCACCAGGGAACCTGCGGGAGCCCTACATAGTAGAAATGATTAGAGGTCAGTTCCTCTGCTTTGAAAGTCTCAAACAGACCCTGGTTTCCCCCTACTTGTGAGGTCCTTGTTAACGTGTGTGCAAAGCTTTGTGTATGTATTTTAGATTCTCAGAGTCTGGAAGAATCAAGATGTTATTTTATGCTGTGGCAGCTACGATTATAAAACTGCCCACTTAGAAAAGGATGGTGACCTACCTCCCTTGTAATTTCTAGCACAATGATCTTGCCAAATGTTCAGTTTCTGAGGAAACCTCTTGCCCATCTTCTTGCTGGGCAGAGAAACCTAGGAGCAAACGTCTCTAATCACTTGAGGCAATGAATATCCTGAATTCTTTGAACTCTGCCTCTTCCCTTTTGGTGATGTGAATACACCTTTCAACTAATTATTGACATGAATAATATATGACTGTGAGCCTAAGAAATCAGTGAGAGGGATTCCAAACTGTGTCATCCCCGGTTTCACTCAAGGTGTCCTTGTAAATGTTCATTCCATTTTCCACACATCAGCACATTTGGAGATAGAAACTTTTTGTTCCTGGCCTTCCCAGGCTCATTAGTGAACAGCTTGTACAATCAATAAGTTACTGACCAAGAGACTAAGGCTTCCTTATCTCTGCTTTTGCATGTTCAAATGTCTCAAAAATATTGATGAAACTGCACTCTTTTCTCTCTCTCTCTCTCTCTCTCTCTCTTTCTCCCTCCCTCCCTCTTTCTCTCCCCCTCTCTCCCCCTCTCTCCCTCTCTTTCTCTCTTTCCTTCTCTCTCTTTCTTTCTCCCCCCTCCTTTGCCTGTGTGTCTCAATAATCAGTTGGAATGTACCCTTTGGTTGCAGGCTCTTTTCCTCTCTTTTCACTATGAGCTAAAGGTCCTCATTGAAGTGACAGGTCTTTTTAATAATGGGCATGATGATGACAGCTAGGGATGAAGTTCAAGTTACCATGGGGGAAACAGGTTGGGTTGAAACAGTGGACATTCTTATGACAACATTTTTGCTAAGTTAAGATGGTGATGCTCACCTTTTGGGGCATGATTCCCAGGTATTTTTTATTTTTCTTATTAATGGTTGAGGAAGCTGTTGTGGCAAATAGCATGCTCAGGCTAATTTGGTGGACCACCAAAATCCAATGGGCTGTTTGTGAATTACTAGCAGGTCTGTAGCTACACATGAATAATTTTTGCTGATATCCAAATCATTCTACCCCATGCTCTTGTTAATCTGCATGACACACAGGCAGAGTGGACACAATTGCTTCCTCTTTGGGCACACCAGCTCCCTAGCACTCCTGGTGTGAACTGCCCAGTATGTCAAAGATGCCCCTTTGCCTCATGGAAGTAGAAGAAAACCACTGCTTTCTGTTGCTTCCCTTGGCAGAAGAAAAAGCCAACAATCATGTAACTCTTCCTTCTCCTTCAGTATCTTGGAAAGCATGTATCTCACAGAATTCGACTCTAGAAGCAAAGAGCTCTGGGTTTTAATTCCACTCTCCCCACACCATACACTGTTGCACATGGCAGAACCCTTCCAATCGATCTTAGAGATCTGTCCTCGAGTGCTAGTCACATCATCTGTCATGGGCACAGATTCTGTTCTCTCTACAGAGACCTCTACCAACCCCAGGCAAGCAAATTAATTAAACACCATTCCTGTCCAGAAAGGGTCTGGCTTTTGTCATTGTCATACTGTTATCCCATATATTTACCAAAAGGAAAATGAATCCAATAGACTTAGTAGAGCCAAACATAAATTTATTCTTAAGAGTTCCCATGTCATCCATTGATTGAGTATAAATTATGAACCAGGAACTCCAATAACCACTTTATAGACAGTGTTTCACAAAATCTCAGACTAATCTTCTGATAAGAGAACTGAAGTTCAGAGAGGTTAAATAACTTGCCTGAGGTCACACAGCTAGTGAGTGATGAAGAGGAGTTTTGAACTCAGTTCTGCTGTTATAATAATAACTTATCCTGCTTCCTAAGCAACTTGAGTAGCCAAAGGGAAATGCAGAACAGATGAATTGAGCTGGACTCAATACCAGAACTTTTAGTCTATTTTTTTCTAGTCACTAAAACAGTGCCCCAAGGACCTGAAAGTCTGCATGTGTCTCTGTAAATGACTCATTTATTTCCAGGGAGTGACTTAGTCATTAAGGAGGAAAACAAGCCAAATAGTACCAGACGCACAAATCACTTTGCAAAGTATCCTGTCCTACAATCAGCACTCATAAGGCTTATAGTTAAAGCCCTGAACATATAAGAAGTTTTACATAGAGAATCATTAAATCAGAGTTTCTAAAGTTGTAGTAAAGTCTAAAAAACATGCAAATGGAACAGACTGATTTATTTCAAGTTTCACATGAAGCAATTTTTATAGTCTTGCAAATATTTACTGCTTTAAGAGCCTGAGGTAGAATTCCCCTAAAATGGCCAAAAAAAAAAAAAAAAAAAAGCAATATATAAAATCAGTGAATAACTGCTACAAGTCAATGTATACTTTATAAATTCTGCTAGAACTACTGCTGTGGTCTGAATGTTTACATTGTCCCCAGATTCACATGTTGAGCCCTAATCCACAAGGTGACAGTATTAGGTGAGCCTTTGGGAGTAATTAAGTCAAGTGAGTGGAGCCCTCAGCAATGCGATTAGTGCCCTCATAAAAAGAGACTCCTGAGAACCCCGACATCCCTCTGACCCTGTGATGAACAATGAGAAGGCATCATCTATGCACTGGAGAGCAGCCCTTCAAATATCCTGGCACCTGGATCTTGGATTTACCACCTGCAGAATCATGAGAGAGAGATTTCTATTGTTTACAAGTGTGTGGGTCAGTCAGCATTTTTGTCGTGATAACCAAAATATGGGACAAGAACAACTTAGAGGAGGGAAAGTTTACTTTGGGCTCATGGCTTTAGAGATTCAGTCTGTGGTCAGCCAGTTCAAACTGTTCTGGGCCTCTGGCAAGACAGGACGTCAAGGTGGAAGGGCAGGATGGAGGGAAGCTGCTCAGCTCAGCGTGTGGCAGCCAGGATGGGGGGGGGAGAAAAAAAAAGAAAGCTTGTCTATGGGGGGGGGGGCAAGGACAAAATACTATCTCCAAGGGCACACCATTAGTGACCTACATCCTCTGTCCATGCCCCACCTGCCTACCATTACCACCCAGTAATTGATTAAAATTATTATTTTAGCAAACAGATTAACTCACTGAATAGGTGACAGCTCTCATAATCTAATCATTTCACCTCTGAACATTTCTGCTTAGGGGGGAACAACTCATATCTAAACCAGAATCATAAGCCATTTAATCTATGGTGTTCTGTCATAGCAGCCCAAACAGGCTAAGACAACCACCATCAACAGTAAACGTACTGACCCATAAAGATAAAATGGAATGTACATTTTTTTTTTCATAAGGAACTGTGTATTGGGTGCCATTTGGGAATATACTCTCTTTAGTCCTCAGAGTGTAAGGATTTGTATTTGTTTTTGGCTTCCGTCATCTAAATCCTCTTTCTAGGTTTAGTAATTCTCCCCTAATGAGTCTTCAGGGAGTCTGGGGTTGTGGGTTTGAGATTGAAAGTGGGACTGATATTGAAGTGTTGGTATATTTTTTCAAAGGCAACAATCTTTCAACTCTGAAAGACACCAAAGGCTTTTTCAGAGTTCAAATCCAAGAGTTTTCAGGAAGCTTAATCTGCATTTCATCTCTGATCACCCCAAAACAAGTGAGAGGGAAGAGTACCAGGAAAACCTCTCCTGTCATGGTCACCCACGAATGCAGCTTGGGATATCAACGGTTTTTCTGCATATCACAAGGCTAAGATTTTTCTATCACCATGACATAGTAAAGGGACAATGAAGAAAGGTCTTTTCAGAAAGCAAGGTTGTCACATCTGCAATTTAAAAGTGTTCTTTATTTGTACAAGGGACTTGGTGAGCCACATTCAAAGTCAGATGGAAAAGTGTGATGTTTTGAAGTTCAAAGTCATCCTACCCACATTGCTCACAAGTATCAATAAATAACCTCTGCAGAGAAAAGGGGCCAGAGTGGCTTTCCAAGTAATGATGTCTGGGGCTTCTCTATTAGCTTTCAGAAAAGCCCACCTCATAACGAAAACAGACACTGGGTCTTATGTTCAAATACAAGAAATACTGTAAAGTTACCTGATGCCTGATGGTTCTAAATAGTCCCGCAACCTTCAACTGAGGAAAGACCAAGTTTCCACTCTCCCCTTGAAAATCCTACCACACTGGCATGGAGATCTTGGTTGTCTTCATGATGTGGGTTTAGGAGTGAATGTGGCTGGCTTCAAACACTCTCTCCACTGTTTGGTAGTTATAACTGTTGCCCAATTTCTTAGAGAGAGAGAGAGAGAGAGAGAGAGAGAGAGAGAGAGAGAGATCGATCTCAGTTCTCTTTTATATAAAATGGGAATACTTAATAATAGTACCTACTGTATTAAGTTGCCATGAAGAATAAAAGAAATCATTCCTTTACGAGTGCTCAATATGGCTCAATATGTTTAAAATGTTATTTGTCTATAAAGCTCCATTAACCCTCTGACTTTTAGGTAAAGATAAGTTGATAAAATTTTAATAAAATTAAAAGTTAATTTTGTGGTTGGTCTTGCCATTTCTATAACCCCTCAACATTATGGACATTATGGCATAGTCAAGTCACGTTATTTCCCCCAAACATGTAAAAATAGCTGGTGATCAAAGATTACAATGAACCTCACAAGCTTGATGTAAAGGTCAAATGAAAAAACAAAAATAAAAATTGCCAAAAATTACTAAAAGTTGTCAGGAAGGATTAAAGACCCTTTGAAGACAAACATTTGCCTTCTTTCAATTTCTTGAGCTTGGTGACCATAGTCTCACCTCACTTCCTTAGAAGAGTTCTCTTGATAAGTCTATCCTAGATATACACACACATTAAAAAAAAAAAAAGCTAGTCCTTCATCCTGCATTATTTTATGAAGCCCACTGACAATATATTTAATTCATTTGTTTTTGGTTTACTAACTCCCACCACCATCTCTCTGGAACATAAACTCCTCAAAGACATTAGAGGAATACCTGTCACACAGAACATACTTCCTGACTATTCACTGTATTGGTCAGGTTTTCATCACTATGACAAAATGCCTGATCAAATAAGCTTAAAGAGGGAAGATTTACTTTAGTTAACAATTTCAGACATTTCATCCCATAGTCAGTTTCATCCCATAGTCAGTTGGCTCCATTGCTGTGGACCTGTGATAAGGCAGATAACATGGTACTGAAGGCATTGTGGAATAGAGTGGCTCACCTCATGGTGACTAAGAAGCAGACAGAGGAAGGAAAATCTACCCTTCCGGGGCACATCCCCAGTGACCTACTTCCTCCAATTAGTCCCTGCCTCCTATAGCTTCTACCAGCTCCCAACATTCCATTCAATTATTATCCAATTGATATAAATTAATCCACTGATGAGATCAGTACCCTTATGATCCAATGACTTTCCAAAAGTCCCTTTTCTGAATATTGCTACATTGGGAACCAAACCTTCACCACATGAGACTTTGGGAGTCATTTCAGATCCAAACCATAATATTTACTCAATGAATTAAAAAATATATTTAATCCTGTTGAGTCTGGTAGGGTGACAGCGAATCATGTGGCTGAAGTCCTTACTCATTTCAGTTTCAGGGCTTTAGAATTCTCATGTTCTGTCCAGGTCTCACAAGGGAGAGAGTTTCATGCTGTGATCCCTGGAACAGCCTTATGAGGAATGACTACCCAGTCTTTGGGGTAGTCATCTCCTGACTTTTCCTTCTCCTCCAAACTAGCAGCATTCTCGGGTTCTTCTGGATTCTAAACACATAGCATCACTCTCTGCGTGTGCCATGATGGGGAAAAGCTGGAAGCCCATTGTGGGATTGAGTCAAATGATTCTGGAGATGAACCTCAGGAGTTAACAATCTGGTGGAGGGGAGGAACCCAGGGGCCTGACTTCCAGATCCCTTACCTTCTGTTTCCAATGGAGCACCCCCACTTCTTTACTACTTTATATATTGAGCTTGCACAAATTGTGACATACAAGGAAGGACACCACAATAGCTTATTCAACTTCTGAGGGATTTATGCAGAAGTACATTATATCCTTGGAAATACCATTACAGACCCAACAGAAACACAAATCTGTATGCCCCAATGCTTTCAGGTCTACCCCAACTTCATACCATTGGATTATTTATCAATTTCATATCTTTAAATCACAAAATGTACTGCAGAAGGTAATACCTGAGGCCTTGACATCTTAGAAAGACTTTATCAGCCCAATTTCTTGGAGGATGTCAGGATAGCCGTGGCTCTTGGCAAATGACAGGCACCAGAGTGGTAGTATCATGAAATCAATGAAAAAGTTTCCAAAATGGGAGGAGATGTGAAGCAAAGACCATGGACTTGTCCCAAGGTCACCCTAGATTCATGCTGGTCATTGGATAACATTGCCCTGTGTGCCCTACACAGAGAAGTCAGCCCAAGCCAGTTATCATCCAACATTGCTTCTCATTCATGCCTTCGGTACACATCCTGCCAGCAAAACAGATTTTAAATGGCCTCCATCTGTGGAATATTGCTCTCCATTCAGGGGTAAATTTCTTATGCAGGGCAGCATAATGATTCCCACTTAAAGTTGATATTATCCATTCAACTAAAATCCACATGCCCCTAGCTAAAACATTCCCCTGTAGAGGTTGCAGCTCTTACCTATTCAGAAATCCTTCATTACAGATAGGCAATGTGTTTGCTCTGTACAGGAGCCTGATGCACTGTAAAAGTTTTCCTCATTGTACCTTTGAATCTTGGAAACACCAGGGGATTTTTATGTATATGCTTAATCACTAGGCCCAGACTTTCACTTTGGAACATCCTGCAACTGGGACAGATGACAGAAGTCAGTGTTCCCAAGCTCCATGTTAGAAGATTATCATCACTTGCTAATATATTCCCATATAAAACTGTATTCCTCGTGTTTAACAGTATTGACATTTGAGCCAAATAATTATTTGTTGTGTACATGATGGGAAAAGGCCTGTCCTGTACATTTTAGAATGTTTAATAGTCTCCCTGGCCCAGTAACATCCCCGCTAGTTAATACACTCAAAACTGTCTACAGTTCCAAAAGTCACCTGGGAGAAAAACCTGCCCCTGGCTGAGAAACAACAATCTGTAACAGTAAGAAAAGAGAGGAATGATTTTACCTTTTGTCCTAAGTCCAAAATGTTAAATCTAATCTGAACACACAGAAACCCCAGTGGATTGAAAGAAATTGCGTATTTAGTATATCAGATAGGATACCAGACAGGGTCTCTAAGCAATGACAAGAGTCAGGAAATGAATTCAGGTTTTGTAGGTTCTGAATTAAATGATTTAAGAATTCCACACCTAGAAAAGGCCATAAAGATAATTTGCATGTGTTTCAAACATTCCACTTGATATCCACATAAGGTCGGGGAGGGAGACACTCTCTTAATCTCTCCCTGGCATCAGTTTACCAGATACTGCCAGAATGACCATGTGAAACAGCACAGTTCCTTGGAATTTAATGGAAATAAGGAAAGAGTGCCAGAAATAAGGAAAGTGGTCACATAAAGGGATAGAAGAAAAATCCAAAAATAAATGCTGCCTTCTTTGATCAGTGAGGTGAATGTCCTAACCCTTTCTCTGGAGCCAGATAGACCCGAATCTCATCCTGGCTCTGCCAACTCCCATCTGCACGAACTTGAACAAACTGCTTCGTGTCTCTGAGGCTTTGTTTCTTTATCTGCAGTAAAGAGAATATTATAGGCCTCAAATATTTCCTGTGATGAATGAATGAACCGATGGATATATGCAAAGTGCTTCACACCGTGTTGGGCTCAATAAGTGCTATTTTCTTATTCTTATTCTGAGCTTGGTTAGGAGTAGACCTCAAGAGGATCAGCAAAGACTAATGTACCCTTTGAAAATGAAGGACAAGAAAAATGTCATCGACTAGGACTCCATAAATGCTTCTTTCACTGTGCCTGACACAAAATGCCTTGGTCCCCAAGGGCCTTGTACTTACCAGGAGAATCTGCTCCCTCCCTCGTGTGCACAGCTCCCTCCTGTTCCCATCTGCACCAATTAGCATGGAGCAGATTGCAGGGACCCAGAAGAGCACCTTGAAGATGGACGCGCCATGCCAAGAACAGGCGAGCCTTCCCAGCCCATGCAGGTAATGGGGTCGAAAATGAAGATGTATTAGGGTAAGTGGAATTACAGCTCTGCTGATTAAGTGATGAAGTGAACGAAAATGAAAAACGTGGCATAAATTATTAAGGAAATGTTAGCTGCTCCAGGCAAAGGCAGCCAATGGAGGAGGCTGGATCTCGTCAAAGGTTACAGAATGACCCAGCAACCAGGTACCTGAGGCCTTCCTATGACACAAAGGAGAGGAATTTTACTGTTTTCTTTATTCTTTAAGGGTTTCCATATTTTCAAAGATGTCTTTACTTCCCTAGTTATCTGGCTCTGCCTACTGAATGAATATTATAAGAAATGACTTCAGATTAACATAAAAATAAGTTTACGCCTATCATTAGAATAATTGAACTGAAATATTCAGATAAGCCATGGGGATTCCAGATAGTATATTTCAAATAATGATTCAGAGAGCCAACCTCAGAGCGCTCATCTCACGCGCTATGCGGGATGGCATTCTCGGTTATCTCTGCAGTGTGCAACAATGTGATCAAGAAAGGAGGGGTAATAAGATCGATTCTGGTAAATAAAAACTGGGGGGGAAACTCGGCCCATATACAGATACATTCCCCAGGAAGTTTTCAGCGTGTTCGCTAATCAAAATATTGTTCATCATTTTAAATTGTTGTGATAAGACTTGCCAGTTGTCTTTCGCCTTTTCAAAGGGGTATGATTAAATTAGTATCTCCTCTCCCCCTCTCCCCCCCTCCTGCTGTCCCCTATGAACACTGTCTCTAGTCATCTACTGAAGAAGACAGAGCTACAGAGGAAAGCAGATCTCAGAGCCCTGAGAGTCAAACAGAGTGGCTGCCTGGGCTCTGAAGGGCCGGATCTGTTGCCCTAGCCGTGTGGCTAGGAATCCAGTTGTGCTTCCTCTCTTGTGCAAGGATTAGGGGAGATGGATCTTACAAATAAACCCTCTTTTTCTTGAGTTAGTTTGAGGAAATGTCTCACATTCCACAAAGACAGCCAACTGATTTAGAGGAGACTTGAATTCTCTCTCTCCACTTCCTGAGAAGTGGTCATACAGACTTTGCTTGATTACCTCTTGGGACTTCGGACTCTTTCCCTCTGAACACTGCACATGCCATTTTTGAACAACTCTTTCTGGTGGGGAGTTGGTAGAAATAAGTGTGTCCACCAGTTAGCTCATGAGTGGCATCATATCTAGGCTGAGGGCACCAGGTAACTACAGGGCATGTATAATAAGACCGGAGTCTTACTATACATCCTCCCCACAAAGCCTTTTCCCTCGGGTCTGGCAGCTTAGAAGCAAAAGATCAGATCAGGAGAAATGGAACCTTTTTCATCACGTTGTTCTCCATCTAGACTTGGACAGCCAGAAGGATAATATCAGAAGAAAGACAAGAAATTACTCATAAAACAATGGAAAGTGCAGCATCTGCTTCCATTAGATTATGGCTGGAATCATAAAAATTGCCTTTGTGGCTTTTTTAGTTCATGTTCTTTGTAAAATTGTGTTTTTTATCCTAGTGACAGAAGTAATATATTTTCATCGTAGAAAATTCAAAAACATGGTAAAGCAAAAAGAAGAAAGTAAAATTCATCCATAACCTTACCACCCACAGATACATACTCTCATTTTCATCTGTGTCCTTTCAAGGACTTGCGATTTTTTTGTTTGGTTGGTTACTTTATGGGGATCATAGTTTTCATAGTATTTTATAATTTGGTTTTATTTAACACAACAATCTACTATAAGCATTTTTATAAGTTATTAAATATCTTCTTTAGCATAATCTTGAATGACTATAGTATTCACATTGTATATGTAGCATAATCAGTTTATTCTATTCTGCACTTGATGAGCACTTGGGCTGTTAGCATCTCTACATGATATAATATATGATAGGGGAAGATTCAGGTGCACTTGGACCAAAGAACAAGAGCTCAGAATCTAGACTTTGGGAGCCAAGAAGACTTTCCTAAAAGAAGTGACTCTAGAATAGTGCTTTTCATATTGTAAGCCATGATAGAATATACTATGGAGTCCTCAAACTGACCAGCTGGTCCTGGCCTTAAACATTTCTCTCAGCTTAGACAGGCTTCTTCCTGACTCTAAGCCCTGATATCCCTTTTTCTTAGAGCATTTACATTAGAAAAATTATTATCATCAATTCTGTCCCTCCTCATTTAAAATATAAATCATCTTTAAAGCTTCTTGCCCATTGCATAGCCTAAGAATATCTTTCACAAGGGTTTTGGAGCCATCTCTTAGGAGAGCAATCATTGTGGAAGGTAGAGTCCCTGTCTCCCAGTTTCTGTAGGAGGGTAGAAGCCCACTTCCAGCTGGTATCTTTTTTCAAGTGGTGAAACAACTTCCTGTCATGAAGACATGAGAGAGCTGGCTTTTCCTTTGGGTGAAGCCGAATATAAACACAGGTGGTGCAAAGTTCCCTCATTCCAACTCTTAAAAACTCTTCATACTTTTGTTTCTGTAGAGTCTGGCTCTGGCTGAGGCCTTTCCTGTCCTCCGCATTGCAATAGTCTTGACTAAAGTCTTCCTTGACGGTTTAACTTTAACCAGCACAATTTCTGCTTTGACTCAATAGAAGTTTTAGAAAGTGTCCTTCCCTGTTATGCAGATGAGAAAACCATGACCGAAGGAGAAGTTTTCAAGTCAAGAAATCCATGAGCATCAAGAGTTGGTGTTGGTCACAGTTAAGAGTCCTCTTTAAATTCCTACAGGCTACACTGATAGAAAGAGGTCAAGACTACAGGGGTTTAATTATACTAATAAGGGCCTTGTGGGTGACTGCCGGGCTCTTCTATGGCTTTTTTCACCTACAAAATGGAACTGACAGCCTGAAAGCTTGTTGTGAAGGTTAAATATGAAGTAGGAAATGAAAAGATGAAGTTCCTGACACACAGAGACCTCTGCACTTATTAATAACATTATCTTTGCTATTACGGAAGAGCACTGGTTTTAGAGTCAGAAAAGCCTGGAATCAAATTTATCTTTTATTGAGCAAGTGAATTAGACAGTTAACTTCTGTCCTTACAGATTACTGAATGATTTAAATCGCATGTGCAAAGCTAATGATTTAGGTAGGCAGATTCTATAACAGCCTTTGAAGGTTTCTTGCCCCTCTTATTCAATCAAACACTAGTCTAGATGCTGCTGTGAAGGGATTTTGTAGATGTTAATTAAAGTCCCAAATCAGCTGCCCTCAAAGTACAGCAATTACCTGGTTGTGCCTAATGGAATCATACAAGCCCTTTGAAAGCAGAAAGTTTTCTCTAGATGGCTGCAGGAGACAAAAATAGAGAGATTCCAAACATAGGAAGGATTCAACATGCAGTGGAAGTCTTTGATGATGGAGGGTGTCACATGGAAAGATCCTGAAAGCAGTTCAGTTACCCCTGGCCAACAGCCAGTTGGAGAAGTATTCTCAGGCCTCAGGGAACCGGACTCTGCCAACAGCCTAAATGAGCTTAGAAGTGGATTCTTCCCCATACTCGACACATATGAACACAACTTGGCCAGACCTTGATTTCAGCCTTGTAAAACCCTAATCAAAGAACCAGCCAAACTCATCCCAGTTTCTGACCTACAGAAATGTGAGATAACAAAGGGGGGTAGGTTTAAGTCACAAGTGTGATAATTTATTACACATCAATAAGTGAACAAATACAAGCTTTTAGTAATGTGTGATTTTCTTTCCCCTCACCTTTTTACCAAAGGTAGATACAGAGGCAGACATGAGACTCAGCTCTTTCCTGTGTGTCCACATCCAACAGCCTAAAGTCAAAGTATGATATTATCCCCCCAAGGACACCCTGGCTACACAGGTGGGCATCATTGTTAAAAGTCTAAGGCAGTCTTAAGAGTCCCTACAGAAATATAGTGGCTTTTCAAGCTTCAGTACCAATGCACTCAAAAGATCAGACTGTTTTCAAAATTGAGACATGTAGGCAAGTCCATTTGTACCTTTTTATTGACATTTCTGACCTTGCTAGAAAAGTATGTTATGTTTTTCTATAAAAATTATCCGAGAGTGCAGCTTGCTGAGTGATATTTTATATTACAGGAGCAGAGCACTCAAAGCCACTCTCCTCAAAGGAGTGCTACCACCCCTGGAAATCTGCAGGATCTCAATGAGATTTTTTTTCTCCAGCATCAGGTCTACAATGTTAACTGGTCCTCAGTGTTAACAAGTGATTCAGTACACAGAACTATTGTGTGATGTTGATTGAATTACCCCACCAAGTTCAGGTTCAATTTTGAGGAAAATACTAAAAGTCACCTTAAAGTTTTAGAAGATTTACACAAACACACACACACACACACACACACACACACACACACACACACACACTCATTCAATATACATTGTTTCTTAAAACTTTGGGTGGATACTGAGAATACCTGGGAATGTAAGATTTGCCTGGGGATTGATTCTCTTTGACAAATTTCAAAACAAAAATAAAGGCAAAAATCAAGTCAAGACCAAATAAATAAATAAGCCTCTGGGCTATACATCATTTTGTTCCATCTCCTTGTCCTCAGAGAGAAATTTACTTTAGCATAACTGTGTTACATATCCCTAAACTCTACCAACTCTAAAATAACAGAAGGTTCATGTTGATTACTATTCATCATAATTAAATTATTTTCTCATATATTTTAGAGACAATAATAAGTGCTGAGGATACAAGTCTGAAAGAGGTACCTTCATGTATTTAAACAGAGAAGACAAATATCAACTTTTATAGGGAAGTGGAGCTGCCCCTTGATCCCTTCCTATGATGGATCAGAATAAAAAGCAGCATTGCATGATGTTAGAGGACAATTGGACAATTAGGGGTCAACTCCTACTCCTGAACCTACTAACTACATAACCTTGGGCAGTCGTGTAAGTTTTCTAAATCCCACATTCATCATGTATAAAATTGTAAAAAAATGACATAATGAGGATATTGTGAGGATTAGAAAAGATGGTCTACCATATTCTGTCCAGGCTGCTGTAACAGAATATCATCAAGAAGGTAGTTTATAAACAACAGAAATGTATCCTTCACCATTTCAGCAGCTGACTGGTGGAGGTATGGGCAGACTAGGTGTCCATGACAACCAGCTCCTTACTTCATGGACAGCCTTCTTGTCATGTCCTCATGTGGAAGAGACAATGGAACTGGCTAATCCCTTCCCTGAGAGCCAACTCCTCTGACTTGATTGCCCCCAAGGGCCCCACCTCCAAATACCATCTCATTGGGATTAGAGTTACATCTGCCGATGGGGGGGGGGAGGACACAGACTATAAAAGGAACCAAGCACATTTAGAGAAATTTCTGGTTTGAAACTTGTCTTGCTGATTAAGTCGCATCTTTTAAAATTATAGCCAATGCTATACCTGCATCTAGTTGTAAACAAATTTTTACAACTAGATGCAGGTATAACATTAGAAATGCCATAGAAATGACACATGTCTAGGGCAAGAGTCCACAAGTGGCAAAAATTATAAGGATCTACTCTTAGGCTGCTTTTTTAAAAATTCATATAGTGCTCCTTTTTTGATTATGATTCTTCATTACGAGGCAGAGCATATCCTCAAAATGTCTGAATCCGAGAGAGAGAGAGAGAGAGAGAGAGAGAGAGAGAGAGAGAGAGAGAGAGAGAGAGAGAGTCTTTTCTTGAGTCAGAAATGAGCTGAAACTGATGGAAACACTTATTTTGTTTTGTTTTTTACTCAGACTGTGTAAGAGACTAATAGTAATATAACAAGCATGATTATAATACATACTTCTTGATTACATTTTACCAGACTCCAGAAGATTACCCATTTTCAACACTAGTCATGTTTCATTGCTATGTCTAGATCTTGAGAAAAATTTAGATTTGAAAAAAAAGAGTTCCAGCCTCTGTTCTCAGGCTTATTTTTGGATAAATCACCAATTTGGTTCACATACCAATCTCTATCTATTAAAAATGTCTTTGTTATTCTTAAAAGTAACTTTAACTTACACAATTATATTATAATCATCACTTAACAAAATAAGCCTCTGTAAAATACGTGAGTCATGCTTTAAAGTTCATTTCAAAATAAAAGTAAAATTAGGAAAGATCGCTGCTCAACTAAATGCATCAAATTCTTTAAAATCCCAATTAAATTGTGTATTCCTCAAGACAACATCTGCACCATATTTATCTCTTCTCTCTGATTCCATTTTAGCATTTAGCTATGAATACAATGGGGTGTTCCACTCATATTTATTGAATAACTGATTGACTGGAACTTGTGCACCAGGTTACCACTTATGTCTCAGACCCAACTACATCTATTGAACATGCCACACTGAGTCTGCTAAGAGCACTAGCCACAGCTGTAGCTAACAAATAACCCAACCTCCATTTCTAATCTTGTCATCTAAAAGAAATGTGCAACTTTTAGCAATTCCTATGCACTGTTCTTCACACTTGAGAGGCTTTTGTTTGTGTCTCTTCACTGAAAAGACCTTAAGACAATACTTTCTGGGTGAATATGCTCTTTTGCTTAAATGGAGACTGTGATGATTCATACAGCATTTGGTCAAATATTGAAAAATACAAAAACTTGGAGAGAGAGCCTTTTGGTTTTCTCACCACTGAAGTGCCTAAGATGATTTGAGGCAGCTGGCTCCCAAGACTGCATTCTCTTCCTGTCCTTCATTTTATTTTTCCTTGAGGAACCAATCCAGTCACTGAAGTTATGAACATTCCTGAGGCATCTCATACCCCCCCCAGGCCCTGTGCTAGATGTGCGTAATAAATTCAGTCCCTAACCTCAAGTAGCTCACAGTCAGATAAAGAAAACCTTTAACTGCTTTAGCTTTATGTATTACATTATATTTTGTGATTCCAGTTGCCTGTTCACAGTCCCTACTGCATACAGTGGTTGTGAGATGAAGTCCAAATGAGATAATGCACATACAAGAACAAGTCCACAGCCAGGAAACTGTAAGCGCTCCATCAGTTTCCAGACAAAGGGAGCCCGACCCCCAAGGGACAGACACTGTTGAGTAGAGCAACTTCCCAGGCAAGTGGTGGACAATTACTATGCTAAGTGACTGAGGGTGTAATGGGGTCTGGAAAGGAAAAGTCCTGGGATCATACTCTCCCATGTGTAGGTTTCTGGAGGATGAGGAAAGAGTCAAAATAAATTCTTTTCCCTGAAACCAGGTTCTTGATGGATTTCTACTCCACATATCAGTTCCCTTCTTAGAGATGCTTTTTTTTCATCTTCTCAGCAGTGACTTGCTCTTTAGCTCCTTTGTCGTTGAGTGACCTTAAAGGGTCTGTATGCACAATGGTGCCAGGAGGCAGTATAGAGAGGCCACACAGGAGCTGCTTTCTCCTGGGAGATGTGACAGAGCTGAGAGATGGCCAGAGCACAGAGACATTGGGCTGGGCACATGGCAACACACAATCTAGTAGAAAGGAAGGCTGTCTTCCAAATTTCCTATCGTGAAGACTGGTTGTTCTGCTAATATCCACAAGCCATCCTGGACCTACTCTTCCCCAAGACCTCTTTGTTTAATTCACAAGCAAATACAGAAGATTTGTCTTCTTAGCACTTCTCAAAACTGTAGGGTTGGACTTCTGCAAGGCTTTCCTCTCTCCTTGGCTCCCCTCTCCATCATTGGTCCCTCTGCTATAGGAAGCACTCCCCTGCTTCTTAAAATATTTAGGAAGCCCTTTGCTAGCTGTACCGCCTCCCTCTCCGGGTTCTCTCCACAGTGCTGTCTTGTGCTGCATTCTTCAGCAATGAACTACCTACAGTTTTCCAAAACACCACATGAAAGTTCTCCCCAACTTCTACTCATTCACTGAAGATACACAGCATTACCTTTGCTTAGGATGACTAACCCATCCAAGTTTACTTGGGAATTTTTAGGTTTTATCACTGAATGTCCCACATCCCAGGAGCTTCCCCACCTCAATCTGTCTCCCCTCTAAGCCTTCCTTGCCCCTCTGTGGTTGAATTCCATGTTCCTATAATTCAGATTATTTTCATTACTGCACTGTAGCATTATAACATATCTTGACCCAAACTTTGACCTTTTTAAAAACAAGGACTTCATTTACTTAATTTTCTTTCTATACTTCCACCTAGCATTGTACATGGACTACAACAGACATTTCATAAGAAAGGGATGGAGGGAGGGAGAAAAAGGAAGAATGAAAAACTGAAGGATTATTATGTAAAACATATTGCTGAACCCCAGCAGACTAAAGGCATCACAGGATTCTCAAGTCATAGTATGCATTTGGAAGATGCAACGTCTGTTGATTTATTTTGTCTTCATGATAAACCTCTTTCTATAATAATGACATGTCAGTAGAAAGTGATGTGTCATCTAGTAGGATATGTTTTTCAGGCATATACTGGTCAGGAAAAAGAGCATCTCTAAGAAGGGAACTGATATGTGAAGTAGAAACTAAGACAATGCTAAAAGGCTGCTATGAAACCAAACCAGCATTTCAATATCTAAATGAAAATTTATGCTTGCCTTTCCCAGAATTGAATTTAGAAGGCAGATGTTCTCTTTGGTGGGCAGCTCTCTTCCAGGTGGTCATTCAAGGCCCAAAGCTCTTTTCATCTTGTGTCTCTGCCATCTCCTTGAGGTCACGAGCCTCTAAATCTAGGCAGCAAACAGGAAGAGGGTGGAGGATAAGTTATGGGAGATTGTGTAGACCAGCCCTGAAGGTCTACTGTACACTGTCATCTCCTTCTCAATGCAATGGCTAGAGCTCAGAGCCACACCTAGCTGCATGGGAAACTAAGATAATGCGTGTGAAATGATAAGCTCAAAGTAAATGCTGCATAAATACCCATTAATTACCATTATTGCTATTTTTACTTGTTATTGGTATTAATACTAGTACTACCCACCCTTACACCAAAGGCATTCTCAGTTAGGAGTTATCCTTAATTTTTTCTGGAGCTCTTGAGTCTCTGAAAAACCACAATAGACAGCTCATAACCTGTCACTCCTTCATCAATCCCACCTTCAGGATCTTCAGTTGGCTTGTCAATCTTAAGCTACCAGGAGAAGAGAAACTGAGGCTTCAGTTCTCTGACTACATACATAGTAAATGTCAAGCTTTACAAAATGCAGTGTTATCTATCATCAGACAATGATAAACTCTAATGAAATACAATTTCTCTTTGTACTCAACCATGCATTTTATGAGGATCACATAAAGTTTTACCATCAGCCTCAAAAAGCAATAGTAAACCCCTATGATTCCTTATGTTCTGCTTTCCTGGGTGCCTTCAACAGAGAAAGCTATTGATTTTGAGTTGTCTGAAGTACACTCTATAAAAAATTACCCTCAGTCCATGGCTTTCTTTTTACCAGGCTCAAATAATGGGAGAAAATCAGAGATCCCACAGAAATACATGTACAAGAAAGTTACATGGAATCTTAGGCTAATGAAGCCAACATTTTAAATGCACTGAAATTTGAGTATAGAAGCAAAATCTTGGCTGTTGAGTCCTGTATTCTACAAAAAAAAAAAAGAAAAAAGAATTAAATCTGCATTCTTTATGAGTCAAAACAGAGAACAGAAATGGATTCATCCACTTTATAGAGGACTTCTCTCTTGAGTTTTTAAATGATTCACTAGTATATTTGATCCTTGCATACTTGGGCTGGAGATATTAGTCCCATTTTACCAATAAATAAGCAAAGGCTTTAATAGTTTACATAGGTTGTCAAATAACCCCAATTCTGTTGTGACTCCTAGAGCTTTGATCATTTTGAGAAGTTGGCACTGAGAAATCACACTGTCAGAATCACAAGGAACCTGAATGGAAGGGTGTATCCTAAAGAAGCCAAGAAAAGAAAACTGCGGGATGGAGGAGACAGACAAAGATGCCCAGCATCTATGGAAAAAAAAATGTCATGACCACAACTTAGTCCCAGGTCAATGATCCCTGAAAAAGCCACTATGGACGAAACCCTTAAAAGTTCAGAAGAATTTGATTCTGGAGAACCCAGAGGTGATGCCTTACTCTGTGAAGTCTGTTGTAAAGTACCACCAAAGACTGGATCCCTTAATATAAGTCTATGTCTCCCGGCTTTGGAGGGAGGTTATTCAGTCCAAGACCAAGATGCTGGCAGACTCTGTATCTGCTAAGGACCCTCTTCCCAGGGCTTAGACAGCCGGGTTCTTGCTGTGCCCTCATATGGCAGAAGTGCCAATATTGTTTTCTGGGGCCTCTTTTACAAGGGCAAAATTCCCATTCATGTCCATATGTCCTAATCACCTCTCAAAGTCCCCATCCCCTAATACCATTGTCCTGGGAATTATGCTTCAGCCCATGAGTTTGAGAGGGATGTAAACCCTCAGCCTGTGGCAGACAAGGCCTATGAACATGCAAGAAATGGGGTGTTTTAAACAGTGGGATTCATTTCATTTCCTTGTTTATTTCCCCCAAATGCCTGCAAAAATGAAAGAAAATCAGCATCCAAACATCTGTGGATAATTCACAAGGAGACAGTTTGCTCTTCTTAACCGATAGGAATTTAGTTTCAGACTTTAATGTTAAACCCAGAGCTGACCCCAAACCTATCATTCTAGTCCCTTGCTCATCCCCTCTGGCTTGTGTATTGTCTTCATTGCTGCAGGCAAGTTTTGTTTTGTTTTGTTACATTGTGTATTTTCCATTCACAGGCCACTCAACTCAAAGCTTGAGATAGGGCATGCGATGGGTGCAGGTGGGTGCAGGTAGGTGCAGGCGGATACAAGTAGGTGCACCGCACCTGTCTCGCCTATTGCACCACCACCTATGTGCACAGATCCAGCTGCAGAGTAACACAGTGTCCAGGAGGTACAGATGCTGCCTGGCTTTCCTGGCACCTTCTGTGAACACTGCCTTTCACATACCCATAATTGCCAAACTCATTTGCAACCTCCATGCTACCCTGTCCCCATTCCTCCTAATCTCCCCCAAATTGTTCCCTGAAAATGTAAGTTCCTCCTGAGCTTGTATTTCCCAAAGTATAAATGCAGTCATCTGTACAGACGTGTTTATGCACAAAGACAATAATAAGAAATGAGTAGAAAGAACTGGTGGCAAGTCAAAAGCTAGTAGCAGCTGATAGCTTTTGTACAACCTGTCTCAGGCAATTTGGTAAGCGTGGTTTCAACCCACACGTGGGAGACACCCAGCTGGTTAATCGTCTGCCCCAATCTGCATCAGAGCTTTCTGGCAACAGCCCCCCCGCCACCCCGCAAGTCATGCAAATAAGAAAGCAAGTTAGCACACCTTTGCCGTTAGGTGCTCACTGCAATGCAGTCTTGCCTGAGCTCTTGAACTCCTTTATTTCAAGTCTGATGTTAGAAACAAAGGATAAAAGGCTGGGTGTGCTTTTTATTTCACCTGTTATTGGAGTTTTTAAAGCCTCTATTCTTCACCAAAGCCCTCAGTGTCATGGCAAATATGACAAGTGTGAATAAGCTGGAACCTCATCATAATCACCGCTGCAGTGGCGCTGGAATTCATATACAGAGAGTGGTTATAGCCCTGACTCGATTACCAGGTCCTGAACAGCAGAGCTGAGAGTTATTCCAATATGTACTCCCCCAACACCAAGGTCTGTGGGGCCGAGTGAGGGCTTTTCAAATCAAATTGAATACAAAGGACTTTATATTGAAATCGTACAGGGGTGCTTCTGCTCCCGATGAGGTCTCCTTATGGGGGATTTTCATTTTCTCCTCTGGCCTTTTCTACACTTTTTCCAAGTTTGCTGACATGAGGATTTATTACTTTCGTTATCATTTATTTGAAAATCAGTTGCTTAAAAATGAAGTCTCCTCTTGGGACCCTGCCATCAAGAGGGTAAATTTTTATTCTGAAAAATACATAAAATGCAGTCTTTCCTGTGATCACTGCAACCCTATATTTACAAAATAATCCTCTGCATGGGGCGAGGACGAGCTGTATATAACCAAGCTTTATTTATGTGTGTAGCTCCCAAGGTACGATGATGTACAGATGATGATGATGATGTACAGATGATGATGATGATGATGATGTTGTTATTGATGGTGTGTGTGTGTGTGTGTGTGTGTGTGTGTGTGTGTGCATGGCACACCTCACCTAGTTGTGTTCATATGTTCACTTGGCAAAAGCTTTCGCTACTACTACTCCAGGGTTTTCACTAGGACATTTAAGCAACATTTGTCTCCTAGCTGGAAAGGCAATCCAAACCTAGATCCTAAAGATGTGTGTAAACTTCTTCCTAGGGCCACGAAGCCAAATCTGTCTTGATAAGGCCCCCGTCAGCATGCTTGCTGGCACCCCAGTTTTCCCCAACAGCTATGGATTTTAGTTTCTTAACAAAGTAGAAGGGATAGAGTCTGAGCATTCACTGCTGCAGTGGCCTCCAGCAGTTCCCTGTGCCCGGACAAGGGCAGGCTTCCCCACTGATGCTCTGCTCTGCCTGGGCGTTTCTCCTTGTCACTTTATTGTTCCCTCAAGAGCTGCCACTTCTTATAAATAATACCCCTGCTCCATTGCTGCAATTGCTATCCCTTCTTGAGAAGTTAGAGGTCCATTTGAGCCGACATTTGCCTGATCCTTGCCCTGAATTGTAGTTTTTCTCCCAGATTCTGCATGTCCCATGGGCCGGGAGAATATGTGCATCTCAACTTCTGCTGAGAAATGGGTGTTGGATCTTCTCATGCTCTCTCTGGGCAGTGACAGGAAAACTCCCACAGGATGCAGGCTTTCTGGCTTTTAACATTTCTAGAATCTTTGCTGCTTCTCTTTTGATTGTAAAATAAACATAAATAGAAAAAAAAGTCACCTTGCCCCAGCCATCCTCTCTCTCAGTGAATGGCTACGTTTGCACTTGCCCCACTGTATTAGTTAGGGCTGCTCAGAAGTCCCAAAAGGCTCTGGCTGTAACTAGCCTTGCTGGAAACCCTGGGCATAGAAGCCAACAGAGGGCAGTGAAATTTTGCTTGATTCAGTAAATAACAAGAGCAAAGACAGCAAGGGATGCTGGGAGCCAGGGCTGGAAGCACACACGTTCCCTCTTTCTCTTAAATCTGCCTTTCTCAATGTGGACAATGCTTTCTTCTAACTACATTGAGGAAGTCTGATAACTTTACTCCTGGCTGTTCTTGGCTCAACCCTTACAACATCACAACTTAAGATGTTAACAATTTTTATACTGTGTCAGTATAAGAATCTAGCACAGAGTCCTGATACCCCACTGTGGCTGATGTGAGGTTAGAAGTCCATGACTGTTATTGCATTTGAACCCTAGAAGAACCCTATTTCCAAATATCCTAGCATTGCTTCAAAGTTGAGGAAACTAAGACTAGACTTAAATGACTCTTGTGGTGTCTCAGAACTGCAGAGCAAGAACAGAGGCTCCAATATTGCTTTTAGAAGAACCAGTAGGTAATGATGAGTATATTGCCATAGTTCAAATCAGTGCACTGTTTGCAGTGACTAGGCCAAGTACCTCTCATGAATTACCTCATTTCTGCTTCCCTGAACTGTATGTTGTAGATTCTGTTATTGTCATTATCTTGCCGAGGAGAAATCCAAGGGACACAGAGTTTAATAACCTGCCAAAAGGTGCTCAATAAGAGAAAGACTCAGCCAAGTTGTGTGCTCTGAACCACTAATCAATCATGTGATCCCCTGTGCCCAAAGATTCACCCATCTATTTCCATTAAAAATCAACTGCATGAAAAAAGAAAATACAGACAATATATAACTAAATGATATGTTCTGTTGGATAAACCATAAGTTCTTCAGGAATGCAGAGCAAAAAAAAAAAAAAAAAAAAAAAGGACCTAAAATAGTCAAGAAAGATTTGAAGGAAGAGGAGTGTTCTGGGCTCCAAAGGATGCAGAGGAGTTAGTTGAACAAAATGGTGATTTGAACAACATTTAAGGGAAGTGCCAAAATGACAGCATTTAAATGCCAACACTTACAGCATAATAAGCAAAGGAGTATAGTCAAGAATAACCTTGGCATTTTGGAAGATGAAGAGAAGGAAGTGAATTAGAAGAAAAGGGTAGTCTTGAATCTTCCTTGACTTCCTATAACTTCATCTTATCATCATTATTATTATATTTTTATAATTCTGAGTCATCTTCAGAATCTGGTAAAGGCTATCAGTTCTCTCACATTGCCTTCAATACAATAGACTGCCTATATAGAAATTTCTAGGCTCTTCTTCCCCAACCAAGCTGATCCATGAAACTCTGGTCCAGAATAGTATGCTTATTATTCTTAGGTTGGAATTTTTCTAGGTGAAATAAAGCCACATGTCAGGTAGTATGAGAATCACATGGGGATCTTTATGCTATTTATTCCTGCCTCAGTCTAGGAACTTGACATTCATGAGCTGAAGTAGTCTCTTCTTGCATTTGGGAAATAGCATTAGTACATGAAGGGTAGTAAGCAACCCCTCTAAGCCAGGATCCTGCCTTCCCAAGGCTTGTGACTAAGCCCCTCACCTGATCCTCACCCAGACATCTCTGCTCATCACCTAACCTTGCCATCATCCTTATATTGTAGCATCTCTCATCATTTTACGTGGTTCAGGATGTTCAGTGTACCCTGACACTACCTCTCCCCAGCATGCAAACTTAATTCACCTCTCATTGGCCTGATGAACAAATCCTTTTTAGATAACTTCAGTCTCACCTCCAAGTTGTTAAAAATACAGCTCCCTCTTTATACGTGGGCTCTTTCTATATCTGGAATGTGATGTGGTTTAGTGGAAGCCTTAAAGCTAGAAAGTTCAAACTTGGCTTAACTACTTCCAAGCTAGAAGGTTCTGAGAAAGATGAACCTCCCCAGCCTCCGCTTTGGATCTCACAAGGGACGGGGCGGGGGGCAGGGAGGGAGTGTCCTACACTTCAAAATTATTGTATGAAAACAAAGAGCTCATGCTGAGTGTTTGGCTCTTAAAATTTGTTCAGAAAATTATACTATACTTATTTTTCCATCCTTGTCATCATGGAAATTATTTAACATTTTGAGTTCTTGGAGGACAGACCTACTTATTTTTTTTATTTTCAAAAGAAAGAATACTAAAATCACATGTATCATTTTATCCTGAGAAGTAGGATGGGAAGGTAAATTTTTGAGGTGACAAAAAATAAAGAAAGAAAGAATTAACCAATACCTTCAACATGCATTCTGATGTTTAGCATTAGGCCTGATTTTTCTGATTGCCTGAGTTCAGTTTTCTACTTCAATGAGACACATGTCCCAATTATTTGGCTAACCAAGCAATGAGAGACTTTTTTACTTGAAAACATCAGTTATGAGTCCCTCTGTTACTAGGGACAGATTTCAGTGCCAGGGGACCTTGTTAGATCATTTCTTATAATCAATTAGTCAGTATATGGGCAAGGCTATAAATTCTTATCTTCTTATCTTCTCCCTATAGCTTTTGATATTTTTTTTCTTATTTTCATTGAAGATAAGACACCAAGAAGCACCCTAAGCAGTTGTCATTGCATTCCAGATAGTTTAAAAGTTACATCCTTTCCTGGCTCAGCTTTTCACTCCAGTAGAAAGTGGGGGGTCCACTGCAACCTCTGTCTGCCTAATGGTGACAGATAAGCCCACTCTGTGCTCCCTGAGGATTTTGCACAAAGTGCACAGTGCCTTGGAAAATTACTGTGGATGCAAAATACCAGCGTTAAAAGAGCTATTTTAAACTAAATTGATTCTTTGTTCTTTAGCCAATTGGCTAATCCTCCTCTTGAGACATGCTTCCATTTAGGAAAGCTAAAAACACAGCTCATGGACTGAGACTTAGAGGAGGCAAGGGATATGCTGACATAGACATTAAGTAGGATTGAGCCTAGAGGGCAGCTGCATCCTGATGAGCTACTTGAGGATTTCTGCAGCTCCCCGGCCTCCTGTGGCAGGAGCACACCCAGGGAAGGAGTAGGAAAGAAGCCATGAGAAACTGAAAAAGCATGTCCTGGTGTCTGGATCAGTGACAGACCATGCTGGTCAGTGGGCTCTGCACTGAGCAAGCCAGTCGCTGGACTCCAGCATGACTCTTTTCCCTTTGGGGATTCTGAAATAGTTCCAGGTTCCCTGAGTTGCAAGAGAAAACTCTCATATCCAGGTCTCCTCTCTTCACATATGTTCCTGAGGAGATTCCTTAGGAGGAAAAGGCAAAATCATCAAATCTACCGTGCTGGGCTCCCAAAAGGACAGAGGCTGGCAAGTGAAGGGGTGGGGGGAACATTTAGGAATGAATAAGGCTGGAGAGCTCAAGGAGGACAGGGTCAAGGTCAGAGCCTGAGAAAATTCCCTCTAAAATTAAGCATCTAAAACAGCTTTCTTTTTCATTATAACTTTTTGTGATTCTTTTGTTATCACATGATATCTGCCTCATACAGAACTGTAACTTAATAAACTAGAAAAAAAGAATATCTGGCCAGGCATGGTCGCACATGCCTGCAATCCCAGCAGCTTGGGAGGCTGAAGCAGGAGGATCGTGAGTTCAAAACCAGCTTCAGCCAAAGCAAGGTGCTATGCAACTCAGTGAGACCCTGTCTCTAAATAAAATACAAAATAGGGCTGGGGATGTGACTCCATGGTTTAGTGCCCCTGAGCTCAATCCCTGGTACTGTCCCCCCCAAAAAAAAGAAAAGAAAAAAAGAATATCCATAATTCCCAATTTACTTATAAATCATTTGAATCATTTTCCTTTGTATTGAAGACATATATATCTTTCATGAGACATAATTTTACTCAATAAAAATGAATAATACATCTTTCCTTTATGTGAGATGTATGTGTGTTTGCATGTATGTAATTGAATAGAATCCCATTGTATTA
Source organism: Spermophilus citellus (assembly GCF_964194105.1). Classification (NCBI taxonomy): domain Eukaryota; kingdom Metazoa; phylum Chordata; class Mammalia; order Rodentia; family Sciuridae; genus Spermophilus; species Spermophilus citellus. Next base: position 21,019,226 of record NC_138189.1, on the reverse strand, counting down.
CTAAGCCATATTTTAAATTTTGAGTTTCCAATTTGGGGACATCTACATTGTTTCTGAATTTTCAGCTATTATCAGCAACTGAGGAGAATATTTTTGAACACACATTGTTATGCATTTTTTTAAACATCCTGGTGAGGCTTGAGACTTAAATCACGCCTCCACCCCAGACCTTAGTTGCAATGCTTGGTTCATGGCAGCTGAGATAGTCCTGGGCTGTTGCCTGGGATAAAAGAAAATAGCACCCCATACTCAATCCAAAGTCTCCCAGGAGCTGGGTCATCCTAGGCCTCCTCAGAGGCTCTGACACTATCCTCAAGTTATTAATGACAGGTGCTTCATAGAAACACATGGAGCACAAGCCTCTAGGGACATCAGCTGATCCAACCCTAGTAAGCACAGCCCAGGGCCACTGGAGATGTTTCCACCTGACCTGCAAAGAATCAGATCACAACTAACTCTTCCAGCAGCCACCTTAAGAAATTCAGAACACTGACACTATATCATATGGTTCTCTTACTCCCACTCTACCGTGAATGGTTTTAGAATAATTTTTAAACATAGTAACTTTAAAATTGATTGGGTTGGGAGACTGCAGTGGGGTAAGAGCAAGGAGAGTAGGTAAGTATAACAATCTCCAATTAGAAGTGCCACCTGTACATATAATAAAATATTCAGAAGCTTCCCAGGGCTGTCAACTTACTCATAATTGATTTAAATGAATCACTGAAAAAGAGTCCTTTAATCTCTTATATAACATGTCTCTGAAAATTTAATACTGGAATCACAATTCAATTTTTCCAAAAAATGCGGCAAGTGCTTCAATACCTAGATGGACTTATCGTTTACCACGGCTGCTTCGTTAAGCATTGCTCATACTTGAGGTGACCCAGGTCTTAGGCTGTATGGTCTTTAATATAAAACATATCCAGGAGGATATGAATGGCATTGTCCTTCATGGAAAACAATGAAGTTTTTCATTATTTTTCATCTGGAGGAAAACAAGCAAACAATAAAACAGGAAGAGAAATCTTTAAACCGCTCTCCTTCATTATATCCACAACATTTTAAAGTACAACTGCAGGTGTTTATAATAGTCCAAATCTAATGAGTGTGTGGCTTGTGCCCTGTGTCACCTTCAAGGGTCTCAGCTGGTCCTAGTTAACCTGCTTCCCCAGGGACAACTTCTTCCATTTGGTCTGATTATCATCAAAGATGAGTCTTAGGACCATCTGATGTCCAGCATTTCAGGTCGTCCAGCAATCTCAGGAGATGGACAGTGAAAGCAACCAGCAGCATGGACCAGATCCATTCAGGGTCAACATCTGACTGACTGGTCCTCTGTCTGGAGATAAGCTTAGCCTTTGGAGGACTCTATCCCTTTCTTATCCTTGCCATAGTCTCGGTCATTGTCAGTTATCCTGTGTTTCTTTCATAAAGGGAGTTTGAACTGTTCTTGTGAAGACAAGCTCTATTTTAAGATTCAAAAAGCTGCATCTGTGCTAAGGTGGCCTTATCTCTAGGGTAACCAGGGTTTTCTGGTCCCACTGTCATAAAGACCCAGAAATCCCCATGCCAGGCTTAGAAATCCCTAAACCAGGTCATATCACCTCACTAAGTGACGCATAGGTAGGCCCTGCAATGTGTTTGAATAGACCTTAGACATTATGGCTTTTTCTCAATCTTATGATGTCTCTTATGCTGCACCCTGATAGCTCTGCACTGTGACAAAAATCCAGAGGTTACTTTGCACTAGCATCTAAGAGCCAGTTAGGCACATCTGTTCCCATGTCTATGTTCAGTGGTATTCAGTCAGGTGGGTTGAAATTGGCCATGGTGGGAAGATTTATACCATGGAAAATGGAAATTGGCAAACGTCATTAATCAGAGCCTTTCTGTTGTTGTTGCTGAGACCTGGTTGCTAATATTTCACCAGCACTCCAGGACCTCAGAGATTTACAACTTTGTCCACAGCCCTATAAGCCCCCTCCTCTGACCAAGCATGGCCACACACATACGCTTTGGGGAACATTCAAAATGTACTTCTTTACTAATTAATAGAAGACTAATCTTAGACTCATGAGTGATAGGCATTGTCTTCTAAGAAAAGACTGAAATTCTACTTACAATTCTCTTTTTTACCGATCTATTCCCAAGACACATTGACACCCTGAACTCGCACAGAAGTTCAAAGTGGGAATTAAATCAGGAACTTTTGAATAGCTTATTATAAACTGTTCAAATGTCCATTTGTCAACTCATTAAGGTCTTCAGAATAGTCATGGCTTTCCTGAGTTGTTCTGATTAGTGAGAGAAATATATCTGCAAACATGTCTCTGATGCCCAGCCACCAATAAACATTTAGCACTCGATTGGTTCACATGCCACAAACCCCAGAGTTAGATCTTAAGTGAGAGCTGCTACTTCCCTACTGGGAATTAGCTTCTTTCCATATGAATACATTAAATACCCACTATTAATAATCATCCAAGCATGGAACTGACAGACCAAGGATTTGAGGGTTATGATTCTGTCACACTGACCTCATTTGTTTATCGGTTTATTAAAACTTCAGGGTTAAGATAATATAAATTTTAGCTGTGTTAACTTACATGGATTTTAACACTTTGTCAGGCTGCATTGCCAAACAGTATCTTTTATAAATCTTTTTTTTTCTATTTCAGTAGACAAGGAGAATTGAATGGAAATCAAGATATTTATAATATGCTTAAAATATCCTACTGAAGACCAATAGCTCACAGAAGTTTTAGTCAATCATTGGACCCTTCTCTATGCCAGCAGACCTTTCTAATAAAAACTCTGATACACCCATCAGCTACTTGGCTTTTAAAGAAAAGACAATGAAATCCATGTTTCTCTGAGTCCCTTTCTCTTGAGAATATCTCATCCTAGATAGATTTCTGTCTATTTGAATACATTAAGTGGGATGGAGTCAATCACCTATTGTAACAAATTACCACATACTTAACAACTTAGAAATAACCCAGATACTACAAGTTGAGCAAAAGTTTTAGATTTGGGTGCATTTTTTGGATTTTGAATTTTCAGTTAGGGATGTTCAACTGGTAAAGTCGATGTAAAAATTACAAAATTTGAAAAAAAGGAAAAAAACTCTGGAATCTGAAACATTTTTGTTCCCAAGCATTTTGGTGAAAGGATAATCAAGCTTTGTCACATTCAGAGTTCAGGAGGTCCAAAGTCCAAAATGAATATTACAGATCTAAAATCAAGGTGTTAGCAGAGTTACACTTCTTCTAAATAGCTCTAGGGAAGGAAATGTCTCCTTGCTTTTTTCCATCTTCTAGGAACATCCTGAATTTCTTGAATTGTGACCTCTTCTTCCTTCTTCCATTTTCAAATCCATCAGTGCATCATTTCAATTCTTTCTCCCTCCCCGCCTCCCTCCTCTCTCCCTCCCTTTCCTCTCTCTCCATCACCCCCACCCCATTCCACCATGGGATCTCCCTCCCCCATCTGCCTCTCCTCTCTCCCTTTTCCGTTTCCCTCACAAGAATCTTTGCAATTCCATTGATCATAGCAGGGAATCCAGAGTAATTTCTCCATCTCATGATCTTTAAGTTTACCTATCAAAATCAAAATCACTCTTGTCATGAAAGGTAACATATTCATGGTTCCTGAAGATTAGAACCTAGTCATCTTTAGGGTGTCATCATTGTGTTTATCTAAGTGATGATCTGCAGTGAGAGACTGGAAAGATAGTGGTTTGTGGTTTGTAGTAAAATCACCTGGCAAAACTACAGTCTATATTAGTTTTGAAGATAGAAAATGGATTTGTGCATCTGTTAAGGAGACTTCCAGGCAGAATACTGAATGTGCCTACTCGCTATCTTGTGTAAGGAACAGGGAGATTAGCTATAGAGAAAACCATTAAGTTTTCAAGCAGAATTTCAAGGAAACATAAAAGAACTAGTACTTTTACTTTTCTCCTTTCATGTCCCAGATTGGAAAATAAAACTATTTCACATTTTCACTATCTTTAGTCAGTAAAAGATTTTAAAAAGTAAGAAATAGCCTCAGGGTTGAGATCAAATCAATGGTTTATCTATAAGACCTTTTGTTAAGACTTCAGAAAGATTCAACAGAGTGCCTGGTTAGACCCTCTCAACTACACTAAAGAGCAACTTATAATCTTAAAGGCAACGTCCCACAGCAACCTCACACTCAGCCCAAAATAGACAGAGGTCTGCCTTAAAAAGAATTTCTGGAGTGACTTTCGGAGGATGAAGTGAACCCAGTCAAATTTGTAGAATTCCCACTGAGTGGGATGTATAAAACTTTGTACCAACTTAAACTAAAAGGAACCAAGAAAGTTCAAAATGAAAAGAGGCCCTGGACTCCCAATGTTCCACAAGCAGGTGAAGAAAGCTATTAAGCTGCAAACACTAGCCATTTCTTCTGGGAAGGAGAAGAATCAAAGGTAGAGGTAAGAGACACAGAAAACAATGGACAGGGTACAGCTCCCAGGGAGCACAACTGGGTTCTACTCAAGCAACTTCCTCAGAATAAGGACCCTGACTATGTGCCTGGCTGAATTTCAGACCTTCTGTGGGCCAGTAACTGCTGTGTGTTTCTGCCTATCCCTCTCCTTTCAGAAGGGGAATGAATTTCTACCTGATTATCTTCTGGTCTTCTGGTCCACCATAATATGTTAGATGTAAGGGGCCAGGTAACATTTTTAGCTTGTTCTCAAGATCAAAAGGAACTGCACCCAAAGTCCTCATTCACATCTAAGTCTGATTCACATCACAAATTCATCAACTTCATCCACAGTGTCAGGATTAGGTGAGACTTCGGGAATTGTAGGTGTGATCACATTTGCAAATGGAAAAAAAAAAAAAAAAACAGTAAGCAAGCTATTGTGTACCCTTCCGATGACTCCCCAGCGTCATACTTATTGACTCTCTGTGGCATCGACTCTAAGCTTGACTTTCTTTGGCTAATGAGACATCAACAACCATGGCACAAATGGGGATTTGAAAAGAACTCATGTTTAGGGCTTGTCCTCTTGGGATGCTTCCCCACATGGCTCAGTTTAGTTTCCCTGAGGGTGAAAGAGTACGTGGAGAAAGAGGCCCAAGTGTCACCCTCCCCAGTTGAGCCCAGCTCCAGCCACCTCCAGCTCTATGTGAACAAGTAAATGCACACAAGTGAAACCAGCAGAAAACCACTAAGCCCACCCACCAAGTCATTACGTGGTGAAAGATAACTGAGCCAGGCACAGCAGCACACACCTGTAATCACAATGGCTGGGGGGCTGAGGCAGAGGGATTGTGAGTTCAAAGCCAGCTTTAGCAATCGAGTGAGGCCCTAAGCAACTCTGCAAGAACCTGTCTCTAAATAAAATACAAAAAAGTACTGAGGATGTGGCTCAATGGTTAAGTGCCCTTGGGTTTAATCCCTGATTTTATATATATATATATATATATATATATAAATAAAACTGAAATAGGAATTTAGCAGAAGCATGGTCCCAGAAGCTATGGGGAGCAAATGAAGTTAAGTGCCAATTTAATTGCCCTCTTTCTAGTACCTGGAGCCAGCGTACTTCCCCATCCACTCTACAAACCAGCCTCCCACTATAGTTTCTGTTCCACTGGTACCCTATTATCTCCAATAAATCCCATTCCTCATAATCCTTCCCTCTCTGGGTTCCCTCGCCTGGGTAAGGTTCCCAGAAGAGTGCGCATGGATTTGGGATAATGATTGACAATGCTTACTCAAGGTTTAATGAATTTTTAAAATAGTATCAGCCCTTACATGATGGATATATCCTAGGGCCTTCTATATGATAATAATGCAGCTTATAAAACTAAATGTGTCATGTAATGGGAATAAAACTTCATCCAAAGGTGCTACCGTATCTTGTTTTAGGAGACACTTCCTTTCCTCAAAATATTTTGTCTTCTTGGCAGAAATATCCGGTGTTACTTTAGCTACCTTTATTTTTCCCTCCAAGGTCTATGTCAGCCCGGACTCCTAAGCAAAGTCTCAAGAAAATTAGAATCTTCTCCAACATCCTGATTGATGAGGCAGATCCAAATACTTCAGTGCCCAAGTCCCTCCTGGGAAGTCACTCCCATGCACAGGAAAGGACAGTAACTCCTCCAAGGTGGCAGCTCTCTGTATTGTCTCTTAGAAAATGAAAGAGGGAAATGAGCCAAAGAGGTTCCCTTCCTCACTGTGCTGAAGAGCTGCTCCTGTCCCCAAGCCACGAGGTGGGCAGACCTTGTGGTCATCTCCACTGCATGGAGCAGAAAACCAAGGCCCCAGGAAAAGTGACTGACCCATGGCCACGGGACAAACGGCTGCTTAAACTCAGGTCCCTGTTTAATACAATATTCTTACAATTGTTGCTTTTTTGGAGAAACCTGGTACCAAGCCCTGAATCTTCCCCTTCATCAGTAGGTGACATTGAACTCATTTTGTAAACTCATGTGTGACCTGTGGATGATAGTGGTTTCACTACATGGATATGATGAGGATTAAATGAGACAGGGTAGAGGGAAAATCAAAATTAGTAGCAGTTAAATAGGTAGGCACTGAGCCAGGGTGCCTAGGTTCAGATGTCCTGTTCTGCTACTTGGAAGCTCTGTGACCTTGGCCAAGTTGCTTAATTTCTCTGTATCTCTGTTTCCACTACTTTAAAATGGAAATGAGGAGAAGATTAAAGAAGATCTATATTTATTATATGAAAAGTGCTTAAAACATAGTCTGACTTATAGTTAGTATGAGCTCTTATTATGTGAAGCTTGGCATATTCCAAGTGTCATGCAAAATTTTCGTGTTCACAGGTCATGCAAATGTCCAGTTTCTGAACTCTTGTTAGTTGGAATATTCAAAAACTAATCTTTACCAGAATGAATGGAGAGTTTGTCTCTGCTTTGATGACGTATAAATGAACTTTTTTTTGTCTGACTGTATTCGTCTGTATTAAATAAATTATTCACTGACGGAGGAAAAGGCTAAACGTTTTTTAACAAATGAGACAGCCCCAGACTCCCTGAAAAAAGCTCTGTGGTCCCCTGTGGAGTCGAGCAGACACCCATAAGGACCAGTGTCTCAGGGAACCCAGACAGCACGTCAGCTTTTCAACAGCCTGAGCCAGCCCCCATCCACAGCTGGGACTCTGAGCTCTGGGGAGGAAGTGGGGAGTCGATCAGAAGCATAAATAAATCTTGAGTCTTGAAAACAGAGGAATTTAAAAATAAAGACAAAAAGCCAATGCATAATCCTGGGAATTTTATCATATGCATATTTAACTCTTTAGACTTTAAATATACGTTCTCAGGTGAAAGACAGAAAGTCACAAAACCTGAGAGATGGAGAAAAAAAATTACCCAGGGAATGCAGAAATGATTCCCATCAAAATTTTCCTCCATTATTCTGTGGCTGGGAATGAGAGTGGAAGGGGCCTGATGGCTACCAGCTCAGTACATTCCCCTACCACAGAGAGTATGAACAAATACCGGCCTCACACCTCTGGTTTTCTCCATAGCTGCCTCCTGCTGCAAACCAGCACGTTCCCCTGGTGATCAACCAAAGAAAAAGCCATCTGTTCCACAGTGAGGGGAAAACCAGACACAGTAAATTTTCTGACATAAATGTCCCTTCCACTGAATTGCCCTCCTAAGGATTTTCTTGGGGTAACCTTCACAACAGGAGTCCAACAGCTCAGATGCAACTCCTGTGTTTGTGTTCTTCAGAGTTTATATAACAGTGATCCCCGAGTCCTTAATAAAACCTGGGAGAAAGAAACTTCCATCCTTCTCATGCAAGAAATCAGGCCTATCGCTTCAGACCTATAAGTTTAGTTGGATTGAATTTTGATGATATAGGAAGGAAGAGGAAAGCAGGGACATTGCTTTATCAGGGCTTCACCAACCTAACCACCACGTGTCTTCATCCCATACAAGTAACTTAGTACACTGAACCCACAATGCCTGGACTTCAACTGCACTCCCCAAAGGAATGGAAAGTTTATAAAAATAAACTCAGCAGGAGTAATTCCTTTGAGAAAAGTTTAGCATAACTATAGTAATGTGCTTTCATCTTCTGGTATGAAGATGAAAGTATCTTCTGATGCGGTTCTGTCAGTAGGACTTGTTTTAAGTTTACCTGAAACTGATTTATACTGAGTGGATTAAAGCATTGCTTCTCCTAGGAAACTGTATTATGGGGGGGTCACTTAAAGAGACTTTTTAAGACAGAACTTTTAACATTTAGGAAATTCAGTCAGAAAAAAAAAATCTATTTTCATTAGAGTTAAAATTTCTTAATCTTGAAGTTTCACTTTAAATATAAAATTAAAATGAAAGTATGCTCTCTTTATTCCCTTGTTTGTCAGTATATTAAATTCACGTATTTGCCAAGATTGTGTTACAAAAAGCAAAATGAAATTTAAAGAAAAAAAAAAAAACAAGCAAAACCAAATGCTGGTAGTTGGATTTTATCTTGTTTAATTTATAAAGTAGTTACTATTACCTCCATTTTATGAGTAAAGAACCTGTGGTTCTTGGAACTTAATTATTATAATAGTCACATTAATAATGGGGATCGGATTGGACAAACTTCTATTGATACCAAAGTAGCTTTTTCCCCCCATAAAATTTGATTCTGAGCCATCAGACCAGGAAAAAAAAAAAAAGATTGATAGCCTTGTTCTCTTGCATCATAGATTCTTCTACTATGATCTTGGCCACCAACCAAAGAAATAAAGAAGAAAAGAAGAGACACCAAGTCCTCTCATCCTCAGCCATGGCCTAGGTGGGCTAAGGACTCAAGCACACCAAAATTTCTAGAATCCTCCCTTTCAGAGCTGGTGGAAAGCAATACCCCAAATCAATCCATCTACATCCTGACCAAGTCAGAATAAAGGATACTTAAAAACCCCATAGCAATTCAAATTAAACTAAATTTTAAATTAAAAAGATTAATTTTAGATTAAAAAGGTTGAGAAATGTAAGAATGTGTCACTGAGAAAAAGGTATTTTGGTGATGAAATTACTCAACACTGAACAGAGGGAAAGGGCTACTATGTTGGATGCATCAGATGTGCTGGGTATCATCTGGCCAGAAGCCTCCTCCCTCTGTCAGCCTCAGGGAACAAGAAGAGCTAAGGCTGCCAAAAAGCACTGGTGATAGGGGGGAGAAAAAAGAAACCTGAATAATATGAGATTAATTTTCCATCCCTCAGCCAGATATATGCAGAGTGGGCAAAAGCAAAAAAAAAAAAAAAAAAAAAAAAAAAAAAAAAAAAACCAGAATCTCCCCCCTTCTTCTTGCCATCTTCCCCCAGGAGTCTCTGAGACCACTGTTCTGTCAGCAATAGCAACAGCAATAGCCCCTCACCCAGCCACAAAAGACTGACTTCCTCAGCAAACACCCTGTTTTTCACACACATTGATTCACTCTCTTCTATTTTTCAATTTTCTAATCCATTTCTTCCAATAGCTTCCAAGAGAAAAGGGGAGAAAAAAAAGCTTTTAAACCATAATGCAAAAGTGTACAAATGAATAACCGTACGCATGTGCATTTCTGTGTGCATTTAAGTGAACATTTTGATTCTGTCGACAAAGCACAAATGGAAGTGGATTCCAGAAAATAAATTCATTTCTAAGGCATAATTCAGGCTTTCCAAAATCAAGCAGAAGCTCCAATTATTTGATTATGTGAACTTGATAGTAGCTGACCACGCATTGCTGGTCAATTATATGCAGGAACAACTCAGTTGAGCACTACTGTTTATGACTGTTTTCATTGCCAGCAACAATGCACCATTTAGACACTTAAGTTTAAAATAAGCATTGTACTATTTACAATGGTCCTAAATATTGAACTCTCTGAGATACAATTTATTTGCATGTATAACAAGAAGGTTCAAATAATAGCTACTATCCTTTTCCAGTGATCTAATTTTCAAAAAATCTTCTTAGAACCTCAGTATGCCTTTTAGGCATTTTGTAAATTCCAATATAAACTGAGTGAATCCAAGAATCAATGTAATAAAGCAATCAAAGCCATGGTCAAAATCAAGAGAACTGGGTTCTAATGCTGGTGTTTCTGCCATCTATTCTGATTATCTATTGTTGCCTAAAGACCACACCAAACTTAATGACATGAAGGAGAGTAGTCAGTTGTTATTACTCCCTCTCTTGGGACTCCACAGTGCATTTTATACTCAGTGTGTCAAATTCAGATGGTGGTTGGGGCTAGAGTCACCTCTAAGGCCTCTTTACTTGCAAGTCTTACTAATGATGCTGGCTATCAGCTGGAACTTCAAAGAGAGATATTGGCCAAAATACCTCTCTGTAGCCTGGACTTTCTCACAGCACAGGCTGTGTTCCAGGAGAGAGCATTCCAAGAGCTCAAGCAAGCCAGTTCCTTCTGATGACCTAGTCTGCAAAGTCAAAAATCTTCCTTCTGCTCTGCTCCAATCATCACAAGCAAGACACTGAGGCCAATCTATATTCAACCAGAAAGGGATTATGCTCCATTGGCAATGAAAGGAATGTCAAAGAAGTTACAACACTGTCACAATTGCTTTGGTCAAATTACTTAACATCTGAGGCTCTATGATCAACATCTTATAAAAGTTGTCTTTTTAGTACCTAAAAGTCAACTACATGAACAATAAGTTTGGCTACATTTCTTCAAATATTCAAATTTTCAAAAGAGCCATAGCAATAAGAATAATTAACATTTGTCGTGTGAGTACTATGCTACATGCCTTCAATATGTCCTTTAGCACCTGTGTTGTAGGAATATTTGTTATCCCCTCTAACCCCATTGATGCACCTTAAGTTGAGTAATCAGTTTTATGAGTTTAAAAGAACTATCAATGTTATCTATGTTTTTCAATTCCCCACATAAAGAGTGTAAGTTTTTCTCTAGAGTTGGGTGACAGTAATATTATTTTGGTTTAAGACATATTTTCAGTGCACTGATCATTATCAAGGAATGTTACTTGTTCTTTATATGGAGAATGAACACAATGTCCTCAAGTTTCTTTCTCAAGAATATATCATCCCCAAAGGCTTGTCCTTTAATCAGAGAACAATTGAATATTAGGATTCTGCCATCAACCCCTCATGGAAGGACCCCTGAAACCTACTGGGATGCCCATGTAAGAAGAAAGCCCTCCTCCCTCAGCATCGATGGCAGGCCAGGCCAAGCTGAAATTCCAAAAGTGACACTTCATAGAAATACCAGAGCCCAAGACCAAGTATTACTGAGCATCAAAGATGCCTGCTGCCTCCCCAGAGCTCTCTGTCCAGACTGGTCTCATTATTTTAGAGAAAAGCCACAACCTTAACAAGAGGTGCATGATGAAGCCAATCCCAGCGTGATCAGAGACTTAGCTGAAGAGCAAGTGAGAGCAGAGGCCAGGGTTGAGGTGGACGAGCAGGCACCCCCACTGATTATTGACATATTGACCGAGGCAGAACAGCCAGGAAGTCAGGCCATCCCTGAGTCTTCTAAATCCACACCACTTTGCCATAATGGAAAAGAGCCTCCAAAGGAAGCTGGTGAGCACGATGTGGGTGGGCAAAAACAAACCTGGGCCCAGGTGCTGCCCACCCTTCATCATCTCCAAATGACCAGAGTGACAACTTGGAAAGGTCAAACTTAATTCATCACAATTGCCGACAGGGAGCCTGGAGCATGTTCTATGTTAGCCTTGGATTTTAAAAAAGAAGAAGAAGAAGAAAGAATGGGAAATAGAAAATGCCTAAAGAAGGAGGGAGAAGAACAGACCCTGCTTAACTTTCCCTGAACAATGCATTCTGTTAAGACTTCCTCCTGCACAGTCAGTACTCAGGCGCCTGGGGTTTTATTGTATATTAGCAGAGCAATAAGTGTATGCGATAAATAAATCTAAAGCTGAGGTTGCTTGAGTGAAAATATGCCTGAGAAGAAATCAAACCGGCCCCTTAAGAAATACACGAGGAAGTCCAGATCAACTTAATAACAGGGATTATCAAAACGGTTGCTATGCTGAATGATTTTTACCAGTTTCAAATACACAGTGAGAAGTGGCTGCTATGTTGTGAATTTTCAGCTAAATAATTAGTTCTGAAGTGCTACCCAGACAGTTATTGGCATATGCTCTTCAAAGGGTGCTGGGTGGCCTTTGGATTGTTCTTGTTTCTTATCACAGAGGGAAAAGGACATGAGCAGGATCTCGAGCCTGTGGTGGTGGACACCAAACCACAAAACAAACTTCTTAGGGCTGGGGATGTGGCTCAAGCGGTAACGCGCTGGCCTGGCCTGCGCGGGAGCACTGGGTTCGATCCTCAGCACCACATAAAATAAAGATGTTGTGTCCACCGAAAACTGAAAAATAAATATTAAAAAAATTCTCTCTCTTTCTCTCTCTCTTTAAAAAAAAGAAAGAAAGAAAAAAAAAAACTTCTTAGCCCACGCTTTGAGTTTCCAATAGACCTTGTTCCATACAACGAGGGTATGCTAATTTTCTCTGAAGATGCAAGGGGATTCTCAAACAACCACTTGGCTCTCAAAAAGTCCAAGTTTAGAGAACAAAAATGGTGAACAGTATTCATGCAAAATTATGAAGCACTAGATCACGATTTTGTTTTACATTTTCTCACACCGGTAATACTAGAGATTTTTTCCCCCTCATAGTAGGTAGTTACTTTTCTCTCAGCACAAGGATTCAGAATAAATTAATGTTAAGTACTTGCTATGTGTCAAGGACTATGTGAGGTGCTTTCAAATATTTATATCCTATTTGATCTTTAACTCCTCATCTGAGTCCAAATTCCAGCTTCTCCTCATACTGTATGACTTGGGTGTAAGTTGCTAAACTTTTCTAAGCCTCAGTCTCACAGTTATATTGAGAGTGATCACATAGAATTATCAGAATCAAATAAAATTATGCATGGGGATATAAATAAAGATTTTTTTGTTTGCAAACAAATTTAAAAAGACTTGAAAAAACAATTGGAGGAAAAAAATAAAATCAGGATGATGAGAAAGCTAAAGAACTGTGCTCTAACCACATAGAAAATCAAATACAGCCAGAAAACATTTAAGTTTGAGGGGCACTGCTCCTCTGGTTATGAATGCTAGGTACAGCTTCTGGTTACTTTGCTCAATATTTAAGATCCCCAGACCAAACTATCTAATGAACCATATCTGGATTATACGACTGCCCTTTAGGTTTATTGCACAAAGTAAAGAAAGATTTGATAAAATAAAACCTCATTAGGTCCAACAATGCAAGATGAGGCTCCTGAATCTACACCCCCAGAGTACACATGCTTGGAGAGAAGGAACTCTTCCAGAGAAAACTGAATGCCATTAGGAAACTCCTAATGGATGTTACACAGTCACCCAAGATGACAGAAACACACTACAACATAAAATGCATGATATGATGTGTGTTGGGACTCAACAAGTGTCAATTGTTCAACTCTCCTCTATGATGTGGCTACTATTATCCCCACTGGGAGTTTGGGGGGAAGGTTAACTAAAACTCAGAGAGATTAGGCAATTTTTCTAAATCATAGACAAAGTTAACCAAATCATCTGAATTCCAAGACCAGCATTTTTCCAGCGGGAATAATTAAGAGGAAAAATTGAGGAAAGCTAAGATTTGTTTGATGGGTAAGTACTGAGCAAAATCTGTGAGTTCATTCTTTAAACGTGCTCTTCCTCAGACCAGCATGAATGTTCAATGTGATGTTAAGTGGATGTGGGCTATTCTATGATCTCCGGACACCCACACCTGGGGGGTCAAGTAGCACTACTCCCCTTGGGAAAGCTTTCACCCAACCTAAGAAAAACTAGGCTTTCTCAGACACTAGAAGGGTCCAAGTACAAGTTTTAACCTCCTGTTTTCTGATGAAATGGATAGGTGATATCAATGTTTATGAAGTGAGACACATATGAATTTTTCAGCTAATCTCATATGCAGGAGAAACCACCTGAGGCAGTAAAGATAGCAGAAGGAATTGGTACCTTCTGACTATTATCTGAAGAAGTTTTCCCATGCTTAAGATCCCAGTCATTTCTAATTGATAGCAAAGTTTGGTGCCACCAGCAAAAACACTAAAATTTGAAGAAAAAGAATACATTCATTTTCATGGATTGCTTCCCACTTCCGCCCCACAATTACATTTGAAAGAAAATCTCCAGCTGAACATGTGGCAATGGACCGTGTACTTTGGATGAAGGGGTTGGGAGTGGGAAGTGCTAAAGTTTCACAGATTCCTTCCAAACTCTAGTATGTAAGAGATAGTTATGAGGAGTTGCCTTTACATAATAATCAGATAAGCCTTTGGAGGAAAATAGAGAATTTTATGAAAGATGGTTACATCCTCAGATATCAGAACATTCCTAGAAGACAAAAATGAAGAAAGAGTATATGAAGGGTTGGGGGACTGGATATGGCACCAGTGAAGACATTCACACTAAGGAGAGAAACATCAAGCCACTTGGATTCTTCTAGAGTCAGCAGAGTTTCAGGATGGTCACTGGATGCACTTTTGAGGGTGGTGATGCTCAGGTGTTTTCCTAAGCTCAAGTCCCTGAGCAGAAAGAACTGTGCACTGAAACAGTTAATTTATAATAACTGAAAGAGAGATTCGGATGTGACAGAGCTGAAGGTTTAAAAAAAAAAAATTCCATCTAGCAAAAGAGTCAGAAGCAGACAAAAGAGAAGCCACAGGGATTGGAGGCAAAAACTTCAGGGAAGGCCACAAAATAAGGGAAAATAATTTTTTACCAATGAAAACAAAAATAGGAAAATGCTAACAGCACAGAAAAGAGTGCATAAACATCCAGAGAATGGAAATGGGAAGGTATCTGTGTCAACCATAGTGTGATTGCTGCTTGCAGATATCAGTTATGTTCACATGGAATATTGACCATGTGCTTGTGGAGTAGCAACCATGTCCACATGAATGCTAATCATTGACATGGGCTATGGACCATATGCTCATGGATAACAACCAAATGCTGTGGACTACCACCAACATTCAAGTGGATAAAAACCATACGCTGTAGACACTAACCATACACATGCGGACACCAATCACATGCAGAACTCGTTTTCTTGGGAATCTTCCTAACAACATTAGGAAGTACTTTACTAGTCCCAGTTTTCCAGAAAAGTACACTTGACCTCCGAAAGGATATAGTAGAATCAGAATAAAAACCCACATCTGCCTCTGCAGATTGCCTTTGGTCTTCCAGTGCATTACTCTTATTTTCTCGGCTAATCCTCACCACAACCCCCTACCCCACTCCCTGAGACTAGTGAAGACCTGTTAAGCAAGAATTAACTCTCATGAAGCTTTGCTATGTGGAGTGGGCATTTTTTATAGAGCAAAAGCTTCATAATCAATATTATTGGGTTCAACCTTCAATACAAGCATTGTTCTAAGCACTTTACACTTACTTTGTATTTGGTCCTCATAAGTTCTTATTGGGTAGGTGGTGTTATGGTCCCTATTGAATAGATGAGGACACTGAGGTAAAACTAAGTAACCTCATGGTTGCACAGTCAATAGGGACATAGCAAGACCTGAAACACACTCTCATCTGTCATGGCAATCTAGTTTCCTGTGTTTAAAAATCAAGGGGAAAGGAAAAAAATTATTTATGAAGCCTTCTGTTTCCTCTCTCCAGGAAGATCCCTTCATAGTTATTCATTTTCCACGTATTAGTGGAGAGGCTGTCCTTTGTCGGGATATACACATCCTGACCTGCCTTCACCTATAAAAAACACCTGCCTGGAGCATATCTGGGGCTCCTTCATCCTCAGAGTGCTCCTCCAACTGGATAAATTAACACTCAGCTGAAGAGATGCCTTCCTTCCATTCTCCTTCCCTCCCGTCCTTCTTTATTCCTCATTTTGTGAATTAACGTTTGCTTCCTCTTTTAATTATAATAACAATACATACTGATATACAAAGTCAGTCAGATCAGAGCATACACAGAAAATATAAAAATTAGAAATAATATCTCCCTGCTCGATTCCGATTACTCTTTTGAAAGATCCCATGTTGGTGGCTTCATGTGAATAATTCCAGGCTTCTTCTATACCAACCCATATCAATTTATGTAATATTTTCAACAGAACATGAAGTATACATGTGCCAACATATAACTGTCATGTATTTTGATACACTGTTCCTTATACTTGAACTCTATTATGTACATTACACTGAAACTTGCATTTTTTCCCATTCATGCTATTTTTGGAATGTTTCTTCTCATCCCTATTTATTCTTTTTTATATTTATTCTACAAAATGAAAAGTTAATCAAGCTACAGCCTTCTGGCCAAATCTAGCCTGTCACCTATTTTTTGAATAAACTTTTATTAACACTCAGCTAAACTCATTTTTAAAAGTATTGTCTGCATTCAACAACACAGTTTCGAAGTTGCTACTGATACTATAGGGCCCTTAATCCTAAAACTGTTATTCTTATTAAATTTTGTACTTTTCTGATCAACAAAAAGGCCAATATCATTTCATATGTTTATTATTTACTACATTGTCTTGCCTGCTTAATTTCTTTGTCCTTTTTTCCCTATGCTGTCAGGTACATGATGGTTAAGCACATTTGCTCTGGATATTGCTGGGATGGGTTAGAATTCTTGTCCAAAGACTTATTAGCTGTGTGACATATGGTGTGATACTTGATTCTTGATTGTTCTGTGTATCGTTTTGTTTTTGTTTGGGGGGTTTCTTTTTTTTTGGGGGGGGGGGGTAGTAACAGGACTTGAACCCAGGAGCGCTTAACCACTGATACGTATCCCCAGCCCTTGTTACTTTTTATTTTGAGAAAAGGTCCCACTAAATTGCTTTCATCTTTGCTAAGTTGCTGAGGCTGGCTTTGAACTTATGATCCTCCTGCCTCAGCCTCCCAAGCCACTGAGATTTCAGGTATGTGCCACCATGCCCAGATGTGCATCATATTTTTAATCTACAAAATGGGATGGTAATATTGCTTTACCTGTTAAGATTACTATAAGAACATAGCAAGGACTGTAATGATAACTATCCTTGTTATTTATTTCTCTATTTAAAAAAATTAAACCAATCCGTCTAATGAAACAGCAAGATATTTTTTGCAAATTTTCCCCTCAACATTCTCAGGATTTTCTGAAACCATTAACATGTGTTGGCCTCTAGGGCAGGAAAGGGAAGCTCATGGCTACTAGGAACAGAATATTCTGATGATGTGATTCTGAGCAGTGCAGGAATAAATATCATGTTTCATTTCTTTGCTCCAAAACCATTCCTATGTCATTCCAGTAAATCATAAGTGAATCTTGCAGAAATAAGTATGATTTCTACAAGCCTTCAGAAACTGGCTATTTCACATTAATTTCATTGTAAAAGACAGTAGAAGGCAGAACCGAAAATCTAATGAGTCTGAGACTCTCAAACTGTAACTTACTAGCCATTGATCAACCTCACAGTTATTATTTTTTTTAATCAAGGAAGATGCCAGACTCAGTGGATTTGGGGTTCTCCGTCCTACTGTCTTGTACAATGAAACTAACATTAAGAAGGTTGATCAATAGATACTAAGTTATAGTTAAGACAGGAGTTAATATTCTGGTGTACTATTGCAGAGTAGGATAACAACAGAAAACAAATAATGTGCTGTATATTTTTTAAAAGATAGAAGAAAGCAGTGTGAATGTTTTCCCCATAATAAAATGAGTGTTTGAGGAGACACATGTGTTTAATACAATTTAAATAGTACATAATGTATACATGTATCTAACGATCCCACAGTACCTATATTAGTCAGCTTTCTATTGCTCTGACCAAAATACCTAATGAGAACAACTCAGAGGAGGAAAATTTTCTTTTGGCTTATGGTTTCAATGTATCACTTAATTTTTTTAATTAAAAAAGAAAATAATTTTTTAAAAAAAGTAATAATTACCTCAAATTTCAGAGTTCCTGAAATGTGGGAAAATGCTTAAATTCCTTTCATTGCTCTCATTCATTACCTGTACCTTATATTGAACTTATATGTATATATCCTAAGTTTAGCTACTAAACTGTAAACAGCTTGTAGACAGAGTAACCAACTGGTTCAGATCTGTGTCCTTCATAGTACACAGCAAAGTATGCTACACAAAGTAGCTGCAAATTAAATAACTGCTAAATAAATATCAATGGTATCACATGACTTATTTCTCCTAAAAACAAAGTAAAACAGAGACATTTTAGTTACTGCAGAACTTTGGGTGACTGAGTTCCAATTAATTAAAATCATACTGGTATTGGGATATCTATAGTAAAAGTTTTTCTTTCATCGGGGAACACTGGAAACTAAAGAATGTAGAATTCCCTTTAGGGTCCTCATTTAGAATTGATATTTGAAGTTGAATAGATTTAGTCTTGCCTTCTCAGGACTTAGATTGTTAAAGCAGAGCAAAAATAATAATGATTATAACCAACATCTACTAAACATGTTACATATATTAGTCCTCCTAGAAATATTATGAGGTCAGCATTTTTCTTCTGCACATTTTATAGATAAAGTAAGTCACAAAGTGGTTATGTAAGTTATCCCAGGCCATGCAGCTAGGATATGAAGTGCTAGGTTTTAGTTCCCTACACTAGGGCTCCAAGACCAATACATGCCTCTCTACTCTGTAATAGAGATGTTGCCCAACAAAGTTTCCCAGAAGCAAATTACTGTCAGAGGAGATATGATCTCTTATAGAATCAAAGTTAGAACCAAGAAGCTTGGGCTTGGTTTCTGAATTCACAATCATTTATGGGCAAAACTTCAAACCTATAGAGCAATTGTCTTTTCTGAACCTCGGCTGTCCTCACCTTATGAAACTAATAATGATGCCTGCCTGGAATCCTGTGTGACACAAGCACTTTCTCTACTACAGAGCAAACTGACAGGATCATGAGCCTAAACATACTGACATCTTGACATTATCTTGGGAAAAGGCTGGAAATAGTTTTTACTCACCTACAAAAGTGGGTACCAGAGGTAGTTGGAAAGATACTCAGATCATTTATGTCCCCCAAATCTCAGCACCCAAACTATTCAGGTCATGTGGAGACTGTAGGCTGACTCATCTAGCCAATTATCTCAATTATCCTCATTTCAAAGCAGTGATATTCCAGGGATTATGAGTGGTGTTACAAAAGAAGATTAATTATAATGGGAAATTTCATCAAAAAGGTCTAAAAATAATTTTAAGTATGTTGCCAACCCTACAGGTTATTAAACATCTTTAGACTAGAATTAACATAAAAAGAACTTCTAAAATTAGAGAACTCTATATCTGTATGGTAAAAAGGAGGAAAGGATGAAATTGTCTGTAGTGTATATAATGATGTCACTCTATGGATAATTTTTGTTTTGCTTGCCCCATGCCCTTATCAAAGGCCATTCATTCTTTTCTAGTCATTACAAAATTTTGAATCTAAATGCCACCTTCTCTATGAAGAATGCAGTCAGAAGAGTTCTCTCTCCTCTGGAAATTACTCTATTTCTAACTGTATTTCTAAAAATGAATTAGAAGGAAAGACTTAATTACAAAAATTCATAAATTCTGTAGTATAATAAGAAGAAAGTTTATGGCTTTCTCTATAATATTCCTCAAACTAGTAGTAAGTAGTTGGTGGGACAACTCTGATCCTTGCAGTTACTTGGAGACCCAGACTCCTTCCCATCTCTTGGTTTGGCCATCCTTTACAGCACTATCCTCCATATGGTTGAAACTGGGTCACAAATGCATCCACAAAAGAATGTGGGGTAAGTGGAAATAGCAGAAATCTAGGGGAAATTATTTTTGTAAGAGGGACAGATCTTGAACAACTTCTGCTCACATCACACTTGTCAGAACTGCCTTGTGGAAGGCTGAGAAAGGGAAAACAGGTCTTTTGAATAATGGTTATCTCAACTCCAAAGTCTATGGTACTTCTAAAGGACCTTGTAATAGAGCCCCTTGTGTAACTGTTTGATTTCCTTAACTCACTGCAATCTCCAGAAGTACTGGGACTAGACTTTTGCACACTGAGAGCTAAGTGTCCATGCTTATGTGTTCAATTTAAAAAAAAATGAATGAATGAACATTCATCTTTCTCTTGTCTTATGTCCACTATTACTGGTCAGTTAGACAGTTTTCATTCCACTTGAACAAATCTCTTAAGTATTTTTGTTTATTCATCTGTAAAATGGAATTATAATTCTTAGAAATCGCCAATAAGTAGTTCTAACATGTGGTCTTGTTCTTTACATTACCACATGAGAACATAAGAGATGACTCAAAAGTAAGGTATTGAGAACCACACAGAGATAAGTAATATTCTGGAGATGCTGAAAGGTGATCATCACCTCTTTGTCCTGGGCTTCTGTTGGATCTTATGACTACAACCACTTATTTACCTAAAAGTGATGACAGTCTTGAAGGAATGAGACTTAAATGCACTCTGATGGGGTAATGAGAAAGTCATGCCACAGCACACCAGTTACAGTTCAGGCAGCAGAAGGATTAGAGAAATGTGTTCCATTCCACCCAGGGGGTACCCAGGGAGAAAACACAACATACTCCAGGACCACCATAACATTGAGACTCTGGAGGACAACAGAAACTCTTCACAGATTCATAGGCTGTCCCCCAGACCTAAGAATGCTTGTCCAAATGGGAAGAATGATTCTTGGGAATAGGAAGACTAGAAAACCAGTCTCAACACCACCACATAATAGCTATAGGACGTTGGCAAGTCACTTACCGCTTCATTCTGTTTCCCCACCTGAATAGGGGGCTTAACTGATTTCTACCAACCCTACCATTTCTAACAAAGTACATCTTTAAGGAACTTTTCAGGACACAGTGGCCTTTGAAAGGGGAGCTCCTTCACTTTGCCAATAAATGTAGTCTGTTTACTCAGAAAGATTAAGGAGCTTATTAAATATTCAAGCCAGGCACCGTTTGGACTGTGACAGAGTTTAACAATGCTAATCTGCCACATGGCAGTCAATGTCTGCATCAGCTTCACATATTTGTAAAGATGTCATTGTCATTCAGAGCTTGGGTCAATTTTATACTCAAGTATTCATTGGTAGCTTCATTTACCCACCTCCCTGCCACTGGTTCATTAGCTGGATCTTCAGCACTTCAGAGGTCCTACAGGAAGAGAGAAAGTCAATCTCCTCATATATTTCAAGAGTCTATGTACTATTTCAGGACTATTATAAACTGGTTCAGGATGTCACTTTAGGAATCTGGATTTTCTGAGAATAGATTAATTGCTGCCTGGTCTTGGCTAATTTTGCAGAGTTCCCCAGTTCAGCACCTTGGACAGTTATACGACACCCTGAACCGGTAGATGTGACTGTGATATGCTCAGTCTATTTGGTGGATTGGAGAAAGCTGCCTTCAAACTTAAATAGGGCAGAATATCTTCGCAGGCAATGTAGTGAAAAGCTACCTTAGTCAAAATGTGCATGTGCTGCAAATGAGAGGTTGCTATTTTTCCAAAGAAATACTCATAAAGTGAGAAGAGAGGAGAAAAAAAGAACTCAGACAACTCTCACCACTATCTATTACTGTAAAATGCCAGAAGCAATTATGATGTCATGTGTTGTCTAAAACTGGAGCAGTGAGACAGCTTGAGATGCAGTCAGAGCTAATAAACCAAATAAAATCCACCGAGTTTTACTGCATCGTATTGTTTCTTTACACAATTATAGGCAGCCAGAAAGGCATCTGCCACATTATTCTCGATTTATTCCTCCTGTATTTTCTCTTTTCTCTTTTCTTCCTTTGTTAAAAAGAAAGTATGTGAGGTTGTACTGGTGGAGAGAAAGAAAAAAAAATGTCTTCCTGGGTACTTTTAATGAAACTTATGGTTGCAAGCCTTGAAATAATAACCTGATTAAAACACACTTCCCTGTTTTGTATTTAATTCAGCATTAAGTATCTAAGAAAGGAGCAAAGAGTTTCCCATCCTAAATGAGAAAGGGAAAATCTCAAGGATGCTTGCCATTCAGGATATTTCTAATAAATCTTAACTTAGAAGGTCCAGCATGAGAGGGCTAATTTCCAAGTATTTCTTTAATCTGTTTCTGAAATCCAAACATACACTTCTTGAATTTCCTTTGGATCTCTCAGCATTAAGTTGAGAAAAGTCAAGAGCTTATCTTTTCATTTTATATGTGATAAAAACATTCCCATTTTCCATGTGTTTTCAGATTAGATCAATTGTTTTATTTCTCTCAAATGCTATCAAGAGTTAAGCGGAAATTTCAGGAACCAGGGACCACCAGTTCTCCCGGTACCCAACATACCATCCTGGCATTTTACAATTTGCAGGAACAGCTAGATAAGCTACTTCCTTAGAGGTCATACAAAGAATTTATCCAGAAAAAGATTTTTTGCGTCAGGTTTGTGTTATTTTCCTCCACCAGCTGTAAAACCCTTCACATCTCACTGATCAAAGATAAGAGTACATCAAATGACATTGGAATGCAAACATTCTTTTCAACTGGACCCCAACAGCCTTCATAGGTCACTTATTTCTACTAACCTAAGGCTCCTGGGCTTTCTATCCATCTCTCCAGTCCTACATATGGTGAAGAAAAATTTTTGTGCAAGAAGCAAACATCATATTAATTGTGTGAACTTCATCTGCATGCAAGTCTTAGGATCTCTCAAACCCTATCTGTTGAATGCCAAGGCCAAAAACACCCAACTCCACAGGGATGTTGTTTGGTTTGCCCTTTTGGTCATCAGTAGATTGATTTTCATGTTCTGGCTAAACATACAGTTAGCACCACCAGGCACTGTTTCTTGCTGTGCACTGAAGACCCAATTAGCAAATGCAGTCAGGGAACAGGTCGAGAGTGAAGGTTCAGGCAGGCTCTACGAGGCCAAACCTCTCTGTCTGAACAGCTTTCCACTGACCTTCATCCTCATCAGAGGTGATCTCCTATAAAATGTGTCACCAAACTCTATGCACAGAGCCAGAGAGGAAATAAATCTCAGTTTATTCAAATATCATGTGTCATGGCACAGTCAAATCAAACGGCCCTGGAAAGATTATTCTTGATGAAGAATAAACTGCTTGCAGAGCAAGGTAAAGATGTTGGTCAGAAAAGACTCAGAGTTGCAGAGGTAAATAAATACACAGTGAATATTTAGAGACAGTCTGGTTTAAGAGCAATTTAAACTGCTTGTTACTTTTAACTCCTGATGGACCAGTTCTAGTGGGTCACTATGTTGGTGATCCCCTCTCAGTAATTGATAGGGACGTCTTGTCATTGACTACACTTTGGTGTGCCACTATAAATTCACATCAGATTTACAATTTGCTGAAGGTTTCTTGGAAGAGTTACAGACCTATAACATATTAGGAGTGGCAATCTGGCTAGCTATTTTACCCACCACACATTTTACAGATGATGCTCTTTAAGACACCTAGGGGCTATAAGACTCAGATAATAAATTCACCAGGGATCAGAGTTGTGGGGTTCATGTTGGACAGCTGACCCATAAAACACATTTGCACTGATAGGGCCTATCTGTCTCCTGTGAGTTTGGATAGTAGACCCCTCAGGATACAGGCTGACCAGAGGGAGAATAAATTAACCACCAGTCTATCCAAGGAGTTTCTCTGTAAGTCAGTATCAGCAGGTGGGGTCTGGGGTGAGCTCCTGGAGTCATCAGCCGGCTGACACTGACCCTTGAGGACATACTAATGAGGACAAGAAATTCCCAAAGAGCAAATAGTTCATTGTCTTGGAATTTTTGCTGCATCCTGTGCTACTGTGCTCCAAAAGTCACTACCTCCATTCTTCCCAGGAATTGCAAAGATAGTTTAGAAGAATGGGGCAAAGGCCACACATGATCTATGTTCTCATGAAAGGGCAGACATTGTCAAAGACTGGACTTATTCAACTGGAAGCATTTATCACCACTTCTAAGCATTGCAGATAAAAACAAACTAAAAATCAGCCCTAAATTTATAACACTCAAACTTTAGACAAGTAGACAAACAGAATAAGTGATGTATGACACTACCACCAGATTTAGTGGCTGATCCTAGATGTTAATGGCTATTGATTTTAACTCTTTTAAGATTTTTACACCAGCATTTTCCTCCAGTATGGAGGCACTTGGCAGAGCCTCTTCTTCATAGCAGTGAACCACATTCCACTCCCTAGTGCTACACAGAAAGCAGGTTCACCATTACATCACCCAAAGAGGTGGAAAGCATAGCTGACTACCAGAGAAGTTCAAGATGCAATTCTTAACCCAGTACCTCCCGTTCCCTATCCTTACATAAGAGAGTCATTTGGTTGAGTCTTGGAGAATACTCTTAGGAGCCAGTGCCCTATCCATTATATGAATGAGGCTTGAAGATTTTTTTTTTAAATCAAAATCACTCCACAAAAAAATAAACACCTTGTGACAACTTAAATCTTTACTGTGTAATGGAGTGTTCCCACATCTAGTGCCACCCAAGCATACAATGTGCTATCCTTTATACAACACTCTGCCTCTCTAGGCAAAATGACCTCAAGCCTTTGTTTGTGAATCTTCCATGTGGCTCAAGGTGCAGATAAACTTGATGCCCCCCCAGAGCAGATAATGGCCTCAATGAGGTCTTATCACAGCCATCTTTATTCTGGACAATGCATGAGCTGCTTTTAGGCAGTTCTCCATGAAAAATCTGCATCTCACAGGGTCATGGGACTAATGGGGTCACTGACATGCTTCCATGCCAATTTGAAAATGTACTTTCCCCCCTGGAAGTAAATGGTCTTCCTGTGGCGGCTGGGCTTCCAGGAGACTCCCCAGCACTCTGGTTTAGGGTTCCTATTACCTATCCCATCCTGCCTCCCCCCTCCCATTAGCACTTCCCTACTAACTCACCTCCTTCCTGCCTCCCCTCCACTAGAGTCACCCCTTCTCCACACTCCTCCTCTTTTTGTAGGGCCTTGCCCACAGGAGGGTGGAGAGATGAGTAGTGTCCATATCGGGTTCTTATTCAGTCCTCTTTCCAGTTTTGTTGTTGTTGACCCACTTCTCTAAGGTCCTGCTTAGGAAATTAAAAAAGAAAACTTGACTATTTTTTTGTGGTTCTGCATAGCAACAGGGATACCCTGACTAACAGTGGGACTATCACATAATGGAAATGGGGGGACACAGACATTAATATTTCAAAAAATTTTTTTTTTTTTTACCAACCAGTGACATTTAACCTTTGAAGAAAATCAAAGGGCTATGGACTGATTATGCTACCTCATAGGGCTCTTAAAATATTAAGATAATATATTTGAAGTGTCAAACACAGTGCCTGCTACATAATAAGTGCTTGGCAAATGTTCTCTATTGTCAATATTATGAGGAAGGAGAAAATTGAGCTGGAATTAGCCTGTGAGAGAGTTTAAAATGAGAAGATTTCACCACTGTTCAATTTTAATGAGGGCTAACAAGACCAGGCCCCACTGTCTTGGTCTCTCCTCCCTCTCCAGTTCTTCTTTGACTCAGCTTTCTTCTATGACAGCTAAAGAGCTTCATTCTACTCACCTGCCACAAATTATTTCCCAAGAAAGCCCACTTATCTGCACTTAAACTCTGAGTTAATTTTTGGCTTATTCTTTGAAAATTTCCAGCAGGGATTTTGCTGTGCATGTAATTATATCCAAACATTTTTACAAAAATTCAATATCGGCCTGATATTGTGGCAAATAATGCTCCTTCAAAGTGGCACCGTTATGCCTCCAGTGACGGGATGCTGAGTGAAGTGGTACCCTCCAAACCACAACAGAGACCCTTTGACAACAGGTAAATAGTACAGTACTGTTCATTTGAACCTGAATGCAACACACCATCCCCACAGGGAAAGTCAGTTTAAGATCATAAATGTCAAGACATAATTAGCATGAAGGTCAGGTTTAATTACAATTGCTGAACTGAAATGCAGTCATTACTGAAATCCACATTGGAAAATCATTTTAGGGGTTTGAAACATTTTGCTGGTGCCTTTGTTTCTGCCGAATGATGGTTCTTGTTGCTTGATGAGAAAAAGAAGAAGAAAAAAAAAAAAGAAAGAAAATACAGTGATGGGCATTTGCTTCCCTTCGTGGTCAAAAGCAGAAAACAAAACAGTGTTGATGAAAAAGCCCCAAATCCCAAACAGCTCCAAAGAACATTTGTTCCATGTTATCCTATTATTAATCATTTTCTTATAATCGGTACTTTAGATATAATTTTAATGAAGCTTCAAGGGAAGCTCAATGCATTACACTGTAACAACAGAGGAAGCACATTTATCACTTGGTTCGTAGGCTTAATGGCAAAACAAATCAATAAATAAACAACTGGCGAGAAAATAACTCAATAACTGGAAAAAGCTGTTTTACCTGTCGGATTTCTAAGGTATCCATTGAGAATATTTATTGACTCACCTAAATATTTTTCTTATTTTTTTTTTATCATCTCCTTCCTCTGGCTTCCCAGGACTAGGAAACTTGAACAATCTCATTTAATTTTGTTTTGTGTAGTTTTGTGTTTAAAGAAAATAAGAAGAAATTGGTTTCAAAGTCTGGTTCTGTTTTACAAAGAAAATAAAAACAAATTTTTAAAAACTCCCAAGAAATCCAAGGGATGATAAGCAGCCATGAGTTATCAGAAGCTCCTCATCGTTGTTTTTTTTTTTTTTTTTTTTTTTTTTTTTTTTTTAAAGTCCTTCAGAAGACGTTGTCTGGATGCTGAGATATCCCCACAGGGAAGAAGGAAGTCTTACCCCGCACAGTTCTCATATGGAGATTAGCATTCTGAAGAGAACTAAAACATCAATTACTGGAAGGAAAAAAAATGTTAAAATGAGGCAGAAACCTGCAGAATGTGTTTTGTCAAAATGCAGAACAAAGAGCTAAAAAAAAAAAAAATAGCGCTTTACTAATGGAAAGACACATTGAGGAAGACAGTTTTAGTTAAGAGGAGAAAGTACATGCCACCAAAGCATTTAAATGGCTCCAAGAGAGCCCACAGGTGACAAAGCAAGAGTGCCACAGACAAAGCCCGGAGAGGCTGCACTCTGCTCTAGTTCAATAATATAGGAAGAAAATGGCATTCAATTAAGAGTTGCCTGCCTTCCAGGTACTTATGACATTGGAATCGGTGTGGACACAAGGCACTAAAGCTGACATCAACATAGTTCACCCAAGAAGTCATTTACTCAAGATTTACAACCCACTGTAAGGGAAAAGAGAAAATTTATGACAGGTTTCCATCTGGCAAGCTGGAACATTAGTATTCACACTGATAGCAGGCAATGATTTAAATTTCATAATCAGAGTAAAGATACGCATCAAAAAAACTCTTCTAAAATATGTCTAATAGCTCTAACTGACGTCTTTCTTAGAGTCTGTCTATGAAAAAAATGTCAGATCCCAATGAAGAAGTCATCAAATGTTAATTTCAATCTATTCCACTGATAGAAATTCATAATAAAGTGCCATCAATGTGGCCGAAACCCCCACCCAAGCCCTCCGAAGGAGATGCAATAAACTAACTACTTTTCATCGCTTTACAAAATAAAACCTGATTGCCTTGTTTGATCTGGTTATAGCCAGCATTTGGAGTCATAACAATGATTATTTATTAAGTACCAATAGCTATTTTGGGGTGATGGAGGGAGGAGAAAGTGCAGCCTCTGGCATGTATTGTTCAGGGCCAACGAATAAATTCTGTTAACAGAGGGGAAGAAATAAGTATAAATCTCCCACTGCAGGAGAAAGACTGTGCCATCCATTTTTCTGAATTAAAGTGCCCTGTCACTGCAAAATGCCCTCATGTTGTCGGAACAGAACTGTGTAGGAAGATGAACCCTCGATGCCCTGCCTTAAAACGGTAGATAGAAAAATGTTTACCACAAAAAGAAATGTGGTTTACATATCAGAAAACAAGCCCTAGACTTAGAAGACCCTCAGATAATATTGGGTACTCCCTGAAATAATGTTTAGCTTCAAAGGAGGTTAATAAAATTCCAGGGGTTTCCTGCCCCCATGCTGCAGAAATAGGAAAGAACAAGAGTTACAGATTCAGGAGACAGGCTGAAATTAAATTTGGTTCTACCACGTTTTAGCTCTGTGACCTTGAGGAAGCTATTTATCCTCTCTAGTGTTTTATTTCTCCGTCTGGAAATAATACCAAGCTCATAGGGCTGCTAGACTAGAAGTCGGATGTTAAGTATCAAGGCCCCAGTGCGGTGGTTCACAAAGACTTTGTAGCTGTGCAAACCTTATGGGTTTTCCATAGAACGAGAAATATGGGGGTGCTCTGTGATGCTCTGAGGGCCTCCATCCCTGAACATGGCCATAAGAGTTGAAGGAATAAAGTGTAACACTTAAGTTGTCTGTCCAAAAGCCACCCCTCTCTTGTTCTTTAATAAGGAACAGTCAGTGGTCCAGATTCATCACACATGATGTGCCCAGGAAAATGGACTCCTTCATAACTCATGGGAATAACCAAGATTGGTTTCTGTTAGGGTACATATGGTCATAACAAGTGTTCTTTGCCATACTTTTGGCCCCCTATCTTATGCCTGTGTCTCATGCCATTATGCATTTCCTCACTTTTCAGTGTTTTGATAAGATCACAGTACTAGTTAAACTTAATGTATCAGGAATATAACTGACATTCGGATTGAATGGATTATATAGCACAATAACCAGCCCAGCTGTGTTTAAGATAGTAACTGTTCCATCATTCCAAGTCTTTGAATGATAAAGAAAGACCCCATCCAATTCCCAATAGACATGGAACATGAACAATTAATAAACTTCTGTTATTGTAAACTACAGATATTTGGAACTGTTTGTTGTTGCAGCAGATCTTAAATTATCCTAACTGGTACAATAGGTAGGTACATTCTATTTGAACTTGGTGAAATATATGAGATACAGAGAAAGATACCCCCATTCTTCCATTTTTTGTGTAATTGTATGAATACTCAATTCTACCAAAGGCAGGGAGGGGTTATCAAAATAGACTTCCCAGAGGAAGTAATTTTTTAACTGAATTGTGTTCTCAAAAGAGCTGAGAGTTTTATCAAATTGATTAGAAGAAGGGCTATTAAAATTAAAAAAAAAAACATTTTGGACAGAGAAAGCTGATTGAATGAATGGATAGCAGAAAGATGTGGTACTCTCAAAAAGATTTGTCATGAGAGGTAAACCAAAATGAGATCAGAGACATCATGATAAAAGTCCTTATGGAATTTGGACTTGATTAAATATGAAATTCAGTGGATCAGAGGCTTTTCAAATGCAAAAGTTGTTACAGTTAGTGGTGAAATTTTGGACACATATCCCTGGACACATACCCAAGAGTGAGTGAAATAATAACAGCAACATCATTATAATCACTGATGGCAATTGCCTTGGTATGTTCCATGACATAGAATGACTGGCTGCTCACTGTGCAGCCAGTCCCTGTCTACTCCATTCAGGAAAGAAGAGCAGAATTCAAAACTTTTGAAAAGACTGATATCACATTTAAAAATTTAATTATTACCAATCTTCAATACTTAAATTCGGTTAGTGGTACACACTTTACAAATTATCCTAAGGGATGAGTCTAATAAAAACTTTCTACCATGGGCACAGGAGCCCTCAGATGGTTTTTTTTTTTAAAAAAAGGGAGTGACATAACTAGAGATACAAATTTTTTAAAAAAATCTACCTAGAAAGAGGTTGATGGAATGGATAGAGGAACAGATTATGGTAAGCACACCATTTAGAAGACTGTCCTAGTTATAAGCTTTTGTAGCTAACAAAGACAGAAAGGGGTGTGTGCCCCTCTACTGAACTACAAGAAAAATTCATCAGGAGAAAATTGTCTTTCACAGACTCTGTGGTATTTGAAAAATATTTCCAAATAAAGTATCTTCTTTTGTCCCCGACACCTCTCAAGGGCAGGATTGGACACCTGCTTCTGATGCTTATCTTCTCCTTGCTGCTTCTCTCTTCTTTCCCATTGCTTTGTCTCTCCTTGGGCAAACTCAGGAAATTTTTTTGATCCCTTGGGCAATTGGTAGAGTGAGGTATTCCCCTTTCCCTAGAAAATCATGGTGATAATAGTCCAGGTAAAAATAATGAAGGGCTCAACTGAGCTAGAACAGAGAAATTAAAAGAGGAAGAGAGAACTGGTGGTGGCTGGGGAACTTGGTTCACCTTGTATGTGGTCAGTGGAACTTATTTTTCTGGTAGGATAATGTCCTTCCCAGGACATTGTGGACACTCAATAAATAATATTCTGAATAAATAAAATAGTTAAGAAAGAAAATGAAAAAAAAAAATACATTTATTTTGGGATAAGTCAAGATGAATCAACAATGATTTCTGCTCTTAAAGAGTTTCCAGCATTTCTGCCATCCCCCAAACCTTAAAACATGGATGGAAATACTTGGCACAAATGCTACTACCTTCCCTTCACTTTCTGCATCTACAGCAGACATTTCAGGTTAACCACTCCAATCGTTCACTGTTGAACTTAAACACATTGTCAAAAGGCTTCCGAAGACAACGTTCCAGAAAATCATTGCCGATTGATCAGAGTTGGCGAGAGAAATGAGAGTCAGTCCCCTAGTTTTCAGGCTTATCAATATGTTGAATGAGTTTAAAAGCAATCAGGCAACAAATCAAAACAGAAATGAATAAATTCTGTATTTTATCACTACTTTTCTTTCAATTATGCTTCCTGGGACTTTGTCCTTAACAAAGGAAAACCAGAGCATGCGAGGTCAGCAGATGCTGATTGACAGGTCCCCAATTTCACAAGAAGAAACACTGAAGAGGCCAATGTGGACTGAAAAAGGATGGCAAGGATGGAGTGGGTGGGCCAGCCTATGCAAAGTGCTTATTTTGAGAGAAAAAGAATAAATTTGCCCTATTTGTTCTGTTAAAATAAAATCTGCAAGAATGCCTCCTACACAGATATTTTCAGTATAAGCCATCTAAGGCAAATAAGGGCTATGAAAACCACATTGGAATGGAAAGCAAGAACTGGCTGGTCTAACCTTACTGTCTCAGCTCATAGAGAATTCATAGAGTAATGAGAGATGATCCCAGCCACCTCTCAATATCCCTATTAGTAAACAGGGAGTCAGAATAACTTCTAATAATGATAATGACAATTATTGAACACTGTGTGTGGTAGACAACACTCTGAGCACTTTGTGCCTCTTCTCAAGTCAATAGTGTATCCCCTGGGAACTGGGAAGGATCAGAGGCAATTCCCTGTTATTTTATTTGTATTATTATCCACACTGGACACAACAAGAACCAAGTCTCAGTGAATTTAAGGAACCAGCATTCACATCATGTAAAAAACAGAAGATGAAATTGAACCTGTCTGCTTCCAAAGCAAATCATAGTTACATAGAAATGTTATGCAGAAACTGCTCAAAGTCATTTTTCAAGTTACAAACAGGAAGTTGGATTAAGACTGAGGCTTCAGAGAAGAGTACAAAGGCAATGTATCATGGTAACACTTCTGTTTCAGACCATAAGGCTGGAAATCAACTCTGTTCAGCAAATCCACCTGTTTAATGGCTACCAGATTCCTGCTATGTGCTAACTGACATCAGCATATAAAGGACTTTATGAGGTCTTTATTGACCTGTTAATGTCAATGCTGGCACTAATAGTCTGGTGCATTATTCGCAGAGGAACTGTGGAAATCTGTATCCAATGGTGATCACTCAGACTAACTCAGAAACAGATAACCTGGAACAGCTGCCATCAGATAAATGAGGAACTTTCACTGGTTAATCTTCCTAGGGCAACAGCACATATACAGCAGTGTCCTAGTGGACTGACTTGCTCTTTTTTTTCTTCTTCAAGAAACAGACAACCCCTTCAGCATTTGAAATGACTAGATGATTTTACATTGCATTGGGCAAGCAATAGACATTCTGGAAATGTGCTTTCTCGACATTTGGCACTTCAAACCTTGGGGAAGGAAAAAAACCTGGCAAAATTATTTGGAAGGATGAAAGATGCAAGCATGATTATGAGCCCCTCTTCATCGGTAAATAACCAAGCTTTTATTGGGTGAGTGTAATTAGAGACAGATTTCAGTGCAGCTTGGATACAGCTGTTTCTGTCCTCCTGGCTTCAGACTGTTGCTGGATCCTTCTGTGGCCATTGGCAATTTAGAGGATCGGTTCCATCTCACTGCACCCAGCTGACCTCCTTCTTCCCTGAGATGATAGACCTTCCCATGAAAACTGCTCAGAATTCCAAAGTGAGGTCCCCAAGTCTCAAAGGCACCTTGAAATAGGCACTTTCAATGACACGCCCACCAGGCTTTGTCTTTAGCTTTTGTCCTGGGTGTGTTTGTTTTAGGAGGTCCTTGGGAAAATGACCCTTCTATCAGCCCAGTGCCTCCCCCATCTCCGCCAGATAATGGATTTTGCTTTCCCAGAGTTCAGAACAAATTCAAGAAGAGTGTCCATTGTCTATTTTTCATAGGGGAGGTGTGCCAAGATGTCTGTATACCATTAAGAGAGAGACTATCAGCAATAGAAAGACAAATACCAGATAATCTCACCTAAATGTAGAATCTAAAAACATCAAACTACATAAGCAGAGAGAATGGTGGTCACCAAGCGCTCAAGGACAAATAGGAACAAAAGGGGTAACTATGTACATATACCATCTGCAATAAAAAGAGGTGTGTATACTCAAGGACTAGTCAAGGCCCATTTGTTTTTAAACCATGTTTGCTTATTTTTTATGAGTATTAAAAAATTAGGATAAAACTAATCTCTAATGTCCTACATTCAGTAACATAAAATACTGATGTCACAATGGACCTAAAGTTTCTAGGCAGTGAGAGTAAGAATACCTCTGCTCTTCGTGGTTCACTAATCACCTCCACAAGAACCTGGCTCCAAGCTTCAGGCTATCCCCTCTGCACCCACTTAATAAAAAGAAAGCCTCATAAATGCCTGACCCAACACTGTGCAGATCAGAAAATCCTATATTGGGTCAGAAACAATGCATATAGTATTTGTCTGTGTTAGAAAAACAAGGAAAGAGAAAATCCCAAGATCAGTCTTTGTCTCTTGGTGTTTTATAATTTCAATATTCTTATGATTGGCAGCGATCGAGTGTTGTATGGTCAAGAGAAGATGGAGCCTGAAATGATCCATCTCCGGGCTAGGTTATGAGTGACTGGGGACAGAAGCCATTACTCTGGCCATAGACTTTGCCTCAAGACACTAAACACAGAACTTCTCCTTAAAGTTAATTCTGCAAATGTTTTCTGGATTGGATTAAAATAGATAATCACCATACCAAATTTCCTTTTCTCAGTTTGCAACTGAATAGCGTAGTTATTTTATTAAGGCTCTATATGTAGCCATGCCTTTGCTTTCAAGGAAACTGCATATAGAACAGCTTCTTGATTCTATTGATGTTTGAATTCTAAATTCAAGGAGACTGAAAATACATCTATTTATAAGAAAGGGATCCATGAACAGTCATTGTACCATCTATCACAAAGGTCACTTGGTCAACCTTCAGGCCAATGATAGGTCACCAAGACTGCCCTTTCCCTTTGGCTTGAAAAGGTATCATACTTAAATAAAATCCAAAATTCCTCACAATTGCTACCTAACAAGTAATCTCAAATGTAGAAGCTTACAACAATTTATTATCTCACACAGTCTTCAAGGGTCAGGAATCTGGAAGTGGTTGTCTGAGTGGTTCCAGGCCCCTCATGTGGTTGCATTTGAGCTAGTGGTTGGAGCTTCAGTGATCAGAAATATGACCCGGGCTGGATTCTCCATCTACAAGAATGTTAACAACATAGCAACTAGTTTCTCCCAGAGTAAATGATGATAGAGGGAGACAGAGACAGAGAAAGACATGGTTACTCCTTGCTTTATATGCCCTCTTGTTCTCCAGAGATCATATGACTTAAACTCCTATGTATAAGGTTTTCAAATGCTGAAGAGTTGATCATTCTTTAGTTGGTTTAGTTAGCGCATAGCCACTGATCTATTCAAGTGAAGCACACGAAGAAATACTTTGAATATTTTACTTCCTTAACTCTAATTCTTCACTGTAAAGTGAAATTTGTTCAGTGGTTCTGGGCTCTAGCTCAAACTCTAAACTTATCCTCAGTTTTCTCATCTTTATAGTAGTAGCATGTGCTTAGATGCTCTCCAAAGCCTTCCTAAATTCTATGATAAGTGTAATGACATGATCAAGACATATGGGGCTCTTCCTAGTTGCTTATCTATTATCCTTTAGCTACTTCTGAAACCAAATGCTGGTCCCTCAGCAACATATGTGATCCCAAACCTCAATTCCTCTCTGAACCTGTTCACCCTTGAACCAGCACCCCCTGATCTATCTGGGTCCTTCAGTCTCCATTCCTCATAGATATGATAGAGTCAGTTTTCACATATGGTTCTTTACCGGCCTCCAGGGACCTTACGCACAACCCATTGGCCACAGTTGCCTCCATTCATTTGTACAGCTGGACTTTCCAATCCACTGAGGCACAAATTCAGTCACATTCAGAGGAGGCTAAAGATTTTCTTTTTTTAATTCCCAGATGTTTCCAGGGCCAAGAAGAATTAATAAAAGAGGAAAAGGCAGTAAGAAATCCAAACATTTTTAACCTGAAGGATGAAATACAGATAATTTTTTTTTTCCCATTTTGCTCTCACTGGAAGACGGTTCCAAATACATTCTTAGGAATTGCATAAAATATTTAGAATTCTCTTTGGTTTTATGGTCAACAAATCAGAACTCTGTGTAAGTGTAGGGCTTTAAGGATTAGAGCTGAAGCCACACTCTGAGTTTATTAAATATCTGTTCAATAAAAAGGCAAATAATAAAATAATACTCTGTACATATTACATTCTATTTTCACACACATTGTTCCTCCATTGTTCTGTTACATGCTGGGGATGTAATGAATCAAAGAAAGAGACTGTGTTGTCTTCCCTAGTAAGCAAAGTAACCAAAAGATCACTGTGATAGTCTTAAATTTAATAATGGCATCTAAATACCAGTCTTTTCAGCTGTTAACTCACACTTGCACCTTTGTACACATGCACACATACACATGCACTCATACACACACACACACACACATACCAGACAACCATCCAGAAAATTTTTCCATCTAATAACTATCATGACACATTCAAACACTGCTTCTTTTATCACTAAAGAATGACTGACAAGCAAAACTACAATAATTTTACTCTTGCTCTAGGGATCTCAGGAAACTTTTCAGGTTGATAAGAACAATAAAATTGGGCTCCCCAGTCTGAGCCCAGTTTCTCCACATTCTCTTAAAACAACTTGTGTCAGAAAATACTTCTTTCTAATCTTTAAAAAAAAAAAATCCTCACTGATGATTTCCTACAGAAAAACCCGGAGATATAGCTCAGAGTCTGTAGTTAACAGAAGCCCACTTATGCGTTCCTATCAGAGGTTTTTAAACTAAGAGGATTTCTTAAAAGCCTATGGTGAGACAGTCTTTGTTATGCAATATATCAAGGGATGGAAAGTGTGCCAGAATTCCCTTCTCCTGAGTGCCTGTCCCTTCTGTTCCCTACTGCACATATTTTAGCTGTATCTCCATCTGTTTAAATTCACTATTAATTATTTAACTTTTCCTCTGGGGTTGTTAATTGTTGTTAATCTGCCTTCAAAACAGGTTAGGGCCACGCAAGCCAATGAACAGCCCAAGGCAGGAGATCCATTTTACAAGCCTGCTTCATTATCATAGCTCTCTCAATTATTTTTTAATAAAAGAATGATTTTAAAGTCTGGTTAGAAAGGACCAGGACAATTTTGAAAAAGTAAAAATGATTTAGTAGCACATAAAGTAAGAGAAATGTGATTTCCTTAATAAGAGAATTCTATAGTTTTATAGAGAGACATAAACAAGACATAGTCTATATATTGAGGCTCTGTACAGTAACTATTTGCATTTGGGTAAAAGAACCAAATCATTGCTCTATTTTATTGAAGATATCAAATCATTTCATAAACTAAATACCAACTACTTTACCCTGAAAATGGAACAAATATATATACTCAATGTTAAAAAAGAGATATCAATTAAAAGGAAGGATCAAAATTTTAAAAATGAATAACTTTTGAAATAATAATTTATTAGACTCTTTCCCAATTTTTCCTCCGATTCTTCTAAAAACAGAACCTAGGATACATCATAAGTTCTTTTGCATTGTCTACAACTCAGTTGTAGATCTCTCTCTCCCTCTGAATGTGATTATGCCTTCACCTACCTTTGGGGTGCTAACTTGTATCCATGCCTTAAGTCAACACTGTCATGGTCTCCTCAGACACTTCTCCAAACATCCATTGGACAGTTCTGCCTAGAGTTTATGCCAACTTATCAAAAATCAATAATGTAATCTTCTAGTCCAATGAATCTAGCTTTTTCTCCATTTTCCTGCTATAGACATATTTCTTTTACCTCCCTCTTTTGTCTACAGGTTAGTTTCCAAATATTGTAGACTCTGAGCATTGTGCTTGTTCTTAATGCATTTCTTCTTTTTCCTTAGCCACCATCACAATCCTAGATATTGAATGAAACCTAAATTATTACAATTGCTATGTTCCCATCTCTGAATCCTGACTCGAAAGTACTGCTATCAATTGATTTGGACTCATCAAAGACATCAAAGCCACACATAGAGTAGCTCTCCAAGAAGGACGGCTTCTTCCTGGGTTTTTCCAAGGTACCTGAGCTTTCCCTGACAATAATTAATAAAGTGACCCACTAGTTTCTTTTCCGGAATACTCAGAAATATAAATGCAACTCTCCAGCTCCCTTGCAGCCAGGTTGAGGCCAGTTGATTGAGTTCTTGCCAAGGGAATGAGAATAAGGATGACATTTACAAACATCCTCCACAATGCCCCATGTTTCTTATGGTTATACTGGAGACCACTGCTCTAGAAGATACAGTTAAAATATGATAGAAAGCCACCTTATCCACATTAGACATTAATGGGAGAAAAAAATAAAGAGATTAAACTCTAAGATTCAAGGGCTGCTTGTTCCAGCTAGTAGCATTAGTACCTACTATTTCATTTTACCTCCCAATAGCCAGTTCTTCCAGTGAGATAACCAGACCTTGGAAGCACCAAAGAGTATATTTATTTATATGCATTTTTTAATGAGCCAACAAGAACTGGAGAATGAATCAGGTCATCAAAATGGGTCTAGAATGAGGCCTTACAGGGACATGTGACACAGTCAGGACACTGAAAATTAAGACATAAGATGAATGGCTCACCTGAATAATTTAGAGTAAGGTTTAGTTAGCTTTAATCAGTTCACATCCAAACCTATATGCTTCTTTCAATAACAAGTGGACAGGTTGCAGATATCTTCTAAATATCTGCCATTGATCTTCTACAAAGATAAAGGAAATCTTTACAGGACCCTCTCCACTTTCTAATTGGAATAAAGTATCCAAATTCTATCTCTTCATGGCCACCCCTCCTCCAATTCCTTCAGACATTAGTTTGTACTTTCTACTGGCTCTGAATTTCAGGTTCTTCCCTAAATGTCATCCTTTAGATCTTATTGGGCACCAAGCTAAATACCAAATAGTCCAGTCTGAGGTTTGCTCTGTCAAGGACAAACCCAGCCTGGCCTTTCAGGGTGAGGGGTCCAACAACTTTCCCTCAAGAGTCCCAAGATGCCTCAGTTCCCTAACATTGACCACACACCTATAGACAGACAACTCCATCATTAAATTATCTTCGAAATACTCACTGAGACTTCCTTCTGTTTTCTGCCATGAATTTGGTTAATAAAAAAGAATGGAAATATTAATGTCCTAATAAATTTGACCATTATAAATCTGGAAACACTTGTGGTTCAATCAGAACATTCCATTTGAAAACAATAACACAACTAGCAAAATGACTAAAGAGTAGTTCAAACACACTTGTCACCTGCCATAATACCAGACACAAATGTGAATGGAAGCAAGGAGCAGTACAGGGTGGCTACAGAAGCAGAATATTTGACATGGGCTTTGCCCTGCCCCTGGAAACCCAGCTGTCAATGACATTCTATTAAAAAAAAACAAAATTAAAAAATACCTTGTTGTGCCTGCTTCCATGGTCATTTCAAAAAAACCAAATACCCATAGAAGTGGTTGTTTACAAACATTGGACACTCCTGGTTCTTGAAACAAACCCAACTGAATCCAAAGTTGGAAAATGTCACATCTTCAATCAGGGAGTAAATAATATTTCTACCTTTAGCCTTCCAGAAGTTCTGAAAGCCCTTTTCCCTATAGACACATCTTTACAATTGACACCACAGATGGGTCTGAGTATGTTATTTGCCCTGGAAACAATGAAGGTTTGAATTTTTCAAAATACAGTACACTTCACACAGTGAAGACAGGAATTAGGTTTTTGTACTTTAAAGCACAGATTGTATCTGCCAAGCAAAGAACAATGAGCCATTCCCAATGACTATTTTGCAAGGCACAGGGTTAAAACCAGGCAATGAGTCAGTGGGAAAAAAATCCCCATGAAATGGCTTTTATATGTACTTGTTCATTGTTCGTACAAGCATTTATCTTAAAAGGATATGCTCATCTGTTCCAGTGACTAACATTTACACCTATTCAAACCACAATTAAGTCCTATTGAAAATTTTGTTTTCATGGTTATGATGGAACTTAATCATGTTTATGGATCAAGCCAGTTTAGACATTTCAACCAGGCATATCTTGTAGAATAGTCTACATCACTGTGGACAGACCACAAAACACCTTCTAGACAAAAGCTCCCCATAATATGTCACCAATGTGAAGTCAATGTTGCATAGGTAAAGGGAAAGGAGGGGCCATTCTTGAATATTATTTTTATCTTCAAGTTATATTTAAGGGACTACTGAGATGTATGCATGCATATCTATTACATTATTATTATCATGTAGATATTATTATATATACTATATGTTCTTTGGGGAGGGGGCAGTACCAGGGATTGAATCTAGGGCACTTAACCACACATCATCAGCCCTTTTTTATATTTTTACATAGAGACAGGGTCTTGCTGAGTTTCTTAGGGCTTCACTAGATTGCTGAGGCTTTGAACTTGACATCTTCCTGCCTGAGCCTCCTGAGCTGTTGAGATTACAGCCATGTATCACCAAGCCTGGCCCTACACTATATATTCTAATGTAAATGGGCTTACTAACTCTCCCAGCCAATAATAAAAAAGCTGGAAATTTTATATAAGTAAAATAATACATATGAGAAAATTTTCCCCAACAAAATGCTGATATTTAAACAAATGTCTGACAAAAGTCACAAATTTTTCTCTAATCAACTTTCTTTTGTGAGAAACAAATCCCTGTTCATAGCTTTGCTCTGTTTCTCTAATTCTCTGTGTTTATTCATCTTACACATGGCCATGATAGGAGCTCCAGGTACTGCTCTCTCAGATTAGTTCCTCTTTGTCAAACCTCCTGCTATTTGTCTTTGATCAAATTCCCCAAAATTAGAGTGCTATAGTATATACAAATATGTAATAACAAACCCCACTATTATGTATAATTACAGTGCACCAATTTAAAAAAAAAATGAACGGGAGAAAAGTTCTGATTGGCTACTGGTGAAACAGTGGCTTCCCTGACTTTGGGTTGGGGATCCCTACCTGGCCCAGGCAGCAGGGGGAGATGGTGTCCAGTGGAACTTGCAGGCAATTTAGGTTCCTCTCCATCCACACATGTGGGGTTCTTGAATCCAAGTGAGAAACAGCAGGCCTTGAGGTGAGAAGAATAATTTTAATGCTTGATAAGAATTTATAACAAACCATATGGTTCAAGAACCAAAGAGAGAGAGAGAGGGGAGTTAGCTGGCATCCTCCCACTTCCTGAAGGTTTCCCACAGACCTATAGGCATCAGGGTGAAGAGTGTGTGGATTTTCTTCCCATCCTCCCTTTTTCCTACCTTATCTTTTCCAATCATCTCCCTTCATCCATACTTCACAGAAAGCTATCTCTTTGCTACTAATCTTTCTTTAAATTGAAGGCTTGGGTAAAGTTCTGGCAAGATGGGGAAGAAACCGAGAATTCTTGCTTGAACCAGAAAGAAAACAAAAGGCAGACAACACACGCCAAGACAGAAAACTTCTGGAAGCACTGAGTGTCAAGGAAAGTTCCAGAAGTACTTTGTTGATGTGAGAAGGAAAGATGGAAAGATCTGGGGACCAAGAGAAATAGAAAGAAATTTGTGGAAATGCTACTATGATTTATGAAGTTGTTTTTTTCTTTAACAAGAAACTGTGGTTTTATTAGTATGTGAAGTAATTTTTTTATTTAAAAAAATGACAGCAGAATGCATTACAATTCTTATTACATATATATACCACAATTTTTCATATCTCTGGTTGTATATAAAGTATATTGACACCAATTTGTGTCTTCATACATGTACTTTGGATAATGATGTCTATCACATTCCACCATCCTTGCTAATCCCCTGCCCCCACCTTTTCCCTCCCATCCCTCTGCCCTATCTAGAATTCATCTATTCCTCCCAGACTCCCCCTCCCTACCCCACTATGAGTCAGCCTCCTTATAGCAGAGAAAACATTCATTCGGCATTTGTTTTTTGGGGATTGGCTAACTTCACTTAGCATTATCTTCTCCAAAGCCATTCATTTACCTTCAAATGCCATGATTTTATTCCAAAAAAACAAATAATCCAATCAACAAATGGGCCAAGAACCTGAACAGACACTTCTCAGAAGACATATACAATCAATCAACAAATATGTGGAAAAAATGCTCAGCATCTCTAGTGATTAGAGAAATGTAAATCAAAACTTCTCTAAGACATCATCTCACGCCAGTCAAAATGCCAGCTATTATGAAGACAAACAACAATAAGTGTTGGCAAGGATGTGGGGGAAAAGGTTCACTCATACATTGCTGGTGGGACTGCAAATTGGTGCAGCCAATATGGAAAGCAGTATGGAGATTCCTTGGAAATCTGAGAATGGAACCACCATTTGACCCAGCTATCCCTCTCCTCGGATTATACCCAAAGGACTTAAAAACAGCATACTACAGGGACACAGCCACTTCAGTGTTTATAGAAGCACAATTCACAATAGCTAAACTGTGGAGCCAAACTAGATGCCCTTCAATGGATGAATGGATAAAAAAAAAAAAAAAAAAAACGTGTCATATATACACAATGGAATTTTACTCAGCAATAAAAGAGAATAAAATCATGGCATTTGCAGTTAAATGGATGGCACTGGAGAAGGTAATGTAAGTGAAGTTAGCCAATCCCAAAAAGACAAATGCCGAATGTTTTCTCTGAAGTTGGTTATTTTAAATGTTCTTCCAAAGACCCCAAAAGTAACATTCATATTTAATACATTTTGGATGCAGAATTATGCTGGCCTAAAAATAACTTGGTACTGGTCCACCTCAGTTATGTGAAGGTTCTACATGTGTCTGGGTGGAGACTACAATGCATTTTCTATAATTTTAATCTAAATTGAGTGAATTCCCATTTCTTGCTTCTGAAACTTTCTTCAAACATCTTCTAAAATCTTCTAGAATGGAATCTCAAATTATCTCATTTATTTTATTATATTCCTACCCTTGGCTGTAATACAGGGCAAACTATACTTTTCTTAATTCATGGAGAGAAAAATTGGAGCTTCAGAGCTCTTTTTGAAATGGTGAAGTATGGAACTTGACTCTTCCCTCAGTCTGTACTACTTTTAATTTAGATGGAGTTCTAATATCTGTTGAAAGTAAATACAAATGAATAAATATCAAGTAGTAAAAACAAGTATTTAAAAACTCTGTCTCTGACTTTTAATTCTCAGTTCCCTAGCAGACTGGCCCATGTTCCCACTCCCCTCTCCCTCATTTGATGTCCCTTAAATTTAATGATATCAAGTTCACTGCCATTTAAGTCTTTCTTTATTCAATAGCTGGGCAAATTGTCATTGGTATGCAAACTGGTCTCAGGCAAGGAACATTACTCTTTAATCTCCTAATTTTAATTGGTATGCCATCATGCAGACTGGGGCTGCTAATGGCCTAGTTTGTAGATTAAGACCAACAGACCTGAACTGCGGTATGTCATTAGTTACAAATAAAAAGAGGAAAAACACTGAACAATGATAAAAGGGGCCATTCCAAATCAGAGAGAAAATGATTCGTCCTCGTCTTCTCCAAGGTTCATGACCCTATTTCAATGTCCATTTGTA
Organism: Spermophilus citellus; assembly: GCF_964194105.1. Classification (NCBI taxonomy): domain Eukaryota; kingdom Metazoa; phylum Chordata; class Mammalia; order Rodentia; family Sciuridae; genus Spermophilus; species Spermophilus citellus. The sequence continues at coordinate 20,976,891 of NC_138189.1, read as the reverse complement.
ACAGGATTCGGATTAATGCTTTCTGCTTGGTCAGATAATTTCAGAACAGTTGGTAAATTGAAATGATTTGCTGTGTATATACCAGTATTATTGGCTGGCCCAGGAAATGTTGCTGAACAATTTGCTCACAAATGACATTGTTCCAACTGATAGAGCTGTTTCCTTCACTAAGAAACAAATATTTCAAATGAAAAAAAAAATCTTTCACTATTCAAGGAAAACAGATTTTTCTTCAATGGAATTAGCTATCATTATTACTTCCAGTGTCTCTTCACCTTCCAACAAGTTAAGAGCCTAATACACATTAAGCTTTCAAGGAGTCCATACATGTATCCATCACAGTGAGAAAAAAATGAAAATTCTAATGAAAAAAGAAGCCTTTGTTTAAATACACAGGTTAGAGAAAGAGAGGTGGGGGGGAGAGATTCGCAGATAGATGGATAGTTCTATAAAACAGTAGAATTGTCTGATTTAGGTGTAATTCTCTCCATCTCTCAAAAGAAACAAATAAGACCACTGACAAGAACAAATACAAAGGAATAGAGAAAAAGAAAGGAATATTGGATTTCTCTAAACAGAAAATGAAGGAAATAAAATATAATCATGTAGTGATATCTGTTGTGGATCATATTGTACCCTCCAAAAGATAAGCTGAAGTCCCAATCATGAATACCTTACAAATGTGAATTTACTTGGAAATAAGATTTTACAGATAATCAAGTTATGATATAATCATTCAGATGGGTCCTGACCTAATATGACGGGTCTCTTTATAAATAGGGAAATTCAGACATACACATATGAAAATGTAAAAACACAGGGAGAAAATGACCGTGTGATTAGAGTGACAAAGTTATAAGTTAAGGAACCCCAAGGATTACCAGCAAACATCAGGAGCTAGAAGAGGCAAACAAAGACTCTCTCCCAGAGCCAGGAGAGACAGTATGGGCCTGATTATATCTTGATTATAACTTCCAGCCTCTAAAACTGGGACACAATAAATTTCTGCTTTTTTAAGCCACCCATTGTGTAGCACTTTGTTACAGTAACCCTAGCAAAACTAGTCAAGGCCATGCCTGCCTTGATTCTGCATGCGCTTCCCACTGTCATGATTCTAACTACGGGTGTGGCCTCCTCTTCTAAGGAGTTTGGTTTACAGAAGGCCATAGAGAAATAATGAAGAGTAACCAATAGTTATTGAGGTCTTTCATAAACCATCATTTTTAATCCTTAAACAACCCTGAAGGCACGTATTATCTTCCCTTCTAGTCCAAAGGGAGAAGTAGAACTCTGATACATTGAATATCTTTCCCAAGGAAGCACAGATAAAAAGTAATAGGGCTGGGATTTGAGCTGATGCCAAAGCATGCTCCTGGATGAAGCATCCTGCTCCATCACACTGCCTTCACTAATTTTTCAGGGCGAGTAGAACAAGGGAAATCATCCTGGGAGGATTAATGAAGTTCCTGGCGGACAAGCGCCTCATTTTAGAGCTAACATTGCTTCAAACCAGGACGGAAGCTTCTGGCGACTCCAAAGAAAAAGATGTGTGGGGAACTGGAGAGGGGAGAGGACCAACAAGGTCCTCTTTCTCCTGAGCTGTGGAAATGCACGGTGTTGAGTGGGGGGCAGACTTGCCCCTTTGCTACAGAAGTCATGATATTCCTTACTCAACTCCAGAGATCTAGCTTAATAGCGAGGTAGGGGAAAGGCCATTTTTGCAGGAATTCACATCTCCTCAGGTGTGTGGGCTCATTTTTGGACCTGGAATTATAAATACTATGGGATGCCCAGAAACCACCCTTAACTGAGCTAGCAATTAAAAGTGCTGGGGAGTGCAAAGGTGGTGTGGGAGGACAGGGGCTTTCCTACCCTGGGTCACAGGGCATAGACTACACTCTCCATTTGAAGCATGTGAAACACTCTGGGGACCACAAGAAAGTAAAGGCTCTGCTGGCCCCACTCTCCTTTTTGGCTACAATACTAACAATTAGCATTGATCTTAGATCCTGTTGAGGTAGTTTATTATTTTTGTTTCATTTTATTTTACCACAATAAAAATATTTTCATGCCTCTGACACTTGCCCAAAATAATGGACAATAACCATAACAAAAGCAATTAACTTTTCATGTAAGTAAAATAATAGTTATTTCTTAAATATAATAATAACCATTATATATTTTATAATTGTTACATACCTGTCAAGTCCTAAAGTAAGAGCTTTGCCAGCATCAGATTATTTAATACTTACAACAAACTGCTAAGGCACTTGTTATTAGCCCCACTTTACAATGGAGAAATTGAGGCTTAACGTAGACAAATGCACTTGCTCAAGGTTAAATGGTTAGAAAGCGGGGTGGCAGCAGATAGGTAATCTATGTTAATAGGAAGTAATGTGCAAATGCCCTGAGCCAGGCATGTGCTTGGAGCAGTTGAGCCAGTGTGGTTAGATGGTGACAGAGAGGGAAAGGTTCAGGGAATAAAACAGAAACAGTCATAGAGGAGGAGGAGATTGCAGGGCCTTAACAATTCTACTGACTGAAAAGGAGTGTTAGGAGTTAACTTTTACTGAAATGAAATGTAGTGGATGGGGCAACTACAGAGGGAAGATGAGGGATCAGGTAGGCACCTGTGACATTCAAGGTGTCTATTCAATAGAAGTCCAAGTAAGGGAGTTGGATGCACGCGTCTGGCATGGAATGGAGAAGCGTAAGAAAAAGATAAACTCTTAAGAGAAATTAATTTCCATATGGTGTTTAAAGCCCTGAGACTGGCTGAGATCACCAAAGTAACACATATAGATAGAGAATAGGACCAAGGACTGAGCCCGGGGACACTCCAACATAAGAAAAAAAAATGGAGAGACCAGGTAGGAGGGAAAGTATGGCAGAATGGTGCCCTGAAAGCCAAGGGAAGCAAGAGTTTCAAGGAGGAGGAAATGAGCAAGGGTGATAAATGAGGAAATGTCCCTGACTGCCAGGACAGAAAAGTAAGACAGAACTGAGAGCCAGTCGGTGGATCTAGCCATTTCAAGGGCACTGTTGATCTTTAACAAAAGTTCATTAAACAAAGTGGCTGGAGTAAAAGTATGACTTCAGCTTTAGAAGAGAATGGGAAGATAAAGTATGAGACAGTGAGACTGGATCCAGTTTTGAAGAGTGTTTTCCTGTAAAGGAAGTAGAATGGAAAGAAAGCAAGGAGGGAAGAAAGCAGGAAGTGGCCCACCAAGGAGGAGGGAATGTGGTAGAAGCTCACCCAGTACAGCAGTAATGTGTTTTATAACTGTAGGAAATGTTAAAACAATAGGGAAAAAAAATAACATACGAACTATAAAAAGTCAGCCTGCAGTGTGAACTCAGCCTGGCATTGACTGCACCTGATGTCAGTGATAAAATGTTCCTCCTCATCAGAACAGACTCCCTCAACATCACCATATCTTGTGCATCATGGAAGAAATTCAAGAAACTATTAATAAAACACTTAGGTGGGTTCCCCATAAAATCTCTCTATAAACTATGTGATATAAATACAATGTAACAGCTGCTGTTAGCCCCCCTTAGCAACAGGAAGAATGGCATGTTGGATTATTTCCCAACCTCTTCATTCGGGTCTTGTATCTTCCCTTCTGTCTCCTGAAGGCTGTAATAGGTAAACAAAAGGGCCTCAACCCTCACCCTGGGTATATGAATCTGTAAATCAATTGATGAATCAACAATTTGTGATGGAATGTCCATCTCATAGCTCTCTAAAGCATACCAAAAAAAAATCAGAATTTACTTTCTAAAACATATACCTGATTATTTCTCTGAGGTGGTAGATAAGACTAGGTGTCCACCAAAATTACCCCATGATAATAGAGCTGTGGCCAGGGCAAGGCTATTTAGACAAAATGGCACTTAGATGTGGCCAGAAGGGTGTGTTGTTTTTCAAGGAAAGTAAGTAACAGTGAGATGTGTCAACAACACCAGACAACAGGATCTTTCCTCATATTTCTTTCCCTCTTGGCTGGAAAGAAAAGGCAGCAGTGATATGGCTTTGAGCATGCAGAAGGCAATGCTCAGGGGATGAAAATGGAATTACTTAAAAAGAGCTGAGATCCTAAACGGTCATACATAATAAGGCACCCACCCACCTGAATGTGTAAAATGGGGCAGAGGGATCAATACTTACAGCCCTTAAGTCACTATTGAGAATGTTATTGAGAAAGGAATTTTGAGACTTCCCTAAATGATATGCTTGCCCATCTGCAGAATCTTCCATCTCGTCTCAATGCCAAGGGCATCAAATGATCATTGTCCGACAGAGCAAAGAGCCCTTCACTGTCCAACCCCACTTTGCTTTTCCAGTTGCACATCCTGAGCTAAATCTAAGTGAAATTCAGTAAGTTCATGAAGATCCAATGCAGGCCTGGCACACCAGCACACTTTTTAAAAATACTAATCTGAAGAGAGGTTAAGATTGTAAAAGGACTAGTCTTTATAAAGTCTCTTCCTCAGAAGTCAGGTTAACATCAGCCCTCTACTTTTATTCTCCTTCAATATTGAGTTGCTATTTGGGGATATTTTTTTTTTGCCTCTAAATAAACTTTTGAATCACTTTGTCAATATCTACAAACTAGTTTGATGGAATTTTGATTGGGATTGCATTGAATCTATAGATAAGTTGGGAAAAAGGACATATTGACAATATTGAGTTTGCCTCTCCATGAACATGGTCTCCTCGCCTCCATCCCTTCCTCCTCCCTCCCTCCCTCTCTCTCTCTCTCTCTCTCTCTCTCTCTCTATATATATATATATATATATATATATATATATATATATATATATATACACACACACACATATACACACATTTTTCTCTGATATCCTTTATCAGAGTTTTGAAGTATTCACCATGCAGATCATGTACATATTTTATAAGATTATGCCTAAGTATTTTCGGGAGTGCTAATGTAAATGGTGGTATATTTTTAATTTTAAATTTAATTTTATTTCTGATATATAGAGAGATATTAATCTTTTTATATTAACTTTGTATTCTTCAAGCTTAGTATAATCATTTATTTATTAGTTCCAGGAGTTTTTTGGATGATTCTTTGAGATTTTCTCCATAAACAATCATGTCATGTACAAAGACAATTTCATCCTTCCAGTCTCTCCCACTCTCTTCCCTCTCTTTCACTCTCTATCTCTCCCTCTCCTCCACCCTCTTCCTCTATCTCTGTTAGCTATGAATTCCAGTATTATGTTAAAAAAAAACAGTAATGAGAAAGGATATCTTTGTATTATTCCTGATCTTTGAGAAAAATATTTGAATTTCTCACCAGTAAGCATATTAACTGTACAGGGTTTTGGTAGATATTGTTTATCAAATTGTGGAATTCCTTCTCTATTCTTAATTTACTAAGAGGTTGTTGTTGTTGTTGTTGTTGTTGTTGTACATGCATGAGTTGGGATTATTTCAAATGCCTTTTTCTGCATGTACTGATACGATCATGTAATTTTCCTTCTTTATATTGTTGTTGTGATGATTGTATTAACTGATTTTAATATTGAAACATTCCACTTATACATAAGCATACATAAATATATAAAATGAATTACCAAACATATTAATACAAATAGTATTTGTTAAAAGTATATCTGTTGAATCAATTAAAATCACAAATACAACTTTTAGTTTTACCTTTATATTCTTCTCTGATGCTCTCTCTTTCCTTATGTGGATCTGAGTTTCTGATGTGTTATTTTCTTCTCTCTGATGGACTTTCTCTGACATTTGTTTAAGGCAGGCATACAGGCAACAAACTCTTTCAATTTTGGTTTGAAAATCTTTGTTTCACTTGCACTTTTGAAAATAATTTTACAGAGTAAAGAATTCTAGGTGAGGGTGTCTTTCCCTCTAAATTTTAGACCTCCTTCTCTATGATCTTCTTGCTTATGTGCTTTCTGAGAAACAGCATGTAATGTTTATCATTGCTGCTCTATGAAAAAGGGACCCTTTTCTCTTTTAGTCCTTCTGAGATTTTTATCTTTAATTTTCTGATGTTTTAATATGTTATGCCTTAGTTTTGTAGGTTAGCGGAGGTTTTTATACTTGTTCTGATTGGTATTTTCTGAGTCCTTGATGTGCTATATGATGTCTGACTTTAATTAGAGGAGATTCCTACTCATTATCACTTTAAACATTGCTTCTATTCTTTCTTCTCATCCTTCTATTTCTTGTATTCCCCTACCCATGTTACATCTTTTATAGTTGCTCCACAGCTCTTAAATATTCTGGGAAGGATTTTTCAGTCTTTTTTTCTCTTTGCTTTTCAGTTTCTATTGGTATATTTTCAAACTCATGCATTTTTTTTTTATTTTTGAACCATTATTTTTGATCGCTAGCTTTTTTTTCCTGATTCTTAGAATTTCCATCCCTCCCTTTCAATACTCATTCATTCCTTCATATTTTCTAGTCTTTTCATTGTAGTTCTTAGCAAATTAACATCATTTTCTTGCATTCCTGGCCTGATAATTCCAATATGCGTGCCCTATGTGGCTGATTGTCCTGATTTTTTTCAGTCTCTTCAAACTATGCTTTAAAAAGAGGGGTGGGAGGGAGTCCTAAAGGTTTTTTGCCTTTTAGAATGCCTTGTAATTCTTTGTGGGAAGGTAGAGGTGATGTACTGGGTAAGGAAGCTGTGGTGAACAGACCTTTCAGGATGTAGTGGTGTGGTGTCCAGAGGAGAAGCATTCTGTAATCCCTTGCTTAGGTTTTACTCTCTTGCTGAGCCTGTGCCCCTGGACTGTGAGTTTCACCAGTGTTCCTCAGTTGCTCCCCTTAGATGGGACAGGATGATTAGAACTGTCTCAAATGGGTATTCCCTTTCCCCAAACATGTTCTGAAGAATTCCTAGGAGGTTAAGTTCTGACCAAAACCTCAAAAGGTTAGATTCTGTTAGAATACTTTCTCTTGTGGTCATTTCTCACTTAGAAAAACAGGGATGCTCTCACATATTTCAAAGTATTTTCTTTTCCCCTCTGCTGAAAGGATGAGGCAAATTATCTCTGATATTCACTGAGGGAACCTGGCAGACCTAATACAGCTAAAATTCACAAAAGCATGAGGTCCGGTGCCTGGGTCCTCCCGCTCTTGTTAACTCTTCAGATTTATATACTCTGAGTTCCACTAATCCATCAATTACAGTTCAGCTTTTCCTACCCCCAAAACTGTTTCCTGTCAAGGTTTCTACTTATGTTTTTCTGCTCTAGTAAGTTCTAATTCTCTGTATCCTCCTGTTTGTATCTCTAATTTTGGGGGACAGAAATTTGGCTTGTAATCTCATTCCTCTGATTCATCTAAGAAGAGCTATTGATTTTTCAGTCTGCTTAGCTTTTTATTTGCTGTTTGGATGGAGTGTTGTTAGGGTGGATTTCTAAGCTCCTAAACATGATGGACCAGAAATTGCAAGTCAACATATGGTTGTTTTTAACTAAGGCTTATACATTTCCTTTTTTTACCCTCAAAGGAAATTCATTTCCAAGTATTTGTTCATTTTAATAGTAGAAAGTATTGTAGCAGTGATTTTATTTCTAATTATAAGTTAAGAGATTTACATGAATCCATAACCAAGGATGTATCTCTAGCTCCTTAACAACTAGAAAATCTGCAGTTATATAATGTTAGAGAAAATTAATAAATCTTTTATTTATATATCATAGTTTTCAAAATTCACATAGACTTGCTTATTCTCCCTATTTCCTCCTACTATAATTTATATTTCTTATGAACAGTAACAATGTAGCATTTTTCTGTATCTCTTTGCTTTTATATCAATGTGTTGTTAAATGCTGAGCAAATGTTCTGAGATTTAATTAAATTTTATCTTCATAGCAATTCTGGGAACAAGATGAGGCAAGTGGTAGAACCACTATCAGACTGAGGAAACTGAGGCTCAGATAACTAAATGGACCTTACCAAGGTATTACACACTGCAGAGTCTCCAACACTAAGGATATAGGCAACAAGGGACGTCCCAGATTCCAACTATGATTCAATTCTTGCAAAATTACCAGGTAGAGATTGTAGTTTGATTTAACTGTGTATGAAAACAAAGAAATGTGACATTTCTCACACAGCTGGATTTCTGGAATGTGATTCTTATGTGTTCCATCCTGCTCCTTTATTTCATGAGTTATCAACCCTGGGCAGCACCTGTTGGCTCATAGCTATGAAGGATGATGATTTGGTTCATTACTATCATGTTCCTCCATTCCTCTCTGCATCAATTCCTAAATTTTGTTGATTATTTTAGTATATTTATATGTATTGTAATGTGAAATATGGCAAATAAAATTTGTTTCCTGAATTTTCATCTTCAACCAGTATCTGATGACCCCACACTATTAAATATGAGAAAATCATTCCCTTTATTCACTTTTTGCTCACTCTTTCCTTTCTCTGCCCCTCAGTCGGTTGTTATTACTGCTATTGTTGTTTTTAATCTAAATTGTCAAGGTATGTGGCCTTTTCATCCTTTTCTGTAATTCCAGTCCCAAGTGTAACAGACTTTGCCTATATATCAATGTGCAAACTGATAATTAAGAAACAACATTTCATTTTGATGCTATGTAAGCATTATTCAATGTAGAATCAAATAATATGGTTTCATGCACAACACAGGAAATATAACCTCATGCTACTTAGCCTTGCTGATAAAGGGGAAATCTTTTTGAGGATCTTATATTAATGCAACACTTCTCAAACCAGAATGTGCACACAAATCACCCAAGGATCTTGTTAAATTGTGACTGGTCTCAGCTGAGGTCCAAGACTGTGCAGTTGTAGCAAACTCCAAGTTATGCTGGTTCACAGAACACAGTTAGATGGCAGGCATCTAATGGGCCCTTTTTCAGCCTCCATCATTTCTTCTGGGTCATGACAAACCACCAGTGTTTTTCAAATTCATAATTCATTTCCTTTCTTGAATTCCTATTTTCATCACTCTTAAGGCTTCTATTTAAAAAATTCTATATGATTTCCATCTTCCATATTCAATCTCCCCCCCCCAAAAAATGTTAATTTCTTTTTCAATCAATAGTGATCTCAGAGATGCTTAAATTAAAGCTTTTTCACTTAGTTAATTTCACACCCTCATGATAAACTCACACTCTGTTTGAATCGATTCACTCTTACACACCTGGAGAAATCCAGAATTAAAAGATCATTACTAAACAAGGGGCTAGAAAGTTTTGGAACATGTTCATCAACCAAGTCAGCTGCCTCCAGAATACCAGCTCTATCAAAATATGTCACGTCAAAGATTCATCTCCATGAAAGTTTCCTCCTTGAAAGTTTGACAGTGGAGCTGGCCCCCAAAACTTGATCCACACTGTGTCCCACAATTACCTCAATTCCTTACCCAGAAAAGTCATCATACAGTTGTTTTCTTCACAGTGACAAAAATGGCACAGGGGAGAAACATCATCCAGTCATTTCTAAAAGCCCCTTTGAAAGATCTATAATTTATTCTCATGCCACCAACTGCAACATGAAGAGACATGTGATAAATAAATCCAGTCTAATGAGGAAATATTATTACAAAAAAAGAAAAGCATACAGTTAATCCATTTTTAAATAATCTTAAAATAATGCTGAAGTTCTCCCTGGATTCCATATCTTGAGATATGAATTTTTTTTCTTTATCCCACAGACTCTGATTACACAAAAGCAATTATGAGAAAATGTGTAATAAAACAGCAGGTGATACCAAACGGAATTCAGAAAACTGCCTATGGGGGAGGAAAAAAAATAGTCATTCATTGTTAAGCATCCCTAAACTCTGCATTCTATGAAGAGGAGTAAATATGAATTTTAAATATTCAGAAACCTCAGGGTGCCTCAAATATAGTTATCCCCCTTCCCCATTTTACAGTTCAGAAAAACTGAGTCAGCAATCCTCAATTGCCCTAGACTTCTGCAGAACTTAACCCCAGAGGGGCACTCAGAGCACCATTTGATTAAGAAGTGTAATTAGGAGCTCTTCTTCTACTGAGCTAAGTCACCTGGTGTCTTGTCGTCGCAGACTTCTACCAAAATTAAATGCATTAATTTTTTTAAATTGAGACCCAGAGAGTCCCATCTGCAATATAATCAAGGCAAATTATATTATTAAGTGTTAGAAGGTCCAAGACTCAAAACAAAATAAAATAAATATGTATAAAAGATTAACAATGCCCTAGGCAAAGGGCGAGGACACTGATGATCATATTACTATTGAAGCCATTGCCAGCACTAGATGAGGCAGAGCCTACAGTTGTTGTTTTTCTTTTCTTTTTTTCATAGAAGATAATTTTCTTCAGTGAGAAAGAAAGCATACTAAAAATAGAATTGCTGGCTTGCTATTTTATGAGACCCTGACATAGCAGATAACTTTTTAGACTACATTATAACAGTCTAGCCGGGACTATTTATGAGGCTATACACTGTCACCAGGGGCTGGTAGGCTTCATGAACCTCCACATTCTGATCTGTCTGGTCCTGATTCTAGGCTGTCTGATCTCCTCATGAGACAAACCACACCATCTATATCCTATATCATGTCTAAATAAACAAAGACATCCTCAAGAAATAGAACTCACTCAGTCCCAGGGCACACTCTAAATTTTCAGAAAGTTCCATGATAAGCCCCTGACCATGGTGTCTCATAGGATCCATCAGCATTCTCCTTCAGGAGTTGGGAAACTTGTCAAGTTTATGGAACTCCCAAGGAAATTTGACCCTTTCCACCTGAGGAAGCAGAATGGGAACTGCAAGAGAAACCTTGAATATCATGCTATGATGTTAACAACCCCAAAAAACTAAGCCTCCAGCAAGGAAGTGGGTAAGAAAGAGAAAGTAACAGGAATCAGGCAAATTAAGGCCTAGCCAGAATATAATAGAATAAAATCCCAAAGGCAACAACAAGAAAAGATTCCTTTCACAGAGTTGAAACAAATTGTTCAAGGCACAAAGGATAGAAAAGGCTAAATGCAATGGGGATGTGTCTTGGGAGCCTGGGGAACCTGGAAGGATGCATCTGTCTGCTCTGCTTCTATTACACTAAAAGGTCCTTTGCTCCATCCTTTGGCTAAGTGACTCTGTGATCCGCATAAACCAAGTCACTCCAGCTATTGAAGGATTAGGGATTCCTTGGAGTAGGGGTGTGCCCACAATGATTCAGAACCAGAAATCAGCACACTGTAGTCTGGAGACCAAACACAGCCTGCTGACTATTTTTTGTAAAGAAAATTTTATTGGAACACTGCTACATCTATTCATTTTCTACAATCTGTAGCTAATTCTGAGCTACAGCAGCAAAGTTGCAAAGGAAAGACATATTCAAGGAATATTAGAAGTTTAATATGACTGGAGTTCACAGTTCAAGGCAGAGTATGGCGAAGGATGAGACTAGGAGGTATATAGAGCCTTGTTAGTGAATATAAATCCAAATTCTGAAGAGTTTGGATTTATATACAAAGTAATGAGAAATTATCAAAGTGCTCTTGGCAAGTACAATTCATATTGCATTTTCAAACACTATGGCCATATTAAGGAGAATGCAGAAAGGAAACAGTATTAATGGCAGAGAGCACATTTCAGAGGCTGTCACTCTGGGAAAAGAGGAAGATGATCTGAGCCAAAGAAATCACAGTTAGGGTGTTCACAAGCAGAGAGATCTGAGAGAGAGTACCTGGGCAAAACCAACAAACTGGAGCCTTGTGCATTAGTATTGCATTAGGTGTCATATAACAGAAGCCCTTTGATGGCTCAGTCAAATAAGGGCTGTATTTTTCTTACATTACAAAGGTCTGAGACTAAATTGTTCAAATTCTGTGTCTGCTAAAGAAAGACACAAAGACTAAGTTCCTCTGAGCTTCCTGCTCTGTCATCCTAAGCATGTGACTGTTATCATCATGGTAGAGGAATGAGCATTACTTTTGCAGGCATGTGTCTGTGCTGAGGCAGGGAAATGAGAAGGAGAGAGAAAGCAAAAGCATGAGCTAGTTTAGTCTCCTTATTTATATCAGGAAAACAATAGCATCTCCAGAAGTCCTAAGAGATTTCCTTTCTTATCCCATTGCTATTGATGGGCTACATGATCATCCTCAGGGGAAAGGGAGTCTGGAAGGGTATTTTTACTGGAGCGTATTACCACACATAAACAAATCAGGATTCTGAGCAAGAGCAAGGAAAGGATGGATTGGGGATAGATAAGTAGCAGTGTTTGCCACAGAGACTGATTAGGTTTGATGACAAGAAGGAATCAAGACTATTGGCCCCTGATTGGGCAGGTATTCAGGGTGCTCATTCTTATAATCACCACTGGAGAAAGAGAAAGAACAAGAAGAGAAGGAAACAAAAGCTATGTGGAAATACAAGTTCTACTGAGGACATACTAAATATGCAGTTGTCTGTAGGACAATTACTGATAATGAGAGTTTGCAGCTACCGAGAAAAACCTTGAAAAAACAGGATGTCTATGTCTGGTGCAAATGCCTACAACTTTTCTGCTATGTCTGGCTGGACTTATAACCTTCAAAATCCTTCATCTTTTTAAAATCGCAGCCAGTTGTAACTAATGATCCAATAATCATCTCTGAAGCCATACTAGCTATTGGATTATCCATTGATTTTTGTTTTATGTTGACCAGAATGCAAAGGAAATATAATTTGCCTAATGTCAAGCCAATTTTTATTTTATTTGCTAAAAATAAGAGCTTTCCCTTGTTTTGATTTGTTTAGCTTTTCTAGGATACTTCTGGGCAGGAAAAAAAAAAGCAAACTGAGGATCACTAATCACTTTCATCAGAGGATAATTGATAGATAGTATCCCCTCCAAAAAAGTAATATCAGCAAGGCATTCATCAGGTGGCATTTATCATCCTGGGATTGGACATGAACATCTGGAATCCTACCAGCAACCTCCTGATCCAGCTACTAGGCAGTTAGACCACCTTTATGTCCTAATCTCTGCATACTGCTTGGGCTAGTACAATTAGATGAAATTAGATTAATTAGATTTGCTCATTGGTTCAGACAACTGTAAGACAATTTCACCTGACAATGGAGCAGAGACTTCATCTCTCATTATAACTGAATCCTTATTGATTGGAAAGGTTCTTCTGAAAACAAAGTTCCTTGCAGAAAATCCAGAATGCACCAAATTTGAAATGGGCCATAGGAGGACTTCTCTCCAATAGAAACTATAATGACAAAGTTGGGGGAAGCAATTCATGTCTGCAGATTACCAGAATAACAAAGATTGAGCTTCTATTAGAAACAGATCAATTAAAGATTATCTAACCCTGCCATTGTTCAGATAAATACATAATACACTGTAATTTTCTTGTAACTACTGAATAATTATACATTCTCAAAGAGCAATCTTCAGAATTCTGTTAATCATTGTGGACAAAGAGGAATGCAGGAAATTTTTTAAGCTTCCCTAGAAAGATACTCGATATTTTCTTTGTCTCATCTCTGTTCTTTTGCTTATGCTATTCCTTTCATCCTTTCTCAAACAATTTTCTAGTCACCACCTCCCTGCCCTGATTTTCATAGTAGACCCATCTGACAAAATTAAGAAAGAAGAGGGTAGAAGTCATGAACACTGTGTTAATCAGTTTCTGTTGCCTTAAAAAATACCTGTGATGAATCAACTTAAAAAGAGGAAAGGTTTATTTTAGCTCATGGTTTCGTAGATTTCATTCCATGGTTGGTTGGCCCTGTAACTTTTGGACCTGTGGTGAGGCAGCACACCATGGTGGGAACACATAACAGAGGAAGGCATTCACCTTACAGTGGCCAGGAAGCAAAGAGAGAGGGGAAGGGGCTGGAATTCCAATATGCTTTACAAGGGAATTCCCCAGTGACCCAACATCCATCCTGTCACCATGTCCTACCTCCTGAAGGTTCCACTACCTCCCAACAGCATCACAGGCGCGTAAGAAAGCCCTAATCTGTGGGCCTTTGGGGGAATACTTTGCAAAATGCAGCTAATGCTACTCAACAAATATTCTGGCTTTCCATCTTCCTGGACATTTGTGATTTGTGGGCCCACATGATGAGTTCCAGCCAAGGTGCTTCTGAGCCAGTGTGAGAATCTTTTAATCCTATTTAACTGTTCCAGTTTCTGAAAATATTCAAGATAGGGGACTTGTAAATGATCAAGATGGGCAGATCTCCCACTACCTGCCCCCATCCAAAATTCCACAAAGGAAATTTGGAATGAGTAATAAGCCTTTAAATTGTAAGACCTTGATGTTTGCAGCTGATTGTTACTACAGTATAATTTGACCTATATTCATAATTATAAATACATTTCTTGTGGATTACTCCAGTATTATTCAACATGTTGCTTTGCGTATTTTTGTAAAAAAAAAAAAATCTTTAAAACCTAATATACCAGAGAAAAATGAATCATTGACAGCACTAAAACATGACCTTAATTAGCATGATTGTTAATATTAGCATTTTTAATAATTACAATAATGATACTGTCATGTATAAGGGGATTTTGTTCTTGTATTAGTGTTTCTTTCTGATTCCATAAGTAGAATAGGCTTATTGAAAAAAACATGCAGAAACAAAAAAATGTAGAATTTTAAAATTACTCATAATACACAAACTCAAAGATAAACCATTTCTTTATATAAATTTTCAGTCTTTGAATGAGGAGCCATATTTCCACTTATTTTAATTTTATTTATTATTTTATAGTAGAATGCATTTTGACACATTATACACAAATGGAGAGCAACTTCTCATTCCTCTGGCTGTGTGTGGTACAGAGTCACACAAGTGGTGTAATCATGCATGTATATAGGGTAATAATGTCTGTCCCTTCTACCATCCTTCCCATCCCCATAGCTCCACCCCTCCCCTTACCCCACTCTACACAAACCAAATTTCCTTCATTCTTCCCCATTCCCCACCCCCACCCCACTGTGAATCAGCATCTGCATATCAGAGAAAATATTAGGCTTTTGGTTTGGGGGATTGGCTTATTTTAATTAGCATGATATTCAGTAGTTACATCCATTTATCTGTAAATGCCACAATTTCATTCTTCTTTAAGTCTGAGTAATATTCCATTGTGTGTGTATGTGTGTGTATGTGTGTGTGTGTATATATATATATATATATATATATATATATATATCGCATATATATATATATATCGTATTTTCTTTATCTATTCATCTGTTGAATGGTATCTTGGTTGGTTCCATAGTTTAGCTATTGTGAATTGAGCTGCTATAAATATTGATGTGGCTGCATTCCACTACAGCTTTCTAATCTTTTAGTTAACAATGTATTCTCAGTAAATATCTTTATTGTTAAATATTTTTCCATCATTTTATTGGCTGACTAGTACTCCATCACAGAGTAATATATGGCTTATTCAATTGACCCCCAATAGATGCAATACTGAACACTTAATTGCATCTAATTATTTTCTACAAAAGAAATATTTGTGTATATCTATAATAATTTCTTTAAGACAAATGTCTAGAAATCACATTGTTGCATCAAATATTATGTAAAATTTAAAGCTTCTGATTTAGTTTTGCCAAGTCACATTTCTGCAATGTAGGTCTATTTCATAGTCCATGCATCAATCTATTTCTTAGAAGCCACCATCACTGTAAATTCTTCAGCATTACCTCAAAGATGAAAAAAAATAAGTTTCAGCTTTCCTCAGGTGTTCAAATTTCATGAATTCAAATCCATCACACTTTCCCTTTTTGCTTTGTTGGTTAAAAATGTCTTTCCTATCCAAAAATATATTTAGCTATATTTTATTCTAGACCTTTTATTGAAGTCATCTGGGTTTTGTGTGTGTCTGTGAGTGTGTGTGATGCAAAAAAATCAGATTTAACTTGCTGTTTTACTAACTAATCAGTTTCTCCTCAGACATCTAGTGGATAAACTATACATCCTCTTGTGTATTTAAGTGTTTCCTGGCTTGCATCTTTTCCATTGTGTTTTAATTATTAAGATATTATAATATTTCTTATCATCTAGAAGTGCACATGTACATGCACATGCGCACACGCGTGCACACACACCAAATGCAGTCATCAGTTTTTTCCTTGTTGAATTCATGTTGCTGCTCTTCTGCTGAGTGTTTTAAATTCTATTTTTCTCTTTTGATACTCACATAATCTAGGAAGGAGATTATGTGGTCACTGCAGGTCAGAGGCAGCCCTAGAGCTGACTCAGGGAAATGTGTCAGTGCAGGAAACTTCCCCATGGTCCTGCAAACCAGACAATAGCATGATGAGAGTTTGCAAAGGAAACTTCTTCCTAATGAAGGTTCATCTTGTCTACCTCAAAGATATTTCTTTACTTCCTTAATGTTTGCCTATACTGTCTACAGGACACCATACCTGTCTGCATGGAAGAAAGAGACAAAAAGAGGCAATTGCCATTTATTGAGATCAACAGCTACAATAGAGGTGAGTGCAGGGCTTGTCCTCGAGATTATGACCTATGACAAGACTGAAGTCTAGTTCGGGTGACCACAATATCCAGGTCACACTTTGGGATGGTACAAAGAAAATGCATTGAAAATATCTGTCCACACTGCAGAGAGGTCAAAACTTTGTATGCACTGAGTCCCATAACAGGGCAGCAGGTCTGGATTCTGCTTGGTTTTGGTAACACACTTATTACTGTCCCTTGGAACCACTGCTTTTATTAGGCATGCACTATCCCAAAATATAAATACTAAATAATTTACTTAAAGTACTTTTTATTGGAAATACCATGCATGATTAATTTTGTCCTTGATAGTGAGATGCAAGCTGAATTGTTTTTATCTAATTGGCAGCTTCCTTCAACAGCTTATTTTCATTAGTAAGCACTTGTCATTGCTTTTCTTGATGCAAAGTAAACAAAATAATGATTCAGACTGTTTTAGGCTTGGATTGAGATTTGCTTCCTCTGACTCCAAATGGAGGCAATTTCACAGCCTTAAGGAATACGAAGTAAGACTTCGCTCTTCACAAGGTGACCAACTGACTGACATCCCCTCAAGAGCTTGTTAGAGATGTGGAAGCTCAGTCCCTATCCCAGACTTGTTATATCAGAATCTCCATTTTAACAATAAAACCCCAGTAGTTGTATGCACATAAAATATTAAAATCTCTGACCTGGAAGACATGGGGGGAACCCAGAGCTCCAAATATTCCCTTGCTCATTAGTCCATATGATAGATTTAGGGCTGAGACCTTGCAGGCACAATGTTCAACCCTGAGAAAAGATTTGACCCACTCTGAGTTGTGCCTGAGCCTGGGCCTGTTCTCCTTTGAGGAGTTGTCATTGAAAGTCCACCAAAACACAGTTAGAATAGCCATCCAGGGCAGGAATTGACTAAAGTCAAATCCTGTAATGAGGAACAATGAAAATACCCAACATGATGTAATAACTTAATTTTTTTTATTCTTATTCTCCAGCTGTGAAAAAAATGTCATAATAGATAAACTTTCAGTAAATTGTATTCACACCAGAGGGAGGGAATATATTAAAAACACCCTGCCATCTTCTCTCTCTACCCCATCTACTGTAATTCATTTCTCTCCTTGTTTATTTTCCCATTCCCCTTACAACCTCTTATATGTAATTTTGTATAGCAAGATGGGAGGGGAGTGGAGGGGGGATAGTAGGGGATAGGAAAGGTACAGAATACAACAATTACTAATAGGGCATTATGTAAAATTGTGGATGTGTAACTTACGTGATTCTGCAATCTGCATTTGGGGTAAAATTGGAGGTTCATAACCCACTTCAATCTAATGTATGAAATATGATATGTCAAGAGCTTTGTAATGTTGTGAACAACCAATAAAAAAATAAAATTAAAAAAATAAAATAAAATAAAAAATAAAAACACCCTGGATCTCTGGTCTAATTCCTATGTCCTTGATCCACTTTGAGTTGAGTTTTGTGCATGGTGAGAGATAGGAGTTTAATTTCATTTTGTTGCATATGGATTTCTAGTTTTCTCAGCACCATTTGATGAAGAGGCTATCTTTTCTCCAATATATGTTTTTGGTGCCATTGATTAGTATGAGATAACTGTATTTATGTGGGTTTGTCTCTGTGTCCTCTATTCTATACCATTGGTCTCCGGGTCCATTTTGGTTACCATGCCATTTTTATTACTACTGCTCTGTAGTTTAGTTAAAGTTCTGGTATTGTGATGCCACCTGCTTTACTCTTCTTGCTAAGGATTGCTTTGGCTATTTTGGGTCTCTTATTTTTCCAGATGAATTTCATGATCGCTTTTTATATAAACATGAGGAATGTCATTGGGATTTTGATTGAAATTGTTGCACCTAATAGAAAAAAAACTAGGCCCAAATCTTAATCATGTAGTATTAGGTCTGGACTTCCTTAACAAGACTCCTAAAGCACAAGACATAAAATGAAGAATCAATAAATGGGAAGGATTCAAACTGAAAAGCTTCTTTTCAGCAAAAGAAACAATCAGTGAGGTGAATAGAGAGCCTATAGAATGGAAGACAATTTTACCACACACACATCAGATAGAGCACTAATCTCTAGGATATATAAAGAACTCAAAAAACTTAACACCAAAATCACCCAATCAATAAATGGGCTAAGGAACTGAACAGACCTGCCTCAGAAGATATACAATCAATCAACAAATATATGAAAAAAAAAGTCAACATCTCTAGCAATTAGAGAAATGCAAATCAATACTACTCTTAAGATTTCATCTCACTCCAGTCAGAATGGTAGTTATTAAGAATACAAACAAGTGTTGGTGAGGATGTGGGGGAAAAAGCACACTCTTACATTGCTGGTGGGACTGAAAATTGGTGCAGCCAATCTGGAAAGCAGTATGGAGATTCCTTAGAAAACATGGAATGGAACCACCATTTGGCACAGCTATCTCACTCCTCAGTTTATACCAAAAGGACTTACAAACAGCATACTACAGTGACACAACCCCATCAATGTTTATAGCAGCACAAGTCACGATAGGTAAATTGTGGAACCAATGTAGATGCCCTTCAATAGATGAATGGATAAGGAAACTGTTGTATATATACACAGTGGAATTTTACTCAGCATTAAAAGAGAGTAAAATCATAGCATTTGCAGGTAAATGGATAGGGTTGGACAATATTATGCTAAGTGAAGTAAGCCAGTTCCCCCCAAATCAAAGGCCAAATGTTTTCTCTGATTAGTGGATACTGATCCATAATGGGGTTGGGAGGAGCATGGGAGGAATGGAGAAACTTTGAGTAGGACAAAGGGGAGGAGGGGCAGGGAAGGGGCATAGGGATAGGACAGATGGTGGAATGAGTTGGACATCATTATCCTAGGTACATGTATAAAGACACAAATGGTATGATTCTACTTTGTGTACAACCAGAGAAATGGAAAATCATGTTCCATTTGTGTACTATGAATCAAAATGCATTCTGCTGTCATGTGTTATTTACATTAACAAATAAATTTTTAAAATAAATTAACTAATTAACTTTTTTTAAAAAGAAAAGAAACACCTTGGCTTATACCATGTTTATAGAATTCTATTTCAAGGATGAAAGAGTCCTCAACGATCTGCCAGGCCTTGCCTCCAATTTCCACTAACTCCTCCTTCAGACCCTGCTTGAGTATATCTGATTATGGGTAATTCACTCCCTATAGCAGGGCAGCCCATTCTATTTTATGGAAGTTCAAATGGTTAGAGGGCTCATTCTGGCTTTAACTTTATAAATATTTCTTTCTGTTGCTCCTTCCTTGAGATCTGAGGTCTTGGAATCCATAGAATAACTACCTTCTTTTCCACAAACTAGAACCTCAAATAGCTGAAACCACTGACCCACAACTTTCTTCTCGAGACTCAGTGTCACCATGCAGTAGGTTATTAGTAGTAAGGGTGGAAAGTCAACTACAATTAGGATCAACAATTTCTTACAGTTTAGACTTCTCAGACATGGTTGCTTTCCCCTGAATATACCTCTGGGTATATCCAGCCACATCCATATGTTATCACATTCATCCCTGTACTCAGTGCAACTTATGGAATGACTAAGTGCTCATTGAAAGCCAGGCACTATTGCAATCGCTGATGATACGGTAGGGAGTATAATCCTCAAAATCTGAGCCTTCATGGAGCTCACATTCTAGTTGTGGAAGATTACAAGGTAACAATAGTAATGGCTATGGAAAAAAGTAAAACTGTGAAGAAAGTATTGGCCAAAAAAAAGCTAATATTTGAGCAGAGAACTGAAGGAAATTGAGAATGCAGTCCACTGGATTCAGGAAATAGAATATCAGAGAAAGGAAGCATCAAGTGGAAATCAGCCCTGGAAACGGGGAATGTGTGTTATGCTCAAACTCAGAGGTGAGAAGTCAGGAGCTATCCCCAATGGAGGGATTTGGGCCTGAGTTTTTTGTTTTTGTTTTTGTTTTTGTTTTTGTTTTGGTATTTTATTGTTTGGTTCTTTGTGTGTTTTTCTCCCTCTGATATCAAAGCCATCAGTGAGTCATAAGCACATGAACACATAATCTGACCTTGTGTTAAATGGACCTCAGTGGCCACTGTGTAAAGCATACATGGACAATGTGGGGAGGTGAAGGGGGTGAGGGGGAAGCAGACAGATTGTCTAGGAAAATAGAAATACGTTGGGAGAAAGATAGTGGCTGATATGAGGGTAGTAATGCTGGCAACTTTGAACAGAAGTCATTCAGCAAGTAATATTTCCATTCTCAATACAGTTGGTATGTTTTTCTTATGATAATCTCATCCAATTGATCTTACATTGTTTGGAAGCTAATTATCCTAGTCTAGATGCCACTGGACTCAAATGATTTCACCCAAGAAATATTTTGGCTCTGATTTCCATAACTTTCCCTGTGCCTTATCACCCAAGAATTGCTGGAATGCCCCCAAATTCTTCCTGAAGACTGTTCAATTACTTTTCCATACAGGATGATAAGATCCAAATGCATACCATTTGTAGCCAGCAGCCCAACACAGCAGACACTGAGAGGTACCACTCATGTTCCCTCTGCATTCACAATTCTCATGCACACGGACACTTCCTAAAGCAAACACCCATGACTCCTCCCCTGGTGAATTTAGAAGGCTCAGCTCATGAGTCTGGAAGGCTGGAGGTTCAAGGAATATATTCTTGCCTGGAGAAGTCCTTCCTTGATGACTTAGAGGATAACACCCTAGATTATTCACCCCTCAGGTAGAACTACACTGAGGCATGTTCCACACACACACTCTCTGAGATCTCCGTCAACAGTTGTCCACAGTGGTAACCTGCTCGTACGTGCACCCTCTAATAGTTTTCTTTCCTTCTCCATTTAATGTCCTCACACCCCTACCAGTATTTCCTGATACTTCAAATAAACTATATGATTCAAATCTTTGTCTGTTTCCAGGGGAACCCAGCCCAAGACAAGAGGTATAAACTTACAATGGTAGAGAATCAATCCTCTTAAGAATGTTGTGGAAAAAAGAATAGTTGTTTGTTTTGTTGTTTACAAAAGGGAGAGAGAGATGCCAGCAAGATGGCAGAATAATCACTATAAAGATTATCAGTGAGTCAAAGAATATGATATATGAGCAAAAGGAGTGTAGCAATAAAGAACTAAAAAACATTAAAATGAACCAGACAGAAATGCTGGAGCTGAAGAGTACAACAACTGAACTGAAAAATTCACTACAGGGTCCAATCACAGATTTGATTAAGCAAATGAAAAACATCAGGGAATCTGAAGAGAGTTCATTTAAAATTATATGGTCATAGAAGAAAAAATTAAAAAAGAATGAAAAATAGTAAGAGAGCCTAAGACTTGTGAATAATCTAAAAGAAAGGAAAATTTTCTAGAAATTTAAAACCTAACAAAATAGAATCATAAAAAATAGAAAATCTGAATAGACTAGTAAAGAGTAAGAAAAGTGAATTAGTAATCAAGAATCTCTTAGAAAAAGCAGAACTGAGGACCAATTGGCTTCAGGAGTAAATACCACCAAATTTTTAAAGGAAAACTGTCATTCATTCTCAAACCCCCCAAAATTGAAAAACAGGCAATTTCTCTGAATGCATTTTATGAAGTAAACATTCCCCTACTAGAAGTCAGACACAGACACTTCAGGAAAAGTACAGCCAATATCTCTGATGAATAGAGATTCAAAAATCAAGAAAATGCTCCCAAAATGAATTCAGCAGCACACTGAAAGAATCACACACCATGACCAGGCAGGGTTTACCCTGGGATGCAAGGGTGGCTCAAGATAGAGAAATCAATTAGTCTAATTCATCACATTGACAGAACAAAGGATGTGAATCACATGCTCATCATATAAATATATAAAATCCATTGTCTCTAACACTAATGATAACCCAAAAAAGAAATTAATAAAAAACAATCACATTTATGATAGCATAAAAAAGAGAAAAAACACATTAGAAGTAAACTAAACCAAGTTGGCCAAAAACTTGTACGTGGCAAACTATCAAACATTGCTGATAGAAATTTAAAATGAATGATTCAATGGAAAGACAGCCTGTGTTCACATATTAAAAGACTCAATGTTATTAAAAATGTCTATACTAATCAAGTGATGTACAGATTCAATGCAATCCCTATTCAAAATTCTACAGGATTTTTTTTGCAGAAATATTTTTGAAAAGATACTAAAGTTCATATAAAACTGCATCATACCCCCAATCAGCCAAAATAGCCTTGAAAAACAAAACAAAAAAAGCTGGAGGATTCATACTTCCTGAATCCAAATTATATTAAAAAGCTACAGTAATTAAACCAATGGAGTACTGACCCAAACCAATGAAACAGAAGCAAGTTCACAAATAAACCCATGTGAATGCAGTCAACTGATCTTCAGAAAAGCACCAAGAAAACACAACAGGGAAAGGATAACACCTTTGACAAATAGGGTTGGGAAATGTGAATATCCACATGAAAGAGAAGAAAGTTGTACCCTTCTATTATACCACTCAGAAAAATAAATCAAAGTGTCATAACTTTGGTCTTGGCAATGATTTCTTGGATATAACATGAAAGCAGAGGCAACAGTAACAAAAAAAAAAAAAAAAAAAGACAAATGGGACTACTTCAGACTAAAAGCTCTGCCCAGTGAAGGGAACAAGAGAATGAAAGGGAAACCCATGGGCTAGGGGATAACATTATTGCAAACCAAATATCTTGTGTGTCTAAAACACGTAGGGACCTCTGACAGCAACGGTAAGACAAAACAAACCCTGACTTGATTTAAAACTGGGCAAAGGATTTGAATAGACATTTATTCCAAGAAGACATACAAATGGCCATCTTTATAAAAAGATGCTTAACGTCACTAATCACCAAAGAAATGAAAATCAAAACCATAGTGAGATGCCACTTCAGACCTGTTAGAATGGCACTCTAAATTTAAAAAAAAAAAAAACAGAAAAAAATCAAATATTAGATGTGAACAAATTGAAATCCTTGTACACTCTTGGAGAGAATATAAAATGATGCGTCCACATGCAAAGCAATATGGAGTTTCCTCAAAAACCCGAAAATAAAAATACCATATGATCCCTCAATACCATTCTGGGTACTTACCCAAAACAGTTGAAAACAAGATCACAAAAATATATCTACACCCAGTATTCATTATAGCATTATTCACAACAGCAAAGAGATGGAAAGAGCATAAATGTCCATCATAAATACATGGATAAAGAAAATGCAGTCAATAGATATAATAGTATTATTATTCAGTCATTAAAATAAAAAAAGGAAAGCTGTCAGTTGTCAAAACATGGACGAACCTTGAGAACATGGTGCTAAGTTAAATAAGTCGGTCACAGAAGAACAAACATTGAAGGATTCCAATTATATGAGGTATGGAAAGTAGCCATTAGCATAGAAACAGAAAACAAATAGTGGTTGCCATAGGTTACAGGAGGGGGAAACGCAGGATTGTTTAATACAATTTAATCATGCAAGGTAAAGAAGTTCTAGAGATCTGCTATACAACAGTGTGCATGTAGTCCATATTATACTGCAAAATACAATATGAGTGTACATCTCATATTTTTTACAATTAAAAAATACTAGGCCAGCAGGAGTTATACACAGACTATTAAGTATATTTTACACAGTCAACAAATTAAAATTGGATGAACTATTCTAGATGAAACCTATACCTCCAATCTGGAATGACTACCCCTCTGTTCCAATTTTATTATTGACCAGCTACATAACCATGCGTACGCTTCTGGGCCTTCCCTGGACCTCAATTTCCTCAGCAAGAAAAGATCAAAATAAATGAAGGCTAAAGTTGGTCCTCACTAGTCATGTGACTGAGCTTTTCATGTACTCAATGTAACCTGAATGATAAGAAGCAGAGTTGTGATTTTATATTTTCGTGTAGTTCACTGAAGCAGTGTTTTCCCTAGTTTGTTCTCCTATGCTGAATTTTCTAAGTTTGAAACTACATATCTAGGTGCCTTAAGCCAAACGGTTGACAGAAACCCAGGCACCCATCGAGCCCCTCAGTCACATGATGTAATTACCAATAATCCTAATTCTGGGTTATAGCTTCTTGTCAGTAATCACAGCTGCACTTGAAAGCTTTTGGTGTTAACATCAGCCTGCAGCTGCAGATCCCTCTCCATCTTGGGGAAATGGAACGCTGAAGAGGTTTCAAAGCAAGGTTTGCTGCCTTTTTGCCTGGAACACTTTTTAATTGGGTATCATTTAGAAACTTCTAAATCCCATTTTGGAGCTTCTGGTCACTGCGTTACTTATTGAAGCCCTAAAAGCTAGTTATGAGGCATGCCTAAATGGTGTAAGTGTCAAAGCAAAAATTACTATCATCTACGCTTCCTTCAGAGAATAAAAAGAGCCATCATCTTGACCTTCTTAAAATGTATACTAATAGAAACTAAAGATAGCAGGGCTGTATGAGAAAGTACTTAAGAGTTTGGGATTGAAATTGCACTTCTAATTTAAGTGCTCCATCTAGTTAGCAGTGTTTAAAATTGTTGGGTTTTCAAAAACCCACAGACATGTAAATGGACAGTAAAGGTCCCTCCACCCACATGCATGACTAGAAACCATAGACAGAGTTTGACCCACATCCAAGGAGTCGACAAATTCCACCCATTCTACCTCTCTAATGATTTTAGAGTCTAATCCCCGACTCCACCCCTCTCACTGCTGAAGAGGCACCTAAGGATCTCATTACTTTGGGTAAGCGGTTGACCTGATCCCAGCTCCTCCCCACCTCCAACTCTCCTACACACAGACACAAGAGAGGGCTTTACAGAGCACAAATTGCAGGAGATTTTTCTCATTATCGACACTTGATGGCTCCCTGTAGGACAAAATCATCTAAAGCCTCAGCTTGCTATTTCCTACCTCTTCAACTTCTTCTCTCAAACTGCCTCCTCATCCGTCCCAGCCTCCTGGAGTCCACCCACAAACCCTATTATTTGTGAGCCCCTGAATACCCAAATTCTCCACACATGTTCAGATATTTCTGTCAGATCTTTTCTCTGCCAGGAACACCCAACTTTAATCTATTGAAATCCTGCTCATCTTTTAATTTGATACTGAAACATCTACAAAATGGTCCACAACCCTTTTAGAATAGCTCATTTCTCTTTTACCACATGCTTCCTCAGAATATGGATGAATTCAGACAGTCATTTTTTTTTCACTCACCAAATTTTTAAAAAGCAACTAGATTCTGAGAATATGACCATACATAACAGATCATGGCTCCCGCCCTTTAGAAACCTACCTCCTTGTGGACCATTCTGTTGTATACATGCCAACTGATTGTCTTTTTACCCACCTCTTAGTGTTTTGTTTCCTGCACTGAACCACAAAGTTCCTGAGGAAGATTATACTTTGTCCGTGCTGGCTCAATAAGTGATTCCCAATGAATCTCCACAGAGTTTCGCTTAAATTGAATTGGTTTATGCTTGAGTGTGTATGTATTTGTACCCAACCCAAGGATTACAATGCCTTGGACTTTAACAGAGACGTAATGTCTCTAGAGGTTACCTTTTATGTTTTGGATATGAGGTGACCACCAAAATCCTCTGTTAATGCAAGAATATTCAAAGGTAATATGATTCTATTGTGAGACTAATCAGTCCACCCTAGCTTGAATGGACTGACTGGGTGGTAACCGAAGATGGGCAGGGCATGGCTGGAGGAGGCGGGTCACTGGGGGAGTGCCCTGGAAGGCTGTCTTTTTCCTGAGGACCCTTCCCTCACTCCCACCTCTCTGTTTTCTAACCCTGCCATGAGCTGAACAGCTTTCCTCCACTGGGCCCTTCCCCCATGATGTTCTGCCCCACTTGGGTCCAGAGCAGCAATGGAGTTGGCTGTCTATAGACAGACCTTTACTGCTGTGAGCATAAGTAAACTTCTCTTCAAAGTTGTTCTTTTGGTTATTTGGATCACAGGGTCACAAAAGCTGACTGAAACATCCCTATGTGTCCCTACCTTTCTTCAAACAATACAGGATCTGATGTATACACCTTAGAAGCATTTGTGGAAATAATATGCAGATTTATCATCATGGTTGATATGAAAAGATGATAAACAAACACAAACTCCTCTTCAGTTTAATTTGAGTAGATCTTCATTTTTCAGATTCAAAACAAGCTGATCTTTGTTTCAGTGTGATGTACTTTTCAAAAACTTCCAACAAAGCTAGAGTGTCCATCTGACGCATCTTTTCACAAGATTGCCAGTCAGTAATCTTAGGGCCATTTGCAATAGCTGCTAAAAAGGGTGAAATTTTTAATTCCTGTAAAACTTTAGCAGCAGGGTTGGGTGTTAGGGGACCTGGGTTTCAGGACCAGCTCTGACATGAATAACTTCTGAAAATCCCTTCATTTCTTGGTTGCTTAGTTTTCTTATCGGTTAAGGATGATGATATTAATATCACTTTTACATCCCGAAGAGTTTTAGGGATAAAAATATAATATAAGTAAAATTAACCTGAAAAAAAAAAAAAAGATAAAAGCTTATCACATGTGAGGTGGTGTTTTTAATAGTAAGCATTTGTGAAACACTCTCACCATAGAACCATCTCCCAGGGATGTCCCCAAGCATATATGAGTTTGCCCGGTAAATTGAAACATATGTGGCCAAGGATTTAGTGGCAAGAGATAATGAATCCTCACCAAGTCCTCTTGGGGCAGATAAGGAACAAGTATAGCCAACCTTCAGTGACCTGTGATAACAAGGCCAGGGATAATATGGATAAACGGATTTAAAAGATTACCCCCCAAAAATAAATAACTTTCACCATTTATGACCTCTAAACTTTTGCAGAAATTCCCCAAAAGGAGCCAAGTTACTTTTTACCCAGACTCATAACCTACATGAATTTCATCATCAGTTCCTTTGCTTTTCCATATTCAGATACGGTTGCAGAAAACAAAGGAACAAGGTAGAAATGCTAGAGTCACTGCCACACATCATTCTGATGTACCCTCCAGAGGTCAGCGCAATCTTTTCCCAGAGACTTAGGAAGGGCTAGGACATTTTCCAGTCAAAGAAGGGGGCAACCAGGTCCAGACAACCCAGAAAAATCTGTTAATGACCTCAAACGGTGGCAATTTCCCCAAGCCACCTGAAGTAGCTTGACCCTGCAAGTGAGCCCCTGGCCGCAATGAAACCAAGTCTTCGATAATTCCTAACCCAGAACATTTCTGCAACTATTTCCAGTGCAAGGAAGGAAAATAGCTTAGAGAGGAGTAAATCTGTTATTTGAATTATTCAACAATTTTTTCCCTGACAACCCCTATGAGGGAGTTGCCTTCCTGTCATTTCTCATTATAATAGTGTTTCCTTCCCTTCTTTTTGCCACTTTTTCTGAAATATTGGTGAGATGATTCAAAAACATCGCAAAAATCACCTTGGGAAGGAACCGTCGGCAGAACAGCAGCCCCATAGGTTACATGCAGCTTAATCTTTCTCAGTAAGTCAAGAATGAAATCTGAGCAGGTGAAAAAGCAGAAAATCATTGATACCCTCTTAATGGGAATTAGAGTGACATTGAGAAATATGGACAAGGGATGGCTCGCTCTTATTTCAAATGCTTTTATTCACTCATGGATTCAGCAAATGTTTGTTTAATGTTTGCTCCCCACCAGACAAGTGTTTGTCCAGAACTCTTGGGGTCTTTCCCTCCTGTTTCTGGAATCTAGAATGCTGTCAGTAACTGCAGCATGCAACTCCCCTGAAATTCTATTTGGCATTAATGCCAGTGAAAGAAGTGACAAATTAAAGAGAGCTCATAAGGGGACTGATCAACCACACCATTTTGACCAGAATAGGGGCTTCCTGGGACATATCACTTTCAGTTGAAAATGCAGAACATGTTGAGCAAAAAGGATTTGCCCTGGGACATTTTTTTTTCTAATGTGGGCTTTGATGATTTTTTTTAAAAAATGTAAGGCCTCAGTTTCCACATCTATAGGATAAAGGATTACCTTTCAGCTGTAGTTGTCTAAGGGTAAATTTAATATCTTTGAGGGATTAGAACAAGTTCCAAAGGGTATGGAGGCATAAGGAACTCCTTGCAGATCTATCCACAAATAAAAATAACACCAAGCTGCAAAGTGTCAGATTCCTAACAATCATAATGTGCTTCTCTAAACCTAAGCCGCTCCTCCCTTAAGGAGAGCCTCAGAGTTGTCTCAGGATCTGGATAAGCTTAGCCCAGCACACACACACAAAAAAGCTTCCATTCAGAAACTGTGACTGATAACCCTAGAGCCTACTGGGGGAAGAAATATTTCAAAATTATACCCATCGGGGCTACATCAGCAACTCAGCAAATTGATGACCTCAAAGTATTTCAGATGAAACAGGCCTCTGTTGCCATGAGGAGCTCCCATCAAAGGTAAGACTGCAGAAGGAATAAGGAGGAGCGCCCTCTCCGCGCTAAGACTTAGGGCTCTGGAGGAACCACCAGGAGAGAAACCAAGGGATCAGAGGAATGGGTGGGAGGAGCAGAGCCCCATGACAGTTCTAATGCTAACCTGGAGCAATACCTTATTTTCTTGGACTTTAATAGCCTTATCTGTTAAATGGGTGAAAATATATTTCCCAGGGTCCTGTGAGAATACACTTGTCCTTTTTTTTTTTTTTTAAGTGCCAGGTATGTGTATTTCTTATATCTACAAATCCTTATTTCCTATATAGGTGAATATTATTTTATAAATCTATCTTTCCGTTTAAACCAATACTAATCAGGTTGTATATACACAAATACATTTGTCTATATAAAATAATATTCATCTGTACATAAATTCAAGTATATTATATAATACATGTAAATTATATATAAAATGAATAAACATTTGTACAAAGAGAATATCTACTATGTAACTGTGACATTCTTAAATATTAAAAAATTTTCAAAATGTCAAATTGCCACAGAAATCTAGAGGAATAATTTTGTGAGAAGTTTATTCTAAAGCCATAATTGATAATTTATTTAAATCCAGTCAGATCAGGTTTTTGGCTGACCTAATACAGTCACCCATATTAAAATAGGAAGGTGTCCTTGATATCACTTTCATATCTTATACTCAGAAAGGCCTCAGGAGGCCCTTGTCTTATGATACCTTCTCCATCTTGGACAAATGCTCATCCAGTCCTATGTGAGCACAGTCAGGAACAGAGAATTCATGTGTTTGAAAACTTTTTTTTCAGACATTTGTCTTTACTTAATGCATCTTTCCAGATTTGGCTCACTCTAGATCCACCTGATTGCCTCCTCTGGGATTCCTAGGCTAATTTATGCTAAACTCCCAGTTTACCATATACACAGTAGGCACTCAATAAATGATATTGTCCTCCTTTCCTCTACCTTCTCCTACATAATTGCTCATTCAAGTTAGGGCTGTTAGCATTCTTTAAAAAATAAAATAAAGTCCCAGAATACCTGTTAATGTGCTGACAGCCAGGATGTTCTTTCTGGGATTACCAATGGAACTTCAAGAGGAAGATGGGAAAGTGAGGTGGCAATTGGGATCAGGGTCTGAATTCTATTTGCAGCCACAAAGTCTCTCTCACTTTTAGACTGGCAAGTAGCCCACGAACTGCTAAAATTCCAATTCAATAGCAAAGTCTGACGTGTTCCCAGTCCTTACACCAGTGGCATTTCAATGATGTCCTGGGTTTGATTTAGCTTTCTTGCCAATACACAGAACAGATTGTTAGGAAACAATTATCTCAGGACCTCCCTCCAAACCGTGCTGTTTTTCAACCCCATTAGTGTTGAGATAGCAGGATACCATCACAGGATGATTTATCTCTCAATACTGATCTGCTCTTACATTACTGGACATTTCCTCCACAGCTGACTCCATCAATCATGCAATCATCTGAACGGCTCTGCAGCCAAGCTCGCCTGACAGAGCCACACTTGCTATTTATCTTACACGCCGTCTCTCATTCTTGTCAGTTTTAATTCTGCTCCATTTTCATTTTCTTCTCCTGTCCCCTGAGGGCTCTGTCTGGGACATATTATTATTCAGTATTTACAGGGATGTCACTTGAAAAATGTCACCCTTGCAAATGACAAAAATTCAGGGGTTGGCACAGAATCATCTGTGCCCCAGCCACCATTTTGAATTTTTACACCATAATGTAAATTTTGCATCTGCTCATGAATCTCTACAACTATTGACCTGGTTTGAAAGAAGCCTTACAGCAGGAAGGTGGCATTTCTAAAATCCTTCGAATTGAATTGTAAAGTTTCCATTTAGAAGAATTATTTAATTCCCTATTTGTTTAGAAAAAAAATTAGAAATGGTTCCGTAATTAAGTTGTCACACAACTCAGACTACAGGTTGAGTTCTTACGCCTGTAAAATTTATAATTATGAATTGTCTGTATCCTGTTATCAAATATATTTCAATTTTAAGGATGGAATTTGAACGCTAATTTTAGCTAACACCCATGTAGCACATCTAATGTCCCAGGATCTCTTCCAAGTAAATATGCAAACATACGTTAATGCTCAGAACAAATTGGCAATGCTGTCAAAGAGGATACTAGGGAAAACTGCTTAAATAGAAGAGGAAGCCCATTTATTGAATACAGATACTTGGTTTTTTCGTAGGCATGTTTCAAATGCTAACTATAATTCTGAAGATAAATATAATTATCTCCAAGTTCATAAATGAGAAAGCCAAAGGGCCAAAAGGTTAGCAGACACAGGGAGGTTTCTCAGCCGGCATTTTAACCTGTCTCTCATTCTGTATAGCCCACTTCTCAATGTCCCACCATGTCTCTATCTTCATCTTTATAAAGGGATCTAGTATGCTGGGTTATTGTAAAAACTTGTCTCTTGAAGTCTGCTTTCCATCTTTGGCCCAATATAGCCTCTTATCTGTCAAAGGTAAGCTTGTTTTTATATCTTAGATCAGCCTCAGTGGTTTCACTTTGTCCTTATTCCCCACAAAGGAGGCAGATGAAGTAGAAAATATACTTGCTTTTCCCCCAGTTTAAACTAAAATGAGCCAAAATTCTGGAATGGTCGTTGGATTTGCATGGTGACAGGCCTCATTTTCCCCAGCTCAAGAAAACAGGGTTCCTTCCTCATTGTCCAGCAAGGTTCACTGGGGTTCTACACCGGTGCTGGGGGCACAAGTCCCAGCCAGGAAAAAAAGTTCACTTACCTTGCTTTGTTCAACACAACTATTTACCCTAAAGGTTTACATGGGACCGTGACTGGTTGATAGGAGATAATAAGTATGTCAATATCAGTATACCATGGACAACTTGGAGGAAGTTCAAGGAGCCAGGAGTTTGGAGCATTTAATAGCAGATCATAAGGACAATCCAGATAGATCACTGAACAAGACAGAGACTAGTCCTGTCAGGAAAGACTGCAGGCCTGTCTGATAGGAAGGTGAACATCAATCAGCAAGATGCAAATGTGAAAACATTTTCAGGAAACACAAGCATGGTCTCCAGAAGCAGCTCATGTCTCCCAGATGACTCAAGGGAGATGGATGGAGCACAAATCTGAGAATTTAATCTTCTCGACAACTTGTAGCAAGTAGTATTAGTACTACATAATACTACTATAATTTATAGGAGTAATGAATAATGAATTGTGACTTATAATAAGTCCTACTAATAATAATGAATTTCTCTGTAGCAGATACTTTAACTTTATATGTTATTAACTCCTAATTTTCTCAATAATCAGGTCATAAAGGAAGAAGAACTGTGACAATTCTCTGACTGTAGCCCATAATCAAATGGACTGGAAATTCCAAACCCGGATGCCCTGGCTCTGGAGACTTTTTTTTAATAACACTTTCCATCTACAACTTTGTCTCAAGGTTGAGGTAAAAACTAAATGCTAGCACTTACGAGGTGCAAACTTAAGTAGAAGCACTCATCCAAGTACTGAGATGTTGACACTGTCTTTTGGAAAGGCTGAGCTGAGCAACGGAGAGAAGTTTCCAGAGAGTCTCATCCAGTGTTACCTCTTGACTTTTGACGGACAGTAGGGTGACATCAGACTTTCAAGTCCCCACTGTAACAGCGACTCTAGTTTACCTTGGCCCATG
Organism: Spermophilus citellus; assembly: GCF_964194105.1. Classification (NCBI taxonomy): domain Eukaryota; kingdom Metazoa; phylum Chordata; class Mammalia; order Rodentia; family Sciuridae; genus Spermophilus; species Spermophilus citellus. The sequence goes on along the minus strand of NC_138189.1, from coordinate 20,944,233 downwards.
CTGACGGTTCTAATTGGATTCTTAACCATACATTCTTACAGATTTTATGGTTAAGAGGAACTATCCTTATCTCCCAGAGTTTCAGGATCTGGTCACAAAATCTTCCAGGTTCCCCCATCAACAATATCTTGGCCTGCATTTCTCCTGCAGTTAACAGGTAGTTTTCTGAGGGATGTGATATATCTTGTCCACTGAGGCCAGGCAGGGCTTCAGGTAAATTGCTTCTTGGAAAATAAAGCATGTTAGGGTAAGCACAGTGGGCTTATTTTATAGAATTATTCTTTTAAACTCATATGCCCACCATCCTCATCTGTCTGCCCCCTAACCCAACCATCTCCTCTGAAACATAATCGTTCCTTCTTTACTTCTTCCCAGAAAATCTCATACAAAGGTTTCTCCTTCACAGATTCTTCTGGAAGCCATAGATGAAAGGATATCCTTGGAACTGTAGTTTTTTGGCTTCTGAGGAATGGCTGAGGGGCATCCTCAAATGTCTAGATGTGTAATGTGTAATCAAATGTTAGAATGTGGTAAAAATACATCAGGTTGACCACTGCTAATCTGGTTGAGTTATGTATAATTAATATCCCATATTACAGTTAAGGAAACTGAGGCACAAAGATATTAGTTGCCCCAAGGCCCATAACTAGTGAGTGATAGGGCCAGGATTCCAATACAGAATCTGGCTGCAGAATCCACACCCTCATCATTGCACAAATTTGTGTTCACAGAAGATTTGGCTTGGTAAATCTGGTACATCCATTTAAAGGCACACTCATTAAATATTAGATGAGCTTTTCTTATTATTGTTGTGGTATTACTTATACTACTGTATTTGTTTGTCTTAGAATTATCACAACTGGGATTGCTCAGCTATCACCTAAAAAAAAGTCAAATACCTGCACCAGTGGTCTACCCCACATTTATAGGCACCCTTTAGTTTTCCTTCTCCTAATGAATGTGTCACTATGATTGAGTTTCAGACTTCTAATTACCAAATTCTTTGTTTATTTTACACTATTATAATAGAATACCTGAGACTGAGTCATTTATAAATAATAGTTCATTTTGCTCATGGTTCTGGGAAGCCCAAGATCGAGGGCCACATCTGATGAGGATCTTCTTGCAAGAGAAAGAGGAGAGGAGAGGGGACCAAACTCACCCTCTTATCGATAACCTGTTCCCCCTATACCTAACCTATCCTCATGGTAACAGCCTTAATCTATTCATAAGGACAGAGCCCTCACGAATTACTCCTTAAAGGTCTCACTTCTCAACACTGTTGCACTGGGGATTAAGTTTCCAACACATGGATTTGGGGGGACACATTTGAACCACAGCACCAAGGCTTTAAAAAAATCATTATACTAAGTACAATTGAATACAAGCATACATGTACACACATGCACACAGCCATGCACATATACACACATTCATGTGAACAATAGCAACATAACTGTATTTTTCAATTGACATAATTGATGATGGTGAGTTTCACCCAGGCAATCCCACCTGGCCAATTAAGCCATGATTGCAGAGCGCCTGCACCCAGAGTCACCATACAGCAAACATTTCAAAATGCACCTCAAAACAACCCTGGGCTGCAGCCCACTGAGAAAGTGAGGCTGACTGTCAGATTTGCTGGCTTTGGCTGCCTCCAGTAGCCCAGAATGTATGTGCAGTCTCTGATTCCATTTCTGGGTACTGCAGGGAAGGCTCTGTAATTGGAAATCGCTGCCCAAGCAGAAAGTCTGCCTTGCTTAATAAACAGTGTCTCTGAAGAAGTTCAAAAATTGCCAGAGGAGAAACACAGCCCTGTGTTACCATCAGTGTTCTAGAACTGGCTGAAATTGATGGAGCTTTCAGCTGTGTTCTTTCTCGTCCAGCTCATTTAACCATGCAATTAGGTAGTTAAATACATGCAAAATATTTAGAATTAAACATGCTGCTCATCAATCTAGTGATCAAAACTTTTTACTTCAGAGTTAATGATCAATTTGCTCTTCCATCATTCCTCATTCCTTAAAAAAAAAAAAATCTCCCCTTTAAAAAAAAAGAAAAGGGAAGAAATGGAGGATGTTTATCTTAACTCAGCAATTTCATGATTTCTATCAGATGGTAGAAGCAAAAAATAATAAGTTGGAAGATTTCAAATGCAAAGGCTACAAGAGCAGAGCAAGGGCATGATCACATGGCTAATAATGTATTTTGCAAATGTAGGAGAGAAAACTATGCATGAATACCAAATTTCCATGATAGGAAGGTGAACAGCCTGTTAACGACTGCGAATTCAAAGCTGGAAATCACATTGCTCTGAACAGGTATACAGTATTATATTCTGATTGAGAAAGGAATATGCACCCTGCAAAAAGGTAGCAGAGGAATAGTGCATCTTTAATAGGATTTTTGACTCAAATGTGCTGAGCCAAACCATTTAAAATTGCATTTGAATAGTAAACAGATAACATCATCATTTTAAAAAACCTGCACACTTGTGCCAAATCAACAGAGAGCCTGCAAAATAAAGGCAGGGAGAAGAAGGTATCAGCTCTGAATAGAAAATAAATTAAATATGTCTTTTTAGCCATAAGGCCTTCTTAAGGAAAGGGAAAGCAAGGTTAACTCCATCCCTTCTCAGCATGACTCCAAGGAGGTTTCTAAGCCAATAGTCAATCATCAAAATATCTTTTTCAAACACAGCTTTCATTTGGGTGGAAATTTTACTTCCCTCTTCCATCAAGATGCTTGTTGTGTTTGTCAATTTGCCTTATTGATATTTAATACATGGTATCAGGAAAGGAGAAAGAAAAATGCAATAAGGAAGTGTCTCCACTCTTCAAAATTAGAATGTCAGCAATTCAAATGCAGAGGATATTTGACAGAACCCAAAGAAACCACAGAAACCCCTGCCAGGAAAACCTCAGTTTCCCAGAATCCTGCCACACAAATTCTTATGCTTAGCCAGGTTTCTGCATAACTGAAAGCTAGATCTTTATATGTGCAAATTTTCTATAAGTTTCTGTTTTCCAGTTCTCTCTCTCTCTTTCTTTCTTTTATACATTTTCCTATGTGGAGCATATAGACCAATGCTCTGGACATTTTCTGATTGCTTTTTGTGTACTTTGATGAGCATTCTTCAGTAGAAGTTCATGTAGGAGAGGAAGAATTTCATGAATAAGAGAAAGCATGAATGGCCATATGCTGCAGAATTCCTCAAATTTTTAGCAGAACTTCCAAGCTCAGAATTTTGTGATCTATCCTTCAGGCAGCATCATTTTGATTTTGTCTGTATAGAATCTCTCTCTGGGTTGCCATTGTTTATTCTTTTCTTGAAGAAATCACCATCGTTAGGGAGTTAAAGTTTTATACCTGCAAAAGCTGCCCCGGAAGTTTCCAGTCTCCATGCAGAGAAATCCTGTAGCTGACCAGAGGCCTAGTCTGAGGCTTCAAGAAAACTCCCACTTGCTTATCGAGCAGAGAGAAGCAAGATGAAAATCAGAGAATTGCCACCGTGCTTCCACAATGACCTGAAGGATTTTCTTGTCCAATTTTTAAATTTAATTTACAAATTTCTAAATAGTTAATAATGACAATAGCATCAAAATATAGAAAGTTATACAAGAAAAGTCTCCCACTTTTATGGTCTATCTGCCCTCTTGTCATCCCTTTGAATAGATGACCACCTCTTATTTTGTCGTTATTATTCCTCTTTCCCAAGTGTTATAATGTGTTCAAGTTATGGCTTCTTGGCTTGATCAAGTTATCTTCTAGCTCTTAACAGTCTCGACATCTCAAGTCCTGACTTCTCTATTTTTATACTGATCATCTTGCAGGAAGTGAACAATAATCGTTTTATTCTAATTCAGGAATCAGTAACAAAATATTAAAAAATATTTTCATTTAGAAACTGAAACATGGTGGCTGGTGTACACCCACAATCCCAGCTATTGGGAGGCTGAGGCAAGAGGAACACAAGTTTGAGGCCAGTCTCATCAATTTAGTGAGACTCTGTCTTAAGATAAAATAAAGAGAGCTATGGGTGTATAGTTCAGTGGGAGAGGACCCCCAGATTCAATTCTAGTATCATACACACACAAAAAAAAAATCAGTTTCCTATGTTAAACTGTATCATCATTTGGGAATAGGAAAACTTTATTTTTCTTCAGTAAATTGATGATTCTGAAATGATCTTTTACCAATGACAATAAAAAAATGTTAATTAAAAGTAGTCTTACCTATTTACCAACTCATATATTAGTTTGTTCTTTTTAAGTTAAGGGTAGATTTTATTACCTCTAAAAACTCCCAGATGATGATATTTGGTATTTTATGGGGTCTGTGGTAAATGTGTGTGGGTTTTGTTTGCTCAAAAATCATTCCCCCTACTTCTGGCAACTATATCCTACATTCTTTGGAAAACAGGGCCTGTTCTTGGCTCACATGTCTCAGATTGATACAATTCTCAAACCACAAGAATGGACAGGAGACCCAGCCCAAGTCAGATTTCCCGTGATTGCCCTGCTTTGTTCTGGGTAAATCACATGACTCAAGCAGGCTGGTAAGAATTTGAATCAAATGTATGATATATGATATGTCAAGATCATTGTAATGTTTTGAGCAACTAATTAAAAAAAAAAAACTTTGTACTGAACCTTTTGTCGTCTCTCTTGGAAGAAAGAAACTCTATTCTTCCCTAGAACCATAAGCCAGTAGACCTGTCAAACCAGAACGACTGGAGGCCATCTTACCCCCACTAACCCCCTGCCATGGAAAGACACCGTTCAAGAATGAAGCCATCACAAGTGGAAGAAGAACTGGGGAATGGAGAAAGAGCCTATTTGTTTAAAACCTAGATCCCAATCTTTTGTTTTCAAAAATGTGAACCCACTAGTCTCCTTTCTGATCAAGCTGTTCAAATTGATTTTGTACCGCTAGTGAGGAAGGTGTCCTTAGGTAGTATTTAATTGCAATAGCAGTCGACCTACACCTATTCTGTTCAAAACTGATAATTGTTCTGCTCGCACCACCCACACTTCTCCAAGATGTAGTACACACCAACAGGGAAAAAAATAACTCCCCAAATAGTATTGCTTATGTCTTTTTATAGACACCAGGCATCAAAATATGCTGGAACCGAGTATCAGCTATTAGGAGATATTCAGCTAGCTGGGAAACCTGACAACGTTCCAGCTGAATTAATTCTTAGGATTAGAAAATACCTCTCAGGGGCTGACACTTGCTGTCTCGAGAGTTCATCTAGTCCAGGGATTTCCATTTCAGTAGGCTGTATCTCTACCCAGCTCCAGAATCAGAACCCACAGGAGCAAGGGCTGAAAATGTTATTGCCAATGTTTTAGTTGGCACCGATTTCTGTCTCAGCCAATTCAGACCCTAGGTACAAAATCCCAAAGACTGGCTGGATGGCTTATAAACAACAGTGATCTCTCACAGCTGTGGTGACTGGAAGTTCAGGATCAAGATCCAAACATATTTGGAGTCTGGCAAAGACTCTCTTTCCATTTTCTAGATGACCTTCCTCTGACTGTGTCCTTGCTTGGTGTTCTCCAGGGTCTCATTTGTGAGATCTCCACCCTCACAACCTCATTCCACCTGAAGGCCCTACCTCCTCTTACCTTAACATTAGGGATTAGGATTTCAACATATGGATTTGTGGAGGGACACAACAAATTCAGTCTATGGGAGGTAACAAAAGCCCCTTGGGGGTATCACACAACCAGCCCAGCACTAGGCTTCTGATTTAGCCCAATTCCAAATCATCACAAGAATTTCAACAGTCGAAACTTACCTTTGTTTTCATGAGATCAAAAACACATCTTTCTAATATCTAAATGCCTGCTGTTGGCATTTTACTACTGCTGCTGCTTCTTCTGTCTCAGTGCACATTTAAGCTTCATTCACAAAGAAAAACATGTCACAAATTGCATCAACATATTAACCTCTATCAATGATAAGCAACTCAGTAGACTCCTCCTACTTTTTCTGACACTTCAATTTTCTGCATTTAAAAGGTTGGATATTTAAAGTCCCTCATCAATCATATTTTTTATTGATTATTTAAAGCATTACATAGCTCATGATATATCATCTTTCATACATTTGACTCAAATTGTGTTTTGAACTCCCATTTTCACCCCAAATACAGATTGCAGAATCACATCTGTTACATATTCACATTTTTACATAATGGCATATTAGTGACTGTTGTATTCTGCTACCTTTCCTATCCCCTACTATCCCCCCTCCCCTCCCCTCTGCTGGCTCGGATCCCCCCTGGCCCCCGGGGCTTGGTGCCGGCCCTGGTTTCTTGTTGTGCACGTCAAAGAGGCCAGCTCCCAAGGCCTTGAAAGATTTGTGGTGTCTGTTTTCATATTCAGCCTATAACAGTCATGTGGGAACGTCCTGACCTGCTTGGGTCTGATAAGGTTCCTGGTTGAAGGCTTAGTATGAGTCGACAAGGACCACCTGCCCCCCTCCGTCCTTGCTTCCGCCTACCAGTAACTTTCCATTCTGTCTGAAAGAAATATATAAGTATGAGCTGAGATAATAAAGAGAGAGACTCTCCCTGGATGAAGAACCTTGGTATCCTGTGAATTTGTTAACCCTGACGTCTCCCGCCGACTCGGTCCATTTCTGCCGGACGCGGCATTTGGAGGTCCCACCGAGACCGGAAAGCGGAGGTAAGCGGACAGGGCTCCCTCCACGAAGAGGGAGGATTGGAAGCCTGAAGGGGTCCTTCCAAAGCCTTCGTAAAGAGAAGGGGAAGCCTTCGTAAAGAGAAGGGGAAGCCTTCGTAAAGAGAAGGGGAAAAAGAAGCCTTCCATAAGAGAAGGGGAAAAGTTGAAATCTAAACTAAGAACAGGTAGCTACCATGGGTAACTCAGCAGCCAAAGTTCGTCTGGCCAACGAACTCAGAGAGCTGCTGAACACACAAGGAACAGGAATAAAAACAAAAACTGCAACAGAATTCGTTGAAGTTATTGCCCAGGCATGTCCTTGGTTTCTGACAGGGGGATTTCTTAATAACAATGATTGGGATCAGGTCAGATGTGATTTACAAAGATTGTTGAGGGATCAAGGTCCGGAAAGTATCCCAATCGCCACTTTCTCTTTATGGAGATTGGTTAAAGATGCTTTGTTAATAGATAAAATAAAGATTAAGGAACAGCTTGCAGAATGTGAACAAGTCCTTAACCAGGTCCAGGAAGAGCAAATGGCAGAGTCCTTACCCCTTTCCCATTATTCTTTCACATCTCCTTCTTCATTCTTAGATCCACCCTAGCTGCTCTCAACCCTGCCTTCTCATCTTCCCCCTCCCTAATAGGCCCACAGAAAAGTCTTAACTGACCTTCTCCAAAATATTCACCATGGCTTATTTTAGGATTTTCAACAAAAGAATCTCTACAAAAAAGTTCAATGTGGATAAATTTCCTATTTTCATATTGCCCTGTTTTATTTGGCTACTGTCTGAAAAGATCAGCACTCCAGGCAGGAGTTAGACACTCCCTTACTAGTTTTTCACAAAAATATGTAAACAAGGCCTCTAGCCTTGAGCTGGGCTTCACAGTGCTGAGTACATTTCTAAGATAAGGGAGTTACTAACTGGGCTCCATGGTAACAGCTGGCAGGAGGAGGAACTGGAAAGGGAGATAGAGGAACTGGAGGGTCAAATGAAGAAGTCAAGATTTAAGGCACCTACGGCCCCGATCCCTGTTGTGCTCCCTCCTTATAACCCCGATTGGGACGAGGACAACCCCAGAAGGTGGGGGGGGGGGGGAGAGGTTCAGTGGCAGCCTAAGACGGCCCAAACTTTTCCAGTAATTGAAAACCTGGATGCCGATGGACAGCCAGCCAGAGTGCATTTCCTTTAGCCTTTAAAGATATCAAACAACTTAAGGAGGCAATTACAAATTATGGGCCTCATGCTCCCTTTACATTAACCCTCTTTGAGTCTTTCTCAGCTAATCAGTTGGCTCCTAATGATTGGCAACAACTCTGTAGGGCTGTCTTATCAGGAGGAGATTTTTTGTTATGGAAAGTGAATATCATGAGAGATGCCGTGAGTTGGCCCAAATTAATCAGAATGCAGGTCATCCACAGAGGAATGCAGAAATGTTGACGGGGACTGGGCAATATGCCACCATTGACCAACAGATAAATTTTGACCCAGGCGTTTACGCTCAGATTGCCGCAGCTGCCGTGCATGCCTGGAAGGCCTTACCCGTCTCCAAAACAGAGGCTAAAATTTCAAAAATCTCTCAAGGACCTTCCGAGCCATATTCAGACTTTACAGCCCGCCTAATGCAGGCAGCGGGAAAAATATTCCCAAACCTGGAACAGGCCATGACTTTGATTAAGCAATTGGCTTATGAAAATGCTAATACCTACTGCCAAAATGCCATAAAGTCCTCACGAGCCAAAAGTGTTGATGATATGATTAGAGCATGCAAGGATATAGATGGGCCCCATATCACTGGTCAAGTTCTGGCCGCGGCCCTTAAGACTGGTTTTCAAAAATCTAACAATCAAGGGGTTAACCTGAGGGAATGCTTTAAATGTGGCAAAAGGGGTCACCTACAAAGAGATTGCCCGGAATTTCATAACAATCCTGGCGGAGATAAACCTGGACTTTGTCCCCGCTGCCGTAAAGGCAGACACTGGGGTAGTAAATGCCAGTCCAGATGGGACATTGATGGAAACCCCATATCGTCGGGAAACGGGAACAGGGGCCCGCCCCGGGCCTGGAAGCCAGAGTGTATGGGGCGGTACAGAGACAGAACAAGCTGCTACCGCAGTAAGATCTTAGCCAGGCGGGGAAAAATGCAGACAAAATCAAACAAAATGTAATCGGCTAGGAAAACTTGGGGAACTTTTGCCTCCAAAATGAGCAGCGGACTCCATGTTGTTTGCATCACCATGGTAACCATGGGGTGCCTGGCCCGAAGAGCGGCTTCCTGGTCCCACCTTCCACACTCTTGGGGGCTACCGATTGGTTCTTCCACAGTCACTCAGACAGGACTTCTGGTCCCGCCTTCCAGCCACTAACCTGTACTGCTGTGTTTCAGATTTCTACCGGAGCTACTCAGAGCCTGTATTTTTAAAAGATGCCTACCTGTAAATGCTAACGAAAGATATCTTTTTCAGACAAAATTTAATTCTACAAGTTTCTATGTTACAGTCCTAAATTTAAGCTAGTTCTAAGTTAAATAACCTGACTTTTTCTTTATAGTTGTGTTACTAAATAATGTTCTATTGATGAGAGATATCAAATATGCTTCTTTATATTTTACTTTTAATTTTAGAGGTTATGAGAATGCATTTGCTCACCACAGGAACATGCCGGCAAAGTTCCTGTGATGACCAAAAAATCCTTATTTTCATTGCTAACTATAAAAATAAAAATGTATACTCAAGGATCTTATTTCAGTACATCAAGTGACGTCACATAGAAGAGTGCACTCCTAGTTAAAAATAAATTAAAATGGATCCAAATATTTTAAGACCACGTGGTTACATAAAGTTAATACAATTATAAGTTAAGTTCTTATTCTTAAATATATATTTTTTAGATATTTAAATAACCTATATTTGTTAATCTATAAATTAATTAGCACATGCCTAATTGATTAGTTAATATATATCTGCCTAATTGTTTTTCTTCAACAGGAAACTCATAATTTATGTTTTATATTTACATTTATCAGATACTCTGCCTTTCCAGTTACAGATATTTGAGATAAATGTGTTTACTATAAATTTGCTTTTAAGTGAAAATGCAATCAAGTAGTTTCTAATTCTCAAAGTTACTGTTTAAACTCATAAAATGATAAATTATTATAATTATTTCTACAAAATATCTAAGGGTTTTAACTATATTTTCATTGATATTTCTTATCAAAGTATAATAATTTGCTTATAGATTCTAAGGTTTTCAGAAATTGTTCCAAAGTATATTTTTTCTTAAAAAGAAAAAGATGCTTCAACAAAGAAAAAGCACACATGGATCCCAAAAAGAAGAAAGAAATCATCTTTGGGTAAAACAAGGTCTTTATATTCATTTTAAAAAAAAAAAAAAAAAAAAAAAAAAAAAAAAAAAAAAAGGAGAGAAAGATTTTTATATTGGTATCTAAACAGATGATGTAAAAAGTTAGAACAATTAAAAAAGAGATTTATATATACTAAACTGACTATAATTAATTTAAGGGTATTTCAGGTTATTTTCCTAATTTAACTATACTAATGTGAGCAAAAATTTTGTCCATATTTTGACATGATAAACACCTATTAAAATGTAAGTTTATTTCTTTAAAGAAAGATCCTTATTGCCTAATAATTCTTACTGTTTAAGATAAAGATTAAGTTTGGTAAATAAATTCACATTGTTGATTAAACATTAAGTATATTGAACTACTAACTTAAACCCCTGTATGACCTTTTGAGAGGAGACCCCTCACCCACCTCCCTGTGAAAACCTACTCCAAAAGCCTTGAAGGCCCTCAGGTTAATAGAGAAGGCTCTGCAAGACATGCAGGTTACCCAGATAGATTATTCTATACCCCTATCATTTATAATCCTGCCATCAAAATTAACTCCTACTGGAGTGTTTTGGCAAACAGGTCCCATCTATTGGGTCCATCTACCCGCTTCTAACTCTCGGGTAATAACTCCCTTTTATGAACTAGTAATAAATCTGATTTGGAAAGCCAAATATTTGGGTGATGCACTGTTTGGAAAAACTTTTGACGTTCTCATTCAGCCTTATACCCAGGATATGATCTTAAAATTGCAACAAGAACATGATCTTTGGTGTCTCTTCCTTTGTAATTTCAAAGATCAAATTGATAATCACTCTCCCCGACATAAACTTCTAGTAGACCTTAAAAAATGTCCTATTATTTTTCCTAAAATTATTAAAGGGGAACCTATCCCGGGAGCTCAGACTGTTTATACAGACGGAGCAAAAGGGGGGTTTGCTGTTGTTTTTGATGGATCTCAAGTAATTCGACACCCTGTTCCTAAACTGTCTGCCCAAAGATCAGAAGTTGAGGCTCTAATTATGGCCCTTAAACTATACAATTCCATCCCACTTAATGTGTATACTGATAGTCTCTATGTTGCTAATTTAGCCTCAGTTATTGAAACAGCCCCTTATATTGGCAGGCAATCTACTATCATGGAACAATTACAAACAGTTCAACTTCTTGTTTGGGCTAGACGAGATCCTTTATTCATTGGACATATCCGAGGACACTCAGAGCTCCCTGGGCCTCTGGCGGAGGGTAATGCTAAAGCAGATGCCGCCACTTATAATATGGGCCTAGTATACACCATAACCAAGTATGATGAGGCCTCACAACTCCATGCTAAATTCCATCTAAATGCACAATCTTTACGCTTCCGCACAGGATGCTCGCGTGATCAAGCTTTACAAATTGTTTCCCTATGCCCAGTATGTGCTCCATTTCTTCATTTTCCCAATTTGGGTGTTAACCCTAGAGGCTTACACCCCACTGATATCTGGCAAACTGATGTTACCCACTTCCCTAGTTTTGGTAAGCTGTCTTTTGTACATGTTTCTATTGATACATACTTTGGCTATATCTTTGTTACATTACACACTGGGGAAAAGGCCAAAGATGTTATTGGACATCTCTTAAAAGCTTTCTCTTGCATGGGCAGTCCACGTTGTCTCAAAACAGACAATGGACCCGCATATATAAGCCAAACAGTTCAACGGTTCTGCACCCAATGGGAGATTGAACACAAAACAGGTATTCCTTATAACCCCCAGGGACAAACAATTGTGGAACGAGCCCATCAACATTTAAAAATTTATCTACAAAAAATAAAGGAGGGGGAAATATATAGATGCTGCCAGGGACCTAAGGCCTATTATTGTGCCTCGTGGGGATGTGAAACCTTTAGTAATGGGTATTGTCTTAAGAATTCACCCAGGAATGACTATGCCCACTTCTGGCAAACAATAGAGGGAGAATCAAATATTACTATTCAGTTTACTTCCAATGGAAAACAACAACCAGATTGGACTCAAGGATATCTCTGGGGGCTGCGTATTTACACCCCCGGACAGTACAATCCTGGCCTGCTTTTTTGGCTCAAATTGACCATAGAACAGCCTACTGGAAGTCTAATAGGACCTAATCAGGTGCTCGGAGACCAAAAGGCCCCATCTGGACCCAAGCAGCCCACAGCCCCAACAGTAAAACCTTCCCCCAGCGGTCAAACAATAACTATGGGCTATCAAACCTTTGATTATACCCCTGAGCCCATACACCCTGGAACTGGAGATCGTCTTCTTAATTTGGTCCGAGGAGCCTTTTTCGCTCTCAATGCCACTAATCCTAACAGGACCCAAGATTGCTGGCTATGCTTGACCTCCAGGCCGCCCTATTATGAAGGGGTAGCAATACTGTCTAAATTATCCTCTAATACCACTGCAGATCCCAAATGTTATTCTCTGCCCAGCTATAAGTTAACTATCACGGAGGTCATGGGACAAGAGGTTTGCTTGGGAAAGGTGCCATCTCTGCAACATCACCCGACTAATAAATCAATCCCAATCTGATTATTTGTGGGGTCCCAAAGGGTCCTAATTTGCTTGCATTACTGGGTTAACTCCCTGTGTTTCCATGGCAGTCCTAAATACAACTACTGATTTCTGTGTGCTGATACAATTATGGCCGAGGATATCTTATCATGGATCAGACTATGTCCTGGGACACCTTGAGGGACATACTCGGCTCCCCAGAGAACCAATAACTATGACTATTGCCCTCCTATTGGGCATAGGCGGAATAGCAACTGGAATAGGAACAGTGTTGCTTTTATTTAGATCATACTGGGGTAGTCCGTGAAACTATGGAAAAGGTCAAGGAAAGATTGGCTAAAAGACAAAAAGAGTTTGAAGCACAACAAGGATGGTTTGAACAATGGTTTAAAAATACCCCATGGTTAACTCCTTTGATATCCACTGTAATGGGACCGCTTTTCGGTCTCCTCCTTATAGTTGCTGTAGGCCCCTGCCTAGTTAAGAGAGTGACACAATTTATTAAAGATAAAATTAACATTCTGACTTCTAAGCCAATACAGGTCCATTATCAATGCCTACAAACCAAGGATGATCTTGCTGAAGTTTGTCTCCGACCAATTCGAAGATGATTTTTCTACAATGATCCCTGCTTCATGCCTTTCTCCTTTTGCCCCTTTTCCTTCTTTATTTTTGTTATTCCTCTCCTCTGACTCTATGCCTTGTCGAACCGGAACCAATTAGAGACCCAATAATGACTGGCTGGATCGCTACCACTAAATGCCTTGGTAACAACAAGCTGATCTTGTAGTACCCAGAGACGGGCAACTTTCACGCTTGCACTGCAACCTAAGACAGGGGAATGGGGCCTCCCCAGAGACGGGTAAGCACTGTAAGGGCAGTGAATGACCTAAGACAGGGGCTACTTGATTCCCTTTGACGTGCAACAAACAAAAGAGGGGGAACTGCTGGCTCGGATCCCCCCTGGCCCCCGGGGCTTGGTGCCGGCCCTGGTTTCTTGTTGTGCACGTCAAAGAGGCCAGCTCCCAAGGCCTTGAAAGATTTGTGGTGTCTGTTTTCATATTCAGCCTATAACAGTCATGTGGGAACGTCCTGACCTGCTTGGGTCTGATAAGGTTCCTGGTTGAAGGCTTAGTATGAGTCGACAAGGACCACCTGCCCCCCTCCGTCCTTGCTTCCGCCTACCAGTAACTTTCCATTCTGTCTGAAAGAAATATATAAGTATGAGCTGAGATAATAAAGAGAGAGACTCTCCCTGGATGAAGAACCTTGGTATCCTGTGAATTTGTTAACCCTGACGTCTCCCGCCGACTCGGTCCATTTCTGCCGGACGCGGCACCCCTCCCTTCCCATCTTCCCTCTCTACCTCCCCTGCTGTTGTTCAATTCTCTCCCTTTTTTTCCCTCCCCCTTGCCCCTCATAACCTCTTATAATTTTATGTATCATTGAAGGTCTCCTACTATTTCCATATGCTTTCCCTTCTCTCTCCGTTTCTCTCCCCCCATTCATCTTTGTTTAAGACTCATCAATCATTTTTACCAAACACCTCAACAGTGAGATTGGAGAATCAAAAGAATCCTGTGATCAAATCCACATTGCATTCAAGTCACAGTTCATAGAGTTCTACTGGGTTTCAATGACCAAGTACAGTGGTCATAACTTCCAATAAACATTTTTGGAGCACAAACACTATCAGCTAAATGGAGAAATTCACTAGGTCAAAAGCAGAACATCCTCAATCAACTCTTCCTGAAATAAAAATACCCATCCTGAATTCATCTAAGAAGAGTATTGAAGAAAATGGCACACTAGAGTAGTTTAGAAAACTGTGTTCATCCGGCCCAGAGCAGTCAAAGGTGACAAGGTCCAACTCCAGAATTTCTTAGAGGTCTCAAAGATTATTGATTTCTACCCCTTCCAGATAAGAGACTGTAAAGTTGATGGCCCACAGGGTCAAGCATATAAAGGATTAAAGAGAGGAAGTGCAGTCTCACAAAACTCCATCTCAGAGCTGGAAAACCACAGGGTTAGAACAGCATACATTCTCCACAGAAGTCATCTCACTCCCAAGCTGAGGACAATTGTTTCCTGAGGGGTGCAAAATTCTTAGATATTGCAATGGCTTGTGGTCCTTCAAAGGGTCACAGGACACAAACAGAAATACAGTCTATTCATAGTGTTAAAATTACATGGATGCCTGGCTTGGTGGCACATTCCTGTAATCCCAGCAGCTCTGGAGGCTGAGGCAGGAGGATTGTAAGTTTAAAGCCAGACTCAGCAACTTAACAAGGCTTTAAGAAATTTAGTAAGACGCTGCCTCAAAGTAAAAAAATAAAAAGGGCTGGGCATGTAGCTCAGTGGTTAAGCACCTCTGGGTTCAATCCCTGATATCAATTAATAAAAACAATTATATGGACCTGGAGACACAACCTGAAAGGGGAAATGTCTACAAAGGCTCATTAGGAGAATGAAAATGATAAAAATGATGAGAAACACCACAAAACTGTATAACTAAGGAATCTAAAAGGAGCAGTCATTTCTTAGTTCCAACTGATTTGTGGCTCTGTGAAAATATGATAGAGTCATACTTTTCAAGAGAAAACATAAATCTAGGTATTTGGATAAATTTTTTCCAATTTTTACATGTTAGTGTTGCTGGGTTTTTTTTGTTGCTATTGTTTGCTTTTGCCAATCACAAGTGCCTTTTTTGGACCAAATCATATTTCCAAGGTCAGGTGGACAATCAGCTGCCAATGGGCAATCAATCTCCTCAGAGAAAATGTAAAAGAATTGTTATGACCGTAGAGCATTTGGTGGCTAATTGGTCAAATTAGACAAAGGTCCAAGACATTATTCATGCTGTGTCAATTTAGGAAAACTGTTCAATGAATCCAAAAAAGAAACATTCCTTACCAATTCAAGAAACATTTTTCTAGCTTTTCAATATTATCTGAGATGTCAATAATCTTTGAAAAGGGGTCACAGTTACTTCAAAGCTATTTTTAAATGCACAGAACGATTATCCTATAGAAAGCATTCTTGTGATATACTCAAGCTTTAAAAATTTTGCTTTTCAAACTAGCAAGCCTAGTTCCTGCATAAGTAGAGAGTTGTTTATTCTGCTTATCTCAAGCCATAGCGAATATGGTACCTGCCTCTAAATGGTCAGATTTCTGCCTCTCATATCTTAATTCTGCCTCAGAGAGATAACTCCAAAAAGTTAAAGACTGTGTTTACTGAACTTGTTATACTCACACAAAAGGATGCTAAATATTTGATGATAATCTTCCCGTCCTTTGAATTAATATTGAGTGCCAATCTAAAACAGCACGTGTTGAAAAAAAAATTTTATTTTAATTGCATTTCCCATGTTCCTTTCCCTTCACATAAATTCTAAGAATAAAATTAAAGTCAGTTCTAAAAAGTATGTCTTTCTTCCTCTAAGTGACATGAAGACATTAGTTTCGCCTTAATCACTTTTTATTTGAGCAGCTTACGAAGGCTCAGCATGAATTTTTTATGTGTCAAATATACTCCTCCACCTACACAATCCCTTCCTGCTGTTTTCTGCATTTCTCCACTTGGGATAATCTATTTCCTCCAAGGAATTTGCACAGTACAGTTCCATGCACTGGGATGATGCTGAGTAGACAGGGCCACTGGTACACTCAGCAATTAAATAGACAAAAATTGGAAAAGAATCAAAGTCCTGATGAAATTTGGAGGATGCCCATTAAACATTTCCCCCCAGACTGGAAGAAGCCCTTAATAGCCTGAGAAGCATTTTCATTTCCAAGATGGGAGAGAACTTTGTTATTTCCTCTCTGAGCTCACCTAGAGGAGCTAAGTTCAGGAATTAAAATTTAATAAGGAATCAAGTTTGAAATGCTGCACCATGTTCAATGTGTATAAATACACCACAGTGATACTACCCAGGCATTATAAATAATACATGTAATGTTGATTAAAATGTTGATGTAAATTTCTAAAAACTTTATTAAAGTTGTAAAATAACTGACATGGGTTGTTTATAGTTTGGTGACAACTTAATTAATCAAACGCTGTCTCCACTTCAATAAGGACTAGAAGTACATATTCTCTATGTTATTTTTATCCCTGAAGAATGAGCCAGAAAACACAAAATTATCTTCTTTTCAAAACACCAAATTATCTTTCTTTCAAAACAGTCTGAGTATTAATTGTGAAGCATGACAGCACATGGTCTTTGCCAAGACTAATAATTAATCAGGAAAATTCAAATCTCTGACATTCAACTAGTGAAGAACCAAAGTGATAACCAGGAAACATTTATTCACACTCAGTCTGAAAATGATCGCTTTTGTCTTGGTACGGAGAAAATTTTCAATTTTCAAGTCACTAAACAATTTAATTTTTTATTAGAGATAAAAAATTAAACACGAAAAGCATCACCGCATGAAAGAAAATTCATATATACACGTACATTGCACGCTGGTTGTTTCAAGATTCTGGTTTAATAAGACTTATTCCTTTTTTTAAATGAGAAATCCCAGAACAATATTGAAACTAAATAAGATGAGGGGTAAAGTAGCATTTTAGATAGTCAGGCTTTTATTACTTTATTATAGCTCTTTTCCAAGAGTTTGGTTACAAATGAAATACTTTAGGACTTAAAAGAAACTCCTTATGAAGACGAAGTGTTTGTAATTGTTAATGTAGGGTCTATTCCTTCCTTCCTTCCTTCACTCAACACACTTTCTACCCACCAGGCCCTACCATCTGCATATGGAGGGTTTCGAGGGCCAACTAGATGTGATTCTACCAAGTTTTCACTGCAGCAGACAAGATGCGTTATAGACTAAAACAACCAAGAAATTGAGCCAATGCAGTTGAATTCAGATCCCAGCTCTAGTTGGCCTCTTGGGGGGAATTTCTTTGTCTATGAAGAGTAGATAGCAATATTATTTATAGCACAAATGTGTTGTAAGGGTTTAATGAGAGAAATCATGATAAATTCTTAGCAGTGCATAAATATGTAAGTTTTCTATTAAAAAGTTAATCTTTCTTTGTCCTCTGGTTGTTCTTTTGTTGTGGTGGTGGTGGTCATTTTGTCATCCTCCCTAGGAACAATAATCACCAGGATGTGAGGTCTTAGTCAAGACAGGAGAAAATGGCTTATCATTACCCAGATCTGCATCCTTTCAAGTTAGCACACACTGGGATTATTGTGGTTTTTCCCTTTGGGCTCCTCCATGTATAACTATCTCCTTAAACCATGCTTCAAATCTGTTCACATTGCTGTCTACTAGCATTAGACACCAGCCCTGGGTTAACCATTAAGCAAAATAAATTCGTGCTTAGGGCATAAAGGGAAGAGAAAGATGGGGTTTTTCTCCTAGCTAGCATGCCCTTAATTCTTTTACCAACACACTCAGCATTAGTGAATATTTTTATTGTATATTCGGCTTGTTTGGCTTTAATCTGCATTGTTTTCAGTAACTGTTCTATTGGACATAAGTGATTAAAGTTTAAAACCTTTGTTGGAAAGTGTTGTCAGGCATCACATATGCCTTCATCTCTCACAAGTGAGAGTTTGGGCTTCACCTCCAGTGAGTGCACAGCTGACTGGACCTGGTAGAATTTAACCCATCAGCTGACTTGTGTGATGGGCTCAGCTCTTCATTGTGTCAAGGGCGGAGCCTACAATAACTTATTGATGGGCTGTGCATGGGCAATTAATTGGCTTTACTCCACCCTTTAATGCACCCAATGGTTGCACAACCTCTCTCATCTCCACTATGCTGATACATATTTTCCTGCAAATACATGAATCTGAAACCTCATGCCTGGGAGATAGTTTTGCATTGACTGTTTAAAATAAGGTCAACTTTGCAAAGACTTTTCAACATTATCCAGTGCAACTTTCTGGAAGAAAGAGATCTAAATCCCCTTTCTCCATTTAGTTGCCCTAAAAATATTTCTGCTTCTCCTTTTCCATGCTCTGCTATTTACTGTGACTATGACACTTTGAGTATCCCTCTGGAATAACCCAAAATATTGATACTGCTATTATTTGTTGACATGTCTACCCCTTCAGGATTCTTACTTCTCTCTCTGCCCTGAGCAAGAAAGTCATGAATTATACAGTGGCTGCTCAATAAGTATTTTGAACAAATAAACTTGTAATTTTCAAAATCAAATAAAATAGCTGAAACATATTTAATGCTCCTTATCAGAGTCATTATTGGACTGAGTGCTACCAATCTTATAAGCACAGAAATGTTCTCTCAGCAGAAATGTTCTCTTCTTCATCACAGAAGTCTCTAGACTTGAAAACCCAAAGTTGATGACCAGTAAATCTCAGCAGGTTAATAAAGAGAGTGTACAAGATGTTCAGTCCTCTCAGGAAATGTGAAAGGCATTTGAGATGTTCTAGGTCACTTAGATTTCCACATTCAGCTGCAGTTCCTTTTGAAGTCATTAGTTAAGTATCAATTTACCTTGAATTCTCATTCTCCTTCATCATCTAGCCTACTTGTTGGTACCTCTTCCCAATGACACCCCTCAGTGCAATTGTTCTTGCAATTTCTGCTCATTCATTATATTACTGTCCTCACCTTAACACACTTAGTGACACATGGTGGAATACAATGCTCTCTCCTCCTTGGTATGCTTTCTTCATTCAGCCACATCTTCTCAACCATCCTGGCTGGTTCCTCCTCATCTCCCTAACCTCTAAACATCTAAAATCTCTAATCCATAGCAGTACTTAAGCTTTTTCTCTTCCCTATCATCAGTGACTTCTTTAGAAACCTTTCTCCGTCTCATAGCTTTAAGTATGAGCCATACATTAAAGGCCCCCAAATAATTACCTGCAACCAAATTCACTCATCAGCTCTGGATTTACCAATCCCCTCCCAGACACCTAATAAGCATCTCTTACCAAATATGTCCCAAATTGAACGTTCATTGTTGCTGCCTCACAAAACAATAACTCTTCCTTTTTATGGCAAGAGACCTAACTCCTTGGAATCATCTCTTCTCTTGTATTCCCCTCATATCTCATACCCACTCTATCTACGAATTCTGTTCATTAATTCTACATTCAAAATACATCTGGATTTGACAATGTATCACCACCTCCACCTATTCTAAGACCATCCTTTTTGCTTGAATTATTACAAAAGCTTCCTCTTCCTGATTTTATATTATACTCCTCTATGGTCTATTCTCAGCACACACTGAGGGATCCTGAGAACTACATGATGTCACTCCTCTTCTCAAATGCTCCGATGGCTTCCATCTCATCTGAGCAAAATCTGAAAATTTTACAATGGCCTGTAAGACCTGCTAGGATGGACATTGTTACCTGCAAACTCTCCATAGCTCCAACTTCATCTCTTATTATCTTCCTTGTCCACTCTGCTCCAGTAACTATGGCTTCCTTGTTCTTCCTCAGACATACCAGAGCCTAGAACAGGTTCAGCATGTTGTATTTGATAACTATTTGTGGGAGGAA
Source organism: Spermophilus citellus (assembly GCF_964194105.1). Lineage (NCBI taxonomy): Eukaryota > Metazoa > Chordata > Mammalia > Rodentia > Sciuridae > Spermophilus > Spermophilus citellus. Next base: position 20,924,149 of record NC_138189.1, on the reverse strand, counting down.
GGAAGAAACAGAAGGAAGAAAAGAATTGGCAAATGACTCAGATTCAGCATTCAAAAACAAGTTTTTGTGTCTTAAAAATAATATTCTCTACTACTTTTACAGTCATTAAAAATACTCTTTAGAATATGTAGCAGCAAAATTTGGATTTTGATACTAGGTTTAAAGCTAAATTGTAGGTTTTTAACCATTCCTACTATTCAGTATTTTCAGAATATATAAGTGTCCATGGGCAAATAGAGTGGACACATTATAGAACCTCAGAGTGGTTTCAGAAACAATCAAAGCATTTTCTACAAAAAAAAATTATATTCTGGAGAATTATGTGGAGAAGCACAGTCCTTTATTTCATGGACATATCAAAAATTCAATGCTAACAGAATTGATGTTATGCTAGAAAAAATTTATACAACTTAAGGGAAAATATGAGTTGGGAGAAGAGAAGTGACCAACCGATGATATCAGATAAAAAATTCAGAATAAGTATCCATAAGCTTGTAATAGACACAGTTGTTCAACACTTCACAGATCAATTTGAAAGGCATTCTCGTTGTGCTGTAGAAACCACAGATCTGGATCTGTGAAACTTCAGTTACTGAAATTTTAATATCCTTGATATTGTTTTAAGAAAAAGTTTCATGACTTCAAAGCCCACAGACTGTGGTGTGGGGGAAGTAAGTTTGGGATCTGAACCATGAGCTGAGAGATTCTGGACAGATACAGAACATAGTGAATAAGATCTTTTTAGAGAGAGTAGCAAAAGACTGGTCTCCCCACTTGTCCCACAAAATCAGAAGTGACTATTCAATATTAGATGTAATTGTTCAGGATGCCACCTGATGTGATAAACCATTTCAATGGCTCCTTTTTTTCTATCTGTCTAGTCCACCTAAATGATTTATCCAGATATCTAAGCCTTACAGGATTAAATGTCAACTTTTGCTTAAATATGCCTAGACTGTCTTACATCCCTATTTTCTTAAACAAAGTCCATTGGGTGTAGTTTAACTTATTTCTAATGGTTCAGCTGCTGTCAGAGAGACTGTGTGATATAGTGATGAAGAATTGAACTCTGAAGACAGATTGACATTGGGGACAGCTCAGTTGTGATCAAAAGAGGGAGATACCAGCATAGCCTAAAACCTAATAAACACTCACCTGGAAAAAATTATTAGGTGCCGTATTAGTCAGCTTTTGATCACTCTGACAAACAACTTAGAGGAGGAAAGATTTATTTTGGCTCACAGTTTCAGACGTCTCAATCCATTGGTGAGCCAACCTCATTGCAAAAGCATGAAGGCAAAGGGAATGGTGCATGCTCAGGCCACGATAGACAGGAAGCAGAGAGAGAGGGGAGTCAGAGACAAGATATAGTCTCAAGGGCATTTCCCCAGTGACCTCTTTCCTTTCAGAAAATGGATAATCCACGGATGAGGTTAGAGCCCTAATTTTTGCCTAGAGTCCCACCTATGAACCTTGCTGCATTGGGAATCATGCTTTGAACACACGAGCTTTTGGGGGGACATTCAGGTCAAAACCTTAGGCCACATAATCCCAAGTAAGTCAAATATCATCTATGATAGGAGAGACTCCAACTTCCTAACCAGTGTGAAATGTAGTGAATATGAATCCCTTTGGTCCTCAAGGGTGGGGCATGGGGAATCAGAACCTCTAGAGAATCAAGTTCATGCCCAGGCATGCCTAGTCAGTACAAATAGGAAAGAGGTTAGAAAGCCTGGAATAAGTTCTTCCCATCCCCTGTCATTGTTTTCCTAATCCGGGGCATTCTGTTACCTTTAGAACACCGAAACCTTTGTGACCTGAATCCCAGAACTGGCAAGAAAGGCAAACCAGGAGTGTCGAGAACTCAGAAAATATACATGAAATACGATGGTACAAGCAATGGCCGATAGCTCAAGAGAGCTAAAGAGGCATCAAGTAATCAAAGCAAATGCTTCCACTAAAAGTAATGTGTTAGATTCTAGATGGATCGGTTGATTCCTAGGGTGTTCAGCAATAAGCTGGGGATGCAGCAAACAGGGTCCCTGGAAGGGAGTCGGTAGGACTCATCCTTGATGCTTGTGATTTTGAATTCACAATAAGATTTACTCTAAATCCTATAAGGAGGGGAGATGAGGTCATTGAGAAATTTTCTACCCAGGTAAGGATTAGCCCAGAAGTTCTGTGAGTCTGAAAGCAGATGTCTTAATCCTTTGGTGCTTCGTTAACTAAAAATTCCATCAACCAGGTGACAGAGAAACAACAAACATTTATTTCTCACTGTTCTGGAGGTTGGGAAGTCCAAGATGAAGGTTCCAGCAGATTCGCTGTTTTCTAACGGCCTGTTCCTCACAGATGGTGACTTCTCACTGGATCTTCACATGGTGGAAGGGGAAAGCAGCTCTCTAGGGCACTGACCCCACTTCAGGCCCCTGTAGACTCACTGTTATTGCAGGAATCACCCTTCACACTGCATTGGTTTCCGTGACCTCTAATTTACACTGACTCATCTTGTCCCCCATGCAAAACATGAAGTCATGAATCATAGTTTCTCACTACACTTGCAGGCTGGCAACCACCCAAATTCTGTGGCAATTCCACTTTCTCAATTCTGCAGAGCTCATCTGTGCTGCTGCTGCAGGCTTTGGGAGTAAAGTGCTCTTCGTTTGGTCCTCATTACTGACAAATAGAAGACCAGGAAGATGTGTTGGCTGGGTTTCTGGATCCAGGCAAAACCACTCATTCCTACAATGCTGATGGACTGTCCCCAGTGCCAACCACATGATTTCTATAGAACACACCATGAACTCTAAGTCTAGGGGGAGAATGGCCCAATGAGTCAACAGTCTGAAACCCCATGTTTATTTAGCCCATTCTAGGTTATTGTCTGCCTGCTGTTTCCTCCTATTCCAGATTTTGGTTTATTTTAAAAAGGGAACTATGGTGCTTCCTTCCTTATTAATAATATCTGAGAATGTCACCTCTAAAATTTCTACCTCACCCCTGCTTAGACCAAATAATGCACTTTCCCAACATCCTTCCTTGGCACTTGATATCATATCAAATTCAAGTAAATCACAGTTGACTTTAAAACCCTCTAGCAATTCATGTCTGCCTACATCAACTCCCGTACTCTTCAGTTACTCCTGACACATAAACCTTGCAGCCCTCTTTCCTCCATGACTTACAATTCTTTCCCTTCCTTTCCTGCTCTCTCACCCACCTAAAATCAACGACCCATCATTATCAAAATTACTGACTTGAGAGGAAGCAGAAAAAGTTGAGTCGGGCATATTCTGATTCATATTCTTACTGTGCTGGTTCCTATGAGAGCCTGGGAAATAGCAATAATAGTGGTGACAACAACAGGCTTTCCCTGAGCACTTAACGTTTTAACCCATTTCATCCTGGTGGCAACCTCATGAGATAGGGGCCACCATGACCCCATTTTAAGGAGGCAAAAAAAATCACCCAGTTGCTCTTAACCCAAGTTTTCTTATTTAAAAACTGGAGATAATAATATCCACTTCTCCAGGGAGAAAATAAAGGATGTTATAAAATATACAACTCATACTTATGTCAATTCCCTTCCTTCCAATTCCATTGCCAAGTCCACCTTATTCACTATTATAATATCTCTCTCTCTCTCAGGAATCTCCACTTAGCTAAATAAAAAAAGGACTAGTGCTCTTCCTAGCAATTAAATACTGTCCTTCCCCCCACCACCACCATATAGAGGAGCCAAGAACTAGGGATTTTTAAAGGAAACAAAGATTATATGCACTGCATCCCAAAAAAATGATGACCTTCAGCTCAGCACCACTGTTCCACAGTGCTTGGCTAGAAGCAGAAATAAGACTTTAGGGGGTAGCATCCGCCTGCTAACTGTGTGAATTGAGCCACCCCCCGCCCGCCGCCCCCAGAGGAAAGACATCTTTCCAACCTGTTCACTGAAATTTTCTTCACCAGAGGAAAAGATTTTCATCCTGGGAAACAAGGTTTGAAATGCAAATGTCAGTGGACCAGCTAATACTCGAATGGGATTCCAAGTTCCTAGCATCAGACCTTGTCTTACCAGTGGGGCTTGGCAGAAATGGTGAGAATCCAGGAGGAGAAAAGAGCAGCAAGCATAGAGATGGCTGTATCCACTCAGCTATTTGGCCTGGAAATCGCTCCACCCCTCACCATGTGGAGCATTAAAATGCTATACAAAACCAAGCGGAAAAATGCTAGTGTTCATGCAACTTCTGAACCAAAAGGAGACTACAAACTACAACTCAAACCTCTCTCTACCCCCCTCAAAGACACACTTTAGGTCACAGGTGGCCCAGCTTTCCTTCTTCTTTTATACCCTTGACATTATTTAATAATTATTATTCATACATCTACAGTCCCCTAAAGTCTTTGAAATTGCCAATATTTCATGTATTTCAAGGTAGGGCAAGAATTTACCACCACCAAATAAATGACATCTAGTTGTAAAGATTATTTCTCCATCCTAGTAAAAGGCACTGAAGGAGTTCTCAGTGCTGTTGCGGACAGCCCCTGTGAAGCCCCAGGGATCCTGGCTCCTGGTAGTCAGGCCCTCATGCAATCCCCTCCCCTCGAGAGTGATTTGGACTTATTGACTTGCTTCTAATTAATAGACATGTCAAGGTAATGGATGGCAGTTCTGAGATGAGGTTCTAGAAAGACTGTGGCTGCTATCTTGGCTGTTCATTGTCTTCCCCTCTCTTGCTCACTTGGAGGAATTCAGCTGCTGCATCTTGAGCTGCCCAGGAAATCCATGTAGCAAGGAATTCAGAGAGCCTTCTAACCAGCGGCAGCAAGAAACTGTGGCCCTCCTTCCAAAAGGCTGTAGGACACTAAATCCTGCCCACATCTACATCCGACAGAAGTAAACCTCCTCCTCCTGCAGCTAACAGGAGCTAGTCCAATGAGACTGTGGCTGCCGCTGACATTGGGACTGCAACCACACGACCTTGAGCCAGAAACACCTAGATAAACAAGGCCCAGAATTCTGATCCACAGAAACCATGAAATTATCAATGTTTGCATTTAAGCCACTAACATTTGAGGTGCTTTTGATACCCAGCAATGTATAAATAACATAAGTGTCTTTTGAACTCCTTTTTGAAGTCCCAAATGATTTAAATGCGACTCTTATAGGGTCATTAAAAAATTAAAATTTTTTAATTTTAATATTTTATTTAATTTTAATGGGATTCCAACATCAGACAAGCTACAGCTTTCTTGTTTTTCTGCTACTTTCTCTAATGCTAAAATAAAGACAAGCATTAGACTATTCTGGATTCTTTAACTCAGAAGTTTCAGGTTTTCTAAACAATTAATATTAGATTTTAAGGATCATGTGATTATAGTAGGATTCTAAAATACCAGGTTAACTATATATCTTTCTTTTTTTTTTTTGTTTTTTTTCATCTTCCAGCAACTTTATTTATTTTTTTTATAAATCCTAACATGTTCTTTTTTTTATTGGTTGTTCACAACATTACAAAGCTCTTGACATATCATATTTCATACATTAGATTGAAGTGGGTTATGAAACCCCAATTTTACCCCAAATGCAGATTGCAGAATCACGTCGGTTACACATCCACAATTTTACATAATGCCCTATTAGTAATTGTTGTATTCTGCTACCTTTCCTATCCCCTACTATCCCCCCTCCCCTCCCCTCCCATCTTCTCTCTCTACCCCATCTACTGTAATTCATTTCTCTCCTTGTTTATTTTCCCATTCCCCTCAAAACCTCTTATATGTAATTTTGTATAGCAATGAGGGTCTCCCTTCATTTCCATGCAATTTCCCTTTTCTCTCCCTTTCCCTCCCATCTCATGTCTCTGTTTAATGTTAATATTTTCTTCCTGCTCTTCCTCCCTACTCTGTTCATAGTTGCTCTCATTATATCAAAGAAGACATTTGGTATTTGTTTTCTAGGGATTGGCTAGCTTCACTAAGCATAATCTGCTCTAGTGCCATCCATTTCCCTGCAAATTCCACAATTTTGTCATTTTTTAGTGCTGCGTAATATTCCATGGTGTATAAATGCCACATTTTTTTAATCCATTCATCTATTGAAGGGCATCTGGGTTGGTTCCACAATCTAGCTATTGTGAATTGCGCTGCTATGAACATCGATGTGGCAGTATCCCTGTAGCATGCTCTTTTAAGGTCTTCAGGGAATAGTCCGAGAAGGGCAATAGCAGGGTCAAATGGTGGTTCCATTCCCAGCTTTCCCAGGAATCTCCAAACTGCTTTCCAAATTGGCCACACCAATTTGCAGTCCCACCAGCAATGTACAAGTGTACCCTATATATCTTTCTAATAAGCAGCCATAACCTGTCTTTGAGAATCACAGCTCTTTAGAATCTATGGTACCATCCAAACCAGCTCAAATTGAAGCACACTGAGCATCAGAGGGTTAAATTACTCTCTGGAGGTCACAGAATTAGCATGTGGCAGAAGCCCACATTTGTGAACTCCGGATCATTGCTCTTCCTATCTCAGTACTTTGAAAAAACCAAGAACGCACAGCCAGCTGTAATAATCTTGCCCATTTTACCCAAATAAAAATGGAACATCATTGGAGAAAAATTAAAATACCCTCCAGCAGCTCAGCAATCCCCAGTTCGTCATCATCGTCATTTTCTACCAGCAGTGAGCATCTCAATAGCAAGTGGGCAATTGGCTGGCCGGCTTCTAAACACTCCTGATTCCACAAGTAAATTTTATGGGGCAAGAGCTCTCCTTGAGGTTAACCTGCTGTTCTCATAGGTTAATTTAAATAGCAGTGAAAATTTAGCTTGAAAAGATAATTACAATATTTCACCTCTTTTTATCTCAGGTTATGTAAATGAGGCTTTAATCTTCTCACAGTTCATATTAATTCAGGGAATAAAAAGATCTCAATAGATCACGTGTTGTCAATCATTTTAAAAGAATATGCTCACTCACTATCGTAGCGGGTACAAATCAAAGTAATTCCCCTAATTGTGTGCTGTGCATATTATCAACAAGTAGGCCAAGGGACTGAGAGCTTGGCAGAGTCCTCACTTGGGCAGTAGAAGCTGTCATTTTTATCAGATTGCAAAGCTTTCAGGGTTTTTGACACTTCTGCAATATCAGGAGTATTTATTGAAAAACTAGGGATAGCCCAAGAGAAGCAAATTCAACTTCTGCCCCCTTTTAACCTACAATTTCCACATCCTGCCAAAGGTAATGGAAGCACCGACGCTGAGTGACAAGACCCCAACTGTAGCCTCATCCTCTGGTTTGCACCACAGTTCTTGTGGGAGACTCTGTCATTCACAGGGCCAAATAGTGAAATGTGATGGTTAGAGAAACGAAGCATCATCGAGTTTAATAAATATCAGGAGGAAGCTGGCAGATAAGCTTTAACCCCAGGGCATTTAAAAAACAATCAAAATACTGTTTCCCATCTACATAGTGTTAACACAACCCAGTGTGTTTATATTAGAGTTTAGAGAGAAAGTGAGAGAGAGGAACCGAAGTTTTTCTATTATGCCTCAAGGCCAAGCTGAAGGTCTAATTCCTCCAGGAAGCCATTCAGGATCATCCCAACATTAAATAACCACCCCCTCCCGTGTGTGACCACAGGACATTATTAGTGCTGGAGGAGGGCAGTACATAAGAGGGATTATAAACTGCATAAAAACCATCTGGCTTCAACCTCCAACACCACAGCTCACTAGCTATAGGCTCAGAACAAACAACTTAGCCTCCAAAGTCTCAGTTCCATCTCTAAACTGTGAACAGTACCTGCCTTAGTTGGAGATAATCATTAGAGAGATCAGAAGTGCATGGGAGCTCTGTAGACAGAAGCTCTTGAGTATTTACTACATGTCACAGAGGAACATTACCCATTTATCTTTCAAGTTTTCATAATGACCCTCTTGAGTTAGATAGGATCACCCCTACTTTACAAAGAGGAGACCAAGGCTCAGAAAAGTAAAATAATCAGCTGCCGACACACTAGTTGCTGAGCTAGTATCTGAAACAGCATTCTAGGTCCAAAACCTACATCCTCCATTGCTATAAAATATCACTGCTCATGTGCTTCTGGAAAACACTATCTTCAATCTTCAATAATTTAGTACACCTGAATACATATATATCTATCTCCCTCACTGCATTGTTAAGGTTCCCCTGGGATAGTGACTGTTTCTCATCCTTCCCAGGGTTTCCAATGCCTAGCATAACGCTTAACCTATAATAAATGCTCATTACACTTTCCTAAAATAAAATGAGTTGGAAAAGTTGCAGCCTCCTTAGAGGAACTATAACTTTTCATTAAGGAAAACGGTCTACTAATAAAGAAAGGCCACAAATTTCCTTGAGCAAAGAAACGCGTTGAAAGATGAACAGCACAGTTGTGGGCCCTAAGCAGTCCAAGTGATAATGGAGCCGAGATTCTGCAATAGACACTTCTCCTCAAACCCTTCTGTCAGGACATACTTATTGATTATCTTCTGGATGCTAAACTAACTTCATGATATCAGTAACTGCCAAACAGCTGGTCAAGCTGACTTCTGACATGGAGGGAACCGTACAAGTGACAATCTAACCCTAAAAGACCCTGGAAAACCTCTATTTCAAGTTGTCCATAAGAGTTTATAGTTTCATAACAGGATGTCTGTCACATGCAAGTCCTTTCCAAACAGGAAGTTGTACTTTTCAGTTCTTAGGGAGGAAAAACAGTTGGTGGATGCTACTCCTCTCTGGAACAGATAAATGTCAGAAATGCAGAACACTTGAAGTGTGAGAAATTCGTGCTGTCTTATTTTTCTGTGTTGGTAGAAATGAATTCTTAAAGTTATAAAGACACAGAGAAGAGAAAAAAAATATTTGTGATAATAAAGAAGCAATGGGGTAAAGACAAACAGATTTCTATGTGCAAAAGAATGGTTAGACTCTCAACTCACACCATATATGAAAATTAACTCAAAATGGACAGTGACCTAACATAGAGGCAAGATATGAAACCCATAGAAGACAGCATAGGAGTAAATCTGTATCACCTTGGATTTTTTGATGTATTTTTCAACATAAAGATCAAAAATGTGAGCAGCCATGGGAAAATGAAGATAAATTAGATTTCCCAAAGCTAAAAGCTTTTCTGCACCCAAAGACATTATCGAGAAAGAAAAACATAAAAAATAGGAAAAAATTGCAAACCATATATATCATAGGGGTTTAATTTCCAGATATATAGAGAACTCCTGCAACTCAACGGGAGAATAAACAATACAATTAATGAATGTGCAAAGCACTTGAGTAGACATTTCACCACAGAAACTATATGAACATCCAATAAGCACAAGAAGCTCAGTATCATTACTCATTTGGGAAAAAAAAAAATAAATCAAAACCACAATGAAATCATGTCTACTAAAATGGTTGTAAGATAAAATTTTTAAAGAGACAGTATAAAATACTGGTGAGCATGTACAGAAATTGGAGGCCTCTGTTGATGGTGGTGGTGAAAATGGTGAAGGTGCTAAGGAAGCAGCTGAGCAGTTCCTCCAGAAGCCAACCCTAGAATTTCCAGGTGACCCAGCAATCCCACTCCTGGTTATAGACCCACATGAACTGAACCCAGAGACTCAAGTGGTATTCACAACATCCAAAGGTTCAGGAACCTCCCAAGTACCCATCTAACCGAGGGAAAAAAAACAAACTGTCCTAAATGCATGCAACAGAATATTATCCAGCTGTAAAAAAGAATAAAATCCTGATACGGTTGAGAAAATGGATGAGCCTTGGAAAAACTGCACCAAGTAAAATACACCAGATACAGAAGAACAAATACTGTATGCTATTTCTATGTCTACTGTTATGGTGTATCTAGAAGAGACAATGTAGGGATAGAAAGTAATTCAAAATGAGGAGGAGCTACGGGGAGAGGGAAATGGGGAGCTATTGCTTCATGGTTACAGAGTTTCTTTGGAGGGTTGAGAAAGATTAGGCAATTGTAGCTATAGTTGCACACACTATGAATATAATGAATGCCACAGGTTTGCATGCTTAGAAGTGGTTAAAATTGTAAATTTGAATTGTGTGTGTGTATGTGTATTATACCTCAATATGAAACATATTTAAGGGGGAAAAGTAATCAATGAGTACAACTCAAACAGCCCTTGGAGTCAACTTTCCTGAGCAGCAGAAGCATATTTCCATGATGATGAATGTCCTGAAAATCCCATGGATCCCAGTGGCCTCGTACACAGCCTCTTTCATCACTTCTGTCCCCTCCTGTCCCATGTAGAACACAGCATCCTGGCACTCAGCCAGAAATTACTTCTTGTTCTAAATTCTCTCCATGATGAAAGGGCATACAATTTAGCTCAAGTGAGACTCTCTCTTGAAACGACAGCAACCAAGTGATCGCCAGCACAGTCCAAATGCATTCAGGGACCCAGAGCAGAAAAGAAATGCCATACAAATTCCACTCCAATGTTTGCAATGAAAATGGTTTACAGCAAAATGTTATTTTCCTCTTGGGGATCAATCTGCTGTTTTTCTTTAAATATCTTACATAAACTTCCCTCAAGCAATAAAGTGGCAATTGTAATAAGTAAGAGCATATATTTAGACTCTTAAATGGATCCTTGAAATGACAAAACATTGACTTTTTACTTAGGAAAACATAGTGAAGGATTAAAAATGGCCTAATAATCCATGCAATGTTTAAACCCAACATTTTACCTTGCACATGCCCATCACAGTGAACAGAGAGAAAAGCCACGCTCTTAGAACAAGTCATACAGAGTTCTAGGTGAGCATCTTGCAGGACACATTAAGGGAGGCAATCACTTGGATTCTGCTGCCCCACACTGGGTGATACCCTTCCAGACAGTTATCAGCAAAACTCACATGTAACAAGTAAATTTACACATAGTTCTCAAAAATCTGTATTTTAAAAACAACAAACAAAATTTAAATAGACAAGCCAGAGTGGTATTTATGCCTATAGTTTAGACACAGAAGTTTTTTCAGAATCTGCTTAGCCTTATCTTTTATCTGACATTGACCCTGCAGTTCACAGCATCTCATGAGAGAGAATCTTAAGTGTTTAGTGCCACACTTACCTCTGCACTATACCTTCAATGAGACAGGAAAGCAGTTCCTTGGTAGGCCTGGTTAATGGTCTCATTCATGGACAGGAACCACTTCTTGAAAAAATTAATTTTGAACTGTCTAGTTTATGTGAGGTAGTTTGAAGAAAAAAGCGAATTTTTGCTTTCTCCATGTTTCCCTTAACACCTGCCTTTTCTCAAAGACACCATTCATTAGACTCCCGGGGACCACCCCTTATCCCATTCATTGATGCTTATTCTCTCCCTCAAAACTCAGCTTCCAGAAGAAACTCTAACATGCACTCATCCATTACCCTGCCTCTGGTGCCTACGCAGGACTTGCTAATATAAAGCTGGTAATTTATTTCTTAAAAGTGATCAATATGTATCTGCTGGTGAAGGAATTTTCTTTACCATATCCATTTAAGTAAACAAATAAACTTTACTCTGTCTATAAGCTGTCAAAATAACTGGCAAGAATAAGAGACATACATTTGGATGGAGAGTCCCTAAAACCAAACAAAATTATACTCCTTGGGTCCATTTTTTGTTTAGTGTAGTTTTGCTTTATTTTATTCATTTTGTATCTTGACAATGAAATGGTGAAAGATGTGCTTATTATAGAGGGTAGAGAATCCTATGGTTACTGGACAGGGAAGAATCCACCAATCTTTTGTCCTTAGCTCTTTAAAGAGAGAATTACTTTATAAACTAAAGCCTAAGACGGTCTGGAGTACATTAGAATTTTTGACCCACATTCTCATGGAAATATTTTATGCTTATAATAATTAAAGTTAGCTAATTTATGTGCTACTTTCTTTAAAAATCAATTAATTTTCTTATAAAACACAGTTCTCACCAGAAAGAAGTTGAGTTGAGACACAAGCCAGATTGGCCCAGCCAATCACAAGGTGCCTGCCTGCTCCCCAAATGCATGCAAAATTCTTTAGAGGAATTGCCCTGTGATTTCAAAAGCTTTTTAGTAATCAATGTTTCAGAGAACTGAAGTTAATGGATAATTGCTACTAATGTGCTTGATGGAAAGTTTATATGGTTTAGAGTCAGACAACTTTTGCATTCCGTTTCTAACCATGAAAAGGAATGATTTTTCTAGGTGAGTAACTTAACCTCCCTAAGACTTAATGTCCTCATCTGCTCAAAACTTATGTGAAGAGATCAAGTGCAGGTCAAGTAAACATTCAGTAGACATTAGGAACTGGGGAAACAATGGCCGTGGGTGTGAGGGGCATGCATCAACACAGTGAATTTTGGTAGAACAAGGGGAAGAAGAGAGAAAAACATGATTTTGAGCAACTATCACCAGCCTGACCCAGCCCAAGTTCAAGTCACACCTGGCTTTGCTGCTGATGTTAGAAAGCTAGCCTCCTTCCATTTTGTTGATGAGAAAATGAGGCCTGGGAAAGTTTTATGTGATTTATCATAAGTCACTTAGCTAGAAAAGAGAAGAGTAGGAATCATAACCTAAGTCTTTGTGACTCCAAACCCAGGTCATTTTAGTACCCTAGCCTCGTTCTTAAGACTAGCCCATTTTTTTAGCCCCAAATACACACACTTGAGCGATCCATTCAGCTGGGCTTCACTAGGCAAAAAGATCCAAGTGCTCTAGATTCTCTATAATAGGCCATCGATCATGGCAGCATTCTGTGGCCATGTTATCAAAATCTGTCATGTTGCTCTCATGTATTTAGGCTCCCCTTCAGCATCATCCAGCAGCAGGAAATCACCCCATTATGATGACATTCAGCAATGCCCGCGTTATCAGTTAACTGGTGACATTCAACTAGTGAAAGGCTAGGTTCTTCTATTAAAAACACTTCAGTAAAGATTTCTAGATCTCAGGAAACTGATCATACACCTCAGTGGCCTTTAGAAATAGAAGACGTGCATTCAACTGTACAGAGCTTAGGACTTTCACAATGCCAGGCCCTTCGGTGTGTCATTTAAAATGTAAAGGCGTCACCCTACCATTGTCTGTGCCCTGCCCACGTATAACTTGGACGGTTCACAAAGAAACACTTGAGGCAAGACAGGTCCTCAGCGGGATGAGTCAGTGTTGCTGCCACAAATACATACAACGTGAGATCACACAGATTTACACTGAATTAAATCATGGCAAGGGAAAAGACAGGTTGTCATGGTTTGGATATTTGGTGTCCCCTAAAAGCTTACATGTGAGACAAGGCAAGAACATTCAGAGGTGACGTGATTAGATTATGAGAGGTGTGGCCTGATCAGTGAGTTAATCCACTGGTGGGGATTAACTGGATGGTAACTCTAAGCAGGCAGGGTGTGGCTGGAGGAGGTCCCTGGAAGTGTGCCTTGGAGGGATTTTTTTTTCCTTGTTGAGTTTTTCCTCTGCTTCCTGGTGTCAAGTTCCCAGTTGCTTGAATCTGCCACACCCTTCTGCCATGATGTCCTGCCTCACTTCAGGCTCTGAATAATGAGTCAGTCGTCTAAGGACTGAGCCCTCTGAAACTGTGAGCCCTAAACAAACTTTTCTTCCTTAAAATTTTTCTGAAAAAATGCTCACCCTCTCTAGTAGTCAGAGAAATGCAAATCAAAACCACCCTAAGATACCATCTCACTCCAGTAAGATTGGCAGCCATTATGAAGTCAAACAACAACAAGTGCTGGCGAGGATGTGGGGAAAAGGGTACACTTGTACATTGCTGGTGGGACTGCAAATTGGTGCGGTCAATTTGGAAAGCAGTTTGGAGATTCCTGGGAAAGCTGGGAATGGAACCACCATTTGACCCAGCTATCACCCTTCTCGGACTATTCCCTGAAGACCTTAAAAGAGCATGCTACAGGGATACTGCCACATCGATGTTCATAGCAGCACAATTCACAATAGCTAGACTGTGGAACCAACCCAGATGCCCTTCAATAGATGAATGGATAAAAAAAAATGTGGCATCTATACACAATGGAGTACTATGCAGCAATAAAAAATTACAAAATCATAGAATTTGCAGGGAAATGGATGGCACTAGAGCAGATTATGCTTAGTGAAGCTAGCCAATCCCTAAAAACAAATTCCAAATGTCTTCTCTGATATAATGAGAGCAACTATGAACAGAGTAGGGAGGAAGAGCAGGAAGAAAAGATTAACATTAAACAGAGACATGAGATGGGAGGGAAAGGGAGAGAAAAGGGAAATTGCATGGAAATGAAGGGAGACCCTCATTGCTATACAAAATTACATATAAGAGGTTGTGAGTGGAATGGGAAAATAAACAAGGAGAGAAATGAATTACAGTAGATGGGGTAGAGAGAGAAGATGGGAGGGGAGGGGAGGGGAGGGGGGATAGTAGGGGATAGGAAAGGTAGCAGAATACAACAATTACTAATAGGGCATTATGTAAAATTGTGGATGTATAACCGACGTGATTCTGCAATCTGCATTTGGGGTAAAATTGGGGGTTCATAACCCACTTCAATCTAATGTATGAAATATGATATGTCAAGAGCTTTGTAATGTTGTGAACAACCAATAAAAAAATTTCTTTTTTTATGATAGATGTACTTTTTTTATTAGTTGTTCAAAACATTACATAGCTCTTGACATATCATATTTCATACATTTGATTCAAGTGGATTATGAACTCTCTTTTTTACCCCGTATACAGATTGCAGAATCACATCGGTTACACGTCCACGTTTTTACATACTGCCAAACTAGTGTCTGTTGCATTCTGCTGCAATTCTTTTGGTCACACCAACAAAAACACAGGTCTACCAGTAAAGTACAAGCAGGGGTGAAATTAAAGGAAAACATTGAAAGTGATATGATCTTAAAGGAAGTAATACCAAGCCACAGCTGGAGCTATGAGGTTCTGATAGCCAAGGGTTTGTCTTTTTAGATCAGTTTGGTCAAAACAGCCTTGTTATCTCTGGGAAAAAAAAGAAAACAAAATGCATAGTACTTCCTTAGCAGAAACAAAGTTTCTTCCTGGAAATTTAGTCTATACCAAACCGGTTCTATAGAAATATAACAAGAACTACATACATAATCTTAAATTTTCTAATAACCAAACATAAAAATGTTCTTCAAATAACACTAGTTTTAATAACATTTTGTTTTAATCAATATATCCAAAATATTATCATTTCAACACATAATCAGATGAAATTATTAATTTTTCTTACATACTTAAGCCTTCATAATATGATGTGTATTTTTTTAAAGAGAGAGTGAGAGAGGAGAGAGAGAGAGAGAGAGAGAGAGAGAGAGAGAGAATTTTTAATATTTATTTTTTAGTTCTCGGCGGACACAACATCTTTGTTGGTATGTGGTGCTGAGGATCGAACCCGGGCCGCACGCATGCCAGGCGAGCGCGCTACCGCTTGAGCCACATCCCCAGCCCATGATGTGTATTTTGTACTCATTGCTCGTCTCAATAGATGCTACATTTTCATTTTTGGTAATACTTATCTAACCTTAGATATCATACAATAAACAAGTAGATTCACATACCCAAGTTGCTCTAACATACCTAAATGCTTTTCAATTGCTGAGTATTCTCTTTTAAATTTGAATTACCTCAAAGTACATAAAACCCAGTTTCTCTGTTACATCAGCCACATTCTTAGTGTTGGGTAGCCACATGCAGACAGCACAGGTAGAAATGAAAGGTCTTGTCTGGGTCTTCACATAGAGGCTACTGATCAACAAAATAGAGGGTCTTCAGTGACACCCCTAGAAAACTGCCTTTCTTCCCAGCTAAACTGAGGCCCAAAGGCCAAGGTACATCTCAGTAGTAAGCAATTAGGCAAAGTCAAGAAGTCCCCTGGAGCCTCCCAGTTCCACATGGTCTCCAGTCGATCCCCCCAGGCAGCCAAAGATGGTGGTGAATTAACTAGTCTTTCAGAATGCCCGACTCTCTGTCCCCATTATTTCCCTTGCCTAAGTTTTTGAAGTACAGACTGAAGAGAAGAGTATTCATAGGTAAGAGCCTAGAGTTCACATAAAATTTTTCTTGACTAAGAATACTTCACATTTTTAAAGTTATCTGGTCAAAATTGATAAGTACATACAAGAACTAGTTCTTTGGGGGGAAAAAAAGCAAAATATATAAAGTTCTCTTTAAAGAGACTATTTTTAAGAAGCTCAAAAATCAAATAGAGATAATACAAAATTCTAATATTACAGTTGGGCCTCCTTATCCATAGGTTCTGCGTCCATGGATTCAATCAACAGCAGATGGAAAATATTCCAAACAAAATGAATTGATAAGGAAGTATTTTCAGGCCAGGCGTGGTAGCGCACCCCTGTAATCCAGTGGCTTGGGAGGTTGAAGCAAGAAAATCATAAGTTCAAAGCCAGCCTCAGCAGAAGCAAGGTACTAAGCAACTTAGGGAGACCCTGTCTGTAAATAAAATACAAAATAGGACTGGAGATGTGGCTCCGTGGTTGAGTGCCCCTGAATTCAATCCCCGATAACAAAAAAAAAAAAGACTTTTTCTTTTGCCACTATTCCCTAAACAATACAGCATAGCCTATGCACATGACACTTAACATTGTATCAGACACTAGAAGTAGTTTAGATTTAAAGTACAGGAGAATGTGTAAGTGATATGCAAATATTGCATCATTTCATATTAGGGATTTTAGCATCATTGGATTTTAGTATCCATGAGGGGATTCTGGAATCAATCCCCCAGATATTAAGAGACAACTGTATTTATATAGCATTTAAACTAAAAACAAATGAATATAGAAGGCATCATAATTTATTTTTATCAATCCACCACAACTTTCATGCCAAAGCTTAAAAAAGATTTCACAGATAAAGAAAACTACAAATTAAATTGAAAATGTCAAATTTCATTTAAGAAGAGATGCAGAGGTTCACCAATGAAATTTAAAGTCTTTACATTGTTTTTCTCTTCTCAAGTCCCTGCTTTCTCTAATCCTGTTATGGAAATAAAGGAACTCAAGCATATTAATGTCAAAGGATAGGTGATAAGAAATTAAATAAAATAGCAAGAAAATAAAAGGAGGCTTCATCAGAACTCCCAAAGACAATCTCCCCATTTTTCTAATTTGCTACTAATTAAAAATGCCAGCTATTTCTACAAATCACATTTGTGGGATACTTCCCATTGTAATTGACACACGTATCCCTGCCCCCCCCCCCCCCAGTTCTCTATTGTCTCCAGTGGCTCTTCTCCAGGCAGCCAGAGATGATTATCTGCTCCATGGGGTGTTGCAAAATAAATAAAGGTTAAATGATTATCAAAATGTGACCAACATCTGAGGAAACAGCATGTACCTTGGCAGGAGGGATATCAGTACCAAGGCAAATCACATCCAACTGCAGAAATAAACATGTCAGATGCAGGCTGTGGCTGCTCTCCTGGTTAGAGAACTTCTGAGCTGGCTGCTTCTAAGAATGACTCCAAAGTAGTTCCCAGCACCAGCTCAGCCTCCCATGGCTCCTGAGGTTGGTGGTGACCACACACTGCCTTAGCCTCCTGCGATTTTCATATCTAGAAATATCAGAGACCATTGTATTTGGATTCCCAAGTCCTCTTTGGAGGGAACTAGATAAGAAAACAACAATATTTATGTGATTCAAACATGAGGTCTCTGAAGGGAAGTAGTTTTGATCTGTTGGTCTCTGCAGTTAAGCAGCATGAGAGAGATTTGGAGTAATGTTAAAAGGAATGAGATGTCTCTTAAGGGGAGTTGGTGGAGTGGACTTGTTTGTTTGCCAAGCACTGTTTGAACAGCTTCAATTATCTCATTTAATCCATACAAGACCCCATGGAACAGGTTCTGTTATTATCCTCATTTTTCAAATAAAGAAACTAAGATAGTGAGAAAGGAACTTGTAACTAGCCCAGGATAATTTGGCTAAGAAATGGGGGAGCTGAGATGTTAGCCCCAAGTGTGACTCCAACCACTGCTCTTAATAGCAATGCTACAGTGCCACCCTATGGGCTTGCTGGAAAAAACCCACTTGCCAATGAAATCCAGTTGCCTATATATATAGATGATTGTATGACCAATGTGATTCTGCAACCTGTACAATCAGAAAAATGAGAAATTATACCCCATTTGAATCAAATGTATGAAGTGTCAAGATCATTGTACTGTCATGTGAAACTAATAAAAAAATAAATTAAAAAAAAAGAAATCCAGTTGCCATAGACTGAATGGCTGTGTCCCCCTAAAATTCACATGTTGAAACCTACTCCCCAGGAGGAGACTATTTGAAGGTGGGGTCTGGGGAGGTGATCAGATCACATGGGTAGAACCCTCAGAAATGGGATTAGTGCTCTTACAAAAGGCTTAGGAGAGCTCCTTCTGCCAGGTCACAGCTAGGAGATGCTGCCTATGAACCAGGAAGTAGCTATCACTAGACACTGAGTGCACTGGCACCTTGATCTTGAACTTCCAGACTCCAGAACTGTGAGAAAGAAGTGGTGTTGGTTTGAGCCACCCAGTCTATTTTGTTATAGCAGCCAGAACAGACAAAAACAACAAATCAGAATTTAATCGAAAGGTAATCTAAGGAATGGAGGAGCACATTAGAAAAGGTAAATAGTTCTCTGGCTTCTGCCTTAGTTTAGAAACCTAATTCTAGACGATCGTAGTTTTACCTACTTGACTGATATTTGGTTTCTCAAGTAAGCATATATGTGACAATGTGATGAAAGGAGGGTCTTATAGTGAGCTCTACACTGATCAGAAAAAAAAAATTCATTCTCTAACTATAAAGGATTTAAGTTCTAATAAATGTTATTAAAAGAAATGCATATAGAGCTAAAAATTGGGGAAAAAATCAATGGAGGTATCTTATCGGTCTATGAAGAGCATTTCTGGAGCCAAACCAGCAATAGAAGTTCTGATCTAACTTTGGTTTATCAAAACTATTTGTTTAAAAGTTAACTCAATTTATCAAAAAATCAGTCTAAGAAAGTATAGATAGCATGAACATTAAGTAAGATCAGGACTATACAATTACTAGATGCAAAATTCAGCCTGATCATCCTTTGATGATTAGTGAGACTTGGAAGTTCTAATACAGATCTAATGATATCAACAGAATGAAGCAAGCAGGCAATAACCTTGGCAGAGAAGTTGGGAAGTATCCATTTCTGAGTTGATCCACGTAAAAAGGAGTGTAACAATCAAGCTGCACAGCATACAGGAGGAATTCAGACTAAAGTGCATAAATGAATGAATAAATATAATGCATGACCTGAGAAAACTACCTTGACTTTTTTGCCAATGAACTTCAGATGTTCTATTTTTCCCTACTGAGATTCCCACAGTGTATAAATATGCTCAGATCTCAGGATCAATAAAAATAAATGCTTTGTAACATTTTGTTTTGTCCCACTTTTGACATAAAATAAACTTTATTTTTAAAAGTCTTAAAAAAAGAAAAGGTAAATAGTAACTAGTGACTCCATTCAAATATACATTCTTGACAGTTGTATGAATTACATATCACACAGAAGGTGAACCCTGAACATCATGAGAGACAACCAATAAGAACTGGGCAGTGGAGAGAAAGAGAGATGAGAAGAAATGTGAGAATACTAATCTTTCATGGCAGTAATTCCAACTCCAAGTAGAGGTTTTAAAAAAATGATAGTGTCTTCAATTTCTTAATGTTTTGTATAATATCTTCAGCGGGATCTTTATGGAAATAATTTCTTTTACAGTTAAAGAAATTCATTTAAAATTGCACATTTTCTTCGTTTTTATTTCTTCTGCTTAATTCAAAATGAAATTAAAGCTAAAACTTTCTTAAATTTTGAATTTTAAATAGTAGTCTTTTATACAACTATGTAATATTTATATTTTATTTTATGAATTAAATACCACCAATACTTATATGCCAGTTGATAAATACCTGTAGAACAATATCTGGAATATACAATGCACTGCTAATGTGAATGTTGATTTCTGGATGACAGTATCAGGGAAGTTTTTATTATTATTCCTTTTACCATAGCTATACTTACTATTTCATTTCTTCAACTGTCACATATTTATTGAGCACTTACAATATGACAAAAAAAGATCTTGGCTGTGGGATAGAGCAATGAATAAGACAAATATGTTCCTTCTCTTTAAGAGCCTCTGCTCCTAATGCAAGACTAACAATAAGCAAATAAGCATATACTACCATGTCAGGAATTGAAGAAAATGGGGGAGAGACAGCAGAGAGAAACGACTGTGACATGCAATCAAGAACCAAAAAAAATGCAAGAGGGAGCTAGTCAAGGACCAGCAGAAAAACACGGGAGAAGAAAGAAAAGGCAATACAAATGTCCTGAGGCAGAAATGACACTGCAAAATAATAAAAGATGTGAGTGGAATCTAGTAAGACAGCTTCCAACCTTGGACCAACTGTTTAGTAAGCTGGACAGCACGCTTCATTTCACACTATATAATGAATTGGAAGTGTTCAAATTTGATCTAACTTTATTCATTTCACTTTTCTATTGCCTGTCCGCCTGTCCCCCTGCCCCCAGCCTCACATAGCAACCTCTGTACACTGAGATCAAAGTTTGTGTCTTGTATGAAGTATTGAAATTAGCAGATAACCTACCCATGTCTTCTTCCCAGAGCAGCGATGGCCCAAGTGGGCCATGTTAAATGCTTGCTTAACTAAGCTAATGGAAGCACTGAAAGTTTTATTGACGTTAAACCCTTTCAAAAGTATCTGACAACCTGGCTAAAAGCATATATACTGTGTGAATCTCCTTCATTAATGAGGCAATTAATCGTGAGAATTAGCAAACTTCACTGAGAACCAAGTGGGCTGCTGCGAAGAGAGCGCTCCCGGCCTCTCCAGACATCCCCAGCGAGCAGGCAGCCCCCTCGAAGCTGAGGAGGCCTGGAGTGATTGACAGGCGCGGTTATTGATTCTGGATTTTGAGAACAACTCCCAGGGGGCTGGTATCTGTGAGTCAGAGGCAGATTTTGATGAGGCCGATGGGACCCTGAGGGGAAACCTCATAAGGCAGAGTGGTAAAGCGCCCTTCTCCTGACCTCGCAGGCACCAAAAGAGATGGTCTCTTTCTCATTTTAACAGGGCTTCATTCCCACCAGACTGCATCTGAAGATGACAGCTCAAAAGAGACTTGGTCTTTGGGGGGAAAAAAACTTAAGATTCTTAAGTACAAACTTCCAAACTGCCACAAACAGGCATGTGCTTCAGGGAAGAAGGTAGGAGCCAAACATCTGGTACCCAGGTTCACCATGCAGCCACACTTTGGGTAGTGTTATAGAAATTGCAGGTGTGTGTGTGTGTGTGTGTGTGTGTGTGTGTGTGTGTGTGTGTAAGTGCCCTGTCATCTGCATGTCAACAGATTCTAGCTAGCAGTGTTTCTAAGCATGGATCTTTGTAAAGGAAGCCCTTCACCTGGCATGCCGCATCACCTGCCATCAGAGACAGAGCATGGGATGATGCTAAGAAAGGAAACCGCAGGCCATCCTTGTTGTCTAAACCCACAGTTCCCAGTCACCCTCAGGTGAAGGAGCACCAGAGCATCATGAGGGTCCAACTCCAAATGCAAAACAATGTCCTTAAGACATGAGAGGGAATGATTTCTCTATGATATGTGCGCACAGTAAAAATCACAACCAGAACCATAAAGCTCCCTGGAAAAAAATCATAAATTGTGGACTGAAGAGGATGCTGTGCTTCTGGGAAAGATTTTGCATCGATATCCTCCTCCATGTGGGTTCATTTACTTTCTCATCGCTTCCCATTTTGCCACATTTAAGCACTAACAGGTGCCAACATTTTAATTAAAAATGATGAGAGGACAAGTTAAGTTGTAAACATTCCAATCTAACTGCTAACTTAATTGCTACCTGCAAATTAGAAAAGGTCCCCATCATTTAATTTTAGAAGTAAAACACCGCTACAGTTTGGATATAGTTTGTCCCCAAACTCCTATTAAAATTAAATTCCCAATGTGGTGGTATTGAAAGGTGGTGGGACCTTTTAGTGATAATTAGGTCGTGAGGTCTCCACCCTTACAAAGGGATTAGTATAGTTCCCATCCGAAGAGGTAGTTATTGAAGGTGCAGGTTGTTATAAAGTGAGCCTGGCACCTCACCTCTCCTCTCTTCTGCACGTTCCTGCATCAGCCTTCCACCATGAATCACTTATGGAAAGCTAAGCAGCTGTGGGAGCCATGCTCTAGGGCCTCTGGAATACCGAGTTAAATAAACCTCTTTTCTATATAAACTACACAGTCTCAGGCATTCTGTCATAGAAACAGAAAATGGACCAAGATTAGCACTGCCCAGTGTAGTCAAAGGGGACATCATGGAAGGCTCACACCACTGCTGTCCATTCTGCCTCAGAACCTTCCTGTCTCTGACCCTATGACCCCACTGTCACACTTAACAAAATCCAACAGGAGTGGAGAAACTGGGAATGTGAGGGACTGTAGGTTGCCCAAACCCATCCTCTCAATCCTATAAACTGAATTGGATGTGCTTGATGGTGAGCACAGGCTGCTTAGCTAGACTCCACCTCTCAGCCTCTTCTTGTCCCTGTAGGCCTGGTTTTAGGGCTTGGGATGTGCCTCCTCTGCTCTTACTCTCTTGCTCATGGCTGTAACCTGGCTGTGACATTAATCCAACTTCAGCCAAGTACAAAATGGCAACATCCTAGGGGATGGAAGATGAGCATCTTGAAAAGTCTCCACCCTACATCCTGGACTGTTCACACCAACACTGCTTCATAAGAAATAAACATCTCTGTTTATTAATCCATTGGACAGTTGGGTGTCTGTTGCAAAAGCTTAGTCTAACACTACTAAATACAGGAATTAAACACAAAACCTAGTGTGGTGCCTGATTAATGTGTCACCTTGACTCTGTTAAGGGATACCCAGAAAGTTAATAAAACATCACTTAGAGGTGTGTCTTGGAAGAAGTGTCCAGAAGAGATTAGCATTTGAATTGGTTGACAGGGTAAAGATCTGCCCCCATCCATGAGAGCAGGCATCATCCATGTGCTTGTGGACTGGACTGCACAAAAAGGTGGAGGAATGACAATCTGTCTCTTCTTGAGCTGGGACATCCATCTTCTCCTGCCCTGGGACACAGGCACTCCTGGTTCTTGCCTCTGGACTCTGGGGCTCACGGGAGCAACTCCTCCTGGTTCTCAGGCCCTCGGATTCGAACTGAATATACCACCAACTTCCCTGACTCTAGCTCACAGATGGCAGAAGGTGGGAGTCCTAGGTGTCCACAATCATGTGAGCCAACTCCCACAGTAAATCTCCTCTTGTGTCTCTCTCTATTGGTTCTGTTTCTCTGGAAAACTCGAACACTCTGATGCTGTGACTATACATAGCAAATGCAACTATCAAGTACCTCGCTGTCCTCAGCTCCTTGTTTAACACTTTTCCCATTTGCTGACCTCTCCTTCCACCTGCTTAGCCACCACCCCCCTCCTTCCAGGTTTATCTCAAATGCCACGTCTCCCAGGATGAGAGCCAATCACACAGGCAGCCTGTTCCACAGAATCTGATGGTTCCGTTTGACTGTCTCAGACCCAGCCTGAACCACAGAGGGTACACAGTTGTGTCCTTTCTGCCTACTGTTTGCCGTCTTCAAACAAAATGAAGCCAGTTCTTCCTGTGAACTTTAATAGGACTTTGAGGATCATGGCTGGGATGACCACTTGGATGGCATGGCAGTTAATTAAGAAGATGAACCAAGCAACTATAGAGAGGGAATGAAGGTAATCTAAGGGGAAAATCTGGGCCACCTGAGCAATCCTCCAGGTAACTTGGAAGTTCTGAGAGAGAAGCTGAAAGGTGCTCTAATAAAGACAAACAATTACAAGCAGCCTATTAAACACAATAACCCATTCTGGTTAGGTCAGTAAGCCAGAGCAAGAAGGAAGAGAGAAAGATTAACACCAGTCCCATAGCCCATAATATAATAAAGCAATTTACAAAAAAAAGCATTGCAATTAACTCTGAACAAATTATATAATCCCAAATACCACCTCTCTCTACTGATCCGAGACTTCCAGCAAGTCACCTTTAGCTTTCATATATTTGGTTCTTCATCTGAAAAACAGGACTAATAAAAGATGCCCAGAGACATCATTGGCATCAAAACTAAATAAGAGCATACATGGAAAAGTTAATACATAAAAAAGAAAGTGCCATATGGGTGTGAGTTACTGGGCCGTACTCTACATTCTAAGTGAGTGAGAATAAGATGGTATCTCTAGAAATAGGATAGTGCAGGATGGGGAAAGGGCTAAAAATAACATCCAGTGTTGAACAGGCACAGGTGAGATACTGAAACAGAAACGTGGAAAAGTCAAACAGTAGCAGAAACAGATCTTGCCAAGCAGAACCCTATTTCCTGTCCTTGAACTCACACTGCTATGCTCCCAGTACTGCCACATACACACCCCCATCACTCTGTCACTCTGGAAGACATCTACTGCTGAGGCTTGGAGAGGGATCCCACAAGGAATGGAGGTGGACCTAGCAAGCTGCACACCTCCTATAGAAGTTGACATGGTTTGTGACATCATATCATTAGCAGTGCTACGTGTGCTAGTCAGATTTTCATCATGGGGACAAAATGAAAAACTGCTTAGAGAAGGCAAAAATTATTTGGGCTCAGAGTTTCATTCCACTGTGGTCATCTGGCTCCATTGCTTTGGGCTTGAGGTGAGGCAGAACATCATGGGGGACGGGTGAGGCAGAACAAAGTTGCTTACCTCATGGTAATCAGGAAGCAGAGAGAAAAAAAGGGGGCCAAGGACAAGAATGTCCTTCCAGGGAACACTCCCAGTGATCCGCTTCCTCCAACTAGCCCTCAACGCCCACAGTGTATACCACCTTCCAATGATGCCATTAGCTGGTAACTCACCAATGGATTCATCCACTGGAGGGCTCAGAGCCATCATGATTCAATCACTTCCCAAGAGTGCCATCTCTGTACAGTGCTAGACTGGAAACTAAGCCTTCAACACATGACCTTTGAGGGGAAATTCAGATCTACACTCTAATACTGTGGTATCAAAATAGGTTTTTATGAACTTAAAATATTTTTCTTAATGATTCTACTAGCCTGCATACCATATCAGGTGTTTTAGATTTTATACTCAGTGATTTGTTTTTTTATTCAGTTACTAAATGTTTATTAAAGCACACCGTATGTATCATATACTGTGCTGGACATTAATATCGTTTGGTAACTTATTTTTGATTTCACAAAATTAAAGTGTCACCCCGGTGTTACCTAGTCTAGTCCGCCTTCAGGCAGGAAAGTCATTATTCAGGGAAGCACAAAGCAGTGAGTCTGTGAGTCCATGCTACTTGAAAAACCTTCAGAAAATTATATTCAAAGAAATCCCTTCAGTCATTCAACAAATGTCTGTTGAATATAAGTCATTTCCAAAGCACGGCGCTGAGTATCATAGTTAAAACAAAGGATGGAGAATGTTGTTTTCTGAAGGCTTTTTATGTGGCTGATAATTTAGATGAATCTGTCAAATGCACACACTTATCCTATGAGATAAATATGATAATCACCAAGATTAAGATGAGGAAACTGAGGTATAAGGTCATGTAACGGTTGCAAGCAGAGCCCCAGCTGATGCCGAAGTCTGACTCCCTGTACCACACAGAATCTTCCTCTTCCAGGTCTGTAAGGAAATTTGGACCACAATGCATAATATCAAGTCAGAAACAAACACATACAGATAAATAAATGTTGGAAAATAACTTCTAATGAGAATTTTAGGACAGTTTTAGGGAGATGATATTTCATTTGTCTTAAAACTTACATAAGAACAGAAAGATGAAGGGAGAGATAAAGAAGCTGAAAATATTCACTGAAAATATTATAAAATACTAAAGATATAATAAAAAGCACCATTTCTTACAAGTGGGAAATAATTTCATTCTAATATAGCAATAAATTGGTGGAAAATTTTAATAAGAGTTAGAGAAACGGGTCAGGAAACGATTGTAAGTTAAATGTCAGACAGTGGAATCTGGAATTTACCGCCCCCCCCCAGGTTATGGTCATTTTAAAAATTTTAAAAGGGTCCAAAAGTACTCAGTCCACAGGAGTGAGGGAATCATTACTTTTAATTGATAGCCATGATGAATTCAAAATATCTCTATTTAGTAAATAAATGGATTCAAATGGGAATTAATCCAATGTATGTCTATTTCCCTTTTGTTAATCATCATTCTTGATGCCTGAGTCGATGTCAATTAGGATGGATTTAAACTTGAGTGGTTGAAAATTGCAAAGTAATGTTTGTTTCAATTGCAACCTAGCCACATGAACTTAAGGTGGTCAGTCATGCAATATAAAAGACATGGAGTTAGACTCAAGTGGTCTATCCACTCACAGATGAAATTAACTTAATTTGCTAAAAAAATAAGATGGGCTACATCCAAAGTTCAAGTTGGGCAGAGCCCATGTATTTGGACTCTTGGCTGCAAGTAACCTACCTCATTCTGGCTCAACCCCTTGGCAAGAACCACCAATACCCCCCAAAATTTAAAAAGGTGTTTATTGGCTTCTGTATTACAAAAAATCAAGAAGAGCTCGACTCCAAGGTTTTAGCTCTATCCAGGGCCTTAAGGTACACATCAAGGTAATTATTTCTACTTTTGTGTCTATCTTCTTCTCCTTTGGTTTAATTTCTCCACTGCTTCTCATCACACTGGCAAAACAATCTTCACCAAAAGATACTATTTTATGTTTTACCAATTTAAGAAAGAGAAAGTTTTCTCCAAAGAGTTCCAACGTAAACGTAGGACATCTGCCTAAGGCCACATGCCCAACTGTGAATCAGTAACTCTGACTGTGATTGGCCATGCCTGAAGGACATTTACTTGGATAAGAAGAGGTAAGATTTCAGAACAGGAAAAACAATAGGCACCCATGCAGTATATCAGCCTAACAAGTTTCTTCCTTCATGCCACACAGCCTTAGGAGGAACCTACATTTTAATAGTAGATAAATAATGTTAAAAGTTGAATAATTATGTCCCCAATCCCAAAATTCACATGTTGAAATCCTAACCCCCAATACCTCTGAGTGTAACAGGGTTAGAAATACAGTTTTTAAAGAGGTGATCAGATTGAAATGAGGCCACTGGAGTTGGTCCTAACACACACACACACAGTACTACACCTGGGATATCTCCGTGGCTCTCAGGATAATACCTGAGTCACCAATAAAAGTCAGCAGAACTATGTGATTGTGTTACCAACATGAGCATTGACTTACTTCCTGCCCTCAGAGAAGCTCTCTAGCCTCCCAGGGCCATAATCTCCCGTTCTCACTGAGGGAAGACCCTTCTTGACAGAGGAATAGGGAGAGTCTATTAGCCCTCTGTCACAAGCCAGGGCTCCAGCCCAAGCCTGGACAGCTTAGTTTGCAGACTTTAGTTCCCAGCTAATGAGTCTGCAGGCTTAAGTTCTTCACCCCTGGTTTAACTTCGCCCAGCCGCTGCGCGCTTCCGTGGGTGCTGGAACATGAGACTGCAGCTCAGGTTCCTGGAGGCTTAGTTTCAGTTAACTTCTGTGAGTTTCTGGGTTGCTCCGCTATTGAGTCAGCAAAATATAGTTCTCTGTTCTATATCTCTTTGCTTGTTCCAGAAGGAAACTCTGCTTCGGATCAATGGATAACCTCTCTTGAATATTATCTATTACTAAAGTCCAAACTTCCCCCCCCACCTCTGTTTCCTTGCAGCACTTAGCTCAGATCTAAGTTAAAGACCATTTTACAGCCTGCTTTTTACTGAGGCTGTTTAGAGATGATTCTCATTCCCATGGGGGGGGAGGGGTGGCAAGCTGGGCCCAGCAGGGGGCTTCAAGTTTCATTCAGTGGGTAATGGTCCAATTGGAAAGAAAAGCTGGGGACTGACTTTGGTGTTCTATTTTTTATAGAAAACACACTAGTTTTATTTTTATTTTATATATTTATTTGGAGTTGCATGAAGCTTCTTGCCTTTCAAACTCCCTGATCTTATTCCAAAAGTATGTTTACTTTGGTGATGTAATAGACTGAATGCTTGTCTTTCCCAAAATTTATATATTGAAACCTTTCTTCAGAAGGTAACTAGATTTGGATGAAGTCATGAGATCAGAGTTTTCATGATGGGATTAGGGTCTTTATAAGAATCCTAATAAAACTATCTTCCTTTCTCCACCATGTGCACATATGATAAGAAGATTGCTATCTATGAACCAGGAATTGAGCCATCAGCCGATGTTAAATCTAGCAATACCTTGATCCTGGACTTCTCAGCCTCCAGAACTGGGAAAAATAAATGCTTGTTGTTTAAGCCACCAAACTTCTATTTTGATACAGTCACCTGAACTAAGAAAAAAAAAATGGGTACAAAAGCCAAGTACTGCTACAACAAATACCTAAACGTGTGGAAGAAGTTTGCTGACTGTGTGATGCGTGGAGGCCCAAAGAGTTTTGAGGTACATGCTAGAAGTCATGATTCCCATAAACAGACCTTTAAAGGTGATTTTGGTAAGGACTACAAAGGAAAGAGAAGCATAGAAAAAGCTTCTGTCCTCCAAGGGCATAAATAATCATGAACAGAATAAGAACAGTAAAGGTCACTCTGGTAAGGTCTTAGGCAGAAATAAGAGACATTACTGGACAACAGAAAAAAGGCAATCTTGTAATAAAGTAACAATAACTTGAGCTGAATTGTGCTCAGGTTCTAGTGTTTTGTGGGAAGTAAAAACCTGGGAGCAAGGAAATTGGATTTTAGTTGAGGAAGTTTCTAAGCAAACTGTTGAAGGAGCAGCTTGGTTCCTCTTGACTGCTTAAAATGCAAGACAAGAGACATGACTTGAACATGGAATTATTAAGCAAAAAGGAACTAGAGCTTAAAGATTCGAGAAGAGAAAAAAAAAACCTCAGCTTATTCACTTTGAAAAAAGTAAGAAAACATGTTTAGAATAGAACAAGGACATGGCCAAGCAACTCTTGATAAGGTGACTAGTGTGGGCATCAACCTTGGATTTAATCAAGCAGCCTACTAAGAAAACTATCCATTTGACCTGAAAGCCACAGATACGGGAAAGAATAAAGAAAGTTGTCAGGTTGCTTAGACTTTGCACCTCAGGATCATCAAGCTATTCAGCTTCTAAACATGCACTATTGTTCAAGACAAGGGAGGAAGGAACCCAAGGGATATTCTGAGATTTTCGGGGCTGTCTCCTCAGTTTCAAAAGGAGGTTTTCAGTAGGCCAAACAACCTCTGCCCAGAGCCATGGGAGCAAAGCTGTGCCAAGCCAGAACTTTGGGAGAGTGGTAGAAACTATGGGGACAATGCATCCCCCACTCCAAAGTCATCCTTGGAGGGACCAATGGCTGGAATAAGTCTTGCTTGTAATCACCCTTTACCAGGCACAACACACACAAGAACTGCAACATTTGGCTATGGAAGGACATGCTGAGCTGAACGTATGATCCAGAGAAAACACAGCAAAACAAAACCTGAGAAGGCATAAGCCCTCACGGTTAGTTCTAGAGCATGTCCTATTATAACCGACCAGTGGCCAAGACCTTGCAGCAGATTACAGCAATACTTAAATGTGAAATAAAGTCAGCCTGGTACTAACAACAATTTCACTGATTCCTCAGGAAACACACTGCAGGTCACCTTTAGGCAAGTGCTCTCAAAATTAAAGGAGAATTGTCAGCTACCAAGAGATCATCAGACACCTGAGCAAATTTAAGTTCTTCAAGCTCTGGGGCGCCAAGCTCTCTCTGTAGGCATCTTGCCCATTAGCCTGCCTGTGTCTTGATCCAATACCCTTGAGGGCTCTGAGCTGCAGCTTTACAAGGGTAATTGAAAGGGTTATTACTGGCTGTCTATTTATCATCTCTTGATCACCCAACACCAAAGTTCCTATTAGAATGAGCTAGGAGATGTGAAGCTAAAGGTTGCCTCAGCTGGAAGCTTTTCAGCTGCTTATCCAACAGGAGACAGAAAATGCAAGATTCTCCTTAAGTCCTCTCATTTTGGACCAATCTTATGTGCTAATTAATCATGATTACTCTATACGGTAAGCATATTTGAGGAGATTAATCTGCACTAGCCTTGGGTAGTGTCCTAATTAACAATGTGCTGAAGCAGCATTCTCCCTGTGAGTGTAAATACGGTGCCGATGCCGTTTTTAAGACAACAGCGTGACTGTAGCATTCGGCACACGTGCTGGTGGATGCCAAGCTGATCTAGTCAATAAACTTTGCATCCTTCAACCCCTCTGACTCATTGTCTTAGCTGGATAGTCGCTTACTATCAAGTACTGGCAGAATATGTGTCTCAGCTCTTCTTGGGATAACTTAATCAGAAAAGGCAGAGGGGAAAAAAATTTAAAAAAAATAATAATAATAACAGGGCCAGGAAAATACCATAGAGCTTGGAAACCTTGAAGATAATTACTCACATTCCTCCACCAGGCCTTCACAGCTGACAGCCCTTCCAGGGCTGAGCCTGATGTGCTGGACAATGTAGATAAAACATGTCCTCATCTGGTTTGTTGGTTACTAGGGAAATACAATAGAGCCATTTAAGAATAGAGGACCATTCACCCTTGTCCACCTAAGCTACCTGTGACCTAAGCCTTCTTTTGATGTCCTTCCTCACTCCCAAATCTTCCTCCACATTTTTGTTATTTTATTTTCTCTAACCCCAGCAGTTTCTAATTTGATCTAGAACTCCTGTAGCACGGAGAAAGCAGAGGAAAATGAGGGCTAGAAAAAAAAAATCAACCTCTTTATAAAACTATTTCTGATGTGGCTCAATTTTACCCATAGTTGCTGACCCGAATTCCATGCAAGCAAGAGAACTTTTGCAAAGATTAAGTTGGAATGAGGCAACAGGGCTGATAGTACCTGTGATTGGTATTCATAGGTAAAGGCCAGAGAGCCGATAATGGAATAAAGCATTTGCCTACTGGTTTCCTCCTAGGAAAGTAAATGGAATCAGTGTGAAATAAAGGGATATGTTCACCCAGAGAAGCCAACAACTGTGAAAAGAAAGGAAGCAGAGTTAGGCAGAGAGGGAAGTTGCAATACAGCCTCCACCAAGGTCTCAGCCAACCTCACAGGGAGCTCTGGAGCCGAGATGTTCCTTCAGATTAGCAACTCAATGCTGAAAAAAAATACACTATTGCATTTTTATACTTTAAAAACGATGGGTTCTCAATATATGTATGTGTAATCTATCTCAGGACAGGTTCCTAGGAAAACAAACTCTGAGCTGGAGATTAGCCTGCAGGAAGTTTATTGAGGAGTCTTCTCAGGAGACACATGGGTGGAAGGAAAAGGAAGAAAACTTTTTTCTAGACCAATATTAGTGGTTATTCTTAGTAAAAAAAAATTATGGAGCCTACTGTGTGCCCAGTACTAACTACTGAGGATAAAGCAGCAGGCAAAATCAATATCATCATCTTCTTGGAGCTCTTATTCTAGTGAGAGAGACCAACCACCAACCAAAAAACTCAAATCCATAACATAACGCCAGCCACCTGTAAGTATTATGTAGGAAAATAAAGCAAGGCTCAGAGACAAAGTAATGCAGATGGCCATTTTAGATAAGGTGGTCACGAAAGGCCGCTCCAACGGGGGAATATGTAAGTAAAGATGTGAAAGAAGTGAGGAGTGAGTCACATGAATGTCTGGGTAAAGAGCATTCTAGGGACAATCTGTAAAGTATGCTCAACAACACTGGGATGTGTAGTAACTCCGAGACGCCGTAACATGAATGTCCCATAGTTCATCTGCTTCCTAATTGATGACCATTCTGGATACTTCTAAGTTTCTTCCACTGCAAAAACGTTTCAACAAACATCTTCTCACACACATCTCTAGTTACTGTTTACTCCTACTACTGAGGCACAAATTACTAGGAGAGAGATTTCTGGTCACAGGATATGCTCATATTTAATAAATACTTTTTCATCAGTATATAGCAGTTCATAATCCCACCAGCAATGTACAAAATGTTCCATTTCCCCACGTCCTCACCAGTGGTTGCCAACTTACCTTCATCAGTTTGGACTGCTATATCAAAGTCCCATGGAATGTATGGTTTATAAACAACAATTTGATTACTCACTGTTCTGGAGAACTAGAAGTCCAAGACCAGGGTGGCAGCATGTTGGGTTCTGAGGAGGGCCCTCTTCCTGTGGCAGAGAGCTGATTTCTCCTGTGCTCCCATGATGGAGGGAGAGTGCTGGTCTCTTCATCCTCTTATAAAGCACTAATCCCACTCAGGGAGGTTCCACCCTCCTGACTTAATTACTTCTCAGAGAACTCACTTGCTGATACTTTTACGTGGGGGAGTTAGTCTTCAACATGAGAATTGGAGGAGGTCACAAACATTCAGTCCATAGCACAACTCTAAATTTTTCTCAATCTGCTTACCAACACAGTTGTTTCAGTCTTTTCGTTTGCATGCTCCTGATTACTGGAAAAGCCAAGTAGCTTTTCAGGTTTGCATGTTTACTGTGAGTTGCTCATTTGTGCCTTTTGCCCCATTTTAAGTTAAGCTTGTCATTTCCTTGGCAATGCAAAAAAAGCATCTGGTAGATGCAAGATATTAACCTGTGCTATTCATATGTATTACAAATATTCTCTGCTGGTCTATTGACTTTTTTTTTTACTCTGGTTATATGTGATACAGTTTTTTTCTACACAGAAGTTTGTACTTTTAAGTGATAAATGTATCGATCTGAATTTTATGAACTCTCACAAGATGAAATTTTGTGGACATAAATATAATATCATCCTATTTTTTAAACTCAGAATTAAAGTTTAGAAGATCCTGTTGCCAAAGATTTTGAGATTGGAAAATTAAGATAATATAAAAAAATTGCATTTGAAAAAATGAAATCAGAATGAACTGATGCAAGTTTTTAAAAATAGATCTTGCATTCGTGAAAATAAAGGCACGTTTTAATATTCTTAAATTAGTAATGATGGATATAATAGTATTAATTCCCATTTACCATTCTTGCTTGAAACTTTGAGAGTTTCTTGAAATTTCCATGCACTGCTTGTAAATCCCTTTTATTTTTTCCTTTGCCTGGCTTCCCATTCAAATGATCAATGCCTCCTTGATTGCATGACTCAGAAGATGCTTCCTGCCCACTCTCTGGACCACATGCCTGTCAAATCCTCTTTCTCACATCTCAGCTTGAGATTTCTCAACTCCTCCTCACAGATGTCACCTGAATACCCCTCTGAGTTTACTGTGCTTTATCTTCCTTTGTCTCCCCAAGGATTCACTGCAAACATCTCTAGCTTTCCTCTGCCATCTGCTTTACCTCCCCTTCTATTCCCAACTCCCCATTTCCTCTCTTTCTAATTACCCCCAGCAGAAGTGACTCACAATCTATGCAATTCTGTTTTTCTGGAACTGAAATTCCAACAGTTAAAAAAACAGGTGTACAGAAGTAGTTCTCACTTTATTTTAGTGTATTTTGAAGTTCAGGAAAGGTTATCACACCTGAATTTAGTTCAGAAAATCACAGGCCCAGGCACCAACATGGAAGGCAGTAATCTGGTTTGAGAATTGTTCATGTAAAATTAGTCTAGGGGTATTAATTTTATGAAGTTTTACACGAGCTAACAACATTATAATAATAACATGGAAATGCAAAAATTCATGTGCACCAAAAGAAATATATATCCAGGTCAGAAGAAAGATTCAGTCCCCTCAGTAACTTTGGAGGGAGTAAGGATTGACCTCATCAGCCTTCATCTTTGTGGACCAAGCTAAAGTAGAACCAAGCTAAAATAGAACAAAATAATTGGCTTAGACAACACTGGTTCTCCACTGGGGACTACGACTAGGGGTAGGATCAGGATCCCATGAGATACGTGGTCATGGATGCCTGGTGGGGAAATGAAGTTCTATTAGAACATGGAAGGAGAAATATTTGTTTTCCATTCCACATATTTCCTTCCATGACATGGGAGCTCTGTCAGTATAGAGCTCCATCTACACCCAAACCCAGACAATTCAGAATGATGAGAGGGGTTTCAAATGAGGTAGATATCTGACTGGTAAATGTAGGAGAATCCACTAGCCAGGCTGACCCCAACATCCCACTTCAATCTCTTCTTAAACTTGAACTCTGCCTCAACTTTTCTTAAATAGGCATTATCTTAGGTCCGGTTCTCCTGAAGCAAATCCCAATGCAAGTAATCACGTGCAAATAATGTATCGGGAAAGTGCTTCCAGGAGAAGCTAGTAAGGGATTAGGGAAGGGGAGCAGTCATCAGGCCCCAGCTTCAATTTACACCCTCCAGGGTTTTCTGGAACATATGTTATATCACAGAATTTTTTGTGACTCAAGGTAAAGATGCTAGGTGATAAAGCTTCCCAGCCCAAGTATGGAAGTTGACACTGATAATCCTGAAAAGACCAGCTGTGTCTGATTGAGGGTCTGTTCTTGATTTCATCGAATCTCTGAGGCCCAGAGGGATTGCAAGGAGCCATGGCCCAGGCTGTGCTCTATCCAGGCATGGGAAACTCCTCTAGTTATAACTGAGGAGTATTAGAATTTGACAGGATGAATTGTGGACTCGATGCAGAAGTACTAGCAGGATCTCTAGCAGTCTGATAACCTTGACAGTAACTCCAATGACCTTCACAATGGAAATCACAAACTACCAACAATTCTGGCATTGTAATAAACCACACAGTATGGATGTAACTCTAATATCATAACTCTAATGTTATACTATAACTCTGAAAGACCTCTGGATATCATGACTGGGATAGCATGACTCTGGATAATATTATTGATATCATGGGCTTGATCATAACTGTAATATAGCTAACTCTGATAACCTTGCTGATGGAGACCACACACCAAAGATGGATTACACCAGAAAGAAAGAATCTCAGTACCTGGTAACTTTGCAAAGCAGCTTTGCCTGTGGGGCGGGGCGGGGGGGGGGAGCTCCCTTTCTTTGGATTTTATCTTGTAAGAGAAAATTAATCCTTAATTGGTTTAAGCTCCTATAGTTGGCTCTCTGTTGCTATCAAAAAAAAAAAAATTCTACCTAACACAATTGATGTTTTCAGGAATTCTTAAATTCAGACATAAAATGTCAGAAATCAAAATCCTGTTTTGAGTTCGATCGTATTTGGTGTGGTGCAGTATTGTGGGCCCGAAATTACATTCAATGTGATATATGCATCTACATGTATCTACATATTCTTTCATGCATGCATTTGTTCTTTCACTGATTCATTGAGCAAATATTTGTTGTGTACCTGCTGCCTGCCAAGTACAGTGTTAGACTCTGGGGATGCTAGACAAACAGAATAGACTCCCTTTGTGTGAATTGCGCAGAATGAATAGGAGACACAAAGCAGGGAGGCAGATGCTAAAACACCTAGAGTCCAATGCTATGATAAATGTCTGAATACAGGGGCTGCAATGTGCTGGAGGGGTTGTGTTATTTGCTGGAAGCTGGAGGCCAGCATGCAGGTAGCAAGCCATCCTCTGCAAAGAGCCACAAAGGGCATGCATGTGCGTGCCCTCATGCAGCTATGAGAAGCCCTGGAGTCCTAGCTGGGTGTCAAAGCTGCCCCTTCTGTTAGGAAAAGAACTCCAAGAGCAGTCACCTGCCTCAGTGCGTGCAGAGCGAACAAACTCAAAGCTGGTCGTGGCACTGCAATGAAATAAAGCCACTCACCACACACCACACACAAGTCCTTTCTCCCGTCCTCATCCTAAAGGCCATTAAAGGAACTGCAGACAACCATTGTCCTTGAAAAAAACTTTGTTGTCTCCTTTTTCTCTGTCTTGTTTTATTGCATCATTGTAGTTTGGTCCTTTTATTTTTCCCATGAAGATACCCTTGTGAAATTTACTCGAGATTGAATCTTACCTTCTAGTCACATTTAATGCTTTCAAAACTGCAGTGAGTTTGGATCTAAATGACAGTACAGTTATGCCCTGGGATGAAAGCAGCTTTTTTTTTTTTTCTCCCTGAATCACTTTAAAGGAGTTATTCTCTCACAAAATCCTCTTTTTAAGTTTTTTTTGTTGTTGTTGTTACAAGAACCAGATGGATGGCGGAAGTTGGGGAGTAGACTCAGAAGAGACTTGCCAAGATGGAAATTAAGGGAGGGGAGAGACTGAGCCCCGCTGTTTTGCCAACCAGCTCTTCTCCCTGAGTGGGTCCACTCACCCTCCAGCAGGTGGGGGCGAGCTGGTGGGTGTTGGCTGTGGATCACACCTTCCTTTCCATCGATTACACCTGGATTCTTACCCCCAAAAGTGATCACACTCAGCTCAAGCAGATCTTTATTTAAATTTTTCAATAATAAAATCATAATGCCCAGAATAGACAGGGACAGCAGTAAAAATCGAAATCTGTTTCTTTTTAAAGGAAAGACAAAGAACATATAAACTCACGCTCATTTTTCAGACTGTTCCCACTCGGTCATGTTCCCTGCGCCAACTGAGTACTGACCCATCCCTAACCTTGTATTTCCATTTTTTTTTAATCTTAGTTCCTAGATCCTTTCAGTTCTTTCTCTCCTAGAGAAACCTCCTGCCTTCCTCCACGTGGGGTTAATGTGAGTCAGGGAAGAAGTGAGATGCAAGTGATAAAGAGAATTCAGCAAAAACATGAACCAAGGCAAGAAGCTACTGAGGAAGAAAGATAAGCCCCCCCCCCCCCCAAGATATGGCTAGGACCTTAGGAGGCCACCTGGGTCTCCAGCCCTCCATAGAGGGAATTCCAACTAATTTAACTTAGTAGTGCAGGACTGTGTAAACCCGGCAGGCCAGGAAGCTTGAGGATACCCCTGTGATCCCATTAGCAATGCCTGTCCATAAAACTCATTGGCGGGACTACTGCTCTCATTAGGGTGAAGAAAATTGCAAGAGAATATCACGCCCACACCAAACAAGGACAGGCCAGGAAAGCTACAAAATCATTTAAAAAAAAAAAAAGCCTGAGAGGTAACAATGAAAAAAAAACAAGAATTCTAAATGAATAAAATTTTATGAAATTGCAAGCCCTTCATCAGAGAGAGGATACCAGAGCAGCCTTCGTCACTGGTGGAGCCAGGACAGGGAAGGGCTGGCGATAGATGGAGACAAGGAGAAACCTTGCCATGAACTTTTAAGGGTCATTGCTGTGGTTTGGGTTTGTCTTCTGGAATTTGTGTGCTGAACCTCGGTCCCAGTACAGTCAGCTGTGTTAAGAGGTGAGAACAATGGGAGGTGATCCGGTCTTAAGGGTTCTGTTCTCAAATAGCTTAATCCATTTATGGATTCATGGGTGAATGAGTTACCTTGGGAGTGGTTTTCTTATGAAAGTAAATTCTCTAGCACCCTTGCTTGGCTTTGTCATCTCTCTACCATGTTGTCATATGTAAGAAGGTTGTCACCAGATGCTGGCATCATGCTCACTGACTTAGCCTCCAGAACCACGAGGTATTCTTTATAAATAACGGACTGTGTTCTTTCCTTATAGCACGAGAAAACAGACTAAGACAGCTATACATGAGCTCGTGTAATGGATTAAAATCTTGAGGCTGCAATGGAGTGAGTCTGTACCCGCTTGCTAAAGCTTCCTAAAGGACTGTCTCTGAATGCACAAAGGTAGCAGAGCAAAGGCCCAGAGCAGAGCAGGAGATGTGAGAGAAATCCCTCATGGGTACAAGGAAGGCTGCAGGCTCTGTTCCAGGACTTCACCAAGGGCACTGCAGCTGTCCAATAAGACAGGGGCTAGAGCAGCAGGGAAAAGAGAGATTTTTCTAGTGCATAAACCAGAAGGCACGAGGGAAAGCAAAGAGCACTCCAGTGATCCAAAAAAGTTGGCAGCCAAGTTGTAAAGCAGAAAAAGGCTCCCCAGAGTTCAGGAAGCTGGTGGCTGAGCTGTGAAGCCTTAAAAAAAAAAAAAAAAAAAAAAAAAAGAAGAAGAAGAAAATTCTCAGAGTCTGTGTGGTGCTGATTCTCAGTCCCTGCTGACAGGAAAGTCCTGAACCTGTCCTCGAAACTCTTGAAACCAGGGTTGTCTTGGATCAAACCCAAACTGCAGCAGGATGAAAACCCAGCTCAACCACAGAGAGGATGGCCTAGGCCTCCCACTTTACCAGCCTGAGTGGAGGAGGGGTGATCCTTTCCTGAATGCTTTTACCCAGGATGGTGAGAATCCAGCATTGTAAGACCTGTGACGTAGGAAAATGACTCACAGTCAAAAGCCCAGAAGTCAACAGAAGCCTAGCCACAGATGGCCCAGGTGCCAGGATTAACAGGGAGGATGATACAGTAACTCTGATTTTTAAAAGTGGAAAAATGTGTGAACAGATGGGGGAATATCAGCAGAGAAATAAAAGCTATAAAAAATGGAAATGCTAGAAATAAAAACTACAATATCAAGAATACAGAATTCATTTTAGGTCTTAACAGCAGATGAAACCAAAAAAAAAAAAAAAGAAAAAAGAAAGAAAAAGAATGAATGATTTTAAAACAATGAAATTATTCAAATTAAAAGACAAAAAAATGGAAAGTAGAAAAGATAACCAGAGATTTGTGAAACAACATTGAATGGTTTAATAACAAGTAACTGGAATCCAAGAACTTAAGGAGAAAAAAAAATTAGAAGTACAGTGGTAGAAGAATATTTGAAAATATAATGACTGTAAGGTTTCCAAAATGATTAAAGATATACCCCAGAGATCTAAGAAAACTATCAGATTTTGCACTAAAGAAATGCTAGAAGTTCTTGAGGATTATAGGAAAAGATATCAGATGGTAACCTAGATCTTCAGGAAGAAATGAAGAACATCAAAAAAAGTAAATATGTATATAAATACAACATATCTTTTCATGTGCATATATTTAAATTTCTTTTTTCAAACCAATTATGCAAGTCAAAATTAATAAACTTGTTTTTGTGATTTTCATACATATAGAAGTAAGAAATATGAGTCAAGCTAGATAAACAAATATTGAAGGACTAGAAATGAAATGATTACATTGTCAGCTTCTTACATTGTTCATGAAATGGTACATTAGCATTTGAAGGTAGACTGCAGTGAATTAAAGCTGCATACCATAATCAAAAGCAGCCACCAGAAATAGAAATAGAGAAAATAAGATAGAAGAAACTAAAAAAAATTTGTTGAACCCAAGAGAAAGCAGGAAACGGAAAACAGATGAACACAAATTCAATGTGATAAATGTATCAACAACTGGATTAAATGTAAATCAAATAAACGCTTCTGAAAAATGTACAGATTGTAAACTTGGATACAAAAGGAAAATTCAACTCTGTTGTTTGCAAGAAAACACCTTTCAAATGTAAAGACCTGTATGGACTGAAAATGGGGGGTGGTGGGGGCAGACCATGCAATCGCTAAAATCTAGAGAACAGATGTGACACTATTAATATAAGATAAAGTATAAAAGTATAAAATATAAAGTATAACAGTGACACTATTAACATAAGATAAAGTATAAAATATAAGACTAACATAATATAAAGATAAATTTTTAAGACAAAAAATGATCAGAAGTATAAATAATTAGTAATTATAAAGAGGTCAGTTTTTCAAAAAAATAAATAATAATAATCCTAAATAACAGACCTACTGTGAGTAATGACAGCCTTTCTAAATATACTAACCAAAATTTGATGGAGCTGCCAGAAGAAACTGACAGACCTATAATCATAGTTGGAGATTTCTAATACTTAATAGAGAAGAAAAGAAGGAAATAGGGCAAGAGAGATCTTCCTCATGGAAAACAGGGGTTCCGTGACATTCTTCAAGGGTCATGATTTATTCCCAAGGGTACCTCCTTTAGTAACCCATCACAATTGGTAACTTGTTTGCATAAGAGTACCCCATAGGTCAATATGTTAAAGGCATAGTCTCGAGGGCAGCATTATGGGGAGACGGTGAGGCTTTAGAGGATGAGGCCTTATTGGAGATCCACCAGAGTCTCAGAGTCTGTAACCTCCAAAATTGTGAAACAAAATTAAACTTTTTTCTTTATAAGTTAATTATCTCAGGTATTTCATTATAGAGGTAGAAAATGAACTAATTAATGGGGAACTTGTTCTCAATTTCTTCCATTCTGTAGGAGTTTCTGCATTCTATGTTTTTTCCTCTTAAAACTTCTTGCTTTCCAGAAGTCATTGACACAAAACATTCATTTACCCTCTACCACATTAAAAAGCTTTATTTCTCTGGTGGCATTCCAATGAATCTCCCCATCATCATCTTGATCAACAAAAGAGGTACCTCCACAAGTTATAGATAGCTCCTTTCTGCCACCTGCTGCCATGACCCATTCTGCCCTCATTACTATAACTGTCTCCTCATCTTTCAGGAGAACTTCAGTGAAACATCTTCAAAGAAGCTATAACTGACCATATGTAAATATGTTAAACTACACACATATCCTCCATAACTATTCTCTCTCAACAAACTTTGTCTCAGCAATAATAATAATCAGCAATTATCCAATCTTTTTTTTTTTTAAATTTCACTCATCTAGACAGTAAAGTATGTAAAATGTGGGACAAATTTGTCTTGGGTCAGGGTGAACTCCATCAAATTTTAGGGATGGAAATCTTCTAGACCAAGGGATGTCTAATTATTTACTCCATTTCCCACATCTAGAAAGTTACAAAACAGGCCCTGGTCAGCCCAGTAGTGCTTTCTTTCCAACATCCAACCTGGAACATGAACTCCTACATGTCTATATAAACACTAAATTATTCAAACTTTTAAAAAACCAAAAGAAGAGATGGTTAATTCGGTAATCATGGTTAGATATTTTAATTCTCAGTAGAGAGAAAAGGAGGATGACCCGTTAATTCTAAGCAACTGGCTAAAAGACACATACACATAAATAAATAAATAAATAAATAAATAAATAAATAGCGTGGTTTTAAGTGGGGAGGGCATGTTTATTGGCTCACTGTCAAAAATGGTAGAGGGTAGGAATGTTCACATCCAAAAAAACAAACAAATATATATATATATATATATATATATATATATATATATATATATATATATATATATATATAACACAAGGGTCCCACAGTTAAGTTTCCTGAGTAAATCATTTTCCTGTTCACCATGGTAAGTTAATACAAACTACTGTAAATATTAACCCCCAATCTCAGTGACTTTCAATCAAGATGTTAATTTGTCATTCCAGTAACATGGGAAATAGTGTCCCTAATGGATAAGCAACTCTCTTTGCAGTGGCAATGCAGCCACCCATCTGCACCAGAGGTGGGAGAGCTTCAAAGGGCAGATCTGGATACAATAGGTCTCAGTGCTTCGAAGATGGTGACATGCCTCAGAATGACCTGCAGAGACATGCCCAGGTTCCTGGACCCCATCCCTGGCAATTCAGATTCAGTAGGACTGGATTAGAGTTTAGAATCAGCATTTCCGATAAGCTTCCAGGTGATGCATGTCCTGCTGGCCTGGGGGCCACCATGGAGTACCTGGTATGAATCACTCCTGCTGACGTTTTATTGGCTAGTGCTCATTAACATGGCCACGCTCAACTCCAAGAGTCAGGAAAATACAGTCTAATTGCATACTAAGAAGGAGGAGAAAATGGGTTTCTACAGTTTCTCCCATACACTTCTTTTAAAAATTACTAACTTACCCCGCCAATCAAGGAACCAGAAAATCAAGAGACAAATTTATAGATTTATAAATTGCAACTCCTTCTTCTAGTCAATACTCTGAACCCTGAAAAAAATTTCTCACTCAAGGAATCCATCAGCTGAGAAAAGATCAATGGCTCTGTTTTGAAACCCTGTCACTATATCCTAACAAATTGAGGCTAGCAGTAAGAAAAGAAAATTAAAAGCCAAGAAACGCGCACCAGAGTGCCCACACACAGACACAGACACATAACACATGATATTAGCCACGGAGACCACATTTGTGTACTGGCATTCAGGTAAACCTGTTCTTGCAAATGGAAATGCTAACAGGCCCTTAACTCTTGATAAAATATTAGTAGTACTCTAAGTACACTCAATCATC
The DNA here is from genome assembly GCF_964194105.1 of Spermophilus citellus. NCBI lineage: Eukaryota > Metazoa > Chordata > Mammalia > Rodentia > Sciuridae > Spermophilus > Spermophilus citellus. The sequence goes on along the minus strand of NC_138189.1, from coordinate 20,881,938 downwards.
TCCAGGAGACTGCACTTAATGCATATACCTCCCTGACCTCTAAGGTTTTAGTTATATTTTTAAAGATGCCCCTGAGAGTCCTTACTCTGTTCCCATTTAGCCATTGGTCATGGGATAACAATGTTCTGTGATATAAGTAATTGCTCAGAATAGTCATTGCCCTCTAGGGTTGCTTTCTTCCCTCGAAAGATTGTGTCTCCAAGATTGGAGGGACTTAGAGAGGCCGATTAGTCTCTTCTGGCCTCCAGGCTGGAATCTACTTAAAAGCTGTCCTAAAGAAATAGAAATCTGAACTTCACTGGGTAACCCTTTCCAATTTTCATCTACCCTCCCTAGCAAGGAAGTCCACCTTAGTTTAACCTAAGTACCTCTCGCTGCACTTAATTCATGTTCCTCTCATTTTGTCCTCAGGGAAACAAGCAATTTTTGGCCAAGTGAATTCTAAGTTTAAGAGCCTTTCAAAGACTTGGACATGCAATGCATAAATCAACATTATTAAATATCGCACTCTATGATTGCTTAGCACCGAGGTCATAGAAAAAAGACGGGTAAAATCTATTGGCCAAGAAATAGAAAATGATTTGTGAGAAATAATAAAGTACCAATACTTTCAAATAATATCTCTTGAAAAAAAGTGAATTCCATATTTCCTCCTTAAGATGCATTTCAGCATAGTATAGACACAGCAGCAAGAGTGAAGTCCCTCTTCCTGGGAATCAACTAAAATTGAACTATGAGCATTTGGGGGCACATTCTTACATCTATCTGTAAGACAAGGCAATTAGAAAGCCACCCTCTCCCAACCCCACGGCCTTGGTGATTCATTGAGCACCATCTTCAGACAAGCATTGATCTTGGTGACACAGCAGACACAAGGAAGGGCCAGGCTTGGTTTCTGCCCCTCTGGAAACTGAGAGAAGCTGTCTATTTCAGGAAGAGAATTACATTGCCCCTGCATGTCAAATCTTATTGATCGATGGAGGCTGTACTATTTTGAGAATTAAGAAAAATGTCAAGAAAGGACCAGGCCTGACCAGCAATATCTGTGCAGGACATGTGATGTAGGCCCTCAGGGCCCAGGGTGGGAGGGGTCATATCATCTTTTCCAGATGTTTTCTATCCCAATATCTCAGGCTGAAACTTGACCCAGATGAGGGACAATTGCTTGCCCAACCTACCATTTTCTATTATTAAAGTTTCCTGCAGACAAAGATGAAGACCTAAGAAAGCCAGAGGGGCCTCAAGTACTGGGTGCACTAGCCTTCCTACTCCTCTTCTACTCTCCGGAAGGGAAAACCAATATGTTTGTTACTTTTCTTTTTCTTAAAAGAAACATTTCAATTGCATAGAATCTGCTTATTCCCCGTGTATATTTGGCGTGATAATTCCTGACACTATAAAAGCAACTACAGAGTGAAATTACAGAAACAAACAATGTCCATGTCCATTTTTTTTCCTCTCATTTTTTCTTTGAAGATTTCCCCCCCTTGACTCTACTCCCACAGAAAAGGCCTACGTGGCTCTCCTTTTAAAAATGTGACCGGAGAATGAACAAGCACGTCTCTCCTGAAGCAGCCTGACATTTTCATAAAGAGCTTTATTAAAAATCAGAGACAGAAAAAAAAAGAATTATAAAAATGCAGATGATATAAAAACCGTTTGGTTTTTAAAGCATAAGTCTATGATTCTAAGGATACAAGTAGATCATGTCTAAGAAGAGGGAGCCCCCAGGCCCCTCATCCCCAGGTAGCTCCCTCCCAGGCCTAAGGTAGTTGCCCTCCTCCAGGTGCCTCCTTGTCATCCTGACTCTGGCCACCGGTGCAAGGACAAACTCCAACTCTCCTTTGGCAGATCTCCCTCCCAGCTAGTGTCTTCCTCCTCAATTTCAGATCTTAGCCACCTACTTCCCAAAATTGTCCATGACAGTGGTCACTGGTACTCACTAAGATCCATGAGGGAAATTACTCTGGCCCTTACCTGATTTCAATTCTGCAAAGACCAATTTTATTGAGTTACTCCCCCATGTCCACACTTACACACATAAAGAAATAGTCTTACAAAAGTCTACCCACTGGAACTGAAATGTATTCTGACTCAGTCACCATGTTCTGGCAAGTGAAGCTAATTTCAGGAGTCTCGGGCTCATGCAGGCTTACTAGGAAAGAGAACGGTGATCAATTAACAATGCCTGCCACGAAGTGGGAAGTCCACGGCCATTATCTGCAGATGTTTTAGCAAGTTTAATTTTAATTGCATAATAACCATCATACGAATCCGGAGTTAGCAAATAAGAAAAAGGTCATTCATTGCTGGTTGGCTGGGCCAAGAAGCATTCATTTAGTCTTGATGAGAAAACAGCTGCACCAACCGTAGGGGAGTCATGGCTGAGGCTCTGCGTGACCGGTTAGTGCGTTTTTCTAATTGGCTCTAGGCCTTTTCCATCCCTCCTTATCTCACCAGCGGCCAAAAAGTAGATCGTCTCAAAGAAAGTCACAGCCTGTGCTCAGGACAGCAGGATTCACTCTCTGCTCATGGACAGGCAGGAAGTGCAGGGGGCCGTCTTCTGCAGCACCACCAGGCCAAAACTGCTGACAGCAGTCGTTTCCTCGGCCTCCAAGTCCTCCAGCTCCTCAGTAAAACTGGAAAAAGGTGGTTGGGTCATGAAATCAATGGAATCCATTACCAATTAATTTCTTCCTACCTTATGTGTCTAAGATCCAAACTGATTCTCACCTTCTAGATCAGGCAAGTCACTTCATTCTATCAACAAATATCCGGGATTTTAAATGCAAACCCTCTCATGACAAATATATATTTTTTAAAAATCTGAGGAACCTGTGTCCAGACTTCTGCTCCTAACTTTGGCTCCCAGGAAGCATAAAGTATGAGATAATGGTAACCTTGGTATGACTTTATGCTGGAGGCAACCTTATCAAAAACACTATAAGAAATGGAGTGAAAATTAGCAGTAGAGATTTTAAAAAAAGAAAACATGTGGTATATATGCACAATTGAGTATTACTCAGCCCTAAAGAGCAACTTGATGGCAGTTGCTAGTAAATGGACAGAACTGGAGACTACCATGCTCAGTGAAATAGGCCAATCCCGGAAGCCAAAGGTGGAATATTTTCTCTGATATGTGAAAGCTAATCCAACATAATGGGGGGGAGCATTAAAAAAAAGGATAAAAAAAAGTTCAGTGTTGACAAAGGGGAATGAAGGAAAGGAAGGAGGGATGGGATAGGGAAAGACAGCGGAATGAATCTGACCTAATATTTCTATGTACATTATATGAATATACCACAGTGAATCTCACCACCATGTGCATTCACAAGATGATAATTAAAAATAAAATTATAAGTAAGTAGCAGAAATAACAGTAGAGGGAAGACAAGGGTGGTGGATGGAGGGAAGAGGAAGTGTGGGGGACTGAATTAAAACAAATTGTTATTCCATTCTTTTATAATTATGTCAAAATGGATTCTGTGATCATGTATAACTAAAAAGTACCAATAAAAGAGAGATAAAAGGCAAAAATTCCCTTACATACTATTAAAACTTTCAAGTAGCAACAAAGAATATGAAAATATTAAAAAACAAAGGCATAAGCCAGGTGTGGTGGCACATGCCTATAATCTCAGCAGCTGGGGAGGCTGAGGTGGGAGGATTGCTAGTTCACAGCCGTGCTCAGCTAAGCAACTCAGTGAGACTCTGTCTCTAAATAAAATACAAAACAGGGCTGGGGATGTGGCCAGTGGTTGAGTGCCCCTGAGTATAATCCCTGGTTACCACCTCTCAAAAAAAAAAAAAAAAAAAAAGAAAGAAAGAAGAAATGTATTGTCCAGTGCTTCTAGCATATATTAATGTCTTACTAATGGTCTGTTAAGATTCTCCTTAGAACCCAAAGGTTTTTGGAATGTGGAAAAGAATTCCCATTTAATCTGCATGGTGAAGATGGACCAGCACAAAGTGACAGAGGAAACAGGTACAAAGTCAAAGAAGCTTGCCTCACCATTGAGGCAAATTCTTAATATAATGTGTGTATGTGTCTTGGGGGGAGGCATCATCAGGAATTTAGAAATAAGGAAATAGATTTGACTTAGGAATCCAAGACCAATAAAAATGAATCAAAACAGAGATAGGTAAAGTCACTTTAAGAAAATAGAATTCATTAACAAAACTCCCTAACTAGAATTCCATGTTGAGCCAGCAATCTTTATTTTGATTTTGTTTCCTGGGTGATTTGAAATGTCTCCTTCAAAAAGATATGTTCAAGACTTACACTTGGTACCTGAGAATGTGGTTTTATTTAGACACAGAGTCTTTGAAGATATAATTAAAGAGCTTAATATGAGATTATTCTGGATTTAGGGTGGGCCCCAAGAGAAAGGAGAGAGAAATTTGAGATACAGTGATACAGAAAAGGAGGCCATGGAATGACAGAGGTTGAGCTTGGAGTTTTGCTGCTGTGAACCAAGAAAGGTCAGGAGCCACTAGAAGCTGGAAGAGATGAGGAAAGATCTCCCCGGAGCCTTTGGAGGGAGAGTGGTCCCACCAGCCCTTTGAGTTTGGTCTTCTGGACTCTAGCACCATAATATAAGAAATTTCTGCCATTTGAAACCACCAACTTAGAAATTTTTTGCATTGGCCCAAGGGTCTAGCCTTAAACAGTTGTGTCTACCACTGGAGTTCTTTAAATTAGCATTCCATTTCTATACAGGAATGTCACATTCTTGGTATATTGGACTAGGTTAAGTTTTACTGTGTGATAGCCCCAAATATGAGTCTCTTGACATGCTATATGCCCATCAATGGTTGTCAGGGCTTTGGGCTCTTACAGCATCACTCAACAACAAAAAAAAAATCTACCACACTGCACGTATACGATGTGGTTCACACAATCTGCTCAGCAGCAAAAGAGAGCATAGAGAAATTTCACACCAACTCCTCTATTCCTTAACCCAGAAGAAAAATGTACAACTTTTTTCAGAGCACACGTGCAAAAAGTAATTACTTGGCCTTGCCTTGCTGCAAGATCATTAGAAATGTATGGGAGTAAATGAAATATTTTTGTGAGCATTACTTTTATTGCCACACTTGTGGATCCACATGGTTAAAAATTGATTCTTCTCTTAGTAGACTCCAAACGGAAACAAGTGAGCTTATAAGATCGAAAATTGCTTCTTGAACTGTGGCCACTCCCCTTACACTTCTTAGGGATATACCAGGTGGATTTTTCTGGGCCACATATTATTTAACATCATGTGCAAAAAAAATAAAATTTTTAATTTTACTTTCTATGGTACAGAAATATTGAAGGGGTTCTTCAATATCTATCCCAAACCTAATATTCCATGATCTTAGTTCCAGATTAGTACCATTTCCAGAATCATAGTACAAAGAGTCATTCCTCTTCCCCCACCTCCCTACTTCTGGGTACTACAGAATTTTGATTCTCTGAGATCCTCAGATTGGAGGGTATCCTAAGACACTGGAATTCTTGAAAACCGTAAAACCAAAACCAAAAAAGGAAGAATTTTATGCCAAGCCTTTGCTATAAATTCTCACTGAAGTATCTACAGACCATGTCACTTTCTAAGTACAGTCATATAAGCATAAAACATTCTTGGATATTCTGAATCACGTAGCACCTGTCAATTCTTGACAGGACACTGGGATCAGTAGGATTACTCCCAAAGCAAGAGAAGATTTCACCTGCAGGGATTCAACCCATGGAGCTCTTCCAGACCTGTTCTCCCCTGCCAGACATCATTTGAAATCACATACATCCTATTTCATCCAGATCTCAAGAGCCAGAATCCAATCCAAGTTTACTTGCCATCATTTTCAAACAATAACGAAATCTGGATCCCAATAATTACCACTGAGTATGATTTAGAGGGGAAAAAATAGTAAACACTCTTCAAATTGCGATCTGCTGCAATTTCCAGCTGAGGTAAACAAGCTTTGCAAACACAAACGCTTGCAGAAAATTCTTCCTGTGCTGGTTAAAAACTGTTTTAAATTGATGCAGGTGGTCCTGGTGTGACTCCCCATAGCATTTGGGTATTCCCTTAAGGGCATGCTCCCTTCCCGCTTACTTAAGGCTAGTTTTGTCTACAAATTAATAGGCACCGTTAACCTGGAGTTGGGATTTAACCGGTGGATGGGGAATTGGGACCTCGGAGACTGCTGCTGCACAAAGGAAGGAAGTAGGTCCCTCCCTGAAGCACTGTCAGTTCCCTGTAAATATGCCTTAAGGTCGGAAATTGGCCTGAAGGAAGAGCAAAGGAGAGCTCATTTAACTTACAGCAAACCATCCAGAAGTAGTGGAACTTATTAGAAGAAATGTCATGTCCCGTCACCAGCCTTGCACTGAGCTCTTACCCATTTAGAGCAGGGAATCCAGTGATCTCTGCTCCCTATCCTCATTCAAGGGCATTATCGGACCCACCAGGAACAAGGTCCCAAAGACTGTTACACAAAGCAGAGGCAACAAGATTTTCCCCCAAAGACTGGCTAAATTGGTGACACCTATCCAGATAGATGATTGACTGAAAAGAAACAGAGAATTGCATGTATCTGTAGGCAGTTTCTCTATGACAAGTTTACACTTGAAAACGAGGCTGTTAACACAAAAGGTTCTAACCAGTCCTGCAGGGACAGGCATTCTTCGCCCATCACATAGCACCTGTCACAGAGCGCGACCCACACAGCAACAACAAAGGATCTCAAGTAGGGGCAATGGGAGATTAAGAAAAACACAGGCATTTTTAAGCAAAGCTGGGGCCAGGTGGGACATTGCCCTTTGATGGAAGAACAGTGACCCAGACCTAGCTCCACAGGTTTATTTTATAAGGTCTCATAATCGGGAAGTTTAACTATGGGGGCATTGTAAATTGTTCAAGCCTTGTGATTTATCAAGAGACTTCTTTGTACAAAATAGGAAGTTACAGAGCTAGAGACATTTTTGTAAGAATCCTGCTGCTAGAGGAACATCTGTAGGAACGTTAGGAACATCCTGCGACTATCTTGCTGTACCCAAAAAACCCATTGTACAGTAACGTCTGGTAACTACTAGCGCCAGAGAGGAGGATCAAGGCTGTTTCCGTCCTTGCCTTCTAGCAAGGAATGTCTCCCAAACCTGGCTTTTGCCTACACCGCAGAATCAGCCAATGACCAGGGCTCATCCGCGTCTCCTGACCATACTGACTTAACCCAAGTCAGTGTAACACTTAGCTTTTCAGCAGAAGTTGTTGAGGGTTTGATAAATCCATGTAATGGCGCAAATTTAAATGATCCAGATTCCTGTGAATAAGTGATTACAGACTCACTGTGATGATAGACTCTCTAGTACTTTTCATTGTTTTATAAAAACATATCCCAATTTTGTCCTGTGGAATACTCCTTCTATCACTTGCTTTTGATGAGGTTTCAATAATATCGACACCACAGCTGGCCTGGCTAACGAGAGCAATACATCTTCATCCACTGGTCCAGGCCAGGATAAGCATGCCAATGAAAATCAATGTTTTTTGTTTGTTTGTTTGTTTTTCAGGGAACATAGTTAAGAGAGAAGGAGAGAAACAGAGAGGAAGACAGAGAGAAACGGAGACAGAAGCACTCTGATTTGTCCTGAATTCGTCAGTCAGGTCACCAGAAAGAGGCAGAGGCCCTGCACTGAGTGACCATCAATCAAAACATGGGAATTAGAATTGAAGGATGAAGAGAGACCAGGACCTGCCAATCATTTGTCACATCATTTGAGCCTGAATCCAGACACACCTAAAAGCAGCATCCTCTAAACTTTTCGGTTACTCAAGTCAAAAAAAAAAAATCCCCTTTGTTTGTTTGATTAAACATATCTGTAGGGACTTTTTGTTACACCAAGCTGAAATTACAAAGATTTACAGAAGTACATATCTAACACTGTCAAAGTAATTCTGCTATACAAAACACACAGATTCTTCCCATAAGAAATTCACATACTACTTAAAATAATACATATCATGGTATCCAGGAGCAGACACTCGTTGTTATGAATTAAATAACCTGCCACTCTGATAAGTTTTCAGGAGAATAGAGTCTGACAAGTGATTATGGTTCCATGGGAAAAGGAAGAGAGGTTACGGAGGCCCTGTTTTTAATTTTGGCGAGTGATTACAAAAAAGCCCCATTTCAGTGCTGATTTCAGAGCCTCGTTAGAGCAGATTTGGAGACCTTGAAGCCTCCACCCACCACCATCATTGCTTGCTTTATTTTTCAGAGTGCCTGAAGCTTCGGGTTCTGAATTTTTCAGAGTAACGAACTGACACTGGATTCTCAGCTACACAAAGCACAAAGACTGTCAGAGATGCTCTATAAATTATACACAGCAGCAGCGATGAGAGGAAAAGAGTTACAAAGAAATTTTGCTCCTTGGAGCTTTATGAAGATTATGTTTCAAATTAAAACTAGAAAATCTGGGAAACAATTTGTACTACAGAAGACTGGGAAAATTGGAGGATTTGAGGTCTGTGTTTCTAATATGTTTTGATTAACCTAGCAATGGAAATAGAAACTTTATGATCTGGATCTTTCTCCTTTGGTAGATAATGCCTTGTACCTATTTTCAAAAACTACAGAGAAATGAATCTTTAGGTTAAAAGCCCAAATCTTTTCATGAAGTCATTTCCTTCTTGTATGATCTATGCATTTGGAAAATTGGTATGTTAACTAATATATTAAAAAGAGAAATATAAAACATTTTGAAAAGTATTTGGAGTTTTGATGTAGTACTGCATGAATATTATATAAAATTACAAAGAAGTAATGTTACTCATCAAAGCTTGACAGACATGCAAAACGACTCAAGAAAAAACAGGATTCTAAGAGATATTTTCAAATGAAATCAAACAAATGTGGTATGCAAACATAAACCAACTGGTGGATGGTTTCTCTCTTTTCCCTCATTCTTTCCACCAAAAAAAAAGCAATAAAAATGGCCCATATTACAGGTATACAAAGGCCAATTACTTACATTTTGTAAACTGCCTATTTTAGCATTTAGGAAATGCTACAAACAAAAAATTAATCAGACTTCTTTTTAATGACAGCTTTGAGACATAATTCATATGCAATTAAATAGCACCATCTTAAAATATACAATTCAATGGTTTCTAGTATATTCACAAATTACTGAAACTGAATCCAAAAGTCTATAAAGAGAGTAATACTTTTTGTTTATGCCATAGTCTTCATTATTTCCTTCCTGTTTGCTTTGGGTTTTGTTCTTCTTTTTCTAGTTTCTTAAGTTGGAATGTTAGGATATTGATTTGAGATCTTTCTTTATTTTAGTATAAGAGGTTAAAGGTGCAAATATCCTTGTGAGCACTGATGTAAATATATGAATATATAAAAATATAAATATATAATATATTATATATAAATATATAAAATATGTCTCTTGTAGACAGCATGTGCAGTTTTTTATCCAGTCTTCCAATATCTGCCTTTTAATTAGAGAGTTTAATCCATTTACATCTAATGTCATTACTATTAGAGTAGAATATATGTCTGCCCTTTTGCTAGGGGTGGAGATATCTGTGTATCTTTTTTTTTTTAAAGAGAGAGTGAGAAAGGAGAGAGAGAGAGAGAATTTTTTTTAATATTTATTTTTTAGTTCTCGGCAGACACAACATCTTTGTTGGTATGTGGTGCTGAGGATCGAACCCGGGCCGCACGCATGCCAGGCGAGCGCGCTACCGCTTGAGCCACATCCCCAGCCTCTCTGTGTATCTTGTGTCTCTTTTATTCCTTTATTCCTCCAACACTCCCACTTTCTTTTTTTTCTTTTTTTTAAATTTTTTTATTGGTTGTTCAAAACATTACAAAGCTCTTGACATATCATATTTCATATATTAGATTCAAGTGGATTATGAACTCCCATTTTTACCCCAAATACAGATTGCAGAATCACATAGGTTACACATCCACATTTTTACATAATGCCATATTAATGACTGTTGTATTCTGCTACCTTTCCTATCCTCAACTATCCCCCCTCCCCTCCCCTCCCATCTTCTCTCTCTACCCCATCTACTCTAATTCATTTCTCTCCTTGTTTATTTTCCCATTCCCCTCACAACCTCTTATATGTAATTTTGTATAACAATGAGGGTCTCCTTCCATTTGCATGCAATTTCCCTTTTCTATCCCTTTCCCTCCCACCTCATGTCTCTGTTTAATGTTAATCTTTTCCTCCTGCTCTTCCTCCCTGCTCTGTTCTTAGTTGCTCTCATTATATCAAAGAAGACATTTGGCATTTGTTTTTTAGGGATTGGCTAGCTTCACTTAGCATAATCTGCTCTAGTGCCATCCGATTCCCTGCAAATTCCATGATTTTGTCATTTTTTAGTGCTGCGTAATACTCCATGGTGTATAAATGCCACATTTTTTTTATCCATTCATCTATTGAAGGGCATCTGGGTTGGTTCCACAGTCTAGCTATTGTGAATTATGCTGCTATGAACATCTATGTGGCAGTATCCCTGTAGTACGCTCTTTTAAGGTGTTCAGGGAATAGTCTGAGAAGGGCAATAGCTGGGTCAAATGGTGGTTCCATTCTCAACTTTCCCAGGAATCTCCATACTGCTTTCCAAATTGGCCAAACCAATTTGCAGTCCCACCAGCAATGTACAAGAGTACCTTTTCCCCACATCCTCGCCAGCACTTGTTGTTGTTTGACTTCATAATGGCTGCCAATCTTACTGGAGTGAGATGGTATCTTAGGGTGGTTTTGATTTGCATTTCTCTGACTGCTAGAGATGGTGAGCATTTTTTCATGTACTTATTGATTGATTGTATGTCCTCCTCTGAGAAGTGTCTGTTCAGGTCCTTGGCCCATTTGTTGATTGGGTTATTTGTTATCTTATTATTTAATTTTTTGAGTTCTTTGTATATTCTGGATATTAGGGCTCTATCTGAAGTGTGAGGAGTAAAAATTTGTTCCCAGAATGTAGGCTCCCTATTTACCTCTCTTATTGTTTCTCTTGCTGAGAAAAAACTTTTTAGTTTAAGTAAGTCCCATTTGTTAATTCTTGTTGTTAACTCTTGGGCTATGGGTGTCCTATTAAGGAATTTGGAGCCCGACCCCACAATATGTAGATTGGAGCCAACTTTTTCTTCTATCAGGCGCAAAGTCTCTGATTTGATATCAAGCTCTTTGATCCATTTTGAATTAACTTTTGTGCATGGCAAGAGAAAGCATATGGATTTCCAGTTTTCCCAGCACCATTTGTTGAAGATGCTATCCTTCCTCCATTGAATGCTTTTAGCCCCTTTATCAAATATAAGATAGTTGTAACTTTGTGGATTAGTCTCTGTGTCCTCTATTCTGTACCATTGGTCCACCCGCCTGTTTTGGTACCAGTACCATGCTGGTTTTGTTACTATTGCTCTGTAATATAGTTTGAAATCTGGTATCGATATACCGCCTGATTCTTAGAATTGCTTTTACTATTCTGGGTCTTTTATTTTTCCATATGAATTTCATGATTGCTTTATCTATTTCTACAAGAAATGCCTTTGGGATTTTGATTGGCATTGCATTAAACCTATAGAGAAATTTTGGTAATATCGCCATTTTGATGATGTTAGTTCTGCCTATCCATGAACAGAGTATATTTTTCCATCTTCTAAGATCTTCTTCTACCTCTCTCTTTAGGGTTCTGTAGTTTTCATTGTATAAATCTTTCACCTCTTTTGTTAGGTTGATTCCCAAGTATTTTTTTTTTTTGAGGATATTGTGAATGGAGTGTTTTTCCTCACTTCCATTTCAGAAGATTTGTCGCTGATATACAGAAATGCCTTTGATTTATGCATGTTGATTTTATATCCTGCCACTTTGCTGAATTCATTTATTAGTTCTAGTAGTTTTTTTGTAGACCCTTTTGGGTCTTCTAGGTATAGAATCATGGCATCTGCAAATAGTGATAATTTAAGTTCTTCTTTTCCTATTTTTATGCCTTTAATTTCTTTTGTCTGTCTAATTGCTCTGGCCAGTGTTTCGAGAACTATGTTGAACAGAAGTGGTAAGAGAGGGCATCCTTGTCTTGTTCCAGATTTTAGAGGGAATGCCTTCAATTTTTCTCCATTCAGAATGATGCTAGCCTGAGGCTTAGCATAGATAGCTTTTACAATGTCAAGGTAAGTTCCTGTTATCCCTAGTTTTTCTAATGTTTGAACATAAAGGGATGCTGTACTTTGTCGAATGCTTTTTCTGCATCTATCGAGATGATCATATGGTTCTTATCTTTAAGTCTATTGATGTGGTGAATAACATTTATTGATATCCGTATATTGAACCATCCTTGCATCCCAGGGATGAATCCTACTTGATCATGGTGCACAATTTTTTTGATGTGCCTTTGTATCCGATTTGCCAGAATTTTATTGACGATTTTTGCATCTAGGTTCATTAGAGATATTGGTCTGTAGTTTTTTTTCTTCGAGGTGTCTTTGTCTGGTTTCAGAATCAGGGTGATGTTGGCCTCATAGAATGAATTTGGAAGAGCTCCCTCTTTTTCTATTTCCTGAAATAACTTGAAAAGTATTGGTATTAATTCTTCTTTAAAGGTTTTGTAAAACTCTGCTGTATACCCATCCGGTCCTGGGCTTTTCTTGGTTGGTAGTCTTTTGATTGCTTCTTCTATTTCATCCATTGATATTGGTCTGTTCAAATTGTGTGTATCCTCCTGACTCAGTCTGGACAAATCATATGACTTAAGAAATTTATCGATGTCTTCACTATCTTCTATTTTATTGGAGTATAGATTTTCAAAATAATTTCTAATTGTCTTCTGTATTTCTGTAGCATCTATTGTGATATTGGCTTTTTCATCCCGTATGTTAGTGATTTGAATTCTCTCTCTTCTTCTCTTCGTTAGCATGGCTAAGGGTCTGTCGATCTTATTTATTTTTTTCGAAGAACCAACTTTTAGTTTTGTTAATTTTTTCAATAGTTTCTTTTGTTTCAATTTCGTTGATTTCCGCTCTGATTTTAATTATTTCTTGCCTTCTGCTACATTTGCTGTTGTTTTGCTCTTCCTTTTTTAGGGCTTTGAGATGAAGTGTGAGCTCATTTATTTGTTGGTTTTTTCTTTTTTTGAGGAATGACCTCCAGGCGATGAATTTCCCTCTTAAAACTGCTTTCATTGTGTCCCATAGATTCCGATATGTTGTGTCTGTATTTTCATTTATCTCTAAGAATTTTTTGATTTCCTCCTTTATGTCTTCTGTAACCCATTGATCATTCAGTAACAGATTGTTCTTTTTCCATGTGATGTAGGATTATTCCTTCCTTCTTTTACCATTGATTTCCAGTTTCATTCCATTATGATCAGATAAAATGCATGGTATTATCTCCACCCCTTTATATTTACTGAGGGTTGCCCTATGGCATAATATATGGTCTATTTTTGAGAAGGATCCATGTGCTGCTGAGAAAAAAGTATATCCACTTGATGATGGTTGATCTATTCTATATATGTCAGTTAAGTCTAGGTTATTGATTGTGATATTGAGTTCTATAGTTTCTTTATTCAACTTTTGTTTGGAGGATCTGTCCAATGGTGAGAGAGGTGTGCTGAAGTCACCCATAATTATTGTGTTGTGGTCTGTTTGATTCTTGAACTTGAGGAGAATTTGTTTTATGAATGTCGCAGCACCATTATTTGGTGCATAAATATTGATAATTGTTATGTCTTGTTGGTGAATGGTTCCTTTTAACAGTATATAATGTCCTTCCTTATCCCTTTTGATTAACTTAGTCTTGAACCTAATTTTATTTGATATGAGGATGGCCACCCCTGCTTGCTTACGAGGACCGTGTTCATGGTATATTTTTTCCCATCCTTTCACCTTCAGTCTGTGTATGTCTTTTCCCATCAGATGTGTCTCCTGGAGGCAGCATATTGTTGGATTTGTTTTTTTAATCCATGTTACCAGCCTATGTCGCTTTATTGGAGAGTTTAATCCATTAACGTTTAGAGTTACTATTGATATATGGTTTGTACTTCCAGCTATGTTTGATTATTTATCTTTTTTTTTCAATTTTAGTTTGTTTCTCCATGATTATCTTTCCCCCCCCACCCTCTGTCTTTACTGAGGCACTTCCCACTGATGGTTTTGGTTATTGTTTTTCATTTCTTCCTCGTGTAGTGTTTTGCTCAAGATGCTTTGCAATGCTGGTTTTCTGGCTGCAAATTCTTTTAACTTTTGTTTATCATGGAAGATTTTTATTTCATTGTCATACCAGAAGCTTAATTTTTCTGGATACAGAATTCTTGGTTGGCATCCATTGTCTTTCAGTGTTTGAAATACGTTGTTCCAGGATCTTCTCGCTTTCATCGTCTGTGATGAAAAATCCGTTGTTAACCTTATTGGTTTACCCCTGAATGTAATCTGCCTCCTTTCTCTTGTAGCTTTTAATATTTTCTCTTTGTTATGTATATTGGATATCTTCATAACAATGTGTCTTGGCGTTGGTCTACTGTGATTTTGTATGCTCGGTGTCCTGTATGCATCTACAATTTGTATATCTGTTTCCTTTTTTATTTCTGGAAAGTTTTCTGTAATTATTTCATTCAGTAGGTTACTCATTCCCTTGCTTTGAATCTCTGTACCTTCCTCTATCCCGATGACTCTTAAGTTTGGTTTTTTTATGTTATCCCATAACTCTTGGATGTTTTTCTCGTGATTTTTTTAGCAGCCTTTCTGAGTTGGCTAGACTTTTTTCAAGATGATATATTTTGTCTTCATTATCTGACGTTCTGGCTTCTACTTGCTCCACTCTGTTAGTGATACTCTCATTTGAGTTTTTAATTTGGTTTATCGTTTCCTTCATTTCTAGAATTATTGTTTGATTTTTGTTATAATCTCTATCTCCTGATAAAGATGCTTAACTTCTTCTTTTATCTGTTTATGTAATTCATTCTCAATGTGTTCTTTCACTGTTTGAATTTGCTGTCTCATATCCTCTTTAAGGTTCCATTCCATCTGTCTAAGGTGTTCCTTGAGTTCTTTATATGACCATTTTTCTGATGACTCTAGGTCCTCCTGAATATTTAGGCTGTCCTGCATTGTTTGTACTCCTTTTCTTCCTTGCTTTTTTCATGCTGCTCATGTTACTTCTTGTTGTGTTTGACTGCTGAGTTACTGTTTACTCCTATAAATTTATTTGATGCTTGGAAGGAAAGGTATTAGAAGGGAAGGGAAGAAGTCACTAAAGAGAATGAGAGTAAGCAGGTAGAATTCAAGGAAGGGGGAATAAGAAAATTGAAAAGAAATGAAAAGGCAAAAGAAAAAAATAGAAAAGGAAAAAAGAAAAAAAATTTTAAAAATAATAAAAAATAAAATTTAAATTTAAAAAAAATTAAAAAAAAATTTTTTAAAAATTTAAAAAACAACAAAAAAATGAAAATAAAAAAAAAAACCCAAATTAAAAAAAAATTAATAAATGCAGTCTTAGAGTTTGATTAACTTCTCTTCCAGTAGGTGGAGCTGTGCCCACCAGGCCAAGCTTCTCCTGTCAATACGCGGGAACCAATCACTGTGCAGCAGCTCCTCCTCCCAGACTGGGTGAGTCTCCAATCCTGAGTGCCCAGGGCCTTCTCTTGTGTCTAGTCACTTCCCCACTTTTTCTCTAGCCAGGCCCCTCTCACGGGTGCCGCTCACCACAATACTGGCTACACGCCAAGTCTGCTGCTCCCGGGAGCCCTGTTTTAATGAACGACTGGGCACACTCTCCCTGTTTGCCATTCCCTCAGACCCTAAGTTTGTAGAGCTTGGGGCTGAGAACCCTCAGCGAATTTTGCTTGCCCTCCGGTAGCCACACCCCCGGTAGCTGGTGCAAGAGACCTCAGTTGTCAGCACTGGTGGGAGCTGTAGCCGGGAGTTCCGTGCCGTGGGTCCCGCACCACTCCTGATTCCCTCGGTCTGGTATCGCGCTCACAGGAGAGCTGGGAGGGGCCCTGAGGGTTTCCCCGCTGTGTGGAGAGGGAAGGCTAGGGGATTACACACCTGTAGCCGCTGGTTTCAATGAATTTATCTCCTCCGCCGCAGTCTGATGACATCAGTTCTCTGCCATGGTGGTATCCCATGCAAATGGCGACAGTTCATTTCCCTTTGCCGGGTGACCAATGCAACAGGTGGGTCCTGACTGGCTCTCCCAAGCCCCGTTTCAATCCTGTGGCCACTGCCTATGAAGGCTCAGTTGGCATTAGCCTTCGTAGGTTCAGAAGGGCCAACCAGTTGTTTCAGCGGGATTGTTTAGTGCTGAGTCACAGCTGTTTGTCTGCGGGAAGCAGGCGAACGGGAGCTTGAATTCAGCTGATTCGGGCTCAGAGTGTGTTCTGAGAGGCCTAGACTGTTCGCCCCAGATCCACGTCAGCTCAGCATTGCCTAGTGATCCTGAGCAAACAGCATTTAGATGGTTTATGACTCCCTATACCCATGCAGCTGAGGAGGTCAGAGACTTGATCTCTCTGTGCCCGCCACCATGTTGGATCTCTTCATCACTCCCACCTTCTGTGATAAATGCAAATTTTTGTATGCCATTTTAAGTTGTTTATCTCTTTTACCATCTTATGAGTTATTTCTTTATTAATTTCCATTAGAGTTATAATTAATATATTAAAACAATCTAATTACATTCATATCAATTTAATTCTAATAGTATACAATAATTTACTATAGTTTCATTCTCTGTATTCTCCTTTATACTAATATCACAAAAATATATCTTGTCCACTATAAGCCCATCAATACAGCTTTATAAATATTGTCTTATCCAATTGTCCTTAAGTCAGATAATAAAATAGTTACACTAAATTAAAAGAAAAATACATTCAAACTGTCTTTTATATTTACCTATACAGTAATCTTTACCATGTGGATTCAAGTTAATATACAGTGTTCTTTCATTTCAATTCAAAGGACTTCTTTCAGTATTTCTTGTGGAGGACAACTAATGGCAACAGTCCTCTGCTTTTGGTTTTTGGATATTTCTTAATTCTTCCTCTCTTTTTGAGGAATAGTTTTGCTGGCTATAAAATTCTTGGTTCACGGGTCTTTTTCTTTCCGCAGCTTGAATGTGTCATCCCACTATCTTTTGACCTCCATGGTAATTTTACTGAGGATCTCATGTATGTGATGAGTCACTTCTCTTAATGTTTTAAATTTTTTTGTCTTTATCTTTAGACAGTTTGAATATCAGGTTGGTGTGAATCTCTTTGACTTTATTCTCTTGAAGTTCTTTGAGATTATTGGATATATAGATCAATGCTTTTGTCAAATTTTGGGAAGTTTGGGATATTATTTCTTCAAATACTCTTTCTTCCCCTTTCTCTCCCTTCTATCCTAGAACTACCATTAATGTTGATAAAACTGATGGTGTCCCACAGGTCTGAGACTGTGTCCAGTTTCTTATATTTTTCCTCAGATGGAATAATTTCAGTTTGCTTATCTTCAAGTTCATTTGTTTATCATTTACCCAGTTCAAATCTAGTCCTGCTAATAAATTTTCATTTCAGTTATAATACTTCCTTAACTACAGAATTTCTATTTTTTTTTTGATACTTTCTCTATTTATATTTCTGAAGTGTTGTTCTCATACTTTAGTCTTTATATATGATACCCTTTCCTTCCTTGAGCACATTTATAATAGCTGATATTAAGTTTTTGTATGATAAATTTAATACTTGTGGAAAGTTTCTATATACAGCTTTCTTCCTGTGTATGGGACAGATGTTCCTATTTCTTCATGTGTCTCATATTTTTTTGTTGCTGTTGTTGAAAACTGAATATTTTAAATAGTAAAAAAAATGTATCAACTCTAATAAACATATTCCTCCTCTACAGTTTGTTGTTTATATTGTTTTTGTTGCTGCTACCACTGCTTTTTGTTTTAGTGACTTTCCTTAACTAATTTTGTAAAGTCTGTATTTTTCGTCCTGTGCATCCAATGAAGTCTCCACTTGGTTAGCTTAGTGATCAACTGATTATTAGGCATATTTCCTTTGTTATTTGGAACCAGAACATCTCCAGTCTTTGCCTAAGTATCTCTGTGTGTTGGGATGTATATCCAATGCTCATATAGACAGAATATGACTATTCTTCAGTCTTCATTTCCTTCCTGTTTAGAGCTTCAACTTCAGCCAAAGATGATAATAGCTCACAATCTCTCAGGACTTTCTTGAGCATGCCTTCTGATTCCAGAGATTTTCAAAGCTACCATGGGCATCTCATTCCCCCATTTTCCTTTTCATGTTTTGTGGCCAGCCTTTTATTAGGCTGGTGACACCACCTGAGACAGCTATGATGTTAAATAATTGTCACTGATTGTTTTTCAAGAAATGACTTGAGGATAAGGTTGCTTTCACTGACTTGATTCTGAGTCCAGTCAAATGGTGGCCTGAGAATGGAGCATTTCTGTAAACTGCCACACAGGTTAAATACTGATGATTCTCTAGGGTTAGGGTTTGGGGGGAAGTTCAAACCTATTGGCTGCTCAACCCTCACAGTTACAAGGCTGTTGGTTTGCAAGTCTACCACAAAGTTGGGGAGAAGGGATGGAACTCGGGCAAGTTTAAATACCATTAAGACTTGTTGTTTTTCACAAGACTCGGCTGTATTTTTTGAACAAACATGTCTTAGGTTGTTGCAAGACTTTAGTTAATTTCCAGAATTCCAAGAAAGTTAATTCTGACAGTTTTCCCAGAAGCAATATCTGTCAGTAATCTGTAAAATGTGATGTTAGATGTTGAATAGAAAAAAATATTTGAAATTATAACATACAATAGAGATAAATAAATATTAGTACAGAATTGTCGCTATTTTCTTATTTCTAATGTTGGTTTATACTGTTACATCAAATAATTAGGTAGCACCTAACATCACATTCTACAGATCACTGACAGATATTGCTTCTGTGATTCTCAAATATGAGTAAATATGATTCAATCAATAAAATAGATTTTTATTATAACAACATATTAAAACCAAAATCTAAATAGTTTAATCCCCAAATTTTACATCTCACCCATAGTACATATCTAATCATGGAGGGAGGCAAGGAAACTTCTGATCGCCATTCATAAACCCAGGATTATGGAGGTGATTTCATGATCAACACTATATGGAGAAGTGAATTTCCAACCCAGAAGGGACATCATTTCAGCTCATATTTCATTGGCCAAAATAAGTCACATGGTCATGCCTAACTCTAAATAGATCAGAAATGTATAATTCAGTCATCTTACTGGAAGGAGAGAAGAGTTGGAATATTTATAAATTGTCTTCTGCAATGAGTCTTATCATTTGATTCTTTTTTTTTAATATCTTTTTTTTTTTTAGTTTTTGGCGGACACATCTTTGTTTGTATGTGGTGCTGAGGATCGAACCCGGGCCGCACGCATGCCAGGCGAGCGCGCTACCACTTGAGCCACATCCCCAGCCCAATCATTTGATTCTTGATCATAATCATTTTTATTTAATAAGAACTATTTAGAGCCAATTATATATAGTATGTCAATCTTCAGAAGTCTGCTTAACAAGTGAACACAGAAAAACTGCCTGATAATGTGTTAAATTCTAGTTACCACTCAAGCTTATTTCCCTAGAGAAATCTGGTAAAATAAATTCCACTTGGAGAATTCCGTGTTCCCTTGTAGAGTTGGCAGTGATAACTCTGGGAATATTATACCTCACAATATCATTTAGCTAAATAAAATGTTAGGAGGCAGAGACTTCATATCATTCTTAATATCAATCCCTTCACTCAACAGAGAATTATTTTCCTGAACATACAAATTTACTTCACTCATTTAACAAGTATTCAGTAGCAGTTTATTATTTGACAGATGCAGTCCTACCAACATAAGTTAGCACTGGCAATGTACTAGGAATAAAGGAGGCAAAGACAAGTTCCATTCAGGCTGTACCCTGAAACAAGTACACAGACCAGTGGAAGGTAGTGGTTATGCGATTAACCTACTACCTTGTCATTGTCGTGTTTTACAGGCAGGAATGTTCCTAGGAAAACTGGCTATCCAGACCCAGGAAAATTCTCAGACCTATTGTCTGCCCTCCCACTTCTACCAAAATACAGTGGAAAAAATAAATATTTGGGTAAGATAAAGCAATTGGCATTGTTTCCCAAGTTTTAATGTATGGCCAAATTATTTTTAAACCGTTAACAACATTGATGTCCAGCACCCATCTCAAATATTCAAATTCAGTGGATGCAAACCATGCTGTCAGAGCCTTACCCAAATACTTTTCCTATTACAGATTCTTTCCCAAAAGTCATACACTGAAGTTTTAACCTCCAGTGTCCTAGTTTGTGATGTTGTTTGGAAATAGAGTTGTTACAGGTATAATTCATTAAATGAAATAAGTTTAGGAGTAGGCTTCTGTTTTAGCCAGATTTTTCACTGCTGTGGCTAAAAGACCCAACCAGCACAATTGTAGAGCAGGAAAAGTTTATTTGGAGGTTCACAGTTTCAGAGATCTCAGTCCATGGACAGCAGGCTTCATTCTGTGGTGAGGCAGAACCATGTGGCAGAAGAGTGTGATGGAGAGAAGCAGCTCACATGATAATCAGTAAGGAGAGAGAGAGAGAAAGACTCCACTCGCCAGATATAAATATACACCCCAAAGCCACACCCCCAACCCCACCTCCTCCAGCCAAACCCCACCCCCTCCAGTTACCACTCAGTTAACCCATCAGGGATTGATTAGATGATTAGGTTTGGGCTCTCACAACCTAGACATTTCCCTCTGAACCCTCTCACATTATCTCACACATGAGCTTTTGGGGGACACCTCACATTCAAACCATAACAGCTTCTAAACCAAGATTGCCGTTGTCCACATATATGACTCTGCTCCAGTCACCAGACAAAGTGCCACAGACTTGAGTAGCCTAACCACAGAAATTTATTTTCTTACACTTTGGGGTCCTGGGGGTCTAAGACCATAGTGTCAACCGGTCTGGGTTCTTCTGAGGCTTCTTTTCTTGGTTTGCAGATGGGCTCCTTCTCACAGGTGTTCTTTTCTCTGAAAACCCTAATTTCTGGTGGTTTTTGTTGTTGTTGTTGTTTGTTTTAATCTCCAGATTTCCTCTCCATGTGTAAGGACATCAGTCATATTGGTTCAGGGCCCACCTCACTTTAACTTAATCACCTCTTTAAATATCATATCCTAAAGCATGAAGGGGTCGGGCTTCAATATATATTACAGCCCTCACACCCTGGAGAAGAAATCTGGACACAGAAGCTCAGGGAAGAACGCCACGCAAAGATGAAGACAGAGATCTGGTGACTTGGCAAAAAGGCAAAGAGTACAAGACTGCCAGGAGATCACCAGAAGTTAGGGAAGAGACACGGAACGGACCCTTTCTCACAACCTTCAGAAGGGACCGACCCGCCAATACCTTGATATTAGACTTGCAGTTTTCAGAACTGAGAAGCAATGCATTTCTGTTTTAAGGCTACCCAGTTTGTGGTACTTTGCTTAGCAACCCTATAAAACTGATGTTCTCCCTCTCCCCACCACAAAGAATGCTGCCAAAGGTCCAGTTAATGGTCCTGAAATGTCTGCCTGAGACCTTGTCCTTGCTGCCAAAGTTTGCTCTGACCCTTTGTGTATCAGAGAAGAAGTGCTGACATATTAAGTACCCAAAGCACCGGGAATGAAGGAGTGACGGAAGGCTGTGTAAATACTGCACATCTCTCCCCTCTCAGGAGTGGTAAGAGGTCCCTAGCACAGAGACCTCCAGCTGTCCCCAGTGGTAGGGGACTTAAAGCACTGATTATGGGCTGGCTGCCTTGCCTCTGTGCACCCTACCCCCTCCCCTACCAACCTTCCCTTCAGCACCCTCTTATCCAACCCTTGTCTCAAACTCTGTTTCTGAACTTCTAAACTAAGGTCGAGTTCTGAGGTGGAGCTTTGGGATCTGTTTTAATGAGCTGCCGCCCACCCCTCTGCCTGCCCCACATCATTCTAACCCAGGTGGCTCCTGAATCACTCAGGAGGGCAGATTGTTTCACTTACTCCAAGGGCTGCCCCTGAGACCAGTCCACGTGATCACCTCATTCTGATTTCTCTCCAACACAAGCATTTTTCTGAATTATATTTTATGTGGCACTCTGGATCGACATAAATAAAATAGCTACCAAAAACTACTTGCAAATTCTTCATATAAAATCCCTCCCAAGATTTGCTTTTCTCTAAAAATTTTATGCCAGAAAAAATTAAATCCCCTCTGAGTCAGGATATTTCTCCGTGACAAAGGGAGGTCTGGTTGGCTCTTGTTTCCCTTTTGCCTTGGTGATCAGGAAGCTCTCAGACAAATGAAAATGCTCAGTCAATATAACTACTGGGCCAGCATTCATATCATATTAGATTCTCACCTTTTTCGAGCTCTAACATTTCAATTCTACTTGTATTTCCTTTTTGAAAGAGTCAAGGGAAAAGAAATAAAGCAAAGTTTAGAGTATGAACAAGGAATAATAAATTTTCCAAAGGTTACCAAAGCCCCAAGCAAAACAGCTTTTTCTTTACATTTTCTATAATGAACTTCCTCCAAGAAGATTTTGTGTGGAGCAAAAATCACTGGCAAAGGAAACCTAGATGATAGGAACTCTGAGGAAAAATGATTAATGGCATTTGACCTGAGCCAGTTACCCAATGACACTCATTTGGCCTCTGAATCTGAATATACCTTATGCTAAAAAATACATCCAGGGAAGAAAAAGATTGACTCAGCCAATAGGATCCCTAAAGGGAAATTGGACCTTCACTGCAGAGTTGTTGGTCAGGAAAGAAAGTAACCATGCACATTTCCTCTTGGGAAACTCACACTGAGAAAACAGAAATTATCTTTTCATTTCAATTCAACTCCAGAGCAGCCCAATTCAGAGAAGTGAAGTTTTATCTACTGAGTCAGACTCACCAAGCCCAAATTCCTGTGAGCCCCATAGGGGTGTCAAGGATACCCTCAGGCCAGTTAGTGTGCTATAGAACATGCTCAGCCGCGGTAAATGGAAACTATCTTTCATAAAGCAAGACGCCAAAAAAAAAAAAAAAAAGAGATGGGATATGAACCGCAAAGAGCAATAGAGGATGCACAGCCCATAAACTTCCCTCCTAGCAGAAGCTTCTCTCCTAACATAAGCTTCACCCCTGCAGAAAGTTCAGCACATCACAGGCACTCAATCTTTGTTTGGCAAAATAATTCATTTAATTGATTTTTAAAATAATATCCTCATGAGATAGGTCAAAGGATGATGGTTGTTATTTCACAGGTGGCAAAAGGGACATTGTGTTGGTCAGATTTACCTCACTGTAACAAAATACCTGAGTCAACTTGTAAGGAAGTTGTAAGGGAACTTGTAAGGGAAGTTTTATTTTGGCTCACGATTTTAAGGATTTTGGTTCATGGTCACTGGGCCCCATTGCCTCTAGGCCTGGGGCAAAGCAGCACTTCCTGGCAGGGAACACAGGGCCAAGGACACTACTGGCCTAACAGGTGGGAAGCAATAGGAAGAGAGGAAGAGGAGGGGCTAGGGACCCTATGTCCCCTCCAAAGACACGCCCACAAGAACCTAACTTCTTCCCACTAGCCCCACTGTTAACATTTCCCCAATCGTACTGTAGGCTGGCAACCAACCCTTTAGCACACAGCCATTTGGGAGACACTTACCCAAACCACAGCAGGCACAGAAAGAGTGTGACCTATCTAGGTCATAAATGACAATCAGCTTAGGGTTTGTTACCACCTGTCTCCTCCTAACAAACTGCACCTCTTCCTGGGTTTGATAGATCCATTAGCATCATCACCCCCACAATCTTTGTTTGGCAAAGAAGCTGAAGCTGAAATTCACCCTGAATTGAAATTCTCAATGCTCCTTCTCCTGTGTCAGCTGCCACCAGTTGCTAGCAATTCTACCACAGAATCTGCCCCCTTCTTTGTCTTCACAACCATGACCCTGATCCCCCCACCCTCTCTCATCAGGATATTCAGTCAGCCATTTCCAACCCATTGTACTTGGAGATGACATTGTGCCACACTCTGAGCTAAGGGACTAAATCGAGTGTTAAAGAAAGGAGGTCGCTCCTCTAACGGGTACGGTCTTGAGGGAAGACAGAAAAAGCCCAGTGGACACAGGTGCTTTAATGGAGGTGAAAGAGGGAGATACAGGCCCACCGAGGAGCAGCCTTCATTCATTCACTCCATGAACAAATATTGGAACAAGCATTTAACAAACTATGAGCCAGACACTAGGCTGGGTGGTGGAGGTCTTCAGTGAACATAGCCATTAAAGATCCTTTACTATCAGAGCTTGTCTTTTCATGGAAGTAACAAAAATAGTACATCAATGACAGATAATAAGATGAGAGAGGGGGTGTGTCGAGTAACATTAATGACCCTTAAGAAAAATGAAGCCAGAAGTCGTGCTACCAACAGAGTGTTCAGAGAAAGCCTCTTGGAGCAGGCACCTGCAGAGTTGAGACTTAACAAAAAGCGTGTAGGCAGAGGGAATGTCAGGTGGACAAACCTGCAACGGGAATGTGCATTTCTTCCTCCCAGAGTCCAAGAAAAACTTCATGAAGAAGACGAAGCACAGGTGAGCTGAAGAATGAATGAGTCGCCAGATGAAAAAGGAGAAAGTGCGTTCTGGCCAAGGGCAGAGGCAGGCGGAGCAGGAAGCCAGGAGAGAGGAATGGCTTCTTTTTGACTCTCCATGTAATTAAAAATATCTGGCCACCAAACAATGTTGTTCTTCTACCAGCTTCCTGCCCTGTGGACACGCCAAGCATTTTACCTCCTTTTGGCTCAGTTTGAGCGGTCTTTCTCTGCAGGTGTCTAACCAAGAAAAGCCCTTGTGATCAGCAGCTTCTAGTAAAAACTTCCCAGCTGGCACCATGATGGTTAAGGCCTTGGCACACCCTGGAATGGCCAGAGGGTCCTGAGAGGAGATAAGGGGTGGGGAAAATAAACACTTTGCTTGTGCTACAAGATCCCGAGGAGATGCCCAGCAGCCTGAGGGATGGCTGCCCACTTTGGGGCACATTCGCTCAGGAATGGGCTCAGGCAATGCTCCCCTTCAGTGACTTTTTGCAACAACAAGCACTGCCTCAGTTTCCCCATCTGTTATACATGGACCAATCATATGTGCCCTCCGCTTCTGCTTTGCAGAGCCCAGCAAGGTTCGTTTAGAATAGCTATAAAGCCTGGCGAATTCCTCCAAGCATAGCTTTATGTAAATCAGAGATTAAGCCTTCAGTGGCAGGCAGAGGACTGGTTTTCACTTCTACATCAGCGCTCTTTATTTTTTGCTGCAGAAGCAATTCCATCACACCAGAATTCACAACTGGAGGGGGAAAAAAATTCCCAATTTTACTTCTCTATAATCCAGAAACATATGGCCTACGGATTTATCACACAGGAAGCCAGAAGGGGCCAGGTGAAGCGTCACCAGGCAGAAGGAGCGCAGCAGGGGGAAGTGCTACCAGAAACAGCACTAAAAGAAAGAAGTAATTAGGCCAGACTGCAGGAGTTGCAGGGAAAGGAAGTAGGATGCAGAGGTAGACAGGAAGGGGGGCTACAGAAGGTGCCCATGAAACAGGCAGCTGATCAGCTCATCTCACGAACCAACTACAGTCACCCTTCAGGATCCTCAGGGTGGGGGAGGCTTGGTTCCAGGACCCTTCCCTTGGATATCAAAGTCCCCAAATGCTCAAGGCCCTTATGTAAAATGGCATAGTATTTGCAGATACCCTAGACACATCCTCTCAATACTGTGAGTTATCTCTAGATTACTTATGATAGCTAGTACAACATAAATGCTATGTAAATAGTTGATATACTAATCATTTAGGGAATAGTGACAAGGAAAAAAATCCATACTTGTTCAATATAGATGCAATACTTTTTCCAAATATTTTCTATTTGAGCTTGGTTGAATCCAAAGATGAGGAAGCCAAAGGTACAGAGGACCAACCAACGGTACTTGTACTCTGTGGCCTTGTTGATGGAACCCCAGAGTCTCTGCCATCCTGTGAAAACTTGGGTGTCATCCTTGAGTCTCCCTTTTGCCTCCTAACCAAGGAAGTTTGGGAAAGAGGAAGCAAGGCTTTAAAGAGATCCTTCACGCAGCAAACCAGAGTCTCTTATCCATGAGGTAGTCAAACTAGCCTTCTGAAGTTTCCCACCCAGAGTGTGCCCTGTCTCCAGCTGTCTCATCCCATTTCCAGCTCCAGGCCTAGGCTCCCCACCCCCCTGATGTTCATGCCTGCTCTCTCCCTTGTTTTAGGCAGCCTTTTTAGCTGCTATGACTGAAAGTCCTGACCGGAACAATTGTAGAGGAAAAAAAGTTGATCAGAGGGCTCAGTTTCAGAGGTCTTAGTCCATAGTAGGCCAGCTCCATTCCTCAGGGCTCAAGGTGAGGCTGAGCATCATGGTGGCAGAAGAAAGTAGCCCACACGATGATCAAGAAGCAGAGAGAGACTCCACTCTCCAGATACAAAATATATACCCCATAGCCACGCCCCCCAATTAACCACTTCCTCCAGCCACACCCCACCTGCCTTCAGTTACCACTCAGTTATTCCCATCAGAAATTAATTCACTGATTGGTTTAAGGCTGTCTCAACCCAATCATTTCTTTTCTGAACCTTCTTGCACTAACTTACATGTGAGCTTTTGGGGGATACCTCACGCCCAAACCATAACAACCCTTGACTTCTCAGCTGAACCAAATCCCCCTGGTACATTTCTGGCATTGACCCTCTGTTTTCAGACCCAAGATGTCTCATGTTGAAGAGGCCCCAGACTGCCTCTGCAGGGGCTGCTGGGTCTTTTAATCATTTGGTCTCATGCAATTTGCAAGCAGGTATAGCATTCCTACTGTATACAGCTTACCCTGTAAACACATAAATGTCAATAGGACAGGAATAGCTGGTGGTTTGTCTGGACAACTGAAGACAGGTTGTGATAGTCGACTTTTGGTGGCCATGAACAAAATACCTGACACAAATGACTCGGAGAAGGAAAGGATTTATTTTGTTTTTTGTT
The DNA here is from genome assembly GCF_964194105.1 of Spermophilus citellus. NCBI lineage: Eukaryota > Metazoa > Chordata > Mammalia > Rodentia > Sciuridae > Spermophilus > Spermophilus citellus. The sequence goes on along the minus strand of NC_138189.1, from coordinate 20,854,820 downwards.
TTTTTTTATTTTTTTTATTTTTTATTGGTTGTTCAAAACATTACAAAGCTCTTGACATATCATATTTCATACATTAGATTCAAGTGGGTTATTTTGGCTTGTGGCTTCAGAGGTTTCGGTCCATGGTCAGCTGGCTCCATTCCTTTGGGCTTGAAGCAAGGCAGATTATGGCAGAAGGCCAAGGCAAAGGGAAGCTTCTCCATTTATTGCATCCAGGAAGCCAAGAAAAAGGGAGGAAAAGAGGTCAGGAATGAGAAGTGCCCTTTCAGGACATGCCCTCAATGACCTTCTTCCTCCAACTAGCTCCTCCCACAGCCTCCACCTCCTCTCAGTAGTTCATTCAGATTAGGACGCCATCACAGGATGGATATACTAGTGAGGTCAGAACCCTCGTGATCCAATCATTCCCCAAAGCCCCATCTCTGAATGCTGCTGCACTGGGAACCAAATCCTCCATAAGTCTTTGGGAGACACTTCATATTCAAACCATAACACAGTTGATCTAGGCAGACCTCTCAGAGGAGGTAATACTTAAAAATGTAAAAGAGCCATCCATGCAGAGATGTGAGGAAGAGAGTTGGAGGGTTGGAGAGAACAGACTGGAGGAGGACAGAGTCATCTTGGAAAAGCAAAGGGAGTTTGTGTGACTGGAGCCAAGGAAGAGTGGGGAGTTGAAACGAGACCGGAGAAGTCCCTCAAGCACCGGATATTTGAGGCCCTTGTTGATTATAAGTAATATGAAGAGGCAATCAAAGGATGAAAGCGAGAGTGGTTTTTCCTGATTGAGATTTATGTTTAAAGATCACTGTGGTGTCCTGCAGAGGACATGAGTGAAGGCGTACAGGAGGCAGCCCCAGGAGTCCCAAGAAAAGCACATGAGACAGTGGTCTCTCCTGTCATTCATCCACATTGTGTGTACTTATCCTCATTCAGACCCTTCCCACTTGTTGTGCAGACTATAACAGTGACCTCTGGATCATTATCCTTCTTCCCCAGTCACTCCCACACCAAACCAGCTCTCAGCACCCTGCCTGAATGCATCCTAAATCACAGCTGTGTCACCACTGCTATATGTCTGTGAAACCCAGACTCCCTGATTCCTTAATCACATATCCCTTGGACCCAGTTTGGATTAATGAGAAACATGTGGGAATTACAAGGTAGAGTTTCCCAGAAAGTTATTGCTTCTCTGATATTAGCAATAACAGACATCATGGCAAGACCTGGGCACCGTCTCGGCCTGGGGAGCACAGGCCATGCTAGAGATGGGGAGGCCACATGTGTCAGATGGTGGGACTGGAAGCTGGAAGGCACTAGCTCCTGACAGCACCTTTGAGCTCCTGGATAGCATGCTCCTACAATCTGTGTTAGCTGAGGAAAATGAACTTCCATTCGATTAAGCCACAGTAGAGTTCCTATTAAAAGCCATTAATTACCTATCCTCACCAGAGCAAGGAACTCAGGGAAGTGGGTTACTGCAGCAATAGAAGCTGTTAGCCCTGCAAAAGCTTCTCTTCAAACCAAGGAAGAGCCAGGCTCCAATGACAGGTGGGTCACTAACATGTGTGTGTGTCCAATAATTCAAACTCTTGATCTCCATGAGTTAACTTGTGGGGACCCACAGTCTCCACAGAGGCATATGTGCTAATGGGAGAAAACTGTGCCAAAGCCCAGTGACTCAGCTCACCAGTGTGCTTCCTTCTGGGTGTCTGGATTCCCTCCGTTCAATTCAGTGCATCTGGAGCATCCAGACAGGCCTCAGAATGCCAGCAGTCTTCAAAAGACCAGCCACCTTCATGAACTACTGAGTCAGAGGCAAGAGAGGCCTAGAACACAGAGAGACAAGACTCATCTTCCAAGGTCCAAAAATGACCCAAAAGTGGGGCCAGAAGCTGCCCATCATATAGGTCTTGAGTGTTTGTCCAAACACAAGGCAGGCAACATCCAAGAGGCCTGACGGGTAGAAAAGGGAAGGCTGCACTAGGAATCTTGTTAAAATACAGATTCTACGTCAGCTGGTGTGGGATGAGGAAGAAAGTCTGCATTTGTAACAAGCTCAGTGTTTTAGTCAGCTTTTTCACTGCTGTGACTAAAAGGACCCAACCAGAACAATTATAGAAGAGGAAAACTTTATTTAGGGGGCTCACAGTTTCAGAGATCTCAATACATAGACAGTAGACTCCATTCCTCAGGACTCGAGGTAAAACAGGACAACATGGTGGAAAAGTGTGGCAGAGGAAAAAGATTACATGATAATCAGTAGGCAGAGAGAGAGAGACTCCACTCTCCAGATACAACATATATCCCCAAAGCCACGCCCCCAATGCCCCACCTCTTCCAGCCACACCCCACCTGCCCCATTATCGCTCAATCCTATTGAGGATTAATTCACTGATTACTTTAAGGCACTCACAGCCTAATCATTCCCCTCTGAACCTTCTCACATTGTCTCACACATGAGCTTTTGTGGGATACCACATTTAAATCATAACGCTCCACCCCTGGACCCCAAAATCTCAAACTCATCTGACAATGCAAAATACATTTAGTCCATTCTCAATAATCCCCATAGTCTCCAAACTTCTGAGAATGCTCAAAGTTCAAGTCCAAAGTCTTCTCTGAGATTCAAGGCAATACAGCATTGTGAGCTCCTGTAAAAGTAAAAGCAATTTATAAGTATCCAATATATAATGACACAGAGTAAACACTTCAATTCACAACATTAGGGGCATAGAAAAAAAGGGATAGGAACAAAGCAAGACAGAAATCTAGCTGGACAAACAAGCCCTATAGTTCCATGTCCCATATGTGGGGCAGGTGGCATCCTGATGTTCCCACTAAAGAGCTTGTACAGCTCTGCCCCTGTGGCCATGTTGATTGCAGCCCAAGTGGCCTTTCTGTTGGCATGTCTCTGCTCTGGTTCCTGCAGCTTTCCTAGGTTGATGTCCCACATTACTAGCATTTCTTCATCTAGGGGGTCTCTACTGCAACTTCGGCTTCCTCCTCAAATCTCTACACATGGCTCTCTGAGGGGCTGCTCACAGGGACTTTAACCCTGCTGCACTTTGCCTGACCTCTTAGGCCTTCCTTTGAAATCTTGGCAGAAGCCTCCATGACCCCCTATTTCCAGCATCCTGCATTCCTGCAGAACCAGCACCGTGTGGTTGACCCCAAGGTCTGCTTCCATCTTGAGCAGTAGCCAAGCCTCCAGGGATCTTGGCTGTGTTAGCCTCCAAGTGTCTGGGTGGCTGAGCACATTGATAAAACTTCCTAGGCCCCCTTGTGCAAGAAGTGTGCCCCACTGGTCTCTTCTCAAGAGAATTTTTACTTTTACTTCCTTGAGTTTGAGGTTGGAGTGGTCTTGCCAGATCCTGAGATGCCCTCAAGCATCTTTCTTATTGTCTCTGGGCAAAGTCTTTAACTTTTCTTTAGTGGTAGTAATTGTCTTTAAGAACTGCAAATTCCTTAGACCCAGTTTTTCCCAGATTTCAGGTTCAAGTTTTTCCAATATTTTTCTCTGCTTTCTGCTCCTGATTGTCATAATAAATTTGGTTAAAAGTTGCCAATAATATCCATGCCACCATCTGAATGCCTTGCTGCCTAGACATCCCTTTCACCAGATTAAGGAGTTTATTGCTTTTAAAATCAGCTTCACAGAAAGTCCCAAAACACAGGCAAAACTCAGACAACATCCTAGATAGAACCTAACACAAATGGCCTCTACTCCAAATTCCAACAGGGTCCTCCTTTTTCTCTTGAGCCCTATCTTCACTGTTCACAGTCCTGTTGATCTTCCAAGCTCCCACCAGGATCACCCATTAAACTCCACTTACAACAATCTAAAGCATTTCCAGCTTGCACTGTTAAGTTTCTCAAAATTCCTCTCACCAATTCCAAAAAGCTCAAAAAACTTCTGAACCATATGGTCAGGTTAGTCACAGCAACAACCCCACTTCTCAGTACCAATTTCTGTTTTAGTCAACTTTTGCTGCTACAACTAAAAGACCCAACCACAACACCAGTAGAGGAGAAAAGCGTTATTTAGGGGCTCACAGTTTCAGAGATCTCAATCCATAGACAGTAGGTTCAGTTCCTTGGGGCTCAAGGTGAGGCAGGACATCATGATGGAAGAGTGTAGCAGAGGGAACCAGCTCACATGATGATCAGGAAGCAGAGAGGAGTCTCTACTTGCCAGATACAAATATATACCCCAAAGCCAGGACCCAATTCCAAATTCCTCCAGCCACACCCTATCACTTCAGTTACCACTCAGTTAATCCCTTTCAGGGGAATTAATCACTGCTTGGGTTTAGACTCTCACAACCCAATCATTACTCCTCTGAACCTTCTTGCATCATCTCACATGTGAACTTTTGGGGGACAATGCCAAGTCACACAGACCACACTAAAGAACAAGGAGGTAGAATAAAGAATAGGAAGTATGGAAAAATTGAGAAGCTATGGAAGATCATATAGCTGTTTGCATGTATGTACTTGTGTATGTGTGTCATGTGTGCACTTGTGAACCTGTTTCTCACTAGGGATTAGTAAAGACTCATTAGGAATCAGATGAGTGAGAAAGAGACAAGTTCTGGACTTAGAAGATACACTGTATTCCCTTATCCTTGGTTCATTCTTTGTAGTTTCAATAATCAGAGATAAATCATGATCCAAAAATATTAAATGAAAAATTCCAGAAATAAACAATTATAAGTTTTAAATTGAGCACCACCCTGAGTAGTGTGATGAAATCTCACACATTCCTGCTCCAACCCACTTGGGACATGAGTCATCCCTTTGCCAGAGTATCCATGCTATATACACTACCCACTCATTAGTCACTTAGTGGCCATCATCCCTATCAGACTGCCAATCACCAGTTGGTATCACATTGTTTGTATTCAAGTAACACTTATTTTACTTTATAATGGCTACAAAGCACAAGAGTAGAGGTGCTGGTACTTTGAATGTACTTAGCCATTGCTGTGGCTGGGGATATACCCTAGTTATAGCCATAGTACTTTTGGCCACAATTTAACAGACTGACTGAGTGATTGCCCCCTGCTCCTTAAAGAAACCAGGATTGACTTCTTGGATTAAGTAAGGTCCTTGGAGTTCTCAGACTTGCTACTAGAAGGAAAAAAGAAAAAAATCTAGGAAATTCAATATGTTCCTGCAAGAGCAAGCTGGTGCTCAAGTCATGCTATTTAAATTTTAAAAAAGAGATTTGACCCCAGTTTGAATTCGAAGCCAGTAAAGCCAGACAGATTGCTTACCTTTAAAATCAGAGAAAACAATAATGCTATTTTCATTTGGAAGAAAGTGAAAGTGCAGGAAGGGCCTGGCCTCCTGAAAATTGTTCCAGATTGACTGCAAAATCAAGTATGCCCACGCTTTTCCAAAACTTAACCTGTACCAGCAGCTCAAACACTCAGAGTCACAAGAAGGTTCTTATTTGCTCTTAAATGTGAGGGGGTGAGGGGAACAAGAAAAGAAGGAAACTGGATCTAAGGAACTATAGAAGCTGGAGTGGATTCATTCTCTGCTCTGCCAAGCTTGTCTGCGACTGTGAAGTTGCCCTGGTCTGTTCCATCAGTGCCCATTTAAACTGCACGGAGGCTGGATTTGAGTAATCAGGACACAAGAGCAATAGTTTTAAACAGGTCAGAAATGGAGACAGAACACACAACACAGAAAAGAGCCCCAAGCCTGAATACCTTGGAAATCACAATCAAACCTGAATGTCCTATGGAGCTGTTTCCTTTCTCAAAAGTTTCATTTTTCTTCTTATCTCGAATTCTGATGTCTTCAGCTTGGGATGGAAAGAGTAAATCTAGGATTAGGCTGCAATAGAGCAGGTGCTTCCCCCCTACCCCAATGGGCCCCCCAGATACCTCCTGACCACCTGGCCACATCCCTGACTCCATCACAAGGGCTGTCAAGGTGTCAACCCAGCAATGGGGTCAAAACTGCAGGCTTCTCCATGTTTGCACAACACGTGCCACTGACCACAGACTTTGCCTGGGATTCTGGGTGGAGGCCTTGGCTGGGTTTTCAGAAGGCACGTGTGAAAATGGTTTTATGAGAAAAAAAAAATTCCTTTTCTCACTTGCATAAATCTACCTTTGTCCCTATTAGCAGAGAGATCCCTTAGGGAGGAAAAAAAAATGGTGTGGTAGAAACAAGGAAAGGTGGTAGAATTATGGGAAGTTTTTGAAGCAATGTATGGAAAATGTAAACCTGGTGCTTTCAAATATCTTTTTCAGACTTGTTGTGAATCAATCATGATTTCTTTTTTCTATGGGTTTGTTTTTGTTTTGGATTTTGGTTTCCGTGTGTGTGTGTGTGTGTGTGTGTGTGTGTGTGTGTATGTGTGTGTTTGAGGGAGGCAATTAAGGACATTTCAACTTGCAAAGTGTTAAATAATTTTGCTCTTTTTAAAATTTCTTTTAGTTATACGTGATAATAGAATCCACTTTGATATAATTACACAAGCATGGAACATATCTTTTGTGTTGTGATTGCAACACTTGTCAATAAGACCTTCCCTGGATAATTTTTTTTTAATTTTTATTTTTTATTAGTTGCTCGAGACAATACAATTTCCCTGGATAATTTGAGCCTGAAAAGATTTGTAGTGAGGCAGATGGGCCTTCAGTGGTAAGGCCAATCAAAGAGAATGCAAAGCACTTTAATGTTCAACCCCTCTGATGTATTTTACTTGAAAGATATCCCCCAAAACATAGTTAGAAAAAGTTAAACTTGAAGAGGTGACAGATGAAAATAAAAAGAATAACAGGAAAAAAAATCCAAGAAACAGGGCCAGATCAAGGAGTTTCCAAACACTGGAAGATCTGTAAATATATTTGTGTGTGCATGCATAAACATGCCTATGTATAATTACATTATATATATTATGAAATGGAAAGGTCAGCACAAGAAGACATGATCTGACCCAGGGTTAAGGAAAGCCTTCCCAAGGTGGTGACATTTAAACTATGTGTTGAAAACATAAACTTGACTTTCAGATATAATTTTTTATCAACTTTGTATTATGAACACAGCATTGTGAATCTTTTTTTTTTTCCTTCTGGTTGGGGCTTATCACTATTTTTCAAACCACCTGTACTTGGAACAAGGATTTGGGAGCTGCTTCTGCTGAAAACATTAATTTTTCACTTGGGCCTGCAAATATCTAACAGTTAACTAAAAGTAAGATTTTTAAAACCAGCACCTCTTCCTCCATTTTGCTTCTATCTCCTTTGCTCAGAGTCAACTTGGATCCCAGAAACAATAGGTCTGATTGATCAACATCTCATGGTGAGTCTCAACTACCCCCCAGGCATGGTTTTCAGAGCCACCTGCAACAGAGGGGAAGCCACTCATCACAAATGCTCTTGGAGTCTCGACAGCATCACCTCCCAATTACCCCATCATATGTTGAAAATACCTTAAGTAGGAAATGCAATTAATTCCCCTAACTCACTGAACACCTCGCCTCCCCTCACCTCATAAACATGCTGAGAGCACATACATTAGCCTACAGTCGGGCAAAAACCTATTTTATAATAAAGTGCAGAAGATCTCATGCAATTTACTAAAATCAGTACTGAAAGAAAAAAAGAAAAGACCAGAATATTTTTTCTGTATAAATTGAAGGTAAAATTTCTACTAAATGCATATGGCTTTCACACCATCCATCCTGAAGTCAGAGAACATTTTCAGTAGAACCTTCATAAATCGGGGCCATCTGTATTTCCACTGTGTATACAGGCTCACAAAACAGTCTCATTTTCCACTGCCTCCTTCTGGGCCCTCTGCAGTCCCACCTTCTCTTTCTTCCTGGCACCCCTGCCACAGCACCCCTCTGCCCTTTGCTTGTCAGACATGAGAAACAGCATGGGGGCTGCAATCTGTAGAATCATCCTTTACGTGTTGGTCCTGCCTCGGGTCATGGTGCAGAATAAACTAGAGACATAAAAAGCAACAGTATTCAGAAATTCTCCCTGAGCTCAGAAGCAGCAGGAGAGGGCAGAACAAGAGATTTGAATTTCATGCCCTCCCATCACCTGAGCTGCACGTTTTGAAAATGCAGAATTCCTAAAATGCCTCTCTTGGAAATGGCAAGGCTCATGCCCAGAATCCTCAGGAGGATTTGGGCTGTTTTGTTTTCCCCACAGATTTGAGTGTCTGCTTCTCCAATGCCGGAGTTAAAGCCTGCAGACATGCACGCAGAGACCAAAGATTTGCTCTGGTTTTCTGTGTGTCTGTTTCTTAAGCATCTAATTCTGTGTTTTGTTCCAGGCTTCATATCACAGGCATAATCAAGCATCATCTAAGAAAATCTGTAAATGTAGCCAGTACTCAGGAGTCATTTTCTTCACATAATAGAAGCTCAAGGGAAGGAAGTAGAGAGGGGGAAATTAAGTTTAAACTTCCTCCGGTCTAAGGGGGCAAAAGGCTTTGCTGGGCTGGGCATCCTGCACCTTAGGAAGGGCTGGAGCATGAAAGTGTCCTGTCCTGAGGACCTGCACCCCAGTGAAAGGCTGCACTGAACAAATCTGACCTCCAGAGTGCCAGGAACTCAGGGGTGGTCATTTGCTGCTGGGATTCCCCTTCAGCATTAAGGGTCCTTCCCCCTGTGGATCTCAGCAGCACTGAAGGATCACTTGTTTACTGCTCCTAGCATCATTAAAATCAAAGATCAACACTGTGCTGTGTGAGAGCCTCTGAAAGGCCCCACTGTGCCCTTGAAAGATTAAGCAGCAGTACCTGATAATCCCAGAGTTCTCCTGTCACTCACTCGCCCTTGGGCTTTAAAAACAACCTCGGAGCTGGAGGAGAGCTGTCTGGAGGCCCTGGGCAAATGCCGGGCCCTGTGGTGTCCCCTGCTAGGGGCTGCCTGGGTAGGAAGCAAATCAGAAAAGGAGAACAAGAACATGGGGCTGGGAAAGGGCAGACACAGTGAGGAGGGAAAAGAGGAAAAGAAATGAAATGAGAACTCACATGATTGGCCTATGGTCATCCATCTAGGAAAGAGAAGGAACAGGACTTTGATTCAAACCTTGTTCTACCGACTACAAAATCCGTCTTCCTTCCTTTATAACAGGCTTAGAGAGGTATCACTGCAGGTGTCTCTCAGCATATGGAGGACATACTCATAAGAAGAGCTCCCAGGTGGTCTGTTCAGCTCCACCGACTTGCACAAAAGCATTTTTAGTATGTGCCAGACACTGGATTGGATGTTTTGAATCTAAAAATATATATTCTCACTTTTGAGGAATCTACAGTCTAGTAGAAAGGTAAATGGACCGACAAAAAAACCACACACCCTGAAAACATAAACAGATTTAAAATTCCATAAGATAAGCAATGAAGGAAACAGCAATTGATCTAGAGAATCTGGGGGAGATGGGGATATTTGATCTGGTTTTTGTGGGATAATTAAGAGTTGAGACTGGTGATGATGACAATAAAAAATATTAACAGCAAAGAAACAACTATGACCTAAGAGAAACTAAAAGATCTGAGCAGAACAATTTTAGAGGAGGAAAAATGTAGTTGAGGGCTCATGGTTTCAAAAGTCCCAGTCTATAGACAGCCAGCTGCATTCCTCAGGGCTGGAGATGAAGCAGAACAACACGGCGGAAGAGTATGGCAGAAGGAGGCAGCTCACATGTTGATCAGAAAGCAGAGAGGAGACTCCACTTGCCAGATACAAAATATATAACCCAAATGCATGCCCCCAAAACACACTCTCCCCACCTTCAGTTACCACTCAGTTAATCCCTATCAGTGCATTAATTTACTGATTGGGTTGAGAATCTCACAACCCAATCATTTCTCCTCTGAGCCTTCTTGCATTGTCTCTCATGCGAGCTTTTGGGGAACACCTCACATCCAAACCATAACAAGAAATATGAGAACCAAACAAGAATGATCCAAAAAATAGAAAAGGCAAAGGGCCAATTGACTTGCAATCAAGCCCCAGGTTGACACAAGAACATCACCGTGAATGCTGCTTCGACTCCTCAACGTGCCTAGGGGCTCCTGTGTGTCACTCAGCTCAGCCTCTCTGGGGTAGGATAGGTGACGAGGTCAGGGCACACCTCCAATCAGGCCCCGATTGGAACGTTGGCTCTTCACTTGCCTGAGCCTTGGGTTCTACTCTGTGGACTCTGACAGTGACCTCGTCTGGTGGAATTCATCGAATCGCTGAGCACAGCACCTGGAGTGGCTGTGAGTGCACAACTCAGAGCCAGGAATGATGACACCTTGTTCACTCTGACCTGCTCCTGTCACCTAGCCTAGGTGTCACAGGAGCTGAGTGTAGCAGCCAAGTGAGTGCACACTTGGATGAGGAGGGCAAGGTGAATTGTGTGAGCACTAGGGTCTTTTGGTTTTGTTAATCATCATTTTTTGGTATTAATTTTGATATTTTAAAAATACTGGATTTACATTTATATTTACTGTTGAGCTATTTAGCACCTCCTTAACTTTGGCACCCAAGGCTAATGCTTCTCTGCCCTCACCCTGGCCCTGGTCTTGCCCAAGGAGGACCAGGCCATTCCTGATGTTCCCTGTGCCAAGCAGCCCACAGAGGTAGGTTTGGGGGCTCAACTTTGGCTTAAGATCCCCTGCCTAGGACCCTTTGCCTGTGCTGAGGGCCCCATGGGGCCCCAGGACTCTGAACAAAACAGCTCTTAGGTTTGGGAATGCCTGACTTGGTTTGGTTTCTCTTTTTCTTTTTCCCTGCCCTATTGTAAGTTTTATAAAATAAAAACCTTAGAACTGGTAGGCTGAGAGCTCTCCACAAGAAAATCAGCCTAAATTGTGTCATTACCCTGAGGAACCAGAGGAGTGAATTGAAACGAGTACATAAAATTCGCATCACCTCCAAGTGAGTGGTCTTAATGTAATTCTTGCCAAGAGCTTCTGCTCAAAGGGCCTGTTTTCTGGGTGTAATGTGCAGCAGGCTTCCTCCAAGCATTGACCAGGCATGTTTTGCAAAGCGTGGAAGACTTGGTTCGTCTCGATATTGCAACTTTCTTAAATCCTGGTCCCGCTGACTTCTCTCCCTTCGCACCAACCTAAAAGATGCTGTTAAGTAATTCAGTTTGAAGAACTCTTATGGAGATCAATTTTACTAATGCACACACAGCATAATAGAGGCTGGGCTGCCGGAAAAAAAAGGAGGGACTCTCTCTTTATTTCAAATCACAGAACAAGAACAAGAATTACCGATTAGGTTGGAGCCGTGGCCCAAGGATGGCTTCCCTACGGATTAACATTTCCTGACTTTGCGCTTTGCAGAAAGGTTACAACTATTTATGTTATGTGCAAGCTATGCATAGTAATTAGAATCACTGCACAGCTTTAACTGGAACACTTGGTGGGACTGCAACGTAGACATCACAGTCCCTGAATTTCTGATGACAGCTGTCACTCAGGGTTGGCAACAAGATTTTGTACTTCTTTTTCCCCCTTCTCTATATATACATATAATTTTTAAAGTTTGTTTTTGTCATTCCAAAGTGTTCTTGATTCCTTTACTGTTTAACCCTGCTGTTACATATTTTTATTTTACAAATAGATATTGTTATTTTGTGCAGTCATTAACTTAGCAACTAACCCACAAGCGGGAAATCTAAAGACAAACCTCAGTCAAATGTAATGACTTATCCAAAACACACAGTGTTACTAGAAGTCAGGAATCAACCAAGGGCAAACCACATAGAAACAAAACATATTAAGAGGTAGGAGGCTGGGATATTCTAGATTCAGAAAATCATTTTGGACAAAGATAAAGTGACTGTCTTCGTCTATCCATACACTATAATAAAATACCATAGATTAAGTGCTTTTAAACAACAGAAATTTATTTCTCACAGTTCTGGAAGCTGGAAGTCCAGGATGAAGGCACAGACTGACTCAATTCCTGGCAGGAGTTCACTTCCTGGCTTCTAGATGGTAACTTCCAGCTGTGTCCTCATAGAGTAGGAGGGATAGGGCTCTCCAAATGGGGCCCTCCTTCATAAGGGCACTAAACCCATCCATTAGTGTCAATCATCTCGAATGTCCCTGGGAGGTGAAGATTTCAACATATGAATCAAGTGAGGATAAGCATTCAGAATACAGGAACGACCTATAAAATTAACACATATTAAAACCAATAGTTTCTGAGTATAGTGAGCAATTAAATAAAACCTAAAATTGCTGTTCTATAGCAAATCTATTCTTTTAAAAAAAAAAAAAAAAAAAAAGCTTTGATTTCCAGTAACAGAGCTCCCCATTTATGTGCCTCTGTGACTCAAATTCTTCCAATATGATTTTAGCTCTGTAATAAGGACACATTTGGCCAGAACCCTTGGCAAAGTAGGACATCAGAGAAGCCTCAGATCACTCAGCCATTCTGTACCACTTAGATTAGACTCCACAAGGGCACAGAAAGCCTCTTTTAGAATAACTTTGGCTTTCCAGCATCTAACTCGATGTTGCCCTCCAATTGGAAAAATAAAGGTGGTGAAAGGGCAGGCTATGGGGACTCCCTAAAGGTCAAAGTCCATGCTGGGTGCTTCACCGGAGCTTGTCAATAGTTTAGATCAGCAAGACTCAAAATCCTCGTGGTCTAGATTAGTAAGACTCCAAATTCGTCTTTTGCCTTTTTCTCCTGTTCAGAGAAGCCCATTCGCTGCAGAGAGCCTGACTGTATGTCACTGAAACTACTCTTTGCCTTGGTTGGGTTGCACTTGACAGAGTCTCAATTCAAAGCCATTTTGAAAGGAACTGATTTATTGGATCAACTCCAAGAAAAAATTATGAAACCCAACCCGGGGGAAGGGCAGGGAGGCACCCAGTTTCCTAACTGCTGGGGCCTAGAGATGGAGGTCACCAGAACACGCTTCCTAAAATTCCTCCCCTTATATCTCTAGGTGCTTGCGATTTGCTCCTCCTTAGGGCACACTGTCTTTCTCCAGGCTTGCGCCCTCCCCAAACACTTGCCATGGACATCAGACAGCTTCTGCTTAGGAGAGTGACCAACAAATGTCTCTGATCTCGGGACCAAAAATCTCAGAAAAAAAAAGACTCACTGACCAGGCCTGGGTCACATGACAAAATAAGGGTTCATGACCAAGGGATGCCTATCGCCTGTGGTTGCCACGGCAATGGGAGACCAGCAATTTCTAGGAGAAAGGGGATAGCAGGTAGGAGGCCCTTTAAAGTCCCCTTTGCCCATCTAGAAAATGTATCTGTCCTTGGCAAATGCCTAGTTCCATTCCTAGAACACAGCAAGTCTTCAGTAAATATTTATTGAATGTCAAGGGCAAAAAAAAAAAAAAAAAAAATGAGAAGTAGGAAAAAAGGGAGTAAGAGACAAAAGCCCAGGGTCAGCCTGGGACGTTCAAAGTAACATCTCTTCCCTGCAGGCAAGCTCACTCCCTGCGACAGTGCTCTGAGAGTGCAGGGGACAGTTCCACGTAGGTGTTTAGAAGTGAGGACGACGTCTTTCCCCTCCTCTGGCTCCTGGCAGGTGCAGACTCTCTCCCCACTCCAGAAAGGCTCGCCAGCTGCCAATGTTCCCAGGCTTATTTTATCTTCCCCTGCAATAAAATTTTTTGTTCCTGTTAACAGCTGGTATGTGAATCCTTCCCCCAGGGAGAGACCCACTTTTATCAAGTGAATGCTTTGATAAACCCACTCAGGGACTCGGGTCAGCAGGGTCTTGGGATCAGAAGAGCAGGTGGGGCCGCTCTGCAGGGGACAGGTGGCTGCTCTCCTTCTGAGACGGGGGACAGCAGAGGGAGGGGAGGGAGGCTCCAAGTCAAGGGCACATCCAGAAGTCCCGGTAAGAAAAGAGATGCGTGTCTAACGCCCAGAGGGGCTTGGGCTCACTAGGCAAGTCGTCCCACCACCTCAAGCACCGCCCCCATGGGAGTAGTCATCCTGGAGAAGCTGAGAAGGGAATGGATTCTGCGTCAAGGTCAGAGTGGGGCATATGAACAGCCTGACCATGTGAGCAAAGGCAGCAACATCTGGCTTAGGGCCCAGTGCACAGATGTGAAAATGGCCCCCTTGCCAGGCCACAGTCGGCACCTGCTGGGGCCCATGGCAAGTGTCAGAGGTGAGGACAGCTGGCCTTCCCTTCCTGCTCCTGGTGGGAACAAGTCAGAGTTCTAACAAGAATTCCATCTGCTAAGTGCAGCCCTTGCAGACAGGTCCCAAGCTCCTGGTGGTCCATCCTCTCCCCTCCTCTCCTCTCCTCTCCTCTCCTCTCCCCACTTCCCTCCCAGTCCCTTCCCTTCTCCTTCTCTCTCCCTCCTCCCTCTCCCTCTCTCCTCCTTCCCTCCTTCACAACTCTGTGTTGTGCTGCACTCAGTCAGATTTTCCCTTTCTCCCACATTCATCTGGCCAGTTCCTCTTTATCCTTCAGATCTCACCTTCAAGATTCCTTTTTCCAGAGACCCTTCCTCTCTCTCCCCACAGCTAGCTCCACGTCCCTTTTAGGTGAACATGGTAGCCTGGCTTGTTGAAAGCCCCACCCTGATCATGGTGAGTTAAAACTGCTTACTCGCCACTTGTCTGCCCATCTCTCCTGCTAGACTATAAACTGAAGAGGACAAGGATGATATGTCCATTTTGGTCACCATCCCATCCTTAGCCAGAAGTACAGTGCCTGTCACACAGCAGGTGCTCAGTAAATACTGGTGAATATGTCGAATAAATAATGAAATGGATGAGGCTCTGGGAAACCACTTGCAGCCGAATCATCCCAGGAGGGTCCTCTCTCCTCTGCCCCGTGCCTTCCACAGCCCCCATCAAAGGCAGGAAGAATCTGCAGCCACGGTGTCATCAACGAGCCAATCATAGGGTGCATCCTGATGGAGCGAGATACTGCTATGGGAAGAGTCTAGACATTGGGTTCTAGGTCAGAGGGAGCCCTTGAAAGCTCTGGGGCAATTTCCCCTCAAATGGAGTTTGGAACAGTTATTCTGGAATGTGAGGGAAGTGTTGGAAGAGAGAGAGGGACAGTGGGATGGCAGAGGAGCCACCTAGGAAGCTATAGTGTTGAGGATGAAAGAAGAAGAAAAAGGTCCTCATCTCTCCTGGGGGCAAAGTAGTGGGGGTGGCTGGGGTAGAGGGAAGGAGGCCCAGGCTTGGGGGTCAATTGTCCACAAAGGAGAATTCAGCTTCAACTGAAATATTTTAATTTTGTATAAGAAAAATTAATTGATGTAGTACTTGATTAAAAATAAAAAAAAATTTAAGGAGGAGGCAAGGAAAACAATAAGAAACAAAGAAAAAAAGAAAGATTGAGGTAGAAAGGGAAAAAGAAAATAAGGAAGAATATAATTCAGTAAATTTGGGATTATTATTCAGGAAGGAAATATTTTCCAAGTGCCCACTGTATGTCAAGTGCTCCTGCAGTCACTAAGGTAAAATAATAAATAAGAAAAGGAAAGTCCTTCTCATCCTGGAATTGTTATTTAATGGAGAAAATGAAAGGTGGACAAATAGGCAGATAACTAATTCCAAATAGTGATAGATCATTTTTAAAAGCCAACAGTATAAGGGGATAAAGAATGTTCCATGTATCTCTTATTGTATTAAAATCTATCACCAAAGAGTGGCTTTAAATAATAGTAATGGTTAGCTTGGCTGATGATTCTGCAGTTCAGGCAGAGCTCCGTGGGGACAGCTCCCCTCTGCTCTACTCATGTCCCTGAGGCAGCTCAAAGGTAGAAGGCTGGGATCCCTTCTGGTCTCATGGTTTGGATCAGGAATGTCCCCCAAAGACAATGCAGCAATGATCAGAGGTGAAATGATTGGGAGGGCTGTAACCTCATCAATGGATTAATCCACTTGATGGGCTGATGATTTGAAAAGATTACTAGATAGTAACTTTAGGCAGATAGGGTGTTGCTATAGGAAGGCGTTAATGGGAGCATACCTTTGGGGATTTTATCTGTCCCTGTTTTCTCCCCCCACACCTACACAGCCATGAGCTGATCAGTTTTTTCCTCTACCCATCTTCCGCCATGATGTTTCTTCCTTGGAGCTGGCTGACTATGGACTGAATCCTCTGAAATCATAAGCTAAAATAAATCTTACCTCCTCTAAGTTGTTCTTGTCAGGAATTTTATTCACAGCAATGCAAAGGTAACTGATAAAATTTGTTATTAAGCAGTGAGAGTCAGCCAAACGTGAAGCTGATGCTGGCTGGCAGATGGCACCTTAGCTAGCTGAGGAAGTTGGAGAAACAATGTCTCACAGCCTCTCCACACAGTTGGGCTTCCTTACTTGATGGTGGTAAGAGCAAGCATCCTAACATGCATTATAGATAAAGTAGGACATCCACATACATATAAATACATATGGGTATATGGATGCTCCTTGACTTACAAGGGTAATATCCTGATAAACTTATTGTAGTTGAAAATATCAGGAAGGATGGGGCAGAGAGGGACAGTAAGTCATTCCTAGCTTTCCATGACAGCTAACTCAACAAAGTCAGGCATGGACAGAAATGAAGAAAATATCATGAAAGTCAGCCTAGGGATCTTGGTTTGGAAATGTCAGGTCTGATAGGAAAATTGTAATGCCCTCCAGAATATAAGAAATTCCAACCTCGAGTTGTCCAGCTGAGGGCTGTGGCCACACTTCTCGAAGACTCTGCTGAGAGATGGGGCCGAAGCCACAGACCTGAGCCACTTAGCCAGGGAGCAAGAAGAGAGAGCTCCGCAGAGCCTGGGGCCTCGCTCTTCAGGATTATCTATTCATGGCCACAGAGTGAGTTTCAAGTAGTAGAGGGAAGAAAAAGAAAACAGTTTGAAGGGAGCACTTCTCTGTTCTCTGTCTCCTGAAAAGGTCACACATGTGATGAGGCATTAAAGGCAGTCGGGGACAGCTGGGGGGCGAGCAGCATGCATGCATGCATTACTTATGAGACTCCTCTGAAATGTAAATGGGGGTGAGTTTATTGGTTCCCTTGGTCTTAAATGGAATCATAAAGTATTCATCGGGTCCAGCCAAGGCCTTTCAGATCTGGAGCTCGGTGAGAAATATGTGGCATGCTAAGGTTACATTAATAAAAAATAAATAAATCCGTGTCCAGGAAACGCACGCTTGTGCACTATAAAACTGCCCATTCTGTAGATATTAATGTTTGATGTGTTTGTAAAAAGCAGGCGGCTTTGCCGAGCACAGCAACAAGAACGTCCTGTACCCCTCAGTACTTAACATCTCTGCAGGGTTCCTAAGTGCTCTGGTCGGGAGCAGGCCGGCCCAGCCCAGGTGGGAAATGCCAAGTTAGTCTGTGGAGCCACGTCGAAAAGTTGCTGGGCTAAGAGGAAACGCGCTCCCGACTCACTCGCTGCCAACGCCAGGGGAGTCTAAACTGCACCCACCTTCACCTTCCGCTGGCTCTCCATGCTCAGGGGAACTGGGAAGAGGTAATGTTTTCAAAACTGAAACCTAATGATAGGAAATGTGCTTAGAGAAAACACTCAAAAGAAACCCATCAAAATAAAGTTTGTTTTATGGAAAAGATCTAATAAGCACCTGACTCAGAGAAGCAAAAGTAGTTTTTTTTTTTTTGCTTTGGGTCACATATACAACTCCAGCTGTATTCTAGACATTTCTAGAAGGTTCACACCAATGGATGAGAACCATCCTAGGCACAATGGCAGCTGGCTGAATATCAGGGATGCTGCACTTGGTAGCTGTTGGTCCCTGGTTGCTTTTGGTCCCAACTCAGAGCAGAGAAATGTCTGCTTCCCCCAACCTGATTTGTAGTCAAGGCACATCTGCCACTTCCCAGACCCACTGACCAAACCTTAAGACAGCCTTGAAGTGTCACTTGGAACTAACCAGGAAAATGAGAAAGGGCAGGTATGCAGAACAGAGCCAACACTCAGGAATGGAAACACATACTTACAACCATCAGGCAGCCCTCCCTGCCCAAGGAGGAGCATATTGTGGTAGGAATCCGCAAAAAGGACTGGAAATTCATTAAGAGATGGACTCTCTCTTTCTCTCTCTTCACACCTGGAATTCAACAGAGCCATTCTGCCCAGACTTCAGGGTCTGACACTGACAGGGTCTCTGCAGTCATGCATCAAGCTCCTGCACAGACAGCAAGTCTTCCCAGCCTTCCAAGTGCTGAGAGAATCCTGGGCCTGTGCTTCTTGTACAAGGGAAGGAAATCTGCCTCGAGACCCTCTAAAACAAATCTTTGCTTCTCATGTCCACTATTGTGGGTTCAATGGGTTTCCCCCAAAAGACTTGTAGAAATCTTACCCCTTGGAACTTGTGAATGTGCTCTCATCTGAAAACTGGGTCATTGTGCCTGTGATCAAGTTAATAGGAACATTCTAGTTTAGAATGGGCCCCAAATCCAGTGACTTGTGTCTTTCCTTATAAGGAGATAGACTGGACTCAGGCATACAGGGGAAGGCTACACGAAGACAAAGACAGAGGCTGCAGTTATACTCACACAAGCCAAGTAACACCTAGGACGTTGTAACCATGAGAAGCTGAAAGAGGCAAGTCTAGAACTTACCAGGAAATTGCAGCCCTGCCAACACCTAGACTCTCTAGTATCATAAGGCAATGCATTTCTGCTGCTTTAAGCTACCCAATTTGCAGTAGTTTGTTATGGCAGTTCCAAGAAATTAATGGGGACATGGGGACAGCTCAGGAATATATATATATATATAAAAAGAATCCTTTAAGTCAGTGGCTAAAATGAGACCATATTGGGGATAGAGATGTCCACAACTGTCCCCAAAGAGACTTCCTATCAGGGACACCCTCAAGTTGCCAAGAACACTCCACCTGGGCACGAGGCAGCCGGCATACACCTGTGCTTCTAAAAGGCCCAGAGGTGACAAATGCCACAAGGAAACATCTCCAACAGCCTCGCCCAGGCCATGAGAGGCTGGGAATGGGGAGGAGGCCAGACCACTGAATGCCAGGCAGCCATGATGCATCACGGTCTTCTTCAAGGAGGGATGGCTGACTATCCCCACAGTTCTCCTGTAGCTGGCCGTAAAAATCTTTGGCTTATTTTAAAAATGCCTTACCTAAGAAGGAGCACATAAATCATCACCCCTGTCATTGGTGTGATGGATCACCACCAGGGGCTAGCGCAGACCAGGCAGAGAGTAGGAGGAACCAGGACTCCATAAACCTAGAAAGTTTAACTGAGGGGAATCGAGAGCTATAGGAAGTACAATAGAGGGGACCTCTGGAACTGGTCTTCTAAAAGGTGGGCTTCATGGTTACTTTTAGAGTAGCTCTGAAATGCATGAGGACTCCAGCCTTCTCTCACTCCCTCCTCCCCTCACATATTGTGTCCAATCATTCCAAGCTATTCCCAATTATTTATAAGTACTTTGCACAGACTGTCCCCTGCACCTTGAATGCTGCTACTTTGCATCCTACTACTCTTTGGTGTCCCCTCCTCCAGGGAGCCCTCCTAGATAGCCCCTACCCAGTGCCTTTCTGAATGCCCTTTGCCATCTCACCCACATGCCACAGTATTGCAGCAGCCTGGGTGCCTGACAGGGCCTCCTCTCCAGCTCATCTCTAGCCTCAGAACAAAGACAAAGTCCAGCAACTGTGACTGAGGGTGGGTGGGTGGAAGGATAAAAATGGGGATGGGAAGACTCACAAAGGGGAAACCCCAGGTCCAGACCAGGACAACAGCAGAAAATTTGGGCAGACAGATTTTTGCCAGGATTGAGCCTGGTTTTTTAGTCATCTGCTAATAGATTTGAGAACAGTGCAAGCACGTTTATTCAGGGAGGAAGCAGGACAAGAGTGAATGACACAGTTCTACAAACTACTCATGGTTTGGCTTCTGGGATCTGCTTTCCTTAAGCAGACTCACTGTGGTCTGTGGCAGCAAATAGTCTTCTGATTTCTGCAGTTCCACCATCTTCTGGGCAGCTCGACGATCCTAGAAAGGTGGATCATGTCTTCTGGGAGCCAAGTCTGTCATTGTCTTATTGGAATGGACCCAGCTTCACCTCCTGTCCCTTGAGCCGATGAGTGAGTGAATGAATGGATGGATTGATGAATGGATGGAGCTATCACATCATGGCAGGGTAAACAGCACTTGACCCTAACAGCAAGAGTGACAGGGTAACAGGGCACAGGTTTTGGTATCAGACAGTGTGATGTCCACCACTTCCTAGCTCTGTGACCTTCAGCAATGGCTTACCTTATGGAGTCCCTATTCCCTTGGCAGCAAAATGGTGACTAGTCAGATCTAAAGATAAATATGTAAAGTTTCCAGCCCCTAATGGGTGCTTAATATGGGAGTTCCTTCTCCTTCCCATCCTGACCTTCTGAGCTTTATTCCTTTATCCCTTCTAAGCAACAACCAACATCAGAGAAGCCCCCACCAGCTGGCAGGCCCTGGGGGCTAGTGGCTTTCCCATACATCAACTGGGGTAACCATCACTCTCATCCTACAGTGGGGAGGCTGAGGTCAAATACCCTCCTGCATTACTTTGCTAGGGCAGTCTTAACTAAGTGCCACAAAGCAGTCAGCTTAAAAATAACAGAAACTGCTTGTCCTCTAGGCCTGGGGGCTGGAATCCACTAGGACACTAAAACCTATGCTCCTTCTAGCCTGTTATGCTTGCAGCTTAGGGCCAAGGGCTGTTTACCTGTCCTATAGCCCCATTCATTCATTCATTCATTCACTCACTTATCTGCTTAAGAGACGGGAGGTGGAGCTGGGTCCATTCCAGTGAGGCAACAACAGACTTGGCTCCGAGAAGGCATGATTCACCTTTCCAGGATGGCTGCATTACCAGGAAGACTGTGGAACTGCAGAATTCAGTAGACAATTCACTGCCACAGGGTTGGTTCCTTCTGAGGGCTGGAAGGGAGATCTGTTCTAAGCTTCCTCCCAGCTTCTGGGGTTGCTGGACATCCTTGGTACTCTTTGGATTGTGCATGCCACCCCAATGTCTGCCTTCACCATCCCGTGGCGTTCTCCCTATGTGTGTCTATCTCAGGCCAGACTTCCCCTCTTTACAGGAACACAATCGCACTGGTTTAGGGCCCATCCTAACAATCTCACTTAAGCTGATCATCTGGTTAGCCTCTATTTCCAAATAAGGTCACACTCACAACTACTGAGACTTGAACATCTTGTAGGGGACACGCTTCAACCCATAAGGTTCCCATGGTTGCCAGCAAGCATAAAGCCAAGACTCAAACCCACCTCTGTCTGTCCATCTTTCTCCCCATAGCTACATTTAGTTAAACTTTTCATGTGAAAATCGAGGAAAAGTGCACTGCAAACGATCCAACCCCAAGGAGATTGCCTGGGAGATACCACGTCAGACTGAACACTAGAAAAATACCAAATACTAAATGATTTCCTAGTCCAGTACTTTAATTTTACAAAGGAGGACACTGCAGACCAAAGAGGAACAGTAACTTGTCCAAAGTTGCACCACTGGAGAGGAAGGGGCCAGGTCTAATAGTCAGGTCCCTATAGATCTCCTCTCTGGAGAAAATCTTCCAGTAGTCCTGCAACAGGAAGTTGGTAGGTCCTCACTAAGATCTCCATTAAGATTGAGAAAGAAAACATTTCTTAACTGTAGTTTCTGAATAAAAGCCTCAAACATTCAGCTGCATTGGGAGAACGGTGTTAAGCAAAGCATCCATCTTAAACCAGATGAAGAGGCTGTTATTATTATCATGATCGTTATTATTTTTATTCCAATCCTCAAGTCAAAATGGCCAGGAAGTTCAAAATGCCACTTTCCTCCCATGTCCAGCCCCCAGAAAACAGGCATACAAAAACAACCCACAGAAATTGAATTACAATTGCAGCTAAATACATATTTAATTCCTTATGTATTTTTTATGTTTTGTTTTGTGCAGGACTGTTTACCTACTTAATGGTGAAGTAGAATCTATTGTCACCTAGTTGCTAGGATTTATCATTTTTTTCTTTTTCAGTCTTGAAGTGCCCCCTAGTGAAGTGTTGTTATATTTAAGAAGCCGAGAAATCACCTGAAAATAAGACTTACAGGAAGCCGAAGAAAATTTTAGAAAAAATATGGAAGCAAAACGGGTGGTAGAGGGATGACTCCTCTGCTTCAAGGGGATTTGAACATGATTCCTTTAAAATCTATCATTGAGCTCTCTCCTCTATGCACACTCATGTAGACTGCTCTGCAGATGCATCTCGGACACAGGAAGGTCTTGCCATGAGCACACACCAGAAATCCTGCAAGCTGACTTGCAGCGAGGCAGAGGGGAGTGTCCTTTGACACTGACCATAAGGAAGCCAAGGCAGCAAAACTGTCACCAACACTAGGTTAGTGCAGAGTGAGTTTAGCAAGCATCCTTCACAGAGAGGAAATCTGAGGCTTGCCCTCTTGTCAATGCAAGTCATGGGGATTTGTGTTGAAAGCAGGCTTTGCTGAGGGAGGCGAGGCTGGGGTTGGAGTAGGTGGGAATTCTCTCTGCTTTCCATTTGATTGTTCTATAAATCTAAGGCTTCTCTAAAAAAATAAAGTTTATTAATTAGATTTTAAAACACACACACACACACACACAACATTTGATAGAGCAGAGGAAGTGATCTTGAAAAGCAACTGAACATCCGCTTCACGGAACTGGCTGTTTGCACAACTGCCTGTGCATCAGAGTCCCGCAGAGACCTTTTCAAAAATATAAGCTCCCTACCCTCACCCCCAGGGGTTCCCATTAAATCAGTTTGGGGTGAAGCAGGCATTTGTTTCCTTTCAGAAGTTTCCCCCTGGACTACCAGCCTGATGTTCAGCCAGAGTTGAGAAAAACACCAAAATGCCCCCTACTTGGACTTCAGGACTCACCAAGCCACCCTCTGGATGATGATCGTGTTCCCTTGGGGTCCTACTACAGACAGGAGGGCAGGACTAATTTGCCATGCAGAAGGGATAGACATGCAGATTTTGAGCATGCCCTGTCCCTGGCCTCTCATGACAAGTCAACAAAATGGTTTCTGATTGTGGATCTGCTTTTCACTAAAGAAGCTCACAGAAGAATTCAGATCTCCATGTGAACTTGAACTATCAGGGTCATTTTATGAACAGGAATGGGCCTCAGAGCAACACTGCAATGTGGCCTGCACCCCAGCTTGTAACAAGGAAGGTAGTGTGGCCCACAGGGAAATGAAATCATACACCCAACGAGGCTGCAGAGGACAGTCAAAGAGCCACAGCAGCACCATGCAAGCCATGTCCCGGCCATGCCTCTCTCCCCAGCTCAACATTGGCTCTGTTTATCTGCACAGGTCTCAAGGCCCAGCCACTCCCCAACATATTAGTAGGATAGAGGAGGAAAGACTGGTGGTGGGAGACCTTCCAGCAACTGTTGATAAAAATGGGAAATTCTCAGCTGTTTTCTCCTTTCCCCCTTTTTGAAGGGAAATCACCATAGGACCCAGCTGTAGATTTGATGTGGAAACAAGCTGAGCCAATACCAGGAAAATGGTGGATAACTGTGGGACTCAAATAATTCTCAATACTCATCTACCAGTAAGAATCACCTGTGGCTCTTATTCAAGATTAAGATTCCTAGCCCCATCTAAAGATGCTATTCAGTAGGTCTGGGGTGGTGTCCAAGAATCAGTTCGTTCATTCAGCACATATTTAACAATGCCAATCTTTGCTCCTGACCTGGGGTTTTGTATTGAACAAATAGGCCCTGGCTCTCATGGGGCTTCTATATTAGTGGAATCTGCATTTTTAACAAGTTGTTCAAGTATTTTAGGTGCAGAAAGTTCTGGATCATGCTCTTAGACACACTGATCATTCAACATGCTCATGCTACAGACTGGGAAATCGGAGAGCTACAAGAGGAGGGAACTGGCCTTTCTCCTTCCTGCCTGCGGCCCAGTTCTGCAAACATCAACTCCCTCCTCTTGGGCACACTCTCTCTAAAGCCATCCAAACAGTCTGTAGAGGATACATCTGTTTAGATTCATCCTCTACCACTCCAAATGGAACAGAGAAGACACCTGCATTGGCCACTGATCTTATATGTATGGAAACCAAGCAACAGATGGTATCACTGTCTCCTCAGCAGTCGCCCAGCAAACCAACATCAGAGGAAATGAGAACAAGGAAGACTGAGTCCCCACCTCATCTCAGGATCACCCTCCCGGCACAGGCTGCTGCAGCCTTCATCCTATCTCAGGATCCTACATTCACTGCTCTGTGCTGTGGTACAGGGGTTTTCATTACTGGAAACTTCTACAACATGCTGAAAGCCAGGCCTGTGCCAAGCTTCTAAATCATTCTCCAGGGGTGGGCTCAGGAATTTGTATTTCAGAAATGCTCCGGGGGGAGTTCAGATTTGCTTCCAGGAATAGAAGCCACCAATATATAAGGAAGAATACAAGCTTTTAATTTGGATAGACTTGTGGTCAAGCTTCAGCTGTGCTGCTTACTAGCTGTGTGACCTGAGATAAATTGTCTGACTTCTCTGAGATTCAGCTTCCTTGTCTGTAAGACTGAAATAAACATACCTTGCTTCACAGAGTTGGGGGTGAGGAGAAAGCATCAAGAAGTATCTGGAACCTCTCTCGTGCAGTGGTGCTCAATCAACAGAAACTGTCGCAGTTACACCACAGACTCTAATGGGCTTAGGAACAGCTCAGAATAAGACTCTGGACCCACTCATCCTGGAAAAATCACTTCTCTGAAGCTGAGCTTTCTCATCAGAAGATGAAGACGATAATTATATTAATAAGCAGTTGTTTTGAGGGTTGAATGTGTTAATTATCAGAGAACAACACTCTTGGAACTATCCTAGCACATAGTAGGTGCTCAGCAAGCGTTGGCTGCTTTTATCATGTTCAACTTCTGTACCTGTACTCAATCCTTTCTTAAAACTTAATGAAAATTCTGCCTCCTCTGGTAACTCCAGCCAACTGCAAGAAACCACCAAAATGCCGTGGGGAAACCAGAGGCTAGGGAAGTCCATCATCCTGGGTTCAAATCTCAGCACTTCACCGTATTATGTTCTTGATTGTTTTGTTATCATCTCAGAATCAGAGTTTTCTCATCAGTAAAATGGGCCTATGGAGTTCTCCAGATTGGATAATACTTCCATACCCATCCATGGTAGTCTGAGACCCATGCTGAGTCTTTTAGGAGTTTCTCTTTCCATCCCATTTCTGGAGCCTTAGGGAGCATTTGCCTGTTCTGAAAAGCAGTCACAGCTGCAGTTTACCAACTGGTCTTCAGACCCCTGAGCCTGTGCCTCTGCTGCTCACACTTGCTTTGTTGAAGTCACATCTTCAAGCCAGGACTCTCCATTCTGCTGTGTCCCAAGCACAGGTAGCACCCTTCCTGGTTTTCCCAAGCACCACATTAGCCTGTGGTGCTTGGTAAATCTTGATTGCAAGCCTCAGGAAAGCACTGAGAAGTTTCCATCTTGAGGAGGAGATGCAGACAGAATTACCAGCTACCTGCAGCAGCCTTGCCCCTTCCTGGGGGCCTCCACTGAGAAAGAAAAGAGGAATGAATACACATAGAGACAAGAGTATGCAGAGGAGGTCACCCAAGAAAAAGATGGGGTCCTGTCCAGGAAACTCTGAGAGATGCCCTAGAGCAGGACCACTGCAGAGACCTCTTCAAGGCCCAGTGGCCGCATGGGAGCCTAGTCCTCATCGCCACTGCTGCACACCACTGCGTTCTGAACTGTGCAGGATGGGCCAGCTCCTGGGCTGCTAGTCCAGTTGGATGATGCCTGTCCACACCATGGGAGACTTGGCATCATCCAAATCCCTGTGTAAATGCATACACTGCCCTAAAGAGCCCAAGAAACCCATGCACCTCAAGGACAGGGACATTTAGCTGAGAAATGGCGGGCTGCAAAGACCTTGGGAGGGGACTCAGTACCTCTCCTAGCCAAAGGATGCCTCTCTTTTGGTCTGAGACAGGCTGTGCTTTTCCCATCCTACAAAGACAAATGTAATTGTACTCAAACAACCTGTAGCCTCATACAGGCTGCAGACAAGGCTCCAGCCTGGGCACTGCTTGGCAGAGGTACCCTGCCTGGCACTACCAAGGGGACACTAGCTCCTGGGTAGAGCAGGATGCCGTAGTGGCCATTCAAGAACATCATGCATTTGGAAAAAAGAAGGAACCCTAACATATTCTACCCACCTTGGTTAATAATGGTGAACCAATCATTGGTTCATCAATTGTAACAAATGCACCATACCAAGGCAACA
The DNA here is from genome assembly GCF_964194105.1 of Spermophilus citellus. Taxonomy (NCBI): domain Eukaryota; kingdom Metazoa; phylum Chordata; class Mammalia; order Rodentia; family Sciuridae; genus Spermophilus; species Spermophilus citellus. Next base: position 20,828,566 of record NC_138189.1, on the reverse strand, counting down.
TGGTAATAACAGGGAAAACCGGGGGGGGGGGGGGGGGGGAGGGGGGTTGGGAGGGGTTGCAAGACGAACTCTTTTCAATTTTCCTATAAACCTAAAACTATTCATTTTTAAAGTTGGCGGGGAGAGCAGGTAGCCCCCTGAGCTTCCCTTGCAAGGGAACCTGTGTCCTTGGCAGCTGACAAGTCTCCACTGGGTGGACCTCAGAGCAAGAACCACTTTAAAACATCAGTCAGGCAAATGTAATCACGCTTGACAGGAGAAGCGCACCTGAGCAAATGTACACCTGTGCGCCCGCCCCTTCCATGCCTTGGGCAGCCAGCGGTGCCCTGATACCCAGGCCACGTAACAGGCGCTGGAAAGCGCTGAAGTCCTGGAGCGCAGCTCCGCCCCTGCGGTCAGAGAGGCCCCGCCTCCTTAACCTTAATAAGCGGTAGGATCCCCGCTAAATGCTTCGATTTGCGTGTAAATGAAGCAGCCGGTGGAAGCCCTTTGGTGGGGGCTCTGCACCGCATCCCAGCAGCCCTCCGGGCTGGGAATTATTTACTTACAAAGATGAATACTTTCTCTGGGCTGCTTCCCTCCAGCCGCGCTTCCCCGCGCAGGCTTCCTGATAAATGTGCACAGAAGATCGCAGCCGGGAAGTCTGTACGCCCCATTGGGCGAGCCACCGCCAAATCTATCCAGGGCTGATGAAAGCCACGTCTGCCCGCCCTGACTTAGCCAATTTGTCTGCTCGAGAGGGAAAAAAAATTACATTGAAAAGAATGGCCGATTTTAGGACAGAGGCTGCTTTTTCATTATTGTGAAACATTTAGTATAAAGGGATATTTATCACCCTCTGCTAACTGTATTCCACTTTGGTTGCTAAAAATAAGGAGCCCAATGTTCCCTGTATCCTGAAGGTGGCTAGGCTTGCCCTAGGTGAGCTATTGGGAAATTGTGCCACCCCAAGCGCGTGCACGTGTGTGTGTGTGTGTGTGTGTGTGTGTGTGTGTGTCCCAGGAGAAGAGCCAAGGGAAATGTCTATACAGTGCCCCCAACAGGTGCCTAAAGGAACACAACCACAAGGCCACCATCATGGAAGAAGGAGGGTCCTGGTGGTTTCAACAAGGTGAAAGCATCACTAATGTGCATTTCCCCTCTGTGCAAGACACCAGACAGAACTGTTCCCAGGAGACTGCAGGTCCTCTCGAGCCTTTGTGTCCTCTCCTCATTCGCCTCCTTCCCTCTGCCCCTCAGATCTTCTAGGTAGGAATGGAATTCTCCAGTCTCTGCTCAAAGGCAAATTCTTACCAAAAGAATTCCAGCAAGGTTTCTCTGCTACTTCCTCTCCCCACTCATTCGCTACCACTCCCTCCTGTCCATGTCTCCCAGTGCATAAGGCCTGTCCTTTAGGAGGCTTCAAGAAATGACTGTTGACTGGGCAGATAAATGTAGCAGAAAGAGGTGGCATCATGGGCCTCCTACACAAATAGGGAAAGAATGGTTGCTCCTTAAGTGATCCAGCCATGGTGACATCCCAGGAAAGTGACAGAAGATGCCAGGTGCATCTAAGAACAAAGATCTGGCTTGTGAGCCTATGTCCTTCTGTGGCAGAGCCACATGGCTCTGCCTGCTGTGGCTGGTGGCTTCCTGGTGAGATGGCCCAGCTACTGATTGATGGGCCATCAATAGTTGCCTCCTGGACTAGCAGGTGACCTCTAGCAGTGTGCTTAAGAGGCCTTCCATCCTGTTCCATTTCTTTGGTTGGATAGGATATATTTGTGGGAAATTTCTCAAATTTGTCAAGAACTCAAAATTGGGAGAGATTATTGAATGTCCAAGTCCATAATGACAAAATAATTCTGACTAGTACCAAAATCAGCTGATGAGACAGGCACCTTTAAGAGCAAAGTCCTACACTAGCACACCTTCCAATTATCCTCTCTCTGTGTTTCAGCTAAATCTTTTAGAGAATCTTTTAAGAACAGTCAAGGAACCCCAACCACTCTGACTGGTTCTTCTAAGCACCTAGAATAAACATGGCTCTATGAGCCTAAACTGAGCTTGCCCAGAAGTAGTGTTGGCCACCTTCCCATTTTGAACTATGACCTTAAACAGAGCATGCTCAGAAATGTGCCTGCCCCTATGTGTGCTCTCCAATGTGAATATGTACACGCTCTCTGAATAAAATCGCTGCTTCCTCAGAGCAGCATTACTTTTTCAGGTAATTCCAGTGCTGTCCTTACTTGCTGAGGGTAATCTTCTTTTGTTTTTTCCTCTCTGGATTGCACTTGTTGGCTTTGTACTTGTATTCTGTGGCCAAAAGACCATTGGGAAGGCACTTAGGGTTGAGTTTATGGAGTCACTGCTACACACCAGGGGGACTGTGGGCCATCTCAGCCAGACAGTAATGGAAAATTCTTGTTATGAGATTCATGGAGAGGGTTCAAGAAATGAGGCTCTAGTCTGGGGACAGCTGCAAGAAGCAGCAGAGAAGGCCACAGCCCAGGGCACAGGCTCACTGAAAGATTGAGACCTGATTATAGAATGTTCCCTCTCCCTCTGCCTGACACCACCCCGGTCAGAGTTGGAGACTCTGGGGTGTCAGGAACAGGGAGTGTTTCTGTGATCAGGTATTCAAATAGTTCCCACTGTGGAGGCTGGAAGAGCTGGGCGACTTGAAGAAGTAGCAATCATTTGTCCTGACAGGGGAGGGATGGCTGGTCGTTTCTGAGGCTTGGGCAATGTCCTCATTTTCTGTGCTCTCAATCTTGTCTCGGTAGTGGTCCCTCAGGGTCCCAGCATGGCCTTGTCTGCTGCTAATGTTCCTTGTGAGTGTTTATGTTTCAGAGGAGAACACCATGGCCCTGTTTTGAATGCCAGGCTGGCTCCTGGCTGCCAGGCACTTCATTTCTTTCTTAACATTATTAGCTGCTGTTATGATTTGGATCTTCAATGTCCTCCAAAAACCCATATGCTAAAGGCTTGGTCGCCAGCCTGTGGTGCAGTTAGAAGGTGGTGGGACTTTCAGAAGGTGGGGAATGGTGGAAAGAAGTTAGGTTATTGGGGGAATGCCCCAAAAAGAATAATGGGATTCCAGCCCCTTTCCCATCTCTGTGTCTGTGCTTTCCGACCACCATTAAATGAGCAGCTTTGCTCCACCAAGTGCTTGCCGCCACAGGCCCCAAAACAGCAGAGCCAACTGACCTTGAACTGAAACCTTGGAAACCATGAGCCAAACTAAACATTTCCTTCTTCTTAAGTTGCTTACCTCAGGCATTTGTCACAGCAACAGAGAACTGACTAATACAGTTACCATTGTTGGAACTCAGAAATCAATACCCCAAATTGTGGGACTTGGACATGCGGACTCTCAGAACTAAGGTCTTCCTAACCTTCCCACTGCCTCCCCTACTCCACCCTCCCTCTCTTGACCATCTCTGATCCTCTTTCTCTCCCTAAGGGCAGGGAGAGAATTTCTCCGAAGCTCTCTTTTCTGACTAAGGGAAATTTCCTTTCCAGAAGGAAAGCAATTGTTTTAAATCCCTTCTCTAAGAATATCATGAGAGAACCAAGAAAGTTTAGCCATCAGAGAAGAAAAGAGACTAAAAGCCTTCCTTATGCCCAGATTTCTCCTCTACTCTTCTGAGACAGCTCTGAGAGTTCACTTGGGAAACTTTAATAATAAGACAACGTGTTTGCTGTGAAGTCTGCCCCTCACAGTCCCATAATTTGTCACCACCTCCCCCAGAGCAAAGAGGAACTCTGTCCAAGGCCATTATCTGTCCTGTGGGCCTAAAAATCACTTTCTACATCTCTAAATTGCCTGTACCTGTATTTCTCTTTCCACTATGAGAGTGTGAGTTTCTTGTTGGGTTATTGGCACTCATCTCCTGCGATGCCCTCATGCATGTTACCTGTATGCTTTTTCTCCAGTGGTGCATTCATTTCAGCAAAAATTAGTGGTAGGGGGTTCCTCATGCCCCTACACTAGTGCTTAGTTTTTTAATATGTATTGAGGATCTACTATGTGTCAGGAACTATTCCAGAAACTAGGAGTACAGGACAAAGAAGACTAACAATGCCCTGCCCTGTGCAGTATGTAATCTTATAGGAGAGGGAGACCATTAACAGTAAGAAACAAACATGGACACAGAAAGAAAGTCATATCAGCTAAGAGCTGGGAAGGCAGATCAAGCAGGGCATGAGATAAGGAGGGAGGTGGAGCGTTTTAAGCAGGGTGATCAGAGGACATCTCTCTAAGAGGATGAATTTAGATAGAGCCAAAATGCAGACAAGCAGCCAGCTATGAGGATATTGGTGAAAGCCTTCCCAACAGTGGGATGAACCAGGGCAAAGGCCCAGAGTGTGCAGCAAGCTTGGCAGGTTTGGAGACAAGCAAAGTACCCAGTGCAGAGGAGGATGCTGAGGGAGCAGAGAGGTAAGAGGGGCAGACAGAACAAAGGGCTGGGCAAGGCTGGCCAATTGAGGCCCTGAAGGCCAGGGCAGAACTTTGACATGGCCCTCAGGGTCTGGCACAGGGTGAGGTCTCAGTGACTTGCCTTGCCTCACTCCCTGGCCTCAGCCTCCAGGGGCTTCCATCTCCAATAGAGTTGGAATAGGGGAGGAAGAAAGAAGTCTGCATTAGCCAAAATGCAAATTAGAAAAAGAAACTACAAATGGGAACAGATCCATATGGAGACTTGGGTTCAGCCCTGGTCCCAAATTGAACAAGGACAGGGAGAAATCATTACATGGACAAAGAAATCTGCTGGGGTGATGGGGAAGGCCCTGAGAGGTTAGGCCAGGTGAGACTTTCCAAGCACCCGGGGCTGCTCAGACTGAAAAGCAACAGGGTCTGGACAGTACCAGATAGAACATCCCCGACACAGTAGCAACCAGATGACCAACTTACAAACTGTAACTCATTCAGTCCCCACAGCAAAACTGCCAGTTTTATGCTCTCACTGTCCAGGAGCTTGATGTCCAAGATATGAAATACCTGCAGAAAGTCCTATCACCGTAACAGCAAACATTCATTGTGCACGTCCCCAATGGCTAGGTCTGTTCTAAGCATTGATCAAAATAATTCGAGTCTTAAAACATTATGAGGTGAACTGGCATGGTGACACATGTCTGTAATCCCAGTGACTCGGGAGGCTGAGACAGGAGGATCACGAGTTCAAAGCCAGCCTCAGCAGCAAGTGAGGCACTAAGCAACTCAGTGAGACCTGTCTCAAAACAAAATACAAAATAGGGCTGGGCATGTGCTCGGTGGTTGAGTGCCCCTGAGTTCAATCCTTAGCACCCCCCCCACAAAAAAAAAACTTAATTAGATGGTTTTTTGCTCTTTCCATTCTTCAGATGAGAAAACTGAGGCTAAGAGTAGAGGTGACTTAAAAATAAGAGGTGGTTCCAGGATTTGAACCAAGGTTGTTCTACTCCAGAGTCCTCATTCACAGACACTAAACAATACAGCCACCCATACATGGGGAGATGGGGTCAAAATTGGAGCCTGGACTGACTGGTGGTGGTCCCTTCACTCCTTCTTTGTGCCAAGGAACTAGTTAGGTAAGTTCTCTACTGCCATCATTCTAAAAATTCTAGTAAGGTTAATAGTCAAGGAAAGTGGGAGAAGGAGAAGAAAAGCAATAGAACATAGTCTGATTAGAGGTCGCCGGGGCCCTGGTGGGGTGGGAGTGACTGCTGAGTGGGCCTGGGGTTTCCATGGAGGGTAAAGAAAAGTGTGTGTGAAGCTAGATAGTGATGATGGTTGCACAGCATGAATGTATAAATACCACTGAGTTATGCACTTTAAAATAGCAAAATGGCAACGTTTCTGTTATGTGTATTGTAACACATTTTTTAAAGCATGGCATGCATTAATTTCTAATCACCATTGATCCCCTATCAGGTCCCTCCTTGCCCTGTAATCCTTCCCTTGTTTCTCCCTTCAACTGAGAAGGAAAAGCAGTTGGTCTCTCATCAGGTTGACGCCCACACAATTCCAAGTAGTCACCAAGATCCCCAGAAGACTGGAAAAAACAGGCTGGATAAGTGGGCAGCCAGGAGAGCCGGTTCACTTAACAAAAAAGCAACAACAACAAATAAAAACTGTTCATAACCTACTTCTTCACTAAATAGCCATAAACACTTTCTCCCGCCCCTTCAAAATGATCTTTAATATCAGCATAATAGTCCTTTTCTGCGTGGACTTTAATATCCCCCAAATGCTCTGGTTGGTTCTCTTTTATACAAACACATTGCAGGGAGCATCATCATGTCTGCCTCATTGCCACCGCCCCACCTTGGCTATTTCCAAGGCTTTTCTTAGAGTCCACTGAGAGAGCCGCCTCCTTGGCTTCCATATCTGTCTCCCCTAATTCTCATGCAACAAGAATCCCAGGAGCTCCCTTGGCCCACTCTGTTCAACAGAAGGCCCTGAGAGATTTCCACCGAATTTCATCTCAGCCCCCATCTTCACTGGCAACACTATGCCTTGCCTCGGGGAGGTGTTTATTGATCTCCATTTGCAATTTTAATCATTCATTTAGAAAAAGCATTTACTGACATTGTTCTGGGACTTGGACATTAATCTAGTCCATGGGCAAGGAAGGTAAAACGGATATAGAATCCGAGGGGGAGGGAAGTGCTTGAGCAGGGGCTCCCCAGCACGCTGGACAGCTCCTGGCCTCCCCAGGAATTCGTCTGAGAATTGTACTTAGCTAGAGTCATCTTTAAAGCTCTTTCTCTTTTGAAAAGGAAAAGGTAAGGGGACGTGTGTTTTATGCAATTAGATAGCTGCAGAAGGTCTGTACTTGGTTCTGCTCGGTACTAATCTCCGCATTCAACTCGGCTCTGCTTTCGCTGAGTCAGCGCTGTTCCTTTAAGTGACCTGATTCTGTAATCCCATTATTAATATTATGAAAATGGCTTTCCTCTACACTATTTTTTTTGCGCTATCAATGGAAAACCACAGTTCCAAAATGCATTAGCCCGTTGCAGGCTCCGGCAGGATTATTTGCATCAATATAAACCGAGTTAATCATCGGCCCATTTGAATAATCAGCCACGTGGCGCCCGCACCACGCCGGGCTCCGGTGCCCCCCACTGTCGCCGCCCCTGAATTTCATTTGAGTCCCTGGTTCTCCTAAGCGCTGCAGATTTTCCTACCTGCTATCCCTGCAACACCTTGGCGTTTACTGTGCGGTTTTTCCTCTCCTTCCTGACAGTGACGTCAGCCGGTTCCAGCCCCCTAATCAGCAGGTCCGAGGTGGTAAATGGCACGTGTTAAAACCCATAAGCGTAAGGGGAGAAAGAAGCATCATTAAGAAAAATAACGAGCCCGGGAATAATAAATGTCAGAACAGCAAAGATGCCTCCTATTTTTCACAATATTAAATCGCCTTTGGTACCTTAGGCCTTGAGGTGATATTTCACTCATTTACAATTTTCAAAACCAAAATTAAGTCAAAAGAGGATCTTGGGGGGTGCGGGTAATGCAGAGGCTATGTAAACAAGGGGGCCTTTGATGGCTCTAATCTATGCGTCTTTCCTAGCCCAAGCTTCTCTGTGTTATCTGGGATTTCCCGGGGACAGTGTTGCAGGCTTGGGAAAAACTGGGGAGGGTAAAAGGGATAGCCATGGAAATGGTTTTAAATTGCAAACCAGATCACTGCATTCCTCCACTTGAAAACCAGACCACAGAATCTAAAGCTCTATGCACAGGGACGTGGGCTGTGCCCTGGAAATCACCTCTCTGGGTTGGTACAGGGCTCCACTCCCTTTGCTCCCCACCTGCCCTCTCTGTTCCAGCAAGCTCACCTTCCTCCTTCCCTGGGAGGAGCCTGCCCTCTCAGGCCTCCCTCTCTGTGCTCATCTGCCCATTCCTAACACTCTCCTGCCCCAACTCTCAATCTTGCTAATACCTACTCTGCCTTCTGCTCCCAACTGTTGTCACCTTCTCTGAGGCCCGGAGAGCACACTGTTGCACCTGTTTCCTGAGCACTGTGAGTCCACTTTCTAACACGCTCCACCCTCCTAACAATTGTTGACCATTTGTAATGGGTTGAGTGGAAACTCCCAAAGAGATATGCCTGTGTCCTCTGGGACCTTTGAATGTGACCTTCTTTGGAAGAAGGGTTTGTCCATGCCATTTAAGTTAAGGAACTTGAGACCAGATCATCCTGGAAAATTCTTCTGGGCCACAAACTCAATAAAATGTCCTTATAAGAGACTCACAGAAAGAAAGGGAGGCCGTGTGACCTAGGAGGCAGAGACCAGAGGGCCTCAGTCACAGCCAAGGAACCAGAGTCCAGAATGGGAAACAGTGAGGAGAAGGCCCCTGAGAGCCTTCGGAGGGAGAACAGCCCTGCTGACACCTCGACTTTTCGCCTCCAGAGCTGTGACAGGATAAATTTCAGTATTTTAAGGATCTATGTTTGGGGTAACTAATTTGGCAACCACAGGAAATCAATATATCACCTCTCTTCCCCAAACCATAAGCTCCATAAAGTCAGGCACTGTGCCTGGATTGTTTACCAGCCTCCAAAATGCTTAGCACAGTGCCCAGCACAAGGTAGAGCTCGATGTTTGTTGAATGAATGAATGAATGAATGAATGAATGAATGACAGGCACAGTAGCATAGGAAGAAACATTTTCATTCAACATAGGCCTCCAGCTTATACCTATCCAAGTAGACTAATAGAGTACCTTGTAGAAAGGGCTCTTGTTTAAAACTTATAGACACTAATCCAAGCTATGTGACGGTACCTTGGAGGCAGAAATGTAACCAGGCTTCAGAGAGTCCAGGAAGAAGAACTGGGAACAGTATCATTGCACTCTCTCATCTCAGCACCCTCTCTCTCATACACACTCATACACACACACACATACCTGCTCATTCTTTCTTCTTGAAACATAAGTTTGTTTCTCTGTTTGTTTGTTTCTTCTACCTGGTGGAAATTACCAAGGTCGTATCTCTTTCAGTGTGGTCCAAACATCCAGAGGAGTGACTCTCTTTCTTCATTCCAATTCTAAATTCTCGTGGGAGAATCTCTGATTGGCCAAGCCTGGGTCAAGTGTCCACCTTTGGTCAATCAGGGACAAGGGAGAAGTCAAAGAAACACCCACATTTTTACTTCTCAAAGCAGTAGGATTGAGCAGATACAATCTAACAGGCATCTCCTCCACCTACCTTGACCTTGACCTATTTTTCCAGCATTTAAATGATGCTTGAAGCTGCCACATCCTTCATGGGCTGCCAGTCTTCATGGTTAACTAGTCACTACATGGGATTGGACTTCTATAGTGAGCCTGTGTTCAGCCCTAACACTCCCAGACTTGTATGTGTTCCCTTTAACTGCAACCCCCAGCTGCACATGCAGTGTGGCCACGATTCCTAGCAAACCTCAAGGAAGCTATGCCCGGAACTGCAAGAGCCCGAGAGGAACTGGAGGCCAGCCCCCCAGCTGGAGGAAGCTTTCCTCATGCACAGCACGTCAGGTCAGCCTGCAATCCAAGAAACGTTAGAGAGCATGTTGGAAATGATGCTACTCAGAGATATGGAAGTCCCAGCAGCCTTTGCAAAAGACTCAGGATGAAGTAAACCAGTCACCATCAGTGTGTGCTGAAGACTCGGGCTTTTGAGGACATGATTATACCATAAAGGCAAATCACATTTTAAAGATCCCACAATAAGAAAAAAATCTACTTAGAAGCACTTATCATAATGAAACTACATTAAATTACCACACATAAATGTCCTCTTGAAAGAACTTCCACAGATAAGAAACCGGCCAAGGAGGACCAGAAATGTCAACATAGAAAGGGAAAGTTATTGGGGCTGGGGATGTGGCTCAAGCGGTAGCGGGCTCGCCTGGCATGCGTGCGGCCCGGGTTCGATCCTCAGCACCACATACCAACAAAGATGTTGTGTCCACCGAAAACTAAAAAATAAATATTAAAAATTCTCTCTCTCTCTCTCTCCTCTCTCACTCTCTCTTTAAAAAAAAAAAAAAAAAAAGAAAGAAAGGGAAAGTTACAAGAATCCAATCAATAGTCTTCCTTGACAGATGTGGGACAAAGGGATGCCGACTAGTGAAAAAGCAGAGGTTGAAGGTCAGCGCCGCCTCATGCCCGGTTGGTGTTATTACTGACCCCTCTCCTAAAGCAACAGTAGGTGAAAGGAAGAGAGGGCGTGGTCAAGAAAGGCACCTTGGTTCCATGGTTTCACTGTTGTGAATGGCACTGCTGTAAACATTGATGTGGCTGCATCACTGTAATATGCTGACTTGAAGTCCTTTGGGTATAAACCAAGAAGTGGAATAGCTGAGTCAAATGGTGGTTCCATTCCAAGTTTTTTGAGGAATCTCCATACTGCTTTCCATAATGGTTGCACCAATTTGCAATCCCAGGGAACAGGGAAGAATAGAGTTACTTTCAATTAGGTAGAGGGGAGTGAAGGGAGGGGAGTGAAGGGAGGGGAGTGAAGGGAGGGGAGTGAAGGGAGGGGAGTGAAGGGAGGGGAGTGAAGGGAGGGGAGTGAAGGGAGGGGAGTGGGTATGGAGTTAGGAAGGATAGTACAAGGAATCAGACATTATTACCCTATGCACATATACAACCAGTGTGATTCACATCATGTACAACCAGAAGAATGAGAAATTATACTCTGTTATATATGATGTATCAAAGTGCATTCTACTGTCATATATAACTAATTAAAATAAATAAAAATATAAGAAAAAGAAAAGCTAAGGCAAAGGAAAGACAAAAAATGAAGGTAAAGACAAACAAATACATCCAAATTATAATGTTGGAGTAAGAAAATAATAATAATAACATAGTCATTCCCTCTGAAACCAGCTCAGGATATTATAGTAAGCATTCAGTGAAAACGTTAATTGCTAATTTCTGGTATAGCATAAGCCTCACTGTTTAAAAACAATGAAGTTTCTCTTAAAAAACTATAGCTACTTTGCCAGAATATTCTGACAAAGATTAACACATTTGAGGGGGAAGAGATATGTTTTTGAGAGAGAGAATTTTTTAATTTTTATTTTTTAGTTTTCGGTGGACACAACATCTTTGTTTTTATTTTTATGTGGTGCTGAGGATCGAACCCAACGCCCCACGCATGCCAGGCAAGCACGCTATCACTTGAGCCACATCCCCAGCCCCAAGAGATTTTTAATCCTAATCCCCTTACATTTCTGGAATCTATCATGGTTTGGGGAAACTTCCCTGGTATAAAGTTGATGATCTCCTCAAAGTTCTTCACACACTGATGGGCTCTTTGATGGAGCACCCAAGTCACCCAATGGGACACTGAATCTTGAAAACCTTCCTAGAGAATCCTAGGCAGGTCTGAAGTGTGGGAGGCACTCCACTTTAATTGAATACACAGGAATATATCCCAAATTTGCCCCAGCTGGTCACTGCCTCTAGGAACACAGGTTACTCAGGGGAGTTGGGCTAATTGATGAGCCGAATGAGCCAGATTTAGATATGAACTTGAAAATGTGTCTATGGAAATTATTATATCCTTTCATCAATGAAAAATGAGATCTGTTAACCCCAGTTGCCAAACTCATTTAGTGCACACAGACCCCACAGCCTTCCAAACCAACCTTCCCTCCCTTCTCTATTAATTAACTTCCTGGGGGAAGATACAGAGAATCAGCTCCTCTCCCAATCCCAGACAGGACACAAGCTGGGATTGTGTCCCCTCACTACATTTTTGCCTATCTGAGGGTCAAGGATGCCCATGTAGAGAGGATAAAGGGAAAATGCCACCAAGCCTTGTCCTGGGCAGACACTCAGGGAGGTCAGGTCTTATGTATATAGAACAGGAAGTTGTCATCAGTTATGTCAGGTGCTCTGGAAAGAGCATTCTTGCTCTGATATCCTGTTTCTAAATTCCTGGGTCCTTTCATACCTTACTTTTAATCACATCTTACTTAATCAAGGTTTTTAAACACTGAAAATATTAGGACCCCAAGGAAAATAAAACAAGTAGATGCATTTTGTTGGGTCAGGAGAAGTAGGACCAGAGTATGTGGACAAACAGATCCAGGATGCTGGGGTCATAGAAAAGAGAAAGAGCAAGACAATTGGACTAACAGTGAAGTCATGAGTCCACCAGAAGCAGACAGATGAGTCTGGGTGTCAGGAGTCCTCTTGGGAGTGTGCAAGATGGAAGTGGTAACATTCAAGATCCAGTGGGCCCTGGGTAGACCATCCATAGGTGAAGAGAGACATCTCACTTACTTGCCATTCACAATAGGAAGCCAGAAGATGCTACTAAAGTGCCCTTAAAAATTCTAGGCCAGTTTCCACAGCCATAGTATCTCAGATCCAGGACTGCGTGCCAACTTCTTCCCTTCTGACCATGTGTCAGGCCAACTGAGAAGTCCCACCTCTCCAGTCTGATGGTAAATTCTTCAAGGACTCTATTGTCCTTCACTGCCCTGCAGTTGACTGCAGTCTTCCTGCCCTAGTTTCACCTTCTGGGAAGCAGAGGTTGAGGCATAGGCACTTTTGTGCCCAACAAACGCCTGGCCCCTCCCTCCCAGAGTGCTGAAGGGGGAGGCCATGTTTATCAAACCCAGAAAACAAGAGTTATGTCCACATCCCAGGAAGAGGGGAGAATCTTCTCCTCACAGGTTCTGTGATCCCAAGGGAAGTCTTGTAAGCCTGTTTTTTGTTCTGTGAAGTGAAAATAATAGCAGGTGGTACCTACCTCCTATGATTTTTGTGAATTTAAATGAGATGATGCATGTAGAGTGGTGAGCATGCACATGCTCAATAAATAATAAGTATTATATAAAATGTCGCTAACATCATTCACCTACATTTGCATGAATAAGGTTTTCAAAAGATGCTCTGCAGAATAGGAACTGGCTTTCTGTCTCAGTCTCTTCCTGTTGCAGCTGGAATCTTCCTTCAACGAGAGGCTGTGCTCCTCTCCACTTGCGCTGATTAATGGCCCCAGTACCCTGGCTACATAGAATCTACATTAATGCAAACTTTGCAATACATGGTACAGGGAGGTTATTCTGCATATTGATGCTTCTTGCCTTTTACTCTTCTCTGACCCCCTCCACCCTCATGCATACTCCAGCTACATTAAAAGGGTGGGGTGGGGGGACTTTCAGAAGACAGGAAAAATATTTTAGGTAATCCTGTTCTGTTCTCATGATGTACTGATACAGAGGAGAGTGCATGGGGGTGAACGTTTCAGACCATTTGAATGAAATGATGCATTTGTGATGTCTGTAGGAGGCAGCACAAAGGGCTCTCTGTCCAATAATAAAGGCGGCCCATACTTCTGTAGTTCAAGTCCTGGGAAAGCAACCTGTTTGTAGAAGCCCAGGATCACCAAGGCATTCATTTAACTCATCACAAAGTAGGTTCTTAGCTATTGTCATTTAAATCTGATTAGGATGGGGAAATGGAAAGAAAACAGGATTTAATAGGCTACTGAGTTGAAACTCGATTCTATTGAACACACAAAATCATTAGCAAATATGGATGTCGCTGCTGTAATGTTGCATTAGAAGCTGTTAAGAAAAGGATCCGTCTTGCTGTGCCCATTTATGGGAAGCCCATTCAATCATCCCTTTTCCCAGTCCTCTCGTCCTCCCCGTTTACTTCAGTATTTGATTTGTTTTCCCTCTGGGACACAGGCCTAATAGAGGCACCACTCATTTCAACGAGACTCTAGGCTTCTATGTTGTGGCCACAACTGGGCCAACCAGTGAAAACCAAGAAATGAGAACAGGTGGTCTCAGCAGGTAAACATGCCACTGTGGGTTGTGAGAACTAAGACAGAGAGACAATGTTTGGTGGCCACAGAGGAGGACTGTTGACTTGGAAGCTTGGGGAAGTCATCATAGAAAACACATTTTCTGTGGAGCTTTCAGAGATGAGGCATTCAACAGAAAGAAAAGGAGCCCTGTACATGGAGGAGAGAAAAGGCTTAGCGTTTTTTGTACAATGGCAAGCCCAACAATAAGTTCAAAAAGGAAAAGTAATTTGCTGAGTTTTGTATCAAGAAGATTTTTGACCATAAGTAACAGAAAGCCACTCCACCAGTAGATTGAACCATTACTGTTTACTTAATAAACCATCTGAGGGGTCTAGATGGTTCCAACTATGTCATCAGATACCAAGGCTATGACCATCCTTTATTTCTACCATCTTCAGAGTATTGGCTGTCTGTCCTCGTGCCCACTGTCTCATGGTTGCAAGGTGACTGCACAGTTGCCGGACCTCACATATTCAGGCTAGTGTCCCAAGAAGGAAGGAAGGAAGAAGCAGAAGACAATGGAATTCTTTTCACAAAAAATAGAAACTCTCCAGTACCATTCCCACCTCCCCCAAATAACTTCCTTTTAGATTAAAAAATATATATAGGTTACTGTCTGCCCCTTATATATAAAGGAGGAGGGAAATTTACCCCAATAACGTTAGTTCTCCCCTGTTGTTTCCGAGGAAGGACAGGTGATTGAGTCAACCACCAACAGCTGTGACTGCTGAATTTATTAGGTAATGTTATGACACCCCAAACAACATAAATGACAGCAACAAATACTCCAGTACTCAGCACTCAGTTTAAGAAATCATTCATTGCCAGCAGATTAGGGTTAGGGTTAGGGTTAGGTTATGCCCTCCTCTCAGGGCCCTCCTAGGTCCTGCTCTCCCCCAATTTCCCCCAAGAAGAAACACTCTCTTCCTATTTTATGGGTTTACTTGAATTACTTTCCCCCATATCTATCTATCTATCTATCTATCTATCTCTCTCTCTCTCTCTCTCTCTCTCTCTCTCTCACACACACACACACACACACACACACACACACATTCACAGAGGAAAAGAAGGAGAAAAATATAAGCCCTAAACTAATAGGATTTCTGTATGTGGCTATCACACCCAAATATTCATTTTCAAATTGCTTTCTTTTGATCAATATTACCTTTGTGGAATTGACCCACATTGATTCACGTAGCTCTAGTTCATTTCTTTTCACTGTTATGTGGAATTCCATTACAGGCACAGCGCAATTTATATTTCCTCTGAGTGGATATTGGGAAATTTCTAGTATTTTACTATGATAGATAATACTTTATGATTATTTTTCATGTCTCCCATCATGCATGTGTGTACATATTTGTGTTGAGGCATATATTTATGTATACATGCATACATGTATATGTGTATATGGATATATATGTATGTATGCATGCGTATATATGTATATATGTGAATTCAGCTAGGAGCTATATCTAGAAGTTTAATTCTAGTGATAGAGAATGCATATATTCAACTTTACTGGATGTTGCTAAATATTTCCCCAAAGCAGTTTTACTGATTTTTCATTTCCAACAGTGTTGGATTTTTTTTCCCACATCCTGACCAAAACTTAATACCAGCAGACTTGTTAGTTTCTGTGAGCCTGATGGTGTAAAACAGCCTTTAGCTTTAGTTTTAGTTTACATTTTCTTTATTAGTAGTAAAGCTAAATATCCTTTTATATGTTTATTAGCAATTAATGTTTCTATTTCTGTAAATTACCTCTTTGTCATTTTACCAAATCTGACTAATCTCTATTTTTCTTTTAAATAGAAGTTATTTATATATTCTGGATATTATCCATGTCTTCCCAACTGGGGGTTATATTTTATTTTCTGGAAAATAGCTTTTGATGAACAAAACTTGTTTTAATTCAAAACAAATTTTTTTCAACTTTTGTTATATTTCATGAATTTGAATTATTATGAAATTCCCTTCTATATCTGGTTCATAAAGGTATTCCATTTTCTTGTAAATGTTCTTTTACTTGCATATGTAAGTCTTTCCACAATTAGATCTTTTGACCACATGATGTTAGGGATGTCATTTTATTTTTCCCCACATTCATAGCAACTGCCAATGATTTTTTTTTTAATGTATTGAAGAATGCCAATTCTCCCACCAACCTGCAGTGCCACCCACACATGTGTAGAGCTATGTCTGAGCTCTGTCCTTGCCCAGTGATGTACTTAAATGTACCAATATCACTTTATCTTTACTCCAGCTTCACAATTGGTCTTGACACCTGGTTAGGAAAAGGCCCCCACGTGGCTCTTCCCCCTCAGACTTGTCTTGTCCGTTTGGACCCTCAGCATATCATGAAAGGTGGGGGAAGCCCCTTTCCATCCAGCTTCCTCTTGCAAGTCTACACAACACAGGCTGCCTGCTCTACTGTTAAGCCACCAGTACCTTCCATTGCTTTTTAATTTGCACATTCAGTGAAGGGTGGGATTTTTGTACTTCTTCCAACTGAGAGATTCATTTTCCATTTGAAGCCACATCTGAAAACGAACACCCCATTAGCCAAATTGCATTTACCAATGCAGTTCCACTGTGGCGGCTAAAACCAGCCTGGCCACACACATCAGTGGGAGGCAGAGAGAAGAGCTATCTGCTTAACTGCTGCTTGTCCCCTACGAAGAAGCCAAGGAAGAACACAGCACGTGGAGGGACTCAGGAACTCAGGTATCAGGTGACTAGAGATGGGATGGGGTTGGAGTGAGGGGTTTCAACTAAGTGCCCCACTTTGCCTTCCTTTCTCGAAGGTTACCCCAGGCCTGCTGATACCCCTGCACATCCCTTCCCCTTCCTCCTTTTACCCAACAGGGCAAGAAAGGACTCCAGGGTCCGGCTGGCTGAGCTCTCGCAGTCTAATGTTCAGATTTCCCCAATCCTCATTCCTTCCACCAATCTCTCCTCACGTTTCCAAAGAAATTACTAATTTCTGTTTATATATTTCTATCTTCTGTTGGACATAGATTCCAACAAGCATCTTCAAAAATGCTTTAGAGTAAAGTATTTTCTAAAGGATTTTCCCCCTCACAGATAAGGGACTGAGCATCAGGAAGATGAAGCAACTTGTTTAAGAATTTGTGTTGCATCTGGGGCTGTTGAATCAGAGTCCTGAGGCCCAGGTCAGTGACTCTCACTCTGTGCATCGTCCTCCTTCCTCCTTCCTCCTCCCTCGTGGACCTTCCGACCCAGGCAACTAAAATCTCATGGCCAATTTGGCTGACAAAGACTTGCCACACTCCTGTTTGCTAAGGACTTGCAGGAAAACACAGTGAAACAGAACTTGGCTTTAAGGAATGTGTGTGTGTGTGTGTGTGTGTGTGTGTGTGTGTGTCCCCTGTTTATATCCACTTTAATAACTAAGTGTGCATCTGAAGCTCTGCAGGAATGGTGACCCCTTGTGCCAGTTCGCTTTTTATTCTTAAGCCCTTCACACTCCACCTGAGACAAGGAGTCTTAAAAGCTCCTCAGGAAAGGGGAGAAAAACTTGCCATCAACTTCAAATCTCCTTCCACCCAGCAGGAACCATCATTTTGCTATCAGTGTGGAGACCTTGCCCGATGAGTGGGGCCGGATGCCCCGTCCAGAGTTCGGGAGAAAAAAATTGAAACAAATTGTGAGTGGCTTAGCAGGTGAGGGGGGCAGCAGCTGGGCCCTGTCAAAGAGCTCCACTGTGACAGAGAGAACTCAGCACAGGGCCAGCAGGTGGAGCAGAGGAGGATCACACCCACTCCAGCAGGGCTGGGGGGCCCCTCCTCACTTACATGCATAAATGGCTCTCGAATCGCAGAGCCCAGGCTTCCCCGCTCACAGGTATATCTAGTATCAAATTCAGGAGCCCTGCTGAGGGCCATTGCCAAGTAGGAATGACGCATCAAAGTTTCCTTGCTAGCGTACCCCATGTTAAATGGATTTCGCTGTTGACATTGCATGTCAGGTGACCTTGCTCAAGGAAGGCGGATCCGGGTTTAGAGCTGATCAGGTTTGAGGAAGTATCCCGGTCCTTGGGTTTAGGGCGTTCCCGGTTTAAGACAATAGGGGTTTTAGGGAAGTTGGAGGTTGAAGATTATTGCTGCTGGGAATAGGGTGTTTCTGCTGTTTGTTCCCGTTGAGTTCTCGTGAGATTCAAAGGGGATTGGGAAAAAAGCCTCGTGGAGTAGGTGAATTGGGCGGCAGCAGAACTTGGATTTCCCCAGAACGTGTGTAGAGGCCGGTGTGAGTTCGGGAATAAAGAATTGCTGTTTGAATCTACAAAGCTGTGAGTGGCTCGTGATCTTGTGCCCAGCCAAGACTGCGGCAGAGCCCCTGTGGGGAAACCCAAGAATTTGCACTTCTAACCTGTTTCCAAAGAAGCGGATGCTGCCGGAATGTGAGCTGTACTGTGAGAACCACCACGGCTGCCACTCATTCCCTGAAACATGGTAGCACTCCAAGGACCATCATAGGTTCTAGATACTGTGGAGACAGAAGAATAAGCAAGACACAGTCTATCACTCCAGGGGCCAAGGCACTTCTCAGATAAGATTGTGTTTCCCAAAATCCAGCTAATCAAAAAAAAAAAAAAAAATCACCCAAGAAGCCTGAAAATATAGATTCCTAGGGTTCCTCCAGAAGATCAGAATCAGTATATCTGTGATGGGGTGCAGGAATCTGTGCATTCATCAAGCTCCCCTGGTGGTTTTTATGACTGTGAGAGCCTAAGACAGGCCTCAGTGAAGGCATGGTTCTGCCTGACGCAGTGCTACAAGCCTGTGATCCAGTGACGGTGATACTGCCCGTTACCAGGGACGAGTCCTGCTTCCCCACATGTTGGAGTTTGAACACTAGAGAAGCACACGGAGGCGAGCATACAAAGCAGGGTTTATTTTTTAAAGGGGGAACATGGACTTTTCCTGGGAGGGAGGAGGGGGCCATTGCTGGTGTCCTGGTAACCTGAGAAGCCAGGTGTTCTGCCCTTTTTAGATGTCAGGGCTTCCTTTGTTCTCCTGTCTCTTCCCTTACCTCTCTCCTTCCTGCAGACATGACTAGGCCCAGGAATGCTCCAAAAAATGGGAGACAGGTGGACTGGAGGGGGAAGGACAGGATGGAGCAGCCCAGGACACATTAATTAACAACCTTACATCTCCCCATAGGGAGGGGCAATTCCTGGGACAGGTTACCTTGGCAACAGGTTGGAGCAAGGGCAGGTTCTTGATAAGGGTGGAGGAAGGGCTCTGAAGGAATTAACATTTCAATCCCTCAGGGCACAGTCTCCAACTTCCCAAATTGGCCTCCTTGATCCCACCTGACTCGATTTACCTATATACTGACTGTCTATCTAATTCTGGCTTCAATGGGAGGCTGAGGCAAGAGGATGGCAAGTTTGAGTCCAGCCTCAGCAACTTGGTGAGACTGTCTCAAAATAAAAAATAAAAAGGGTTAGGGATATAGCTCAGTGGTAAAGCACTCCTAAGATGGGTCCCTAGTACCCGAAAAGAGAGGAAAGGAAGGAAGAAACACAGACATGGTTTTCCCCAAACCCCAGAACTTTTACAAGAAACTACTCTAAAGAATACATCAGTGCTCCACCCTCTATTATCCACTGTCAGGCACAAATATTTCCAAAATAAACTGGCTCCTTCCCATAAAGCATCCAGAATGAAGATCCCTGGAATCCCAAGGGAGAAGGGTTTTTTTTTAAAATAGAGAAAGACCAAAGCGGTCCTGGAAGGGAGGCAGGAGGCACCGCAGGAGCTGGGTGCAGAGGTACTGAAGCAGAACACAGAATACAAAATGGCTACAACACTTTGTAGCTCCTCCCCAAAGGAGGTGGAGTTGATTTACAATTTATCAGTCCTTTTAGTTCCCAGCCATCCTTGTGATCAGCTTTGACTAAAAGAATGTGGCAGAAGGGACATTGGGCAGGTTCCAATCCTAGGCCTCAACAGGTTTGAGAGTTTCCCATTGCTGTGTCTGAAACCCTGCTGTGTCTCCTGGGAACAAGCCTCAGCTTTCCTGCTGAAGATGAGGCCACATAGGGAAGCCTCAGTCCGGAACCACTGTGGTCCTTCATAAACCAGCAACCTCCTGCCGCTGACCACAGATGCTTGTGGCCAAGTGGACCAGTCCTGCTGAGCTTTTCTTAGAGTAACAAATAAGAAAACCTGGATCCTTTTAATACAGCAGCTTTGCTCATGGCCCTGTTGTCCTGAACTCAGTCCTAAGATTCAGAGTAGATGGGAAATAGCAACCAATTCACCACTTGCTTTAGTTCCCATTTAAGAAGGTCTAGTAAGTCATTCTGCCATCCACACATCCAAGGAGGGTCCTGGGTCCTGCAACAGCTGATGAATAACTGAACCCTCAAGAATTCCCTCAAGATGATGTGGGAGAGTAAGTAATTGGCCAGAGAGCTAGCAGCATGGCTCTAGTCCTGCCTGTTCTCCTGGGTATCTCAGGACAGAGACTTGATCTCCCTGGACCTCTGGTCTTCAGTGGTTGGATTTGATCACCAAAATGTTTCTAGGTATCTTTAGAAAAGGTCATGAAGCTGAGGCAGGAGATCTTGGCCACAGCTCTGGACAGAGCTGGCTTGTGGATGCACAACCTGTGCAGTTACACACACAGGGCCCAGGCTCAGGAGGGGCCCATGCTTGATTTAACGCTCAACTGTTGCCCTCTTGAAATTCTTAATACTTTTGTCTTTAAGTTGGGTTTTGTAAGCAAAGTCCAAGGGGACAATGGGGGCTGCCCAGGAGCATTACAAATACATGCAATATGTGAGCCTGCCTCTGTCCCTTGCTGTCACATCTGCATAGAGCATTCATGGTTCCCCATGAAGACAGAAATCCAGTGGAGCCAAGGTGTGCAGGACTTCAGCAAGACTCAGGGCTGTGACTAAGTGGGGCAGTAACGTGCTTTCTGTTGAACTTGCTTCAAATACAGAAAGAAGGCAATGACATCCTAGGAAACGGACAATCAAGGAATCTGTAGGTTGAATTGACCACCTGCCCCCATTCCTATGTTGAAGTCCTAACCCTTGTACCTCTAAATGTAACTTCATTTGCAAAGAGGGCATTTGCAGATGTTAGTTGGGACAAGTTAAGTTAGGATGCTGTCATACTAGAGTACTGTGAACTCTAATCCAATATGACTGTTTTCCTTATAAAAAGGGGAAATTGGGGTACAGTCACACAGACAGGGAGAACACCATGTGAAGATTGGAACTAGGTTGCCACAAACTCAGAAAGAATCAGAAGCCAGGGAAGAGGCTTGCAAGATCCTTCCCTTGCACCTTCAGAGGGAGCAGGACCCTGTCAACACCTCCACCTCAGAGTTCTAGCCTCTACAATGTCAAGAAAATAAATTTTGCTTAAGCCACCAAGCCTGTGACATTTCCCACAGCTTTACAGAACAAATACAGAAGTCTGTCATTTCCTTTCTTCCTCAAGTTCCTTCTCAGGTCAGTCAACTACTAATGCTGAAAACCATGACATGGAAGGAAAGAGAACACAGGTGACTCCTAAGTCCTTTTCCTTTCTGTCTCTCTTTACTCATCAGAAAGCCAAAGGGAGAGGGAGTTGCTGGAATGCACACATATCAGGAAGAGAAACAAAAGCAATTGAATTAGTTTTGTTCAGCATTTCTACTGTTCTGGTAAGAACAGAATATATATGTATCTACAAGCTCTGAAATAGGAGTTACATAATTGGTGATTCTGCATGTGAGTTAAATGCTTTTATATTTGCATTTAAAAGTGGCACTGCATAATGAAAAGATGAATAGTGAAATTCATGCTAATAATAAAAATTTTATTCTTTTCCCTAGAACAACATTAAAAGAGCAAATATAAAGTACCATGACAAGCTGAAAAAGAGACCACTGAAGAAAGGAAAAAAGCTTTATATTTTACTACCTTACTTTAGTAGCACTTTTCCCCCTGCTTTTGGAAAGGGATCTGCATTTGCATTTTGCACAGGGCCTGCAGATTATGTAGCCAAGAGCTGCAGGAAATGTTATTTCTTCTCAGATGCCCTGAATCTTTGCTTTTCCTCGTATCCAAATTTTGGATCCCCTTGATTGTATTTCTTGCAACTATTTCTATTTATGTACAAAACACGGTGTTAGTCAATTACAGTGCTCTGGTGTGCAAAGATGTCACCTTTTTTTTCATTTCTCCATAATTGATGCTTCTTTCTCAAGACTCTATTTACCACTATGATGGAGGAAAACAATTCTGCCAATTCAAGGAAACCCAGTGGCTTCAGGATTCAAATTCAATAATCTCTGCACATTCTCCCTGCACCCCTTACCTCCCAGGGATGATTATGACCTGAGGAGAGATCCCAGTTGCCACTTTCCCCACTCTGATTAATTTTGAGACAAAAACTCCCAACTAGTCTTTTCTCAACAGTCCCCCGTGCAGCTGGACAGTGGGAGACCCCTGAGTGCCCCAGCGCACACGGCCCTCTGTTTCCCCTTCATGCACACTGAGAGGCCTCTGCCTCTTCTCCCTTCTCCTTGACAACTCAGGGATTTGACTTAAGTATCTCAATCTAGGGATTGACAGACTCAATATGGCCCAGGAGTCAAATCTGGCCCCTGCCTGCTTTGATCAATAAAGTTTTACTGGCACACAGTTATGAACACTCCCTTACACTCTGTCCAAAGCTGTCTTCAGTCTACTCTAGAGTTCCATAGTTGCTATGGAGACTGTATGCCCCTCAAGTCTAAAATATGTAATAATCTGGCTCTTTATAGAAAAAGTTTGCCAACCCTCTGGTTTTAGACAACCCTGGCTGTTCCTTCTGCCTGTTGTTACTTCAGCGCAGTAGATATTCTTTTCTTCTTTAAGTTTTCTGCCTCCACAGGAAGTAAGGCTAAGTTCTCTCTACTTTGCAGAATCTCTCAACTTGCTAGGGTTTCTATCTACCCTAGGGAGGTTAGTCCATATCACAAGATGGAGAACCATTCTGTTGTCTTAACCCTAGTCAGATTGTGTCTGCTGATCCGATACCACCAGCAAGCCATTGGATCTTTTTTGTTTTGTTTTGTTTTATTGGTTGTTCAAAATATTACAAAGCTCTTGACATATCATATTTCATAAATTTTATTCAAGTGGGTTATGAACTCCCATTTTTACCCTGTATACAGATTGCAGAATCACATCGGTTACACATCCACGTTTTTACATATTGCCATACTAGTGACTGTTGTATTCTGCTACCTTTGAAAAGCCATTGGATCTTTATTGCCTCCTTGGACAAGAGATTGATTTTACAACATGGTTCATTGGCTTCTTATATTGGTTATCTTTTGATATCTAACAAATTATCTCAAAACTTAGACCTTCAAAAAAGTGTACACTGGGCTGGGGCTTTAGCTCAGTGGCAGGGTGCTTACCTAACATGTGTGAGGCACTGGGTTCTATCCTTAGCACCATATAACAATAAATAAATTAAATAAAGGCATTCTGTCCATCTATGACTACAATTTTTTAAAAAACACACATTATCTCACAGCTTCCTGAGTCAGGAATCTTGCACAACTTGGATAGTGTCTCTGGCTCAATGCCTTTCATCAGGCTGCAGGCCATCTGTTGTCATCTCAAGGCTCATCTTGAGGAGTGTTTGCTTCCAAGTCCACTGTCAGGCCTCAAGGGATCTTCTGCAAGCTCACTTCACACGTTTCCATCCAGGGCTATCTCAGGAGGTGGCCAATTCCCCCAGAGTGAGCAAGCCATGGGAAACTGAGAGAATTCCCAAGATGAAAGCCACAGTGATTTCATACTCTATTCTTGAAGTAATATTCTATCAATTTTGGCATATTCTATCTGAGAAAAAAAGTCAATAGGTCAAGGCCACATTTAAGATAAGGGAAATTAAGCTCTACTTCTCAAGGGAGGAGTATCAGAGAATATAAGGGCATTGCCTAAGACCACTGCATCTTATCACTGCAAAGCTATGACAACTGGACTCAAAACACCTTTAGTGCAATAACCACCACAACAAAGTTCTTGTACTAGAAAATCTGGGCCAGTGAGACTGTTGTGTCTACCACAGTCTTCAAAAATATACTTACAAACCATTTGAAAACCATTTACTTGAAAACCATTTGGTGAGGGAATTCAAGATGGTGGAGTACAGGAAGGCTGCATTCCTAGTTGCTCCATGGCTTGGGATTCCAGCAGCAAGAGTGCTGCTTCTCTATGAGGTGAGTGAAACAGAGATTCCACTAAAACTCAATATTGGACAGTCGAGTGTCTTCCAAACTCAGAAATTAGGGTTCATTAAACAATGAAGAAAAATTACTGTATAGCCTCAGTTGAGGCAATAGCAGTGGTAGTGCTGGTTCAGCACAGAAAGAGGAATAACACAGAGCAAAACACCATGAACAGATATAGTATGAAAAAAACTGACATCAGGAAAGCAGCCTGCCATTAGCTGATGCAGAGGTTACACTGTGCACTGGTGCTTGAAAAGTGTCCCATGTTTTGCAACTGGCTGTGGAGAGCTGAGACAGGAGAGATCTTGAGGTGACCACAGTGCAGCTGCTGCTGTTGGAGCTGGGAGATCTGAGTAAACATGGCTACACTGTCCTGACAAGTGCCTTCAGTGTAGCCTGTAGTGTATCTAGCAGAATGGGAGGGAAACAGACACAGAGAATATTTTACCCGGAGGGATTCAAGTTGGAAAACCAAAAGGAAATCCAACTCTCTTCCCACTTGGAGTCTACAGCTCACATGACCAGCTAAAGCAGGTCAGATATCTAAACAGACTGGAACTAAGCCTGGGAAGCCTAGGAAGGCTGTGTTCATGGACAATAGAGGGACTGAAAGATTGACTTCCCCATCCAGTGAATAGAATCCTTGGTAGGATCCTGAAATCCAGACTCTCAGCAAATATTGGCAACTCTTTATTTTTATTTATTTATTTATTTTAGGTGTAGATGGACACAACACAATGCCTTTATTTCTATGTGGTGTTGAGGATCGAACCTGGGTCCCACCCATGCTAGGCGAGCACTCTACCACTGAGCCACAATCCCAGCCCCTTGTCGACTCTTAAACCCTAGAGTTTCTAATCTCTCCAGAGCAAAAACCACCCAGTAAATCCCCTGAAGCCTGATTAGACCTAAGCCCCATCCTACACTACCTAATCCTGGGAGAAGGGAAGCTGAGAATTATTTAAATCAGCTTCAGTCTTAGGCCACTCCAACTGGCAGCTTGGTGAGCAAGATGAGAAGAGGAAGAGATTAATAATCTCCAACCCTTGCTTTCATTCTCAATACATAGCCTCCAAGGAGAAACAGAAAGAGAGACAGTCAGGCATATACAATGTCCATCTATTCTCATTGACTATTTTGACCACCTCAGTGAAAATGATTCATTAAATTTTATTAAGAATGTTTATCTTTTTGTGTGTATTTCTGCTGTGCTATTGGTTCATGAACATATATACTTATACACATTTGTTTCCTTTTTCTCATTTTTATCATTTTTAAATGTAGTTGTTTTTCCTTGCCTTGCCTTTTGAAAGTTAAGGTTTTTTGGTAAGTATATTTGGTTTGGTTTTGTATTTTTTTTTCATTTGTCTGTTTTTTGTGTTTCTCTTTCTCTCTTTTCTTTTACTAACAACCAAGTTCTGTTCTCTCTTTCACTCTCCTATTACTTTGTTCTTTTTATTTTTTTCTTCCTTCCTTATAATTATCACATGCTATATCTCTCTGCATCCTCTGTTCATTTTTAAAAATTATAAACTCTTTTCTATCTTCCTATCACATTTTCTTTTAACTGTATTCCTACCATCTTTTAGCACTAATTAGTTTGTATAACTCCTTCCCTCACCATTAATGTTGTTGCATTGTTACTGCAACAACATTGACACCTGTTGCTCATTTTAATGACAGATATTGTTCATGGTTATTGTTGCTTTTGCTGTTGGCAATTTCTGACCCTACTGTTTCTGGGTTTTTATGGCAATTAGCATTGTAGAGGTCGTAGTAGGAACCAACTATTTAGGTTAATACTGTATATTCTTTGCATTGACTATTGCTATTGTTTGTTTACCCCTATTCTGTGAGTTACTAGGAACCATTAGAGTCACTACAAGTCCACAGGGCAGAAACTCTATGACTGAACTAAAACTCAACGAAAAGACAGCATAACTTGCTCCACATACAAATTAATGATACTTGATTTTCAGCTATACTTACTACAAAGAGTAGAACAGACAAAACCCCAAACTAACAACCAGGTCACACATAGAAACAGCTAGGTGTGGGCCCCCAGTTCTACCTACAGACAGACATCCATTGCTATATCAGAAATATAGAGAAATAACACAAAGTCTGTGGACACCACACCTATGAGGATGTCTCAATCCAGATCACTCTAAGACACTTTGGCAAGTGAAGACTGTGCTGTAGAAAAGCCCATACATAAAAGTGGAAGAGAATCCCTCCCAAAAGAAGCATAAAACCCAATACATGAATACAAGAAATATGAAAAAGAAATCTAACACAATACCTCATAAAGTTCATAATTCACCAGAAAATCACCCCCCAAACATTGAAATGAATGCAATGTCAGATAAGGAATTCCTAAGAATCTTTATAAAAATGATTAATGAACTCCAAGAGAACACAGAAAAACAACTAAATAAATTAAAAAAGTCAGTAGAGAATATGAATGAGAACTTCAATAAGGAGATAGAAATATTTAAAAAGAAACAATAGAAATCTTGGAAATGAAAGACAATAAATGAAATAAAATATTCCATTGAAAGTCTCTCTAATAGAGGAGACCATACTTAAGACAGAATTTCAAGAGCTGGAAGACAAAGCAGTCAGCTTTGAAAATTCAGACAGTGTTAAAGAAAAATAATAATGAGCAACCATGATCAGAATATACAAGAACTCTGTAACAACAGGAAGAGACCAAATTTAAGAATCACTGGAATTGAAGAGGGCTGTGAGCTATGGGCTAATGGAATGGATAAACTCTTAAAGGAAATAATAACAAAAATTTCTGAATTCTCAGAATGAGATGACCATCCACACACAGGAGGCATTCAGTATTCCAAAAGTATATAAGAAACTCTTCACAACACACTATAATTAAAATGTATAACATACAGAACAAGGATAGAATTTTAAAACCCTCAAAAGAAAAACATCAGGTCACATTTAGAGGCAAGCCAATCAGAATCACTTCTGATTTCTTAGCACAAATTCTACCAAGACTGCTATATCCAGCAAAGCTCTCATTCAAAATTAAAACCTTCCAAAATAGGCAGAAACTAAAAGAATTCATGAATACTAAACCAACACTACAAAAATTATTCAAAGAAATACTGTACATAGAAGATATAAAATAACAAACATGAGAGCTCACAAAAGAACAAATCTCATTTGAAGAGCAGCTAAGCAAATGGGAAACAGAATAGAGTGAAATATGACAAGTAAATCAAAAAGACAGGAATTAATAGACATCTCTCTATAATAACATCGAATATACATTGTCTCAACTTTCTAATTAAAAGACATAGGTTGGCAGAATGGATTAAAACACAAGACCCAACTATATGTTATTTGTAATAGACATACCTTACAAGCAAAGACAGCTGCAGGATAGAAGTAAAAGGATAAAAATTAATATACTATGTGAATGGAGCCCCAAAGCAAGTAGGAGTAGCTACTCTTACATCTGGAAAAGCAGATTTCACACCAAAATTAATCAGAAGAGACAATGAAGGTCACATTATATTGGTAAATAATAATCCAACAAGAAGATATGATAATAATAAATATTTATGCCCCAAACATGGGTGCAACTAATTACATAATCGAGGCACAATTTAAATTGAAGCCCCAGAGACGCCCCAGTACAATAATACTGGGTGACTTCAACACATCTCTTTCAACATTAGATATTTCATCCAGATACAAACTCAGTAAAGACTCTTTGAACCTGAAAAATATTATAAGTCAAATGGACCTAACAGACATCTGTAGAATATTTCATCCAACAACAGTTGAATACACTTTCTTCTCAGTGGCTCAAGGAATCTTCTCCAAATTAGTGCATATTTTAAGCTACAAAGCAACTCTTAGAAAATACCAAAAAAAAAAAAAACCTGATATAATTTCTTACATCTTATCAGATCATAATGGAATCAAATTACAAATAACATGACCAAATTCTATAGAAAATATATAAACATGGAAGTTGAACAATACTCTTTTAAATGATGAATTGTTGATAGAAGAAACAAGGAAGATATTTAAATTTCTTAGACTGAAATGAGAATAGTGATAAAAACACAGCAGAACCTCTGGGACACTATGAAGGCATTTCCAAGAGGAAAGTTTGTAACTATGAGTGCTTGCATAAGAAAATCAGAAAGATTATATAAACAACCTAATGACACATCTCAAGGCATTTGAAAAAGAAGAAAAAATTAATTCCAAAACCAGTAGAAGGAAGGAAATAATTAACATTAGAGTCAAAATCAATGAACTGGAGAATAAAAAAACAAAATATAGGATCCATGAAACAAGGAGTTAATTTTTTGAAAAGATATACAAGATTTATAGGCCCAAACTAATCAAAAGAGAAAGGGAGAAAAAATAAATTAACAAAATTACAGATAAAAAAGGAGAAATCACCAAGGACATCTCAGAAATCTAGTAGATCATTAGGGATTATTTCAAAAACTTATAGTCCAAAAAATTGTAAAACCTAGAAGAAATGGATACATTTCTAGACAATCTGCCAAAACTGAATCAAGAGGACAATCAAACCTAAACAGCCTATAATCTGTAATGAGATACAAGCAGTAATAAAAACCTTTCAAAAGAAAATCCCAGGACCAGATGGATTCTCAGTTGATTCTACCTTTATAGAAGAACTAAAGCCAATGTTCCCCCAATTATTCCATGAAATAGAAAGTAATGGAAGACATCCAAATTTATTCTATGAAACCAGTATCATAGCAAAACAAGATAAGGACACATCAAGCAAAGAATACTACAGGCCGATATCCCTGATGAACTTAGATGCAAAAAATAAGTAAATAAAGTATTATCAAATCATGGTTCAATAACATATTAAGAAGATTGTATACCAAAACCAAGTTGGTTTTATTCCAGAGATGCAAGAATGGTTTGATATATGCAAATCAATAAATGTAATTCATCACTTTGACAAACAAAAATCACTTAGTAATCTCAGCAGATACAGAGAAGTCCTTTGACAAAATTCAGCACCCATTGATTACAAAAACCCTGAAGAAACAAGGGATATAGGAACCTACCTCAACATTATAAAGGCTATATTATGAAAAACCCAAAAGCCAACCTTATAGCAAATGGGGAAAAAATGAGAGCATTTCCTTTAAAATCTGGGACAAGACAAGGATGTCCACTGTCACCACTCCTATTAATATAGAGCTAGAAATTCTAGCCAGAGCAAAACTCCACCATAAGGCTGCTAGAGAAAATAAACAAATTTGGCAAAGTAACAGATTACAAAATCAACATACAAAAATCAATAGCTTTTCTATATACCACCAATGAATCTCCTGTGAAAGAAATCAGGAAAACAATTCCATTCACAATACCTAAAAATAAAAACACCTAGGAATAAATCTAACCAAGGAGGTGAAAGGCCTCTACAATGAAAACTATAGAACATGGAAGAAAAAAAAAATGAAGAAGATCTCAGAGATGGAAAGACCTCCCATGTTCATGGATAGGCAAATTAATATTGTTAATATAGCCATACTACCAAAAGCAATATACAGATTCAATGCAATCCCCATCAAAATACCAATGTCATTCTTCACAGAAAAAAAAATTTAAAGTCCTAAAATGTATTTGGGAGAATAAATGACCCAGAATAGCCAAAGCAATTTTAAACTAAAAAAAGAAATGCTGGAGGCATCACAATACCTGACTTAAAATTACAATACAGAGCTATAGTAATAGAAACTTCATGGTACTGAAATAAAACCAGACACATGCACCAATGGTACAGAACAGAAGACACAGAAACAAACCTCCATGTCTAGTTATCTGATCCTTGACAAAGGTGCCAAAAATATACTTTGGAGAAAAGACAGTCTTCTTAACAAATGGCGCTGGAATAACTGGTTATCCACATGTAGAAAAATGAAACTAGACCCTTATCTCTCACCATACACAAAAATTAACTAAAAATGGATCAAAGACCTCAGAATTAGATCAGAATTATGCAACTCCTAGAAGAAAACAGAGGGTTAATACTTTTAGGCACAGGCAATGACTTTCTCAATAGGACACTAAATCTTTAGGAAATAATGCCAAGAATTAATAAACGGGATGGCATCAATTAAAAAGCTTCTGTACAGCAAAGAAAAAATTAGAAATGTGAAGAGGGAACCCACAGATTGGGAGAAAACATTTGTTAGCTACTCTCTGACAAAGGATTAATATCTAGAATATATGAAGAGCTCAAAAATCTTTCCACCAAAACATCAAATAACCCAACTGATAAATGGGCAAATGAGCCAGGTGTAGTGGTGCGTTCCTGTAATCCCAGCAGCTTGGGAGGCTGAGGCAAGAGGATCGCAAGTTCAAGACCAGATTCAGCAGCTTAGCAAGACCCTAAATGACTTAGCAAGATCGTGTCTTAAAATTTAAAAAAAAAAAAAAAAGAAAAGAAAAAGGCTGGAGATGTGACTCAGTGGTTAAATCCCTGGTACCAATAAGTAAATAAATAAATAGGCAAATAGACTAAACAGACACTTATCAAAAAAAGAAATACAAATGACCCACAAATGCATGAAAAAATGTTCCACGTCATTAGTAATTAGGGAAATGCAAATCAAAACCACACTGAAATTTTATCTCACACAGTCAGAATGGCAGTCATCAAGAATACAAATGATAATAAATGCTGGAGAGGAAGTGGAGGAAAAGGAACACTTTTACACTGTTGGTGGAACGGTAAATTAGTACATGGAAATCTGTATGGAAGCTCCCCAAAAGACCAGGCATGAAACCACCATATGGCCCAGCTATACCACTTCTCGGGATTTACAGTGAAGAATCAAAGTCATTTTACCTACAGTGATACATGCATACCTAGGTTTATAGCAGCACAATTTACAATAGCCAAACTATGGAACCAGCCCTGGTGGCCATCAACAGATGGATGGATAAAGAAAATGTGGTACCCATACCCAGTGGAGTTTTATTCAGCCATAAAGAAAAATAAAATTATGGCATTTGCAGGAAAATGGATAGAACTAGAGACCATCATGTTAAGAGAAATAAGTCAAACTCAGAAGGTTAAGGTCATACTTTTTTTTATGTGAAAGTTATGGAGGAAAAAGGAAAAGAAGTGGGGGGAATCTCATGAAAATCAAAGGGAAATCAGTAGAGGAAAGGGACCAAGGGTGAGAGAGATGAGAGAGCGGGGAAGTGCTGGGAATGATTTGATCAAATTATACCGTTAGAGCGTGTGCATGTCCAAATATGTAACGACATACCCATCAGTATGTACAACTATTACGCACCAAACAAAAATGTGGGGGGGGGGATACAAAACTATTTGGTGATGTCTTAACAATCTCTGTCTCTCACTGCTCCCCTGGAAGAAATGAATACTTGAGGAAGCATCTTGGATGTCTAAAGTATATCTATTAAGACAAGAAACCAAGCAGATAAGACAAAATAAGTGAATAGGGAGAGCCAGGGCCAGGCCTGTAAATCCTCTGCAGACCTGAGCCTACAGCTGTCCGAGTAAACATTTGGAGCCACATGAAGACACCAGTGAGTAAGGCTTTCAGGAGCAGGTCTGTGTCAAGTAGGAGGTGAAGGTCACAGTGACTGCTCAGGGGAGTCCCCTCTCTACACATAAACATTTTCTTACCTGACTCTAACATCTCAGCATTGATTAAGACTTACCAAGAAGATTAAAATCATTTTTTTTTTGCTTTCTTGCTTGTACCTTATCAGTTACTTTGTTAAGCACTTTGCATACATTATCTCACTTAATTCTTATCCTCACAACAACCCTATTAGAAAAATGTTGGTATTGTTATTTTGGGTTATGGGGCTTTTATTGGTTTGTTTTGTTTTGTTTTGAAATAGAAAGCTAG
The DNA here is from genome assembly GCF_964194105.1 of Spermophilus citellus. NCBI lineage: Eukaryota > Metazoa > Chordata > Mammalia > Rodentia > Sciuridae > Spermophilus > Spermophilus citellus. Next base: position 20,796,597 of record NC_138189.1, on the reverse strand, counting down.
AGCAGAGAAATTAATTTATTTTCCCCAAGTCACACAGCTCTAAAATGGAGCCAGAATTCAGACCCCATCTCCCTGAGTCCTGAGACCCTTGTCTTTATAGTATTACTACACAAAGAAGAAACCTGATATGTGTGTCTTCTATCTGTAAAGATTTAGAGGTAAATATTATTTCCTTATTAAAATAAAATGAGCATGTTATGTATAGAAAAAAATTAGTATGCTTTAAGATCAAATGAATGTCATGCTCTTGGCCTGTGGATTTGGACCATACATGGCAATCTCTGAGGATGGGTTTCCTCTTGGTTTCAGTTGACTTTTCCTCCATTAAAAAAAAAAATATTCAATTCTAGCATTTCATTCTTGCTCTTAGGTAAGCAATCAACAAACAGAAACCATCAAAACACTAGAAAAAAAATTTTAAACTTTTTGTTCTTAATACATTCGTGACTCCATCTGGGATTCTCCCAATACAGCAGCGGCAGCTTCCATTCAAGTGGAAAAGATAGTTGTTCTCTTCTTGCCCATCCAGCCCAGCCTTGCCTTGGAGTTCTAAAGCAATCCTACTGAGATCCTTGCAGGGGAATGAAACGTTTTGATTTGTTTGTTCATTTCAAAGGCAAGTCCCTGGAAATACCATAGCAATTGAGTTCAAATTCACCTGAGTAAAATGCTTTTGCATATTAGAAAACAGTCTCTGCAACAGGAGCAAGCGGTGCAGAAGACGTGGAGATCAGAGACGACAGGGGCTAGAGTTGTCTCATATCTACAGGGGAAAAAAGGGATCGAAGTAAGGCTTTGAAAGAGAGCAGCTCAACAATTTAGACCCCATCCATTGGAAATTCAGGCACAGCCAAAACTAATACACAACTGCCACTTAGAAAGTGGCACTTAGAAACACTTCAGATGTGGATCCTGTCTAGTCCTCTCTATAACATCTGTGGGGTAAGGATTGCTATTCCCACCTTACACAGGAGGAAAACCTTGTGTAAAATGATACAAGAGATCCGGGAACTTCTGTAGGTCATTGAGCTAAAAGGTAGCAAGGCTGATTAGCTGACCGGAGTCTGGTTCTGCAGGAGCATTGGTCACAGTTGTTGTGTGCAAGATCCTAGAAGTTCCCTTACTAGAACAGTCATGACACTGTCATGAAATGATCTCATTAAAAGTCTCTCCTACCAGAGGCTTTCCCAGCCCTTAGAAGGACTAGGGAAGCAGAGGTCAATGAAGATGCCATGTGAGTTCCTGACCCCACCAAGTGCCAGCGTATGGGAAAGCAGTAGGGTGCCCTACTGTGAGGGATTCCCAGGAGAGTACCCCGAGTGGCTGAAATCCACTGCCCAAGCTCCTGCCCACAGTTAACATGGAGGACAGTAGCTTCACCTTCCCTTCTACTTTCTGCATTGCTCTCAAGAGCCTCTGATTGGCTGAACATAACTTGGACCCATAGGTGATGGGGGGGGGGATCATGGGGCATGCAAATGGCCTTCCTCCTGTTAATGCAGAAGAGAATAAAGAGAGGCAGTGATGGCATCCAGCTGACCCCAGCCAATCCAGCCAAAAAGGTCAAGAGTAGATGTATCACCCACTTGTAAACCCAATTTGTAGAATTGGGACTATTAAACAGAACTTTAATTTTAAAAATAATGTCACTATTAAATAATTAATCTATGGCTGCATAGCAAACCACTCAAAACTCAATGGCTTAAAACAAGCCAAAAAAGGGTTATTTGGCTCACAGTCCTCTGGGCCAGCAGGTCCCTCTCATGTGCCATGGTCAACTTCCAGTAAGTCAGGCTGGGGCTTGGCTAGCCCTCTGGGGTGCTGAGAAGTTGGGCCACGTCCCTCTCATCCTCCAGCAGATTGGCCAGGCTCCTTCCCACGGAAGCCTGCAGGGTTCAAAGTGTGTGAAGGGAAGCTGCAAAAACTTCTTGAGGCCCAGGCTCAAACCCGGGGTCCTGTCATTTCCAACATATCCTACTGGCCAAACGAGTCCCAAGTTTGCCCAGATCAAAAGGGTAATAGAAACAGAAGCCACCTACCCATAAGGAACAATTGCAACCTCTGCACACATTGACAAGTGTATCGAGTAATGCCAGGGAAGGGTTCTGCAAAGAGAGGTCAGCTGTTTTTAGCTCCTGATGACTTGAATGCACCAAAGTGGGTTGCTGATGGCCATGAGGGAGGCGAAGTGTGTGGCATCCCCCACGACTCAGGAGCCACAAAGCCCTTTTGGTTTTGTGCATCTTGTGGGCCTGATGATCGAGGAATCGTCTCTGTAAAACACCACTCTGGCCCTTTGTGGATTTCCGTCTGGGTCAAGGACGATATTTTCATAATTTACGGGAGAAAATGCCATCAATGGGGCAGGCATTTTTCTGGGGGGAGGGGATGCCTGGTTTTATAGCAGGGTTGAGGGGAAATAGAGCACTCTGTAGATCCCCAGCCTTTGGTTTCCAACCTGCAGAGATCACAGTGCGTGTTCCAACAGCCTCCCAGAAGTCATTACTGCTTCTGGGCCAGCTGAATTGCTGGATAATAACAATTCTTTGCACTTCTAGAATGCATTTCCTCCAAGGAGCGCCAAGTAATTTACAATCACTTATTAATTAATCCTCAGCCCCCACATGAGATGAGGACGGGTTATTATGCCTCTTTGACAGATGTGTAAAGTGGGCAAAGGGGTATAAAGTGACATTAAGCTTCTGCCCAAGGTCACTCGGCTGTCACACTCACTGGACACATTCCCAGCTCTGTGGACCTCACCAGCCATGCAGGTTTCCTGGCCTACAGTGGCTGTGGAATTGCTCAGAACTGTGTTCCTACCACTTCAGAAAAGTCTGAGGCATCTGGATCAAGCATGAGGAACTTGCAGCTCTGCTTCTTGGAAGTTTTTCGTCTTTACTGTTCTGCATTTGCTGTGGGTAACCATGGACAGTTTTTAAAAATAGCTTTCAGGTGTTCAAGAAGAGCCAGTTCTAATTGCATTTATTTTGCACTTTGTTCACAGAGTGCCACTTCCTCAGGGAGCATGTGCAACCCTCAAGCCCAAATGGGGACGTCAGAACAGCTCACCAAGTGAGAGGGAGGGACCAAGAGAGGAGGAGGCACTCATGTGCTGTCTCAGCCAGGGCCTTGTATTTTCACAGCAACGTCCAATTAGGAGGTGAACGCAGATTTGCTTTTCCAAACAGAATACACTTCCACCAACACTCAGCGAAACTGGAGTCCATTTCCCTTGGCAGCTGAACAAATTCTCAGAGAAAGCTACTGAACTACCCAATTCACTGAAAACTCAGAGACTGCAAGGCAAATATCCCTGTGCCCAGGTACTGAGAACCACAGGCAGCCTGCAGAGCTGCACAGAACTAGCTGCAGCCACCCCCGGCAAAGGAAAAGACAATGTGGGTGACATAAGACCAGGAGCCAGTCAGGAGGTCTTGATTGACTTCCTGCGTGAGCACCCTGGAGGATGGCTCTGTAATGTTTAGAACTCTTTCATCAGATGTTTATTGAGCACTTACATTGTTGAAGGAGCTGTTCTGGGGCTCTAGAGGGGCGCATCCAACCTGGGAAACCTGCAATAAAACATTCATGAACTAATTTTCTTGGACTTCTTTACTCCTGCTTTCTCCCTTCAGGCCTGTGTGTCACTTAGGCCCTGCCTGGGAAGGTATTCATCACATTCCTAGCAGATTAGGATACAAATCAGAACTTTGTCTCGGAAAACACTGGACAAGGCTTCCTGGAAGAACCAGATGCTCTGGGTCTCGGAGGAAGGGGATCATGAGGGTGGGTAGCCATTGGGAGGCTGGCCTCGCCGGGGAGAAGCAGTGCTACCCACGAGGTCAAGTCATGGCCTGTGTAGGAGCTCTTCAGAGAGGATGGCAGGCAGAGTGGGGCACTGGAGGGCAGGGGACAAGTGTGTCACTGTGCAGGGGGATTAGCCTGCAGCTCGAAGCTGTTGGCGCACATGGTGAGGTTCCCTGGGGACCGGAGCCGCACACTTCCTGCTTTCTCTCCCTGTAAGCTACAACACTGCTTCTTTGTTTCTGGGTCCTGAGATTAATCTCGTGTATCTGTGGATAACAGGGGAATGTATGATGTATGTCCTAACACGTGTTTTAACTAATTGCTCATTACTCAGCAAAATTTACGGCCTTTAACCCACCATTGTCCCTCCTATCTGCCCACACCTACTAAATCCTTTCGATTACATTCCAAAGCCATATTTGACGGGCTCAAATCTCATCTCTGCCACGATTTAGTCCTGGGTTAAAGGCAAACTGAGCTTGAGTCTCAACGCTGTCATCTGATATCTGCTTTACAGGGTCATTGTGAAAGAGACATTAAGTAACTATGCAAAGGGCTTTGCACAGGGCAGCAGTCAGTAGATGCTAATTCTTTTTAACCTCTTCCTCTGCAGTCCTATGGCAAGATGCTCAGCCAACTCTACTTGAGTTAGGTTAGAGGCTGCTGTTTGGAAGTTAGTGACAACAAGCCCTTTCAATTGCTGGTGAAAATTTTTAAAAAGAAGTAAATTCTCTATTGTCTGTAAGGTAACAGAGACAGAAATAAGAGGCACAGACTGGGCGGGGATGGGGGTGAACAGGAGTCATGGACTTTCAAATGTGCATTCACAAGGGGTTAGAAACAGTCATTTATTTATAATCAAGTCTTATACTTTCAATATTCACAAAGCATTTGTCAAATCAACAATATTTTAAAAGACTATCTTCCAGGAATTTGTCACATAAGAAATGCACTTCTTTAGAGAGACACAAAGAGAAATGATTGGTAATAAATAATAAGGTATCCCCTGAATGGGATTATAAATATGATACAAAAGAATCCACAACAGAATAAACATGGGATATTGGTAAAGGATTTACCCACCTTGCATAGATCCCCAGGTGATTGCCAATGCCGGTTTATATATAAATCATTAAAATATGTACCACATGGAGTGCACATTTCACAGACATTTGAGAAATACAAACTAGTGGCTCTTGAGTTCACAAATACAACTCTATTTTTTCTGACCTCTTTGGAAAGGACTATTTCCTGAAACAAGTTGGAAAACATCTTTCCTTTGCAAGCTAATAGGACTATTTGGGGAAAAATGAGAGTTAAAAAAGTAAGATCATGTCAGATACCACCTTTTGCTCTGTCAGGAATGTTTTTGCATCTTCGGCAGGAGGTTGCCTGGTTCACATCACCAGGAACTTGAAGCCACAAATGTTTCGGAAAAGGACTCACGAGTGCCTAAATCATCCCCCAGCTCTTCCCTGTGACTGGCTGGAGAAAAACCAGAAGCCAATCTTCAAATACCCTGCTGCTTTGAGCCCTGCTCAGCACAACAATCTCTCTGTAATTCCAAGCTCTTAGGGAAAGAAATGTAACCCTGATCCATATTTTATTTTGAGCCAAACATACTTCAGGCAATCCAAAAAGAGATGATTATTAACTGCTCCCACCCCAGCAATGTCTTGTGGCTTAATTAAGGACAGTAATGACTCTGGGGACAGAAAACACGTTAGAATTCTAAGCCAGTCCTAGTTTAACGTGTTCCTAACCCAGCAAGAATCAGGAAAGACAGAGAGTGAGGGAGACAAGCCAGAGGCTTTCAGTACAGAATGTCAGGGAGGTTCGAATCTGAGCAAAAGGAGCCTCATCACTGCAGGGTGTGTGCCAGCCACCCTGCAGCAGGCCTCCCGTGTTCCATAATGATGGATAGCTGCGTGTCGCACTTCCACTTAGCACGCCAAAGTCCCCAGAGTCCTCAGCTCCCCTCGCCATCTATCATTGATCACAATGTAGTAAGGCAGACATAATAGACCTCATTCAAATCAACTACACAATTGGGAGACGGTTTTAAATTTTATTCAGCAATGAGGGTGGCTTCATTGTTGAAGATCCTGAAGGAACAAAACCCCCAGATTTGAGGTCCATAAAAATTCCAGCATCAGAGTCTGAAGGAGCAAGAAGCCGAGAAGCGGGTCTCGTCCCAAGGTCTATGTGTAAATAAAGTTAAGGTGCAGAGCGGGGAACTGGACTCTTTAATGTGGCTCTCCTTTAGAAATATTTACACAAGCTTTTGAACTGAGCTCAACAATTCAGAGTTGATACTGTGCGGTGTTCTCAAAAACTTATCAAATATTAAAAACCCCATTTTGCAGAAAAACAACACTTTACATGCTGAAAAGGCAGAGTAATATTTAAGCAAACTTCCCTTTGTTTTCCACTAGAAGAGACAGAAGCTGTTTTATCTTTTTTTTTCCCCCACCTTTTACATGTTAGGAAGGAGTATCTTTTCCTTTGTTGCAGAATCAGAAAGAAGCTGGTAACCTGGAAGCTGTAATTGCCTCCCTTCTGGATTCCCCCGACAGGGTTGTGTCTCTGTGGTTACTGAGCTCTGTCCTGGGCCTGGGCCGGACATGGAAAGGGATGCACTGTTCTCCAGAGGCCTGCAGGGTACACCCTGTAGGGATGCCACAGATGGAGGCTGGGGATGTAGCTCAGCAGTAGCGCACTCACCTAGCATGTGGGAGGCCTGGGTTTAATTCCCAGCACCCCCAAAATAAATGAAAGAAAAGAAAGAGAAGCAACAAGAGTGAAAGTCACTGGGGCCTGAGATAATGGTGAGCACCTTCTAAAGAAGGCAGAAGGTCGAAGCCCTGGGACGAAGGAGGACTATGGAGATAATTCTCGACTTCTGTATCTTGGCATATTTTACTTCCTCTACCTGAATGCCATCCTCCATTTCCTCTCCTCAGAAAACACTAGCTCTCCCTCAACAATCTCTCAGTCTTCCTATCTTGTTCTTTTCTTCCTGTTCTCTCAAGTCATTCAACCTTTGCAAATGCTGTCAATTATACCCTGAGCATTTGATAGGGAAGCTGGGTCTGACCTGGGACTTACAGACCTGAGGTGAGAGGAGATGGTCCTAAGGTGAAAAATCAGACCTGGTGCCTCCCATACCAAGGTCCCATCAGCCAGCCAAAGCAATTGTGTGGAACATAAATGTAGGTATAAAAAGTGACTTATCTTGGAATTTTTCTTGAAACTGGAGAGGTTGTCAGAATTTTAAAAGCTCTAGAGAAAGTGGATGTTTATTTGCTGTGACTCAGATTCCATTTGCCCAGAGGTAAAGCTTCTGAAATCCTGGACAAGGCCTCACTTATGTCCATGGGTGCAGGGGTTGGGGGGGTCTTAAAATATTTTTTTTCTTTTTGTGATTCTGGGAATTGAACCCAGATCTCACTAATGTTGGGGAGTCTTTCTACTTCAAATGGGGTGGAACTAGGAGCTGGAGATCTTCAGAGAATTCTATGGAGACAGAGGTGGTCCAGGAAGCCTTGGTCAAATACCCGCAGACTTGTCTTGGGTCCTGATGGACACAGAAGAGAGAAGACGTGGTGGGAATGAAGGGCAAGGGAGTGGTCGGGCCTGGAGAGCACTACTGAGAGGGAGACTGCTTGTCGGATTCTTCAGCGTCCCCCAGCTCACACTGCAGAGGAGGCTCCCGAGTCAAGGGTGCAGCTGACTCGGCCAACACACAACTTCAACCACACTCACAGCAGGCTGTAGAAACAGGGTGAGGCAGTAGTGGAATGGAGGTAAACCTGTCCCTTGGATCCAAAACTCAGAGCATCAAAATGAGAGGTGGGGAAGGGTCAGGACCCAGGACAAGCAAGACTGTTGTCCTCATAACAAAGGAGGCAGGTCAGGGAGGACTTTGCCCACTGGGTTAAGTGATTTGGAGAAGCCTCAGAGGCATACAGGTGTGGGCACCTGTGCCATTTCTGATGAAATCATAGCACCTGCACCAAGGGCTGTTGAGAAGGATTCACACTTCTCACCTGAGAGGACAGACCTCCATCTGATGATGGTCCTGCCCACCTGTCTGGCTGCATTTCCCAACACTGCACTCCCCTTGACCCACCTGGAGGAAAAACATCCCACGGTTAGCTCTGTCCCTCAGTGGGCCCTTCTGCATGTGGACACAATGTTACTAACAATGTTACACAATGTTCCCACACCTGAGCAAGCTCCCGCAAGACAGAAGAGCCAGTCTGCAGGGACACCCTGACCCTTGAACATTGAAAAGGAGAGACCTTCATGGATTTTTCCAACTTTAACATTTTAGGATGTAAGCAGACACTAAAAAGAAGAAAGCTCCAATCCTTGGATTGTTCCAAGATTTAATTGACCGGGCTTTTATCAATGAGAAGTGCTTGACTCTCAGCTGTCAAGTGTATCAACCAGTACTGAAAGAGGGTGCTTTCAAAGCCCAAAGCACACAAACCCAAGAATTAAATCAGAGAAATATTAGTGGGTTGTGCTGGAAGATAAAATTGAATACTCAATATTTATCTGTCGCCTACCAAAGCAAATTACACAAAATAACTCAAATTGAAATATTTAATTAGCTACTCCAAAATGGATTTGTTCGCAAACCATTAATCTAATTAACACACACAACTTTCCCTTCACAGCACTTGCCTTGGTTATGCATGAGGTCGGCACAGAGCTCACATTTGTCTACTTGTGTGGATGGACATCTCTAAGAGCCTTCCTCTTGTCACACAGACTGTTGCCTGCTCCCTTGCTTCCCGTATTTGTGAATAACATTCATTATGAACAAAACAAAATAAAGAAATTGCTCCAAATGTGAAACATTTGATGTTTCGAACTGTACAGGGAAGGGGCTATTTTTCCAATGTGCACAACAGATGTAGCAGCTGAATGCATGTGCAAAGGCAAGCTCTAAATGAACAGCCCGCATAATCATGACAATTTTACGTTGCAATATGCTCTGTTTCTACTATCAACCCAGGAAGCTCCAAAGAGGGGGTAAAAGGATTTGTCATTTGTTCTTTTGAAAATTGCAACTTTATAGACTCTACCTGATTACTGAAAAAATTTGGCATTATTGAAAAAATACTTTAATAAATTTAGAAACAAAAATTATTCCCCCTGAAAAATTATATAATTAGCAATTTGAAGGCTGCTGGAATGAGGAATAGCTGAGATAACACTAGTGCAATACTGCCATCTAGAGGATGTTGTGAGGACCCACAGCCCGCTCCTTTTTTCTCTTTGCTTTCTTACAAATGTGTAAAACAGCCATAATAATGGGATGCCTGGTATACGTGATAATGATAAGAAAGGAGACTCGGATGTCTAAATAATGCAACTCCTAGATCAAAGATCTCCAAATTTTTCTTCACTTCTCTGAACTGTAAGGTGCTGAAGTGTGCAGGAAGAAAATCAGAATTGAATCATCACAAACTCAACATCCACTCACTCATCAGGAACCCAAATGAATCAGCAGGCCAAGTCTTAATATTGCCTGGTCTTCTATTTTTTTATATTATTTTGTTTTGTTTATTTAAGGAAAACTGAAATTTTGTACATGTGTGTGAGACCTCCAGTTATTTTAATGGAGAAAATTTTTCAAAAATTGAACTGTACCATCAGAATGAAATATGCCTAAGGCCAGCTTTTGGCTCCAAGGGCAGCCAGTCTATGACTTTGAAAATGAAAGAAAAAAAATATTGTGGGTGAATATTGGCAAATGAGAAAAGAAGGAGCCTAGAAGGTTGTTACCTGCTTAAAAATTTATTAAGTGAGATTTCGTGCCACCCACTGAAATACCAGCCTAGTCAAGTGAGACGACAAGACTTTAACACAACATTAGCTTTAGTGATCCTGCCTTTTGTAATTCATAGGCCTCTGTGGCCTAGGACCTAATGAACATGTGCACAAGCATCTACGTGCAAATGCAGCATAGATGTTGATTTCTCAGGTGTTGATTCACAAACTGAATCAACACCTGAGAAATTCCCCCAAGAAGACACAATGGAGGAATAGGAAGAAGGAAGCACCAGAAATAAATGATAGATAAATAAAATAATAGCCAAAGACAGGAACTGTCAGAGGAAAACAAGGGCTTTTGTTGTATTACTGACTTCAAATCATCACAATGAGCGAGGGGAAAAAAATCAAAACAATGATTAAAATATCAAATAGTCAAAGGAAATTAGAGAAAAAACAAATGTGTGTACACAGTGATGCCAGGCTTGGTGTGTGTCTCTATTAAGCAAATAAATTGTTGCAGGTCACCATCCAAACCCCAGGCCAGGAGGGATGTTGCTCTCTCAGTTCCCCTAGATGACCGCCCATGTTCTATGTTTTCCTTCTTGACCAAATAGTTGCAAGGCTTATCCCACCACAGAACAAAGAGAACAAGGCCATGTGCATTGAGCTGATTCCTCCCACTGCTGATGAGCAGAAGGGTTAAGGAAGAACAGTCCGCACCCGTGTAGGGGGAGAGACCAGAAGGGAGAGTCCTGGGTAGCGATGGCAACCCGTCCCTCCAACTTTCTCTTCTTTTTCTGAGATCTTTTTTTAAAGCTTTTTGTTCCATCAATTTGTGAAGGAAGGGTGTTAAAATTTTCCATTATAACTGTGGCTTTGTTAATTCTGTGAGTTTTCCTTACATGTATTTTCAAAGTTCTGTTATCATTTACATACATACATATTTAGGATGTGTGTAATTTCCTGGTAAATAACCTTTTCCTCATTATGAAGCTTCCCTTGTTCAAATGTTGGAATGAATAATCTTGGTCCTGAAGTCCACTCTGTGTGAAACTGGTTCAAGGGCCCAAGCGTCCTTACCCTACAATACCACAATACATCGATTCCCCTCCTTTGTAATTTTGCATCAATCATGAGCAGCTTATGTTTCAAAGAACATACTTTTTTTTTAATCTAGTCAAAAAGTCTCAACCTCTGAAAAGTTGATTTAGTCAGTTTACCTTAAGTAAATTATTAATATGATTGGGTTTGTATTATATTGCTATTTTTTCCCTATTTTCCCAGTCTTTCCTTTTTGGTTCCCTGCTGTCTTCTTGTTTGCTAGACCCTGCCTTACAGGACCAGGCAGTTCATGTTTTATTTAGCCTTTGTGAGCCAAATATGGTCTCCTCTTCCTCCTCTATCTCCTTTTCCTCTTCTTCTCCTCCTCCTCTTTCTTCTTCATGCTCTACCCTCTCCTGATGCTCCTGCTATTTCTAAAATGTAAAAACCATGATTAGCCTGTGGTATGCACAAAAACCAAGCCACAGCCTGAGTTGGCCATATTTCCTAACCTCAGCTCTAGGATGTGGTCCTTCCTCCCAGCCAGAGGCCTTTATGCAGTCTCAACTAAATGCCTGAAGTATTCAATGCCAACACGTCATTCTGGATTGGCCAAAACTCGAATGTCTCTCAGCAAGCACAACACTTCTAGCCAACCCAAAGCCAGTCTCTTCCAGGCCTTTGGAAGTTGCACTTTGTATATATGCTGGTTAGCCCTCAGCAGAACCATGGGAAATCCTATCCTCTGCCAACTGCGCTCAAGTTCAAAAAAATGCTCCCACAATATGGTTCACATGGTCTATTTCTCCTCTTGCAAAGAACATAGTCTGGTTTCAAAGTAAACTAATTTCCTCATACATATTGCTCTATATGTTCCATCTATTTGTGGAAGACTGGTTACACTATTTGGGCAGAAATGTATGGCCCAACAAGTTCCACTTTGAACAGGTTAAATTTTAGTGGCTGGACCTACAGGAGGAGATGTGCAGGAGGTGGATTATGAGGTGAGATGTATACAAATATGAATTGTCAGTATATGGCACTTGACATTACACCAAGGGGAATATAATTTCTCAGAGAAAACACACAGTTAATAAAAGAGCAAGGGATTCATTCATGGGGGGAAATAAAGGTAAGAGATACCTGAGAGCTAATTGGAAAAGTTGTCAAACAAAGGAGAAGCTCAAGCTTTCTCTAGGTGAATAGGTTTCTCTAAGAGTGTGCATTTCAAGAGTATCCTTCCTGCCATGTGTTCTGACCTGTTCATGAAACATTCACCCAAAACTGTCAAAAACAGTTGTTCCTTATATCTGTATAGATGATTGGCTCCTCCTCCTTTCTTCTATTGTTGGTTATGTTGGGGAAATTAAAAAAAAATGTGCCTCCACCATTCAGTCTGTAATCAACTTCTGGCTTCCCTCTCTTATTTACCTGAGGGTTCCACTAGAACAACAGGCTAAAAGCAGACTTTTAACAAAAGCCAACATCCTCCAAATGAGGACTGAATTTCACCACAATGAAAGAGACAGGCCTTTTTACCTGGTGATGTGTTAAGTCAGGCACTCATGGGTGCAGGCTTCCAAGTTCATGCCACTGAGATAGCTTGGGAGTGACTCCCAACTTCTAGAAATCTTTTTTTTTTTTCTTTTTTCTTTTCCTATACAGAAGCAGTGACTTTGAAAAAGCAGAATGCAGACCCAAGATAAAATGCAGCAAGAAATACAGGTGGATTAGCCCTTCTCTGAAATGTTCGGGGCCACAAGTGTTTCAGACTTCAGATATTTTTCTTTTAATTTGGGAATACACAAATTTTTGTATTTGCATACCCATCCTGAAATATCTTTGAGATGGAGCCCAGGTTTAACACAAAGCTGCATTTCTGTTTCACATATACCATTTGACACAATATGTTTAGTGTGGTAGCTGCATTTTGACTGTAACTCATCACAGGAGGCCAGGTGTGGAATTTTCACATGAGGTCACCACTCAAAAAGTTTTGGATTTTGGAGCATTTTGGATTTTAGATTTTAGCATTCAGTCCTATGTAATCCCAGCTATGCTAAACCTGTAACTACACAGAACTGAGTGAACTGATAAAGTGAATATAATTATAGTTATTTGGTTTGGGATATTATTCATTTACTGTGTATTGGTATCATTTTTGATGTTCTATTTTCTTTGGCATATAATGAAGTCCTATATCTTCCTTTTTTGACTTATAGTTAACCTTTGTTTAAACCAGGGATCATCAAACCATGGTCCATGACTAAACGGGTCAAATGTAGCCCACAGGAGGCAACTCCAGCATGCTTATTGTCTACATGTTGTCTGTGGCTGTTCTCAAGTTACCATGGCAGATCTGAGCTCAGATCTTACATTGAAGACCCATAGCCCATAACACTGGAAACATTTCCCATATGGCCTGTTGTAAGAAAACTTTGCTGACTCCCTGTTTTAGACTATGCTTTTTCATACTGCAATGAAATATCATTTAAATAGTCTTTTGTTTTCACTGACATCTCAAAATTTAGGAGTAAATACATTTTACTAAATCCCTTAGCACTTAAAAGCAAGGTAGTTGTTGAGAAAAGGTTCTTGTTATCCTTGTTAACCAGGACACAGTCAGAAGAATTAATGGGAACAAGAGCTGTGCTTTGTAGTTGGAACAAAGGCCACAGAACTATCCCAGAAGACAAGTCTATCTTGAAGCTTTTGTGGTCCTGAACTTTCAGGTAGTGGAGAGAATCACTTCCTAGCAGACCAAGTCCTGCAGCAGATGGGCTGGGGAGAGGGAAGCTCAAGGAGATAGAAACCCATCCACATTTATAGGTACTCCAGGCAAAACTGTTGGAAATTAATCTCTTGTGTTCAGTTATCTAGCCTCAGAACCTGACCACAAATAAGAGCAATAGAATTTCTCTGAAATAATAGAGTCTATTGAAAATATACTCAATTCGCTGTGAGTTCTCATGACAAAGTTTAGATTTTTTTGCCTTAATAGTTGCTTAACACCACATAACACTGGATTTGCTGACCATATATTTCAAGGAAATATAGGTATATTAATAAATACTTCTTGTTTCAATAAATTAATCACAACAAAGTAAAGTGAAACCAGCATTTGTGATTGTGTTAGTCACCTTCTCATTGCTGTGACAAATTGATCTGGCATAAAGAATATAAAGGAGGAAAGAGTTATTTTGACTCATGGCATAGTCTATGATTAGCTTGATCTATGGCTTTAGGCCCGAGGTGAGGCACAATATCATGGCAGAAGGGTGTGGTGAAGGAAAGTTGCTCTGCTCATGGAAGCCAGGAAGGAAAGAGATAGAGAAGAGGAAGGGGACGGGCACAATAATACTCTTCCAAGGCATATCCCCAGGGCCTTAGCTTCTCCAGCTAGGCCCCACCTCCTAGAGTCCACACAGCGGTTAGTGGATTGATCCACTGATGAGGACAGAGCCTTCGTGATCCAGCTACTCTAAAAGCCCCACCTCTGAACTTTGATGGATTGGGGACCAAGCCTTTAATATATGAGACTTTGGGGACAATACAGATCTAAACCATAAGAGAGATCAAAACTAATCTTCATGAATCATTTATGATCACATGGGATGGTTAAAAAAAAAAAAAGTGCCCAAAGTCTGGAAACAGGCCTCCATGCTGTGTGGACATTGTCTAGCAGGCCTTCCCAGGTTCTTCTCATGCTCAGGGAGTGTGTGCGCCATATTGGACTTATGATTTTGGATATATTTCAACTTTGTAGTGTAGATGTTAAGAGCAGAAAAATGATAGTAAAGTGTAGATTATTCTTGTTTGAAAGGAATTAAAGTAAAATCCAATCTTAGTGAGATACAAATCAAGGTATTATAACCTGAAGGTTAGGGTTTGAAGGATTTGCTTTGTATATACTTTTAAAAATACAGTAAAGATGCAACCATTAGTGAGATTGTGAGACCATTTTCTGAGATTGCTCAGAAAAGGAAACAGAACACAAAATTAAAAACATAACTGGCTACTCTTGGTTAGAAAAATAACTTTTGCTCTGATGGTAAAGAAAGAGAGAAGGATGGCTCTGTGTGTGTGTGTGTGTGTGTGTGTGTGTGTGCGCGCGCGCGCGTGTGTATAAAACTTTATAAGTTAAGGACAAGAATTTGTAGATATTCCCACCAAAAAAGCTACCAGTTACTCAGCATGAGGAAGGTGATGTGAAGATATAGTAAGGATACAATATCACTGATGGAAATCAGAAGCAAGATGATGGGACAAATAAAGGCCAGAGCTAATGACAGAGTTTGCTTCACTAACTACAGCAGGAAGTCAAGGATGAGGAGGAGGGATCTACAGGGGATTGCCAAAAGGAATTGTGGAATTCAGGTAGGAAAGGGAGGCAGGAAGGCCAGGTGTGTCTAAGGACACACAGCGTGGGTGGAAACAAGAGGGTCAGATCCATGACAGACTGGGAAGATAGGAGCTGAGCGACAGGGGGCCACAGCCTGGTGGGAGGCGGGGACAAGTGCACAGGTGAACAGTGCTAGACGATGACAAGCTGTCAGCATGAACACACTGACAGCTGCCACTCATAAGGTAAAGGTCTCATTTTAGACTCTCAGAAAACTTTGAGGTGAGGTGTGACAGGCTGGCAAACATGACTTCACTGAAGAGCATCGATGTGACATGGGGCTCTCACACACCAGTAAGGAGTAAAAAGTTTTTTGTTTGGGGTTTTTTGGGGGGTTTTTTTGCCCCCACAGGGACAGCACTAGAGCAGATAATCTCTGTGACCCAGGGGCTACAGGTCACAAGGAAGAGCAGAAGTGTACAGTCGAGTAGCCTGTGAGAAACCTAGAGCTGGTTGGCCCTTTGTGTTCCTCATCTCATGTGACATTCTTCAACAGTGAAGTGGCTCTGAATCTCTGCTTCCAGGATGGGGACACGGGTTCCAAGGGGGATAGGGGATTTATCAGTATCACAGGCGGACCCATCAGGTTCTCAAATCTATGTTCATAATTACTACAGCAAGTAGCCCTGAAGAACAAGGAAATGGACTTGGGGGAGAGATGGGAAAAGGCACTCAGAACAATTTGTCAACGTGTGCCCTGAGGCACATTTTTTTCCAAAGGGGGAAGAAAGCAGCAGGTGCCACTGCAGAGCTGCTCATTCACGGGTAACAAATGTACCAATGTCCATGGAAAAAGGTAACATAGAAACTGTCACAAATCCACCAAATAAACATAAATTGGGAATGCAAAGAACCGCCCAGGGCCTTGGTGCCTGCCATCCCTGTTTGCTCGTCCTGGGATGCGCTTTCCCAGGCATTTGCATGACTCTGCCCCTCAGAGCCTTCATGTCATGACTCAGATGCCAAAATCTTAATGTAGGTCTTCTCTGACTACCCAGCTTAAAATTGCAACCCACCCCCCAGCCTCATCTGACATGTCACATTGCCTCATCTGACATGTCACATTTCAGTTGTTTCTTTTCTCCCCCACTAGAATGCAAGCCCCACAAGTGTGGGCGATTTTGTCTGCTTTCTTTACGATATACTCCCAGTATATAGAATGGTTCCTGGCCCATGGTGGAAACTCACATACAGTGGTCCCTCAGTATCTTCAGGAAATTGGTTTCAGGACCCCCACAGATGACAAAATCCATAGATGTTCAAGTTCCTTATATAAAACTGCAATAGTATTTGCATATAGCCTGTGCATGTCCTCTGTATATTTTAAATTATTTCTAGATTACTTATAGCAACCAATACAATGTGAATGCTATATAAATAATTGTTATACTCTGTGGGGAAATGACATGGGGAAAATATGTATGTGTTCTGAAGCAATTTGTTAAAACATATCTTCAGTCCATAGTTGGTAAATTGATAATTGGTCCCACATTTGTGAAACTCATGAATACAATGGTCCACTAGAACTTTAAAATTTATCTCAAGTCCATGAACATGTCCAGTGACACTCCCTATATTCACCTGAATGAACCTGCATGTGCCAAACACAGCTCTAGAGAGCAGCATTCCCAGGTGAAGTTAGACATGAGAACACAGCTTGTCCCTGGGCCTATTTCTTCACTCAAACCCATTTCCCTTTTCTTTATCAGTAGAAATTGTGTTTGATGTCAGCAGTGTGTAAGTCAGTCAATCATCAATCAATGCCAGCCCACTGTGCTTCACAGCTTCTCTGGCTGAGGATGGCTGTGTGACAAAGTTCTGGCCCATTAGTTTGAAAGAGAGGTCACTGTCTAGGAGGGTTCCTAGACAGCATTTTACAAAGGAGTAGCACCAACAGGCACATGTCACTTTTCCTTTGACCTTCCTCTTCCTCCTCTAAGTCTAGACCCTGTGACCTATCTGATAAAATGGCATGCTCCATGCCTACACAGCCATGCATGGGAGAGTTCAGTTTGTTCCACAGTCACCAAGCAGGACAGATGACACAGAGTGAGTGCAGGGAAAGGCAGGTCAGCTGGTCTTCCCATGTAGCTCCAGAACATGCTGGGTTCCCCCAGATTCCTCCTATGGGAAAAATAGATCCCAGAGGATGTTGCAAAGAGGGGAGGAAATATTTCCCAGATGGGAAGAGGAGTGGAGGGGAAGGGAAGAGAGCCTCTAGCTCACAGGGCAAGAACAAAATGCATAGATGTAGTAAATGCTCCTGGTACAAACAAAATCATTCCAAGGAGATTTTTAGAAAATGTAATTCTGAGTCCCCAGCCCAGAATAAATCAAAACAGAAACATGCAAGATAGACTCCCTGCACATCAATTTTGAGAAAGTTCCCACTTGTGCCACTGATTTGAGAAGCATGACCACATTATGGGAACTGCTGTGGACTGAATTTTGCTGCCAGCCCAGATACACATGGAAGCCCTTAAACCCAAGGGACTTTACCTGGAGACAGGGCCTACAAGGAGGTGATTAAAAGTAGGGTCCTAATCCAATAGGAATAGTAGCCTTGTAAGCTGAAAAGAGAGAGAGAGAGAGAGAGAGAGAGAGAGAGAGAGAGAGAGAGAGAGAGAGAGAGAGATCGATCTTGATCTTCTCCGCCACATGAGCATGCAGCAAAGACCTGCAGCAGACGCTATTTTGCAGTGGCAGCCTGAGCTGGTACGAAGCCTTTGACGTCCCACTGCACCCATAGTCTCCTTAGGGTGCTCACTAACTCCCTGAAACCGCTACTCATCCTCACCCTGACACTTGATCCCCTCCATTTGGAAACTAGTCACTAAATAGCTTAAATCCAACTATCTAGCTTAGCAGCGGATGCTAAGAGAAAATACAGTGTATAATGCTCGCCTATATTATAAATAGTCTTGAACTGTTTTCTAATTATTAAATTTGTCAAGGCCCTTAACAACCTGGAACTTGAATGCAGCAATAGTGTGTTATTCATTCATTTATTTATTTATTCATCAGGCATGTAAGGTATTCAGTGCTGAAAATGCCATCCCTTCAGAGTTCAAAGCTAAGGTAAAGTTCGCAGGACAAACAAGTAAATAGGTCATTGTAATGTGATGTGACAAGTGCTGTAATAAAAATTCTGGACATTCACAAAAGCGAAATCTTACTCAGACTAGAGGCCTGTATGTCAAGCTTCCTGGATATCCCCGTGCTGAGCTAAAGGTTATCCGAGATGGGAGAGAACATTGCAAGCAAAAGCAGCAGCCAGCATAGTCAAGGAGGTGGGTGAGCAGCAGTCCGGTGCATTCTGTAACTGCATGAAGTTCTGTTAGGGCATGTCCATCAACAGCAGACCTCGAGGCCAGAGCAGTAGGCAGGGCTCAGGACATTAAGGTCCTGGTAGTCTCTGTTCAGTTTATATTTTATTCAGAGAAAACCCACTGTGCCACTTAGAAAGTTTACCAACAAAAGGATGATGGGGTGAGGCTGAATTCACTTAGCTTTTTGAAGTTAATAAAATAAAAATTGAAGAAGGGAAGGCCCCAGAATAGATACAGAAGAGACCTTGACTGAAATATTCAAAAATTAAATGGACAAGCTTTGGTGATTTGACACTCAGTGCACCCTTCCCCTTTTCTTTCCACCCCTGATTTCTCATGATCCCAGGACCACTCTGACTTCCAATTTCCTTTTTTCACTGTTAAAGTTCAAAGGCAACTTCTGGCATTGCACTGGTCTTCATTTTATCCCTACTCAAACCTGCTTTAATTTCTTGTCATGTACTTTGGGGCTACAGATGCACATCTTGCACATTAATAGTTTCTATGAAGAAAAATAAAATTAAAAAGCCACATTCTTGTTTTGGAAACCTTTTCCCAGCCCTATAGTGCTGACCTTCAATCTCCCTACACACTGGTGCCACCAACCCCTGGGGCCAGAGGGTAAGAGGGATTCAGCTAACATTCTCACAGGTGGAAAAATTAACCTCTGTGAAGGTTTTAAACTTAAGATGCTTCAATTAAAGAGGTTGTGTTTTGGAATAAATGCAAGGTATTATTAAGAAAACTGCAACACTGGATGTCTGCTACATAACAAAATTATTTGAAACCAACGAGACAATCTGAAGCAACTGATCAATAACTGTTTTGGCCCAGATAAGATTTCCTAGAGACTAGATTTATAGGAAGTTAAAACCTGTCCAGGCCAAATGGCATGTCCACAGGAGGCAGAAGCTCAGCTACTGCTTAAAGGACTGGAAATCTGGACAGGCTGAGCCAAGGTGATTCCCTGGAGCATGCCTACAGCTTACTGCCCCCTGCCCCCACTTCTGGAGGCTGATGAATATTGCAGCAGACTCAGTAAAAACTGGATCACGAGAATGCTGGGAGCTCTGGCAGTCAGAACTCTAACTTAGGACTTTGTCTCAATCCCAGCACACCGTTAATACATCAAGATCTGGATGGAGGCCTCTCTCTATTTTCTGTCTGGGCCTACAAACAAACATGGGCACAGAGAGAACCCTTTGAGAGCCACTTGGGAGACTTGCCAGGAACTCCAATAAACTAGATTTTGGGACTCAGGTGAAATCCTACAACATGGCCTGAAGCCCACTTGACATCAATTGATTCAAGATAAGACTCAAGCCTGCCCAGATAAGTGTCTTTCAACAAAGACTGCCCTGTATGAGGGCTGGGGAAGTGGCAAGGCAACAGTGATCACTCATCACAGTCCAGGCTTCTATGGGATTGCTCAGATGCTGTGTTTTTGGCAAACAACTTACCCCCAAATAATGCCTAAACTGCTATTATGGCACAGTTTGCTGAAACTAGTAACTGCAAGCTCACTTGCTGAAACCATACTACTAATCAGAAGAAGCCCTAAAATGAACTTGCTCTCAGTCCTTTGTTCCTACCATGGCCAAGCTTTCCATGTCCTCAATAAAAGAGCACCATTAAAGTTAAATTACCTTTAATAAATACTTTTTACCTATATAATCTCTCTCTCCATGAACCCCCAGCTTCCAACATTCATTTTACATTTCTGCCACAAAAAAGTATCTGTGTCCCTTATTAGATACCAAGCCCCTTTAAAGTAAGCACCTGCCTACTACATTACCTGTAAACTTTCAGAGTTTATTACAACACTCTGTACATAATAGACTATTATGGGTTAAGAAGAACCTGTATTGTGTCCTACATATAATTTTTTGGGAAAAATCCACCTTATCCATATAAACAAGATGAAACTCTTCAAGACCTAAAAGCAGAAATCAATAAACCTAAATTAAACCTAGTTTTGCTTTCACTTATTTTTAAACAAGTATGAAAAATGCATATGCAATAAAAAATCACTTACTTAGATGGTAAATGGAGAACACAACAACTACATATGAAAGATTGTACACAAGATTAAGGAATACACTAGGACCCCAAGAACTTAATGGGCAAAAAACATGGACAAGTCATTGAAATGAAACATACACAAAGCTAATAAAACATTTTAAAAATTTCCAACCTCACTAGACATTATTTACCTATTGGATTAGCAAAGTTTTAACCAAATGATGGTGTGGAAAAGAGTATTTATACACCCTTGTATTGTGGGAAATGGATATTCACATAGCTATGTGGATAAGAAACGCTAAAACTTGTTACACCCAACATATGCATGTGAGACGTTGTGTGTGTGTGCCCAGCTCCTGACCTCCTCTATCCATCAAACTGTCTGTCGTGTGTGTGCATACAGAAGTACATATATATAAATATATGAACTAAAGTTATCTTTATACTTTTCTACATATTTCTTTTTAAAGATATCCTAAGAAATCAACATACTGATTAGAATGTATGCAGTATGACTTAGGAGGTAAGCATTCAGCTCTACCACTTACTAGATATGTGACCGTCAGCAAATTATTCATTCTGTGGACTGTTTGCATCAGTAAAATGATGATTTAAAAATATTTTTAAAAAAACACCTACCTTACAGGGTTGGTGTAAAGATTAAATCAGAATACATATTGGAGTTTCAAATACTGCCTGCAAAGAGTGCTCAATAAACATTAAATGCTAATACTTCACATAAATTTGGTAATGGCGTAATGTTTCATGGCAGACAAATGTTAAAAAAAGAGTATGGCATGGGCTGGGGTTTTGGCTCAATGGTAGAGTGCTCGTCAAGCACATGTGAGGTCCTGAGTTTGATCCTCAGCACCACATAAAAATAAATAAGTAAAATAAAGGCATTTAAAAAAAAGAGTACGGCAAATCCATACAATGGCAGATTATCATGCAGTCATTAAAATGTTGTTCATGAAGAGTTGTTAATGATGTTGGAGAAATGTTTTTATTAAGTGAAAAAGCATAGCTATAGTAAATGTATAGTATGATTTCAATTATGTGAAATAACAGAAAACAGACCAAAATACTAAAAAATGTTATTTTAGGTAGTAGAATTTGGTCTGCTTGCTGTTATTCTCTTCTTTATACTTTTCTATCACTGAAGTTTTGGGTTTTTTTTTTAATAGTATGGAAGGTATTACTTTTCAAACAAGGAAAATACCATAATTTTGAAAGGTTAAAATAAGGCAACAAGTGGGTAATTTTAAAAATTTATAGAAATGCCCAACTTTTCACATATATATAATACAGAAATTATTGTGGCTTTCCAAAGCTCAATTATTTTCTGTTAAGTTTACAAATATAGAGTATTGTATTAATGCAAAATAAATATTACAAACACCACAAAGCAGTAAATACCCCTTGACTGAATCTGTTTATAAACAAGTGTATGAAAAGCAGCACTTAAACAAGGACTCCCTGAGGCCTAAGCAGAAGGGCAGCCTGACCCAGGGCACTGCTCCAGCCTGGAAAGGCAGAGCCCTGGGTGGCAGCTCTTCTCCTAGCTTCACTCCAGGCTCCAGTGGCTTTGACCTCCCCATCATCAGACTAAAAAGCTCCCATTCCTTCTGCAAGTTTCAAAGGGAAGAACTCCTTGTTTTGTAAGAAAAAAAAAAAAAAAGGTATTTCTTCTCTAAATAAACTTTCCAGGACACTCTTAAATTACTTATGCTCAATTTTTCCTCTTCTTAAACAACTTTAGATCTGAGTTCCTAAACTCTACCTTTTAGATTACTTAACCTTATTATTAGTAAAAATCATGAATTCATTTCAATCAATTTCTGCCCTTAACAGGACTTGGTCTGTTAAAAATGTAAGTATCAGCCTATGTAAACATCATTTAAGACCTTAATTAACAGTTTTTGACAATAGGACCAAGGAAAACAAACAATCCCAGTTTACAGGAGATTTCCTGAAATTCTTCACATTCTTAGTAATTAAAGCATTTCTTTGGGGCAAATGTCAAAGAAACCTCTTGCTTATCAATCAGCATCTTCACCTAAACAGCACTGGGTTAAACATTATGTATGGTACCTATAATGCTGAAAAACTACTCTAGCTAATACTTATTGAATTGCTCACCCAAACACCCTCCACATTGCATTAACCCGATCATTTTTGACTAATTTTTTTAAGATGTAATAAGCAGAAACCCAAATGTTAATGTTCTCTGTTGCTGTATGAGACATTTCTCACAATAAAGCTAGCCTATAACAACCTACTGATTTAATAAACACCGAACTTTACAAATTAATACAACACAATCTAAATGCACCATAAATTTATATTTGTTAATCTTGATATTAGAACATTTAAACATTTCAAACTACATAAAAATATGACAAACAATATAAAATAGAAAGACATTTGTTGACAACTTACTTCCAAACATCACTATTTCTTAAATTGCAATTAAGCAACAAGACAGCTTACAAAGCTCTCCAGAAAACAGATAAATGTTTTTTGAGGAGTGTTATCAACAAAGATCAACACAATCCCACACAATAATGTCTCCAATTTATTATCTTTTCCACAGTACAAATTTTTCACAAGCCATAAATCCTTTGTCGTTATTCAAAGTCTGTAAACAAGTGCCGGAACCCCCACATCCCGACATCAGTTTAAGCTTGTGAATGTTTTAAGTCCTTCAATCAAGTTTCAACTCTTTTACTTGCATAAGGAATCAAGAGCCTTCTCTCTTTAAATTATTTCTATTTTATCATACAGCCTGCAATGCAGTAAATCACAGTGAAAGCCCTGGGGAAAACAAAACAACATGATCTTTACAGCAGGACTTGAAACTTTATAATAATAAATGCATTTAAAGAAGCGTCCCATAATAAAAGCGTGGGTTTTCATTTCCAGAAATCAAGTCAATTAGAAACTCTAGTTTCTACTTAAAAACCCATTTTGATCTAAAAGTGAAAACAGTCCCCTATCCATAGTCATTTTATAAACTCTATACAGTTTCACTTGCAGACATTTTTTTTTTCCAGTCTGGAAAAGAGTAGTGCAATTAGTTTTATGTCTTTTAAGTTATTTAGTCCATGATGTAAATAGCTCTGTGGAAAGATAAGAAGATGCTCTGGTAAACAAGAAATTTTTGCAAGCCCATGCTGGCTTACTAGTCCATTAAAGCTTGTAAGTCCATAGTGGCTTTCAACAAAATGTTGTATACACATTACTAACAACAAAGCAGAAATAAATAGGCAGAAATTACTGTAAACTGTCTCATCTCTTAAGATTTTTCAGTAATAACTGGCTTGACGAATTGATTATATAGTCACTTAAATAAGCAGACAGTAGACAGTTGCCCTTAAGGACGTTCCACTATGGCATCCTGTCTGGAAAGCCCCAATGGAGTTACATTCCTAAAATTAAAACAAAAAGCAGGGAGTGAGGGTAGGAGAAGTTTACAGATGCCACTGGACAGAATTCCATCAAGTCAGCCAGGTCACTTGGATTTCTTCTTAAAAAGGCTTTTGATTTTTGATGGCTTTTTGCTTTTCTCTCCATTATGACACAGGTCATGTGGGATGCTACTTATCCTAGTAACATTTGGGGCTTCTTGAACTGGTTTACTGTCGTTGCCAGCAGAAGAACATGATGTGTGGCGAGGTTTGGGCACTGGGATGCCACTAGAAAGCTGGTTCATGCTACAGGATTTCTCTAAGATGCCATTGTATACTTTGCTTGCAGGACTGAAGATCATACTCTTTGTTTCTGTCAGACCTACACAATCGGGAGAGCCCCGGGAAAGATCTGCAGTTATGGGTGAATCTCCTCTGGAGGAATCCTCTAGGGAGAGCTCATCTCTTGATATCTTTCGAGGAGACAATGTTTGATATATCTCAAGGCTTGAAGGAGGAGACTGTTTCCTTCCAATGGAAGAGTTTAAGGAGTCACACTCAGAAGCTGTGTCTGGCACTTCCCTGAATGAGATAGCAGTAAAAAGTTTAAATGAGCATATTGTTCAGAGTCCCAACAGGCATTCTAACGAAAATTACTTTCATTAATTCTCTTTCAAAATTTAATAGAAGAAATGCTACAATTCTGTATACATTTCTAAAAAATTAGAAAATTAAACTTTATATAATAACATAGCTTATTAAAACTCAGGAGTTATGTTTTGTTTTTCACATAAACCTTATAACCTAAGAAACTTTATAACATAAGCTATGCCTTTTACAATTGTCAGAGAAATGAAAATTTTAAGATATCATCATTTTTTTGTTTTTTTAGTTGTCAATGGAACTTTATTTTATTTATTTTTATGTAGTGCTGAAGACCAAACCCAGTGCCTCACACATGCTAGGCAAGTGCTCTATCACTGAGCTTTGGCTCCAGCCCATCATATATTTTTTTAACATAAAAATTTCTGGGTTTTTTTTTCAATACTTTTCTTTCTGAACCACAGAAGTGGTACTTATATATGAAATAAATGGAATTTTAGTCACTGCTTTAGTCTCTTAATTTTTTAATCTTAACTTGATGAAATAATAGCTCCCTAAGGAGGTAAAGGAATATACTATACAAATATGTAATTTCTATGATCTAAGAGGAGGATGAGGAGTTGAGATGTGGCGAAGTGGAATGGATAGGGGGTGAAAGGCAATTCTATAGTTTTTTTTAAAAAAAGCAGATATTCAATAAATTCTCAAAGATTAATTCCTTTGTGCATGTCTCCCCAACCTTTCTCCACAAGGGAAAGAGAAATAGAAAACTAAAGTTCATAGCCCAGCAGCCGTCAGTCCTTCAAATTCACTGCTCCTTATTAGCCCCTCTGCTGCCATCCATCTTCCAGAACCATCATGAACTCACCTAAATGATTACAACAGATTCCTAATTGGTCTCTCTGCTTCCATGCTTGTTCTTCCCTCTGTTACTTCTTTACAAGCCATTAAAGTGGTTTTTCAAAACTCAAGTTAGCATACTATTCACTTGTTCAAGGCTTTCCAATGCTTTCTCTCTCAGAGTAAAATTTTAAAAGTCTTGTCTAAGCCTATATGAGTCCCTTTACATCTGCCCCCGGTTCTTTCCAGTCACATGCCCTTCCTCTACCTCACTCCACCCCAGCCTCTTTCTTATTCTTCCAATATGCCCATCTTGGGACATCTCCACAGCTTTGTACTTGTTTCTGCCTGGTATCATCTGTCTATCTCCACATAGCTTACTTCTCCAAGTCATATGGGTTACTACTCTCTCCCCGGAGACGACTCCCCTAGGTACCCTATGTGAAGCAGCCTTCCTTTTTCTTTTACATATTTTTACCATCCTAGCATGTACCAGTAACAGATATTTTATATTAACCAGTTTATAGTCAGTCTACCCAGAAGAAAGGAACTATAAGGAGGGGTGGTCTTCTTAACTTCTGTAATCTCTGCACTGGAATAGTGGCCAGCTCACAGTGAGTAATGAATACAAATACATTGAACAAATGAACAGATGGATTGATGAATGCATAGAATGAGATCTTGAAAACCAGGAACCATGTCTTATTTACTTTTGGAATGCATTGAGCCCAATCTGAATACTGTTCACTTCATGAAAAAAAAAATGCTTATAAAATGAAAGGTAAAGTCTAGGTAAAAAGTAACTGGTCAAAGAAATAAAGCGAGACAAGGACAGGACAGAAAGGCAAGAGCCTTTATGATTATGATCTACAGCTGAAGTAAGCCAGGATCATCTCACTTGCTTTGGCAACTTAAGTTATTAACCAGTGTGCTGCACATAGCACAGAATAAATTCATATTTATAGAATGAATGAATGAATGAACACTCTCTGTCTTTGGATGGTCTATAATTACTATCACTTTGCATAATATTTACATTCATGTTTACTCTGGCATTTAGTTTTGACAAGTATTTTTGGTTAATATCATTTTAGATATACATTATATTGCTGAATTTATTTGCTCATGCATGTCCATTTACTTTATTCCTACATATATGGAAAGATTATTTTTACTATAAGCTCCCAGAAGGTTCAAAATCCCCTGGGCTAATAAAGACTTAAATAACACTTTCATATAACACGTCTACATATGCTGCATGATTTTCAAGCGCTTCAACAACTTGATAATGAGTAGAACTACAGAAAGCATCAGGCAATTGAAATATGAAGAAAGGACTACTCTCAGAAATAAATCATTAGTAGGAACATTTCCATGAAGCACCTTTATGGACTGAATGCCCATTAATTGAACTCACTAGTCCCTGAAGCTGTTCAGCTTCCAAAGTCAAAAGCTGATTTATTTACAATCTTATGAATTTACTTTCTTTTCTGCTTTGTGTGTGAAATTCTAAGCTAGGTTAAAAATATTCCAAAAACTAGTCTCTAAATAATGAGTGAAGAGAATACTGATCTAAGTTAGGACACCTGGATTCCCATACTGGTCCTGCCCTTACAACAATAAAACCTTGGGTAAATCACCTAGTTTCTCTAGGTCTCAATTTTCTATGTTCAAGGAAGAAATGTGATTGATTTCTAATGTCATTTCTCATCTTAATATTTGAATTCCAAAACAAATAATAATCTAATGTACTGTTGCTTCTCCCACATAGTCAAACTTAAGAGTGTAGGAATAGTATAGTTTAAAATTTACATTCTTTCTACAGCATATTTTCTTTGAAGGTTGAACTTAATCATGTGTACTATTTATATTTTTAACAGCTTTAATTTTTTTTAATTTTTATTTTTAGCAGTACTGAGGATCAAACCCAGGGCCTCATGCATACTAGTCAAGAACTTTACCACTGAGCTATGCCCCAGTCCCCATTTATTTTATTTTTCTATTTATTTTTTCCCCAGAGTAAAATATAGTTAAATTCATTAAAATTTAGCACATGTATGAAAAGATAACCTAAGGTAAGGTTTAAAAGAATACATATGTACATAATATATAGAACATAAAAGATCAGCAAATATTAACTATATTATTATTTTATAGGGATTCTGGAGATTCAACAGTTTAGAGTCTAAAAATAAAGAGGAAGAAATATTTTTTGGATCAATTTTTTCTTACATTTATGATCTAGCTGTGAATTTTTGACATTGCTATCTAAAATGAGGACTGAACATTTTTATCAATGCAAGAAATCCTACTGGACAGTACAGCTCTAGAGTTTTCCTACCAGTTTTCAGAAGCCACACAAAAGCCACACAGTTCAGTCAGTACAGACATTCTGTTGGAGACTACAGTTACACTGCAAAGATATACAAAAGGCTAAGAGTGAAGTGCTAACCAAGAGAAGTTGCACTGAACTCTCCAATTGCAATGGGGATACAAACCCTGAATTATTCTTTAAGAATAAATTGCAGTGATGGAGTATCTACCTACATCTCCACAGGAGGCAGAATTCTGAGATGGCTTCCAAATTCCCAGTTCCTGATGTACACACACCTTCTCCTAGTTATTCAAATAAACACAAATGTAAATGCTGTGGTAAAGGGATTTTACAGATGAAATTAAGGCCTCAAACAAGTGGCTCTTAATACAGAGAGATTATTATCTAGCTAAGTAAATTTGAGTCTTAAAATCAGAGATGGAGTAAGTTGGAGATTCAAGCAAAAGAGTTTACAAAAGGGAAATCACTGTAACTGTCTTTGAAGATGGAAGTCATAGGCAAGGAATGGAGGGCAGCCCTTAGGGCCTGAGAGTAGCCCCACTTCACTGGCCACTGGTCTTGGCCCTTGCTGAGATCAGCACAGGAAGAGGACTTCAGTCCTATAATCTAAAGGAACTGAATTCTACCCTAGTACATGAGCTTTGAAGGGGACCCTGATTTCCAAATGAGAACATAGCCCTGCCAACAGTTGATTTTAGCCTTGTGGGACCCTAAACAGAAAATGCAGTCGCACCAGGCTTGCACTTCTGACTTGCCGGCTGAGTGTGCACAAATGGGTGTTGTTTGAAGCCACAGTGTATGGTAACTTGCTATGCAACAGCACCAACAGAATGCACCACTCCCCACCCCCAACCCCATCCCTATCCTGCCCAGAGGCAGTATGTGCTGCAATCTACCCACTGCCAATACCATTGCTTCTCAGCAGTGAAGTAAATGGCCTCTTCTTCCTCTTCATTCCGATAAAGTGCAGGGCAACTTGACACTGAGAGGATATCTGGATCAGGGGAAGGCAACGAGTGCTGGGTGTGCTGGGGCTGGTGGGAATGCCGAGGGTGTGAGGCGAGGGCAGCATGTGGAGGAAGCTGAGCTCGCTGAGACTGTGGCGAGGAGGGCACGATGCTGCGACGCGAGCGACACAAACTACTGCTTCTGGCTAGTGACCCAACAGGTTTAGGCATGGTCCCTGAAGAACAGATAAACAAGAACACTCTTAACATCCAATCTCTCTTTATGGTCCCTACAGATACACAAGAGAATTGATGTCACTGATATTTCACTGTTTAATCTTTCTTTATTGAAGTAAGTAATTATGTAATCATACCATTCTCTACCACCTATATTAATAAAGTTAAAAAATAATAAAAGGAACAAAAATGAAAATAGGTCTAAAAATTAAACACAAGTGAACATAAACATATGAAGTTTTAATGTAACTCTTATGATTTCAACTCTCATTTGTAGTCTTAGGCCAGATCTGTCACTCCAGGTTCAGTCTTTCTCCTGAACTTACAGACTCATCTCCAACTGCCTACCAGACACTTGGGTATCCCACAGATATCCAGCTGAATTCAACATATGCCTCTCCAAACTCACTTCATCTTCTGTGTCCCATGTCCAGTAAATAACACTACCACCCAACCGGTTATCTGAACTGTAAACTATATTTTTGACTATATAATTTTGACCCTTCTTCCTCCATTATAATCCATGTCAAGTTAACTTTCAAGTGTCTAATTCTACCTCTTTGGCATCTCACAGATCTGTCCCCTTCCCTACATTTCCATGCTGATGGACTATACTGGACTATTCTATCCGCCTCCTAACTGATCTTTTCCCTCCAATGTTTTCTCCGCACTGAACTTGTGTGATCACTCTAAAAAGGAAAAAGAAAATGACATTCTACTATGTAACACCTTAAAAAACCAAACTCTTTACTATGGATTAGACTGCTCTAACTAGCTTCTATTTTGAAGTTAGTGTCCCTCTCTTTTGTTATAGGAACAGTGGGATCAGTATACTTGGCTCCTTAGAAGTATCATATTTTCTTGCTTCGAGGACTCCTTTTCCCAACTCTCCCTTGTCCTCCCATCCTAGGTATTTGCTTAAATGGCAGTTCCTTCAGCCCCTTCAAGTTTGAGATCAAGGTCTGCCCTATAATTCTCTCTCAAGAAGGAGGAGCCATGGCATAGTTATCCATCACATAACTCATCTCAGTGCATGGCTCTCATCTGTCCTCCACTACACTATAAATTCCAGGAAGGCAATAATGGTGTTTTATATGCAACACTGTATCATAACACCTAGCCCAGTACTCAGGAAAAAGGGATGCTTAATGAATAAATCAATGGATGAATCAGAAATAATCACAGAAATAGCCTGACGGAAAAATAAGGTAAAATTTAAAAAAACATTTTTAAATATTTACTACCTTCCTTAATACTATGCAAGGCTTTTTCTAAACACAAATGACATAACATGAAAATATTTATAATTTCACAAACATTAGCATTTATTTCACCTATAATTTATGACTCATAGATTCAAGCATGAAAGATCTTGCAAATCTTTAGTCCGATATTCTCACTTTGCCAAAGAAACCATGTCTTGTGAGTAGTAAAAAAAAAAAAAAAAAAAAAAAAAACTGTGTTCATTGTTATACAGATAATTTAATTCTACAATTCTCGGTAGGTACTGCAGTGATTTTTTAGTTTTCGGCGGACACAACATCTTTGTTTGTATGTGGTGCTGAGGATCGAACTCAGGCCGCATACATGCCAGGCGAGCGTACTACCACTTGAGCCACATCCCCAGCCCCAAAGGAAATAACCATTTTAGGAATGGCGAGGTATCATTTCACACTCATTCAATTTGCAAGGCAAGTAAATCAAATCATTTCAAGTAAGGGTGAAGACAGAGGTACACAAGCACTCATAAACAGTGGGTATGTGAGCAAGTCAGCAATGACTAATAAGAGGCAATCAGTGATCCGTTTGTAGGTGCCCATTTAGAGAAACTCAAGA
Source organism: Spermophilus citellus (assembly GCF_964194105.1). Classification (NCBI taxonomy): domain Eukaryota; kingdom Metazoa; phylum Chordata; class Mammalia; order Rodentia; family Sciuridae; genus Spermophilus; species Spermophilus citellus. Next base: position 20,765,998 of record NC_138189.1, on the reverse strand, counting down.
GTTCTGTGCAAGGAGATACAAATAAGAATGCTTGTTGTAGTACTGTTTGAAAAGGCAAAAAAGCACAAAGATCCTCTCAGTTTGACATTAGTTAAATAGTTACAGTGAAGTGAATACATTGATACATATAAACATGGGAATTACTTGAAATGTACTTTGGAGAAAAAAAATTACAAAAATAATATGTGCAATATGATAACATTTATGTAAATCCTTAAAACATACAACAATGGTGTATACTGCTATGGACATACATGTAAGTAATACAAGTAAGTACAGCAGGCTTTAAAATAATACATAGTTTAGAAGAGTGAGATGATGTGGTTTAGCAATATCTGTAGTGGTTCATTTAGAGAGAAAGATGAATTAGTAAAATGTTAAAATCTGTTTCTCTTTGTTGCAGATGGGCATATTATTTTCACTAGTTTTAAGTAAGTGTGAAGGGCTTCATAAGAAATTTTAAATAATTTGCTACTACATTTCCACTATGAAAGCATTTAGAAGATACTAGGAAATAGGAAAAGAACTATCCTCCATTCTCCTACTCACACAGAGCTAACTGTTGATATCTTTTCACATATAATTAAACAGACAATATTAATGTGCTAGAATTTTTTACTTTGTTCTTAAGAGAATGTTATTATTTCAAACATAAAATTTATACATCCCTGTGGTTAAAAAATAAATTAAATTGCTGAGGAGGTGTATATAAATGAAGCAGCTTCATTCTACCACGAACTCTATTCTATGGTTAACAGCTTCCCATTTATCAGGTCCAATAATTATGCTTTTATAACTAAGCAGAATGCAGTACCACTGAAGTGCCCCTGGGTGGAAGCAGAGTTCTCAAACTGTTAAGATGTAACTTCAGTTAATTCTTAGATATAATGAATTTGATCGCAGCATTTCTAAAATATCATAATACAATTCAAACCAACTCTTGTACATTTTCATATTCAAAAAATTTCAAATTTCTGTTTACCACAATCATTTAGAAACTTAGACCAGTTATTCACATTTAGTGTTTTTTTCTTTTAATGGGCGGATATCTATTTTGCCCCTCACTCACACACAATAAAGAGTGTGTGTGTGTGTGTGTGTGTGTGTTTTTAAAGAGAGAGAATCTTTTTTTTTTTTTGTAGATGGATACAACACAATGCCTTTATTTTTGTGCTAGGCAAGAGCTCTACTGCTGAGCCACAATCTCAGCCCAAGAGTGTTTTTTAGAAAAGGAAAAAGGAAAAAAAAAAAACTCATTAATTTAGGGAATGTACCTCCAAGCACAATTCTGATACTGAGTAATTACATATTTTCAGGAAAATTTGCAACTTTAAACAGTTAACAGTAAACAAATAAATGTACTTATGAATTGTTGCTATATTTGATAAGCTTAAGGGCATATAATTCAAATAAACAAACATAATTCAAACTGTAGAGCTAGCTTGGATCTAGATATATCTTTGTAACCACCACTAACTTGCAGTATGGAGCAAATGAAATGAATGAGCTCACACATTTCTATTGTTCACTGAGCTTACCATCTGCCCACTCCTCCTACCTGCTTTAAGTGTTAACTGCCTCAGTGTTCTAGCTTTATAGGTGAGCCAAAAAACCAGAGCAATGACAAAGCACATAGTTATTGAGAATTAATGTGCAAATTTTATAAAATTAGAACCGCTTCTAAATCCCAACTTCAGGAAAGTTATCACAGTCAGATAGAAAAATTAAAACTAAAAAATAACTCATATCATAATTTGATTGGTTTCAAAAACTAAAATTTTCCATATAAAAGTCTTCAACCAATCAACAGATTCTGTCATCTATTCTTCAGAACCTTGCTCTGTCTACACTGTTTCTAAAAAGTCACAAATATTGGAAAAATGAATCAGGCAGGCAAAAAAACAAGAAAAAGGGGATTTTGAAGTGAAGACACAACTATACATTCAGAACATATGTAAAAAAAGTCAAAGTGAAATTAAATTTCACCTTTCCTACTGAAATGTATTCTTACAATGAAGCCATTTCAAAGCATAGCCATCTAAGCAATATAATGAAAACTTCACATGCAAAAAAAAAAAAAGCTATCTTTGGAAGGAGCTCCACAGAACTTTAAAAGCAAAATATAATGCTAAAAACCACAAATATTGAAAATGGTAACTCCACTGAAAACAAATCAAAGACTGACTTAAAATCTATAGTTGGTTAGTTATAGAGCCAGGATTGAAGCTCAGGTTTCCAAGATCTTCCCCAAACTTATATTTCTTTCTTTATTTATTTATTTTTAGTTGTAGTTGGACACAATATCTTTATTTTTATTTATTTGTTTTTATGTGGTGCTGAGGATCAAACCCAGTGGCTCATGCATGGGAGGCAAGCACTCTACCACTGAGCTACAACCCCAGCCCCAAAATTTATATTTCTATTTTAGATTAAGCTGTCATTTGAAAAAAAAGTTTCCCCTCAAAATTAAGCTCTTCATTCAGACATTGATTTAGCATTTATACTATGCTGACCTTATGTCAATTATGTTTTTAGTATGACCCCCTCATTTCAATTTGATTATAAGCAATATTTTAAAAACAAAGTCCTAGCTGGGAACACCACTGTTCTGCCTGTAATTCCAACATCTCAGGAAGCTGAGGCACAAGGATCAAAAATTCCAGGCCAACCTCAAACACTCAGCAAGACCCTATCTCAAAATAAAAACTAAAAAGAGCTGGGGATGTAGCTCAGTAGTAAAGCACCCCTGGCTTCAAATCCCCAGTACCACAAATAAAAGCAAAGTCCCACAGTCAACATTTTAATATAATGAGTTATATAAAACTGTTGTTCAAATAAATATGTTGATCAATTATGCAAATCAATCAAGCATCCATATTTTTAATAGTACATGTATATAAAATGTAATATACATAAAGAATATATGTGTATGTCATATAGTATTCTCAAACAGTAAACACTTAAATTAGTAACAAAAAAACAAAAGAAAATGAAGGATGAACTGAATTTTTGTCAGAAGTTTCAAATTATATGATTCCTAGAAGGACACAGTAGACAAAGTTACTTTAAAAAAAATGTACCAACTCTTTTTGTTGAACTAATTACTTACCAGGAAATTGTGACACAATTGGAGGTGTATCCTCATCTAAGTCATCAACTCCTCCAGCAATTGGATAGGGTGGAATGGAGACTCTGGGCATTACTACCCAGCTGTGATCAGAATATAGGGAGGATGTCAGACTGGGGAGCCCAGAGTTATGGGCTATCTGAAAGCCACAGATCTTCTCAATCTGTTGCCAGCGAAAGAGTCGTTCTCGTAAACAAGTTGTCAACTCAGAAAGAGCTTTCCTGAAACATCAATATAAGAATTACTTGCTGCAAAGAATTTTTAATAGGACACTGTAAAGGCAGTAACACAAACAGACCATAGCAATTTCAAGAAGAAATTATCTAATCTCAGTGTAAATTTTGTAATTGTGTATGGCTCAATGATAAATTTAAATGTATGCATTTCAAAATAATAGCAAATAAGCAGATAGGTTTAAAAAAAATTCTTACTTTGCTTCCAGAATTTTGTGATCTACCTCATCTAGAGAGGAGCTATGTGCAACATGCAGAGTCCCAAAAACAGTGCTTCTCTTCTTTTTTATTTTTTCTGCCTAGAAATCCAAGAGGAGAAAAATAAGACTATGTTTGGGGGAAAAAGGAATACACATATACTAATAAATTTTATGTTGGTTTAGAATATATTAATAATTATAACACTAGTGGAGAATATTAGCCAAGATACAGTTGTTTTCAAAAAAAAAAAAAAAGAAAGAAAGAAAGAAAACAAGAAAAAGCATGCTTTCCTAAGCCAATCAATATAATTCAAAACTGTGTTCTGGAGAATTTTTTTCTTATTTCTATGGCTGAGAAAGACCTGAATTTTTTATTAAAACTAACAGAAAAACATTAACTATATACTATTGCAATGGAGGTGTTAGTAAGTAAACTGGGCATTTTTTTTTTTTTTTGCTAGAATTCACATTAAGACTGATTCTTATTCCACACAATTTATTAAGTGGCAAACATTCATTTCTAGTATCTACTAACCTGAATCAGATATGAAGCAGCAACCTAGAGGAGAAAAGCTCTGTATAAAACATTTATGATTATGATAATAGTGATAATTTTTTAAGGATACTAAGGTCATTGTGAAAGCTATACACTTCTCTAAATACAGCAATCTTACTTTATAGCCTATAACTGGAAGAGTCAATTTACAAAATAAATTCTAATTCAAGAAAAGAATCTCCAACAATAAAACTTTCATTCAGATCTTTATATTCAGTTGACTAAACCTTCTGGAATTCAGCCTAAGAAACATGTTTTGTTAATAATGAAATAAAGGTACCTCATCCTTAGCAATAGCTAACTGCATTTCAGCGTTTTGTCTTTTAATATTGTAGTACTGTACTTCTACTTCATGTGTTAATTGAAGCCATTTTTGAAGTGCATCTGGAACAGACCAGCTGCTTCTCAGTTCAAATTCCTTTTCAGCCTTTTTCAGAGCCATTCGAACCTGGAAGAATGAAGGAGGGAGGCATGGAGAAAAGAAGATTAGAATATTTTTAGTACAAAGACTAAAGGAGAAAGCAATTTTGCTCTTTACAAACATCTTTTTAACTCAACAAGTAGAAATACAATATATTTCTCATATTAAAACTAAAGCTGAAGTTTTAAGTGTATCTTGCATTCACTAAGCAAATTTGTAAAGCCAGACAGGGCTTAACTTATGCTGCAATATTTAGTTTTTATATTTTATAGTAGTCAGTCAGGATCACTGAAAGAAAAAACCCAGGGCATATGCAACTTAAAACTGATCACACTTTTCCTATAATGCAATTTTTATTTATAAAGTAGGAATATGACAAAATATCCAAAATCAGATGGGTACCTATTACTGCTTCTAATTTTTTTTAAAGTTATACTTTTTTCTTTAGTTTTTCACAACATCTTCTTTATGGCCACTTATTTCTTACTGCTACAGGTGTATTTCTTACTACTGTCCATTTTACTACTTCTACTCCACCCACTGCGGCTAATATACTTGAAAGTAGGTATTGATCATGTGTAAATTCTGATAAAATACAATCTGAATAAGATTGATTTTCCTTAAGAAACTGTGAGTATCCTTCAGGGAAGTATATTGTGATAGTTCTCTGACTTTCCCTTTAAGGGAGCCAGGCAATAATAAACAGAAGAAAACACAATGCTTAGTATGCGAGGTAGTAATACTGGTTAAGGGAAAATAGATGAAGGAAAGCTTCGCTGAGAAAATGACATGGAAGAAAGAGATAATCTATTCTTGCAATGATTTATTTTAAAACTAGGGAGAGCGCAAACTAATGATGTGTGAAGACATGATAGCATTTATAGAACTATATACGCAGAACTTAAGACCTTCAGATGAAGCAACAAGTGAACCAGGAAGGCCTTCCTTCTGGTGCCTCACAACTACAGATCATCTACCCCGAAGCTAACCAAGGTAACCGTGACTCCACTCCCAACTGAAGTGCAGAAGAATAAATGTTTGATCTGAACAAACCCAGTTTATTTAAATAAACTTCATTGTGTGCCAGAATAAACTAAGAGGAGGACTATACACAAAGTCCTGATAAAGAAAAAGAACAGCTGTTGGACACTGACGAAAAAAGAATTATGTAAAAAATATTTTTTTAAATTTTTTTGAAAACTTCACAGTGACACTAAATAGATTATTTTAAAAAAAGAAAAGTAGCAGAATACAACAGTCACTATTATGGCAGTATGTAAAAATGTGATGTGTAACCGATGTGATTCTGCAATCTGTATTTGGGAAAAAATGGGAGTTCATAACCCAACTGATTCTAATTTATGAAATATGATTTGTCATGAGCTTTGTAAAGTGAGGATAAGACAGACTTATTCACAGAAAGCAAATTCTAGTTAGCATTTGCGTGGCATGATTCACTGTGCAATGTGCCTGGGACAATATGTTTAATAAGATGGTTGGGTAAGCTGTGTGGTGTCCCTGCTAATCTCTCAGGAAGAGAAAATTTGAGCTCAAGTCCTGTGACATGCTGTTCTCTGCACTATCACCAAAGTGTACATAAGCAAGCCCTTTTTCTCACAAGATTTTAAAGCTAAAATTTCCATACAATTTTCATTTCTAAGGAAATATATGGAGTATCTTGACACATTCCTCTGAAGTTATTCTTTATACCCGTGTTTTATTTAATGTTATTTCCATAAATTTCCTCTTTAAAAATAAACAAAATAGGGCTGGGGATGTGGCTCAAGCGGTAGCGCGCTCGCCTGGCATGCGTGCGGCCCAGGTTCGATTCTCAGCACCACATACAAAGATGTTGTGTCCGCTGAAAACTAAAAAATAAATATTAAAATTCTCTCTCTCTCTCTCTCAAAAATAAATAAATAAAAAATAAACAAAATAAAAATAAAAAAAAGAAACTAATTTAACAGAGAATCTATGTGTTTTTAGGATGAACTGAGGATGAAAAATGTTTTACACTGACGATTAAATAATGTCTCAAACTTGTAGAAATTATGAACTGACAATTGCAACTATTCAACTGTTTTCTCTGCAATTATTCATAAATTTATCAAATGACCTAAATCCTAACCCTTAGTTTGACTTATTTTGTTAGTTATGGGAATGGACAAAGTGAAACTGAGTAATTAGTAGCTTTTGCACATGAGGAATTACTGTTTAAAAACAGGATAATTATTCACATAATTTTTGTATGTTAGAAATAAAACAGTCACAAGTAACAATACGCCACAAAAAGAAACAGCCTCAATATCTGAGAACCTGGCTTCTTGGCCCAATTTTATTATTTATTACCTCTGAAATCTTGGGCAAATTCCTTCCCTCTTAAGACTGACTGTGGGTGTGATTATTTATCCTGGCTATAAGCTTCTTAAGTGATTTATATGTAAGTGAAAAGTGATTTTTATATATGTGATTTATAAATATATATGATCTATAAACAAGATTTATAAATATATGCATAAGATTTATATATGTATGTATAAAAAATATTTTTATATGTATAAAATAAAGGTCCACTGACAACTAATATATATATATTTTTTAAGAACAAAATGTTTTTAAAGAACAAAATAACTACTATGAAAACTGTTTAAATCAAATAAAATAGTGTTGGGGTTGTGGCTCAGCAGTAGAGCGCTTGTCTAGCACATTCGAGACCCTGGGTTCAATCTCAGTATCACATAAAAATAAACAAAATAAAAGTACTGTGTACAACTACTTAAAAAAGAATTTTTTTAAAAATCAAATAAAATATGATACAGTACTGATATGATAAATTATGGCATAATGGTGTATTAAGAATTGTAACGCAAAAATAAATAAATAAATAAATGGTACAGTACTATTAGTCAACCAAAAGTCTTTATTTTAGGGGAAAATAACGCTATATAAAATATATACCAGATTTTTCTGCCTTCTACTTTTGAGAAGTCAATTAACCCCCACCCCCAAAAATACAGTAATGCTTCTAATTATATGGAATTGTACATAATGTGACATTATATGTAAATTAATTTCCCAGTTAAAAACTAATTTCTATCAATAAAGCTTTTGAGAGCAGTGTGGGAAAACACAAAGTATAGCTGTGTAACCTAAGCCAAGTTATTTACCTCCCTACATACTTCATCTACACATATTTATGTATTTTAAGGATTAAAACTTATGAGCAAATCATTGGCAATGTGTGTAGCATACACTCTGGCAAACAATAAGCACTCAGAGAATTTGGTTTTTATACGTATAATCATGTTGGACAGAGTTTCTCCTAAAATACCCACTTCCCCCTTTAAACTATCACTTATTTATTTGGGACCTAATTAGGATTATTACATTTATAGTTGTAACCATGAGGTCAACTAAGGTCTGATGCCAAAACCTCAGATTAGAATGCTCATAATGTTTGGCCCCCTTTTTTTATATTGTGTCTTCTCTCCCACATGAGGCAGTCACCTGTGAAATACTACTACAAGTTTTTTCTGATTTGTTTTTTCTTATCTGCAAAGGTCAGAAAAAAGTCAACAAACTTTTTAGTCCTGGGAACAAATCAAGAGCTAGACAGCTCAGTGGGAATAGGCAGGGAGTTCTTACAAGAGTATAAAGGCATAATATCTAATTATTAGACACAACATAATTTTGGCTAGGCCTTTTTTTGTTAACTCCCTGATTCTTTACTGAAGTCTATACAAATTAGATTTGCCAGGTAAATCAGGCATGGCTACAAAATATGTCTAAGAGGCAATTGAAAAGAACAAACATCCCTACAGGGAAGAGATACAAAAGAATAGATGTCTGGGATGTGAGGGGAAGTGTAGTTAACAGTAAGAAAAGACTGAGCCTGAGACCAGTCAGACAAATTCTCCTGAAACAACAATCTGGAAGGAAATTGTAATGCATAGCACGTATTTTCCCATAAACTAAAATTAAAGCTCACTTATCACATAATTCTCATTTCTCCTTTAATGATCAAGGGAAGGCTAGAGTGCATATAACCAAGTGGGAGGCAGAAGATTGAGGTTCCTGTACCTGTTTTACAACTGACCCATTTTAAATCTGGAAAAAGTCTCCCAATCCTCATTCTGTTCACGGTTTTTTTCAGTAGAGAAAGGCTCAATGTACAAGGAGATGAGTTAACAGAACTAGAGTGACATGCTTCAAAGATGAAGGGGCCACAAGCGTCCTGCTGCAGGCAGGCTCTAGAAAAGGAAAACAGACCCTTGCTGGTGACGTGCAGTAGGATCCCAACACCTTGGACCCATTTTAAACTCTGACCTCCAGAACTAATGAATCTATGTTTGTTTATGCTGGTGAGTTTATAGTAATTTTTTACAGCAGGAACAGGAAACCAACACATATGCACATAATTAAATTCCCCCAGAATCCATCCTTGTCCAAAGGACCCTGTGAAATGCTTGAACGACTGCACTCTAATCTGAGTAACTCAATGGGGAAACTAACATCAGGAAGGATGTCTTACAGGTGACTTTGAAACTTTCAGCAGGTATGTTTTAAACCCATTTAACACAACTCAAAGGGATGCCTAATAGAGAAGTTCAAAATTGGATAGATTTTACCAAGTGACAACCCAGACATATTACAGATGTTAACAAACACCTTAAACACACTCAAGACAATTAACACAACATGACATAAGATTTTATGAAAGAATGAACATGATGGTAACTTTATCTTTCAGCGGCTACTCTGTTACTTTACTATTTGGACATGGATCAATAGTAACAATATGAATAAATGATTCTTTCATTAACTGAGGAACACTATACAATGGGAGTAAAGGTCGAGGACTATACAAAAAAATATAAGTACCTGTTCCAATTCCTGCTCTGCATATTGGCGTCTGCTCAATTCACATTCAGCTCCCTCCCTTAGCTCTCTCAGTCGACAAGCTTCCTCCTTTGCATAATTGATTTCATCCATCATTTTGCGCTCTAGATTTTGCTTTTCTACAGCAACATTTCTGTTCTCTTCCTGTGCTTTTTCAAGCCTTAGAGAATAATAAAAATAAAAATTCCTCACAAACATTTCAAAAATTTCACTTTTATGAAAGAAAAAAAATACTGTGTCATGCAATTTGATACATATTTTAATAAATTCACAGAATTTTCTATTAATCTTTAATTTGGATAAGAAACCTACTGGGCAACCTACTATTCAGCTATTTTAGTTATCTTGAGCTCAAAAGACAGGGACAGCAGGGAAATACTCTTCTGCAAAGAGACTTTTTAAAAATTTGTAATTATATATGTCAAGTTAAAAATAAAATTTAACTATATAGTTCCATTTATCTTTGATTTACTACCACTGATCTTCAACCTATTTATTCCCAAGTATCATTTATAATAAATTTTGTAATTATGACAATATTTTCTAATACTAAGAAATAAAATAGGCATATAATCCTGATGCATGTACTAACCTGAACATGTTTACATTCATGCTCATACATTTTTACAAACTGTACTTCTCTGCATAGATAACAAGAGTTGTGACTTTTTTTTAACTCACCTCTCCTGTAAATCCATTAAACTCTGCTCTGCAGTCTGGAGACTCTCTAAGTCTTTCATCATTTTTGCGACATGCTCTTTGGAGGTCTTATTCTGTGTATAAGCAAACCAGCATCCACCAACACCAATCACTATAGAAACTATGAGGATGAAGTCCTTCATCCAGTTATGAGGTGGTCCTATGAAGAGAACCACAGATCATTAAGATTAATCTTTGAGTATAACAGAACCTCAATACACAGAGGTACTTAAAAAAAAAAGTACTATGTAACTAAAACCAAAAAACAAAATTGAAGATCTCCTTCCCATATGCAAATTCTAGCACTTTATAAATTCTTTCTTTAAATAATCTAAGTGCTTATTAACAGTATCTGATATACTAGACCTACAGAAGAGCAGAGACAAATGCACAGGGACACATCATGTCCCTGCTGGTGGTAGAGGAAGCAGTCATCAAAGTTATGGGGACCAACAGTATCTCCAATCATGTGCTGTGAGAATGGGACCCCGTGGGATGAAGGGATTCATAAGAAGTATCATCATTATCATTCAAAACCTTTTCTTCAGTCAAGTTATGCAGCTGTCACAAACTGGAAACCCAATCATTGATTCACCAAAAAGCATTTTCCACAAGCATATAGCTATGTAACTGTTCATCAATGGTCCCCAATAGTGGGTGATGTTGCTCCCAAGAAGACGTCTGACAATTTCTGGTTGTCAAAACTGGGTTGGGGGATTGTGATTGCCATCTTTGCCATCTAGTGAGTAGGAGACAGGGGTGTTGCTGAACACCCTACAATGCACAAGAGAACTTCCTCCCCATATCCCCTCTGCCAGTAATAAAGAATTATCCAACCCAAAATATGAATAGTACTACGGCTGAGAAATCCTATGCCAAAGGGTCATGTCAAGTATTGCATTTTAGGTAGTTATTTGTCCAAGATACAGGGTTTACTGGAGAGAAGAATCAGGTTCTCCAACCCTGACCTGCCAGGCATGACATAACCCTAGCACTATGTCTAAAATAAAGAGGAAGTTGCCAGAGCCACTGTCTTAGTGACACAGAATACAAAAGCCACTAGTCAAGTAATTTTTTAATTAATTCCTGACTGCTTAATACACACTGATTTTCAAGGACCCTCTGCAAGGGAGATACACAATGACAGTTAACACAATATAATGTATTATTTTAATGTTCCAAAGATATATAGTTTATAGTAGAAACCTGCCTAAATGTCCAGGCCTCCAGCAGGACAACATTTGGCATGTTTGGTTAAATGAAGAGCTCCACAGAAATTCCAAGTCCCTATGTTGATGAGCCCAGGGTTTGATATGTTTGCAACAGTGTGATAAATAGCAAGTTTCAGGCCAGAGATCCTTCGTTTCCGTATTTCAAGAGCATACATCCTCACCTATGATGCACTGCAGAGGGCTACATACTCAAAAGGATTCGTTTCTATTTCTGCTTCTACCTCAGAGGTTCAGCTCAGGTTCAATTTCAACTAAGAGTCCTATTCTCTGACTCTGGCCAAAATATAATCACCAGGAATAAAAATAAAAAGATGGTCAAGTCTTACACTCTATAATAACCACTACAGATCAGAAAGGATTTAAGTGGGAACTCCTTTCAAATGTATTTCTGGTCATCTGACATTGCTAAATTTTTATGAATCTAGCATGAGTGTTCTGACTCTGATACTCACTTACATAATAATTCTAAAACAAACACATTTAAAAGGTAATGCATCATTAACTTCCTAACTGGTTTTCTTATTAAAATATGTGTTTACAACATTCTTTGAGACCAGTTTGATTTCTTTTCAGATAACTGGATAATGCAGTATTCCCTCACTCAGAAAGTGGCTTACTTCCAGATTAAGAAAGGGAATATAAATATTCCTGACCAAATTGCATATAGACACAATTCTACACTTTAATTTCTATTTTCACCATTCATTTGAAAAAAATCAGACTCTCACAGAACACAATCCCTCAAGGGATTCACTTGAGAACTCAGGACAAGGGAAATATTGGTAAGGGGACTGCATCTGTGGAACACATGGCATTTCAACAGTGTTCTATTTCCTAGTGTTTGTGATTTCTACCAACTCTCGAAAATAGGAGCTCCAGCTGTTTTGCCAGTTGGTCTCTGAGCCTAAGCCAGAAAAGAACTACCAGGAAAGTCAAGAAACCTGTTCAATCACTATAGTAACCCTTCTTAGGAGGGCCATCACCAAGAAACTCTCCTAACTCCAAAAATTCAAGTAGGATAAACATTAATTTCCTGATTTATCATTTGTAAAGGCGATTTTTCTTGTGTTAATTTTGTTATTCATTTTTGCCTTCTAAAAATAAAACGTAATTCCTCTAAAAGGTGTACTCTTCAAAACACTTTTTTTCCAAAGTTCTTTGAAATCTAAAATTTAATGAAATAAACATAGCAAACTTCTCTTCTGGAAAAAAAAAAGAGCCCCTTTCAAAGTGAAAAAACACTAGATTTATTTTCTTTACAAACAGGATTTAAAACTTTCTTAAATGTTCCTCTTCAAAACAAGCAAATAACATTACCACCTTATGCTTCAGCCAGGATAGTCTTCTTGTTTTATAAAGTTGAAGTGGCACTTTGTTTTCAATCTATATCTTAAAATATCTTTTATTATATAATTAATGAAATCATTACAATCTATTACTTCATGCCATAAGTTATGAAGCCAAATTAAAGTATTTTTAAAAGGTTCTCCAGTGAATATGCAACTATAATAACATCAATATTAAAACCCATACAATGATCAAAAACTTCAAATCTAGAAATTCCAAATTAACACCCAATCATGTTTTTTACATTAGTAGCCACCTTTGAAAACTGACATTCTATGTTTCAATGGCAGGAAATCTCCTCCTCTAAGACTATAGTATTTTTTAAGATAATATTATATTTGTTTCCCAGTTAATAGATGATTCTTAGTGGTCTACTACTTTGCTTATTTTCTCCTTCCTTAAATAACAGTGATGATGAGACTATGCTATTATATCATCCTGAGTGAGAAAGAATACCCACGTGTCAGAGGTCCAAACAGAACCACATCCAGGGCCTTGAGCTGAAGTTTTTGTCTATGACTTCGGTCGCTGATTTTCAATTGGGAAATCATAAATGAAGGTTCATGAACGGCTATCCTGTTCATTTAAAAAATACATATATATAAAATGAAACTTTTCTAGTACATGAATTTAAATATTTGAGCAGCATATTTAATACTTTACTCATTAGTGATGACTACCATTAAAAGCTTATCAATGCGCCTTAATACTTTATCACATTTCAAAACCATTTCATTACAAACTCAGCTACTCAAAGACTCCTGTATATTAATAATTCAGTTGCTATATTGACAAATTGTTGTTTCCTACAGTTACTTTCTACCGTAACTATGATTTAGAAATCTGTAAAGTTGATAGTATTTTACTTATTAATTCTGGCTTTTTACTAATCATTCCACAAAGAACAATAACATTGAAAGTAACTTTCTTAACATCACTAGTAGACTTTAAAACAGTCCTCAATTTAGGTCATGTTTCTTTGTTTAAAATCTATACAGTCTAATGTTTAACCTGTTTAAAAATTGAACCAAGTTCACCAAAGTCATAACCGGAAAGTAAAAGTTCTTTTTGATTGGGATAGATGGGTAGAGGGATTTATGTAAAAAAGCAGTTCTGAACCATATTATTAGCAATGAAGAAAGCATGTAGGGAGGAGCCTAAAGGCATGGCTGAAGTAAGGAAGTAAAATCACTTTGGGAATGCAAATTCAAGCAGCCCAATACTCAACTAAGATTTCCTAACAACCAAATATGATGCCAACAAAGAGCTTATAACATTATGTCCAATAATAATATTAATGTAATTAACAGTAATGATAAAAATAAGCCAATACTTAACATGGCTTATTATTCAAGAAAACTCTATAATGTATATAATATCTCCATTTTATGGATGAAGATATTTTTTAGGAGGTTATGTAACTTGCCCAAGGTTACATAATTAGTAGGTAAGGCAGAGACTCAAACCCAAATATGTATGAGCCCAAAGATGTCTCTGAACTGCTACATTTTATTTAGGAAGAATCAGAACCTCTGAGTGTAGAAAATAACAGGAACTCCTTCCTATGATGCTTGTATAAAATGTTACAGTGTAAAGTATTCTTACTTTCCCTTTTCAAAATGCCTTCCTTCACCTTTTCCACAGATACCTTTCCTGTATGCTTCCCCTATACTTTTACTACCACATCAACTGAACTCCTTGAGAGTCTCACCTCTTTGTCCCCAAAGCCTGAATGGCATATGGCAAAATCAGAAGTTTGATAAATGTTTGTATAACAGCTGAATGAATAATGAATTAATAGCAATACTATCAACAAACTAAATTTAAGAAAGACAATGAGACAGAGTAGAAAGTAACTATATCACAGAATTTATGAAACGTTCGATATGAGCTCACAGGTGGAAGTGATTCAACCTAAGTCGAGGAAGAAGTCAGAGAAAACCACAGATGTTGAAAAGGAATAAGGAGGCTGTGCCAGGTGAAGAAAGCCCTCCTATAAACTCTAGCAATATGAAGCCAAGCCCTTGTCCTGGAGCAGCAGCCTGGTGGGCTGGAGCATAGGTGGTAAGCACAGCCTTGGTTACACAGAGGCTAACATGCTAGCCCTGGAGCCAGATTTGCCCACCTGCCACTACACTGGGGCCACCCCAGCCTAGCCGCCTGGTACACACAGCACCAAGGCCCCAACAGCAGAGCGTCCGCCAACATCCCAACCTCCCGCTTCCCAATAAGTGGCGGGAAAGAGAAGTGGGGCAGAAACGAATGGGGATTGCAGAAGAGAGTTGGTACTTTTCCAAACTCTGATTAGCATAAATTCAGATCAACAGCGTTGACCCAAGTGCTACATTAACCCCTGCCCTAGCACACTCAAGTGGCAACCCCTGAAGGGCCCCCATAGCACTGTAAGACCTATGTTTCTTTTCTTCCCATGTGAATAAATCCTAACAATCACTCTTTCCCAGATGATGAATTTCATTGTTTGAATTCACCAAATAAGAAATCCAAAGTAAACTGGCAGTGAGTGGCTGGGGGCTGCCACAACACTGGAAGGCATAACCCACCATTAAGAGCTGCAACACAACACTCTCCAATTTTGCCCCTTATGACCCTCAGGGCTAAGGAGGGCAGACATCCTCTCCCTTGGTTAGTTGCTAACACTACAACAGTGTTTCTCCACTGCAGAGGCCTCAGGCTTATGCAGACCCTCCCCCCCCTTCAGCAGAAGTAGAGAAACTCCAGTTTCAACAAGAATTACACTACAGAAAAAGCAGTGAAAGACCTAAGATAACCATTATGCTAACATAAAACTACTTATGAAATTTGAACTACCTATGGCAGATTTTAATGTCCAGAAAGAATCTAAAATGCTTAAGACCTCAAGTGTTTTGAATTTTGGATTTTCCCAGATTTTAGTATGTTTGCATACACATAATGAAGTATCTTTGGGAAAAGACCCAAATCTAAACACAAAATCCATTTGTTTCAAACATACCCAATACACAAAAACCAGAGGTAATTTATGTGTGTGTGTGTGTGTGTGTGTGTGTGTGTGTGTATTAGTGCACCTTTATTTTAACTGTAACCTGTCACATGAGGTCAGAAGTGGTACTGCCCATTTCTGGTTCCATGGCAGTGCTCAAAAGATTACAGAGCATTTTAGATTTCAGTTTTTGGATTAGTCAGGCTCAACCTGTAATGCATTACTGCAGGACAACTATCTGGAATGTGTAAAACATTTTCTTACACATTCTTATTACTAGCTCTTATGTCTACAGATGCCCTACACAAAGTTCTAGAACTTAAGTAGTAATTGAGGTGAGTTCGTATTGCACCTTTAAATTCATGTAGATGTTATTACCATATAAAAGAGACTTGAGCAGGAATATCACTGCTTTCCTTTTTCTTTCCCACAAAAATGTTTCAAAGGGCTGACTTGAAATCTAAACTTCTATATTTATTCTTTTCAAAGTAACATGATTACTATTTTAAAACATTGATCTTGATACACTTGTGATACTGTCTCCACAAATTCACCAGAATTTGACTCACCTCTGATAAACTTTACTTAGCCAAATAATAAAGTAGTTATTATATTTATTAATAAACTCTGCATCAGCCTATTTTATTTCATGTTACTGTTAAATAAATAAATTTCCAAAAGACAACATAAGAAAAATACTATGAATTCCTCATAACCAGGGTAAAAATATGTAAGTGAAAACACCCTAATGTTATTTTAATGTTTCACCTGCTTTTCACTTAGAAACTTGATTCAAGCAAAAATTACATTTTATGTACTTTTTGTCTTCTTTCTATCATCTAGTTGCACCATGAACATCAAAGATACTCAATATTTGTTGAATTGACTTTTATCCCCACAATTTCACCATCATTCTAGTCATATGTATAATAAAGTCAGAAGCATTGATGTTTATGTTTAGAATATATTTAAGAAAATCTGACACCTTTCAACTTGATCCAAAATACTAATCCCAAAGAATGAAAAGCTGCTGATTTAAATTGGGCATGTAGGCCTTGGTATATTTCACTACATATAATAATTATATTATAATTGATTAGAATCTTTTTTAATAAAGAAAACAATTCAGAAAGAAATGAAACATAAAAAGAAACTTCTAAGAGTAATATTCTGATAAACTCACGGCAAATTTTAACATTTATACCTTAAAAGATTATTAGTTAGCTAATGGAGATTGAGAATATACAATTGAGAAAACTAACAACGGGTTCCAGATATCTAAGAGATAAATAGATATCCTGGACTTTAGTATCAGAGCTGTCTGGATTTAAATATTACTTTAGGTAAAATATTTAACTTGTCTCTCACTTGTAGGGGTTTTTTTGGTCTCTAAAATGGGGATGATAATACCTTATTTTAATCATGAGGCTTAAATGAGATAACATAAAGTACTTCTACATAACATACATTAAAAATGGTTGTTACTATTTCTTGTTTCCTAAAATCATTTTTAAATTAAGATATGATTATGACCACCATGATTAACTGGTTATTGTCATTAAAAGAATACCAATTAAGAAAAATCTGTACATTAATCCATTCAAATAGGTATCTTCATGAAAATGAGTTGTTATCTAATGACTAAATTTTTTCTTGCTTTACCAGGTTGACCCTTTGGTGCTATCTAAAATGATATAGTTGATCCATCTTCTCTTAAAATTACTTTCCTTAGGAATAAACTTTTTAAGAGCTTCATTATCTAGATAAGAAAAATTAAATATAATTTGTAAATGCATATCTTAGAAAAGATTAAAGAATGGATACATTATAATATTTCCTTTGTGTCCTCAGCCATAATGCAATTTGTAGATTCAGTAATGCAAAATGACATCTAGTATATAATTCTCCATGAAAAACACAATTAGATAATTAAGACTCACCTGGGAAGTGTAGTTCCTTTGACATTATTGTCTCTAAAATTCTTCTCATATTGAGGGAGTTCAACAAATTCTATCAACCACTGAAGAGTGTCCTCAAGGGTCCAATTATGAACTGTAAGCGACAAACAAGGAAGATGTTTCAAACAAACCGCCATCAGAATAACTTTAGAGGAAATAAAGATGTTAGATTAAATTTTCAATTTAAATTAATCAATAGTAAACATTAAAATGATATCTAGCACTTTATGAGGAGAAGCTAAAAACAATGAGATGCAAACCTCTTATCTTTAAAGGCTTAGAATCTAAAACAGAAAAAAGACACAAAAGAAATCAGGACAAATATTAGCTTAACCAACTGTAAGCACCTATCCAAATTTTTACAGGATGAAATAATCTGTCATTTTCCCAGTTGTTGAAAACATACCAGATATATGCTTGTTCATTCTTCACCTAGTCATTCATTTACACAATAGGGTGATAACCTTCTGAGTACTGGGTTTCCATCTAAGCTGTGGGCATATGGCAGTGAATAAGACAACTTAAGTTTCTCAGGGGTTTAGATGGAGCAACTTATCAAGAAGGAAGAAGATAGAAGAAAATTTCGGATAGTGATGAGTTACTAAGAAGGAAAGGAAGTATGTCGGAGTAAGCCTCTCCAGGGAGTTGACATCTGAACTGGGACCTAAAAGTTACAGGAAGACACATTCTGAAGATCTGAGAGAAAAATATCCCAATCAGTGGGGAAAGCCAGTGTGAAAGCCTTTGGATATGAGTAAACCAGCTGTGTTTGAGAGACAGAAGTCAAAGAGAGACCAGGTTGTGAAAGACTATCAAGAACTTTGGATATATTTCTAACTTCAGTAAGAAAAAGGGGATTAAAATAATCTGGTTTTTAAATAGCAGTGTTCGATACAAAGAATGGATTGTATGGGAAACAGGGTGAACTAAGGAGACCATTTCTTATACATTGTCCAGGCAAGAGGTCAATGCCTTAAACCATGATGGCAAAAGAGAAGTTGGTAACAAGTGGTCAGATTCATGATATCTTATGAGTATAATGCAAATATGACGTTTGATCCAGTGGACAGAGATTGGTGGCTAGAGGAAAGCCAAAAGTGCAGCAGGTATGCTATAGTTTAGATCTAAAATGTTCCACAAAGGTCTATGTATTAAAATCGTGGTCCCCCCACCCCATGGCGCTATTACGAGGTGGTAGAGTTGTCAGAGGAGATGGGAATGAATGGGAATATTTAGGTCATTGTGGAATCGTAGTCTCTTCCTCTTTTTCACCTTCTGGTCATGAGGTGAATGCTTTTGCTCCACCATGAACTCCTACCATACGTGTTGCCCCATCAGAGACCTAAAAGCAATGTGTCCACCTGATCATGAACTAAACCCCCATTATCTATGAGACACACTTTTTGTCTTATATGCTGATTTATCTTCAGGTATTTGTTAAAGTAATAGAGAGATGACTAACACAGAGGGTCCCATTAACTGAGGTGGGAAAAACCCATGAGATACCAATTGGAAAACTGAGTAGAAACACGTGATGGCTATCAAAAGGTCTGGTTTTAGCCATGTTATACTTTAAGTATATATTAGATATTTAAATGTAGATAATATAATAGTAGACATATTACAAGTGCAGAGCTTAGAGGAAAAGTGAGTTTTAGGAAAGAGATATAAATGGGAAATCAGCAGAAACCAGATGATCTTAGAATGAGCTCACTCAAAAGGGTAAAAATACTTATTAGTAGATTCTAGAAGACTAGACAAAAACCAAGATTAGAAAGAAACCTATCACATCTTCTCTGGACATTTATTTTGCATTAAGTCCATCTTATACACACTCTTTCCTTTAAACTTTTTTTTTTAAAGGTGCTAACATGATTATCTTCATTTTAGTGAAGAGAAACTGAGGAGACCAAGACATTAAACAGCAGGATTGGATTTGAACTCAGGCAAAATGACCATGGAACCTAACTCTACACCACTCTGAAAGCAATACCATTAAATGTCAGTGAAGATGTAAACAAGCAGTTAACTACTGGTCCAAGATTTCTGCTTGCCTGTAGAGTATAAAGCTTATCCAGAATAAAGAATGCAAATATACTTGATAAAAGCAGAGTTCCATAGTGTCTGAGTTTGAGGATTTGGGAAAGCAAATTGCTTATAGACCACACAAGAGGATGAAGAAGAGTGAAGAAAACAAGTGAGCAATAAAAGTCGATCTGGAAATCCATCCGTGTATAAATAGAACTAAGAAAAGATCTTTCTGAAAAAACTGCTGAAAATTTAAATTTGCATTTGCACGCAAAGCTAGGTTTTTGCAATCTGCCTTTTTCTTTAAGTGTTCTTTTGAGAAAAAACTTTAGTAAATCAAAATTAGCTAACAAAATCTCATTTAAAAACTGTGTGGTAAGTGATAATTTTATTATGAGATAAAGCTTTGACTGTTTTTTAATGTTCTCTTCTTCATGTATTCCTGCCATAAAGTCTGGCTATGGGTCTAAGCTGCTATATTCATTTAGCCAAATAAATGAAGACATCAGCCAAAGGTCCAAGCCTTAGTGATTTCCACTGAATTTAAAACATTCAAAGTAGCCTTTTCACTCTGAAGGTTTTTGCCTATTCAAGATTAACTGCATTGAGATCTGCCCTGTTGACTGCCAAGAAAACCACAGCACAGCTGCACCTCACACACCCACACAAAATCCTCAACCACAAAGCTAAGGAAAAGAGTCTCTTTCATTTCTGTGATTATTCCATAGTAAAAGTTCCTAATATAAACATTTAGCACATCAAAACATTCCCTCAATTCCCAATGAGTCAGTATAGAAAGGAAGAAAAATGATAAAACAAATTTAAACAAATACCTAAATCCTAGTATTTCTCTATCTAATAAGCAGAAAATTATAGTGGTTGCATTTTCATTTTTAAAATGAATCTTTGGGGCTGGGGATGTGGCTCAAGCGGTAGAGCACACGCCTGGAATGCGCGCGGCTCTGGGTTCGATCCTCAGCACCACATACAAATAAAGATGTCGTGTCCGCCAAAAACTAAAAAATAAATATTAAAAAATTCTCTCTCTCTTTCTCAATCTCTCTCTCTCTAAAAAAAAAATTTAAATTTAAAATGAATCTTTAAAACAGCAAAAATTCTGACACAGAACATTAATTTGTGAGGAGGTTTACTTCAACTTCCACTGTCTGGCTTCCTGGATAATGCCTAGTAAACACCTTCATCTCTTTTCTCATGACAAGACTTTGCAGTTTATATTAGTGTTCTCTTCCCTGAATACTCAGGCTATCTTTCAACTCTCACAGCAGATAATACTCCTGCTATTTCCTCAGTATGAAACCCTTTCTGCCCCTCCACCCCATCACTGCCTATTTATTTTATTGAACCTCCCATAAAACCTCAGCTAAAACTTCAGTTTCTCAGGTGAGCCTTTCCAAATACTGTTAATATGGTTGTAAATCATTCTGAACTTCTTATACAGATTTTAACTAATTATTATTAATTTATTTGTAGGATTATTCTTTCAGCATCTGTTTCTCCCATAAAGGAAGTATGAGTTGCTTGTTGGGTGCTCTATCCACAGTACTTGGATTTAAACAAATACCTAGTATTTGTTATACAGAAGGGACTCAACAAATCATTTGTTAGATGCTACTGAATAGTGAAGTAGAACATGTTTAATTGATAAGTATTGTGAAAATCTATTTTTACATTTTAGTGAGGAGATGCAAATAAACAGATTTGTCTGCATTAAAAATTCTTGATGACAAAGTAGTTATTCATTTAAGAATTACCCAGTTTTTTTTCCTTGTGCACCTTCTGTTAGTCTTTTACATGTGCAATTGCTTAGTAGCACTTAGTAGCAATTGCTTAGTAGCATCAGAGGGCAGACACAAAAGGACATGATATTACCTTTTAAAATGTACCTTGCAATTAAAAGGCTACAGAAATGACAATTTCTGCCTTTCCCCCCCGCCCCGCTTCAAAGTTGTAGCCAGTGCTATAAGGTTGGTATCTCAGGGAGATTTTTGGCAATTTATTCTACAATTAATAGAATGAACTAAGGAATCGAAGAGACCTGATTCAGGTTCCAGCCTGTGCCACTGGTTCACGGTGAAATCACAGCAGGTTATTTAACACTGGCTAAATTTCTTAACACATGAAATAATGAACTTGAGCCAGAATATCTTTAAAATTCATTCAAATTCTGCTTCTATGATTTCATTTTTTTAAGTTAGTATTTAAAACATTGCTAACTGAATAATTAATCCAGAACAGTAGATTAAAGAAAACTGCAAGGGAAAAAATGACTCTAAGAACTTTCAGTACAGCAATAAAAACTATTGCTAAAATTTATTAAACATTTATGAAATACCAGGAGATTTGTAAACATTATTTCAAATAATTATTGCAACAACTCTTTGAAAAAGGCACTTTAATCAACTTATTGACTTTAAAATTTTATGGAGGTGAAATTCTTTATTAGATATAGCAGATTAATAAGTGGCCACAATGTTAATCAAATTATATTGTTTTATGTTGTACACATATGAATATGTAACAATGAATCCCACTATTATACATAATTATAATGCACCAATAAAAATATGGAAAAAATAATAAATTACCAATCCAGGTCTGAGACAAAATGTTTCTAGAGTCACTGAACAATGTGCAATAAATAACTTTGCCTCTGGTCTTGATAATCAGATTAGGCAGGTTCAATAGACAGTTAATGGTCCATTCACACTTGCAGCTTTATCTACAGCTTTCTGAATATGACATTCCCCTGTGCACCACAGCACTCTAACTTGGGATGGCTCTCCTTTCTTCCTTCTTTGCCAGTTTGCTTTTCCTTAGTCTTTATAACTCAGACTGGGAACTCCTTTTTCTAGTAAGTTTTCCTGATCCAGCCACTTCCAGATTATAATTGCTCTTGTTTGTGTTCTCTGATAATCAGCACATATGTCTGCTATAGAACTCCACATACTATACTGTAACTGTTCGTGCCTGACTTGCTCTCTGGATGAGTTCCTGGAGGGCAGAAACTTACTCTTTTAACAAACACTAACCATTAACACTAATGCTTCATTCCTTTAATAAGCTTTACATTTTACTATATGCTTTCACATATATTTTCACTGAACCCCTATAGCCACCTTTGAAATATAACTGTTAACTCTACTTTCTATACATACAACCTTGGCTAAAAGAGGCCAAGTGATCACACATATGGCCACACACATTTAATAACTGAGAGAGCTGGAATTCAAACCCTTATCTTCTGGCAAATACTAATATAGATGGCTTCTGGTTTAGAACAGCTCACTTACACTAAAATTTGAAATATTTTATCTTCAAAACAAACCTTCCAGACATGTAGTACTAATAATATGAGAGTGAAATGTTATAAATGAGCAATCTGTCACCTACAATCACATTAATGGACTTAGGAATCTCCCAAACACACTGGGTGCACACTGGGAACTACTTAAGGCCTGGAGATTTACAGAGCTGTATCAGTTTTTCACCAAAAAGGAGATGGCTATGAAATGAACAAGGTGCTTTAACAGTCTGAAAGACAAGATTTCAAAGATTGAGTGAATTTATGGAGAAGGGCTCTAGAGCTAAGGGGGCTGGTGAGGCAGGAGAGAGTGGAGACAAGATAGTGAATAGAATCAAAAATTCAGGAGATGCATGGGTATAAGAATTAGGATGTGAGGGGACACACACTTATAGATTTTCACAAGATGAGGGTGCTCCTTTGCATCATCCCTACCTCTTGCTGGTAACAGGGAAATTTCTGTAATAGGGAATGAGGTTCCTGATTCTGTACCAAAACATGTCCCTTTCTTCCTCTCCTGTCATTCTCACCACCATCTAAGTATTTTGGAACAACAGTTGAAAAAGATAAAAACAAGGCCTAAGAAGTAAAAGCTTTGGAAAGCAGTGAGGTGTTAATAATGAGGAGAATGGAGGTATAGAAGGACTAGCTACAAACACCAACAGACAAATAAGGAAGCTGGTGTTCCCATGGCCATCCAGCTGAAGCAGCCGTCTAGAAAGAAAAAAGAAACAAACAAACATAAGTCATGCCTAGGGACACACTCAGTTATACAACTAGGTTATTAACTAGATTAAATGCTCTAGCTCAAAGTGATCTCTCTCTCCCCTGAACTAGTATTTACTCTTTCTATGAAACGGCACATTGGCACATGATATGTGCTGCCTTATTTTGTTTGTTTGTTAACCATTTGCTAACATCTTATGTTCCTAGTGTTTCTATATTCTGAGCTTCCATAAGACAAGCAATATTGAACCTAGCATAAAGTTGCCATCTATATATTAGTTGAATGTGTAAATGACCTTTTTTCCTACTTAAAAAATAACCAGAATTCTTTTGTTTTTAATTGTTCACTTGCTACTCATATTTTTAGGGTGTCTCAGCAGCACTGGAAAATCCTTGGTTCTATACCAGGACCACAGAGACCAATAACATACGGAGGTACAATTTATAGCTATGCGATTGACTGTAGCAGAGGGGAATTTTGTGCTCCCGGTCCATTCCCTGACTTCAGCAAACCTGATATACACAAATCAGTGTAAAAGAAACCTTTAAAGACTAAAATATATGAATTTACCTGTTCTTTTTATATATATAAAAGGCAATCTTATAAAACAATTGTACTCAGTGTACTTAACCATATACTTATATTAATTTACAGGCATAAAAATATAAAACAGCTTAGTTAAGTATCACCATATAAATTCTCATCTGTTATATTGAATAAAACCACATGCTACTCCAAAAAAATCTCTTAAAGAGATTTTTGAAATCACTGAAATTCTATAAAAAAAATCACTTCCAATGACAAAGCATTTTGGAACATGTACAGACATTACTAATAGTAGTAACTAATGTTTCATGAGCTCTTAGCAATTTCCAGTTAACTGTCCTAAAAGCATTTCATGAATTATTTCACGAAATTCTCTGAACAACACTATGAAGTAAATATCAGAAGTAATATTAGTTTTTGGTTTACAGATGAGGAAGTTGTGTCCAATTCACAAGAAGATCCAAATTCACACATCAAATAAGGAAAAGAAATGGGATTCAAAACCATTACTCTTATACTAACATGTTCCTCTTCTTCACTCTTTGCCTTCTGAACCTATACTGCATTCTGAGAAAATTTCAAAATACAGTCAAACTTACTATCTAGCTATGGTACAGAGATTATATAACAGACACATACATTACCTTTATTCTGCATTTCATTTTAAACAGCTCCCCTAGTATTTAGGGGAGCTAAATACTATATTCTACATTTAAGACTTAAAAAACATTTGTACTGTATGCTTAATGTTAAAAATGCAAAGGGCATAATAGTTATTTTAAATAAATCAACTTCTGATATCACAAGATATAACAGTAGAGAAAACACAGGACAGTTAAACACACTGCTTCATATTAAAGCTTGAAAACATTTTTATAAATATCAAAATGTCTGGTGAGTAGATCAAGGAGGAAAAATAAATAATAATCACTATTAATAAAACTAACTATATTTAAAGTTTGCCATATGAAATGTTCAGGGAAAGCAATTCTGTTTTGAGGCTTCTCTGATATATAATCTAAAAACAGTATTTTGACAATCAAATGAAATTTTGGTGTGTTTATATAAAATACTATACTTTAGAATTCACCAGTTAAATTGACTTTCAAACTGAGAAATTAAAGGTTAAAAAATAAAGCCTCAAGAGGTTCTCTTTACACTGACAGATGACATACTTCTCACAGAAAAAGTCAACTAACCTAAGATGCAATATAATAAATTTTTAATTAATTGTAATATAAAAATAAATAAAAATAGCTTTTTAAATATAAAAGCTGAAGAAGTTCAGACCTCCACATTTCATCATAACTCAGTCAGTTTCATAGACCTTGTTGTGTCATTCCTGAGTGATACTTCAGATCATCAGCTGCTCAGCATAGTCAAGACAGACTTATCTTTAGAACAGTGCCAGAATGTGAGCTTCTCATCTGCAGAGAAAAGTCTTTGTAACATGGACTAAATTCCTGCAACATGCTATATTTGGATACCTAAAGCCATACCCAGAACTTGGGAAGTTTAGATGTTAGTAGTTGTACCAGTGCTTTTGCTCACAATCTCCTTACCTTGTATCATGAAAGAATCGTATGTAATTTTTTTTTTTAAAGACACTAGGCAAATGTTGGCAAATGTTCAAATATATAGCGCTTAAACATTATCAGGGTGTTCTATTCCCAATAGTTCACCATCGGAAGGCTTTACATCCTTTTCTATTAAAAACCACAATCTTATTATCAGTTTGTTTAAATGTGTCATCAACATCTAGTTCCATGAAGATAATGAGAGATAACAAAAACATCTTAAAAATAGATATTAGAGAAATACTGAGTCCCAAAATTATTTTGAAGATTAAAATCTGTGACTTATAAATGTGACCTACAAATGTGATTTATTACAGAACAAAAACATGGTGTAACTAAGGAAATTCCAGGAATGTACTTTATTTTAAACGATTTAATAAAGGCAGTGTATCTAATGGCTAAAAAGGAACAAAATGTTTAAATCAAGTTTTTTTCTTGACATCTGATATAGGGGTGTCACTGAAGAAATTTATCACCTTAGGTACAAAGTGGCTAATCTCTGGTTATTCATTCTTCCATTTTGCACCCAGCTTTTTTTTTCTTTTTTTCCCGTTTTCTTTCCTCCTCCCCACTGACACTTCTTAAAATGCTGAACTGAGAATAAAAAGAGTATTTCATTGGGTGTTGCATTCCTGTAATCACAGTTACTTGAAAGTCTGAGGCAGAAGGATCACAAGTTCAAGAGCCAACCTGGAAACTTAGTGAGACTATCTCAAAATAAAAAAATAAAAAGAGCTGGGGTATAGTTCATGATAGAGTACTTGCCTAGCATGCTTGAGGTCTTGGGTTTAACCCCCAGTACAAGAAAAAAAAAAATGAAGTTAATTCTATAAGAAAATGTTTCCTATTCATTTCTATTTTCTCAATATGTCAAAGATACAGTAACACCATATGATTTTAAAAATTGTACTGTCTGGAAGGCATATAGAAAGAACTCAGTATTTGCCAATGAATAAACAGACAACAAAATGATACTGTTAACCAAAGCTCTCAGGAAAATGGTGTCCTTCACTGATTCTTTCAGTGGCATTTCTAGGTAAAACAGGAGCTTTTTTAAATTTCTGACTAAGCTTCGTAAGATGATGAACATGCTATTTTCCAAAGAACATACTTTAACAACAATAATAAATTATACTTTAAAAATATAGCTTTAAAATGTTTGCTTTAATTTTCTGCCATTAAATTTGTTATCTCTTGGAATCTGAACATTTTTTAAAAAGGCATTCTATACATGCAATTTGAAACTCATTCATTTAGCAAATATTTACCGAGTCCACAATAATTACTATTGGACACTGGGTAAAATAATAAAAATCAGCATCAAGGAATTATGACCAAGACTAGCAGAAAGCATGATGTAATTAAATACATTAATTTTTAGAGGGAGTTCAGTAGAAAATGAATATAAATCTCCCCAGTTAATAAATCCCTTCCTCTAAAGGGTACTAAATTATAGAACAGCTATAAATAGAGCTATCACTGCTAGTTGTGACATAATGCAGGGTAAAGGAGACATATTCAAAACATATAAATTTCTTGAACAATAGAAAAATTCACCAATTCCAAAAGCAGAAATATTTTCATGGTAATTTTACTCAGAAAACTCTATTTGATCTCTACTACATATGATTTTTCCTGGTGCTATTAGCATTTTAAAATATAACAATTCATAAATAATATTAGGTACATTTACTTGGTATATACCATTTTCCAACTAAAGCTTCAGTTGGTATAGATACTGGCATATACACTGGTGATTTAATATTATTAGTGGCAAAACAACTTTTGGGAAAAATTCACTTAATTATGAGCGCTAATACAATGGTTAAAATATTAAGTTACCAAATGGGATCCTCATTCACAGAAAACCTTTGTCAATGACTAGGGAGTTATGCAAGAAGGCCAAAATCTGAATGAGAAGTTTCAGTAATAAAAGTAAATTCACCAAGATGGCCTCATTTACGCAAGTCACTTAATGGTATTCACTCACATTTTTCCAGAGCTTTTTCCAATTCTCAAATTCATTTGAACAATCTTTCAATTCCCTAAAAGTAGCCAAATCCCATATAAGGATGAGGAGACAAGCTAATGTAGGAACCAGAATCTGCAAAATGTGGACACATCCAGTTCTTTCATTGTCGTTGAAAGGACAAATAGAGAAAGAGATTAAAGTAGAATCAACCCAGCAGTGTTGGACTGAAATTCAAACTGAAGGTATGCATTATCAGTTTGAATTCATAATTTTTAATATATAGTGAGGGATAGGGTGTGTGTGTGTGTGTGTGTGTGTGTGTGTGTGTGTGTATTTCTTATCTCTGTCCACTGATAAGGCCTGTGAACAATCTCTCTGTAGGAATTAACATGCTTGCTAAAATTCTGGTTTCTCAATACAACCCAAACTTGGTTTCTAAATACCACTTCAACTAAAAGTAATCAAACTCCTTGAAGAAATGGTTGTTTCCAGGACCAAGACTAGCAAATAATACAATGAACCTGTAAAGTCCTTGTACACCAGAAAGTAAAAAAGGCTCAAAAACTGATGGAGACATCTAAAAGGATACAGAAACCAGCTTGGAAGGTGTCTCATTAATCAAATTTGGCATAACTTTAACAAAAAAATAAAATGACAGTAACAAATTAAAATCGACAAAATGAAATAGCAAACTAGAAGTCTACAGTAATATGCATGAATAAGGCCAATCTTCAGAAAAGTCTTAAAGCTGAGACTTATTTCTTCAATTTCTAAGTTATGTCAGTTATCTCCTACTACTTTCATAAGACAGAATGTTACAAATAAATCTGTTGAATCTCTTACAGTAGAATGCCAATTAATAAACAGAAGGAATGATGGAATTCAAAAAAACTATCACTTGGCAATCACCAAAATAAGAATTTTTTTAAATGATGGACCTTTATTTTTATTTCTTTATGTGCAGTGCTAAGAATCAAACCCAGTGCCTCAAACATGCTAGGCAAGTGCTTTAACACTGAACTACAATCCCAGCCCCCAAAATAATAATTAATTGAAGCAAGAAGGATCTATGGATGCTAAAGTTAGTGGGTGAAAGTAATATGAAGAACGTGACTTTTTTTATACAGTCTTCAAATATCTCTCTAAAAAAACATATATATATATATATATATATATATATATATATATATATATATATGAATTAATTACAAAAGGGAATAAAAGTAACTTTAGAGTTACTGAAACATAACAGACATATCTTCATCAGGTTACCAAGGTAACACAGCTGGTATCAAAACAAATTCACATTACACGCCACAAAAAAAGATGTAATGAAAATAATCATTTCTGTGACTGTCCATCCATCTCAAAATACATACCGTGGGTCTAAGCATGCGCATATATCAAAAATGAAATGGGTGGGATCAGGATCTGAAAAAAGTGCATATGGAAGTTCTTTGTTCTGGTTCTGCAACTTTTCTTTAAATTTGAACTCCCTTTCAGTTAAGAAATTATAATTTAGAACACAAAATTTTCAGCCTTCTTAGTTATTAGCTATCAAGCACTATTCTAAGCTCTATCTACTTACTTACTCATTTAATCCTTAATACAATCCTCTAAAATGAATGCTGTTACTAGCTGCATTTTACAAATGGAGAAAGTTGAGGACAAAGAGTTACTTGCCCAAGGTTACAAGTTTTGTAGGTGTTACACAAAGGCTTGAATACAGGCAGACAAACTTCATGCTCTCACTCACTCTGAGATATTGGTCTTCTTAGGAAAGGGTCACTAGATATCAATAATTAAAAAGACGAGAGGCCTCAGAATCCATATTATGTTTACTTCTTGCTTGACATGCAGTAAAAAGTTGAAAAGATACACAATATTAGAAAATTTCTAGTATGGAGTTATAATGTTAATCTAGCAAAAGACCATAAAAATACTTGATATTTTAAAAAACTAACATTAAAGAAAACTGATTATTTTCTTGACTTTGCAATTGGAAATAATCGGAAATTTTAGAAGCCTTTTTAGGAACATGGTGATCTTTATTATTACTCAACTTTTTTATGAGTTGGAGTTGAAAACAATATCCTTTCAACCTGTTTCAGATTATTTCTGCCTTTTAAAATATTTACTCAATAATTCCCAGCTCTGTTCTTTTATGTTTGTTGTCTTGCAACTTATGTACTTCCCAGAACCAGAAATACTCAATTTTAATTTTTTCTCAGGCTCTCAGCTGTATTAACGTAAAAGAAAGTAATTCTGTTTACTCTAGTTAAATAGTGTAGAAGACAAATCAACAAGTTTTTATCAAATAATTGAATTCAGAATCCTTCTTAATTATAAATTGAGAATTGCCCTTCTTGTATTTGATATTCCATGCAAAATACTTGTAATGAAAGTGTCAATAAACTAAAAATAATAAAAATGATCTCTAAATCCTGCCTAACCAATTCACTTGTAAAGTAAACAAAATTTTATATTACATAAGATAAACACAAAAGTTATTATTTTCAGTTTACACATGCCTTCAGTCTAAACTAATATCAATATTGAACCAACTTGATTTTTTAGAATTCTGATCCTGCCTTCCTATTAATAAAAAGAAAAGTGAAAAAATGTTCAGGGACAATGAATTAGTTTTTGAGAAAATTCTAATCAAGACTTCTATTAACAAATATAAAACATGAAAACAGTACTATCAACTATACAAGTATAATCTAAGACACACCGTGTTGTTTTTCCTAGATTTGATAATAGCAAGGAATTACCTATACCTATTTATAATTTAATAAAATTTTTTATAATTTCATTATAGAAAACTTTCCTAGATAATTCTCTGGATGCCTTTATAAACCTTAATTATTATTATTACTGACTCTCTAATTTTACAGTTGTACCTTTTCCCTCTTGAGAGAAAGCCTCTTGTAGCAAAAATTCACCAATAACCCAAATGCCAATCTAGTACAGCATGAAAACACAGTACTACACAAATCTTCTACATTCTTATGCTTCAAAGTATAAAAATAGTTTATATTCTTGCTGATTACTAATGTGACAAATTAATAAATATTTGCTTTTGAGGACTGTATAGAGATCATATGCCAAGAAACACTCATTCCCTGGATTTGCAGATATTTGGAAGGCATCTCTTTCTCAAGATTACCACACTAAGTCAGCAAGTAAGTTTTGCCACCTCAAATTCACTTTTCTCTTCTTCCAATGATACTTTCAAAAATACCAATGGTTCATTTTTCTCAGTACAGATATGTATATTGATTCTAAGTAAACTCAGTCAAGCTTTCACTTGGTCAAAGTAGAAAGTACCAGGCAGGAGTGAAAATATGAATATACTAGCCAGGAAATTTTTGAAAGTTTTCAGTTGTGAGGAGTTATCTTAGCTCACTTCAGTAAACTACCAAAATGGGATTTAATAATACATCAATTTGGGAAATGATATACTCAATTATCATAAAATTCAGAGTGGGTCTAAGAGAAGTCCAGAAGAAAAAAAAATCTATTTATAGTCCAAAAGTTTTGAATTGTAAGTGTCAGGAACATATCAGATTATTCTGAAAGAATAACTGTATTTTATATCATGTGTACTATGTATGCTGCCAGACCCACACACGCCTGAATCTGGAATAACCAAAGTTTTCCTCTATCTGCTCTTCTCACAGTCTAGTTTCTCTTGCTCATCAACCTGTGGTGGCTGACTGACTACTAGGTACCCTTCTCTTTTTGCCTTCTTCTGAGACTAGCTTCTTAATCACAAGAATTACCTTACTGTAAAGGTCAGAGTGATAAAACTAGTTTTGACCACATGGGACCTAAGCCAGTTACTTTCTGGCATTTTTTCTAACTAGAACAAGTAGGTAAGACTCCTATTTGTTTTTGGTCATGATCCCAGAAAAAGGAGAGCCTACAACTGCCAACAGCCATAGAGCTAGCCTCTAGGAAATAGCAGGAGACAATAAAATTCTGAGAGGGGGGGGGGAGGGGAGGGAGACAGACACCAGCCAGAGTGGATTAAGTCACTGACCAGATACCAGCACTTTCCTATTAAATAAGGATAGCTTGATCTGCTACTTGATCAATTATTTCTTTACTGGATTATTCTATTAATATATAAACACACTGTAAAACCTCCTATTTTTAAAATATAAAATAGCTTTCTTCACATCACATCTACCTGCAGGTATTAAAATTCACTTTTGAAAATGAATACTCCTTTTGAAAGTCAACAACATTTACTGTCTTTACTTCCTCTTGAATCCAATCCAATCAGACCTTCACTTCATGAGTACACTAAAACTGTTTTTGTCAAGACTACCAACAACCTTTACCTCTACTCTGCCTATCCAATGATGAGGTCACTGTCATCAACTCATCTGAACTTCTTTCCAGAGCATTTGACACAGGTGTGCTCT
Source organism: Spermophilus citellus (assembly GCF_964194105.1). Lineage (NCBI taxonomy): Eukaryota > Metazoa > Chordata > Mammalia > Rodentia > Sciuridae > Spermophilus > Spermophilus citellus. The sequence goes on along the minus strand of NC_138189.1, from coordinate 20,733,741 downwards.
CTTTCTTAAAACATTTTCTTCACTAAGCTTCTAGGCCCCCAAGTCCTCTTGGTTCTCCCTGGTCATTTCTTCTTAGTCTTCTCTCCTGGATCCTTCTCTGTTTCTTGAGTTCATAGCCCTCAGTCTTTACCTCTTTGCATCATCAAACAATCTCCCATGAGCCTATTCAGAATTTTTATCCTTAATCAGCCCACCAAATTCTAATACCAAAGGTAGACAAAACCTAGGAATCATCCTTTATTACTGTCCCTGTTCCCCACAATATCCTAAGTGTAATCCTACAGCAAATTCTGCCAAAGGTTCCTTCAAAATACATCATGAATCATACCCTCTGGCACCTCCCCTTCACCAGATCACATCACCTCTCTCCAGTTCACTGCAAGAACTTCAACAAGTCTCCCCCTTCTACTCTACAGCCATTCCCTAAGAGTGCACATGGTAACTATAGTAACTATAGTACTCTTTTCAAAAAAATAAATGACTTTACTACTTTTCTCAAAACTCCTAAATGCAGTTTTACTTAGAATATACTTACATTATACTTAAAATAAGTCCCATTCTCACTGTGCTCTACAGGTTTCTATGAGATCTGATCCTGTCTATCTTCCTGATCTTATTTATCTCCCACCAATCTCCCCATCCCTCACGACCTTCTACCTATTCTAGCCTTCTTGCAGTCCCCAAAATACTTCTGAGATCATTCCAGCCTTAACCTAGCTGGTCGCTAAACATAGAATATACTTCACCCAGATTTCCCCTGGTTCACTTTCTATTATCAACCATGTCTACAACCACAAATAACTTCTTTGGGAGTACTTCCTTGATCATATATATAATTTAAATAGCCCTTGCCCTAACTGGTCACTCACTGTCCTTATAACTTACCAGCAGTTTTGTGTGTTTGTACCTGCACACATGTGCAAACTTTTTAACTGTCTCCCTAAAAGATATTAACTCCATGAGGACAAAATGTGTATTTTGTTTAATATATCATACATCAAATCTATAAAAATGCTTATTTCACAGAAAAAACTAAATAAATTCTTAATGAATGAATGGAGCAAGTGATTCTGATTTTTGTCACTTGCAATAAATCAAATTACTGGTGATCAGTATTCTTAAAATTTCTCATCACTTGAGGTAATTTGAACCACTATCTTTTGCCACTTTAAAAAAAAAAAAAAAGTTTGCCAGGTGTGGTGGCACATGCCTGTAATCCCAGTGACTTGGGAGGCTCTAAGAACACAAGTTTAAAGCCAGCCTGAGTAATTTAGCAAGACCCTGTCTCAAAATTAAAAATAAAAAGGAATCACACCCAGTTAGTGAAAAGCACCCCTAGTGTCCTAGGGCAGGGAGGTCAGGGGAATGACACTTATTAAAATGTACAATCAGATAAATTTTAAAATAAAGTTCTATAGTAAAAAAGAAGGCATATAAATCTATAATTCAAGGCTACTCAACAAAGTGTGCTGAATAGCTTATTAAGCATTCAGTTTTGTGATATATACAGCTTCCAGTACTTAACACAGTACAGATTCCGTTGGAAACCAGTGTGATTATTTCTTTAGGAATTTTTAAAAACCATTCAAAGAATCTAGACCTAGTCCTAAAATACACTAACTTAAAACTTAACCTTCTCTCTTTCAAAGCTTCCAGTTACGCATCTAAGAGAGAATACAGTCTAGTGTCATGGTCAGATTCATGCAATTAAGCATGCTTGTTAAAAAAGAGATGAAAGCAATTCAGACAACTACCAAAGCAGATCAATCTTTAACTATCTCACACTGCAATCTGGGTTATGCTTACCTTTGCTAAGGTCACAGTGTCTGGATCAGTGCATATACAGTTAGTACACAAAAACCTACTATCATTCACTGTAGGAGAACTGTAGCACTATCATTAAAACTCTGCCACAAAATATTTGGTACTACTGGTCAAAACATGGAAAATAATAACATTAGAATACTACATGCTTACAACACATAATTCAAAAACCAAACAAATGCATAAGCCAATTTATAAGTTAAGAATTTCTTTGACCTCCTCTCTAAATACTTACCCCTCCATTCCTCTTTTCCCATCACACCTACATCACCTTCCAGAAAGTTCAAGGTATTTGACAAGGACTGTCATTGGAATTTTTCATTGGAAATGGATTCTAAAAAGGATTTGAAAATGGTCAGTGAGATACCTGTGAGTCACTGCCACCACTCTCCATTCATCAATGAAAAATTATTTTTTAATGTTTCTTGACTGTCTGAGCAATTTAAGTTCATTTTTTATTAACCTAACAAAAAATCTTGTCAATTTATGAACCAAGACAATTACCCATGAAGAAATTGATACTGATGTGAAATGGAAAGAAGTATTAAGACCACCTTTTATACAGAGTAGATGTTCAAAATGTACTTGTTGAATTGAAATTTTTTTAATATGTTCAACTTAAAACACATGTCAAATGCCTTCCTTTTTCTTATAAGCACAGTCATATCTACCAGTTTCTAAGAAAATGTTTTACTTGATCATATTACCTATTTGTAACTACTATTTGATTTCCTTTCATTTTCTTGTCTATTTCTTAAGTAGGATATTACCCATTGTTGCTACTTTATATACTCTCTTTTAAATCTGTTTCATTATGATAAAAATACACATAATATAAAATTTTCCACCTTCACTCTTTTAAGTGTATAATCAAGTATATCCATATTGTTGTGCAACTTTCACCATGATTCACCTTTTTTCATCTTGAAAAAGTGAAATTTATGATTTACCCATTACATAACTCTAATTCTCCCTTCCCTCCATCCCTGACAACCACCATTCTATTTCCTATGGCTATGATTTTAACTACTCTAAGTACCTCACACAAGCAGAATCATGCAGTATTTGTTCATCCATGTTGCAATGTCAAAATATTCTTCCTTTTTAAGATTCATAGCACTTAATATTTTTATTGTACTATATTCCACATTTTGCTTATCCATGCATCTATTGATGGGCACCTGCACTACTTACACTTAGATCATTCTTAAGGTTTTCTGTGTGTGTGTGTGTGTGTGTGTGTGTGTGTATGACTTCATTCCCCATACCAATGTTTAAATTAATTTCTTAAAGTTTAATCAGTGACCTTCTTGTCCAATCTTGATGTGTTTTTACCCCCACATATCCTATTTCTCAATATCCAATTACTAACCACTTTTTGTCTTTCCTCTCCATTTCCTCCACTATTAGGAAGGAGGGAAGTTGTGGATAGGGAGAAGAAAAGAAATTCCTTACAAAGATTTATACATTCTAAAGAGAAAAATGATGAAAGATATTGATAGACAAGGAAAACAAATGGAAGCTGAGTTAAGAGCATGTACAAAATATAAGAGATCCTTAATCATAGCTAAAAACGGTAAGCAAAGAAGGAAACAAAGTTAGTCATGGAATTCACAACATAAACACAAAGTTTCTTCTCAGGAATACTTGTACTCACATACATTGTTATTAGTGAGATCTAAAAGGAATATTCTTCCTGAGGACTCTTGGTAGATAGTTTGCAAAATGACACACTATGCCCTCAACTATTCAATCATCTATCCTTGCCTAAAAACTCTCCTCTAGACTTTGGTGGTATCACCTTCTTGATTTTCCTTCCATGTCTCTAATAGCCATTACTGATTTCATTAGTCAATCTTTTGCCTTTGCCTTATGCCAGCATTTCCCAAGGCTTGTCTCTTTCCCTTTCTTTTAGTAAACTTTCAATTCATGACTTTTTTCTAATTATTTTTTTTTATTTATATATGACAGCAGAATGCATTACAATACTTATTCCACATATAGAGCACAATTTTTCATATCTCTGGTTGTATACAAAGTATATTCATACCAATTCGTGTCTTCATACATGTACTTTGGAATATGATGGACATTATTATAAATTCATGACTTTAACTATTATAACTTTATGTGAGTGAATCACAAACTCTACATTGTTCATTTTATTTTAGAATATGCCCTTGAATAGCTCTTAACTATAGTGATAAACACCTGTTTTATACTTTATTTTTATGCAATTACATGGTAAAAAAATTTCATGATGGAAATAAACACTAAATTTCTTTCCATGAGATATTGATACTTGCTATTTCACTTTTTCAGACTAATCTAGATTCAAAATTCAAACTAGTAATTTAAGTGTCTACTTACAAACATTACAAAATAAAAAGTATCTAAATGGTTCATTATTTCCAACATTCTGAAAGAATTCATTCTGAAGCAAAGAGAGAAACAAAGGACTATACAAGTGTTAGAGAACTGCTTGCTGAGGACCTCCTACTGTAGATAATCTTACCTTTAAAATATAAAACTAGATGAGAAAATTAAACAATATAAGTTTCATGTGTTTTATTCCATCCAGACTAACCATCCATAGAGTTAAAAAAAGATTTTAAAATATAAAGTATACAAAACTGCTATGTGATTTATCCTACTTTTTCATCATTCATTTCCTCTGAACCATATATTTATATATAATATGTGTATATAAATATACATTTCAGAATAATTAAAATGTTAATTTTTAGAAACAAGCCAAGGCTGTATTCAAACTGAAGAACCTATCTAATACCTTTAAATTTTTACTTTTATTATTATTTATTTTATTTCTATTACAGTTGAATCCAAATATGCTAAGTAACATTTAGTGGAACCTAAGTAACCCTAAGAGCTGTTTGAAAAGAGAAGATTAAAAAAAAAAAAAAGAAAGAAAAGAAAACCTTTGTTTTTTTTTGAGGCTATTGTAAATGGGGTGGTTTTCCTCATTTCCCTCTCAGAGGATTTGTCACTGGAAGTAAATGTATGTCCCATGTAAAACAGAATTTAATATATGGAATCTCCTACAAAAACATACATTTGAACATCCAGGACCGTATCCAGAGTTCCTTCTACTCATCCCTTTTCCAAACCAAGAGCTGATAAAGCAAAATTGAACATACATCCATATGCAACTGATTCTCAACTGTTGGGGAAATTAAGGAAAGGAAGGAAAGAACAACATGATGTTCAAAAAAGCCTGCTGTTTTCTAGATAGTCCATCACAAACAGTGAAAATTGGACAGTCCTCATTTTTACCTTCTGCAGAAGGTTCTGTTATTGTACTCCAAACTTGAGGTATCCCTTGAGTCTGTGAACACAGCAGAGGAGAAATGTAGAATAATTCAGGTGTATTAGGCAAATAATAATAAGGCAAATTCACAATCAATCTTAAAATAGTGCTTCCTTAAATCATAAGAAATCCTCATATGATGACTAATATACTGGTAAACTTCTTATATGAGAAAAATGAGGTTCAAAACATGTTTACTTCATACGTGCCTACAGAATAGAAATTGTCAAATTTTCTAAAGCACAATGAGATGTATATGAGAAGCAGATGATCTCTCCATCCTCTTCTGAGAGGTATTCTCTACTTCAAAATAAAACAAAGAATGATCTATTTAAAAAGGCACTTGGGCTGGTGTCATAGTATAGGCCTACTACTATACTATGACTACTATACTACTACACTACTCAGGAGTTTCAGACAGGAAGATCACAAGTTTAAGGCCAGGCTCAATAACTTAGCAAGACCCTGTCATCTCAAAATTTAAATTAAAAAAAAAATTAAAAAGAGTGCAGATGTAGTTCAGTGGTAGAGTGCTCCTGGGCTCAATCATCACTATTAAAAAAAAAGTTAAGTGTCTTCAACAAATTAAAAAGGTATTGTTAATACTGGCACATCAGTAGTGCAAATAACCCAAAATTCATGTGTCCTCAAGTAAAAGAAATAATATCAACATTTTAAGAAAAAGGAAAGAAGAAAACATAAAACCAAAACAGTCCTGGGTACATATGAAATGAAAAGGAAAAGACATTGAAATACTAACATGGGATCATGATTAACACAGATCAGAAACTTACTGTGAATGCTCTGAACTCATTTAAATAAATTTGTAATATAAAGAGAGCTGTTTGATTATAAAGGAATCAAGTATACACTTAGTATGAGGTACAAAAAGCAATTCTGATTAATGTAGAACAGTGGTTACCTCATGTGCAAATAAATCAAAAAATATTTACAATACATTTTTAGCAACCCGCGCCCCAAGCTCCCTTAAATGTTGCTTGATAGAGTAAATGAACCACATGTTTGTGACACCTATTTTTAACATAGAAGAAACTTCAACTACAAAAGACTTTTTGTAGTGGTGCATATGATGACATTTGTCATTCTAAACACTAGACTCCACCTCAAGAACATGCCTCCCCTTGTGTATAAACTGCTTCTGTGAATAATGAAAACCCAATATCTCTATTTACTGGCTCTTAGCATAACAGGAGCTTCTCTTAAAACTGTTAAGTCTTCTATGGAAGGTGACAAGTGTTAAAATTTGTAGCACAGGCATTTGTAGCATAGTAAGTACTTTTGTGTTTTAAATGTGTTGTATTATTTTACAAATACTCTCAGAGCTATTAATCTAACAGATTGTTTCCCACTAAAGGGGTGACAAGAGATGAAAATAAATGTCCCATGGTAAGATAAATGCAATCCTCTTTTAATTCTCAAGACAGACAGATGTGCTTCCCTTTTATTATTCCAGTTCCTTCTATATAATCTCAATTACAGATCATAGCATATCCCTTGATTACTTGTTAATAGATCTTTCTCCATTATCAGATTGTGGACAGGTCAAAGATAGGGGACACATTCTGTATCCTTAGCATCTAGAACAATGTCTTGCTCATAAGCAATTAATAACAATAAAAAAATGTTAACTGTATGCACAAGTTAAACAAACCCTTTCAAGTTCAATGGGTCCAAAATCACAAAGAGAAAAAATAAAAACTGGAATTTATTCTAAACAGAGGAAAAGTTAATCCAACAGTTCCTTTAAAATATTTCTCAGAATTCAGAATGTTTTGCTCTTTCCATTCAAGTCCACATCACATTAAGCTAAATGCTAATCTTCCTGCATAAAATAAATGCATCTTCCTATAACAATTCTGTATTGCAAGGCTTTCTACAACAGGAAATGCAATAGATCCCAATATTTACTACAATGATGATTAAAATGCTAAGCCTCCTACAACCTCCCCACACACACATACACAGTAAATACTGCTAATCAGTAACTGCTACAATGATATCCTTCTTTCCTTCTGAGACAGACACAAACCAAGCTTCTTTTAATAGAGTGCTCTAGGCAACCACCATGGATTGAGTAGAATCTTACTTGCCATCCTTGGAGCAGCACATCAGGTTAAAACACAGTCTTGTTCCCCCATCTCTGACCCATCACTAATGCCCAACTTGGAGACCTCTTTTCAGCACTATGGATCACATTTTTCTTACAAAAAATACAATAAAACACGTATTCGTTTGCTTTGTGCTAGGCACTGTTTCAAACATTTTACATGAACACATTCATTTTCGTCTCAACAATCTTAAGTGATAGACAATTTTCACTCCCATTTAACAGATGACAGAACTAAGATCCAGAAAGATTAAGAACTATGTTTTTTTTAAATATTTTATTAGTTGTTCTTGGGCCTTTATTTTATTTACTTATTTATATGTAGCACTGAGAATCGAACCCAGTGCCTCGCACATGCTAGACAAGCGCTCTACCACTGAGCCACAACCCCAGCCCAGCACTATATGTTAATAGCAAAAGACAGATATAAAAACAGCACTTATCATCTCACATATACTAAAAAATTATTACATTTTTGATTTGTAAATTATGCTTATTTGAAGAATTTAGAAAATACACTTACTCACTTACTTGTGTTAATTCCTAACTTGTATATATCCCTTTCTCATTTCTAAGAAAATTTTATATTTTTGAAAATCTTATTAAGAAGCCATCTCCCCCAATGAAGTCTTCCACATAATAAACCTGCCCATTCTCTTAAAATCCTAAAATAGTACTACTTACAGAGTATTTAATCAAACCATATTGGATTTCCACTTAACTTTTCATCTGTATATGAGCAAAATACTGTTAAACTCCTTCAGGAGAAAGATGTTATCTTACACTTTCTTATATTCCTCTAGTGACTGGTTATGCATATTACATCCACAAATAAAAACTTTGTTGTTGGATCCATAAACATAATGTTACCTGATAATCTGCAAAGCTTTTGTTCTGAGTTACTCTATGGATAATACTAAACAATATAACCTGATTCACTTACCTTTTTTAATTCTACATAAAAACCAACAATAAGTTGGTAGATTTTATCAACATTTCAAAATCTACCTATATTTCACCCACAGAAGAAAAACCTTATAAATATAAAGAAGCTATATAAAGAAAATATTTATGATTCCCCCTTACTTTTAGGAATTTAATATCCATGGTCAGGAATTTATTTTCCTTTACATTCCCTTTTATGTCATGTTTAAAATATATTTGCTTATTTTCTCTCTGGCTAGGCTTTGTATACACTTGAAAACAACCATTACTAAATGCCTATATCTTCTCTTCTCTCAGATTATTTCAGTTCCTTTAGAATTCTAATCCTTTAGAAGAAAAAAAAATCACTTTCCTATACTTTCAAATAGCTATTCAATTTGTAAAGTCTCAAATTACACAGTGTCTTTAGGTAGAATAAGATCTGTGCTGAGCAGGATACAAAGATTATCTCAAGGTATAGAACCATATTCTATAACTAACTCAGTGAGTTTCTGGTTTTGAAACATTATTTAATCAATTTATCTATTTCTACTCCCCAAATTTTGTATACAATCAATAATTTTCTATCTACATTTTTCTTCATTAGATACCTGACTACAATTTAATTATATCTAGTAATTCTTGCAACTTGCAGAATTTATCACAATCTTTATGAAATCTAATAGTAGTTTATTAAATGGCTTTCATTAGTGTTAGACTGTCCCCATGTGCAACTTGATCAAACTTTCTCTGCACACACAAAATATGTGTCCCAAACTGCTGGGATTACAGGCAAGTGCCAACAGGCCCAGCTTAAGTAAATTTTTAAATGTACTCAGTACTAATGTTTTTAAAAGAGACAGGATTTCACTGTTGAAATTTTTCTAGTTGAAGTCAGAATCAACTTCTGCATAACACAATTTTTCTTTTTCACAGTGTACAACATTCTAAAAGAAAAACTAAGTACATTTCACCATCATTTGCACACTATGATGGTAAATATGAATATTATGAGACCAAATAAAAAATATTATAAAATTTTAAATATGGCCGAACATTTTTACTTATACAATATTATTAAAGAGAAATCAACATTTTCTAAGTACCTATCAGGTGTGCCAAGCACTTTCAGTACATTAGACATTTACATCACATAAGAATCACATTTTTAAGTGAATTTTTTTGAGGTGGGGGTGTACTGGGAACTGAACTCAGGGGTACTCGACTACTGAGACATGTCCCCAGCCCTTTTTATATTTTATTCAGAGATAGGGTCTCACTGATTTGCTTAGCACCTCCCTTTTGCTGAGGCTGGCTTTGAACTCATGATCCTCCTGCCTCAGCCTCCCAAGCTGCTAGGATTACAGGCAAATGCCACCGGGCCCAGTTTAAGTAAATTTTTAAATGTGCTCAGTACTAATGTTTTTTTAAAAAAGAGACAGGATTTAAAATTATATAGTTTGGAAGTCCACATACATTCTACAGAATGCCACTTCTACTCCCACTTCTAGTGAATATTCAGGTAACTAAAGAAGTTATAAAGGTACTGCAGTTTATGGTATACCTCCTTATCTATCATTTGAGAACTCCTGGTCATTCTTTAGTCCGCACCAGACATACCTTCTGAACATAATTTTACAAGAAATTTAATCACTCCCTTTAGTTAAGTACCTCCTACTCTAAACTTACTTCTATTATTGCACATATTGCCTTATATTGCCATTATTTGCTTATTTTATCTTTCCAAGTCACATCCATCTTAAAGTCATAGTTAATACCTGGGATCCAATACAACGCCTGCTTAGCACACTACAAATATGCCATTCTACTAAACATGTTTCTATAACATGAATTAGCTTATGTGCAATTGGTAATTAGGGACCATGCCAATATACAAGTCCCATCATTTTGCATGGGACTTTTCCAAATACTATATCATTGCATATCACCAAGAAACAGCATATTGATACAAAGTATACTAACCATCAACCTGGCAAGATGAGACCATTCTCTCCATTCTCTTAGATCAATTCAGTCATAGCCTCTGTCTTGGAAATGCTTTTTGCTCAGTTCTCATCTTCATGAACTTTGTCCTTCTCTTCCTTTTATTGATTTATTTTTTTTAACAATTTTAAGTCTACCTAACATAGTACCCCTTTCCATTAAGTTATCTTCGTTTATTATTTCTAATGTAAATTCCTATATCTACTGTACTATTTATTGGTTAGGAATTTAAAATTTCTTTTTACATGTACTAGTATTTTCATTAGTACTGTTAGTACACTGGTTACAAAGATGCATAGGTTTTGAGTAGTCTGTTTCATCCATATTCTTCCCTAAACTCTTGTCATATTAAATTCATAATTTTGCAAAAGTTGTTTAGGAATACATGTATTACATTATAACAGAGATGACTACAGTCAAAATATTTAATGTATTGGATTATGGAGCATTCAATGTTCAAAAGGAATTATAATTTCATTAATTCAACAAATATTTACTGAATATCAGAATAAAAAAGTTATGAATTGCCACTGGAGAAACAGCATTTTGGGGCAAAGAATGAATGTGTATATATGTACATGTGTTGTACACATATGTTTTGGTATACATTCAACTAAACAACCTTGAGTTATAGATCATTATTCAAGGTTCATTCAAATCTCCTCTTTAGTAATCTCAAACTTTTTCAGAAGAATCACTTGTTTTCCAAGAGACATCTTAAACAGAAACAAAACATAGAGCAGAGCCCTGGACATTTTGCGTGCTATGTCCCACCACTGCTCTAGCAACAGTGCCCCACCTAAAATGACCCCTTTAATAAACAAAGTCTGAAATGGGTTGGGAAAATCAGTTGTCACTATAAAGCTTCTTAGGGAGGTTTATGCTGCTTGAATCTTTTTCCTTCCCTTCCATGCAACTGTGCTAGTAGAAGCCCTGCCTCTGCTACTCCCAGTCCTAGACCACTTAGGATAGGTGGGAGACTGGAACTAGGAGAAAAGGAGTAGATAACTTAGGACCACAGATGGACTTGGGGGGACATCTTGCTATCACAAGTAATATCTTAATATCTCAAGTAATATCTTAAATTAAGAAGAATATCTAGAGAAAAAGAAGTAGAAGAGGCTATTCACTTGAAAAGCTCTTAAGCTTAAAAACCAACCTACAAACGTTCTCCAGGATCACAAGAGATCTCAACAGTAAGACCAAAAACTTGAAGGTCAGAGTTCCCTTATGTGATGATATAGTAATAAACAAAATAGACAAAGATCCCTGCTCTCAGGAGGCATCACAATACCAGACCTTAAATTATACTAGAGCTACAGTAACAAAAATAGCATGGTATTGGCACCAAAACAGACATGAAGACCAATGGTACAGAATAGAAGACACAGAGACAAACCCACATGCATACAGTTATCTCATACTAGATAAAGGCACCATAACATACATTGGAGAAAAGATAGCCTTTTCAACAAATGGTGTTGGGAAAACTGGAAATCCGTATATAATAAGATGAAATTAGATCCCTATCTCTCACCCTGAACAAAACTCAACTCAAAGTGGATCAAGGACCTAGTCATTACTCCAGACACCTGCACCTACTAGAAGAAAAAGTAGGATCAAATCTCCATCATGTAGGCTTAGGAAACGAATTCCTAAAATGCAAGAAATAAAATCAAGAATCAAAAAAGGGGTGGTATCAAACTAAAAAGTTTCTCCACAGCAAAAAAAAACAATAATGTGAAGAGAGAGAGCCTACAGAATGAGAGAAAATCTTTGCCACCAGCACCACAGAAAGAGCATTAATCTCCAGGATACATAAACAACTCAAAAAACTTAACACCAAAAAACAAAAAAACAAAATGCAATTAATAAATGTGCAAAGGAACTGAACAGACACTTCAAAGAAGAAGAAATATAATCGGTCAACAAATATATGAAAAATGTTTAATATCACTAGCAATTAGAGATATGCAAATTAAAACTACACTGATATTTCATCTCACTCCAGTCAGTATGGCAATTATCAACACTACAAGTAACAATAAATGTTGATGAGGATATGGGGGAAGTTACTCTCAAACATTGCTGGTGGGACTACAAATTGGTGCAACCACTCTGTAAAGAAGTATGGAGTTTTCTCAGAAAACTTGGAATGGAACCACACCATCTGACCTAGTTATCCCACTCCTCAGTATATACCCAAATGACTCAAAATCAGCCTGCTATACTGATGCAGCCACATCAATGTTTACAGCAGCTTGATTCACAATAGCTAAGCTATGGAACCAGCCTAGGTGTCCTTCAACAGATGAATGAATAAAGAAAATGTGATACATACACACAGTGGAATATTACTCAACCATAAAGAAGAATAAGATTATGGCATTTGCTGGTAAATGGATGGAACTCGAGAGTATCATGGTATGTGAAATAAGCTCATCCCAAAAATCCAAAAGCCCAAAGGCCAAATGCTTTCCCTGATATGCAGATGCTGACTCACAACAAGGGGGTGCAGGGGCTGTTCACCAGATTGGACAGAGAGGACTGGAGGGAAGAAAGAGGGGATGGGAATGGGAAAGACAGTATAATGAATTGGACATAACTTTCCTATGTTCATATATGAATACATGAGCAATGTAACTCCACGTCATATATAATCACAAAAATGGGAAGTTATACTCCATGTGTGTATGATATGTTAAAATGCATTCTACTAACATGTATAGCTAAAAAGAATACATTTAAAAATTGTTTTAAAACGACCCTGCTCTCTAAGGTTTACATAGGAAGTGGGCAGAAAGAAAACAAATGTGACGAATAGGTCAGTTCTATAGTATCTTAGAAGGCGAGCATAAAGCTGAGTAAGAAGGGTCATAAGTGCTAAGGAGAAAAAAAGAGTAAAAATGGGGTGTGGTTTGCTTATTTTAAAAAGAGTAATCAGGGTAGACCTTACAGAAAGAACTTCCTTGATATAGATTTTATGCAGATGAGGACACCACCATTCCAACATTTGTAGAGCAGCAAGAAATCCAGCTTGGATGAAGCAGTGAATGAAGGAGATGGATTAAGAGAAGAGAAGAGAAAGATGAGAGAGCTGGGAGGAGAAGACAGAGCATGTGGCAGGTCTTTGTAAACACCTGTGATGCTACATGGGTTTGAACAGATCATATTTCTATTTTGAGTAGAATACCTTTCCTGGTGAAGAGCAGGCTACAGCACAGTACAAGTATAACACCTTAAATACATTTCCTTGACAAATTTCAAGTTGGTTATTCTTAGAAACTAAAAACTTCTGCAGACACAGGAATGGCTGTGAAAAGCTGTCTTTTTGTAAAAAGAAGCCCACATCAGTAAAATAAATAACACATGCAGAAAGAGGCATTTCTATCTGACATCTACCTTTCTCTCTAGGAAATACATTTTTGTGTGGGGCAGGAGGCGGGTACCAGAAATACTGTTTTTGGAGAAATAAGAGATGAGGTATCAGACAGGTGGCCCAGAGAGAGTCTGTTACCTGGAAGAATTCATCTGTACAACAAGACAAATATTCTCCTGTGCTGCCAGTTTGGTCTACCTCATTTTTTCCAAGAAGCCCACTACTCTATTCTTTCATTTAGCTCTAAATAAAATTCAGCCATCTTACCCCTCTATGAGTCCCATATCTTATATATGGCTACTGTGCTTAAGCATATTAAAAGATCTCTTTGCTTTTTTCCTTGTTAATCTATACATTGTCAGCTCATTTTAATGACTAAAATTATTGAAAATATGAAAAGAAAAGAGTACATTTAAACCTTCCCAACCATACACAGGAAGACCAATTAGGCAGCTACTGCAATTATCCAGGCCACAGATGATGGTAACTGAACCAGGCCATAGGAGAAGAGTCAAACTGTCAAATTCGTATTCCTTTTCAAAGCAGAGTTAAGCAGATTCCATTCAATGCATCATATTCCCAAATCCTAAAGAGCACTAGCAGGATATCTTGATTGACTCTGATACTAAAAAAAAAAATCTAAGCTTACTGGACATTTCAGTTTCCTATTTCTAGTAGTAGAAATAGTAGGAAAGTTTGCAATGAGATAAGTAGGACTCTAAAGAATGTAATAATGAAGAAAATGGAGAGGTGAAGTTGGACCCTTCCCTTATCTCCAATCTTTAGGTAAGGATCAAAGCAGCGTGGTTGAAAAGTGAAAGACTACTCATAAAATGAAAAGTGAAAGACTACTCATAAAACATTTGAAGAATTGCACCTATGCAGCGAGCATGCAACCTAGCTCATATATTTCCTCTGCTTATAGAAGCAGTGCAGCCCTCACTTGTAATCCAGTCTGCCACTGCAGAGGACTACATGAAAAATAAAATGTCCAAAACTTCTCTGTTGAGTTCTTAAAGTTCTTTCTGTGGGCTCAGTAGATAGTATGCTGGGGTATTTGCAGCCCTGGGATTGAACAACTGGTGTAGCTGGCAGGATCCCAAAGAGGAACATGTTGAGTTTACTGCGGAGTTGGGAAAGAACATGGGGAAATCCCAAGCTGGCCATAAGCCTTGATATGGTTCGAGGGGGATTCCCTATTAGAGGGATGGGGACTACCACATGAGTACGAGAACACCCTGAAAACCCCAGAGGGATTGCTGAGAATATTGGAAACAGCATCCAAAGTAGCCATGCAAAGTAAAAGGAAACGGAGAATTCATGGCAGCACTGGCATGGCCACTGCTTTGTGCATTAAAGTTAGCCAGATAAAGGGAGTTAGTAACTCAGGCTAAATTCCTAGAGTACAGGAAGAATGGACACTAGAAAGAGGAGCCTGTTTAGAGCAGGTTGAAGCAGGGATGTGCCGTTTGACTTAAAATTAACAGATGTGTGTCTGCAGGTTATGACATGCTGCTTTGCTAAACTGAAGGATCACCACAAGTGCATAGTCCATATCAGGGAGTCAGTGAAAACTAGGACTTTCAGACGGGATCCACTCACAGAGTCTATTATTTCTAGTGACTCAGAAGTTGAGGTGGAGGGTGATGATATAATGGAAACTAGATCAGCAATGATACAAAAGTTAAAGACCCAGCAGGAGTGGCCTGAGTGGGCAGATCCAGA
This sequence comes from Spermophilus citellus, assembly GCF_964194105.1. Lineage (NCBI taxonomy): Eukaryota > Metazoa > Chordata > Mammalia > Rodentia > Sciuridae > Spermophilus > Spermophilus citellus. The sequence continues at coordinate 20,718,429 of NC_138189.1, read as the reverse complement.
CCTGTTCCCCACTCCAGAGAGAGATATACATACTGCCAGAAGACCCTATCCTCTCACAGAGATGGTGAAACTGGAGTCCAAGTTCAAGCAGAAAATGAAAGAACATATACTGGCATGGTTGCTCCACTTGCAGGATGATGGAGCAGAGGGGATGATATAGAACTATAGTTCTAAAGTGGCTTCAGAAACTGCTCACCCTGCTTTACGTCAGCGGCTTTACACCAGTACTGCTGATGATACTGCAGGGTCATTACTAGCTTGGAAGCTTTTCACCACTCACAATATATGGGAGATGTTCCAGGTGCCTAGAGGCACCTGGACACCTATGGTATGGAAAAATATAGAGCTATTTGTGGGAAATGGAAATAAAACAAACTATTTATATGTAGCCTTTCCGAGAAACAGACTATTTTTACTGTCAGGATTAGGAATGCAGTGTTACATGTGGCCCCTCCATCTATTTATGGTGCCAGATAATCAATATTATCCCTATTAACAGGGCAGTCACTCCAGCAAGCAGTACAATGTGACAGCAGATCTAGCAGAGACAGAAAGATTATAGGAGAAAATGGGAGTCTGAAAAAAAGCCCAAAGCAGAAGGACCTCTTTGAGTCTATCATAGACTGAAGTGGGGAGACTTGATTGCAGAAGGAATGAATGAAAGGAAAATAGATAAACAACCTAATGCCTCACTACTATTGGTAGGTATAAAAAGCAATTGCTAAAGCCCAAGAGGTTTCATCCATTACCTGTCAATAAGGAAAAGGTAGACTGGACTTCTTCAAAAAGAGACAAAGACAAGCCTCTCCTATTAGAAGATGTAATGGAAGCAGAGTCCACAGTCCCCCTTGAGAAATCTTTGAGCCTATGGTTGTGCGACAATTAGGGGGTAGGTCAAGTTTCAGAGGTCCCCATCTCCGGATCAGAGACCATTCACAAAACTGGCAACACATTGGTTTTCAAGAAATATTCAGAGCAAGAACTGGTGGACAAAGGAGCTGAATGTACACTGATATATGGCAAACCTAATAAACTCTCAGGCAAGTTAACTGCTGTTGTTGGATATGGGGTTTAGGGGACAGTTAGGGTCCAAGACATAATGTTAACATTACAGCATGGATGGATACCTTCCATCCACCCACTACCAACTCCAGCTCCTTAATATATAATAGGTGCTGATGTCTTGTGGGGGAGTTCTGTTTGTGTTATTAGGAGATTAAGCATGTGTCAGCTGTAAAGCCAATATTAAAAGACATGCTGAACACCCCCCTGCTATTTTTGTTTGGGTTTTTTTTTTTTTTTTTTGACACCAGAAATTGAACCCAGGGAGGCTTAACCACTGAACCACATCCATAGCCCTTTTTATTTTTTATTTTGAGACAGGGTCTCACTGAGTTGCTTAGGGCCTTGTTATGTTGCTGAGGCTGGCTTTGAATGTGTGATCCTCCTGGTTCAGCCTCCTGAGCCACTGGGATTACAGGTGTGTGCCACCACACTCAGCTACCACCCTGCCATTTTGCCTATATCCCTGAATTATTGCCACCAAACAATATCAGCTCCTCAGTAGCCATCAAGAATTAATGGAGACCATATATAAACTAGCTAAAGTAAATAAAATTTGCTTAATCCACAGTACTTTTAACTCTCTGTGTGAACAATAAGAAAGACAAGCAGAACTTGACAGTGGACTACAGGGCATTAAATAAGATGATCCCTCCACTTTATGCAGCCATTCCCAATATAGCCATCATTCTAAATGAGCTTAGCACTCAACTGGCAACTAGAACCATGTGCTAGACCTTTGCTAATACCTTCTTTAGCATAGATACAGCTGCTAAGAGTCAAGACCCATTTGCCTTCACATGGAAAAGCCAACCATGGATATTTCTGTTATCTTGCCCATGTTCAATAGCATTAAGGTTACAGATAAAGAACACTTAAACCAGTCTAGGACAAAAGTAACTACCTACTGTTACCAGCTCTTCAATACATCACTTTGGAGACAAGAAGCATGAGTTGACCCCATGGGGGATGTATAAGTAGCCCCCAGTGATTTGCCTTACTGACCACTTGAGGGGAGAAAGGATGTCAAAATTTACAAGTAAAGCCTACTGTGTTGGGAACCTGGCCCTCACAATTACATGTAATGCTACTCTTGGGTGTCAGCACCCAAGGAACACTTTTTATCAGCTTATGGCAGTTTTGTACTCTAGAGGTGTCTTATTCTCTCTCTATCCCTGCAGTGCAAAGGTTGGTATGGTACAGCTGTCCAGGCAAGCCTACAGTATAGGCAACATTCTAACATTGTATACTGTTTCACAGAGCTGATTTATGATTACTGGTGCCTATTATACCCCTGTCATATTCTCCATAGGTCATCAACAAGTAACCTATTCCTGGACTGGGCAATAGAAGGTACCTATCATGCTACCCAGACCAAATGTTGGATCTGCTCAGAATTCCCTGTGATAACAGCACACAGACTTCCCTGGATAGCCCAACTTGTAAATGCAATGGAATGAACTTGAATAACACAAAACCAGACTAAAGACACTCACCCACCAAATGGCTACTAAATAAAACTTTGCTTTAATTAGAGAAACATTACATGTCTCTTCAGTACCTGAGTAAATGGAATGGGCCTTCATGGAAGGTAGCAATTCAAATTACAGTTAAAAAGACAGCTTTCCTTTATGTCACCAATATGATCATGGTGTGTACTGTAGATATGTGGGCCCTATGGATGGCCTTACCTACCTTACCACTGGAAAGGACAATGTACCTGCCTTGTGTCCTAGTCTAAGTTCTCATTCTTCTACCATATACACGTAGGAACTGGGAGAGCATAAAGATATGTCACACAATACAGCACCGTGCCTACTGGTGAGTCTACTCGTAAGCTGTTCTTTCCCTACCAGATGCAGTGATTGATGTGGAATCTCAGGTACTGGCTCTAACCTCCCACACTGCTCAACAGCTCTTCATCAGATGAAACATAGCATAGCCTTGTTAAATGAGGAAAAACTACTCACAAAAGAAAGATGGTTTTTAAAACAAAATGGCACTATATATAATTATGGCTGCACAATGTGTAGTACATACAGTCTTAGGAACAGAATGTTAAGTATATATAACTGGTAGCCTTTGAGTCACCTTTTGTAAAAGCACCCAGTTCCTACTGATGGACAGACTTACAGCCTTTGGGACAGGAGTCCCTGTGTTTCTCCTTTGCTAGCAAAGCAATAAATTTTTTTCCTTTTTCTCAAAAAAAAAAAAAAAAGTACATACAACTAATAATGAATACAATATTACTAATGCTTTAAACCAAGTGCCTCAACAAATTAATGCTATTGATGCTGTTTCAATTGATATACTCCTAAGTGGTTATCCTCCTTTCCCTCAGCATAGAACTACTATACCTTATATGTTATCTTCATAACCTTAGCATGGCTGCTGATGGGTTCATGCTGTTTGTACTGTAGAATATGAATGCAATGTGCCTTCAAATCCCTACCACAAGGGCTTCACAGAAGACAAGCGGCAGTATGTGACTGTGAGGACCCTTAAGGGGCTTTTAAGACACTAAAGGAATGGAATTTTAGAGAAACATTAATCAGAGTCTAGGAAAGCTTGTGCTGAGATAAGAATGACTCTAAAGAATATGATAATTAAGGAAATAGGGGAAGGGAACAGGTGTTGGGTTAAATACTAATCAGTGTCTAGGAAAGACTGAAATAAGGAGGACTCTAAAGAATAAAGAATAAAGAAGAAAATGGAAAGGGAGAGTTGCCCACTTCCTTTATCTCCAATCTTTAGGTGAGAATCAAAGCAGAGTGACTATGGTTATAAAGTAAAAGACTGTACTCATAAGACATCTGAAGAACTCCACCTGCACAGTGAGCATGCGACCTACCCCTTATATTCCTTCTGCTTATAGGATGGTAGGACCCTCCACTGTAATTCTGGCTGCCACCATAGAGGAATGCATGAATAATAAAATTTCTCAAATCTCTCTATTGAGTCCTACAAATTCTTTCTTTGGGATCAGTAAACAGTACAGCCCTACAATTGAATATGACTCTACTTGGAATTGGGCTACAGGCCATTCATACTACATTCCGATAAAGAACTTAGATCTGTTTTGCTCATGTCCTGAGACTTCGTATAAGACTAAATTTGGACTAATTAATCTGGCAGAAAAATATCCAGGCAGCACAGAATTGAGTCAGTGGCATGGGTTTTGCTGGTAGCTTTTAGCTAGGTTTACTGTGAGAATCATGATCAAAAAGCAGAGCTAAAGGGTTTTAAAAACTTATAGTTTGACCAGAAGAGTGAATGTAAAACTGTGGTCAAGAAGAGTGTGATTTTTAAAGACATTATAGCCACTAAGAGGTGCTAAGTGCTTCATGCAGAGACAATAGGAGAGCTGGTTTGAGGGCATCTCAGGAATTTATAAGACCACACCTATTATAGGCTCAGAATATAGAAGGGAAAATTCCTGTAAAAAAGATGCTGGGGGGCACCATGCCTGCACAGGGGAACCTAGGAAGTTGTTTCACTATGCTCAGCCACCTACGTACTCAGAGGCCACTGCGGCATTTGTCCAAGGAGGCCTGGCTATTTAGTCTTCAAGCTGTCAGCAGACCTTGGCATCGTCCCCATGGTGCTCATTCTGCAGGAATGTAGGCATATGGAGCTAAGGGATCATGGAGGTTTCCATCAAAATTTCAAAGAAAGGCTTAGGAAGCCAGACAAAGTATAGCAAGGTCAGAATCTCAATGTGAGAGGATGATATGTAAAGCTGTGAAGGTAAAGCCAAAGCTGGAATGGAGATCCTAGAATAAGAGGTACCAGTAAAGTGGACTGTTTGCTGAAGAAAAGCTGCTGGATTAAGAGAGAATCAGGCTAAGGGAGAGGCCAAGAGCACAAAAGGCAAGATTAAAGGTGCTCCGTTTGGGGAGCACATTTATTTGCCTTTTGTCCTAGAAACTATAGATGGAATAAAAGGATCCGTTTGCCTAGTTGGGTTTTAGTTTTGTTTTGATCCATCCCTTCTCTCTCTGTCCCTATTCCTCCCTTTTAAAATGGAAATATGTACTCTGTACCACTGTATATTGGATATATGTAACTTGGACTTTTGGGCAATGCTAAAACTCTTAAGATTATGGGACTCCTGGAGATAAATAAATGCATTTCACATTGTAAGACGGACATGAGCTTTTAAAGACCAGGGAAAGTGTGTGATGGTTTGGATATGAGGTGTCACACAAAAGCTCCTCTGTAAATGCAGGAATGGTAAAAGATCATATTACGAGAGCTATAACCTAATCAGTCCATAATAGTTTGAATGGGCTGACTGGATGGTAGCAGTAGGCAGGTGGGCCAAGAGCACAATAGGCAAGATTAAAAGTGCAGGACAGTCCAAGCCCTTTGGAGAGCCCAAGGAGGTGGGTCCCTGGGAAATACACCGAAAGGGTTCATCTTACTGCAGCCCCTTTCCCTTACCCTGCTTCCCTGCTGCCACAAGGTGAACAGGGCTCTAGCACACCCTTCTACCATGATGTTCTGCCTCATCTTGAGTGCAGATCAATGGAGTTGGCCTATCATGGAGTAAACCTCTGAGACCATGAACCAAAATAAGCTTTTCCTGCTCTAAGTTGTTCCTCTTGGGCATTTTAGTCAGTGATAAAAAAAAGCTAACAGTTATACTATTTTATTTGATACAACTTTTAAATAATGCAATTTAGTAGCTGAAACAATGTTTCAGAACTTTAAGCTCCTGGGCATATATTATCTATCTTATTCATTTTGGTATAAAGTAACAAATTATCTGAAAACAGCCTGATGCTTAATAAATCTAAGATAAAAGTCACTTTTCAGAATAAAAACTGGAATAGTTACTAAAATGTTAAGTGTTTTCACATAAATATTACTTTAAATTTTTTGTAAAACCATATGCAATTAGTGAATTATCAACAGCTAAGCAGGGCAGAAGTGCAGAAGAGAAGAGATCACAATCACTACAACAATCTTACCTTCTGATGTTTTCCATCGTTTCCATAAATCCTCAACAGTTATATGCTTATCTTCTCTGTGCAGATGACTGTGTTTATTAGTAGCATCTTTATATTTCATATCTTCTCTGATAAACTAGAGAAAAGAAAACACTGTTAAATAGACTAAAATTAACTAATTTAGTTTTGATTTAAAAAATCTTATATGGCTATTTCTCAGATAATAACTGGTATATTTTTGATACCTATTTGTTATATATATTTTGTGAAGTGCCTCTTACTAATTATCCAATAAAAATATCAGTGTTAAGTACGTATTGAACATTCATTATTTACCAAGTAGAAATTACATAACAAGTATGTATGTCTATACACCTAAAACACACATACATATACATAGGGTCATTAAGCTTTATGACAATCTTATAAGAAAAATATTATTTTTCTTTAAGACACAGATGAGAAACCAAGGCTGAAAGGGAGTAAATAATATGCCCAAATTAAATAATTTGAGAGATTAAATAATACGGTTGAAATAATGAACAGCAGAATTCAGATTCCAACCCAAGTAGCAGTTATACTCAAGAGCATAATACATTTTTACAAGAGAATGTTTTAAAACATAATACCAATCTTTCAATTACTGCATCATATTTCTGTTTTCCTTTTAAAATATTGCTTATAACTTAAGGGCATTTGGTTACAATGTGCAGAACTAATGTATTTTTACAAAACTGAAGTATACCCTCTATTAGTCTTACTTTAAAATATATACAGAGCCAGACAGTGACCCACGCCTGTAATCCCAGCACCTCAGGAGGCTTAGGCAGGAGGATTACAAGTTCAAAGACAGCTGCAGCAATTCAGTGAGTTCCTAAGGAACTCAGTGAGACCCTGTATCTAAATAAAATACAAAATAGAGCTGGGGATGTGGCTCAGTAGTTAAGTGACCCTGAGTTCAATCCCTGGTACCCCACCACCACCAAAAAATAAAAATAAAAAGTATGTGGGTGTGTGTATACACAAAGAAAGTAATAAAATTATCCTTACAAGAACTAACCAGTTCTACGTTACTTCTTTAATTGTTTCCCACTGTCTAACAAATCAAAAGCAAATTCTTTTTTTATGGCTTACATATCATTTATAAATCTTTTCCCTGACAATCTTTAAAGCTTATATCCTGATACTCCTCCCTAAAAAGCCTTTAATTATATAAAACTGATATTTTTTTCCATGTTCTTTCAACCTCAATATTTCTGATATTCTTGTTTCATTATTGTTTTATTAACACTTAAATTGATTTTTTTCTGATTCCAAAAACATAAGGATTATTTCAGAAATCTAAAATGCAGAAAGTGAAAATCCCCCACAGCCCCATTTCAGAGGCATATATTTCTGACTTTACACTGACAATTAACATCATCTTCAGACAAAAGATGAGATTTTGCTTTTTACTAGAGTTGCTCTATACTAAACTATTTAGCAGTGATATAATATCAACCAAATATTTCACTTTTCTGATCTTCAGTGTGCTTGAATACCAAATACAGAAACAAGATTTTAAGATCAACAAACTATTTAACATGTGATCAAGAGACTAGTGTCAATCGTACTGATTCTGGTCTACACTAGATACTGAAACTGGCTGTGGCCACACTTACCTTTATAGTAATCAGGCAATGTTTTCAAAGCACCTGAATCATGCATTTTATAATACCTCTCCATAAGAGATTGGAAATTCAACATCTGGTCCTTCATCACTATTGGTTTCCATAGCACTAATCCAAAACATTACTTTAGCATTTATATATCTGTTGCTCTAAATATTGCCCTACTCCTTTTTTCTAACTGCTTCTTTTTAAAATTATACTAAAAGGCATCTAATTGCTCCAACTCCTCCTTTCATCCCTCCCATTCTTCCTGACTGATCTAGTAGAGATAACTGGCTTTGATCTAGGAAAATCTAGAGTAAAAATCATGATGATGGACAAAGCAGAGAGGAAGTATGTTCTGGAAATGATCCAGTCACTTAGAACAAATGGCAAGTGTTTCATTTATATGATACATATTAAAAACAAGTAGGAAATTCTCTTCATCATATGAACACTTAGGAGCCCACAGTATAATTCTGGTGCTTCAGAATTATTACAGTTCAGAAATAAGATAACTTCCACATACAACAGATATTGTATTCTAGCTACTTAATATTTTAAAAGGACCAGAATGAGTTTATAAAGATCAATAAACCCTTAGACAAACTAAAGAAACTGAGAAAACACTAAAATTAACAAAATTCAGAAGAAAAAGGAAATGTCAAAACAAACACTACTGAAATTCAGAGGATCATCAGAAATTGTTTTGAAAATTTATATTTCATTAAGCTAGGAAATCTTGAAGATATTGACAAATTCCTAGAGACATGACCAAACCAAATTGAATCATGAGGATGTGGAAAACTTAAACAGATCAAGTAATGAAATTGAAGCAGCTATCAAAAGTCTTCCAACAAAGAAAAGTCCAGGACCAGAAAGATTCTCAGAAAAGTAGTACCCAACCATTGAAGAACTAATACCAAGCCTCCTCAAATTATTCCATAATATAGAAAAGGAGATAACACTGCCAAATTCATTCTACAAAGTCAGTAGCACGTTAATATCAAAATCAAAGACAAATCAAGGAAAGAAAATTTTAAGCCAATATACTCGATAAATATACATGAAAAATTCTTAATAAAATATTAGCAAACCATATAAAAAACATATTTAAAAGACAAGGCACCATGAACAAGGAGTTTGATCCCAAGGATGCAAGGTTGATTCAATATATGGAAGTCAATAAATGTAATTCACCACAAAAATAGCATCAAGGTCAAGAATCATATAATTAATTACCTCAATAGATGCAGGAAAAGCATTTGACCCATTCTTGTTTACAACACTAGAAAAACTTGGGACAGAAGGAACTTACCTCAACATTGCAAAGCTATATATGACAAACCCAAGGCCAACATTATTCTGAATGAAGAAAAATTGAAAAGCACTTCCTCTAAAAACAGGGACAAGGCAAGGATGTTCACTTTCACCACTCTTATCGACATAGTCCTTAAAACTCAAACCAGAGCAATAAGGCAATGGAAGGAATTAAAGGGACACAATTAGGAAAAGTAGCACTTAAACTATCTCTGTTTGCTGACAACACTCCATATATTTAGAAGACACAAAAAAACTCCACCAGAAGACTTCTAGAACTCACAAATAAATTCAGCAAAATAGCAGAATACAAGACCAACACTCATAAATTAATCATGTTCCTGTACTCCAATAATGAATCTGCTGAAAAAAAAATTAGGAAAACTATCCCAGTCACAATAGCCTTTAAAAATTTAAATAAAATACTTGGGAATAAATCTAACAAGGTCTCAAGGTGAAAGAACTCAAGGTCTTAAAAGATGGTAAGACCTCTCATGTTCTTGAATAGGCAGAATTAATATTGTTAAAATGGCCATACTACCAAAAACGCTATTCAGATTCAATGTAATTCCCATGAAAATTCCAGCAATATTCTTCACAGAACTGGTAAAAGTAGTTCTCAAATTCATTTGGCAAAATAAGAAACCCAGGAACTGGAATTGTGGCTCAGAGGTAGAGTGCTCGCCTAGTACATGCAAGGTGCTGGGTTTGATACTCAGCGCCACATAAAAATAAATAAATAAAATGAAAGTGTTGTGTCCAACTAAAAAAAATATTTAAAAAAAAGACTAAGAGACCCAGAAGAGCAAAGCTGGAGGCATCATAATACCAGACCTCAAATTATATATACTACAGAGTTATAGTAACAAAAACAGTGTGGTACTGGCATGAAGACTAGTGGAACAGAACAAAAGACACAGAGAAAAACCCACATAATTACAGTTATCTGACACTAGACAAACATGCCAAAAATACACTTCGGAGAAAAGATAGTCTTCTCAACAAACGGTGGTAGGGAAACTGGAAATCCCTATCTATAAGAATGAAATTTGGGGCTGGGGATGTGGCTCAAGCGGTAGCGCGCTTGCCTGGCATGCATGCGGCCTGGGTTCGATCCTCAGCACCACATACAAACAAAGATGTTTGTGTCCGCCGAAAACTAAAAAATATATATTAAAATTTTTCTCTCTCTCTCCTCTATCTCTCTCTATCTCTTAAAAAAAAAAAGAATGAAATTTGACCCCTATCTCTCACCTTGCACAAAAGTCAACTCAAAGTGGATCAAAGACCAAGGAATTAGATAAGAAAGCCTACAACCTCTAGAAGAAAATGTAGGCCCAACACTCTAGCATGTCAGCACAGAAATTGACTTCCTTAACAAGATTCCCAAAGCACTAGAAATAAAATAAAAATCATTAAGTGGGATGACATAAAATTTAAAAGCTTCTGAACAGCAAAGGAAATAATTAAGAGTGTGAAGAGAGAGCCTACAAAATGGGAGAAGGTCTTTGCCACCTGGTCCTTAAGAACTCAAAAAAATTAACACCAAAAAAACAAATAACCCAATCAATAATTGGGCAAAAGAACTAAAGAACAAATAAAAATGGTCAATAAATATATGAAAAAACTGTTCAACATCTCCAGCAATTAGGTACATGCAAATTCAAACTACATTGCGATTTCCTCTCCCTTCAGTCACAATGGCAATTATCAAGAGTACAAATAATAATAAATGCTAGTGAGAATGTAGAGGGAAAAGTACACTTACTCATAAATTATTGGTAGGACTGCAAATTAGTGCAACAGGCACTTGAATAGGCAGAATTAACATCATTTAAATGGCCATACTACCAAAAACGAAATACAGATTCAATGTAATTCCCATGAAAATTCTAGCGACATTCTTCACAGAACTAGTAAAAGTAGTTCTCAAATTCATTTGGTAAAATAAGAGACCCAGGGGCTAGAGGTGTGGCTCAGCGGCAGAGTGCTCACCTAGCACATGCGAAAAGCAATATGGAGATTCCTCAAAAAAACTAGGAATGGAACTAGCTATCCTACTCCGAAGTATGTATCTGAAAGATTTAAAATCAGCATACTACAGTGACACAGGCACATCAATGTTGGTGGCAGCACAATCCACAAGATCCAAGCTATGGAACCAACCTAGGTACCCTTCAACACATGAATGGATAAAGAAAATACAGTATATATACACAACACAATATTACTCAACCATAAAGAAGTATGACATTATGGCATTTGCTGGTACATGGATGTAAGTGGAGACTATCACGGTAAGTGAAATAAGCTAGTCCCAAAAAGTCAGAGGTCAAATGTTTTCTCTAATATGTGGAAGCTAAACCAAAATGGGGTACCAGGAGGGGATAAAAAGAGAGAAAGCAAGAAAGAGAAAGGGGAAAAAAAAGAGAGGGAATTTCAAAAAATTAAAGATTAGTAGAGTAGATGAAGGGGATTGAGCAAAAGGAGGAAATAGGAACAAGAAAAGGGGAAACATTGGAATGAATCTGAACAAACTTTTCTTTGTATACACATGGATGTAGCACAGTGAATCCCAACATTGAGTATATCCACAAGATATTCATTTTAAAAACTATAAATAAATTTCAGAAAGATAAATAAAGGAGGAGAGTAGGGAGCAGGCATTGGGGAACAGGGAGAAGTGCTGGGGACTAAATTCAAGCAAATTATACTTCATATTTTTAGGATTATTTCAAAATATATCCTAATGTTATATATAATTTAAAAAAATTTAAACCGTAATTTTAAGAGAACTCAACACCCAGGAGATGTGACTTATCATCACAGTTAAGTACTCAGACTTTGCAGTGTGACAGACATATATTCAAAATCTGACTCCACTAGTCATATTATTAGATACTTATTTACAAGTTACTTAACCTCTCTTTAGCCTTCTATTTCTATTCTGTATGGTTTTGAAGATTACATTTAAAATTCCTAGATGGTGTGCATAGAAAAATATTTTATAAGCCTAAGTAAATAAATATAACATGAATAATTAATTTTACCCTGACTAAACTGGTGGGATTAATGAATATTCTAGAGATGACCAGACACTTATTAGGGTAAGATTACCAGTACTCTTGGATATTCTGAAACAAACTAAATAACACTGAGATGGAGAAGGAAATCACAGCCTCTCTGCTGACAATGTAAGCAAGTTCCAAGGACACCTGTCATCAAAACAACCCAATGTCCAAGGTCTGATATGTGAGTCAGTTAAAGCAGATGGATTCCTTATAAACAACTACAGCATTCTTACTTGAAAATAATTCTCAAATGGCTTGCATAAGATCTCAGAGGAAAGACTATACAACCAAAAACGTACTACTATAGTCCCCAATTTTACAAACAAGAAAACTAAGACTAAGGAAGGAAAGATTAGCCATTTACTCTATTCCATGGAGCTACTTAAAAGGAAAATCCAATACTGAAGGTAAATTTTGAAGAATTTCAAAAAGTTTTTCACCACTGTGCTAACGTGGATGTTCTGTAAAAATGCAGAAATTCCCAAACTCTTAATAGAAACACACACACACACACACACACACACACAAGAACACACTAATAAAGCATGAATTACCAATGTTTTTCTCTTCATCCTAAAATTGTTAACTCAAACAGGATGGTTGGTATGTCCACACTCACAAGACCATTCAGAAAACTCCATAAGAACTTATGACCTTCACAAGTTACTTATTTTCTGTGCTTTAGTTTCCTTGTCTGCAAGATGGTAAGCCTTTGAAGGTTACCATCTTGTATTAAGTGATTTTTTTATAAAGTGTAAAAAAAAAATTGGTGCATTATTAAACTGTTTCTCAGTAAGTGTAGCCAAGTTCAGAACAAAGCTTGAAAACATTTATAGAACACATACACCTTACACTGCAAATGGTAAAACTTACAATGCCTGGCATTTGGTAAAAAATTATCATACATGCTAAGATACAGGAAGATACAACCTAAAATTAGAAGAAAAATCAATCAATCAAAGCCAATCTGAAAATGGCACATATGAGAGAATCGGTACAAAAAGAAATACATTCAAATAGCTACGGTCTATATGCTAAAAAGCTAGGATAAATATTGAACATGATAAGGTGAGACATGTAAATCTAAAGTTTAAAAAAATCAAAATTTTAGACAAGAAAACTGCAATTTATAGGATAAAAAATAGTTTTACCCAATTTTTACACTGCTGTGACCAAAAGACCTACAAGAACAATTTAGAGGAGAAAAAGTTTATTTTGTCTCATGGTCTTGTAGGTTCTACCAAAGTCAGCTAATTCTGTAGTTCTGGGTTCAAGGTGAGGCAGAACATCATGGCAGAAGGGTATAATGGAGGAAAGTAGCTCAGGACATGGCATCCAGGAAGCAGAGGCAGCTCCACTCACCAGGGACAAAATATAAACCTCAAGGACAAGCCCCCACTGATTTACTTCTCCAACCATACCCTATTCTGCCTAGAGTTGGATTAACACACTGATTAAGTCAGACCTCTCATAATCTAATCATATCACCTCTGAACATTCTTGCATTGTCTCACACATAAGCTTTGGGGGACACCTCATATCTAAACCATAATATATATTGAGATTAATAGCAAAACATGGAAGATGAAAATACTAGCAAACTCAAGTAAAATCTAGTGAGCTGTGGAACAACCTCAGCAGCCTAACATATATAACTGTAGGTCCTGAGTAGAGGAAAGAGGGTGACAAAAAATGTATCTGAAGAAATATAGGCCAAAGTTTTTCCAAATCTTATTAATAAAACTATGAACCCACAGATAATAAAAAAATCACTAAAGGATCGAGGATGTGGCTCAATGACAGCATCACCCCACCCCCACAATAAATAGATAGATAGATAGATAGATAGATAGATAGATAGATAGATAGATGGGATGCATGTGTGTGTGTGCACGCGCGCACACACACACATACACACACACACACACACACACAATGAGACATAATACTCAAACCCAGGGATAATGAAAATATCTTAAAGCAAAAGGATGGGAAGGAGAGAGAGATTAAGAGAAGACCATATTGTTTATCAGATGCAATGCAATGCAGAAAACACTTAAGCATTGTATACATATACATATATGGGTATATGAACACATATATATAAAGTAGCTACCTCTGGTTATTGTTTTTGTTCTTACTTTGTTTGTAGTACTAGGGATTGAACCCAAGGGGGCTTTACCACTGAGTCACATTCCCATCCCTTTTTATTTTAAGATACACTCTTGCTGAGTTGCCCTGAAAATCTTCCTCAGACTTTCAAGTAGCTGAGATTATAGATGTGAGCCACCACACCCAGATACTGGTTCTTTTTTGATACTGGAGCTCTAATTACATTGAAGAATACTAGCAGTGGTAGCATATTATTATGTGTTATTACAAGATCCTATTAGTTATGTCTAGTTTCTATCACTGAGAAGTGTGTGTTTATACACTACTACTGCTTAGCAACTACTTATAAAAGTGAAAAACAAAATTCTTTGGATAGTCAAACACTAAAATAATTCAGCATCAGGATTCCTGTACTACTAGAAATGTTTAAATTATTTTCAAATGTCTTATGAGCAGAAGAAAAACAATACCAGATGGAAATGTGAATCTTCATAAAAGCATTAAGATTACTGGCAATGTAACTATGCAGGGAAATACATGCAACTATGGTATATGTCAATGCTATTTCAATAAAGCTGTTGGGGGAAAAGATGTGCTCTTTTAAATAATGTATAGGAAATGACATATTCATAAATCAGTGGAAGCCCAGAGTAGTATAATTTTTGGAGGGCAATTTTAGCAAGGGATTCTTTAAATTATAATACAGGTATATAGTATTTGTAGACATGAGAATATCAATAAGACATGAATTCTATATTTTAGAAGTTTTTATTTTCTGCAGAACTAACAAATTTGTTTCATGTCATAGAAATGTAAAGACTACATTAAGTCTGAACACTTAAATTATGAAGTAGCTATCACTGATTCTTTTTGATACTGGGGATATAATTAAGTAGAGTACTAGCAGTGAAAGTGTATTCAATTATGCATTATAACAAGGGTCCTATTAGTTATTTATAGTATCTATCACAGAAAATAGTAGTGTGTTTTATGTTTATATGCTACTACTGCTTAGCAAGTAGTTGGCAAGTACTTAAAAGAAAGCAATGCTATATTTATAAGATATAATCATTTAGAACTACTCTTCATTAAAATAGCTTAATTAGTCAATTAGATTGATGTAATATTTGTAAAATAAAAATGTTAAAACTTGTTGCTATAATTTGAATCTTAAATGTACCCCAAGGTCCATGTGTTAAGAGCATAGTCCCCACCTTGGCCTTTTGAAAGGTGTAGAGACCTTTAAGAGATCAGGCCTGGTGGTGGTAGGTCTTTGACTATTAGGGGCTTACTCTCAAAGAAGACTGTGGAACCTTTCTCTCTTTCCTTCATTCTGGTCATGAGATGATCAGGCTTCCTCTGCCCCATGTTCGCTTCATAATATAGTACTTCATCATAGGCCAGAAGCAATGCAGCCAACCACCAATGGACTGAAATCCACAAAACTATAAGCCAAAATAAATCTTCCTTTTTTAAAGTTGATAAGCTCAGATATTTTGTTATAGCTACAGAAAGCTGACAAATAAATATATTAAGTACTATGTTTGTATATGATGTTATGAACATAATGAAAAAGAATATTCTAAGAGAAAAATACATAAAGATAACATTGATTAGTGAATGGGAAATGCCTGCAGAAGATTAGATAAGCAGCCAAGAGAGACAGTACTTACAGATTAAACTGTGAGCCCCTGCATACAATAAAGACCCTGAATCGAGATGGAGGTATCTCAGAGTAGGGCGCATGGAAACAGACTTGAAACTATCTCAGAACAATTCCTTGCACATAATGATTAAAGGTTACCATCAGTTTTTTTGAAAACAGAAACTGGACACTAATTTCATAACTACTACACAGCCTTTATTTCATATATATTTTTAATAAACTACACAGTTCTCATTGAAAAGAAACTCTAAATTATATTAAATTATATTAATTAGTACTTATCACCTTAATTTAGGTCCTATCTCTTTAATTAATTTATTTAGTTACCAATAGAAGAACATTAGTACATAACTGCCTTAAAATACATATGGAACTGTGAGATAAAATAAAACTCCATCATTTAGACCATAAAATCCAACATATCAAAGTAAATTCTGTAATTACTATGCTTCGAAATATCTTAAATAAACATAGACATTGATAACTCTGAGAAAGTTTAATGACACCCGGTTTTCAGAGAATTCCTTTAACTATAAATCTGGATACCAAAATTCAGATTATGGATAATGTATCAAAAAATTAATTTGTCAGGATTCACTGTGTAATAGAATAAAGGATAGTAAGAATATCCAAACAAAAACAAAACCAATTTCATCCTAAATAAGTACAAAGTGTTACAGGGAGATTACAGTATAAGTAAAAAAATATATTCTACCAAGCAACAAAATGAACACATTGTAGTATAGTGCTGATTCACTAAGCCATGGCTTATCTATCCTCACCACTCTATATTAATTATTGTACAGATTTCCTCACCTTCACTCCTCAAAAAGCTAACAATTTAAAAAACAATAAATAAATAAAGGAAAGACCAGCACAGTAAAGAAACAGAGAGAGGAAGTAGCGGAGGGAAAAGAGGAAGTACTAGGGACTGAAACTGAGAAAATTATATTTCATGTATGCATAATTATAGCAAAACAAACCATACTGTTATGAGTAACTTAAATGTCCTAATAAAAATATTTTTAAAAAAAAGGTAACAAGCGTTTTCTGTTTATCAAAGACTCCACTTCTTAGAAGCCACAACCCTTCTCACCCATTAAGCTTGAAACTAGTCATGTGCACCATACAGATAGTAATTACTATTTCCTATTTTTAAAAAAGATTATAGAGTATGTATAGTAATACTTAATGTATCCAACATCAGAAAAAGAAAGTACATCTAAACTACTGAAGATTGCCTCTTTCAGAGCAAAAACATACTAATTTTAAGCAACTGTAATGACAACGTTCTGAAATGAAAGAATTTTTAAATGAAGTATTAACAAAAAAAGTACTTTTAAATGTGTTAACAATCTTAACAATAATCATGGTCATTATTATGAATATTATTGCAATCTATAACTATAACACTCATAGTCTACCAGTCTACATACACCTCTGTGGAGACAGCCTGAGAATATGGCCAACAAAGAAAACAGATGAGAGATGTTTGAGCACATGAATCCAACCATA
The DNA here is from genome assembly GCF_964194105.1 of Spermophilus citellus. Classification (NCBI taxonomy): domain Eukaryota; kingdom Metazoa; phylum Chordata; class Mammalia; order Rodentia; family Sciuridae; genus Spermophilus; species Spermophilus citellus. Next base: position 20,701,082 of record NC_138189.1, on the reverse strand, counting down.
CCTGACTAGTCCTGTGACTCAATACATTTCCTCTTCTACTTTGGCCAATTATAATGGAATTCCTTTCATGTATCATAGCCTTATTATGGAATGTTTTAGAAACAAATGGGGAATTGTAAACATAAGGAACCTCAAAATCCAACTGGCAAACTGCTTTTATAAAGCAGACTATCTAACTATACATTATTATGACTACATATGCTGTTATGGTTTAAAACTACAGTGTCCTCCAAAGCTAATATGTAGAACAATGCAAGAATTTTCAGAGGTAAAATAGATTAGAGAGGTGAAATGAGAGGTATGCCCTAATCAGTGGATTAATCCACTGATGGATTAAACAGGTGGTAACTGTAGGCAGGGAGGGTGTATGGCTAGAGGAAGCAGGTCACTGGGGGGCGTCAATTTGGACTTTGTATTTTGCTGCTGGTAAAGAGAAACCTCTCCCCAGTCCCTTCTCCCTCTGTCTCCTTCCTGGTTGCTACATTCTGAGCTGCTTCCCCTGTCACATTCTTCTGCTATAATGTTTTGCCTCACCCCAGGCCCAAAGGTATGGAGTCAGCTAGCCGTGAACTGAACCTCTGAAACCATAAGCCAAAATAAATTTTCCTCTTCTACAGTGCTCTTCAGGTATTTTGGTCACAGCAAAGAAAAAGCTGACTAAAACATATGCTTTCACTGAAAACTAAGGGATATGAAGCCATCCAAATTTTGTTTCCACTTTATGTGAATCAAAAGGAAAGGCATATGCTACACTGAAGTCAGATAAACGGGAAGAAAAGAGTGCACAAAAATGTAAGCCCTCAGAAGGACATGCAAGCATATGCATACATAGACACACACCAAAAAAAAAAAAAAAAAAAAAAAACACTATGGCAGCAAATAATGAGATCCCTCCTTCAGAAAGAAAAAAATATCTAAAGGTAAAAACCAGAATCACAGGCTGGGGGGTATAGCTCAGTGGCAGACTGTTTGCCTAGTAGGTGTGGGCCTGTGGGATCTAGCTCTAGCACTACCAGAGGACGGGGAACATAGGTGAGGGAGCACCCCAGAGCTATATTGAACAGTTCCTTCCATCTGGGAATCTTCCCCTCATTACCAACTTTCAGTACCAAGGTTTGATCAGACCACCTTAAGCAAACTAAATGGTTCTTATCAGAAATTCTAATAGGTTTTCACTTATATTTTCTTCTAATTTGTGTAGTTTCACTTTTATCATTTAAAGTTTAATTGATTTATATTTGATGTAAGATAAAAATGCAGGGATCTAGTTTTATTTTCTCTAAAAATTACCTAAGCATTATTTATGGAAATACTTTAAAATCCCCAATATCTGCAATGTTATCACACTATAATTTAAAATATGGGCCAAGAATGGTGACGCACACCTATAATCCCAGTGGCTCAGGAGGCTGAGGTAGGAGGATCACAAGTTCAAAGCCAGCCTCATCAACTTAGCAATGTCCTAAGTTGCTGAGAGCCATTGCCAAGTAGGAATGACACATCGAAATTTTCTTGCCAGCATACCCCATGTTGCTTAGAGGAAGGACTTGCCTTGGACATTTGCTGTGACTTTGCATGTATGTTTGAGAAAGGTGACCCTGCTCAAGGACCAGGGTGGATCCGGGTTTAGGGAGGATCCTACTGGATTAGGGCGGATCGGGTTTTAGGGAGTATCCCCTCCTTGGGTTTAGGGCGGTTCCAGGTTTAAGGTGTACCCTGCCAGGAGAATAGGGCGTATCCTGCAGCCTCAGGCACGCCCGTCCGATCCTTGAGTTCCCGCTGAGTTCTCGTGGGATTCAGAAAGTATTTGGGATTCAAAGCCTGGTGGAGTACCTGGAGGCAGAACGTGAATTTTCCCCAGAACGTGTTTGTAGAGGGCCGGTGTGAGTTCGGGAATAAAGAATTGCTGTTTGAATCTACAAAGCTGTGAGTGGCTCGTGATTCTGTGCCCAGCCAGACTGCGGCACTAAGTAACTCAGTGAGACTCTGTCTCTAAATTAAATATAAAAAAGAGCTAGGGATGTGGCTCACTGGTTAAGTGCCCCTGGGTTCAATTCCCAGTATCTAAATAAATAAATAAATAAAGTGTGGTATTGTATCAATATTTTCCCAAGGTTCAATCTAATAATACATAATTCTATTTCTGGCATATTCATTCTATTAATTGAATTTACAGATGCTTCTCAATTTAAACTGAAGTACTATCCCACTAAGCCCATCATAAGCTGAAAATATCATAAGGTAGAAAAAAATTTAATATATCTACCACAAATCATAGCTTAACAACACAGAACACTGTAGAGTTATTTCTTGTTTATTCTCATAATAGCAGAGTTTAGGAGCTGTAGTTGCCATGTCCCAATGTAGAGACTATTATACTGTATTTTCCTGGCCCAGGGAAAAAATCAAATATTCAAAATTCAAAATACAGTTTCTACCAAATATGGACCACTTTCACTACAATGTAAAGAAATGTAATCCAGAAACCACCTGTACCTGCTTTATCTTAATACTATCTTAATACTAACGGAAGAAAAATAATGATTTTTGCATGTGGAGCTTATATAATGACATTATAAACAAATACAACAGTTTTACATGTAAGTTAGCATCAATTAGCATCAGTTAGCATCAATCTAACTGACATCACTGTAACTTTCTAAATCCAAGATGGATTCCAAGTCTACTAGTATTTGTGTTTGTGAGTATGTATATTGTTTTGCTTTTAATTTTTATAAGACTTTTCTTAGAGATTTACATTGACAGCAAAACTAAGCAGAAATCACAAATACTCAAATACTCCCCACCCACACCATACACTTTTTTTTTCATTTAAACATTCACCTTAATGTTAGATTTTAAATTCTATATTAAGCCACCTTCACAAATCAGTAGACAGATGCAGTTATTGAGTTTTGGAGAAATATGATTTGGGTAATCATTAAGAAAAACAGATATTCAGTGGTTGTTAACTTGGACATTTTATTACTTTAATTGAGACTGTTTCCAAAAGTTATTAGGAAAAATCATTACCAAAAAATAGTGAAAACAGGACAAGCATGGTGGAACACACCTGTAATCCCAGTGGCTCTAGAGGCTAAGGCAGGAGGATCACAAGTTCAAAGCTAGCCTCAGCAATCTAACTAGGCCCTAAGCAACTTAGAATGACCCTGCCTTGTGGAGGAGGGGGCAGCGGTGGATATATGCCTCCATGGTCGCCTTTAGGTTCAATCCCTGATACCAAAAATAAAATAAAATAATTTTTAAGTGAAAATAAACTTTGAAAATACTAATTTAAAGCTCTTAAGAATATAAGCATTTAGTATTGGCTTCTATTTTAATAAACATACAAATTTTAATTTGCATTGAGATAAAATACCATGAAAACACAATGTAATTGATTATTCACATAAATGTTGATTTATTATCTATTATGGACCAATGATGGGTACATAAGGACAAAACAAATACTTTATACTTGTACAGAACATACTTCCTAGCACATAGAAAAAGTCAAATTAAAAGTATTTTTTAAAGTATATTGTTACTTGAAACAAGCAAAGATTCTAAGAGAATAAAAATATTTGCATTGTTTCACAGTCCATGAAATAAAGTGTTTATACAAACTACTTCTATCCCTGTCCCATATACCATATTTCTTACATTTCTTTAAAAATAACCTTTCCCGGGGCTGAGGATGTAGCTCAGTGGTAGAGCACTTGAGTACTATGGGTGAGGCACTGGATTCAATCCACAGCAACATGTAAAAAAATAAATAAATAAAATAAAATTATAAAAAATATATTTTAAAAAATAACCTTTCCCTTCTAATTTTATGATTTATTGTCAAATACTTTATAACAATTTTTAAATTAATTTTAAAAGTAATCTTTAAAAATCATCAGTGATCCACTTTGAGCTGATTTTTGTACAGGGTGAGAAAGAGAGGTTTAATTTCATTTGGATACCTGTGGACTTCGGGTTTTGCCATCACCATTTGTTGAAAAGGCTATCTTTTTTCCAGTGAATGTTTTTGGCACCTTTGTCTAGTATGAGATAAACTGTATTTGTGTGGGTTTGTCTCTGTGTGCCTTCTATTGTGTGCCATTGGTCTATGTATCTAATTTGATGCCAATACCATACTGTTTTTGTTACTATAGCTCTATAATATAGTTTAAAGATTGGTATTGTGATGCCTCCTGCTTCACTCTTCTTACTGAGGATTACTTTAGCTATTCTGGGTCTCTAATTTTTCCAAATGAATTTCATGATTGCGTTTTCTACTTCTATAAGGAATGATGCTGGTATTTTAATTGGAATTGCATTGAATCTGTATAGGGCTTTGGGTAGTATGGCCATTTTGACCATATTGATTCTGTCTATCCAGGAGCATGGGAAATATTTCCATTTTCTGAGGTTTTCTTCAATTTCTTTCCTTAGGGTTCTGTAGTTTTCATTGTAGAGGTCTTTCACCTCTTTTTTAAGATTGATTCCCAGATTTTGTTTTGTTAGTTTTTTTTTTTTTTTTTTTTTAACTATTGTGTATGGGGTAGTTTTCCTAATTTCTCTGTTAGTGGATTTATTGCTGATGTATAAGAATGAGTTTGATTTATGGGTGTTTTGATCATATGTGCCTAATGGGATATACCTTCTAAACAAAATAAGAACTGAAAGAAAAAGGTTTAAACTGAACATGAAACATCTTTTGTCACAGTAGAAAACAAGCTTATCAAAGATTACTTACTAAGGATAAATATACAAGCCTAAGTTTCCAAATCCCAAAATGGGACAATTAAAGCAACAAGAGATAATAATAGTAGTTTGAGGCTCATTTAAATCCATAAGTTCAGGATACTAATACACACATGCATAAACACACACTCACACACACACACATACACACAAACAAAACTCTATTGTTTGCTTTGGAGGAATGTTAAAAACTACTTGATTGATTTAAAAGTATATATGGAAGGGAAAAAAATCAATCATTTAGTCAGTCTTGGCTACATAAATACACAAATAACTGATATATGAAAATTTCTCTTTGAAGAAGTATGCTAATAAAAAAACAGAATTAAAATATTGGCATTTTACAACTTTTAATAAATTAATGAATCTGGCAATAACCATAGCAGATGAGATCACAAAACATCCAGAATGATGCCAGTTTTCTGCCCACTCAAAGATTATTATGATGCAGCTATTTAAACAGTAACTCCAGTGAAAAAAGCAAAAACAGAGAAGAGATCTGAGAAAAGCAGAAAATGAGGACTTAATTTTGAACAGTTAAATTTAAAATGAGTATTATATGTTCAAATGGAGATGTTTATGCAGTACAATATATGAATCCAGATATATTTCTGGAAAACAAAGAAAAAAGAGTATTTTAAAGCCTGAAATTAGGCAAGATCATCAAAGGACATAAATGGGAAAAGAGGCATAAGGACAGAGTATTAAAGACAAAACCAGCCAAGAAACTAATAAGAACCATCAACACACTAGAGGTAAAATAGGGAGAGTATGGTTTCCTGAAAACCAAGTAGAATAAAGTATTTTTAAATGAAAGCATGTTCAACTGCACAGCAACATGGATATCACTAGTGAGTTATAAAAAAACAGTTTTTATGGACTAACAATTGCAAAAGCCTAAGTGAGTTCAAAAAAAAAAAAACGAGAGAAATAATATACAAGTACTTTTGAGGGGGTCTGTTGGAATCAAAGGAGAAAATAATAAAGGCAAAAGGAAAAGTAGAGTCAAGACAAGTTTTTATTTTGTTGTGTTTAAGGGTAAGAAAAATAATGATAAGTTTCAGACATATGGGAAAGTTCCAGCAAAAAAAAAATGGAAAATACAGTTGTTGGAGAGAAGAAAATTTCTAAAGCCTGACCCTAGGAAAATGAGATGAGATCAAGGTACACAAGTAAAGGAATTCACTTTGCAAGGAACACAAACTGAAGCCGTAGTAATAAGAGAAAAAAAACAAGAGTTTACAGACACAAATGCAGATTGTGAGCTCCCAGTGATTACATGACCTCTGACAGGAGAGAGAAAATTTTCCCCACACCAAATTAGTATCCTTGGTTAGGATCAAATAACTGGCATAAGATTTTAAACATACCACAAAGCATGGGAAGTAAACTAGCAATGGAGAGTTAAAGAAAAATTACTGACCAATTATACTTAGATAATACAGCAACACAAAACGATTTCTCTTCACTTCATGTACAAAAGAAAATAACATCATTAAAATGTGAGGATCCCAATATTTTGTATCCCAATTTGCATGATACAAACATGGTATGCACATTTTTAAAATTCACCCAACTGTACACCCAAATCCCTGCATTAAACTGTATGAAACTTTAAGAAAAAAAAAAAAAACTTAAGTAATCGAAAGTTTGAAGAAATTCATTATCTTACAAAGGCACAACTGTATCCATTTAAAAAGATACTATTTACTTCCAAATATACTGTTCTTCTCTTAGGAACTTTAGGAAAGCCAATCATTAAGAAATCCCATTAATTTGACACACTGTATGATTTCAAATGTCTTTACCATTTGCTGCTTTTTTTTCAGGAAGGTATACAAAAAATTTTAGAAGAGTTTAAAATACTTCTATCGATGAGGGAATAGTAAAATTTTATTTTGTTGTGTTTAAGGGGTAGTGACTATAATGGGGGTAGTAACTATAATCCACTTCTTTGAACATGAAAATCCTTCATGAATATTTAGTGAATGAAGGCTTCTAATTCTCCTAGTTACAATTTATAATAAACAGTTTCATTCCCTTTATCAAGACATACATACTATGTAACTAATGTGGAACAGGTAAACCCCAAGCATGGAATTGGATAAAGAAAATAAAATGGGAATAAGGGTCAAGATAAACTACAAAAAAACAAATACATAACGGAAAACAGTACAAAACAAAAGATTATTTTGGCTTAGAAGAATAACGATGGAAGAAAATACAAAAAAAAAAAAAAAAACAGAGATAGGGCTGGGGTTGTGGCTCAGCAGTAGAGCATTCGCCCAGCACGTGTGAGGCCCTGGGTTTGATCCTCAGCACCAAATAAAAATAAATAAATAAAGTAAAGGTATTGTGTCTGACTACAGCTAAAAAATAAATATTTTTAAAAAGAGACAACTGTATTATAAAAAAAGGAAGTTCTATTTCAACTAAATTTTAAAATGAAAATTAATCTTACAAGATGGCTGTAAATCTCTCTCTACACTTTTGCTGAAAAAGCTACTTAGTAAATGATCATGGCTGCAGAGGTAGAATGTGACTCTACTATGAAAGGTTATAAATGCCAAACTAAGAAGTTTAGACTATATTTGGTACTCTATGACAGTGGTTCTCAGAGTTGGCCACTAGACTAGCAATATCAGCATCACAAAGAACTTGTTAAAATGACAAATTATTGGGTTTCATCCCAGACCTATTGAATCAGAAAATCTGAGGATGGGCTCAGCCATCTGCATTGTAAAAAGTGGTCTGAAACCACTGAACTATGGGGATGTAGGGGAGAGAAACACAATACACCATATTCTAAAATGTTTCTATCAAGTAATAACCATCACAATGGATTTAAGGAGGAAAAGACTCACAAGAACAGTCTGAAGTCAAATACTAATAAAACTCAAGAACTCAGAGAATAAGACAAGAATGCAGACAAAGATGAGACTGCAGCACTAAGCCTGAGTTGTACGTAAAACAGTGATGCCAACAATAAAAATGACAACACATTTAAAGAAAAACAGGTACAGTTTTTTAAGGAAGACAGTGATTGGTTCAGCATGAAAATTTCTAGAGAGAAAATAATGTAGTTTGTTTGCATTTAAAACAGAGTTGGAGATCCTAGCTGACCAAACATGAGAGTAGGATTTGGACAGAAGTCAGAACTGAACACATGCAGATGTAATAATCATGAGCCTGAAAAACAACTTCTAGAAAGTGAGAGGAGGAGACCAAAGTCAAATACAAATGCTTAGAGGGTAAGAAAATCAAAAACAACTAATCAATCAGAGAAGCAGACAAAACAGGAAGAAGGAATAAGACCAAACAAGTTCTTCTCAGTTTTATCCCCAACAAAGTAACACTAACTAACACTCCAGTCTGACAGTGATTTCACTGTGTAATTAGTGTTCCACATTCTGGCTCTGCTGCTTTTTCCCTATCCTGAACCCACATCGTAGAATGTCCTACTTATCATCTGAATCTGTGAAAACTGTACCTATTTTCACAAATTTCAGCTAAAGGACTCTCCATCAGACTTTTCATAATATTCCTTAAACAGATGTGTACTCTCTCCTTAAAACACAAGAGATTTTCACAATTCCTTCATATCTCTAGTACATAATTTGTCATAATGTGCCTTGTTTTATATATATGTGATATTATATGTCCTACTAGATAATAAGTTCATGGGGGTTTATACTCATATTTTCAGTCTGCCCCACATTTAGTACAGTACTGAATTTAAACAGGTATTTTAAAACATTAGGTGTTTTATGTTTAACTGAATGATCAACAATGTCAGGCATATTTCCCAAGCCCTGAAGGAGATCAGGAGAAAATAAAATAAAGAGAAAATGAGAATAAAACAAAAATCAAAACATAAAAATTCCTATACCTAATCAGAAATTGAATTTTTTTCTATGAATACAAAAGTAACAAATCCATAAAGTCAATTTAAAAGGATTTGTAATGAAAGTGAAAGACTCTCCAATATTCTATTTCAATTCCTTTAAACATTTTCAGGGGCTGGGGTTGTAGCTCAGTGGCAGAGCACTTGCCTAGCATGTATGAGGCACTGGGTTTGATTCTCAGCACTGCATATAAATAAATAATAAAAATAAAGGTCCATCAACAACCAAAAACAAATTTTAATTTAAAAAAAAAAACTTCAGATTAAGGTAAACTTCAGATCCTTTCATTTTAAAGGAGTATTTCCTTATCAGTTTCAGCCCTACAGACCCATTAAGATTATTACAAGGCCAATGGGACAGTATATAGTAAATTTTTAATACTTAGTAGTACCAATGGTAGACTGTGAGCAGTTCAAGCCAAACCAGACCCATAAAGACCAGGAAAGAAAGTTTAACACAGGGTTAGTCAGCCTTCCGTTACTATAACAAACACCTAAAGTCAGTCAATTAAAAAAAAAGAAAAGGTTTTTTTTGACTCATGGTTTCAGAGTTTACACTTTATGGCTGCTTGGTCCTCTTGCTTAAGGACTGTGGTAGCACAGTACATCATTGCAGAAGTATGTTGTGAGTAGATCTGATAATCTCATAGTGTCCAGGAAGCAGAGAGACAGAAGGGCTAGGGTTCCAATATCTCCTTCAAGGTCATGCCCCCAATTACCTAACTTCCTTCCACTAGGCCCCACCTTCTAAAGGTCCCACCAACTCCCAATGCTAAGTGTCAAATCTTTAACACATGAGCCTTTGAAGGACATTCCAGACCCAAAATATACATCACAGTTTTAAATAAGTAGAGGAAAAGGTTATCTTTAAAAATAGGTAAGGTGGATTTTCCAGCCAACCTCAAGACAATACTCAAAACATAAGTCACTATAGCAAAATTCAAACCAAAGTATAGTAGTCAAACAAGGAATGAGGTCTTAGTAAAGGAGCTGATGATAACAATAACCAGAAGTCTCAAACTAAAACTGAGGTCAATAATGAACACAGTTTAATATATGCAGAGAAGTTCTTTCGGTTTTCAGAGCTCAAAATTGGAGAGTTAAAAGCAAACAAACAAAAACAACAGTAATTTGGAACTATGTTTAAACATGTTACAGAGTGAATAAGAGCTGGGATAATTGGACTCAAATTCCAGTTCGTACACACACTGGGCAAGAGTATCAACTCCTTAAGCCTCAGTCTCTTCATCCACAAGAAAAAAAAAAAAAAAAAAAAAAGAGACCAGCATCTCTAAAAATGCACTGCTGAGATAATGTGAGACAACATAAATTTTTCATAAACCATGAGGTTACATCACATATGCTGGGGTTATCTGAGGATAAGAACAACTTCACAGTACTGTATACCTTTAAAGAACACCCAAACAGGGCTGGGGTTGTAGCTCAGTGGTAGAGTAATCACCTCACATGTGGAAGGCACTGGGTTCGACCCTCAGCACCATATAAAAATAAAATAAAGGTATTGTGTCCATATACAACTAAAAAAAAAATTAAAAAACAAAAAGAACACCCAAACAGTTTTCTAGAGAAAAAAGTCTCCTGAAGCCTATATGGTTAGTGACTATAGCTCTAAACTCTTGGAGAAATTCCAGCAGGATAAATTCTGGATAGGCTCATAAAAAGCTTACACTATTATGTAAAATTCTTCAGATATTAAAATTTGGTTACCTTTTTTTTCTTTTGTGATGAGAATACTTAATTATAGCAAATTTCATGTTTTTTATACAGTGTCATTAACTAGTTACCAGTTGTACTTAGATTCCCAAACTTATTCATCTTATAAGTGAAATTTGTACTCTTTGATATGTGAAGTAATAGATGTGTTAATTAGCTTGACTGTGGTAATCATTTCACAATATACACATGCATCAAATCATCATATTGTATACCATATATAATTTTTATTGTCAATTATACCTCAATAAAGCTGAGGAGTACATTTTTAAAAAGTAAGAAAATTTGGGAAAGCCAAAAAATATACTACTAAAAGAAAAAAATTCTAACATCAATGAAGGGGAATGAACATTATTTTAATATAAGAAATATTTTCCAGTTATATTATTTCTAAACAATAAAGAAATTTTTAAAACTTCTAAGCAAAAACAGAAATTTAAAAATTTCTATATGTTTCTGTCATGTTACTAGAAAATAAAGTATATTATATGAAAATATTCAGAATAATAAACTAAAATAGATGCAAGCTTTACTATTAACATGAATCTTGGCACAATAGTTTCCAATTTAATAACAACTTGTGAGGGATAAGACACAGATAAAGGTTAAATACAACAGAAACAGACTATGATAAGTCATATAGTGAGAGTAATTATATGGCCTGTTGGCCTGGAACAGGCCTCATTTACACCCATTGCCTTGATGTCATTATTAATAGCACCCCTTTTCACTCTCAAGGGTAACCCAGTTTGGATGATGAATTATATAGGTCACTCGACCTGAAACAACAATAATATAAGGGTAATAGTGTTAATGGGAATAGATAGGTTCTATACCCACCCAAATTCAGACATCTTTTAGAAGCTGAGACAATAAGTGAAGTGTGCTAAACTATCAAATAAATGTATTACATAAATACAATGCCATGCTGTGATCCTCTAAAAATGCTCAGAGAAGGAGGGGGAGGAAAAGAGCAGGACTGGCAGTACAGTCAGGCTAGAACTAAAGAAGAGAAGTCCAGATGCACAGTCCTGATTCACACTCCTACTCTTCTGCCCCCTTTCAGTCTGTACTATACTGACTATGAACGCTTATTGAGGTAAATAAAAAATTAATGGAGGTTGGAGGGCATGCTCAGTGGTAGAGCATTTGCCTAGCAAGTGCAAGACTCTGGGTTCCATCCCAAACACGGAAAGAAAAAAAAAAAAAACTGATGGGACAGGAAGAGAAAATATTTTTTTAAATGAAAATACATAATTACTATGAGGTCTGATTAAACAAAGCCAAAATAATTTGAGTGAGTAGGCTAAAAGATTTACTGGTTGAAGCAGGGATTGTGGTAACTCCCAGAAAGAGACAAATAGTACTGAATTGAATGTTTCAATGTTCTGTGAAGCCATAAAATGATTTCAGAAGTTTTTAATTCCTCATATACAGATCTCATACTATAGGTCACACTTCCCCAGTTTATCAGTAAGTTGCATTTAAGAGATATTTATTTACCATTTGAAGCACATCATTCAACAGAAACTATTGGAAGACATTTTTAAGGTGGAACTTAACAAAGGATCACAAAATAGAAGGGCAAAAAACATCGTCTTTTCCAAGACCATCACAGTGGCCAAATATAAATACTGTGCCTTAGATTATAAAAAACTGTTATAAAAGCAAAAAGGAGAAGAAGAAGAGGAGAAGGAGGAGGAGGAGGAGGAGGAAGGGAGGGAGGGAGGAGGAAGAGGAGAATAAGATTTATTAAGGTGCAAAGAATAAGTTATAAATCATTTTTTCATGAATCCAATCATAATAAAAATAAGATTTATAAATATACTATGTACTCATAAAAGGTTCATAAAGAGGTTCTGGCTACTATCAATGTCCTGAAATTTAAATCAGGTAGCCCTCAAACTTCATCAAATACAAGAATCACTCAAAGGATTTATAGAAAAAGATTGCTGGATTCCACCTCCAAGTTTCTGATTCAAGCAGGGCCACAGTAGTACCCGAGAATTTGCATTTTTTTCACGTGACATTTATGCTGCTTTTCTAGGGAACAAACATTGATTTATTCATTAGAACAATTTCTCCAAACTATGTCAACTCTCTTTTCATCCACTTCTCTTCTCCCTTGAGGCCCAAGGACTTGGCTCCCAGGATGCCTGTCCTTCCTTATTCTGTAGGATAAAGACAAACTACTAGAGTGGACCAATAATTTTTCTACTTTGCTTCCAAAACATGTATATAATAGCCCCATTATCATTTGAATAGTTTAATCTGCAGTTAACTACAAGTAAACAAATAAGAGGTAACCAAAATGACAAACAAATATGTGGTGCTTAATATATTTTTGGTGAGTTGTCAAATATTAAAATACTTTTGAGTATTCCCCAATATATTATTTCCTTCTACATAAGTTTTTCTTCCACAGACTTCTGTTTAAAGGTGTTATAAGGATTACTTCTAAGGTGTCTTCAGAACAATAATTAAACACAATCCAAATACAAATTAAACTCAAAAACTCATAAAAGTTGTAGCTAAAATAAGTCATTGGAACATATTTATAAATAAGAAAGGCTATTTTTCAAAAAAATACAGAATTTAATCGTGTCTTTCCTTATCAAAATATCTAAATTTCCTGCCTCATTCATTCCGGTAGTTTATTCTAAATTAGTATAAATAAGTGGGTTTTGTCATTTCTTGCAGGTATTACAAGTATCAGAGCTAACTTCAGTCATGAAAAGGAGAGTGCTCATCATAAGAATATCTGTAATTGATATGCTATATGATTAACAAACATCCATGGTAATGGTAGAAACTAGAAAATATATACTAATATTAGCAGTGTCTCTGGAAATTGTTTTCTCAAAAAACTCTCAAAGTCCTTGTTTTTATTAAAATGGAATATAGTCTAAGTGATTTACAACATGACCTTGCTTTACAATTCATTAGTGCAGTGGCTTCCACACTAGATACACAATCTGATCCAGTAGAAAGGGAGGAAATATTTAAATTTACCCTTATATTTAATTTTATCTCATATCTTTAAATTTATATTTTTGTGAACATTTTAAAAAGATATAACACTGGTATAAGAGTTTGTATGTGTATAAATATAAAATCTATAATACATATCTATACAATTAAATACAAGTATTTATTTAAAATTTTGATCAGAGAGAGCCTACACAAAACCTTTTTCCTAATAGCTTGATAGCATGATTTAAAAAAAAAATAGGGGGCTGGGATTATGGCTCAGTGGTAGAGTGCTCACCTAGCATATGTGAGGCACTGGGTTCGAGCCTCAGTACCACATAAAGATAAATAAATAAAGGTATTGTCCATCTACAACTAATAAATTAAAAAAAATAGTTTGGAGAAATATAGTATATGAGAGCTACTTTAGGCTTCTAAAAAGGCCTCTGATTTTTTCATTTTAAAAAGTATAACTGGGCACAATGGCACACACCTATAATCCCAGCAAGCTCAAGAGACTAAGGTAGGAGAATCACAAGTTCAGAGGCAAGCCTCAGCAACTTTAGCAAGGTCCTAAGCAACTCTGTGAAACCTTGACTCAAAAAACTAAAAGACTGGGTATGTAGCTCAGTGGTTCAATCTGAAGTGCTAAAAAAAAAAAAAAAAGAAAAGAAAAAAGAAATGTCAAGTGATTTAACAATACTATTTGAAGGACTGTATTTGAACCATATACATTTCTACATTTGCATCAAATCTACTTGTATTTCATTTTTCCCTCAACTTATATTAATCTGTTTGATTGAAGATTTACCTCATTACTGTTATGGTTTAGATGTGAAGTTTCCAGGAAAAGCCCATGTGTGAGACAATGCAAGAAAGTTTAGAGCTGAAAGGATTGGGTTAAGAGAGCATTAACCTAATAGGTGCATTAATCCCCTGGGTGGGGATTAATTGGGTGGTAACTGAAGGCAGGCTAGGTGTGGCTGGAGGAGGTGAGTCCCTGGGAGTACCTTTAAGGTATATATTTTGTCCTTATTGAATAGAGTTCTCTCCACTTCCCGATGCCAAGTTCCCAGTCACTTTCCTTCACCACAAGGTCAGCCAGGAAGTTCTTTCTGCCTTTGCCTCAGATCCTGAGTAATGGCATCAGTCATCTATGGACTGAGCCCTCTGAAACTATGACCACCCCAAATAAACTTTTCCTCCTTAAAATTGTCCTTGTCAGTTCTTGGGCTAGGGATGTGGCTCAAGGGGCAGTGCGCTCGCCTGGCATGCGTGCGGCCCGGGTTCGATCCTCAGTACCACATACAAACAAAGATGTTGTGTCCGCCAAAAACTAAAGAATAAATATTTTTTAAAAAATTGTTCTTGTCAGGTCTTTTGGTAACAGCAGCAAAAAAAAAAAGCTGACTAAAATAATTACCTAAGAATCCATAAATTTCATCAAGATGGAATAACATTTCTGATAAGTGTCTAAGTGCCCCTTAATATGTACATTTAGCAAAGACAAAATGACTTTATAAGAAAAGATATTTTAAAAAATGAAGAATTCCAGAGACTGTTTTTAGCTTTCAAGAAACTCTGAAAACCAGGGGAGCTGCCCTGTGACTCACCTGCCCTTTGCACCATGTACTGATACACCTGGGGTTCGGAACTCTACCACCGCTGATTCACTGTCTCACCAGCTCTTCAGTGGTCTCCCCTGGTGCCTTACTTACTTGATATCCATGAATCACCCCAGTCTTAATTTGTTGCTTTCTCATGCCTTTTCTCAGGTCTTATCTCTTAGTACTACTGATCTTAACCATGCCTCAGTTCTTCCAGGACAAATCAATGTGTTTTTTCCATAAAATGACTGGTAAAGGCACACCACTTGTCTTTGTTCATCTTTACAAAGCCATTACCTCACACACTCTCTAGCAACCAATAGGTGCTCAGTAAAAGATTGGTGAAGGAAACTTTGTTTCAAACTTATAAGCAGGATACCACAAAAGTGATGGGACACCACTTCAAGATTAGTTTCAAACAAAGTAACTTCCACATTGCTAGTCCTTTTCCTGTTCCCTACTCTTTCTCTCAGTACTATCATTAGCTCCAAGGCAAGTCCATTGCCATTTTATGAGATACCCTATGAAAAGACCCACAGGGTAGTAAACTGATGCCTCCCACCAATAGCCCTTCCTCTTTCTACCATACAAAGACAAAGAAGTGACAGTGAATTTGTTTGATAAAGCTAATCCCTTCATACTGGAAATGACTAAGAAAATACACAATAATTTCACAAAATCTACTTAGCTCAGAAAATAATTTAGCCCTATAAAAATCTAACATATTTAATGCTCAAATTATTAACCATCTAAATTACCTTTAACTAAGTAAACAACTTAGACAATCTTGGAAAGATTATGAAGAATAAATGATAATAATTCAATTATCATTACTAAAAAGTAGTAATTTTATTCTGTGAGGAGAAGGGAGAGAGAAAGGAAAACGATAATAATGTTAACATGATGAATTATCAACTCAATATGATAAAATGGTAGTAAGAGTAATACTTTCGATAATCCATCGACAACAAAACATATTTATGTTTCATATACTTCCAAAAGTGAAAGCATTGCAAGATAGGATTACATACAGTCTATAGTTCTAGAAAAAAATTAACTGAATTGGTCTATTTAAAAGTGACAGCCAAAGATTAATAAGCTCATGGCCTCAGAGGCTTCAATTCCTGGATTCAGATTCTAGCTTTACTTCTTGGTATCTTTGTGACTTTGAACAAGTTACTTATCTTCTCTGTGTCTCAGTTTCCTCATCTCAAAAATAAAGGCAATAATGGTATTTGCTTCAAAGAGGGTTTTTTGGGTTTTTTTGAGGAGTAAATGAGTTAACACATGTGAAACCCATCAAAAAAATAAATAAATAAAAGTGAAAGCCATGATTTTGGCATCAATGGAACTGAGCTCTAACCAAAATGACTTAACCACAATAAGAAAGGAGTATCTCAGGAAGCAGGAATTGACTAGTGCAGAGGCATTAAATGTAAGACTGAAGAGCTAAAATCTGATCTAATAGACTATTTAAAAATTGCTGTAAATTTGTTAACTGTGAAAACACTCTCAAAGTGATAATCATGATGGATCAAAGAGGAATAGTTTGGAGACAGTAATCTAGGCACAAGATAATAAATACCTAGATTAAAACAGAACAAGCAGGGCTGGGGTTGTGGCTCAGTGGTAGAGCACTTGCCTACCATGTGTGAGACACTGGGTTCAATTCTCAGCACAGCACATAAGCAAATGAATAAAATAAAGGTCCATCAACAATTAAAGACATTTTTTAAAAAGCAGAACAAGCAAATAACTAAAGCAGATAAGAGTTAGTAGCAAAAATAGAAAAAGCCATAAGCTTTAAGGACATAACATCTTCTAACAGGGGTTGGAATACAAGCAAAATCTAGCCTGCTGTCTACTTTTGCATATGAAATTCTGCTGGAATGCCCTCCCATGCCCACTGGGTTCTTGTATGGTCTATGGCTGCTTCCATACAGTGGCAGACTGAGTAGTTACATTAGAGACCATATGACCCACAAAACATAAAATATTTACTACCTTTTTTAGTCTCCTTAGAACTGCTGTAACAAAGTACCACTAGATGGCTTAAAAATAACAAATACAATTTCTCACAGATTTGGAGACTAAAAATCAAAGTATCATTGGGGCCATGCTCACTCCAAGTCTCTATAGCAGACTCTATTCCATGAATCTTTCTTAGCTGCTGGATTACTTTCTTACCAATAATCCTTGGCATTCCTTGACTTACAGCTGCATAACTCCAATCTCTGTCTCCACTGTCACCTGGCTGTCTTCTCTCCTGTGTGTATCTACAGGTATTCTCCTCTCCTACAAGGACACCAGTCATACTGAGTTAAGGGGCTACTCTACTCCAGTATGTCCTCATCTTAACTACTTCAATCATATGATTTTTAAGTAAGGTCACATTCTGAGGTATTCAACATATGTATTTGGAGGACACAGTACAATCTGTGAATTGGCCCTTTATGGAAGAAAAAATCTGCCAACTTCTAATTTGGAAGAATAAAAATTGAGATGAGGTAGGTCCAGAAACGCCACTAAGGAGTGAAAAATTCAAAATAGGAGAGCAGAATTTTGCTTTAAATATACTAATTGTATAAAGCAAAAGTAAGAGACCTGTAAAAATGTCTGGCAGAAAGCAATACAGGAAGATCAGGAATATGGATTGACTTAAAGATGGAAGAATCAGAAATGACCTGAAAACAGAGGACCCGTTTCAAAGTAAATGTTTTGAACCACAGGCCAAACAAGTTCACTGATTTTTAGAGAATGTAATTACTAGATAACAATATTATTAGAGGATATCACATTTATGGAACATCAGACAGTAAGGTAGGAAATAATGTAATTTACAATTATGTAAACTAAAAAGGAAGCATCTCAACACTGAAAAATACAACACAAAGGCTGAAGAGGCCTGAAAACAGTGGATTTGGTTAGAATGAGACCACAGTCAAAGAAACAACTTCTATGGAGAATCTGAGGGAAACTAGGTCAAGAGCGAGATGGTAATACTTAAAACTAATGACAACAGATAAGAAGGCATCTTAGATATTCCATCACCAGGGGCTCTCAAATGAATGCCAACTACCACTGGACCTCAGTCTAGAATTACCAGAACAGAAAAGCTACCCAGCTGAGCTCAGTAAACCCATAGAACTGGGAAAAATAATATCATTTTAAGACACTATATTTTGAGGTGGTTTGTAAAGCAGCAATATCCAGTCAGAACAGAATATAAGTTTGAGAAACCCAAGAATATAAGACAAATATTTTTAAAACTGGGAAGACTTGTATACAAGTGGGCAGGAAAAAAAGAAAAACTGCATAAATCTATAGAGTAAAATTACAATGTGAAAACAGAAAAGCTAAAAATGTTAAAGATGAAGGAGTTGAGTCACATGAGAAATGAGAGGAAATTTTTAGACTAGAAACACAGTCACTCTGTCATAGAAGGGTACGGCAGAAAGCTTTCCACCTACTTCATCACTTTCATCTACTTCAATTCCACCATCTTTGTCATCATCCATTTGTTTATGTATTGTTTGAAGAGCTTCCAGACTAAATCTATCTTCTTCTGTGAAGCATGGTGGAGTCAGTGACATACAGGGATCTGAAATAGAACAAAGGACAATTACTAATGTGCCACACCAAAACACAGGCTATAGTTCTGGAAAAAAAGAAAAATTTTTTAAACTTCATAGGAAGTCAGACTAAGAACCTTTAAAAATGTCACAGTATTCTTCACATAAAAAAATATAATATGTGAACACATCTCACCAAAATTTAACAATCCAATTGCATTAATATTAGGCAACTAATATTAGTCTGGCCTCTCACCATTTTCTTCTTTTTCTGAACTTCAAATTAGTTATCAGTGTAATAAAAATTATACCAGTACAAAATTCAAATTGTCTAAAGTCTTCTATAACTATCTCTTCTCATCCATTATATTCACTAATTATTCATACCCCCCCACACAAAAAAAAAAAAAATAAAACCACACAGATCTCCTCACACTTAATAAAAGAGAGAGAATACAAGGTGCTATTTTTGTGTACCAGTTTAACTGAAATATAAGTCCTAGGAAAGAAATGATTACAAAACAAAAAAGAAATGTAGAACATTCACAAGACTTTTTTTTCATTTTTCTATTTAAGATACTCCAATGACTTTCTACAAATATATATAACCTCTTAGGTTAAATAAGAAAAAAGAAAGAAAATGACTGAATTATTTAAATCGTGCTCATGTTTTCATTAATATGCATTTATTTGTTAAACCTCTTCCTATGAAATATGTGTGAATCCTCATATTCAAGTTGTCAAAAACTAACAAGTTAGGGATCATATAAGGTTTTTCAAAGGCTTAAAATCAGAGTGATGAAAAGTCCTTCTGTTGATACAACAGTAATAAATATACCAAAACAAGGATTGCCGAACTTCACTCAGACCTTACACAGCAGACTGGTGGACTGACAAATTCTAGCAACTTTCCACTACTATTCTATTACATCATTAAAATAACATCATTTTAAAATGTCATCAAAACCATATGTATTTCCAGAAACAGTACTGGGCTTAAAGTTTAATGTGGTTAACATAAAGAAGATTGTCACAGCCTGGTTAATTTCCTCATCAACAATTTAAAACCTATTATATCATTCTGTCCTTGTTATGAATTGCCACCAGTTAAATGGCCAAATCAGTTGTCATTTGGTCTTACTTACCTCATCTCTAAAATAAAGCAAGCAGATCAGATGCTATTAAAGTCTACTGCAGTGATGACAGCCTAAGAATATCTAATTTGAAATTTAGAAAAAGAAGAAAATGGTGAGAGGCCAGCCCTTGAGACACACAAATAATTTTATTATCTAAAAGACTATTCAAGGACTAAATTGAATAGAAGTGGTGAGAGAGGGCATCCTTGTCTTGTTCCAGATTTTAGAGGGAATGCCTTCAGTTTTTCTCCATTTAGAATGATGCTAGCCTGAGGCTTAGCATATATAGTTTTTACAATGTTGAGGTAAGTTCCTGTTATCCCTAGTTTTTCTAGTGTTTTGAACATAAAGGGATGCTGTACTGTGTCGAATGCTTTTTCTGCATCTATCGAGATGATCATATGGTTCTTATCTTTAAGTCTATTGATGTGGTGAATAACATTTATTGATTTCCGTATATTGAACCAGCCTTGCATCTCAGGGATGAATCCTACTTGATCATGATGCACAATTTTTTTGATATGCTTTTGTATTCGATTCGCCAGGATTTTATTGAGAATTTTTGCATCTATGTTCATTAGAGATATTGGTCTGTAGTTTTCTTTCTTTGCAGTGTCTTTGTCTGGTTTCGGGATCAGGGTGATGTTGGCCTCATAGAATGAATTTGGAAGAGCTCCTTCTTTTTCTATTTCTTGAAATAGCTTGAAAAGTATTGGTATTAATTCTTCTTTGAAGGTTTTGTAAAACTCCACTGTATACCCATCCGGTCTAGGGCTTTTCTTGGTTGGTAGTCTTTTGATGGCTTCTTCTATTTCTTCCTTTGTTATTTTAAACAAAATAAATTGTGTGTGTCTTCCTGACTCAATCTGGGCAGATCATATGACTTAAGAAATTTATCGATATCTTCACTGTCTTCTATTTTATTAGAATATAGGGTAGACCTTGAAGTACTAGCCAGAGCAATTAGACAGACAAAAGAAATTAAAGGCATAACAATAGGAAAAGAAGAACTTAAAACATCACTATTTTCGGACGACATGATCCTATACCTAGAAGACCCAAAAGGGTCTACAAAGAAACTACTAGAACTAATAAATGAATTCAGCAAAGTGGCAGGATATAAAAATCAACACACATAAATCAAAGGCATTCCTGTATATCAGCAGCAAAACTTCTGAAATGGAAATGAGGAAAACCACCCCATACACAATATCCTCAAAAAAAATAAAATACATGGGAATTAACCTAACAAAAGAGGTGAAAGATTTATACAATGAAAACTACAGAACCCTAAAGAGAGAGATAGAAGAAGATCTTAGAAGATGGAAAAATGTACCCTGTTCATGGATAGGCAGAACCAACATCATCAAAATGGTGATATTACCCAAAGTTCTCTACAGGTTCAACGCAATGCCAATCAAAATCCCAACGGCATTTCTTGTAGAAATAGATAAAGCAATCGTGAAATTCATATGGAAAAACAAAAGACCCAGAATAGCAAAAGCAATTCTAAGCAGGAAGTGTGAATCTGGAGGTATAGTGATACCAGAGTTCAAACTCTACTACAAAGCAATAGTAACAAAAATAGCATGGTACTGGTACCAAAACAGGCAGGTGGACCAATGGTACAGAATAGAGTACACAGAGACCAATCCACAAAATTACAACTTTCTTATATTTGATAAAGGGGCTAAAAGCATGCAATGGAGGAAGGATAGCATCTTCAACAAATGGTGCTGGGAAAACTGGAAATCCATATGCAACAAAATGAAGCTGAACCCCTTTCTCTCGCCATGCACAAAAGTTAATTCAAAATGGATCAAAGAGCTTGATATCAAATCAGAGACTCTGCGCCTGATAGAAGAAAAAGTTGGCTCCAATCTACATACTGTGAGGTCGGGCTCCAAATTCCTTAATAGGACACCCATAGCCCAAGAGTTAAATACAAGAATAAACAAATGGGTCTTACTTAAACTAAAAAGTTTTTTTCTCAGCAAGAGAAACAATAAGAGAGGTAAATAGGGAGCTACATTCTGGGAACAAATTTTTACTCCTCACACTTCAGATAGAGCCCTAATATCCAGAATATACAAAGAACTCAAAAAATTAAACAATAAGATAACAAATAACCCAATCAACAAATGGGCCAAGGACCTGAACAGACACTTCTCAGAGGAGGACATACAATCAATCAACAAGTACATGAAAAAATGCTCACCATCTCTAGCAGTCAGAGAAATGCAAATCAAAACCACCCTAAGATACCATCTCACTCCAGTAAGATTGGCAGCCATTATGAAGTCAAACAACAACAAGTGCTGGCGAGGATGTGGGGAAAAGGGTACACTTGTACATTGCTGGTGGGACTGCAAATTGGTGCGGCCAATATGGAAAGCAGTATGGAGATTCTTGGGAAAGCTGGGAATGGAACCACCATTTGACCCAGCTATCACCCTTCTCGGACTATTCCCTGAGGACCTTAAAAGAGCATACTATAGGGATACTGCCACATCAATGATCATAGCAACACAATTCACAATAGCTAGACTCTGGAATCAACCTAGATGCCCTTCAATAGATGAATGGATAAAAAAATGTGGCATTTATACACAATGGAGTATTATGCAGCAGTAAAAAATGACAAAATCATGGAATTTGCAGGGAAATGGATGGCATTAGAGCAGATTATGCTAAGTGAAGCTAGCCAATCCTTAAAAAACAAATGCCAAATGTCCTCTTTGATATAAGGAGAGCAACTAAGAACAGAGCAGGGAGGAAGAGCATGAGGAAAAGACTAACATTAAACAGAGACGAGTGGTGGGAGGGAAAGGGAGAGAGAAGGGAAACTGTATGGAAATGGAAGGAGACCCTCATTGTTACACAAAATTACATATAAGAAAGGGTGAGAAGGGCTGGGGATGTGGCTCAAGCCATACGCGCTCGCCTCGCATGCGTGCGGCCCGGGTTCGATCCTCAGCACCACATACCAACAAAGATGTTGTGTCCGCCGAGAACTAAAAATAAATATTAAAAATTCTCTCTCTCTCTCTTTCCCCTCTCTCACTCTCTCTTTAAAAAAAAAAAGGTGAGGGAAACAGGAAAAAAAACAAGGGAGAGAATTGAATAACAGCAGATGGGGTAGAGAGGGAAGATGGGAGGGAAGCGGAGGGGGGATAGTAGGGGATAGGAAAGGTAGCAGAATACAACAGTCACTAATATGGCATTATATAAAAATGTGGATGTGTAACCAATGTGATTCTGCAACTTGTATTGGGAGTAAAAATGGGAGTTCATAACCCACTTGAATCAAATGTATGAAAGATGATATGTCATGAGCTATGTAATGTTTTGAACAACCAATAAAAAAATAATAATAATAAAATAAATAAAAGACTATTCAAACCCATTGTGTCTATGTGTTCCAGGTAATAGTCCAGAAAAAAACATTTTGGCAATTTAACATTTTTATAGTTTAAATTCAAAATCTGATTTTAGTTTCTTCAGTTATGAAGGGGAAGAAAATGGAAGCAAAAAGGAAATTTTATAAAAGTAGACAATGGGCTAGAGATATAATTCAGTGGTAGAGCGCTTGTCTCACACAGGGCTCTAGGTTTGATCCCCAGTACCACAAAAAAAATAAAATTTTATATATATATATATATATATATATATATATATATATATGGAAATGATGCAATTATAAATTATGTGCAGCACATATGTATGCACATACAAACATTTAAAACCTGATTAAGATTTGATAAAACCAGTCAGGTACAGTGCTATGTGCCTATAATCCCAGTGGATCGGGAGGCTGAGGCAGAAGTATCCAGGGTTCAAAGTCAGCCTAAGCAAAAGTGAGACTCTAAGCAACTCAGTGAGACCCTGACTCTAAATAAAATACAAAAAAGAGCTGAGTTCAATGACCCTGAGTTCAATCCCTGGTGCCAAAAAAAAAAAAAAAAAAAAAAAATTGATAAAACCTAAGAATGGTCAATTATGGTCCCTAATTTGCAAAACAACCAGAAGAAACCTGATATGGCTATGAGTTCATATCTATTCATTATCACTTTGATGGATGCAAAGTAAAAGATAAGCGCTCAAGTACTACAAGAATAGTGGAAAGATCTGTATAAAACATAATTGCCTCTATAATATCTCGTATTTACAATTGTATCTTATTTTCTAATAAACATATAAAGTAAATATGTTTATTGCTACTGATTGTAAGGAAAGGGCCAACATCACTCACTCTGATCAAATAAGTTTTGTTGTTAAACTCTGAGTCAATAATGAGGCTGTATAACCTTTAGAAAGCTTTAAGAGAAAATTAAGAGCAACATATAACCTAAAAAAATTCACATAAAAATAAAGTTGGTAATTATTCACTTAAATATTACATAAACACTTATCAACTCATTAAATAAAATACTCCCAAGGCCGACTTTATGATGTAATTTCTCCATAAAATGTTTCATAAATACTGTCTCTTACCAATCACTTCCTTCTCCAAACTATTCCAACCATTCACCCAGCTATACTGAGCAGCTATCGTGTGCCAGACACCAAAAATACCATAATGAAAAAAAAAAGACAAAATACTCATAAAATTTACATTCTACTGAGGAACATGGGCATAACAAGATAAATATTAAAAGATATAAGGATGTTAGTAGTGGTAGAAAGGAGAAAAACAAAGTAGGAAACAGATACTCAAAAAAATTGAATTGTTTTATTTTATCTTCATTTTCAAATCATTCTACCTAAGCCCTCACTTAATGCTATACTTTATTAATCTTTAATTGCTTTACACATCATTTTGTCCATATAACTAAGCTTATGAACAGGGCAGGTACCACGTTCTTCGATTTCTCACATGTTCTTGAAACCCAGGGTTGGTGGGGCATATTTTAGATCTCTGATAAATTCTATTACTTCATATATTAACCCAATCACAAACTTCCAGCTTCTGTACTGTATAAGACAATAATAGGCATTAGGAATTAAAGAGATAATCAAATATCCCACACTGTGAAAAAGCTTTCAGTCTAGCAAGAAAAGACATGTAGACTTCTAGGATACATTGTTAGATACACCTGAGAACACTTATTGCATGTTGCTAAGGTGAATGTATTGTTCAAAAAAGCATGTGTTGTAAACTTAACCCTAAATACATCATTTCAGGGAGGTATGAGCTGTTTAGGTTATGAAGGATCCATCCTCTTGAGTAGATTAAATCTGATTATAAAAGAGCTTGTGGTTATGAGTTTGATCTTTTAGTCTCTCCCTTCAGTTTGCCCTTCTGCCATAGGATAATGCAGTATGAAGGTCCTCCCCAGATGCCTGCTCCCTGATTATAGATTTCCCAGCCTCCAGACCTGTGAGAAAAGAATTTCTATCGTTTAAAATTACCCAGTCTGTGACATTTTATTACAACAGCATGAATCCAGTCAAGAAACAGACTGCTATGGGAACATGAAGAAAAATTACCTAATCCAGAATGG
The DNA here is from genome assembly GCF_964194105.1 of Spermophilus citellus. Classification (NCBI taxonomy): domain Eukaryota; kingdom Metazoa; phylum Chordata; class Mammalia; order Rodentia; family Sciuridae; genus Spermophilus; species Spermophilus citellus. The sequence goes on along the minus strand of NC_138189.1, from coordinate 20,675,903 downwards.
GAAAGAGAAGTCAGTAAAAGTTTTCGTAAGATAAATTTAGAGATTTTTTAAATGACCTGTAGCTAATGACCTTGAGAAGACAAGAAGAACATGCTTGCAAGAACAGCATATCTTCATGAAAAAAAATATATATATAAAACTCAGTGAACTACAAGTGGTTTAATTTGTCTGGAATATAGAAAAATATACATATCAAAAAAGAGAGGTGGGGCAGATAAGTAGGGACTGAAGATATAGCTCAGTGGTCAAGCACTTGCCGCACTTGCCTAGCATATGCAAGACCATGGTTTCCCATGCTCAGCACTGGAACAAAAAAAAAAATGGGTAGAATATCGGTAAAAGGCTAGTTCTCGATCTGTTTTCTATACTACAGAATATGCAATTTTATCCTAATAACTATGGGAACCCATTAAGAGATTTCAAGGCAGGGACCAACAATCAAATTTATTATAAAAAGATCATTCCAGTAACCATGAGAAGTAGATGGCCTGGAGACACAACTGAAAGAGACAATGGTGAGAAACTGCCACAATCATTTTGGTAGCCTCACCAGTCCATGCCTCCAAGGAAGAGAGAAAGTAGGCAACGAATACTGCTCAAGGGATTGGCTGTATGCCCAAACTGAATCAGCAAAAGGAAAGACAGAAGCTGAAGATCAACAAGACTGGTCCATCTTTCCACAGGGAACTCTATTTCCTTTAAAGTACAATAACTTAAGGCATAGAAATCTAACACAATAGTTGTAAATTGTGATCTCTATTGTCTCTTTTTTAATTATCATCAGCTGTTTCCCTTCTTGGTTAATTCAGTAAAAGTGGTTCTTTTAGCTCAACTTAGCTGGCCTACCTTTCTTTTAAAATATGCATCCTGTAAGAAAAGATTCATGCCTACACTGAATCCATTATAATTGTTTCAAAGACAACTGCTAAAACAAAAAAAAATGTTCTCCTTTGCCAATATTTCATAAACACTTCACTTAGCTATCCAAAATGTGCTATTACACATCATGTACTCCATACCTACTGCATGTTTCTCATTTAAACAGAATTCACTCATTTAAACATGATCTGAAGTGCCTGTAATATGCCAAGCTAATGCTTGGTGCTGGGCACAACAACTAAGATTTTCTCCCCTTTTACTGGGTTATAAGTATTATCTGATGAGCACTCTTTTCTTTACTCTAGATTGATAGCAGCACTTTGTACTGAGGAAAAGAAATCATCTGCAACAGAATGGCACATAGCCAAAGTCTGCTACCAGCAACATTACTAAATTCCACCTCATTTTTGTATATTCAAAAGCCTAACAAACTCTCAATCTAACTCTGAAGAAATAAAGTTAAATAAATTAAAATGATTTTACCTAATAAGTAATATCAACTACATTCTAGAAACCAATGCTATTTTATGCACATAATTTAATCCCTACAACCTTAAGGAAGGCACGTTTTCTCTCCATTTTTCAGATGAAGAAATGAGACTCATGAGTAACCTGCTTACAATCACATCCATAGAGATGACAGTAGGATTCTAACCAACTCTTTAAGACACCAAATCTATGCTTATGTGTCAGTGGCAACAAGAATCATAAATGTATCCCATGGAAGGAGATCACTAGATACTCTGAATAACATTCACAATCTAGAATTCATACCTGTACTTTCTACCTCTTTTCCTTTTGAAAACGTATCTCCACTTCAATTCACACTTCCCCTGAACATTCTGATACACACATTACATTATATCATAATTTTACCTTAATTTTTACTGTTAACATGCAATGCATTAATTTTTTTATTCTCAATGTTCATCACAATGACATGTTTGTTGAATGGTTCAAATACATATAAATACTAGAAGCAAATAAATTAATTCCTAACTACAAGTCATTTGCTTACCAAATATATATTACAATCTAGGTTAGAAGCTAAGTATACAAAAGGCAAAAATAAACAAATAAATAAAGCTAACTCTGGCAGATGCAATAGCAATGTAATAAACATACAAGGATAACAAAACAAAGGAAGACATGATTACATGCACAGTAAGAAAAATCAGGAAGAAAATGCCCTTTACATTGGTGTTTAAAAGATGAACAAGTCTTCTTTGGGAAGATGTATAGGGAAGACCATAAGCTTCTACTAGGTTAATAATGGCTACCAACTATGGACCATCTATTATATATCATGATAATACAGCTATAGTTTAGATCTGAAAATGGCCCCGAAAAACTCATGTATTGAATGCTTGGTCCCCAATTCATCAATCTCCAGAGGTGGAGATTTTTGGAAAAAGATTGGATCATGAGGGCTTTAATCTCATTGGAGATTAATCTATTTGGTGGGCTAATAATCTGAATGGATTATTGTGAGGCAGTAGAAAACTGTAGGGAGTTGGAGCATGACTGGAGAAGGAGATAACTGAGGGCATGCCCTTGGGGTCTATATCTTCTCCCTGGCCCCTTCCCCTGTCTCTCTGCTTCTTGGCTGCCATGACTGAATAGCTTTCCTCTGCCATACCCTATCACTATGATGTTTGAGCTTTGGAGCCAGAAACTTCTGAAACAGACAAAAAAAATCTCTCCTAAATTGCTTTCCTCAAGTACTTGTCACAGCAATGAAAAGCTAACACACATTTATATAAAAAATTAAATATTATACATTTCATGTTTCCTAAAAAATATTCATTATTCCCATTTAGTTAGATAATTAAGAGAAACAACAAGGAAGGCTAGATTAAGGAGGAATCTACAGAATATTCTAAAGTAACAATAAAGGGAAAAATATTAATAGGTTACTCACTGACTGAATACGCCTACTTGCAGTTTACTCTGCCTTAAAAAAAAAAAAGAAAGAAAGAAAGAAAAAGAAAAAGAACTTTTTCTCCCAAATATATCCATGGTTAATTACCTACTTTCATTCCAATTCAAATGTTCCTCAGAGACCGCCTTATTTCCCTACCTAAAAGAGCCTTCCCCTTTACTCTCTGCTTGCTTTCTATTCCTCAAATAACTTTAACATGGTACATAACATTGTTTATTTCTTGATGTGCTTACTAACTCTCACACCACAATGCAAGCATGCAATCACAGGCTTTGTTTTGACCATTCCTCTTTCCCCAGTGCCTAGAGCAGTATCTGGCACACAGTAAGTACTCAAAAAATATTTGTTTACTGAATTACTTACCTAATTGGTTTTTAAATGTAAATATTTGAAAAGGCTTTCAAGAAATTACTTGGCTAATTAGAAAACTAAAATGTAGAAACTGACAATAAAAATCCTTACCTCTTTACAATGCTAAAGTTAAATCTAATTAATTAGTAGAAATTTAGTAACATTACCCTTCTGCTTCAACTATTTGATGTTCCCCTCTAATGTATAAGATCTATTCATTTTTAAATATTATTGTTTAAAAACTTATTGACTGAAATATTCAGCACACTCTGCAAATATAAACATAAACTTTAAAAATAGTCATCGTCAAGGCTCTTAAACTCTAGTAATGAAGTTCTAATAATGAAACTCCACAAGGTCAATAACTATGCCTGTTTTACTGATTATATATTCTATGTGATATCACTACACATACATTATTATTAACATATGTATTATATATTACCTTATATCTAATAAATACTTAGCCTGATTTTTACATGTAAGCAATTCATATCTCATGGCCTTATGAAAGAGCAACTGGATTTTAGTAAGTACACTAAAAACAAACTCAAATAGGAGGGATCAGTGGTAGAGTGTTTGCCTAGCATGCCATGAGGTCGTAGGTTCAATCCCTAGCACCACAATCAAACAGGTAATAAGATGAGCTCTGGAACCCACAAATAGTACCATTTGGCTTATAGTCTGATTTTCAACTAGGAATGTTCCAACCTCCTCCTTCCTTCTTCCCCATCTCAACTGCTACTGGCAGACAGTGGACAAGGAGTGCGGCAAGGATGTTAAGTAACTACAACACACAGGCCAGTCTCACACAACAAAGAATTGTCCTCTGCTGTGCCAACAGCACTCCCCAAGGAAAGAAAGAAAACACTAGTAAGTGTGTACACTGTAGTAATAGGATGTGCATCTGTAAAGATAATCAGGCTATCAGTAAAACACAACGAACATCAGTAAGAGGATTCTAAAAGTCATCAATGAATGGTTAAGTAGGTGTTACGGTTTGGATGTGAGGTGCCCCCTAAAAGCTCATGTGTAAGACAATGCAAGGTTTAGAGGAGAAATTATTGGGTTATGAGAGCCTTAACCCAATCAGAGAATTAATCACATGATGGGATTGAGTGGTAATTGAAGGCAGGTGTGGGTGGAAGAAGTAGGGCACAGGGGACATGGTTTGTGGTATACATTTGTATTTGGCAAGTGGAGATCTGTCTGTCTCTCTACCATGTGAACTGCTTCCCTCTACCATACTCTTCCACCATGATGTTCTGCCTCATTTGGAGTCCCAAGAAATGGAGCCAGCTGTCTATGGACTGAGACCCTTGAAACCATGAGCCCCCAAATAAACTTTTCCTTTTATACAATTGTGCTGGTTGGGTCCTTTAGTCACAGTGTCAAAAAAAAAAAAAAAGTGTTTGTTCATGTCCTTGGCCCATTTGTTGATTGGGTTATTTGTTTTCTTATTGTCTAATTTTTTGAGTTCTTTGTATACTCTGGATATTAGGGCTCTATCTGAAGTGTGAGGAGTAAAAATTTGTTCCCAGGATGTAGGCTCCCTACATAACCCACTTGATTCTAATGTATGAAATATGATTTGTCAAGAGCTTTGTAATGTTGTGAACAACCAATAAAAAAAATGGAAAAAAAAAAGCTGACTTAAAAAACAGGAATGACCCATAATAAAAGATGTCACAAAAAAGTTTAAAGTCACAACTTATATTTTGTGTGTGCAAATGGTTTAGTATGTATTGTTTTTACTTATGTTTTACAAATTTTGTTATAATTATTGAAATTATACTGATACATCTTTATCACCCACAAGCTTCACTTTACATTAAGAATCATTCTTAATATTATATATTTTATGAGTTTAGGCAAATTTATAATAATATGTATCTACCCTTTATAGCAACATACACATCAGTTTTACCCACCAAATCCTCTGGGGTCCACTTATTCTCCCCTTGCTCTCCACTAAGCTCTGGCACTTGGTATTCTTTTATCTTTCCCTTGCCTCCTTAGCTATGACTTCTCCAGGATATTTGAATTGTCGTATGGAGTCTTTTCATTTTGGCTTCTTTCAATTCACAAAAGACATCAACATTCCTCCACATTTTTTCATGGCTTGACAGCTTATTTCTTTTTACACTAAATAATATTTCATTGTCTGAATATACAAGAGTTCATTTCTACATTCACCTACTGAAGGACATCTTGGTTGCTTCTGAGTTTTGCAATTAAAATAAACCTGGTATACACATCTATGTGCAGGTTTTGTGTGAATACAATTTTCCAGCTCCTCTGCATAAATACCCAAAAAAGTTAATAGCTGGATTGTATGAGTAGGCTATGTTCAGTTCTACAAGAAACTGTAACTGTCTTTTAAAGTAGCTGTATCATTTTGTATTCCAGCCAGCAACAAATAAGTTTCCATTGCTCCACAGCCGCTCCAGTATTTGGTATTATCAGTGTTCTGAATTTTAGCCATACTAATAGGTGTATGTATCTCATTTTTTAGTTTATATTTCCCTGATGATATATGATGTGCAGCATTTCCTCATATAATTATTTGCTATTAGCATATCTCTTTTGGTAAGATGTGTCAATTTTAATTTAATTTGGAGATATATGTTTGCTATCAAATAATGTCTATTACAATAGTCAAGCAGGAAATTATAAAATACAAATTACAGCGATGGCAGTAAGAACAAAAAGAAAATGTAACAGTAAAATAACTGAATGTAGTGACAGAAAGGAAACTGACATTTCAGGCCTAAAAGCCATCTAAGTAAAAGAAAGGCATATTTCTCTTCTATTTGATGGAGCCAATCCAAACAACACAAGAGTTGCAAAATACATCAAATGTAATTCCATGAAGCCTCCACTATAGGAATAAATATGCCATATTTTCTATTTTGTCTTCTTAATATATGTAGGGAATACAGTTTAGAAACCTAAAAATAACTCTACCAAAAAGAAAAAAAAAAGTGAAGCTGAAAAAAGTAAACGTAGTCCCTAGAGCTAATTTCTCTCCTATAATTTTATTTAAGTTGGTATGTTTCATGCAGAAAAAAAAACTAAGAAGTGGAGCCAGGTGACCCTTAGGCACAAACCAATAACTGTGGCCCATTACTGCATACAAATCATCTGCTGCCAAGAACTTGGCTTACTGTCTTGGCAACTACTTACAAATCTCATGATTCAGATTATTTTAATTACTACCACTGAAAGAAATTTTTTAAAGAAATAGTTTGTATTCTCAGCAAGACCCTGTTCCTAAATAAATATTTTAAATAAGGGCTGGGGATGTGGCTCAGTGATTAAGCATTCCTGGTTTCAATACCCAGTACCCACCCACAACAACAACAACAACAAAGTCTGTATTTATTACTACCACTTTAAGCATTTATCAAATCAAATATTCAATCTGAATACTTTTAAAGCAAATGTTCTCTTCAGGGACAATTATTAAGTGTCATTTTTCAATATACCAAACACCTGATTCAAAGTCAAAAGAGTGTGAATGATATCTTACTTCTCTTTGAAATACCCTTCTTAGGGCATAGTGTGTCTAATATCCCCATTACTCTCTTACTACATGAGAGTTATCTATCATACTACAAATTCCTAGCAAATAGTAGAATTAATAGATATTTTTCAAAAAATAAATAAAGGCTGCTGCATACTATTTTTTAGAAAGAAGCAAATTTCAATCTATTAGTCTATTATCTGGCATATGATAAGCATCCAAAGTATACTAGCATTTAGCCAACTGTGGTAGCACATGCCTATTATCCCAGTAACTCAGGAGCCTGAGAAAGAAGGATTGAAAGTTTGAGGTTGGCCTTATCAATTTAGCAAGGCCCTAAAGCAACTTAGTAGGACCATGTCTCAAAAAATAAAAAGACTGGAGATGGCTTCGTGGTACAGTTCCCTGGGTAATATCCCCAGTACCCCCCCCCCAAAAAAAAAATAAAAAATAAATCTGCTAGCATTTATTGAAAGCATATTACATGCCAGAACAACAAATAAGAAAAGGAAAGTTGTAAATGGTTAAGTGCATCCGATGCTACACCAGGACGCTACAAAAAAACACAGAGGACTCCAGAATCTCTAACATGTACTCAGACTTCTGAAAAGTTCAACAATTGAAGGAGACAAATCTTACCAATGGAGGACTAATAATCCACTGCAGATGCATTAACTTATAAGTTTAAAAAAAAACAGAAAATTAATGGCTCTTTGCTGAAAACCTCTTCTCACTGATTACTGCTTCTTGGAACTCAGAATCTCTACAATCACTATGTATAAAATGTGCCTGTTAATTAACCTGAACCCCAGCAAAAAGAAAGAAGTTTCCTATTGTCAAAAATTAAAAAAAAAAAGAAAATCCCCTAAAAATTGTTAAATTCAATTGCTGTATCTCCCTACTGCTTTTAAATAGAGTTATCTTGGATAGACTCTGTTTCTTAGGTTCCTTCCCCCTTTCCAGAGGCATTTTAAATTTTACCATTTCTGATCTCCTGATTATTTATTTCACTTCCATTTATTCCCCTAACTGCCCACCACCATCACAAAGCAACTTAAGTTCCTGCTAATCTTTTTAGAGCCTATGTAGAGGTAGAGGTCAGAAGAAATGCATCTGCATCAAACCTATCTAATATACTCATTTCCCAAAGCTCTCTTCTATCAAAAAAAAAATGTATCTATGCTTATACTAATGGCTAACTACATGTTCCTTCAGTGTTTGTAAATAAAGGAGCAAGAAGCTTTACAACTCTATTTGTCTATATGTGCACTGAAAGCTACCTAGATTTTCCATTTTTCTATAATGCCATACACTCCTAGAAAGCAAAAATACATTTGTCTATAGTACTGTAGCATCTGTCGTGGGAAAACAATGTTGATGAGGTGCATGCATATCCTTATTTATTGAATCCTGATTTCCCAGGATACTATAAAAATTTTAACCAAAAACATTTTAAGCAAAAGAGGGCTTGGGTACAAACACACAGAATCATAGAATTAAATTCAAAACTTCTCTCCAAAAATCAGAAAAATCTCATTGACTGAAAGCAACATAACCAAAATAGCTGGGCATTAGGATCACAGTAAGTATGGGCTCCTTCAAGACCATATCTCAGGCCATGAACATTTTGATTAACAATGTTATATACGGTGTAGAACTTTAAATATTTTTATTTATTTTGTGTTGTTTGAGAGGTAAGGATAATTCACAGCTACAACACCACTGTGAATTAACTCAGTGCCAATAAATTCTACATTTAAAAATGGTTAAAATGGTGAATTTTATTTTATACATATTTTACCTCAATAGTAATTTTTAAGATCTGCAACCAAAATACAAGCCACAGTGAACAAAGACCATTAATACTAGCCTACCAATATCACCACTAGAGAAATAAAGAGAACACTGTTGTTACCGCCAAGCACAGATTCAAGAGCAAAACATTTACTTCTCTTAGTATGCAAATTTAACTTCAGGTAAAATAAAATTAGCACCAGAACTTTACAGAAGGTGAAGGTTGGACACTCTAAGGTGAAAAAGAAACATTCAATCCACTCTCACCCTGCCACTTATTTTATATCTTCAGGAAAGTTATCTAACCTCTTTGCCTTAATTTCCTCAAGTGCAGAATGACAATAACAGCAACCTTCCAAGGCAGCTGTTAGAATTAAAATAGATATAAAATACACTTAACAGTGTGTGGTACATATTTGGAATTCGATAAACAACACTCAAGAGCTGGGACTGTAACTCAGTAGTAGAGGGATGGCCTATCCCAGGGAAGACCATGGGCTCCACCCTGGCATGGAAAAAACAAACAGTACTCAAAAGGTATTACTACCATCTAGAAAGACAAGGTATTGCAGTGAGTAGCTCATAAATGGCACCATGCTAAATCTCCTGAAACCGGTCTAGTCTTTCTGTTATACTGCCATTACAATTACCAATTTTTTTTTCCTGTGCAGAGGATCAAACCCAGAGTCACACATGCAGGCAAGTGCTCCACCACTAAGCTATATCCCCAGCCCAAATTTTCTTAAGTAGACTTGATTCTAAATACCTTCCAGCTCATTTCAAACCCAAATATACCCTAAACTACTACAAAGAGAGAAGATACAGAGAGAATACAGTATTTATTATGTGATTTTTAACTGGGAGTTGACTTGACCATCTAATTCAAATATTCTCAATAACACTGCCAGTATCATACTTCTCATGATGAATAAAGCAAGATTTTTAAAGTAATTTCCCCAAGGTCAAACAGCTAGTTAACTTGTTTTGTTGCTATTTAACCCACATCTGTCCAAATTCAAAGAACTTTATCTTTCCTTATATCCCACAACCAATCAAAAGAAAAAAGCTTCTCAATTTAAAAATCTCAAAAGGAATATTCTCGAAGCAAATTCTAAAACAGGGATTCTAAACACACACTCATTGAAAGTATCACTTAATAGAAACAAAAAAAAATACAGTGCTTATCTAGATAAAAGTATCACTATGTGCTCTTTAGATTTTTGCTTGTTCAAGTGATTATTTTAGGAAGTTCTTACATTTTGAAATGAAAACAAATCCAAATTTCCAACCCAGAAACAGTCCAATACAGCACTAATTTGGTCTCAGCAATAAAAATGGGTGGCCATTCCTCTTAGTGTTCCATACAGAAGCTACAGTACCATCATAATCAAAGAGGAAAGGGTCAGCCATACTTACAATGTGCTATTGGCTAGACACTTGGTGTTTACAATGATATTTGTAAATCACATACTTCCAAGTTGGAAATGCTTATATAATGTATATTTTAAAAACCAATCAATCCCTTTTCTCATGAAAAAGACCTCAAAAAACAGCCACTGTTTTTGTTTTGTCCTGTCGTAATGGGAGAGGAAAGTCTCACAAGACCCTCCACACTGAAGGTTGGCAAATTAAGCTTCCAACATACAGGACTCTAAAGTAACATATAGTTACAAAGTTTATTGAAATCCTTATTGATAATTAAAAGCACCAAAGTAGAAATATTATGATGGTATGTGTGAATTTTAAAAATGCATTCCTAGGATTTTTCTTAAATTGCCTCTTTAAGACATCCAATAGCAACAGAAAGAAATGGAAGACGTCCATATAGTTAGCAGCCTGAACATCGTATCAGTCAAAGCATCTGTTTAATAGTTTATGAGAGAATTCACACCTAACTCTTAAGATTAACTTCATTCTCCAAAGCAATTTTTTCTACTTACACTTTTTCACATAATTTTTATAGAATATAATTCTAGCATCCATTTTTGTTCTAAAATAGTAGGTAGACGTTTTATGAGATTGCTCATATATAGTAAACCTTATTCATAACCAGCGTGTAAACTAACATTTTTCTCTGAAAGTGTTGATTTCAACTCTCATGGTAATGATTTAGGGGTGGTAGTGCTCTGACTCATGCTATCACAAGTTTTATGAAAAATAACACTAAAGGTTATAAAATGATTTAATCAATATATAGGCATATAATATTGCCCTTCGTATTCAAATTCTCCTTAAGAAGGTACATATTATTCCAACAACTCAGACACTGTCCAAAACTCAGGATGTTAATGTATAACCCAAAAGAATTACCCCAAAGAATGTATAATGTTTTCTGAGTATTCTTAGTAAAAGCATAATTTCTTCCATTTAGGATATAAGCTTTGGAGACTGCTCAGGTAATCAGTCTGCAGAATATCATTTCTAGTCCAAAGAGGAATTAGGTTCTAGTTTTTTAAAAAAAGTTCACATTGTCTATAAAGTATAATATAAATTCTATTTCTTCAGTCCTCAATATTTTTTGAATTTACTAAAGCCTTAAATATTTAACTGTGCTGTAAAAACTAACAATGTTAGTTTCTAGAGAAACAATTTTAAAGACACAAAACTGACATAAATTCATTTATACACACACGTGCACCCATACACAGCCAAATTGAAACAACTACTTGATACAGTAAACTTTTATGTATACATTTTCTAAAATATTGTTTTCTCAATATAAACTAAAACCAATGCAAATTATTGATTGATGTATTTTGTTCAGCATTACATTTCCATCGCCTATAATACCACCTAGAAAATAGCAAGCACTAAACAAGCATTTACTGAATTAATGAATCAATATAAAAATTTAATATGTGCTCATAGATCTAGGTTTTATATTTATATTTGGCTGGATTAACTGTACTAGAAATACTATTTTATATGTAACAATCAATAAAACATAACCAAACCATAGACTATGACAAAGTACCAAACACTTCAACTGACAGCAACCCCAACCTTACAATTTTCCTCAGGCCAGAAACTATGAAGTCACTCCTCACAGACAATCCCTTCCAACATTAGGAAATCTGTAGGCTCTACTCTGCCCTTTCTGCCACCATCATCACTCACACATATTACTGTTCTTCAGCCTTTGCAGTCCTCCTGCCCTCCTTACACAGATGCACTCATATAGTCACTTCCCTACAAACACCCTCAACTTCCTTGTCCTTCTCTCATTTCATCATACTTAGCAAAGTTATATCCTTGTTCAGTGTAATTCTCCACCAACTCTGCACTTACACCATGCATCTAAACATAATGATCACACTTTCAACTCGTAACCACAGGCCTCAACTGCACCCTTAATGCTACCAGGAAAGCGTATTATAACTCCTGGTTTATTCACACTCCCACTCTATTTCACACCTTCTTGATCCTCAACCCCAAAAGCCTCCTTCTCATCCTTATTGAGAGCATGATATTGTTTCCCACACTTTGCTGAAAGGAAAAGAAAAAGAAATTCAGTGAAGCTAGCTGAAGAGATTATCCTTAAGCTCCCACAATATATCAAACCACATCCCAGGGTCTGCATCTTCATACTTTGTCTCTGTCCTACTGCCACAGATGAATTATCCAAGTTTTTATATAATACAAATTCCTACATTTGTAAACTAAATCTCATCCCATTTATCCCTTCAACAGCATCACTAGAGAAATTTATCCTTAACATATTGCTCTCAATCATTGATATTAGCATACAAACATGCTCTATTTTCTCACTTCTTACCAAAAGGGGGGCTCCTTTATTTATTTGTTTCTTTCTTTCTTTGTTTTTATATTCGGTGCTAAGGATGAAATCCAGTGCCTCATACATGCTAGGCAAGTGCTCTGCTACTGACCTTACAGCTCCAGAGGAAAGACTCTTAATCCCACTTTAATACTGTTCCACTTCTTTGCTCCCGTTGGCAGAAAATATACTGAAACCATTCCTGACAATCTCCCAATTTCTCTCCTCCCTTTCTTTTTTAATATACACTCCCATCAGGTTTTTAGTCAGCACTCCACCCAAACTGCCTTGATCAAAATCACCGGTTACCTCTGCATTACTAAATCTGAGGGCCATCTCATTTCTCATGTTACTTTGCCTATCTATATGATTATTTTCTTCTTTGATTAGTTTCCTGGACAACACAACATCTTTATTCTCCTTCTCAGTCTCCTCTTACAAAAGGCATGAGGAAACGTCTAGAATAATGGTTAAGTTCACTATCTTGTTGACTATCGTGATAGTTTCATAGGTATACACAGTATTTATCAAACTGTGCATTTTAAATATGAACCATTTGTGATATTCCAGTTATGCTTCAATTTTTTTTTTTTAAAAAACTGTCAGTCTTCACATACCATTCCTAGTCTCCAAGACTACTCAGAGATCAGGAAAACAAGATTAAATAGGAAGTTGTTTTAAAACCTTAGAATGAAAAAAGTCCTGACTGAGAACAATTAGTTCCTTTCCCATTCAATTCTCTCACAATAACTTGGATCTACCATTTCAATTAAACAATTACTTCCCTAACAAAAAAGAATCAAATGGGTAGTGTAGAATTTGATATTCTTTTTATCATGTACCCATCATTACAGTATCAGAAATAACCTGTGCTTCTTTGCTTTTCCTCCAAACCTAACATATGAAAATGCCTTTTATATTTCTTAGCACTCTGTAAGCCTCAGCTAAGTTTGGCCTTTACTATCATAAAGAAAATTGTCAGAAATATATGCCACTATCTAATTTATTATCAGTTATGTATCCTATTTTCTCTTTTTATAATTTATGCCCTGTCTCAATTAACATCCACTTGTATCAGCTCTTTCTATAAATACTATTCAGAAATAAGGAAATAAATAAAATAGTACTTAAAGCATATAAGAAATATTTTATTAAAAACCAAGCGTACTTAGTGTAGGGGGGAGGCACACGTTTATACACAAAATTGCTGAGGTAGCAGACTTCATGGAAATCAATCATACAAGGACCCCCCCCCCCTCTGCTTATGCCACAACTCTAAGCACTTAACAGAATTCATAAGAAGTAAGAGACTCATGGAGAAATATGTGAGACAGTGTCAGTTTCTGTTTTGTATATAATATTCAGGCAGTTTCAAAATGGGAATTTGAAGATAAAAAATTACAAGCAGGAAAAAAATGTTGTCTCATTATCTCAAGCAAGAAAGCCTAAACTAAAGGCTGTGCTAACAGAATGAGACAGAAAAAAAATATTTTACTAAGTCATAGAACTCTCTACAGTTTCATGACAATATGCAACCTTCACAATATGAAGATGCCACCAAGCAAGAAAACACCTTATTCATTACAAGTATACAGATAACTACTATTTTATTTTCTAATTTTAGAAAAATACACATCTCGATTTTTCTAAATTTTCAAATGATAAGATACTAAAAACTAATACTCATACTATCATAAACTTTTATTTTGGGCCCCATTAACAAGGAAGACTTTGCTTACAGATAATCTAAGAAACACTTACCATATAACAGATTGGAACACTGAAACAATACCTTTCCAGCTCAGGATGTGAGAAAAGGACAAGATGCAAGGTGGCATCAAATAGGTAGAAGTTGGCCTAGAAGGACATGTTGTCAAAAGACTGACAATTACTGCATTCTTCCTGCCTGCAGAACTCAGAAATTTCTAAGAAATGATTTTGAATTGATTCAGAATGAGGTGAAAGAAGTAATTCATAAAGCAGTGCTGACCATTTTAAGTAATAGTAGCTCTGCTTCCTCAACAGCTGTTACTGAGTCCTATATTGAAAGTCTTACTTCCATTATTATCATAATCCAAGCACAAATTTAGCTTCCAACTAAATAAACAACTTTCTTACTAAACGATATGATTTCTATCCTAAATGTATCTATCCTCTTAGAAAATTAAAAGCAAAGTTCTTTGCAAGAATCAGCAGTCTGAAGATGAATGGAATATGCATCTGTTTTCTAAAACATTTAGTTCTCACTATTTTCTGACAGAAAGTGGAATAAATTAAGATAAGTGTTTGTATACTGTCTGATTATCGCAAGTTCAACTCTAGTTCTATCCTCTCCATTTCTCCACCATTCCTCTGAGAGACAACCTCATGGCCTCTCCCACAGCCTTCCTGAAATGGACTCCCTCCCTGTCTCTAGCACCACCACACTACAAACGCAGCCCCCTTTTTAGGCAACCATCTCTCTTTAGAATATGAATCTAGTCACTTCACTTGAAATCCTTCACCACCTTCCAGTCCCCAAAAGGATAAAATCTAAACTCCACAGCATGAAATACAAGGCACAAGCTGATCCCTGAAATGAATCATTTCATTTCACCAGTGATTCACCCATAAAACTGTACTGACCTTCCTAATAGATGTTCCCTCTTCTCCACTCTTACAGCATTTATACATAACTACTATAGTTGCGAGTAACTCAAATAACTTTTTACCTACCAATCTGCATCCTCCATTAATTGAATTTTTTAAAAACTTACTTAAAATATGCCACATGTATTTTCTACAAAGTTGCACAGACAAGATGTGTAGGATTTTAAAACCATTTCTCAAAGAAATAAGCAAAATTTCACAATGAAGTCTACCAACTCTGTCAGAACTGAGCTCAAATCTCAATTTCATAATTTACTAAGAATGTAATCATCAAACCTCCTAACATCTTTAGATCTTAATCTTCTCAACTGAAAAATTAGAATAAAATATTCACCTTGATGGGTTCCTATGAACAATGAAAATATGTAAGTGTGTGTGTGTGTATATATATATATAAATAACAACAGATAGCTCTAGAAAACCTGTAGAATTGTAATGAAACTAACATTCATAAAAATCCAAAGGACTAACTCTTCTTTATGGCAATCACAAATTACAACTTTGTGTTGAAGACGTATATAATTCATTTTTTAAAAGAAAATGTTTTCATTTTCAGAGGAATAAAATAGACACAGCCTATACAACATCTAAACTAGCAATCTGTCCTTCAACTTTTAAGGCAATAAAATGATAATTAATTTTTCACAAATGCTGACTGACTCCTGATAGAAATCAGTATTTAAACATAAAGAACGCAGCCTCGGTTCCTAGAAACTTTATTCAAGTTATTAACAAATCCAGCATATGATGGCTTTATCTATTTAAAAAAAGGGTACATGTGATCAAAATGACAAGTAAAATTTTTAAGAACTTATTTGAAGTATGTTACACATATTTTCTACAAAGCCACATAGCCAAGAATGTCTGAGATTTCAAAATTGCCACAGCAAACCTTTAAACATGACCCTAGTTATATCATCATTTCATAGACAGCAAACTTCCTGGGAGGAAAAGGATAAAAAAAACAGGAAAGAAAAAAAATTTAACTGAGATCAGAGAACACAACTGTGGTAAGGATTACCAACTGAAATATGTGCTGTTCTTTATAAGAGGGGATGTGCTGGAGGCAAGGAAAGAATGCAGGCTGTGATTTCCTTGCCCTGTACCTCACTTCAGTATATAATATAGTAGAACAGAGCAGGGTGGGAGCAGGTTCTCTGGGGGATAAGAATCCACAAATATAGGGTAACATATTGAATCTTCATAGCTCAAATAATAACAAACTTTTCACCTTTAAGAAACTGAAGGAAACATTAATTTTCCAGAGTATATTTAGACAGGATAAAGAATTAAGTATATAAACTAAAAAGTTTTTTCTCAGAAAGAGAAACAATAAGAGAGGTAAACAGGGAGCCTGCATCATGGGAACAAATTTTTACTCCTCACACTTCAGATAGAGCCCTAATATCCAGAGTATACAAAGAACTCAAAAAATTAAACAATAAGAAAACAAATAACCCAATCAACAAATGGGCCAAGGACCTGAACAGACACTTCTCAGAGGAGGACATACAATCAATCAACAAGTACATGAAAAAATGCTCACCATCTCTAGCAGTCAGGGAAATGCAAATCAAAACCACCCTAAGATACCATCTCACTCCAGTAAGATTGGCAGCCATTATGAAGTCAAACAACAACAAGTGCTGGCGAGGATGTGGGGAAAAGGGTACTCTTGTACATTGCTGGTGGGACTGCAAATTGGTGCGGCCAATATGGAAAGCAGTATGGAGATTCTTGGGAAAGCTGGGAATGGAACCACCATTTGACCCAGCTATTGCCCTTCTCGGACTATTCCCTGAAGACCTTAAAAGAGCGTACTACAGGGATACTGCCACATCAATGTTCATAGCAGCACAATACACAATAGCTAGACTGTGGAACCAACCCCAATGCCCTTCAATAGATGAATGGATAAAAAAAATGTGGCATTTATACACAATGGAGCACTACGCAGCACTAAGAAATGACAAAATCATGGAATTTGCAGGGAAATGGATGGCATTAGAGCAGATTATGCTAAGTGAAGCTAGCCAATCCCTAAAAAACAAATTCCAAATGTCTTCTTTGATATAATGAGAGCAACTAAGAACAGAGCAGGGAGGAAGAGCAGGAGGAAAAGATTAACATTAAACAGAGTCATGAGGTGGGAGGGAAAGGGAGAGAAAAGGGAAATTGCATGGAAATGGAAGGAGACCCTCATTGTTATACAAAATTACATATAAGAGGTTGTGAGGGGAATGGGAAAAAATAAGGAGAGAAATGAATTACAGTAGATGGGGTAGAGAGAGAAGATGGGAGGGGAGGGGAGGGGGGATAGTAGAGGATAGGAAAGGTAGCAGAATACAACAGTTACTATTATGGCATTATGTAAGAATGTGGATGTGTAACCGATGTGATTCTACAATCTTTGTAATGTTTTGAATAACCAATAAAAAAAAGAAAAAAAGAAATTATCATCAAATAAAAATGTTAAATTTTAGATAAAAAAAATAATTAAGTATAAAAAAAAATGAATTTCAAGGAACTACCTTTCCCAAACAATTAGTCTCTTAAGTTTTCATGCCAGTTACAAATTAATATTTTACTAAAATTACACTGAAGTAGTGATTTTTAAAATAAAATTTCAGCTGAGTTTCTAGCACAAAGTTATGCATCAGACCCACAGGACCTTACTTTTTACTGTATTAGACCAATGTTAATCCCTGAAAAATTTAACAAGGCTCTCTTTGTGTAGATTCTGGGGGTGAAGAGAAATTCAATAACTACTTTGACAGCAGTTTTAATTACTGGTAACTTAAGAAACTAAAGTCTTAAAATTCCTTTTCCCCCCTAATGTCACATGTACTTTTCTATTAAACTCATGGGAATGATACATTCAACTATGTAACTAAAGAAGTCAAAGCCTCTACTTCTTAATAGTCCACTTAAAGAAAGGCAAAAATAGGAAACATCTAATGATTTGGGAAGCAGGAAGCCCAGGTTACACAGTCAGCTCTGTACACTTGATACTCACAGATAACCTCAAGCATTTCTCTGGCTTCTTAAGTTTCCATTTTCTATAACCAGAGACTCAAACAGATTCCAAAGGTGCCTTCTCTTTTTTTTTTTTTTAAGCATTTTACCTATGTTCATTAGCTTAAAGTAGCTTTAAAAGCATTTCTCATTTTGTCCTCATGAAAACTAAAATAGATATTTGTATTACAAATGAGTAATGTGAAGCCAGAAAATAAAGATATATCCAAAATAGTTAACTGAAAAGAGTCGGAAGTAGAACCTAGTTCAAAGTCCTTCAATGACTCTCAAAAGATACATTACTTAAAAATCTTATAAAATTTAAAGTTTAAAATACAATATGAATAACTATATCAAAGTAATATAGTACATAGCCTATTTTTTAAATGTAAATGTATTCAATATGCTACATAATTGTTTACAAAGTAGTATGTATCTCAACAAATAGAAACAAAATAGATGAATTCAAACTATTCAGTAAAAAGTATTAAATCAATGATTGAATTTTCACTTACAACTATTAGTTACTGTGAGAAGATTCACTTACCTATACTATATTCGTCAAGCAACTAAATAATAAGCCATGTGAGAATTCTTCCCACAAAGTTTCCAAGCACAGGTGGTTTCATGTATGAGTTCTATCTATAATCAGAAGGAAAGCAAGTCTACTCTTCAGACTAACTTTTTCATACAAGTGAAAAAAAGAAACTTCCTCACAAGGATAAGAGAAACACTGAGTCAATACCAAGAAAACAATACTAAAAAAGAAAACTATAAAGCCAGCCTCATTCATACATAAATGTAAAATCCTAAAAAATATTAGTAAATTAAATTGAACAACAAAAAGGATAATGCTACTTCATGACAAAGTTGAGTTCATTAGAAAAATCAATCAATATAATACACACTAAAACGTTAAAGGTAGAAAATACATAAGATTATGGAAACAGATACAGAAAAATATTCCATAAAACTAAGCATTAACGAAAGTTAAAAAGTATAGGACTATAAGGGAATATCCTTAATCTGACATAAAATCTATAGCAAACCACATTCTTACTGGTGAGGAACAAGAGAAGCATTACCTTCATTTCTACTCAAATAGTATTGGAATCCTGTATTATTACATATATTAAGGAAAGAAAAACACAGCTGAATAGCAGAATAAAATTCCATGTATAGATGATTATCTTAAAAAAACTAACCAAGGATTTAGCAAGATTAGTAAGATTTTTTTAAATGTACAAAAATCAATTATATTTCTAAATATCCACAAATAAAAAATAAAACATTAAAGAAAATGTCATTGAAAAATATCAAACACGGAAATATTGGGGAATGATATCAACCAAATTATATTATTATATTGTGTGCAGATAAAAATATGTAACAATATATCCATCAATAAAAAAATAAAAAATAAAGTATCAGATACTTTTTAAAATTCAAAATTATAAACAAAAACGATGAAGGAAAACAAAACAAAACAAAATACCTCTCTCACTGTTGTCCTGTAGATATAGATTACCAAGTCATTATTCTCAAAAATTGGTAAATAAGGGAGAAAAAAATGGGTAAATAAGGGAGAAAAAAAATGAACATTTTCCTATCCCTCTGGTATGAATTGTATTTCCTGAGAACCAAAAATAATGAAAGTTCTTGATAGTCCAGGTGATAGACACAGAATAACTAAATTAGAAAATCAATATTTTACAATCCCAAATGTAATAGTGGATCTAAGTAACAATTATCAATGGTTATGATTAGGTGAAAGATTAATGAAAAATTCTGCAAGGTATGGATGGGGCTGACAATACACAAACCATTCATCAAACTGAGTACTAGAAAAGTGGAATGCCTAAAGGGATTTATGATGTGATACTAGTGGAAAGTATACTCTGAAGGTTTCTTGTGTAAAAACTGAAAACTAAATCTAACCAAGCCTATAAGTTTAACAACAAATTTAGAAGAAATAGAATTAGAAAAACAAGTAAATGAAGAAAGAAAAACAAGTAAGGAAAGAACCAGCCAAATCTAATTTAGTCCAGAGCACAAATGATCCAATTTCTCCAACAGGTCAACTGCCTGAGGGAAGAGAGAAACAAGTGCTTTCAAAACAACAGACATAAAGGCTAGATTGTAGCTCAGTAGTAGAGCATTTGCCTACCATGCAACACAGGGGGATTAGGTTGTGGGGGAAAGGGGACATAATTAAATAGTCTGGTGCAAATTCTGACTCAGACCAACCATTTTTTTTTAAATACACATACTTGAGAACAAGAGAAATATAAACCTAGACTGAGTTATTAGGTGATATTAAGAATTATCGTTGAGTCCCTTACACGCACCTGAGGACATCCCACAGGCTGTGAAGACAGCCAACAACTGCAACACTGCCACTATAGAGCTCAAATCTGAACACATTGAACAACAATGCCATCGCCAGGCTCCCCCAACCTGACCCAACACCCCAATGCTGAAAGCAGCTGCCTCCATCTTGGGTTACCTCCATCACCATGTTTAGTAAGGGCAACTACCAGTTTGGAACACCAAATTGCCAGGAGAGGTATCGGAACCCTACAGGGGCCCTATAAGCCTATCGGGTAAAACAGTAACACCTTGGATCCACAGTGCTAGAAGAGAAGACACACAAACAACATGAAAAGACAAGGGAAGAAAGTAACCAAAACAAACCAAGATACTACATTATTAAAATCCATGGCCAGCACAGCAGAAGAAATAATAGAGAAGGAGTTCAGGATGTACATATTTAAAATGTTCTGTGATTTAAAGGATGATATAAGAGAGCAAATACAGGCAGCAAAAGAATGAGCTACATAAGCAAATACAGGAAGCAAAAGATTACTTCAATAAGGAGACAGGGTTCTAAAAAAAAAAAAAACGGAAATCTTTGAAATGAAAGAAAAACCAATGAACAAATTAAAAGTTCAACTGAAAGCATCACCAACAGATTAGACCACCTGAAAGATAGAACCTGAGACAATGAAGACAAAAAAAATAATGTTGGGCTGGGGATGTGGCTCAAGCGGTAGCACGCTCGCCTGGCAGGCGCGGGACACTGTGTTCAATCCTCAGGACCACATACAAATAAAATAAAGATGTTGTGTCCACTGAAAACTAAAAAATAAATATTAAAAACTCTCTCTCTTTAAAAAAAAATAATAATAACCTTGAAAAGAATATAGACACACAGTGAAGATGGTAAGAAACCCTGAGCAGAACATTCAAGAAATATGGGACAGCATAAAAAGACCAAATTTAAGACTTATTGGGATACAGGAAGGCACAGAGTTCTAAACCAAAGGAATGAACAATCTATTCAATGAAATAATATCAGAAAATTTCCCAAGCATGAAGAATAAACTGGAAAACTTAATACAAGAGGCTTACAGGACACCAAATGTACAAAATCACCACAGATCCACATTATAATGAAAAATGCCTAGCACAGACAATAAGAAGAGAATTTTTAAAGCCATGAGAGAAAGGAATCAGATTATATATAGGGGGAAACCAATCAGGTCATGTGCAGATTTTTCAACACAGACCCTGAAAGCTGGAACAACATATACCAAGCTCTGAAAGAAAATGAATGTCAACCAAGAATCTTATATCCAGAAAAATTAAGCTTTGATTTGATGACAAAATAAAAATCTTCCATGATAAACAAAAATTAAAAGAATTTACAACTTGAAAGCACACAGTACAGAATATCCTCAGCAAAATATTCCACAAAGAGGAAATGAAAAACAACAATGAAAATCAGCAGAGGGAGATGTTACACTAAAGGAAAAACTAATCAAAGGAAAAACCAAGTCAAGTTAAATACCAAAAACAAACAAAAATGGCTGGGAATACAAATCATGTCTCAATAATAAACCTGAAAGTTAATGGCCTAAACTCAATAATCAAAAGACAAAGACTAGCAGATTAAATTAAAAAAAAAAAAAAGATCCAACAATATGTTGCCTCCAAGAGACTCATCTCACAGGAAAAGACTGCTAAAAACTGAAGGTGAAAGGTTGGGAAAAATAAATCACACCACTCACATTGACTGTGGAAGCAAGTCCCTCCTCATATCAAATAAAGTAGATTTCAAGCTAAAGTTAATCAAAAGAGATTTCATACTACTCAAGGGAACCATCCACAAGAAGATATAATAATTAAATATATATGCCCCAAACAATGGAGCATCTATGTTTATCAACCAAACTCTTCTTAAGCTCAAGAGTCAAATATACCATAACACAATAATTCTGGGTGATTTCAACAAACCTCTTTCACCGCTGGATAGATCTTCCAAACAAAAGCCGAGCAAAAAAAACTATAGAATTCAATAATACAATCAATAACTTAGACTTAATTGACATATATAGAATATTTTATCCTTCAACAAGCAAATACACTTTCTTCTCACCAGCACATGGATTCTTCTCTAAAACAGACCATATGTTATGTCACAAAACAACTCTTGGTATATACAAAAAAGTAATGATACAACCATGAATTGTATCAGATCATAATGGAATGAAATTAGAAATCAATGATAAAATAAAAAATAAAAGCTACTCCAACACCTGGAGACTAAATAATACCCTACTGAATGAACAATAGATTGCAAAAGACATCAAGGGGGAGATTAAAAAATTCCTAGGCATAAATGAGAACACTGATACAACATATCGAAATCTCTGGGATACTATGAAGGCAGTTCTAAGAGGAAAGTTCATAGCATGCAGTCCTTTCCTTACAAGAAGAAAAAGTCAACAAACAAATGACCTAACATTACATCTCAAACCCCTAGGAAAAGAACAAACCAACACCAAAAGCAGTAGAAGACAGGAAATAATTAAAATCAGACCTGAAACCATAAAATTGAAACAAAAGAAACAACTGAAAAAATTGACAAAACAAAAAGTCAGTTCTTTGAAAAAATAAATAAAATTGACAAACACTTAGCCATGCTAACAAAGAGAAGGATAGAGAAAACTCAAATTACTAACATATGTGATGAAAAAGGAAATATCACAACAGACATTACAGAAATACAGAAGATAATTAGAAATTATTTTGAAAATTTTCACTCCAATAAAAACTAATACCAATACTCTTCAATTTATTTCAGGAAATAGAAAAAGAGGAAGCACTTCCAAACTCATTCTATGAGGCCAAAATCACCCTGATTCCAAAACCAGGCAAAGACACATCAAAAAAAGAAAACTTCAGACCAATCTCTCTAATGAAGATGAATGCAAAAAAAAATTCAATAAAATCTGGCAAATCGAATACAAAAACATATCAAAAAGGTAGTATACCACGGTCAAGTGGGATTCATCCCAGGGATGCAAGATTGATTCAACATACAGAAATCAATAAATCTAATTCATCACAAGGCATTCAACAAAATACAGCACCGCTTAATGTTCAAAACACTAGAAAAACTAGGTATAACAAAAACATTTCTCAACAATGTAGAAACTATGTATGTTAAGCCCCAGGCCAACATCATTCTAAATGGTGAAAAATTGAAAGCATTCCCTCTAAAAACTAGAACAAGACAAGTTCAAGAATATCTTATAAACAAGACAGGATGCCCTCTTTCACCACTTCTATTTAACATAGTTCTTGAAACATTGGCCAATTAGACAGATGAAAGAAATTAAAGGGATATGGATAGGAAAAGAAGGACTCAAATTAGCATTATTTGCTGACAATATGATTCAATGCCTAGAAGACCCAAAAGATTCCACCAGAAACTTCTAGAACTAGTAAATGAATTCAGCAAAGTAGTAGGATATAAAATCAATACCAATAAATCAGACAATCCTATACATCAGTGACAAATCTTCTGAAAAGGAAATGAGGATAACTACTCCATTTACAATAGCCTCCAAAAAAAAAAAAAAAATACTTGGGAATCAATTTAACATAAGAGGTAAAAGACCTCTACAACAAAAACTATGGAATGCTAAAGAAAGAAATCAAAGAAGACCTTAGAAGATGGAAAGATCTACCTTGCCCTTAGATAGAAAGGATTAATATTGTCAAAAAGACTATACTGCCAAAAGCACTATACAGTTTTAATGCAATTCCAATCAAAATCCCAAAGGCATTCCTCATAGAAATAGAAAAAGCACTCAATGAAATTCATCTGGAAAAATGAGACCCAGAATAGCTAAAGCAATCCTCAGCAAGGTGGCATCACTATGCCATACCTTAAACTGTATTACTGAGCAAGAGTAACAAAAACAGCATGGTATTGACACCAAAACAGACAGGTAAACCAATGGTACAGATAGAGGGCACAGAGACAAACCCACATAATTACAGTTATCTTATATTAGACAAAGGCACCAAAAACATACACTGGAGAAAAGATAGCCTCTTCAAAAAATGGTGCTGGGAAAACTGGAAATCCATATGCAACAAAATGAAACTGAACCCCTATCTCTCACCATACACAAAACTCAACTCAAAATGGATCAAGAACTTAGGAATACAACCAGAGACCCTGCGTCTAATAGAAAAAAAAAAGTAGGCCCAAATCTCCACCATGTCAGATTAGGCCCCGACTTCCTTAATAAGATTCCTATAGTGCAAGAATTAAAATCAAGAAGCAATAAATGGGATGGATTCAAACTAAAAAGCTTTTTCTTGGCAAAAGAAACAATCAGTGAGGTGAATAGAGAGCCTACAGAATGAGAGCAAATTTTTACCACATGTACATCAGATAGAGCACTAATCTCTAGGATATATAAAGAATTCAAAAATCTTAATACCAAAAACAACAAATAACCCAATCAATAAATGGGCCAAGAAACTAAACAGACACTTTTCAGAAGATGATATAATCAATCAACAAATATATGAGAAAATGTTCAACATCTCTAGCAATTAGAGCAATGCAAATCAAAACTACTCTAAGATTTCATCTCTCTCTAGTCCGAATGGCAGCTATCAAGAATACAAACAACAATAATTATTGGGCTGAGGTTGTGGCTCAAGGGTAGAGCTCTCACCTAGCATGCATGAAGAACTGGGTTAGATCCTCAGCCTAACCTCAAAAATAAAATAAAAAGGTATTGTGTCTAACTACAACTAAAAATAAATAAGCAAATAAATGTTAAAAAAAAAAGAAACAATAAGTGTTGGTGAAGATGTGGGGAAGAAGACACACTGATACATTTCTGGTGAGACTGCAAATTGGTGCAGCCAATATGGAAAGCAGTATGGAGAGTCCTTGGATAATTGGGAATGTAACCACCATTTGACCCAGATATCCCACTCCTTGGTCTATATCCAAAGGACTTAAAAACAGCATACTACAGGGACACAGCCACATTAATGTTTATAGCAGCACAATTCACGATAGCTAAACTGAGGAATCAACCTAGATGACCTTCAATAGATGAATGGATAAAGAAAATGTGGATATATATACACACAATGGAATATTATTCAGCATTAAAAAAGTATAAAATCATGGCCTTTCGAAGTAAATGGATGGAGTTGGAAAATATAATGTTAAGTTAGCCAATTCCATAAAACCAAACAATGAATGTTTTCTCTTGATATAAGGATGTTGATTCATGATGGGGTTTGGGGGTGGGGAGAGCATTGGAGAATTAGACTAACACTAGATAGGGCAAAAGGGTGGGAAGGAAGGGAGGGGGTATGAGCATAGGAAAGATGGTGGAATGTACATCATTACCCTATGTATATGTATGAAGACACGAATAGTGTGACTCTACTTTGTATATAGAGACATGAAAAAATGTGCTCTATATATGTAATATGAACTGTAATGCATTCTGCTGTCACATAACAAATTAGAATAAATTTTTGAAAAATTTTTTTAAAGATTTGAATTTAAGAGGGATTAAAGATTACATGCTTATAATAAGAGTCAGATTAATACTATATTTGTTCTTCATACAAATTAAAATGATTTTTATTTAAAAGAAATATTGTTGAATTATATATGATGATATCCTTGATGGTTAAATTTTTCAAAAGCCCTTAGAAAGGCGGCAATGAATAGTGAAGTATTTCCAGGAAAACTGTTAGGATATCCTTGTATCTGATCTTCTTTGAACAGTCAAATAAAAGGGCAAATATGGTAACTGTTGAAACTTGAAAATATCGACTTTTATATTTACTTGAAAATGTTTATGGTAAAGCCAATCAAAACTCAATTAAAAATGAACAAAAGACATGAAGGAGAATACAAAGAGGTGACAAATACAGGAAAAGATGTTCAACATTGCTAGTCATTAGAGAAACACAAATTAAAATAACAATGAGCCGGGCACAGTGGTACACACCTGTAATCCCAAAAGCTTGAGAGACTGAGGCAGGAGGATTGCTAGTTCAAAGACAGCTCTCAGCAATTTAGTGAGGCCCTAAGTAACTGAGTTGAGACCCTGTCTCTAAATAAAATATAAAAAAAAGGGCTGGGGATGTGGTTCAGTGATTAAGTGCCCTAGGTTCAATCCCCAGTAGCAAAAAAAAAAAAAAAAAAAAAAAAAAAAAAAAAAAAAAAAAAAACCACAATGAGATACCATTACACATCTATGAAACAGATAAGTAAAAATATAAATAGTATCAAATGCTGGTGAAGACCCAGAGAAACCATCTCTCATTTTTCTGTTGAGAGTGTAAAATGGCACAGCTACTCTGGCAATTTATTAAACATACACTTACATACACTTACCGTACGACCCACTAAATGCATTCTTAGACAATTATTCTACAGAAATAGAAGTATATTCACACAAGATCCTGATTCTAAGTGTTTATAGGAATCTCACTGGTAATATGTCCAAGCTGAAAACAATCCAAATGGCCTTCAATGAATAAACAAACTGTGGTACATTCATATAATGAAATACTACTTTGCAATAAAAAAAGAAAAAAATATTATTAATGCACTCAATAATTTGAACGGACCTTAAGGGTATTATGGTGAATGAAAAAGGTCAATATCAATATCCACTTATAAAGCATTTTCAGAGACAACAGTATTAGAGAATAGGGATTCAAGAGCAGAGTGTGATTATAAAAGGGAGCACTGTAGAACTCCTTTGTGGTGATGAAGCAATCTATCTCTTGAATGTGGTGATGGTTATAAAAATCTACATGGAGAATTACAGAGACATATCAAAATTTATATATTGATGCATGCAAATATGATGAGACTGAAGTAAAATATAATCTATTTAATTTTAATATGCTAATATCAATTTTCTCCAGTTTTGATAATAAACTCTATTTATGTAAGATGTCGCCTCTAGAGAAAACATTCAATTTTTAGTTGGAAGACTCAATATCATGATGGGTTCACAGGACCTCTTTGTAAAATTTTTATAAATTATTGTGATTCTATAGTTACTACAAAATAAAAACATTTTCTTAAAAGTCAATTTTAAAATACAGATTAAAAAAAAAGTCAAAGCAGCATTCCATATGAGGTACTAAAATTTAAATGCATGGATCAGAGTGGAGAAAGTAGAAATTTAGGTCTGTTCCAAAGGTTCCTGTCCCCTGTTGCATACACCCTTGTGTAATTGTAATTCATTTCTCTTTAAGTGAGCAAAACTTGTAAATATAATGAGACCACCATAATTGTTACATTACAAGGTAAAAAGGATTTTATAACATAATTGAAGGTCCTAATCAGGTGGCTCTGAGTTCACTTTAAAGGGGATTTATCCTGTATCAGCATCTAAAAGAAGTCAAGAGATGAGAGTGACAAAGATTCATAAGCTGGCCTGGAGGGAACAAACTGCCATGTTATTGAGAGTCCCATGGCAAGAAACAAGCAGGCCATTACCATTAAAAACAATTGGTCAAAAGTGTCAAGAAATTGAAGACCTCAGTACTACAATCACAAAAAAAAAAAAAAAAAAAAAAAAAAAAAAAAAAAAAAAACTGAATTACACCAGCAATCTGAATCTGAATGAGCTTGGAAAGATGTCTCCAATCGAGATGAAAACACAGCTCATCCAACACCTTAATTTCAGCCCAGTGAAACCATACTAGCAGCAACTCTAAGATAATAAATACATGTTGTTTTAAGATGTTGTGTGGTAATATACTATGCTGCTAGAAAACTAATACACCAAGTTTGATCATTATTCCTGAAACATGCTTACAATAAGAATGACTTTAGGGTAGTGAATATGACAAAAAATATGTCCACTTAATTTTTCAAACTAATTCAAAATTTGTCTGAACCCGAGACTTTGATGTTCTGCAAGTTTCATTAAGTTTCACTGTCAAACTCTGTGGAAAGTGACTCTTCTTTTGAGGAACAGATTTTGGCTCACTCAACTGAGCTTTCTCAGATGCTGAATGCTTAAAAATTTGCCACTAAGGTCCCATGAAATTATACTAGACCACTTCCATGGTGGAAGGGACAGCATTTTGTTCTTATTAGAACACTCTGGATATGACTTGCCTTCCCTACATGCAATGCTTCTATCAAATCTTCCATCCATAGACTTGTAAAATGCTTCTTCTACCATCTAGTTATTTTATACAGCATTGCTTCTGATCAAGAAATGCACTTCAGGGATTGTAGCTCAATGGTAGAGCACATGTTTGTGAGGCACTGGATATGATTCTCAGCACCACATATAAATAAATTAATTAAAGGTCCATAAACACCTAGAACATATTAAAAAAAAAGAAAAAAAAGAAAAGAAATGCACTTCACAGTACAGGAAGTGTGACAACTGACCCAGGTTCATGGAATTTACTATCTTAACCACGTCCTCCCATCATCCTTAAGCAGCTGGCTTAAATAGTGGAATGGACTTTGGAAGACTCAGTTATACCATCAGCTAAGCAACAACACTTTGTAAGTCTAAGGTAATGATATCCATGAGGCTATGTATACTCTATATCAGCATCCAATACATGGAACTATTTCTCCCATAGCCAAGTTTCATGAAGGGGTAGGAACAAGAGTGGTACCACTCACTCTTATTCCTAGTGATCCACGAGAAAAAAATGTTTGCTCTGTCCCTAACAGCTTTATGCTCTGCTGGTCTAGAGGTTTTAGATGTAGTGTAAGGAATGCTTCTACTGGAAGACATGATTCCAGTGAAGTGAAGGTAAAGACTGCCTCCTGGCCACTTTGGACTCATTATGCTTGTTAATCAACAGGCAAAGGGAGCTCCTATACTAATTGGGGTTGCTGATCCTGATTCCAAGGGAATTGCTAGTATACCATACAAGTAAGGAAGAATAATTGTAAAATTCAGAAGATCCGTTAAGGTGAATCCTATTACTACCATGCTCTATGATAAAAAGTTAGAGGAAAACATCAAGCATCCAATTAAAGAAGGACTACTTTGACCCATACTCTTTATGAAAAATGAACTTTTGGGTCACTCCACCAGCCAAATAATTAAGGCCAGTTACAGTGTTTGCTGAGCCAAGGGAATATGGAATGGGTAACGGAAGAACACAAGCTACTACCACTACTTGACCAATTACAGAAAAGAGGACTATAATTGGATATGTCTTCCTTACTGTGTAATGATTATGTGTATATATTTATATCATAAGCATGTATAGACTTACATAATAAGCAAGTTATCTCACCATCTAATGTAAGATATATTAAAAATAGTTAAATACACATCATAGCTTTTAAGTTACAGGTTATAAAGAAGAAAAGTGAACATTACCCAAGGACTTTACATCCTCCACCAAGAAAAGTTTTGGCATATTTTTGGTTATTCACGGAATTCTTATATCATTTTTAGTATAAGTATGTATTTATTATTATCTTTATTTCCAGATTAAGTGTGTTCAAAGAGAGATGCATGGTTGCTAAATTGACAAGGGTAGATTGCGATGGTTAGTTTTTTATGTCAACTTGTCTACAGTGGGCTATTCAAACACAGATGTTACTGTGGTAGGATTTATAGACATCTCAGTCAGTTTACTCTGAGCAAAGAAAATTATTCTTGATAATGTGCAAGGGCCTAATCTATTTAGTCAGAGGACCTTAAAAGCAAAACTGAGGTTGCTCTGAGAAAAGTTCTCCCTCAAGACTGTCGCATCATATCCCACCCAAGAGTTTCTAGTCTGCCAGCTTCTCTACAGTTTTTTGGATTTGCCAGTCCCTACAATCATCTAAGCCATCTCCTTGAAATAAATCTCTTTATACTAGCTATATAGATTGAGAGCTATTATTATGTATCAATTATGTTATTATTATATATCAATTAACAATAATTAAGTTACATGTGTAAATATTTTAAATGTAAGTTATAATTATATATTAATATATTATGTACATGTAATAAATAAAAATTACATTTTTCTCCCTCTTTTTTTTTTTTTTTTGCACTGCTAGGGATTAAACCCAGGACCCTTCTATATCCTAGTCAAGCTAATTTTAGTTTCTGTGAATAATCATGACTAATATAGGATCTTTCAAAATACTGAGGAGAAAAAGCAGTCATTTTTTTTTTTTTGCTTCAAAGACAGAGTTAGAACACATAAAATGTACTGAAAGATTATATAGTTCAACGTAACAAAGAACTTTTTACAAGCCAGATCTGTGTATAAAACACAGTCATCTACTAATGAAGAAAGCTGCACAGAAACAAGCGCAGTTAAGCTTGAAGCTTTGGAAGCTTTGTCCATCTCTTCCCATTCAGAGTCTATAATACCAGAACCACAAGCTCTGGTTTTGATTTATCAGATAAACAAATCTAACCCAAGCAGAAACTAGTCAGTACTCCATATCCCCCAGGTTCTGCATTCGTGGAATCAACCAACTTTCAACAGAAAATATTGGGGGGGGGGGGGCCTCTATCTGTATTGAACATATACAGACCTTTTTTTGTCATTATTCGCAAAACAACATTTTTTAGCAGCTATTTAAATTGCATTAGGTATAATAAATACTAGAAAATGATTTAAGGTGTACAGAGGTTATGCTTAGGTTCTATGTAAATAACTATGCCATTTTATAGGAGGAACCTCAGTATCTGCAGAGTTTAGCATCGGCAGGGGTCCTGGAATCAATCCCTCATGGATACCAAGGGACAACTCTACAGATCATCCCCCAGAAGAGGATGCAGAGACCACCTGCCTATTGCATCTCTCTGTGTTTTAGACATTTTAAACATTCCTATTCTGTATGAACATATAAAGTAAACACATTTTCAGCCCCATTTTTCCTCACACCACAAATTTTCTAGTATATAATTCATCCTACAAAGATTTCTTATTACTTTAAGAAGTACTATTCCAAGACTAAATTAACTGCCTTTCCTAGTTTCATTTATTAAAACAAAGATAAGCTTTTGCTCACTTTGCAAAAGTTCCTAAATTTCATTATTTGGTGCATCACAGGTCCAAATAAGTCTACATTTGGTTCTCTCTCCTTTTTTCCAAAGAGAAGAGGAAGGTAAAGAAGGCAAAGAAAAAAGAAAATTCAAAGAAATACTTCTATATATTGTGTCTCTGATAGTTTAAAAAAAATTAACCTAAAGTGAATACAGCAAAAGATATTAAGTATTTACTAAGTAAATTTATGTGGAAATGTAATAATTCATTCCAGCATTTAAAAGGAAATAAGCTCTAGATATGTAATCAAGCAAATGAAATTGAATTTACGTAGCAAACAATGAAATGTTTAAGAGAATTTAAGGCATTATAAAGAATGCCTAATAATAAGGAAAGAAAAGTCAAAATAAATTACTTAAGGAAAACTTTTTAACATATGAACAAAGCAGACCAATTATTTATTTGTAATTATATCAGCATATTAAGAAGAAGATTAAAGAGAACAAAAAAGGGGCTGGGGTTATGGCTCAGTGGTAGAGTGCTTGCATGCTTGTCTCACACACGCAAGACCCTGGGTTCGAACCTCATCACCACATAAAAAGAAATAAATAAAGGTATTGTGTCCAACTGCAACTAAAAAAAAATAAATATTTTTTTAAAAAGAGAGAACAAAAGAAGTTAAAAGAAATGAAAGCAATATCAGCCAAAGGAAAAAAAATTTAAAATAAATTCTATACTTTAAAGGAATCAGGGACATTAGGGAGAGACATAAAAGGTTTAACCATTTGGTTTGATGTTGTGCAATCCTATAATATTCTGCATTTGGATACTACAATAAGTTTATCTGGGGGCTGGGGATGTGGCTCAAGCAGTAGCGCGCTCGCCTGGCATGCGTGCGGCCCGGGTTCGATCCTCAGCACCACATACCAACAAAGATGTTGTGTCCGCCGAGAACTAAATAAATAAATATTAAAAATTCTCTCTCTCTCTCTCTCTCTCTCTCTCTCTCTCACTCTCCTCTCTCACTCTCTTTTAAAAAAAAAAGTTTATCTTAACTCTTTAAATCATTAACATAGCATAAGCTTTTATGTTTCTACATTACAATGAAGTCCATATCACCATAGTATTTCACAGTACCTAGATTAAATCAACCTTGTATATACATGAGCATATGAGTATGTGAAAAAAAATACACACCCTACCTATACTATAATCTTACGTGTTAATTTTAGCTTCATTTTCATAATACAAATAGCACTGGACCCCAGTTTCACTGCTCCTAAACTCCTTGATCTGATAAGCATAGTATACAATTTATTTATCTGAATATTACCTTCTGACTTCACCTAATGAAGACAGATAAATATGGAAAAAAATAAACCTTCATAAATGAAAACTACGTCACAAACATCATATGCTAAAACCCTACATTTTACTCAAAGGAGAACCTTCATATTGCCAATATGAAACCTTCATACATATTTTCCAGCCATGCGAAGACTCCAAAAAATTTAAAATTATACAACTGTCCAATAAACACTGATATAATCATAGGCTGATAACTGTACTCACATAGGCTGATAACTGTACATTGGCTCTTCACTCAATATGGAATACTCAATTCCCCAATAATGCTAAATTTCATAGTGATTCTATTATAGCCAACTGACAGAAGAACACTGAAATTCAACAAAGTGCCTCTTCTTAAAATAACTTGTACCTTACCGTATCTACAAAGAAATATCATTAACTGTTAATTTTGTGTTTGAATTTCTCAAAGCAGCTGCTGTAGTAAAAAATAATAATCATACTCCAGCCCCATCCTGGTTCGTTGTTCATTCTTTATTACAAATAGCTTTAAGAATTAAGTAACCATTTAGAGCACCGCAGCACCACAGAAAGGAACTATAGGATTTTAAAATAACTTTAACAGCTAACACTTTATAAGAGTTAATATATGGTAAACACAATGCTGAATGTTCTTCCTATACTAATCTCATCTGTTGTTTACATCAACCCTATTAGGTAGATATAAATGTTCATCTTAACACAAATGGCATAAATCTATTTTACTGGAGATCACATTTTATTTATTTTAATTTCCTTCAAAGAATCTCCCACACAAGAGGGGATAGGGACCATTTGCAGAAACAAGTTCTGATAAAGATGGCAGGTTGTAAGTCCTCAGACTAACTCCCATTTTAGTGCATTCTAGAGAAAATACATTCCCTTCCAGAGAACAGAGAACTCAGCTACCAAGCCCATTATTTCAATCCCACTTGAGGAAAAACTTTCTAGACTTATAAGAGGTTTACCCATTTGCCGGGTGTTATGGTTTGGGTGTGAGTATCCCCCAAAAACTCACATGTGAGACAACACAAGAGGATTCAGAGGGGAAATGATTGGGTTGTGAGAGCCTTAACCCAATCAGTGAATTAATCCCCTAATGGGATTAACTGAGTGGTAACTGGAAGCAGGTGGGGTGTGGCCATAACAGGTAGAGTACTGGGGATTTGGCTTTGGAGTATTTATTTTGTATCTGGAAAGTGGAGTCTCTTTCTTTGCTTCCTGACCATCAAGCGAGCTGCTTACCTCTGCCATATTGTTCTGTCTTACTTGGACTGAGACCTCTGAAAGCATGAGCCCTCAAACTTTTCCTCCTCTACAGTTGTTCTGGTCAGATCTTACAGTCATAGCAGTGGGGGAAAAAAAAAAAAGCTGACTAAAACAAAAATTGAACCAAGAAGTGGAGTTGTTGCTATGACTAACCTGACCACATTGTTCAGAAGTTTTTGGAGCATTTTGGAATTGGCTGGAGAAATTTTGAGATATTTAGCAGGTTAAGCTGGAAATGCTTTAGACTCTTGTAAGCAGAGCCTAATGACTAATCTGGTGGGAGCCCAGAAGATCAGAATGTCAATAGAACTGTGAACAGCAAACACAGGGCTCAAGAGGATTTAGAGGAAAAGGAAGACACTATCATTAATTGGAAACCATTCATGTTATGATCTGGCTGAGAAGTTGTCTGCATTTTGCCCATATCCTGAGACTTTCTGTGAGGCTGATTTTTAAAATGACTGACTTCTTAAAGTGGCCAAAGAAATTTCTAGACAGCACAGCATTCAGGTGGTGTCGTGGATATTGCTGGTAGCTTTTAGTCAAATTTATTGTGATATTCAGGAGCAGAAAGCAGAGCAGAAAGATTTGAAAAACTTGGACATGAAAGACAGGAGTAAAACTGAGGTCAAAGAAGTTGCAATTGTTAAAAACATTACTGCCACTAAAGAAATGCTGAAGACTTTGCCCCCAAAGACAGTAAGAAAGGTGGCTTGTAGGCATCTCAGGAATTGCCAAGACCACACTCATCTCAGACTCCAGGGAGTAAAAGTGAAAATTCTCTTGAAAAGAGACCAGTGGGGAATCCTTCTTGCACAAGGGGGCCTAGGAAGTTTTTCCAATATGCTTAGCCTTTGACACTCAGAAGCCGGTGAAGCCAGGGTCCCTGGAGGCTTGGGGGTTAGTGCCTGAGATGGTAGCAGACCTTGGCATCAACCACATGGTGCTGATTCTGCAATACTGCAGGACGCTGAAGTTAGGGGGTTATTGGGGCTTCCACCAAGATTTCAAAGGAAGGCCTGGGAAGCCAGGCAAAGTGCAACAGGGTCAGAATCCCTAAGGGCCCCCCTTTGAGAGGGTGATGTGTGGAGATTAGGGGAGGAAGCCAAAGCTCAATGGAGACCCTGAGATTAAGGAATATTTGCTGAGGAAAGCTGCAAGAATTGAACATAGACCAGCAAACAGGGCTGGGGACATAGCTCAGTTGGTAGAGTGCTTGCCTTATATGCACAAGACCCTGGCTTCAGTCTCTGGCACCACAAAAAAAAAAAAAAAAAAAAAAAAAAATTGACAAGCAAACAGAAAGGCCACTTGGGCTGCAACCAATAAGACCACAGAAGTAGAGTTATATAAGCCATTGAACAGAACATCACCATGCCATATGCTCCAGATGTCAGATGTGGAACTACAGGATTTGTTTGCCCAGTTGGATTTCAGTCTTGCTTTGGTCCTATCCTGTCTTTCTATGCCCCTAATTTTGTGAATGGAAATGTTTACTCTGTACCACTGTTACATACTAGATACTTGTAAAGTGTTTTTAATTTTATAGGAGTTCACAATGCAAGATCGCCTTGAACCACAGAGAAGACTTTGGACTGAACTTTTGAGCAATCTTCAACTGTTGAGACTATGAGGACTCTTGGGAATGGACAAAATGTATTTGCATTGTGAGACGGGTATGAGCTTTTGGGGGCAAGGGGCAGAACGTTATGATTTGGGTGTGAGGTGTTCCCCAAAAGCTCACATGTGAGACAGTGCGAGAGGGTTCAGAGGGGAAATAATTGGGTTGTGAGAGTCTTAACCCAATCAGTGAATTAATCCCCCGGTAGGACTGAGTGGTAATTGGAGGCAGGTAAGGTGTAGCTGGACGAGTTGGGACTTTGGAGGAATAGATTTCGGGTACATATTTTCTCCCTGGCAATGAAATCTCTCTCTGCTTTCTGATTATCATATGAGTTGCTTCCCTCTGCCAAATTCTTCCACCATATTGTTCTGCCTTACCTGGAGACTTGAAAAATAAAGCTGGCTGTCAATGGACAGAGACCTCTGAAACAGTGAGCCCTCAAATAAACTTTCCCTACTCTAAAGTTGTCCTGGTTGGGTCTTTTAACCATAGCAGCAAAAAAGCTGACTAAAACACTAGATGTTAATACAGGTAACAATTTAATAATCCTATTGTTAACGGCAACTTTTCAGAGAATAAATACTAAGGATCAATTTGACAGCCATGTTGCATGAAATCATCAATGGATTCCAAACACACAACCCTGCAGGTTTACATGATTCACTCAGCATTGCATCAACACACATACCTTACATGCTGCTTTTCTCCTATCCATTAGAAAAGGAACATTATTTGATACAGCATTAACTTTCCTTCAAAGAAATCAATAAATGTACCAGGAAATTCTCATTTTAAAACTATCAAAAGTCTTTTCATATCTTACATTTTAACTGTACAATTCTACTTCCACCACAGAGAATAAATCTGTGAAAACTGCTTTGCCCACCACAGTATAACTAACTGTATATTTTCAGTACCTCAGGCAATGTCCTGACATACAACAGCACACTTCATTTCTGTGGTTATGTAATACAGTCTTCCCAAACACTGGGAAGATTCCTCTATTTTTCCAAAGAAAAAGAACAGTTAACTTACTGAATACCAAATTATATACCATATGGTACAGGTACACATGTATGTGTGTGTGTTGGTTGTGTGTGTGTGCAACTTAATCTTTACTATGACTTGAAAGATAAGATGATCCCCCACACTGAGGAGAAACTGCAGCATAGACACCTGGAGTTGGTAAGCAATACAGAATTTAAATGCAGGGGTTTTGTTACTGTAAAGCCTGGTTCAATCCTTTATTCCACATCTGTTTCCATCCCCACACTCCCTTCTCACTCCACACAGCAGTTTTCTGTGCTTCCCAGCCTCTATGGTATAAGAGACACAGGGGTAATCCCTGGGTTTGCATATTCAAGTCATAAGAAGAGAGTAAGGGCAAACTGCAGACCAACTATGCAACTAGACATGACAGACCTCATCATGTTGAGAAAAGGGTCACAGTCAAGAACTGGCAACAGAAAACAAAAGCAACCAACATTTATAATATTTGTGGAAACTTACAGTTACTCCTCAGAAATCTGAGTTGCTAAATTAAGAAATTCAAGAAACTAGGTTTCTGAATAACACTAGAATTACAAAAAGGGGGAAAAAGAAAAAACTACCAAGAGCTCAGAGTTAAACAAAACTGGAAGAAATGAAGCACAATTAACCTACTGGAAAGGTCAACATTTTTAATGAAATCATATTTTCAAAGAATGTCAGGAAAAAAATCAGGCCTTCATCCTCTCATTAGTTTCTTAAAAGAAGAAATTTTGTGCTCAAACTTACCTCTTAATCACAAAGGCAAATTATACCCATCTGATTCAAATGTATGATATATCAAGATCATTGTACTGTCATGTATACCTAATTAAAACAAATTTTTAAAATAATATTAAAAGATCACAAAAGAGAGTGTGTTTAATAAGACAAAGGAGAAGGCATTCTAACTCTCTTAACATCAAAGAAATGAAAACATATGACACACAAAATAACAAACATTCTTTTTCAATGAAAATACCATTGGCCATTCAAAAACAATCCTTCCAGAAAGTAATCTGGCAGTAAATAAAAAAATAAAAATGTATATTTCTTACATCTTAAAATATACTTACCTAATAGTATGTTTCTGGGAATGTGCCCTTAAAATCCAAAAGGCCGAAAAGATTTATAAACACAGATGTTCATAACAATATTTTTTAAAGAAAAACTGGAAACAATCTATCTGACAATAACAATCTGTCCAGCAGTAAGAATGAATAAACAATTTATATATTCCATTCCATTTAATAGTTAAGAAAGAGTATGGACCAATGTTACAGAATAGAGGACACAGAGACTAACCCACAAAACTACAATGATCTCATATTAGACAAAGGTGCCAAGAACATGCACTGGAGAAAAAAAAGCCTCTTCAACAAGTGGTGCTGGGAAAACTGGAAATCCATATGCAACAAAATGAAATTAAACCCCTCTCACCATACACAAAACTCAACTCAAAATGGATCAAGGACTTAGGAATACAACCAGAGACCCTGCATCTAATAGAAGAAAAAGTAGGCCCTAATCTCCATCATGAGGGATTAGGCCCTACTTTCTTAATAAGATTCCTGTGGCACAAGAATTAAAATCAAGAATCAATGAATGGGATAGACTCAAACTACAAAGTTTCTTCTCAACAAAAGAAACAATCTGTAAGGGGAATAGAGAGCCTACATCTTGGGAGCAAATCTTTACCCCTTACACATCTAGAGTATATAAAGAACTCAAAAAGCTAAACACCAAAAACACAAATAACCCAATCAATAAGTGGGCCAAGAACCTAAAGAGACACTTCTCAGAAGATGATGTACAATCAATCAACAAATACAGGTAAAAATGTTCATCATCACTAGCAATTGGAGAAATGCAAATCAAAACCACTCTAAGGTTTCATCTCACTCCAATCAGAATGGCAGCTATTATGAAGACAAACAATAATAAGTGTTGGCAAGGATGTGGGGAAACAGGTACATTCATACACTGCTGGTGGGACTGCAAATTGGTGCGGTCAATATGGAAAGCAGTATGGAGATTTCTTGAAAAATTGGGAATGGAACCACCAATTAACCCAGCTATCTCCTCGGTCTATACCCAAAGGACTTAAAAACAGCATACTACAGGGACACAGCCACATCAATGTTTACAGCAGCACAATTCACAATAGTTAAACTGTGCAACCAACCTAGATGCCCTTCAACAGATGAATGGATTAAAAAAAGTGGCATATATACACAATGGAATATTACTCAGCAATAAAAGAGAATAAAATTGTGGCATTAGCAGGTAAATGGGTGGAGTTAGAGAAGATAATGCTAAGTGAAGTTAGCCAATCCCTAAAAAACAAATGCCAAATGTTTTCTTTGATATAAGGAGGCTGATTCATAGTGAGATAGGGAGAAGGAGCATGGGAAGAATAGATGAATTCTAGATAGGGCAGAGGGGTTGGAGGGGAAGGGAGGGGGCATGTTGTTATTAATGATGGTGGAATGTGATGATCATTATTGTTCAAAGTACAGGTATGAAGACACTAATTGATGTGAATATGCTGTGTATACAACCAGAGATATGAAAAATTGTGTAATAAGAATTGTAATACATTCCACTGTCATATATAAAGGAAAAAAAAAGAGTATGGGATATGTTAGATTTTAAAAAGACTCAAAATTGTATCCAAGAGGACTTTAACTTGTCTTAGCACATTCAGGCTGCTATAACAAAATACCTCAGACTGAGTTATTTATACACAATATAAATTTTTGGTCACCATTTAGAGATTGGGAAATCCAAAATCAGATCCAATAGATTTAATGTCTGCTGAGGGTTTTTGTGTCTTAGAGATAACACCCTGTTGCTATGTCCTCACACAGAGGAAGGAAGGAGCAAAAAGGCTAAAAAGCTCCCTAAAAACCGTTTTAATAAAGGAACCCATTCCATTTATGAGGGCACTACCTTCAAGTCCTAACCACCTCCCAAACAAGCACCTTTTAATAGCATCACCTGGTGGGGTAGGTTTCAAACATTAATTCTGGGGAAATTTGTACATTCAGACCACAGCATAATTACAAAAAATATTCACTGTATATATATAAAAAAGATAATACAAAAATGTTCTTCCTGAAAAGTATAATTCATTTTACTCTTTTTACTACACTGGTCTGTACTTTTCAAGCTCATAATTTATTTATTTATTTTTTTATTGTTGGTTGTTCAAAACATTACATAGTTCTTGACATATCATATTTCACACTTTGATTCAAGTGGGTTATGAACTCCCATTTTTACCCCGTATACAGATTGCTGAATCACATCAGTTACACTTCCATTGATTTACATATTGCCATACTAGTGTCTGTTGTATTCTGCTGCCTTTCCTATCCTCTACTACCACCCTCCCCTCACCTCCCCTCCCCTCTTCTCTCTCTATCCCCTCTACTGTAATTCATTTCTCCCCCTTGTATTATTTTTCCTTTTCCCCTCACTTCCTCTTGTATGTAATTTTGTATAACCCTGAGGGTCTCCTTCCATTTCCATGCAATTTCCCTTCTCTCTCGATTTCCCTCCCACCTCTCTTCCCTGTTTAATGTTAATCTTCTTCTCATGCTCTTTGTCCCTACTCTGTTCTTAGTTACTCTAATTATATCAAAGAAGACATTTGGCATTTGTTTTTTAGGGATTGGCTGGCTTCACTTAGCATAATCTGCTCTAATGCCATCCATTTCCCTCCAAATTCTATGATCTTGTCATTTTTTAATGCAGAGTAATATTCCATTGTGTATAAATGCCACATTTTTTTTATCCATTCATCTATTGAAGGGCATCTAGGTTGGTTCCACAGTCTTGCTATTGTGAATTGTGCTGCTATGAACATCGATGTAGCAGTGTCCCTGTAGCATGCTCTTTTTAGGTCTTTAGGGAATAGACCGAGAAGGGGAATAGCTGGGTCAAATGGTGGTTCCATTCCCAGCTTTCCAAGAAAACTCCATACTGCTTTCCAAATTGGCTGCACCAATTTGCAGTCCCACCAACAATGTACAAGTGTACCCTTTTCCCCACATCCTCGCCAGCACTTGTTGTTGTTTGACTTCATAATGGCTGCCAATCTTACTGGAGTGAGATGGTATCTTAGGGTGGTTTTGATTTGCATTTCTCTGACTGCTAGAGATGGTGAGCATTTTTTCATGTACTTGTTGATTGATTGTATGTCCTCCTCTGAGTAGTGTCTGTTCAGGTCCTTGGCCCATTTGTTGATTGGGTTATTTGTTATCTTATTGTCTAATTTTTTTGAGTTCTTTGTATACTCTGGATATTAGGGCTCTATCTGAAGTGTGAGGAGTAAAGATTTGTTCCCAGGATGTAGGCTCCCTATTTACCTCTCTTATTGTTTCTCTTGCTGTGAAAAAAACTTTTTAGTTTGAGTAAGTCCCATTTGTTGATTCTAGTTATTAATTCTTGTGCTATGGGTGTCCTATTGAGGAATTTGGAGCCCAACCCCACAGTACGTAGATCGTAGCCAACTTTTTCTTCTATCAGACGCTGTGTCTCTGATTTGATATCAAGCTCCTTGATCCATTTTGAGTTAACTTTTGTGCATGGCGAGAGAAAGGGATTCAGTTTCATTTTGATGCATATGGATTTCCAGTTTTCCCAGCACCATTTGTTGAAGATGCTATCCTTCCTCCATTGCATGCTTTTAGCCCCTTTATCAAATATAAGATAGTTGTAGTTTTGTGGATTGGTTTCTGTGTCCTCTATTCTGTACCATTGGTCCACCCACCTGTTTTGGTACCAGTACCATGCTGTTTTTGTTACTATTGCTCTGTAGTATAGTTTCAAGTCTGGTATCGCTATACCGCCTGATTCACACTTCCTGCTTAGCATTGTTTTTGCTATTCTGAGTCTTTTATTTTTGCATATGAATTTCATGATTGCTTTCTCTATTTCTACCAGAAATGCCTTTGGGATTTTGATTGGCATTGCATTAAACCTATAGAGAACTTTTGGTAATATCGCCATTTTGATGATGTTAGTTCTGCCTATCCATGAACAAGGTATATTTTTCCATCTTCTAAGATCTTCTTCAATTTCTCTCTTTAGGGTTCTACAGTTTTCATTGTATAAGTCTTTCACCTCTTTTGTTAGGTTGATTCCCAAGTATTTTATTTTTTTTGAGGATATTGTGAATGGAGTGTTTTTCCTCATTTCCATTTCAGAGGATTTGTCACTGATATACAGGAATGCCTTTGATTTATGCGTGTTGATTTTATATCCTGCCACTTTGCTAAATTCATTTATTAGCTCTAATAGTTTCTTTGTAGACCCTTTTGGGTCTGCTAGGTATAGAATCATGTCATCTGCAAATAGTGATAATTTAAGTTCTTCTTTTCCTATTTTTATGCCTTTAATTTCTTTCGTCTAATTGCTCTGGCCAGTGTTTTGAGGACTATGTTGAACAGAAGTGGTGAGAGAGGGCATCCCTGTCTTGTTCCAGATTTTAGAGGGAATGCCTTCAATTTTCCTCCATTCAGAATGATGCTAGCCTGAGGCTTAGCATAGATTGCTTTTACAATGTTGAGGTATGTTCCTGTTATCCCTAGTTTTTCTAGAGTTTTGAACATAAAGGGATGCTGTACTTTGTCGAATGCTTTTTCTGCATATATCGAGATGATCATATGGTTCTTAATTTTAAGTCTATTGATGTGGTGAATAACATTTATTGATTTCCGTATATTGAACCAGCCTTGCATCCCAGGGATGAATCCTACTTGATCATGGTGCACACTTTTTTTGATATGTTTTTGAATCCGATTCGCCAGAATTTTATTGAGGATTTTTGCATCTAGGTTCATTAGAGATATTGGTCTGTAGTTTTCTTTCTTTGAAGTGTCTTTGTCTGGTTTAGGAATCAGGGTGATGTTGGCCTCGTAGAATGAATTTGGAAGTTCTCCCTTTTTTTCTATTTCCTGAAATAGTCAAGCTCATAATTTAAAAAGTCTATTTATATCAAAGCAGAATGAAAATTGAGAAAATATACCATTTTAAGAATCATAAGAACTCTTTAAAAAATCATTTCTAAAATGTTTAAATATATATGTGATTAAAATGCATTAAATATTTTCTTTAATTCTACATTGACTTTGTACCCTTAAGAGAAAATATTAAGAAAAAAACTTATGCACAAAAGTATGAATCAAGACATTTATTAGCCAAAAGGGAATATACTCTTAAAATCCAAAAGGCCAAAAAGATTTATAAACATAGATGTTTATAAGTTGCTTCTGGAAGACCTATGATAAACTGGGCACTATAGAAGTACTTCATGAGCAAGCCAGACAAGGGCCCAAGTCTTTCATAGCTTACATTTCTGTGAATAAGTAGGGATAAGAGTTTAATAAATAAATTGAAATATAATTTCTGGTTTTAAGTATTATAAAGGAAAGTAACAAAATGCTTGGTGTATTTACTAATGGCCACAAGGAATGAGCTTGCTCCTACAGAAGGACTCCAAAAAACATCCTGAGAAAATAAAAAAAACAAAATGAAAATAATGATAGCCAGCCATATAAAAAGCTGAAGAAAAAAATCAAGACACACATAGGAAACCTCAGGTACCAAGACTCAGAAATGGAAGAATTTGACATATTCTAGCAGCAGTATGTCAAGCCAAATGGGTGAAGAACATAAAAAGGAATGAAATAGAGATGGAGACAGGGGGCCAAATCATAGGGAATTTGCAGCACAGGGTATTACATTTCTAAACTGTCATAATTACACAAGGAAGCTACTAAAAAGGGGAAGTAAATTATCTTCGGCACATTTTTACTGGCTTTTGAAAGACTGGACTGTAGAAGGTTAAGTGGTAACAAAGAGGAAGCTACTGCAAGAATCCCTATGGGAAGAGGTAATGATGTCCTGGATTAGAGTAATGGCAATAGAAGCAGGTAGAGAAACACAAAATTTATGTGGTGGTTAGAAATCACAGTATTTACTGACAGATGGTCAAAATGTGGGACATGAGAACCGAGAATAATCGAGTATAGACCTTATGATTCTGGCTGATTCACTACTGTTTACCAGTTAAAAGTTAAACTCTTTTACTAATAATAGAAGAAAGATTAAGTATATTATGAAGTAGCCCTCAGGTGGAATATTACTAATGTTTGTGGAACATTGTTTCTCCCACCCATCTGAGAGGTAATGGGCAGAGCTATTAACTATTTAGGCCTTCAGTTTACTCAAATAATTACTACAGGTAATACCTACTGCTCTCACAGAGTTACTTAGAGGATTAAAAGTGATCCTACAAACAACATAGTGACTGCACTCAATAAATTAAAGCTGCCAAAAGTCCTAGTAATAATATCTCAGCATTCAGAATAAAATATTCAATAAATGTTTTGTGGATGAACAAATAGGCAGATAAAAGAAATGGTACAGCAGGCCAGGTCTTTCTATAATTCTTCCTCAAAACTAACTATGCACTCTTCATCACAGATAAGCAAAGATTTAAAAAAAAAAAAGTTTTTTGATTAAAAAGTGTTTTTTAACAGATAATTAAATCAACTAAGAAAAAGTAATAGACTTTTGATACAAATTAACACAGCAATAAAAAGTATAGAGGGTCCAGTATTATTGAGAGTCAAGTACATTATCTAGAATAATTTGACTTGTAAAAATAACTGGAAGAGCTTACTGGCCTACTCAGAGGTTGATGAGTCAACCTGAATGAATGCAAAGACAGCATATGACTAGAAGAGAAACAACCAAAAGAGACCAGGAAGAAAGGAAGTCAAGAGCTAGATGGGAA
Organism: Spermophilus citellus; assembly: GCF_964194105.1. NCBI lineage: Eukaryota > Metazoa > Chordata > Mammalia > Rodentia > Sciuridae > Spermophilus > Spermophilus citellus. Next base: position 20,631,567 of record NC_138189.1, on the reverse strand, counting down.
AGACAAGTAAGTGCCACAGTAAGTGAACAGAATCTTAACCCAGTACACAAGGACATATTCCAAAAACCAGGATTAGTCAGTGTGCAAGAGAAGCACAGACCAAGAGAAGTAGGTAACTAACAACTCTGATGTAGGAGTAAGAAACTTTGTTTTGAACTATAACCATGAAAGACATAACCCCAAATGTCATATTCCCAAATGCTGAAATTCCAAAAGACCATAAGTCCTAAAGTCTAAAATCCTTAACATCTAAAATGCTAGAAGATCAAAACCCCAAAAATATAATTCTGGAAAAAAATTGTTTTAATACTTTCAAAGACATTTATACTTTAAAAAGGGAATTTGTTTAAGAAACCTATAAAAACATGACAGTACAGCTCATTAGCCACTTTATACAATAAAATATATACATTTTGCAAGCATAAGTACTCAGGTACACTGTCAATAGTTGCACAAGTGTAACAGTTACAAGAAAACTACTTATATTAAAAAATACTCAAAAAGCAAAATGTATAAATACATATCTATGGTTGGTAATTGTGTGTGGCCAGCTTTATAACTGCTATCATCTAAAATAGCATGACAAATAGTCTGTTTTGACAAGACCTACCAAAAGCCGCGAAGGGTCACCACTACATATATAGTAGCCCAGAGCAAGATCTCAAAACTTTTTTATCTTTGACAAATGAAGACGTACAAAAAGGACATCTCTACATAGACTGAGGGATTTTCAACATTTTTAGGACAGGTGCAACACTGGAATAGCAACTGTGATGACAACAAAGACAAGATTGTAATAATACACTTTTGAGAAGTCAAATTTACAAAACAATACACAGAATAAATTAGAACTTTCAAACTGTCTTAAAGTTTTTATACAATTTATACCTCTTGTATCAGAACGGATGCAAAGATGAAATAAAATGTGTGCTGGGCTTGGAGTGTGGCTCATTGGTAGAGCACTTGCTTAGCATGCATGAGGCCCTTGGTTTAACAGTCAACACCACCACTACCCGTCCCCCCCCCAAAAAAAAAGTGTTAAAAAAAATGGGGAGAACACAGTTGTGGGGCAATATCAAATGTTCTAACATATACTTAAAGAGAGTCCCAAAGGGAGAAGAGAGAAAACAGGACAAAAGAACTATCTGAAAAGTCAACCTGACTTTTCAATAGATTAGATGCTAAGTGGCATAGTAATGTACTCCTTAGTGTACATACTATGTACAACAACTTAAAAATAGTTTTAAAGCATATCATAAACCTACAAAAAGAAATTCTAAAATTTTCCTTGTTATAAAAAGATAATAAATTAGTAGTAGGGCTGGGGATGTGGCTCAAGTGGTAGCGCGCTCGCCTGGCATGCGTGCGGCCGGCGTTCGATCATCAGCACCACATACAATCAAAGATGTTGTGTCCGCTGAGAACTAAAAAATAAATATTTTTAAAATCTCTCTCTCTCTCTCTCTCTCTCTCTCTCACACACACACACACACACACACACACACACACACACACACATCTCTCTTTAAAAAAAATAAAAAATAAATTAGTAGTAAACTCTCCTGAATTACTTATTCAGAACATGTAAATGATTTTTACTAGATATTTTAACAAAGGTCTATAAATCCTCACACTGAAGCCTTTTTCCAAAATATCCTAGTTTTTCAATTTCAAATTGTGCTAGGATAAAATTACTCAGGAATACTTCCATCATGATTAGAAAGGAACTATCTATCATGACTTGCTTTAGACTTTGTATTTAACTAAAAACAGCTGCTATTTATCTAGAAATCTTGGAGACTGACTGAACACAAAGACTTACAAGTTGTTCATTCTTGAGCAGAGTCTATTTTCATTGTAAATTAGAGGTTCTAGAACATCATAATGTCTATTTTACTCCTTTACTAATCTAGAAAATGAAGGAAAAAAATCTTAATTATTACAGTTCAATAGTCAGGTTTTGTGATGATTCTTATCATGACAACCACCCACCTGCCTGAAAATAAACTTTTAAAGACTTAGTGTATAAAACTAAAATTTCAGTATACTGTCAAAGCTATCAGATAACTTTATAAACAGACATAAACAAGCTACCATACATTATTCAAAGTACAATTAAATAAATTCAGATGACCAACATATTTGCATATTCCTACAAGATTTTAACATACATCCCATAAAATAATATTGTAGCTGGGCAGAATGGCACACAACTGCTACTTAAAAGGCTGGGGCAGCAAAATCATTTAAGCCCAGAAGTGTGAGGCCAACCTGGGTCACATAACAAAACCTTATCTCAAAAAATTAATTAAAATTCTTTTTAAATTTTAAAAGAATTGCAAATAAATGGCAAAAATAATGTGAGACTAATAGTTAATAAATTGAGACTCTAATTCCAGGTTTATTATAGTTGAAATTGATCTTTAGTGTGGAACAAATACTTAATGCTAAAAATTTTCCTCTAGGTACTGATTTACCAATATTTACAGTTTTTGATATTGGTTTTCTTTGTTACCAATTGATGAAAAACATTTTAACATGCTTTTTCAGTTTAAATTTATATACTTTACAGAAAACTCAGGGATTTATCATCATGACCTGTACGGCTGATATTATAAATAAGTAAAAAGATTAATATATAAAACCAATATGCCATTCAGCTTCAATTAAAGGAGTTTGGAAATTAGTGAACTGAGATCTGAGGCAATCATAAATGAGGAAGTTGCCAATTTGTTCCAAGATCACATCATTGGAGATAGTACAACCACAACTGAACAACAAATAACCAGAGTATTAAAAGTAAAAATTTAAAAACAGACACCATTAGTTTTGTACCATCTTTCCACCACCTAGAAAGCATCTAGGACATAGTAGGCATTCAAACATTTGTTAAATAAACATATTCCCAAACAAAGAAGCATTTTGTAATCTCACCATTGATGTCTAATACAACTCCTAATTTCACTTTTAAAAATTATTTTAAAGTCTGAGACTACAAGCTGACTAAAATTCCAGAGTTTTAAATAATAACATCATTTAAATTACCCTAAACTCATTAAAAGATGTGAAATTATCTAAGTAGAGAATTCATGATTTAAGCCACATGAATACTATATTAATCCTCAGTATACGTAAATAAAGAACTGAAAGATGACCCTGTATCATTTTTGCCTTAGAACTTAGTAGTCACAAAGAAAGATGGGCCACAGTTATTCCTAAAAGTAACACAAAAATTTTTTTTCATGTGCCAATAAAGACATTAAATAACAACAGATGTCAATAATAAAATCATATTATATTGCAGACTATCTATTTTTAAATGTTGGACACTGTGTCAAAGTAATATTTGTCAACCAATAATCATTATAAGATGAAAGTTACCAAAAATGACAATAGATTAAAAAGACAAACCTTTCAGGTCAAAAAGCATTTATAAAGCTACAGGACAACTTTTAAAAGAAAAATGTTATAATAGATACCTTAAGTGGGTAAAAAAAGAAAAAAGAAATAGTGTGTTACTACTAAGTAGACAGTTATTGCCAGTTAGAATTGCATTAAAAAGGGTATACAGTATGTGTTAAGAAAACTCCAAGGTGCAAGAAGCCACGTTAAATGTGACCATCAGTATATCTCCAACTTGAACAACAGGGCAATAAACACAGAACATTCTCAATAACTATTTACTGAATGAATGAAAAAACTTTTGAAACAAACCCTGAAAGACAGAAGACATTCTAGAATGAAAGAAACATGAAGGAAAGGGATGAAGGAGAAAAGCAGGACAAAAAGTAGCCTAATTTTTCTAGAGTATATTATATGATATACAGAATATAAGCAGGAGTTTGTCTCCACTATGAAGTTAACACATTTAGAGTTAATTGGTATTTGCAGGAAACACTATAGGTTTCATTAGTAAATGAAAGTAGTATATATGAAAGTACAAGGTAGATTATAAAATCACTGCCTCATCTAACCCAAATGATTTAGTTCAGAACTAATACAGTAGCAAGGAGAATGCAAAGAACTGAGGAAAGGGTTAAATGGAACACCAAGAATTTGGGTTTACAAATTGGGGGGAAAAAAAAAAAACAGTAACTTTAAAAGAAACAAAGTCAAAAAAAAACTGATAGTTCAGTGAAGAAGTCAGGTAAAGAAAATGATGTTTATTGAGCATTCCTTGCTAAGTACTTCAAATAACATTATCTTAAATGATCTTCACAACAACCCTATGATACAGTTATACTCCTATTTTAAACATGAAGCAAAAAAAAAGATCAGTATACTCTCCCTAACCTCACAAAACTAATTACAAAAGCATTATTTCCTCCCTTTTTCCTTCCAAAAGAAACTCCAAGTTATTCAAATATGAGGCAGCAAAGTGGTCTGAAAGGCGAGCCCCTTTCCCCAGTCCTAAGGGTTGAAACATCTTTGTTCTAAATAACTGGAACTATGTCCATTGGCATGACTCAAAGGACATGAAAAGAATAGGCTGGAGACTATAGAGAAATATTTTCCTACCAGCATTACCCACCCCCACCCTACCCCTAAGAGAGCAATTTAGGAGTAGTCCTTGATTCCTCCCTACTTTCACTCCTATTTCCAAAACTAACAGAAAGACAAACCAATTCTAATTCCAAAGTATCTTGATAAACTCTTCCTCTTCACTCAAACTCTACAGCTACCATCGAATCCAAGCTATCATCAGCTCTCAAGTGGCCTCATAACCACCCTCCTAGACAAATCTCCCTCCAACCACTCTTGATCCCAACAATTCATTCCCCAAAAACAGCAGGCAAGGGATCTTTAAAATGTAAATCATGTAGAAATTGGAACTATTGTACACTGTTAGTGAGATTGTAAAATGGCATAAACACTATTAAAAAACACTATGGAGGTACCTCAAAAATGAAAAATTGAACCAGCATGTACTACAGCAATCTCATTCCAGGTATACAACCAATAGAACTGAAAGCAGTGTCTCAGAAAGAATCTTACACATGTATATTCACAGCAACATTAATGATTATTCACAATTAGACAAAAAGCAGAAGTAACTCAAGCATGTATAGTGATAAATGAATGGGTAAAGAAAAAATAGCATACACATAAAATCGAAAGTTATTCAGTCTTAGGAAGGAAATCCTGTTGCAAGCTACAACACGGAAGAATCTTGGGGATATTATGCTAACTAAAATAAGCTAGTCACAATAAAACAAATACTTCATGATTCCACTTATTCAGAGTATCTAAAGTAGTCAAATTCATAGAAACAAAAAAAAAAATAAAATGGTGCTCACCAGGGGAAATGGATTTGTATGAGTATAGTTTCAGTTTTACAAGACGAAAAAATTCTTGAGGTCTGTTTCTCAACAATGTCAATATAGTTAATACTGAACTGTACACTTAAAATTAGTTTTGTTTTAGAAAATCATGCAAGTCAAACTAATTAAAAATCCATAAATCATATCATTTCACCTCCCTTCTTAAAATGCTTCAACTGCTTCCTATCACTCTCTGAATACACCAAACAAGGTAAGAAGGTCCAGGAGGCTCTGTGCCATCTGGCCTTACCCTCTTCTCAGCCAGACCTACTCTTCCCCTCTCTCAAGATGCTCATTTAAATGACACTCTTTTACTTCTCCAGATAATTCAAATCCCTTCTTGCCTAAAGGACTTCATCCAAGCTATTCCCTGTGTAGAACGCTATTCCCCAACTCTTCAGGGACTTGGATCCTTGTATCTTTCCAGAAGCCACCTAAAATGTGACCTTCTCAGAAGCCTTTCCTAAACACCCTACCTTAATTAGTAGTACCCCCATCATTCACACGATTTTATATTTTGTTCCTTAATAGTATTTCTCATAAACTCTAAAATACTGGTTTTCTATCTTCCCAAATGAAATGCAAGCTCCATGAGAACAACGGCCTCATTGGTCTTATTCATCAATGTTCTCAATACTTATCATACACCTGTAATAATATTTGGCATTCAAATATTTATTGATTTCACATTTAAATATTACTCTATAAGACTGTGCTTTAGCATAGACAAGCATGGGGGAGGGAAGAATACTCTATGAGCCTATGAAGTACATGTGAATATTATATGCACATCTTTAAAAAACTATACAAGAAATAAAGTTTGGGGAGTGGGGCTGTAGCTCAGTGGTACAGCACTTGCCTAGCATGTGTGTGGCACTGGGTTCAGTCCTCAGCACCACATATAAATAAATGAAGTAAAGGGATAAAAAAAAGAAATAAAATTTTGACAGTACAATTATTATCACTAGTTGTTGAAGTATTTTCTACTTTTACCTTTCTGAATTTTCTGTATTTTCTATTATAAACTTTAAACAGAAATTAAAGTCTTTAAGCCTCACATCAATTCCAAATGCTTTAAATTTCTCAGTTGGCAAAGATACAACATGACTTACGCAAATAATATAACCAACTTTTTTAAAAGTACCATAATACTCCTTAACCATCACTGTCTATATATTTTCTAATATTTTTTTAGATGTTGAAGGACCTTTATTTTATTCATTTATTTATATGCAGTGCTGAGAATCAAACCCAGGGCCTCAAACATGCTAGGAAAGTGCTCTACCACTGAGCTACAACTCCAGCCCCATTTAGCTTCGTATTTCTATGATGTTTATGAATCTCAGAAAATTAATGATCGGTTTATTTAGATCACAGTTTAGTGCCACAAATGATATCGCCATACTTTTTTAAGTATGACAGAAAGGACTGTGAGTATAGCTCAGTGGTACTGCATTTGCCTAGCATGTTGTGAGGCCCTGAGTTCCAAACTCAGAATTGAAAAATTAATGCCAGAGAAAACATCTTAATGCTTTCTAGATCACAGCACATTTCTATAACTATACTACACCTGTATCTATGGATAAAAAGAAAAACAGTTAATAATAACTGAATACTTATACTTGCCAGGCTCAATTTGAAGTACTCTATATATTAACTCATTTGTTCTTCAAACCACCTTTTAGAGAATGAGAATCTAGGCACTAACAGATTAAATCAGTTACCCATAATTACAAACCACTCTGGGATTCAAATCCAGGAAATCCCACTGTAATCTAGAGACTATGTTCTTAATCAACTATACAAAAGTGGAAACACGCTTAGGGCTCAAATTAAAGTTCTAGATATAAGATACTATGCATTTAAAAACCACATTCCATCCTTAAGAAATATTCATGAACATAAAGGCAAATATAAAATACTTATTGAGGACACTGATTGTTTTTTAAAATCATACTTTAACATATATCACTGGGCCTCAGAAATCACATATTTTGTAGTAGTTTTTAAGTGTCAGAATATTTAATAGCAAAATTTAGTTATTTACCAGTGATAAAGAACACATTCATACTAACCTTGAGCAATAAAGATCTCAAAAATAGTCTATTTTTTCTAATTTTAGTGAGGTTTACTTGAGAATTTAAAAGTGTACATATTTAAAAATACACTGCATGATCTGATGTATGTATAGACTGCGAAACTTACACTACAAAGAATTTCTAATTCTTCTGCTTCTCAGTTCCTGATAGAACTTTAATCATACACTATACTTTAATATACAGATCTATGGCACTAAAGGATTTTTAATGTACAAACTACTTGACAACAAACCTAAATTTCCATTATATCTAAAAACTTATCATGTGGATAAAAGGAATCTTCTATGGAATAAAAAAGATAAAATTTTCTGGCATAATTTGAACCCCACATACAAATATGGTTGCTGGTGCACTGTAAGCAGGCTCACCATTGACTCTGTCATCCAAGGTATTTGCCATTCCCAATCACATCTAATATTCTCAAATGTTAGTATCTATGATAAATGTCATCCCCTATGCTTCCTACTTTCACACTATGCCCTTCCCTATCTAACAAACTCTTATACCTTCTTAGCAAACACCTCTACTCTGGGACAGGGAACTGAAGAGACCGCATTTTTGTAATTCAGGAAAACACAGCACATACCCTTATGCCCTTAAACCCTCATCAGAATGTATCATCAACCTTTAAGAGGGCACAGCTTCTAGTAGACCAAGGGCAGGCTGAATATCTTACTGATCATGAAATTCCAAACACCCAACTGGTATCTAGCACACAGCACCCACTGAAGTTTTTGTTCACTTAATGTTATGGTTTGGATGCAAGCTTCCCCCCAAAAGCTCATGTGTGAGACAATGCAAGTAGATTCAGAAGAGAAATTATTGGGTTGTGAGAGCCTAAACCCAATCAGTGAACTAATACTCTGATAGGGATTAACTGAGTAATAACTGAAGTGGTAGGGTGTGGCTGGATGAGGTAGGAATTGGAGGAGCAGCTTTAGGGTACATATTTGTATCTGGCAAGTGGAGTCTCTCTCTTTGCTTCTAGACCATCATATGAGCCACTTCCGTCTGCCACATTTTTCTGCCATGATGTCCTGCCTCATCTTGAGCCCCAAGGAATGAAGCCAGCCTTCTATAGATTGAGACCCCTGAAACTGTGAGCCCCTAAATAAGCTTTTCCTCTTGTTCTAATCAGATCTTTTAGACACAGCAGCAAAACAGCTAAGAACGCTTACTGAAGAAGATTAATAGTTAAAAAAAAAAGAACTCCATTTATTTATATCACACTTTGTTTCAAAGGAGGAGAAGAGAGACATTTTAATACTTTAAATGTGTAACAAAAAACTTTTAATAAATATTCAATTTTTCTAATTTCAGTGAGGTATGATTGACAATTAAAAAGTATATATTTAACGGGGCTGGGGTTAGAGCTCAGAGGTAGTATGCTTGCCTTGCACGTGTGAGGTCCTGGGTTCGATCCTCAGCAAAACATAAAAACAAAGAAAAGATATTGTGTCCATATTAAAAAAAAAACTTTAAAAAAAGTATATATTTAAGATGTACAATTTCACAATCTGATATATATTATACATACACATACATACACACACACTGTGAAATAGTCACTATAATTAAACATTAATTATACTTTTTTTTCTTTTTTTTTTTGGTGGTGAAAACACTTAAGATCTAGTCTCTTAGCAAATTTCAACTATATAATACTGACAACTATAGTCATAGTGTTGTATATTACAACTCCAGAGTTTATTTTTCTTGCATAACTGAAACATGCACCCCTTTATCTACATTTCTTCATACTCCCCTCTTCCCTGCCCCTGGTAATCACCATTCTACTCTAAGTTTGACACTTTTAGATCCTACATAAAAGTGAGATTATGCAGTATTTTCTTTAATCCAGTATATGTATGGGTTATGGGTTATTTCATTTAATATAATGTCCTCCAGGTTCACTATGTTCTCACAAATGGCAAGAGTTCCTTTGAGACCGAATATCATTCCCTACACACACACACACACACACACACACACACACACACTCACTGTCTCTCTCTCTCTCACTCTGTGTGTGTGTGTGTATGTGTGTGTGTGTGTGTGTGTGTGTGTCACATTTTCTCTATCCATTCATTCACTGACAGACATTTAAGTTGCTTCCACATCTTGGCTACTGTGAATAATGCTGAAAAGTACATGAAAGTGCAGATAGCTCTTAAAGATATTTTCAGTAAATGTAACAATACAAATAGTTGAGCTACAAAATATTTCTGTAGTTTTTTTACACTATGCACATCTACTCTCAGGCAATTTTCAGATTTACATTGTCCCTGCAATGATAAAACTGATTAACTGCAGCATCTTTATGTCCCCACTTACATCATGGTTGGCAGAAAACACTAACTAAATATATGTTTTAGGGGCTGGGATTATGGCTCAGCGGTAGATCACTCGCCTCGCATGTGCAAGGCCCTGGGTTAGATCCTCAGCACCACATAAAATAAATAAATAAATAAAATTAAGTTTTTAATAAAAAAATGGACCTGATTTAAAAAATATATATGTTTTATATTTTATGCACACACAGTCAATAACTGACCTTCTCACTCTAACCTTCAGTTTTTTTGAATCCCTTTTTAACAGTCCTAGAACCAAACATAAATGCACATCAGAGAATAAATTTAAAATAACAAATTCAAAAATAGCACAAAGTATCTATACCCATAGTATCTTGTGCTATTTTTGCAGTTGTACAAAGGTTTGGGTTTTTCAGTTGGTTTGTTCTGTTTTGTTTGGGTACCGGGGATTGAACTCAGGGGTGCTTTATCACTGAGCCACATCCCCAGCCTTTTTTATTTTTATTTTGAGGCAGGGTCTCACTAAGTTACATAGGGCCTCACTAAATTGCTGAGGCTGGTCTTGAACTTGCAATCCTCCTGCCTCAGCCTCCCAAGCCATTGGGATAATAGGCATGTGCCATCTTGTCTGGACAGTGTTCTGGTTTTTGGATTTTGGGGTTTTGGTTTTGTTTTTGTTGTTGTTGTTGTTGTTATTGTTTTTAAGCTGGAACCCACAATAAAGAAACAGCAAGGATTAACTCAGTCTGAATACATGTGGCAGATTAGAAAGAACTTAAGATGACAATGTTTCAAAAAAAGTAGGGAAATGGAAGAAAAATTATGTATATGTCATTAATGTACACGTCAGAAGTTTTTTGCTGAAGAATAGGAATAGAGAGGAAAAAGATTATCTAGTTATGCAACATTAGATTTTAAAAAAGAAAGAAAAAGCTGTAGAAATAAAACATGGCTCTGAAATGTGTAATGTGTCAAGAAGCACATAAAAAATTCAAGTAAGGGTTATTTAAAAACATTTTTACTTACTGAGAATCATTTAATAAACAACTATAAACACTTTCATTACTCTAGGTATTTTTGATGAGGTTGTTTAGTATTTTGTAATCATATAAATAGAATATTCAAAACAAGTATTTTCAAAATTAAAAACTCAGCATTCACTGGGTAAAATAGTTTCTGAAGTTTCAGAAGTTTCACTTCCATATAATAGCAAGTTGAGGAAGACCATGAAGAGAGCGGAAAAAAAGTGAAAACAACTAAAGTAAAAACAGTAGGATGCACAGAGGCCAAGATTTATAAGGACACATACACTTGAATGCAAGAAGAAACACTCAGATCCAAGCACTTGAGTTCTTTGAATGTTATTCCAAGTAAACGGTTCTTACCAAGGTTGGAAGTTCCCTGAGCCCATGGGGGAAGCTGTGATAAAAGTGGAACTGACAGTTACCACTATCTTTAAAAAACACTGAATGGCCACAATTAAACATCCTAGAACTGCTATTAGCCTTAATCTTAAAGTTGTTTCACTTTAAATGATAAGGTTTGCATAGCCTAGCAGAAAGGAAATGACTCTCAGGACTGTAGCCATGGTTGTGCAGTATCACTTCAAGGGCCAAATGAAGTAACGCCAAAAGTCCAATCAATCATTGGCTTAAGGTTCCCCACCCCAATTTAGAACTTTCCTAGTAATGAAGTTCTCTGAGGAGGAAATGTTCAGCTAGAGCAACACAAGACCAAGAACAGAGACTTAGGATAGATCTACCCTTAAAATCAGCAACAAAGAAACCAGTCAAGGAAATGGTTACTAAAGGTAGGATTAGAAATTATCAAGAAACATTAAATACACAATACCTACTAATATAAAGATGCAGGAGGATAAGGAAAAGATGAAACCATTTAGATTTGGCATTACAAATCATCATCTACAGATCAAGCTTAAAATTCACACATTCTAAATTCAAAATTTCAAAATTCTGAAAGAATTCAAATAATTAATTCAAAAGTTAATTCTGAGAGAAATAATATGCTAGTATTTAGTACTCACAATTATTCATGGGAGAGGGAGGCCAACTCTAATTAATGTAACTTTAGTTCAAACTGGAAACAGGTTTTTTTGTTTTTTGTTTGTTTGTGTTTTTTTTTTTCCCCAGTACTGGGGATTGAACCCAGACCCATAGTTATTCTATATGAAGGAATAAAACACATATTTTTAAATATGGATAACATAAGATAATATATTTGTATGTAAGCATCACATACAAATATATTATCTTTGGCTATCAAGTTTTTTATTTTATCTGTTAAAGAACTGGCAAATATAATTATTAATTTTAGAAATCAGCACAAGTATAATCATATACTAAAGTAACTAATTTTCATATTAATAAATAGGCACATTTGAAATAAGATGATGATGTGTTCCTTGGATTTTTCAAGGGCATATACTAACTTAAATAATTCTAGAAAGTCAAAGTGTTTAAAATTAAAAGGTAATTTTTTATTTCTTAGACTTCCATTAAAGGCCAGATTTCTTTTTTAAGCTAAAAATAAAGCAACTTTCTAAAAACTTCCTCTAAACAGTTTCAAGGACAATGCATAAATGCTTAAGACCTGCACTCCTATACTGTTCCCTGGCTGGCCTCCCTGTCTCTATCATCTCCTCACTTCCATCAAAGGGAATTAGTGTTCTCAAACATGGAGATCCCTCATGTTTAAACACTACCAAGTCTCTCAATCCCTAACGATAGAACAATAGATCACAATGCCAAGTTTATGAATAGAACTCTCTGGACATTCAAAATGTCTTTTGTTTTATCTTAAATATTAAAAGTAAATTTATATTCCCCTTAACATATATGTTTGGTATATTTTTTAATTTTTAAGTTACTAGTAATTAAATATTTGATGTTTCCCAAATAATCTAGTAAAACAGGTATGTCAAGAAAAGGCACAATATTTTTCCTATGGTTTGCCATACTCCCCAGGACATGGCTAGGTACCCCAATTTTAGATCTACTGAGATTTCCACACATGTTGAATATGCTTAAGAATATTAAAGCACTTGACAATCTGGACCCAATCTTCCTTCTCCTTCCGCACTACTCTACATACACCCTATGCAAAACTAAAGAAAATTATTAACTTAATACTTATTCTTATATATGTCTCCTCTTAGAAAGCCCTTTCATTCACCTCTACCTGAAGTCTTATCTTCCAAGGTCAACCTCAAATACTACAATCCAAGTGTAGTATTTGATTGTAGTATTCCTTTGTAGTATTCCTTTCCCCAACAGTTTGCAGTCCATTATTGTGCTAAACAAAGTCTGTCTTGTATAATGTTTAGCTGTGTGTGTGTGTGTGTGTGTGTGTGTGTGTGTGTAAAGCTTCATACCACATACCAGTTAAAAATCAAAGCTTTGGTACCAGAGGAACCTAGGTCAACAGCTAATTCTGTTACTTACTAGGTGTGACAAGTACGGGATCATCTCTTGTATGACAACAAGAGCAGTTATCTAACAAGATTAGACTAAGAATTTTTAAAAAATGATGTATATTAAGCACTCAGCACAACACTGACACCAAGTAATAGTTTAATAAATGTACCTGTTGTTACCTAATCCATATTAGCCTGAGTTCCCAATGGGCAACCTATGCCTTGCACTTTTTTGTATTCTTTTTCATTCCTAGCGTTAGTCTATATGTTTTAATAATCGCTTGATTGATGAAACTTGATCGATTCAAAAATAATCTCATAGCTAGTTCATAACAAGGTCCAAACTCTAGAGAATATCAAAAATGCTCTATTCATCATACTAGTTGTTAATTTTAACTTTAGTCAGTTTATACTTTACTCATCACGTACATAAATATAAATCTCCAAGAATTATTTTGAAAGATTTCACACCACTACCAATGACTAAACCAATATCCAAAATGCTTGATAGCTACTCAAAATAAAACTAATCTAAAAAAATTGTTATGTATGCAATCACAAATCAAGACCTTAGCAAATTAAAGAATTCCCTTGTGGGACCTTCTTTTGCATAAAATTAAGCAAAATCTTTAAGGCAAGTTTCCAACTGGGCGAGTTATTCCTGTGCTATGAGATCCCCAACAGAGAACAAAGAGTTCTTGGTATTCTCAAGGAGAATATCAAGGGATGCAATGTTTCCAAACCAATAACTACTACTATTCTTAAGTATTCAGAATAGACTAGATCAAATGGATAAAAGCTGATTCTTCAATTCTGCAGTTAGCAATACAAGTATAGTAATGACCCTCCAAAGACTAGTAAATAAAAGACAGGTAATGATAAGGAAGGGGAAGGGGGGAAAGGATACAGTAGAAGGACATCAAAAAAAAAAAAAAAAGCTTCAGGGCTAGGGATGTAGCTCAGTCAATAGTAGAGCTTTTGCCTCACATTGACAAGCCCTGAGTTGGACCCCCCTAGCACTGGAAAAAAAAAAAAAAAAGAAAGGGAAGAAGGAGAAGGAGAAGGAGAAGAAGGCTTTAGGAAATCATAAGCTCAATTCAAAGAAAGAAAGGTTTCTAATAACTAGTACTATGCAAGCTATACTCAAGTTTAACTATGCCATAATATGAACATTAACATGTCTACCATAAATATCACTCAAGGCAAAATACATATACCACACTTAAGTCAACTACTAAATAAAGAAAATAAATAAGGGAACAACATTTACTTGGGAATTATTAAAAATGCAGGTGAAATAACTAAAAGTTTGGCTTAAGATTTTTCCAAAGGCATGCTAGCTTGAGATATTTCCATCTAAATCAACGAAGGCCCCACAACACAGCTGTGTTATCCCACAACATAGTTGTCTGTTAGAGTAGCTCTTCTAAAGACTTTGAACTACGACTATTTTAAATTTTCACTGAAATTTTAAATACAATATCAAATTAGTGAAATGGTATGAGTTAAGATAAAACCTTTACATAAGTACCAAAAAATTTTACTTTAATTCATTAGGAAAGAAGTATAGAATAAAATATCTTAAAGTTAAGTTTTGTTTAAATAACTCTGAAACAACTATGCATAAGAAAAAATTAATGTTTTAATTATTCTATATATTTTGACAGAATAAAGAATGTGGCACTGGGGATGTAGCTCAGTGCTAAAGCACTTGCCTAGCATGCAGGATCCCTTAGATTCAATCCCTACCACCACAAACCAAAACATGTATATAATAATAATAATAATAATAATAATAATAATAATGTGGTTTATACATATACAGTTTTTATTCTTTCATAAACTATTTCTCAGGAACCATATCTGGATAAGATCAATCACTTTCCAAGGAGATCACTACCTGATTCTATGTCTGTTAGGCAAAAAGATAGAAAAGTAATGTTTTAAGTTATTAAAGTACTGCTTTAGAATATAATCACCAAGCTAAAGTCACCAGTCCCTAACTCCCTTTATGTTTCAATCATTCTTTCAAAGTAAGAGCCCTAAAAACAAAAAATAAAAATAACAAATGACAAATATACAAACACATAAGATTTAAAATATTTACTATGTAACATTATAAATAGTGGTCCCACATTATCAAACATTTCCACACTGAACTCTGAAATTGTAATATAAAAAAGGAAAAGATATGAACCTTTTCTAATTATGCTAATGGATATTTATTTTGATGATGTGTTATCACCTGTCTCTTTACAAAAAACACTTTGCTCAAAATTAAGCACAAAACAGATGATATAGGCAATTTCTTCTTAAAATACACTAAAGTAAAACCCTAGGGAGGCAAACTTCAGTGGAAAAGAATATTTTCTACATGTTAGCAGCAGCTCCTAAGAAGTATCAATCTGGAGAGGAAAACAGAAAAGTGACTCTGGCTGTCATTTTACAGAGATATTAAGAATATTGACAGTTTTTAATCAGGACCCAGAGAGAACAATTCTTTCACAATTCTTTCAAGAATTTTCAATTTTCAAAATGAAATTTAGATTTATTATAGATATTCTACTCCATTTCTATCCATCAGCACTGCCTAGAGTGTGACATGGCAGTATTTTATAAGTTTGGTCTATAGCTTTACTTCCTGAAGTGTACAATAGCACTAATAAATTATACTCTGGACTTAGCACAACATTTACAAATGGAACCCGAGATGAAAGCACTTCTCATACACTCTTAAGAATGAGAAGGAGTTCTAGAGAGTCCACAGGGTTCAAGGCAATTTTCCATATGTTCTAATTTCATCAGTTTTTCAATTTACCTTTTCCAAGATACAAATGCTACTGACTATATTTACATAAACTTAATAAAATTACCACAATTCAACTTGTATACTGTGTAGTTTTATAACCTTAAACTTTAAATGGAAATTATTAACTTGTTAAAATCAATATTGCAACAAAAGGAAAGATTAAGAACATTAGAAATAATTCCTAGGTTGACATTATTTTAGTAAATTTACTTTAAAACACTACAGCACAAATTCATTTTGTGTTATTGTCACATTTTTTCCCAATAAGAACTGCCTTTTTCAAAATGTCATAAACAACTACAGAAACATAAATCTTACAAGGAAGGATTATAAACAGCTTATTAAAATAAAATTCCATCTTAAGTAATTTTCTTGATATGATGGACATATACACTTACTAGTAGTCAATAAATGCTGAAATTCTGAATTGGTCGTCTTTCTGCCAATTACTTTTTAATAAAGCATTATTCAACTATTTATTGATCAAATTTTTCTGCTTGAGAAAGCAAGAATCACATTCCTATACCTTCTAGAAGCCAAAAAATTATCCTCCCCTTCCCACATGAAGCATTAAACCTTCAAATTACAGTCTTATCTAGCCACTTTTTTGGGAATCACTGTTCTTCACTATGATACTTACCATGTTTTTATTTGAAGAGTAAAAACTATTGAAGCATATAACTATCAATCTATCCTCTAACTCAAAGACACGTTGCTCCTCATATTATTATTCTGTAATCTTTCATCCAAATAAATCACTGATAGATTTGCTGTTTCAAGTTTCATTTAATAGAGCTTGACATGTTTCGAGTAAATTAAATAAGCTGATCATTATGTTCTATGCCCTAGAATTTTTAAAGTGCTTAACAAAGTTTACCAACATCCTTTTTCTCACTCAAAGAGTAACTATCCTGTCATATATCCCAGAAAATAGCTGCTTAGTTCTAAAGAATATAGCTCCTGAGCACTTCTCAGAGCAGCTGTTAGTAACTTCTAGATGCCTGTTGGACTATCACTTCGGTTAAATACTAATGGGTCATATTGTTCCAGTTTACTTTTTCCTCTTTAACCTGGCAATTAGTGCAGAAAACCTATACAGAGCTATTAAAATAAATAAAGTATTAATAAATATAAACATTACTTTTGCGCCACTACTTTTCCCAAAGAAATTATTTCAGGATCTTTATATTATTACTTAAACCACCACAGATTAGTTACACAAGACAACGAAAGGCTTTAAAGTGATACAAATTTCGACTTAGCCTTACCAAACATATTTCAAAGTTGTCAATAACTGCTAGAACATTCCAATTAAAAAGATGCTGCTGCAACCTACCAGAACTGTGCTGCTCAAATACAAGTCCCAAATATCCGGCACTTAATAAATTTTCAGGTGTCTTTCTGGTAACCTGCTGAGATTTCTGCACCCTCTGTTACCCAGCGAATAACTATCCATCCTTTAAAAGGGCCACCTTCCCCCCCCCCTCAAAAAATATGCATTCGACTTAGACGTTTCTTTATGACTAATACGGAACCACTAATACCACTAGGTATTATGGCTCTCAAAGAATCCTCTTTAGCAGCTTCCCCTGGGACGCTGTGCTCAACGGGGTTTCAACTGGTGAGTCTCCCTGCCAGCTGCCTTTGCAAAAGCAGCAGCACGGAATCATACCGCATTGCTGCTGCTGCCGACTTATTTTCTAGAAGCTTTAAAAAAAAAATAGCCCAGTACCCTGCAGACCCTGGTGGCTCTTTTGTAGCACGAAAGAGAAACTACCGCATTGCTTAGCTTGGGAGAGCAGGGAACCCAAAAGAAGGGCGGGGAAGCGAATGCCGTCGAGAGGCTCAGTCGAGGGCGGGGTGAGAAAAGGAAGGCGACCGAAGTGTAAGGGACCGCGACGGAGCAGCCGCCAGGGAGCCAGCGCCTGAGCGCCCAGCTCGGCATCACCCAATGGCCCGGACCGTCGAGTAACCGGCGCCCGCCCGGACGCTCCGGAGGATGGGGGTCCCGCCGCAGCCCGCCGCGCCCCTCCAGTCGCCCCCTGGCCCTCACCTGTCAGAAGCGCCGAGCTGCCGCCCGCCGCCGCAGCGGGAGAAGAGGCGGCTGCCCCGGCAGAACCCGCCGCCCGCCGCGCGCGGAGGTGCCTTGGCACAAGCTCGCATCCGTCCGCCGCTCCGGCCACCAGCAGCCCGAACACCAGCACTGCAGCCCAGCGCTGCCGCTGCAACCAACCCGAGGCCGGGCCGAGAGTCGCGGCGGGATGAGAAGCGAAGGGAAAGCGTGGCGGCGACCCAGCCGCCCGCCACCCGCCCGCTTCGCAAGGCGCCGCCGCCGCGGGTGACACCGCGGGCCGCCCCCGCCGCCTCAGACATGGGTTCCCGCCGGGCGCCAGCCTGGTCCCCTCGGCACCGGCGGCCTCCAGAGCTCGGGTGCCAGCTGTGTTCATTGGTTCCGGTTATTTAAAAAAAAAAAAAAAAGTAGGGGACTGAAAGGTACGGCGTCTTGGGGCCCGGTGCGGAACCAGCGCTGCTACCGCGGCGACACCGGGATCCGCTGCTCTGGCGCGGCCAAACACCAGCCCCAGTGCCCGCGCCGCCGCCGCGGCGCATCCCCCCGCCCCCTCCGGCCCGCGCTCGTCGTAGTACCACGCTCGGCCGGGACGCCTCCCTCCCCTCACACATTAGCTCGCATACCAATCCCCCGCCTCCCTCAGCCCTTCCACAGCGCAGGCGCGGTGCTACTGCATTGCGCGTGCGCAGTGCCCAGCCCGGCCCCTAGAGGCGTTCCCGGACAGCTGTGAGTGAGGCTGGGTGGTTCCTAACTCGGCAGCTAGGCAAAAGGATAGGGGGCGGGGAAGGAGGCGGTCTGTCCCCCTCCCCCATCCACACCTCCACGATTCAAAGTTGGGGCGGCCGCAAACCTAGAGAAGAATACCGACGTCCAAAGTCGCTTGGATGAGTTACAGCAGATTGGAAGGCAGAAAAAATAATTGCATGGCTCATGAAACGCTCCTATCTGAAAAACAGCGGAGTTCCCCTGACTTCAATGTAGGTGGGGTTTACAAGTGACCAGCTGTGTAGAGTGGAAGTTATTATATGCTAGTTTTTTATTTACTTGTCAAACATTGAGCAAAAAATAATGCCAGGTGCCAGCTTGCGGGGCATTGCTGTAAGCCTGTACAAATTGCACATAGTAACTTTAAAAGTATGGTTGTTATCATCGCCATACTGCAAATGAGGTAACTAAGGCCTGGAAATGTTAAATAGCTTTCTCCCAAGATCCCAGCTACTGAATGGAAATACTAAAAGAATTCACTCTAGCTTCTTACTTGCCCATTTTAGACGCTACCTGAACCTGACCCAGTCCCAGTCTTCCCTGTCAATTGGACTGGTTGCCAGATCAACTATAGTGTAGAGTAAACCTGGAATACAACTACGTTCTTATGCATCCAAGATCAGGTTTCTCTAGTAGATTCTGTTCATAATGGACTTGAATGGTTTCACGAAAAAAGAACCAGAATATGTATGGGGTGGGTTGTGCGAGGGGTAGTGGCGATAACTCTCAGAATGGAACCCAAGGCTTAAGCATGCTAAGCACCCTATTGCTAAGCTACACCTATAGACCCCAAAATATAAGATGTCAATACACATAGAGGCTTTCTCTATCCCAGGAGCACAAGGTTATCTAAGACTTTGAAAACAGCACTCTTAAGCACATAGGTCCCATTTATTATTGGTTTTTGCTATTGGCTTTGGGCTTCTTCTATTGGTTTGGTTATTTCCCAAACTCAAGAAGATACTCACATTGCACAATCTTCTGAAGAATTTCTTAGGCAGCCTAAAATAACCATGAATATTGTTCATTGTGGGCAGACCAAGACCCACTCAAAAAGAAAGAATCGGGAATATCTTTGAGGTTAATCTATCAACAATCATTTTATGAGAGACTTCTTGCAGGCATGGTGTTCAATGGCAATTCTTTATAGAGCAACAGAAAGATTAAGGCACAGCAATGAAATCATACATTTGCTGACTGCCAACAAAGAGATACTTTGGTTAGGAGAACAGGAAAAGAGAAAATAACAGACTTGTTTCCTCCTCTTCAAAAAGCATCATTTCATTTATTTAGGATTTACCAAGCACCTAGTATGTGGCAGGCAAGGAACTGGGCATTGGGAATTCCACAGAGAATTAAGAGAGAGACTTGGAAAGTCAATTAGATGAGCTTTCAGATATGAGATAGCTGCAGTCCCTGACTAGGGAATCTTGGTCTTGCCTAGCAGATAAAATTTACAACCATTAAACAATTAGAGGCTAACACAAGGTAGTAATCAGTTTCTAAATTGGGCAGTGCAAACTGTGTTATAGTAATAACAGTATAAAACCACGAACAATTAGCAAATCACTGGGGCCAAGATTCTTTAAACAAAGATGATGTAGCATTTTTTCTTCTTCTTCTTTTAAAGATAGGGACAAGGTATTGGCACTGAAAAGCTACTGGATTTGGAATTAGAAATGTTTATTCTTCGCATGACTGGAGCCAGGATATGGAACCAGCAATCACTGAAAAGACCTCTTAGCCTGGCATGGGCCAGGAATAAACCTATCTTTATACTATCTTTTTCATAGATACAGAAGTTTCTGACTATTAAATGAATAACCATAATGTGACTTATTGTTGAACAGAGGTGTAGTGTCACTGTGCATCAAAGAATAAACCTAGGTACAGAAAAGAGAAAGTTCATTGCTTTGGAATAAAAGCCCATCCTTAGAATTATAGACGTTTCTATTTGCAAGCCAAACATAAACACAAGGCTCCAGCTGCAGCAATAGCTTCCCTTTCTTCTCAGGTTTCCTTTGCCTTTCCCTTTTCTTGCCACCCAAAAGCTTTCTTCTCTCCCTTCCTCTTGACAAATCCCACTTGAAATATATCTGGAGACCCTTTGCCTTGTCGACTGCTTCTACTTCTTAACGTCCAAACTTAAGATTTACTATTCATTACTGTTTCATTTTCACCCACTCGTGACTTCAGTATACTGATGGTCAGCCCTGATTTTTTTCTAGTCGATAGAAAAACTGGCAGAAAACGCAACTCCAACACTTTTCAGCTGTTAGATCCTCAGTTTCCCCACTTAAACTGTAAATTGTTACAGTCTCCCCCACTGTAAGTTGGGGACCCAGGAGTACCCGACACACTGGGTGGCGGAAGAAGAGAGAATAGGGAAAGCTTTTGCTCGGTGTCCACACACAGTTATCGTGTCATTTTACGGGAGAACTGGCCCCCGGGCCCTGGCCGTGTGTCCTAAGAGTGCTCTTGGTTTAGGATAAACGAATTGCAATACACCGATGCTGTTTGATTTCACCTTCCTGTAAATAACCCCCAAACTCTTGGGGCGTGCCCAGCATAGATGCACAGCAGGATCCGAGCACCCGTCCTCTCCCTACACCGGAGGCAAACCCGCCCTTAGCCAGAGTCGGGCTGGCTCCGCATCTTCTGGTCCCGAGGATCCCAAGCGGCCAGGACAGCCCAAGACTCGCCGAAAGCTCCACCTTGAAGAACCGGATCTCCGCGAGTGAGTGAGGCAGGGCGCCTGCGCCACCCGGCAGCCTTGCGCATGCTCACTGCCTCGGGCCGGCTTTCCCCAGGTGCGCGAGCTCGAGCTCCCGGGGCTCTGCGCGCGGCCGATCCCCGGGTTTCCGCTCCCACTCCTGGGGCGGCGGGTCCGGACGCCCAGCCGCCGCGCGATGACGTCACCGCGTGGGCGGTGAGGCAGCGGTCAGTGGGGAGCGCAGTGGGCGTGGAGCCCCACTCTGGGTAGAGATGAGCGGTGGGGAATTCCGGCTAGAGGTTAACCGGGAGGGGCTTCCTCAGGCGTCTTCTCCTTCTTCGGAGCTTCTCCCACCACGCTTTGACACCCGGGGCGGGTTGCGACTAAAATTTCTGGGCGTCAACTGAGTGTCCCTGGAATGTAGGTGCAGATCAAGCACCATCGAAAAGTCCACTTGCTCTTCCTGGTTCAGCCCCTTGGGGAAATCAAAAGAGTAGTGTTTGCCTCTGGAAAGTCTGTTGTACACAGGCCACTTATTCTGCTTTCCTGCCCATTCCTTACACAAGTTTGCAAACAGAATTGAGGTCCTGAGAAGCTGTATCACTTTCTAAAGTGATACGGCTAATATGATGGTTCCCGTATTCAAACGATGATGCTTCCGCGTATAAATGTTCCTGAAATTGTTGAATGAACTAAAAAGTGATGATTTAGGTAGCTCATTAGCAAGACACTCTTCAACAGGGGTTTAGTGAGGGTGGAGTTTCCAAGTTCAAGGTCAGCCTCAGAAATTTGGTGAGATCTCAGCAACTTAGGTAGACCCTTTCTCAAAGTTAAAAGGAATGAGGGTGTAGCTCAGTGGGCATTTTTTAATCTGTTGGACATTCACATCTTTTCATAAATGAATGTTCAACCACAAAATAAAAAACTATCCTTTTTACACTAAATTCTTTCAAGCATTTATTACTTACATTCTTAATGGCTGCTATTCTAACTGGAATGAGATGGAATCTCACTGTGGTTGCGTTTCCCTAATTGCTGAAAGATGTTGAACACTTTTTCATATATTGTTGGCCATATATATTTCTTCTTTAGAGAAGTGTCTCTTTAGTTCATTTACCCATCTATTGATTGGGTTAGTTGGATCTTTTCTGGTAATATTTTTGAGATCTTTATATATTCTGGGTATTAATCCTCTGTCAGAAGGGGAGCTAGCTAAGATTTTCTTATATTCTGTAGGCTCTCTGTTCCTACTAATTGTTTTCTGTGCAGAAGATTTTAATTTGATGCCATCCCATTTATTAATTCCTGGTATTATTTCTTGAGCTTTAGGTTCTGTTGGGGAAGTCATTGCCTATGCCTATGTGTTGGGTTGTTGTCCTTACATTTTCTTCTACAAATTGCAAAATTTCTGTTCTAATTCCTGTGTCTTTGATCCATTTTGAGTTGACTTTTGTGCAGGTTAGAGGGAGGGATCTAGTCTCATTCTTCTACCTATGGATAACCAGTTTTCCTAGCATCATTTGTTAAAAAGGCTATCTTTTCTTCCAAGTATATTTTTGGTGCCTTTATCAAATATCATATGACTGTGTCTATGTGCAATTGTCTTTGTGTTTTCTATTCTGTTCCATTGGTCTATATGTCTGTTTTTCTGCCTGTACAGTGCAGATTTTGTTACTATATCTCCACAGTATAATTTAAAGTCAAATATCATGATGTCTCCAGCATTGCTTTTTTTTCTTTTTTTTTTTTTTTTTGGCTTAAAATTGCTTTGGCTATTTTGGGTCTTTTATTTATTCTTATAAATGAATTTTAGGACCTTTTTTCTTAATTCTGTGAAGAATGTCATTGGTATTGGCATTTTGATGGGGATTGCACTGAACCTATACATCATTTTTGGTAATATGACCATTTTAACAATATTAATTCTGCCTATGCATGAACATGAAAGGTCTTCCCTAAGCTGAGAGGTTTTTTTTTTCCTATTGTGAATGGAATTGTTGTAAATTCCTTCTATCCTTAGTCTTTTCATGAAAAATGCTGAATTTTGTAGAAGACTTTCTCTGCATCTATTGAGATGAGTATGTGATTTTTTCCTTGATTTTATTTTTGTGATGAATTACCTTTATTGATTAGTTATGTTAAACTATTCCTTGCATCTCTGGAATGAAACCAACTTGGTCATGATGTACAATCTTCTTAATATATTGTTGAATATGATTTGCTAATATTGTCAGTGCTAGGAATCCAATCCTCAATCATAGACAAGTGCTCTACCAGTAAACTGCACCTCCAAACCTAAAAATTAGTATTTTTAACATTCACATTACACACCAAAAAAATGATAGTAAGGTGATGGATATGTTAATTAGCTCATCTGAATGTATCTGCATTGTTTACATAAATGAAAACATTGAACCCTACAAGTACACACAATTATTGTTTCCCAATTAAACTTCATTTTAAGGATGTCCATAACATCTATGAATTATGAGACAGGAAGACACTAAGGGGTTCCCTGAAACTCTTGAGAGGCTATCTTAAAGGCAGTTACCTACTTTCAGTCTTGAAGTATACAAAACATCTATTTTAGGGGGGAAAATGCCATAGAATATAACATCAGCAGGGAGGAGAAAAGTGAGTCTGTTTTAAAATGTCAAATGGCTGCTCACCTCCCTCTTCTTTTGTAGAAAATCCACTCAGAAGCTACAAATTTAAACCCATTCTTGTTGAGTTTGGATATATTTTTAAAAAATGGTCATAAGTAAAGTCATTTGGAACCCATACCTTTCATAAAGAGAGGAGCTCTTAACCTTTTAATTCCAGGGAAGCCATGTTCTTGCTGGGGGCCTGTTTAAAGCATGCTGTCTTTAAAAACATGAATTTTGGAGTTTAAACAGTCATTTGTTAACTGTAAAGTCAAGGTGTTAAAAATCTTAACCTCAGTTTCCCCTTCAGTAAAAAAGTGAGAACAGCAGCACATAGGGTTGTTGTGAGGTGAAAATTATGTAAAGATACCTAGAACACAGTGAGCTATTATTATCGAAGTCCTTTAAGGGTTTAAGTTAAATTGTGCAAAAGAGAAAAGTGGAAAGAAAGAACACAAGAAAACATATGAGAGCACATGCAACCAAAGTACATAAAAATCTTTTCAAGGCAGTGTGTTGGTTGTACATTAATATGACAAATTGCCTGAGAAAATCAATGTTAGGGTTTGAATATGAAGTGGCCTCAAAGACTCATGTTTTGAAGGCTTGGTCCCCAGTATAGCAGTGTTTGCTGGGTGTGTACCCTTGAGATTATATCTTATCCCAAGTCCCTTCCACACCCCTCTGATGTTGCCCAGCTGCCATGAGCTGAAGTTTCCTTATCACACCTTTCTGCCATGATATTCTGCCTCACCTCAGACCCAGAGCAAAGGAGCCAGCCAACTATATAACTGAAAGCTCTGAAATCATGAGCCAAAATGAGTCTTTCCTTCTTTTATTTGTCGTCTCAGTTATCTTGGTCATAGTAACAAAAAGCTGACTAACATTTAAAGGAGGAAAGTTTTATTTTGTCTTGTGGTTTCAGAGGTTTCAGTCCCTGGTCACTGACCCAGTTGATTTGGGCTGATGGCAGCATAGTGCATCATGGTGTCAGGAACACATGGCAAAAGACTGTTCATCTCATGGCAGCTAGGAAGTAGAGGTGGGGACTGGGGTCCTAATAACCCTTTCAAGGGCACAACCCTCCGTCACTTACCTTAATTCCATGAGACCCCACCTCCTGAGGTTTCCATCTCCTCCCAATAGTGCCATAGACTGGCAACCACAATTTTAGCACATGGGCCTTTGGGGGCACATTTAAAATCCAAATCATTAGCAACTTCCCTAAAGGGACAAAGATGATATTTTAGTCTAGGTTTCCTGGAAAATGGGACCTAATGCAAACGCTTATATAAGAACAATTCCTTAGAGAATACAACCCCAGAGAAGCAAAAGAAAAGAGAAAAGAGATATGAGGCAGGGAAGGAGGAAGAAAATCAAGGAGATGAATCACTGAGCTATCCGCAACTTTGCAACAAAGATAGCTGGCTGCTTCATCTCACACTATGTCCTCAGAGAGAACTTGGGGGACCACTGTGTTATGAGGAAAAGGGAGAGAAATGGAGCTCTTGGCTCGCATCAGCCAAAGGTTCCTCCAGAAGACATGAACTCCCCCACGTTTTTTAATCATGCCACCTGCCTCTCCAGGCAGCTGCTAGGGAAGCCAGATCCCTGAACAGCAGAGGCATTATCAATGCACAGGCTGAGCCAGCACGTGAATGAAAGCCAGTTGCACTCCCCAACCTGCAGCCTGCAGCTTCCCAGCAGAGTCACCACCTCTGTAACAACAGGAAAGTCCAAGGGGATAAAAAGGTTAGAGATTCAAGACACTAGGAAAGGCATTACTAAGTGATGCCCAACAGCAGCATGGGGGACCTGGAACAAGTGGAACAGCACGACATCTTGGCTGCTACTGTCAGGGCAGCCACAGGCTCAACAGTTTCTCTCTGAGGAAGATTAAAACATCCCTTATGCCCCCTGTAAGGATGTTATTGTGGTCTAATGTTCCTGAACAATAGTATTATCAGACAGAATACTATGACCAAGCAAATCAGGGAGTCACATAATCTGGACTCAACATAATGATAATTGCAGGAAAATAGGAGAACTAAGGCTTAAAAGACCTTGGGAACTAAAAGAAGCTCTTTGTGATTCATGCATCAAATACTGTATGTGTTTTAGAGATCGGGAACTATATTAGGTGGTAAGGTCAAGGGTGAATAAAATAATACCTAGTTCAAGATCTAAGGAGTCACGGTCACATAATAGCAATTAAAAAGTATTCATTTCATTCATTTATACATGTTTTGTCAATAACGATATGTATTTGTCACTCTTAGATACTAGTTCTACAATCCTGGTATGGTGAAATCATTACAAGAAAACAACTTCAAAACGTTCTTTCCTAAAAAAATGGATATCAAGAGAATTTATGAATGATCTCAGCTATGGTTTAAGTAAGATTTCCTTCCTCAAACTCAGATGGAAATTTAATTCCCACTATGAGACATTAAGCAGGAAAAACCAGGTGTGACTTTTAAGAGGTGATTAAGGCTCTGCCCTCATGGATGGAATAATCCATTCTGTAATTAATGAATTAATGGGTTATCTTGAGAGTGGGTGTTATGGTCTGGATATGTGATGTCCTCCAAAGTTTCTGTCAATGACTAGATTATGAGGGCTACATCTAATAAGGGAATTAATTAGTCCATTTGATTAATTAATAATTTGAATATATTAACTGGGTGGTAGCTGTAGGCAGGTGGGGGCATAGCTGGAGGAGGTTAGGTCACTGCAAGCATGCCTTTGGTGATTTTATTTATTCCTCCTGTCTGTCTTTCTTTCTCTCTCTTCTCCCTCTCTCCCTCTCCCTCCTTCCCAGTTACCGTGAGGTTAGCAGTTTTTCTCCTCCCTCCCCTTCTACCATGATGTTCAGCCCACTTGCACCCAGATAATTGGAGTCAACGTACCATGGACTGAGCCAAAGTATTTTTTTCCTTTAAGTTGTCCTTGTCAGGTATTCTGGTCACTAACACAGTGGTCTCCTATAAAAGCCAAGTTGATAGCTCTCTCTAGTTCTCCCTCTCACCATGTGATACCCTCAGAACTTTGCCAGCAAGAAGGCAATTACCATATGTGGCCCTTCAATCTTGGACCAGAACCATGAGTCAAAATAAACTTCTCTTTTTTACAACTTACCCAGTCTGTAGTATTATATTATTAGCCACAGAAAATGGACCAAGACAATCTCATATCTCACATAATGCAGCTGTCAGGAACTGGTATAATTAAATATTTGTCTGAATGCTTTAATATTTACACAGAGGTGTTCCAAAATGTGTCCATGATGGGGAAGTAGAATAATTAAAGTAGAGTTTGAGGCTAAGCCTTCTGACATAGAACGGAAGGAAAACAAAGCATAGACGAATGAATGTTCAAATTTTGGAGGCATACATTGCCATAGCATTATCGCAAATCTAGAAGGAAAAAGAATTTAGAATTTAAGGTTTTAAATTCTCTCCAATTGGGAAAAAGTGCTATTTAGTCAAATATTATTAGGCAACAGGGAAAGAAAACACTTGCTCTCATTGGATTTTCATCCTAGTTGGGGAAGCTGAAAATATATGGGATTAAGTAAGTAAAGTGAGTTGCATATTAGATGGTGATAAGTGCTATGGGCTGGAGCAAGAAGATAAGAAGTTCTTTTTCTTTTTCTTTTTCTTTTTTTTTGAGGGAAAAGCTGAATAACTTGGGATAATCATACAGGTATCTAGGGAGAGAGGATTTCAGCAACCAGAGAGGTTTGGGGGAAAGAGTGTGTGTGGCTTATTCAAGAATATCAAGGAGGTAATGCTAGAGCATTCAAGAGAGAAAATAGTGGATGACATCAGAAAAGTAACAGGGTCCAGAACATGCAGGTTCTCAGGTAGTAGTAGGACTTTTAGTTTTTTCCTTTGAATGAGTTTGGAAACCATTGGAAGGTTTTGAATAGAGTGATGTGAAGTATTTAAACTGAATCACTCTAGTTGCTTCACAGAGGAGCAGAAATGTCAGGAGACTACAAGACAATCCAGACAACAGATCCTGGCAGTTGGACCAGATTAGTGGCAGAAAGGATGATGAAAAGTGGTACAATTCTTGGTAAATTTTGAAGAAAGAATTAACAAAGCATATAAATCCACTGAATACAATATATGAAGAGGAAAGTAAAACACAACACTGAAATTCTTGCCTTAAGAAATTGGAAAAATGGAGTTACCATCAACTTAAGTGGGGGAGACTTTGGAAAGAAGAGGCTGGGAGCAGTGTTTGGGTGGTGGCAGAAAAACACTGGAAACTCAGTTTGGGATATGTGCAATTTGAGATGTTTAGTAGGCATCCAGGGGATGGGGGACACTAGTGAATTATTAAATCAATGGGCTTTATGTTCAGAGGAAGAGCCCTGGCTGCAGATTTAAAATTAGGAATTTTAGCATATAACTTATATTTAAAGCCATGAGATTATTTATACTTACTCCAAACACATCCTTCCTGTCTTGTTCTGTACTAAACAGGTGCAAATAAAACAAACGGTTCTTACCCTAGCAAGGAGCAAATTTATAGACTTCACTACTCATAGAAGTAGCATAAGATAAATATTTAAATAAACAGCAGAGAAAGTTTAGTTAATTTAATGGCAAAAAAGTCCAGATTGAATTTACAAGGGACATTCAGTAGCTTGGATTTATATCCCTTGCACCCCCACCCCCATCCAAAGTGTGAGATGTTAAGGCAAAACATCTCACAATAAAAGGAAAAGTCTTTGGAATCAGACAACCCTGGGAGCAGTCCACTTTCTGACATTGAGAAAGTAAATTACATGCCTTTATTAGTTTGTTAGGGCTATCTATTAGTTAGGGTTTTCAAGGAAAAAGAAATACGTGATAGCTAGATGAGATAGATGATAGATAGACCGACAAGAGGGGATTTATTAGAATTGTCTCACATAATTATGGGGGCTAAGAAGTCCCAGTGATGGGTCCTCTGCAAGACAGAGACCCAGGAAACCAGTAGTGTGGCCCAGTCCAAGCCTGATGCCTCAAAGCCAAGGAAGCTGATGGTATAAATGTCAATCTCAGGCCAAGTGCCCAAGAAACTGGGGGACCACTGGAGCAAGTCCTGGAGTCTGAAGTTTAGAGAACCTGGAGTTCTGATGTCTGAGGCATCCCAGACTCCAGAAGGGATAGCACAGATTCTCCTTTCCTCTACCTTTTAGTCTGTCCATGTCCCAAATGGATGTCTCACCCACATGAAGTAAACCTTCCCCAATAGTACACTGAGTCACATGCCAATCTCTTCCTGAAACACCCAGAAAAGATGGTTTACCAACTATCTAGTTATGCCTTAATCCAGTCAAGCCAACACCTAAAATTAACCATTAGAGGCTGCCATAAAAGTACCTCAGATTGGGTGGCTTTAACCACAGAAATGCTTAGTCTTGCAGTTCTGGAAGCTACAAGCCCCAAATCAAAAAGTCAACAGAGCTGGTTCCTTCTGAGGGCTGTGATAGACAATCTGTCCCAGGCCTCTCACCTAGACTTGTAGATAAACATCTTCTCCCTGTATCTCTTCACATCATCTTCACCCTACGCATGTCTGTCTCCAAATTTCCCCTTCCTATAATGACACAAATCATGTTGGATTAAGAGTCATTAGAATAACCTCATTTTAACTTAATAACCACTGAAAATAACCATCTCCAAATAAGGTCACATTCTGAGGTAGTGGGGTTAGGACTTCAACATATGAATCTGGAGAGAACACAGTTTAACCCATAACAATGCCCATGTAAAATAATAAACTCCCATTTATTTATGTAGCAAATAGTAGGCAATAAAATTGTATAGTGACAGTGAATATGGTTTGACAAACAATAGTAATCTAGTATAAATCCTGAGAAAAAAAATTTACTAACATGAATTGGCTATAAAAACTAATGAAAATGTCACTCTCCCTAAAAGCTAACCAAATATTGCAGGTGTAAGTGTGAATGACTAAAACCCAGAAAATAATTTAATATTTAAAGTTGACACAACATGAATTTGTAAGTGGCAACAAAAGAATCTAAATTTGTCTGGATGGTAATCAAATCATTTTCGAAGAACATTAATTCTTTCACATATATCTATCAATGTGCTGCTTGCAGGGCATCAGAAGCTAAAGATCATCTGCTCCCAAGAAAATTTCCATCTAGTGATGGAGACAGATTAGCATGTATTTACTGTAAAAAGTGATAACAGTGGTAAAAATAGAATGAGACATTACCACAGTCCACTGGAGTGCTGAGGAAGACTTTTTAGAGGAGATAACAAGTTCACATGACTTAAAAGGACAAGAAGTGGTTGCCAAATTAAAGGTTAAAGGAAAGGCATTTTAATTAGAAGTGATATCACCAGGTAAGAAGTTTCTTGTAAAATAACAAATATTCAGTTTTTGAAGAGCTATCATATTTTGCTCAACATTAGCATCTACATAATTGAATAATAGATCTTGGCATCATGAAGACCCCTTATCATGAGGTGTGTGTATGTGTGTGTGTGTGTGTGTGTGTGTGTGTTATAATCGATCCACTTGGAAAGTACTTGGTACACTGTATTATAATTTGAAATATCTAAACCTAAAAACTCATTTCCACTTAATGAGCAAATATGTCAATAAATGGAAGAAAACCACATTGAGGCATACTCATAGGAACAGAAATGAGTGGGAGAGAATCTTTGAGAAGTCAGTGACTTCTTGATTTATTGTAAAGTACAAGGTAAGAAATAATGATGGCAACAAGGCTTTTGAGAATTTGAGAAGTGGCATTCATTCTTTGGCTGCCAGGGAGCTCAAAACTAAATTTGCTGTGTATTTTTAATAATCGTATAGTAAATTAAGCCCATGTAAGATTACTTGGTCCTCTCAGTTTTGATTCCTCTGTTATATCAAAATGGTGGTTCAATTCATGCAAGAAAAGAGTAAAAGAAGAGAGACAATTGATTTTGGGACATGTTTAGTTTGACATGACTTTGAATTTGACAGGCAAATACAAAAGTAAAGTAAACATTTTAATATGTGATGGGGTCCCAGAACCCAAGTTGTATGTCTCTTTTCTAGTTATATTTGTGCCTTGGCAATTTCATCCAATTCCATGGCATCTATTAATCAGGGTTTGCCAGAGACAGAGAATCAATGAATATTTACAATAACCAATAGGCTACCTATGTCCAATAAACAACAGAATATACATCTATCTATGTGTATCTATAGAAGGAGGGTAGACTTGAGGTAAGAAATATTTAGTGTAAGGAACTGGTTCATGAGATTCTGGAAGCTAAGAATCCTAATGACCTACAGTCTGCAAGCTGGAGACCTAGGAGAGCCACTGATATAGTTCTTGTCTGAGGGAAGGAGAAGTCTAAAGTCTCATCTCAAGGATCATACAGAGAGAGTGAATTCTCCCTTTTTTCAATTTTTGTTCTTTTCAGGCCCTCAACAGATTGGATTATGTCAATAAACTTTGGGGAGAACAATCTGCTTTACTCAAACTACCAATTTGAAAACTAAACTCATTCAGACATATCCATAAATGTTCAACCCAATATCTAGACATCCCAGGTCTCAGTCAAGCTGACACAGAGTTAACCATTATAATACCACCTCTTAATGACTCCCAAATTCAAATCTCCAGCTTGAAGAAATCTTGTGAACTCCAGACGCATACTGATAGCTCTATTTAGGTTTCTAATTCACATCTGCAACAGTTTGGGATGTTGACTGTCCCCCCAAAATCCATGTGTTAAAGCTGGGTCCTAAGGTTGGTGCTATTGGGAGTTGGTGGAACTCTGAGGTGGTGATTCCTAGTGGGAGGTCCTTAAGTCAAGGCTCCTTTCTCATCCTTTTGCTTCCTGATAATGAGGTGAGTGGTTTTGCTCCACAATGTGCTCCTCCCATGATGTGCTACCTCAACACAGGCCCAAAGAATTGGGACCAGCCAATTATGGACTGGAACCTCCAAAACTGGGAAAAATAACCTTTTTCTCTTTATAAGTTGGTTATCTCAGGTACTTGTTATAGTAATAGAAAGCTGATTAATACAACCTCCCAAATGCATGTGTTCAAAATTCGTGCTCCCCGTATTCTCCCCACAATCTACTTCTCTCTATAGTCCCCATCTCAGTCAATGATCACTTCATATTTCCTCACATTTCCACACCTAATCACCCAACAAATCCTGTGAGTCTGCCTTCAAAACAGAAGAATAATCTGGGCTTTACTTACTACCTTAGAGCTACCACTCTGGCATAAGCAACCATTGTCTCTTGCCTGGATGATTGCTGTTTTCTCTTAATTAATTTCCCTGTTTTCCAGTGCCCTCCAACGTTGATTCTTGACATCCCTGCCAGAGATCATGTCATTTCTCTCTGTAAAACCTTCCAATAGCTTGGACTAAAAATAATAAACCGGTCCTTGGCATCCTGCATGATCCAGCCCTCAATGACCTCACTACCTCCTGCTCCTCATTCTCCTCCTCATTCAGTCTGCTGGAGTCACTCAGTCTCCTCACGAGGCAAAACCTTGATTCAGGGCCTTTTCATTTGCTTTCCCTTCTGGAATATTTGTCCAGAAAATCCACAAAGGTTGTTTCCTCATCCTTCTGGTTCAGTTCTTTACACAGATGCCTCCCTTCCGGGGGGGGGGGGGATCCTCTCTGATGGCACAATATACAATTGCAACCTTCACATCCACCCACACTCTTTAACTTCTTTGCCTGAATTCATTTTCTCACAATTCTTATCACCACCTGAAATATTACAGATTCTCTATACTTACATTATTGTCATCTTAGCCACAGAATTTAAGTTCCAAGAGTGTAGGTATTGGATTCCTCGAAACTCAAAACATACCTAGGAGAGTAGGTGCTCAATTAATATTAAATGGACAATGAATTAATCAATGACCGAACATACAGATCTGGAATGCAAGTGCACGTATCTACCCAAGATTTTTTTTAAAAAATGCTATTCAAATGTGGGTAGAAATTGAACTGTGATCAAGGGCCAGATTACTGAGAGAGAATGTAAAGCAATCTTAAGAGCAGGCAGAGAAAGAGTATAGGGAGGAGCCAGAAAATCAATAACAAGAATGTAGAAGAAGAGCCATGAGAGAATGAGCAAATAAAAGCCAAAATGAATAAATTTTTAAAATACAAAATGTAGACAGGGAGTCAGCCCTCCACATCTGTGAGTGGCAGATCTATGGGTTCCACATTCAACCAACTGCAGACCAAAAATATACAGGGAAAGCAATGCATATGTAATGAACATGCACAGGCTTTATTTTTCTTGTCAATATTCTCTTAAATAATACAATTATTTACATAGCATCTACATTGTATTATTTATTATAAGTAGTGCAGAGATGATTTAAAGTATACAGTGTGCAGGTTCCATTTTACACAAGAGGCTTGAGCATCTGCAAATTTTGGCTTCCAAAGGCGATCATGGAACCAATCCCCTATCAGTACTGAAGTACAACTCTACTTTCAAAAGGAATGATTAGAAGTGTCAAATGTAGCAGAAAGGTTAAGACTAGCACTAAAAAGTATCCATAGATATAGCTTAGTTGGTTGGAAATAAATAAATAAATGTAAATCACCCTACACCACATATACAACTCCAGATGGGTACAGTGTTGAATGCAGAAATTCAGCAAAGAAACATCCTTTTATGGGAAATTTTTTTTCTAAGCTTAAATTACATAATTTACAAAAGTACTGAAAAATCTGACTCCATTAAATGGAAAAGTATTCTTTATATCAGAAAGAAGCTTAGCTGGATATGGTGGTGAACCTGCAATCTCAGCAACTCAGGAGGCTGAGGCAGGAGAATTATAAGTTCAAGGCCTTCCTCAGTTACTTAGCATGACACTAAGCAACTTAGTCAGACTCTGTCTCAAAATAGAAAAATGAAAAAGGTTAGAGATGTAGCTTAATGGTAAAGTGCCCCTGGGTTCAATCCCCAGTGTCCCACTCCCCCCAAAATAAAATAGACCTCAACCCAAATTAAAACACTAAAATAAACTGGAGAAAAATATGCAATAAATTTAACAATGAAAAGAATTTTAATATTAAAAAATTCTTATAGTAAGAAAAGTCTTAAGATTCTAATATATAAAAGGATGAAAATATAGAAACATTTCACAAAAGTGGAAATATCAACAGTTGAAAAATGATCTATTTGATTAATAAATGAAGAATACTAATTAAAGCAATGTAACATTTTCCCCTCCTATTAATTAGCAAGTTTAAAAAATATAATTACAACAACAGAATGAAGCAGAATTACATATGCTATCAGTAGACCTAAACAACTACATCGAATTTTAGAAAATTATTCAAAAATAGACATTTACAATGGCCAAAAGATAGAAACCATCCAAATGGCTGTCAACAGATGAATGAATAAACAAAATATAGTGTATACATACAATAGAATATTATTCAACTTTAAAAAGGAATGAAATTCTGGTGAACTTTGAGAACATTATGCTAAGGGAAATACCTAGATGTGAAAGGCCAAATACTTTATCATTCCACTTACATGAGGTACCCAGAACAGTCCATTTTTTAGACAAAAAGTAGAATTAAATCTCCAAATCTGGAGTGGGGAAGGATGAGTAGTTCTTCTTAGTGGGTAGAATTTCCATTTGGGATGATGAAAAAGTTCTGGAGATGGATAGTAGTGATGATTTCACATCTGTAATGTATCTAAGGCCAATATAGCTAATTTTTTACTTAAATGGAATTAAAACTATGTTATATATTTTAGCAAATAAAGAAAAATATGTTTTTAAATGACCTGGAAATTCTACTTTCAGAAATTACTCTGTGGAATTAAGCCAAAATTTAAGCAAAGATGTTTATCAAAATGTTATTTATAATTGCAAAACATCTTGTGCAAAGAAAATAATGGTCAAATAAAGATAGTGCACTCCCACAGAACTGGCAGCTCTACGATACCAGGACCTTGTTTCTTCTTGCTCTCTATTTTATCTCCACCGCCTTCCTGTGCCTGGCACCTAGAAGACTCTCAACGGATACTTATTAATTAATTAATATGGTGAAATGCAATGTACATGTATATTTATAAAGGATTTTAATTACATAGGAAAATGGTTTGATACAATAAGTAAAAAAAAAAACAGGATAAAACATGTATATACAATTTGACTTCAACTGTGTAAAACAAAGGTTCTCATTAGGTAAAATAATGAATTCCCTATTGTTTAAGCTAATCTGAATTGTGGCTTATTGCACCTGAAAAGCATCCTAACTGAGGCTTCCACCCACGCAAGAACTTCCCTCATAAAGAACATCTCGTGCTTTCCTAGAGCTTAGTGAGGAGAAAAAGACAGAAAAGTAAAAGGCGGGGGAAAGTAGTGGTAGCATTAATGAAAACCACCTAACAGGGGAAAAACCAGGAAAATTATTTAAACAATACTCAAAAATGCAAATGTAACACCATAAAACACAGTTTCCCAGAATCATTTAGTGTAGAATCATTTAGTGTAGAATCAGTTTTACATACTTAAATGACTTTTTAAGCTCTTCTTATAATAATGGATGTTTATAATAATGATCCTGTATCACAAATTTAAAAAATCTCAGTTTGTGCAATATATTCTGTTTAAATAGATGGTACATTATATAATACAGTTTTTGGAGGATTTTCATTAAAAGGTTTAAAATATTTAAGCTTTAGGACTTAGGGGGTAAACTGAAATTCTGGAAAATTCATTTAACTACAAACTCCTCATTTTCTCAATAATGTTAAAGACAAATGAAAAGTTATTTTATTTGGCAAATCTAAAATTCTTGCATTTATATTGAAAATAGGGATTTTCTAAGCTCTGGAATGCAGAGCAGATCACCTTGAATGGGAGTACAGAGCTTACTTGAGATGTAGTTTCCTCAGCCCTACTTCCAGAGATTTTCATTTAGTCAGTCTGGAATGGGGATTAAGAACTGCCATTGTGTCTTGTTTTTCTCGTGCTGGGGATCAAAGCCAGGCCTAGGCAGGTATTCTGCCAATGAGCTACACCCCCAGAACTTTGGCATGGTTAACAAACACCCCAGATGAATTGATCTAGTTGTTCTGAAGCCGAATGGAACCATGAAGACTTAATTTAGGAATTGAATTGCTAGAGAGGTCTCCCTTTACCAAGTGTCTAGAGAGCCAGACTCACCTCTTAGATAAAGGCAAATACTGGCTGACCTGGAATAAGTCACCACACTTTCAGGATAGTTGGAAATCATACCAGTTCTGACCTCAGCAAAATTCGATGATTCTGGTTTTTTTCCTGTTTTTTTTTTAATTTTTGTTTTGTTTTTAAGTAATAACTGCTTCTTTATTTTCCATTCTGGGTCCTTTATTTTTTACCTTTTTTTGTTTTATTAATGTCTTATAGTTATATATAGTAGTTGGGTTCATCCCAACAAAAATCATACATGCATGGACATCTATTTCTGCTCACGTCCTTTTCCCTCTCCTTTCCCATTCTCCTCCTCTACTTTCTTGACTTCCTTTCACTTATCTGTTTATTTCTGTTTGATCAGTTCTTTATATTATTCTATCCCTCCCCCTTCCTTTATTTTACTCTAGCTACCACCTAAGAAAGAAAATATTAGACTTTTGAGTTTCTGAGTTTGGCTAATTTCACTGAGCATGATATTCTCCATTTCCATTTACTAGAAAATCCATTTACTGGAAAATGCCATAATTTCAGTCTTTATTTATGGCTGAGTAGAAATCCTGTGTGTTTGTGTGTGTGTGTGTGTGTGTGTGTGTGTGTGTGTGTGCGCGTGCACGTGTATCATAATTTCTTAACCTATTCATCTATTTACAGGCACCTGAGCTGATTCCATAGTTCAGCTATTGTGAATTGTGCTGCTATAAACATTGAGGTGACTGTATCACTGTAGTATGTATGCTGATTTGAGATCTGGAGGGGGGGGGAAATATCAAGGAGTAGAATAGCTGGGTCATATGCTGGTTCTATCCCTGGTGTTTTGAGGAATCTCAATACTGTTTGCTATGATTCTGTTTTTAACTTTAAAGATCTCTTGCTCTGCTATTAGTACAATTTTAAATAAGGTTTAGGTTAACAACTTTATCTTTGATTTCATATTTAATGTCGTTGAAAAATATATATAGTAAATGCTATCATGCCAGCACAACATTTTATCAGAGTGTTCTCACCAGGGAGCTCCAGCACCATCTTTTCTGACTCCTGGAGAAGTTTAATTCAACATCTGACACATACATGGAACCTAGGTTATTTGTAAGGCACTGGGGAAAGCATTAAGTCAACATAGAAGAGTCTCAATCAAATGTATGAGGTAACTGAAAAGTTTGGGAGACAGATTTGCTTGGACATGGCACTGCTATTTTTTTTCTCCCTGAGTAGACCTTAACTAAATAAGTATGAAGCTTTAAAAAGTATTGTGTTAACACTTTTCCCTTCAAAAATTATGACTTAGGTCACAATCCCTCAACTCTGTTGCTATCGTCCACAAAACACCCATAGATAACACCCTTAAGCAAATGGCCAAGGCTGTGTCCCAGTAAAACTATAAAAACAGGTCCTGTGCCTGATTTGATCCTCTGACTATAGCTTGCTGACCTCTGATTCATCTATAGAATTCCATCAAGTGTATATGCCATAATTGTTTTTTAATCTATTCTAATGTTCATGGATATTTGTGTTATTTCCAGGTTTGAGTTATCCTATTTCAACCTCACTCTTTTTTGAGCTTGAAAATAAACATTATGGAGGTATAATTTACATGTAATAAATTATAAAGTTTATATTTGTATCTAAAAAAAAATTATAACTTAGGGAGCTGGGGTTGTGGCTCAGTGGTAGAGTGCTTACCTAGCATGTGTGAGGCACTGGGTTTGATCCTCAGCACCACATAAAAATAAATAAATTTTAAAAAGGTATTGTGCCCATCTACAACTAAAATAATATTTTTTAAAAATTGTAATTTAGGATTTATTTCACAGCTTGTTCACTTCCACTATATCACGTTTCTGCTAGGGAATTACTTTTCCTGCTTCTTCTCCTTCCCCATATTCTTCTCCATGACAAGTTTGTACTCAAAATGAACCTCTAGCCACCCAGATATCCTCAGAAATGTACCATACGCGCTGCCTGAAATTCCTGGCTGTTCTCCAAACCTGGGGCACAAAATGCCTTTTTGAAATCACCCAGGCAGAATTCATCACTCTTTTTTCTGTGATCCTACAGCCTGCTCTTAAAACATTTTTTGAACTGTATTGTGATCACTCCTCCATATGTCTGTCTCCCCGAGTAGACTAAGAGCAAGTCAAAGGCAGGCCCTTTATCTGGGTGGCTTGACATGAACATGAGTGATTGGCAGAACCGGTAGAGCTTAGGGGACCATGGGATGTGGGAAACTGAGAGAACAGAGAGAATTGAAAATGTAGCAAAGATTTCATTCATTCATTCATTCAACAGTTGAGAAACTAGAGTGTTATAAGAGGGTCCTTGGGTGACATTCATTAAGAGATAAAATATAAGGGAAGAAGCAGGTGGGAAGATGAGATCAGATGAGAACACTTGGAGTGTGGGTTTCCTCTGGCGTGTTGGCCTAGTGTGCCCCCAGGCACCCAGATCCAGAAAGGAAGAGCTGAGTCCAGCCTGAAGATGTGCTGGGGAGCTGGCAGCCCATGGGGGCCTGGGGAGGACCAGGTACACAATTGGTGAGGCCCAGGGGGATGAAAATGTGAGTCTCCTTGTTCAGAAAGCAGGAAAAAAATGTACCATTAAATTTACTAAAGTCACCAACATATTCAAGAAAAAATGATTCCTTTCTCTTCTTTGTTGTCTCTCTCTCTCTAGCCCCCTCAACCCCTTTCTCTGTCTCCATGTCGTGATGTTTGTCATTTGCTATTTAATGTTCTAAATAAAGAAAAATTTGACTTGTTGGCATTGGTTTTACCATCCATTTTATGCGGCGCAATACCAGTTTTAAATGTGAATATCAGAAAGCTTTGCTCCCGTGTGGAACCCCTGAAATCACACAGTTCATATTTTGTGGCTCAACCCCAAGAGATTGCCTCAAGCCAGTCAGAAGGAATGAATGTGAGTCAGATTCCAGGAAATTAGAAGGAGGAAGAAAGGAGTGACATAAAGAATCTGGGGACATTTTCAAAGTGAGTTCAGACTCTCTCAAGTGCCTGTGGTTTCACTTTGGATTTTGGAAGGTCCCTATGAACATGGGCCTGATGGCTTCCATGTCTCATGCACCTCTTCTCAATGAGGGGCAGGAAAAGCATCTCCACTTCCCATGGGTCAGCTGTCCCAACCTCAGACAGATGGGCGACCCCATGGGTAGGGCAACCTCTGCATCAAATGTATTAAATATTTGGAGTGGGACTAGTGGGACTAGCTGGCCCCCACCAAGTTATCCGTTACTGAGTTATTTTTGCTGCCCGCCTCAGGTGGGGATGGCCTCTGGTGCCAGGCCTTGCCCAGATATACCATCCAAGGGCAGGTGCAAGTATCTCAATTCTTCTGTTTCTGAACTCAGATCCCTGCCAAGAAAGAGGGCAGCAATAGGCTTTGCAGAGTGGGTAGAAGAGGAGGGGACGAGGACCCAGGGTGAGCAGGTGGAGGAGCTAGGCAACAAGAATCCTTGTCAGGGGGGTGGTGAGGAGAAGGATTGTGCTTCAACTGCAATGCTGAGTCCCCAGAACATCCTCTGTTGTCCCGTCAGCCTTCTCTCACAAAATGCAAATTCAAAGACAATATTATAAGAATTTCAAGACAGCAGCTGCAGAGCATTAAACCCCCGGCACGAAGCCCTTCTGTGTGTGAGACCCTGGGCAGCTGCATTGGTTTGATCCCGTGAAACTGGCCTATGGTCTGTGACATGGCCCAAGAGGATGAGAAAATAAGAGGACCAAGGAAGAACATGGGGAGCCCAGCACAGGAAAGTGGGGGAGAAAGGGCTATAAA
Source organism: Spermophilus citellus (assembly GCF_964194105.1). Taxonomy (NCBI): domain Eukaryota; kingdom Metazoa; phylum Chordata; class Mammalia; order Rodentia; family Sciuridae; genus Spermophilus; species Spermophilus citellus. The sequence goes on along the minus strand of NC_138189.1, from coordinate 20,591,394 downwards.
AGGCAGAAAGGAGTAGGCAGAAGAGTGAGAGTGAGAGAAGTAGGCCCAGAAGTCAAGAAAAGCAGAGAATCGTTTACAGCAGAGCCCTTTCCTTGGGTGTCTATGGATGTTTACTCGTCCCAGGAGCACTTTAAAAATTTGAGCCAATATTTAGAAATTGGAAACATTCTCATAAAAGCCAAGCTTTTCTTTGCCAAAATAAAACAAAAGGCCCAAACAAAAGATTTAACAATATTATGTCCACATTTCTCCACGGCCAAAGTCAACCAAAGATGAGCAGCAGCTGCTCCCAGAGAAGAGACACATGCCACTCATTTGATAGGCTTCCTATGACTCACTGGCGCCTGCCTGGGCAGGTACGTGGCTCACAGCTGCATCCAAGAAGACTGTGGCCGGCTGCAGGCACGTGCGTTTGGAACTCGGGTCTGCACTGTGTGTCCAATGCTGCAGAAAGGTCACCTAGGAGGGGGCCTAAAAATAGGTCACTGGATTTGGCAAGTAGGAACACATCAGCAGTCTTCATGAGAACAGCCTGAATGGAGTGTTGGGATGCAAGCCAGATGGCGGTGGGTTGGGAAGCGAACAGGAGGTGATGAAGTTGAGACAGCGAGGGTACAAATTTTTTAAGCATTTTTGTGTCATAAAGGAGGGTGATGAAAAAGTAGATTGAACCCACCCAGCTATCCCTATTCCTCCCTCATGCTGCTTCCCACACACCCTCGATGACTAAATAAAGAAGGAAAGAAACATGAAACGAGGCAAGATCTCTGTTTGAAATTTTACACTTTAGGGAAAAAAATCAATTCTAGATCAGAAGTGGAAATTAACTGGGATTTTGTTCCACAGGAAAGTGCCATACTCAGAGATATCCATCCTGAGCTGTCTTTCAGCATCCTGGGAAGGGTTGGCTCTGGGATCCTTGAGGACCCTTGTGCTCACGTCCCTTGAATAAAATGACATAGTATTTGCATGTAACTGATGTACATCTTTCTGTATACTTTAAATCATCTCTAGGTTACGCATAATACCTGATGCAATTTAAATGCTATGCAAATAGTTTTTATACTGTATTGTATAAAAAAAAGTCTGTAGATTTCCCCCCAAATAATAACAATTCTTGGTTGAAGCCATCGATGCAAAACCCAAGCATACAGAGGACAGACTGTATATATTGCTGCTGGTATTGGTGGGTAGAAAAAATAAAATCAGAGGAGACGGGTTTTTTTTTTAAGTGACTTTAAAAATTATGTCCTATGATAACAGTATTTGGCAGCAAGTTTTAGGAAATATTGTTGTGTTTACATTGTAGAAACAAAGCAGAGTTAGCTGGTTTAGGAGCTATTCTAAAAATCTAGAAAATGATTTGACAGCCTTATTTGTTTTTTTAAAATAACAGGTGAAACCCTCAAATCCTAAGATGTTGTGTAGAATAAGCAACATTCCCCCTTTCAATTACTGAATAAACCAAACTTGAAATCAATGATGACAGCTGTTTCCACCTACTGCTCCGCTGTTTGGGTGTTTTGCAGGCTTGTGTGTTCATACAGAACGAAATTGGGAAGGCTGACATTTTAGTATGAACAGATTTATTTCTGGATTTAGTAGGATCTGCATTTTACTAAGAGTTTATCTTGATCAAGTATACCTTAGACCAAAGCGGAACTCCCCAGAGCTGTAAGGGCTCTAATGCCTCTTGCTTGAGGCTACTGGAAACGCTATTTGGTTTGTTCACAGATTCTAAGTGGTGATTTAGGTGAGGTTTTCCAATCCTTGCAAACAGTCAGATTTTGACTGTGGCTTCCGCTCAAGGCACAGGAAGCCTGCATTCTCCCCACCACCACCCCCCCAGCCTATTCTCACCAACTGTTCAGAATGTGGTCTGCAGGGTTCACTGGGGTCTTGTGAGACGGGCAGTTTTCAGCTTTAATGGCATGTGTTGATGTGATTTTTCTGAGTGACTGTCAAGTACACAAGACAAGCTACACTTACATAAGAAGGGAAAAAACTATCATTCCTTTATTCTTGTTTTTCATGATGTTATAGAAGTCAGCTAATTCTATGTAATAAATTGCTAGATGTGCTTACGAATAAACTGTGTGAGCTAGAATCTACAACTTTAAGTATAAATCTTCGATGCTAATGTACCTTCTGCCTGCGAAATCAGCTGATACTGGCCACACGTCTATGTGTCTAGTGAAGTCCAATCCTGCAAGTCAGTGAGCTAGTTTGGTACAATAAGCCCCACAATTGGCCCAGCCTAGACTTGATGCAGGTGGCATGGGAGGAGGGGGGAGTATGCTGAGGGAGGAAGAAAGGACTTTGTGGTGGACCAGGGAAGGAGAAGGGAAAGGGGACAGACGATGGGAAAATAGGCATGCTCACTGTCCACCTTCCTTGCTATTCATCCACTTTTCAGCCACAAGAAATGCAGACTCTTGTTCCCAACTTATTCACTGAAACCGAAATCTGCAAACCCAGTAGATTTTCTTCAAAGTTGATTCCCCTCAATACCTTGCAGGATGTGACAGCCTTGTCAAGTCCCATGGACTCTCCTTCTCCATTGGCTTATGTGACACAGAACTGTATTCGTCCTCCTGCTATCAACCTTACTGCTACTTATCTTCTTTCTAACCAGCCTTTCTCTCACCTCCAACACTCATCTCCCTGCCCCACCTGCCAAAAGCATCCCTGAAAACATGGCTTTTCTTGCCCCACATGATCTCATCCAGGGTCATATTTTTGGTTCTCTCTTCTGTGCAGGTGATTACCAAGTCATGCCATGTGGGCACAACATCTTTGCCAACTTACAGACCAATGACATGAGTGGTAGAGCTAGGAAATCGGAATTTAAACAAAATGAGATCACAAGAGTGAAAACTTAAGGAACTCTACTACAAAATGCCAATTATTCTGTCTGCATAGCTTCCTGGCTGCTTTCATCCAGTCTTCCTGGCATCTCCTCATGACCCCAACTTTTAGTTGAACAGGGGGAAAACTGTTGTGCCATTTTGGATTTTTCCTCTCTCATTCATCATATCCAGCCAGGTGCCTCGGCCTCTGCATCCTATGTTTCTGAGAGACTTCTGTATGCTTTCCTTCTTTCCAATTCATCACGCACACTAGGAATCAGAACTGTCTCTGTGTGGTCAGCTCCGATGATGGGTCTGAGTGACTCTCCATTGTTCAACAAAATCACACTTTTCTACCTGGCATTTGAGTTTCTCCACCACACCCCCCTTGTGCACCCGTGTGGCTTTTTTGCTGTCCTCTTTTGTGTCCAGTCCTATTCTCCAGTCAGATGGGAGGATTCCGCACTCCCCACAATCTGCTACGCTCTCCCACCTGTGCTCATTTGCTCATGGCTGTCTCTTCTATGCAGTGTCTTTCTGCTTCTTCCCCTACCCTGCCTTCAAAGTGGTGTTGGTCTGGATCTAGACAGGAGAAGAGAAACCACCCAGGGGCATTTGGTACAGGTAATGAGTTTAGAAGGTGCTCAAAGTACTGAAAGAGCCAAAAGGAGGAGGAAGGGACTGAAGGAGCAAAAAAAAAAAAAAAAAAAAAAAAAAAAGGGCTCATCTAAGCACCTTAGGGCTGAAGCCCCTAAACCTACACCTACTGCAGCTCTACTTGTCAGTTCTAGATGTACCAAAGGGGGTGTGCCTGGAGCAGGCTGGACCTGCTGCAGTCAGGAGCCCCACCTTTGCCATTGCTCCAGCAACTGCCGGCAATCCTGGCCTCCAAGCCAGAGCGCTTTCTGATGGTTTGGGATTCCCCCTGGGCCCCACGGGTAAGAGGGCCTAGGATGAATAGCTTTCAGACACCCAGTCCTACCTCTACATAGTCCTACCTCTATAGACGGGCAAGTACCGGTGCAAGACAACAGGTGGATGACCGGCCGAGGGCTAACTCAAACACCATGCACTTCCCCAACTGTTTCTGGACACCTCACCTCTTCCTGCCCCACCCCCAATTCCCTCTGCTAAAGGAAATTTCTCACTCTTTTGAATTTTGTCCGTAGGTCTCTTTGACATGATTTAAAATATGTTTATTGAAGAAACACCCTGTGCCAGGCACTGTGCTAAGTGCTAAAAATAGAGTGAGACAGACTGGCCATCCATTCCTCCGGAGCATTGTGGAATTTAAGGTGTGGCTGGGAGATGCCATTGAACAAGCAATTCCAGTGCAGATTGCTAAGCACTAAGATAAGGGAGGTGCAACTTTCAAAGCCCAGAGGATAGTTTTTAAACCAATGTGGGAAGGTCAGGAAGGGATTCCGGAGGAAGCTACAGTCTGACGCCAGAGAGGTACAGGAAAACTGCTCTTGATAGAAGGAAAACCATGTAGAGAGACTCAGAGGAGAGAGAGCATTTCATATGCAAGAGTCAGGATGTGTGTGGTGTAGCCAGCATCTTCTATGCTGTTTAAAGGGAGAAAAAGAAGTGAATGGGCTCCATGTCACGTACAACCACAAGCCTGGGCTCCTAATTAGAAAAAGATGTACGCCATGCTTGTATAAATATGTCAAAATAGACTCTACTGTCATGTATATCTAAAAAGAACAAATAAAAATTTTAAAAAAGTGAATGGGGAGGGATAGGGCTAGATGGGACTGTAGGTGTCATAGAATGCACGGCCTGGCAAGTCACAATAAGGAGTTTGGACTTGTGTCCAAGGGGAAAGGGAAGCCCCTGAAGATTGAGAGTAAGGATGTGACATGATCAGGTGCCCATATCAGAAAGTTCATGTTGACTTCAGGGCTGAAAACTGAGAGAAGGGAGACAGGAGAACTATTTAGGAAGCTATTTGAAAAAGCAAGAATAGTGGCGGAGACTAAATTATGACATTGGATAAAAATGGGTGGATTCAAGAGGTATTTAGAAAATAGAGCTGATATGAGCACCTCGGAGATGGGAAGTCAAGGATGGTGCCTACATTTCTGCCTTGCCTTGAACAACTGCATGATGGAAATGGCACAGCTGAGATGGAGAAAACAGAAGGGTATAATATTTTGGGAGTGTATTAGTTTCCATTGCTGCTGTAACAAATGGTCACAAACTTAGGTGTCGCGACCCCCTTGCCCGCAAGGAAGACGCAACACCGGGAATCTTCTTACAGCTGTTTATTCAAGCTCTCGAGAGTTCTTCTAATCTCCGAGTTCTTCTAATCTCCCAGAAGTCCCTCCCAGCCTTAATAAAGTATCCAAACACCCAATGCGAAGCTGCCACGTGGAGCTTTCTCGTAGGGTGTCAAAGAACCATGTGCCAACTCTCCCAAAGAAGGAGTTGTTTATCACAGACCACCACAAGGCCAGCGCCATCTTGTAATGGCGGCTCGCCACAGTTCCCCCCTTCGTTTACTAAAAACAAAACAGGCAAGAGTAGAGGTGAATCGCCATTACTCATACGAAGCCTTCAACCAGGAACCTCATCAGACCCAAGCAGGTCAGGACGTTCCCACATGACCGTTATTGGCTGAATATGAAAACAGACACCACAAAGCTGTTAAGGCCCTGTGAGCTGGCCTCCTTGACGTGCATACAAATCAGGGCTGGATCCAAGCCCTGGGGGCCGGGGGGAATCCACTGCCAGCAGTTTTTTCCTTTTGTTTATAGCACGTCAAAGGGAATCAAGTAGCCCCTGTCTTAGGTCGTTCACTGCCCTTACATTGCTTACCCGTCTTTGGGGAGGCCCCATTCCCCTGTCTTAGGTTGCAGTGCAAGCGTGAAAGTTGCCCGTCTCTGGGTACTACAAGATCAGCTCGTTGTTGCCAGGGCGTTTAATGGTATCTACTCAGCCAGTCATGATTAGGTCTCTGAGGCTGAACTGTGGCTGTATAGAAATACAATGACAAACAAGTTGGCAACACCCTAAAAGAAAGGCACGGGTCATAGAGCGATAGAAAAGTACTAGCGTGGAAACCCATCTGTGTGCAATGGCAGTAAAGCCGGCAGAGTGCAAGGGCTTTCCAACACTAGGAGAATAACAAGGAAGGACATGTCGTTCCCAGTGCAATGTCCGTAAAACTTGGGGTGCAACGACCATGTCAAAGGTTTACTGTTTAATTTGTGCAAGCCAAACTTGAGGTGAGTTGCCAGTTTCCAAAGCTGCAAGTGCTTGTATAATCATAGCTTTATCGCGAGCATTGCGGGCCTTAAGGCGGCAGAGAAACCACAAGCAGAGAACCATACCGAAGCAACACATTGCGCCAAAAATGCCTACCCCCACCCACTCTTTAAAAAAGGAAAAGGCAGAAGATATCCAATCAGTGAATTGACCCAACGTTATGGGATCAACGTGGGTACTATTCAAGACAGCTATCTGGGTTAGTTGAGACTGGATCATGTCTTCCGCTGCCATGGACCAATTTCCGGCCAAGTATTCTCCGATGATACGGGAGGCATTCCTGGAATCATTAAATCTGACAGAGGTTATGCATAAATGTGCACGTTGATCAACACAGCCCAAAAGCACCAAATCAGCCAATTCTTCTACCTGAGCTTGGAGTAAATCTATTCTTTGGTTGGCAGCTAAGATCCCTGACAAAATATGTTGATTAATTGCATTTTGGGACTCAAGTATCATAGAAATTTGTTGAACAACTTGATTAACGGAGGCAGCAGTCTGCACTTGATTGGCCATGGCCACTCCGGCCGCGACCGCTGCAGCAGCAGATACCGCCACGGCTGTCACTATAGCAGCTGTGATTCCAAAATCCCTGCGGACTCTAAGTAGCTCAACAATGGGGAATTTATCAGGGTCCGCAATAACTGGGATTGGAACAAAGGTTGGAATTTTCATAACCACTGCTACAGCCGAAGAACCATCCCAACATTCAGATAAGAAACAATTAACATTAAAACAATCCAGCATTTCTGACGAGGTGTCATTAGCCAAAAGGAGTAAGAACGGAGATTGAACACAAACCGCTGCAGGGGGCAATGTGGCATTATCCAACAGAGAGTTGAACGAAACAGATGTGAGTCTACTACCTCGCTCACTCTCGTAAACAGTGCCAGAAACATTAGCCAACCAACTTTTGGCTCCCAGCAATTGAGCCAGTGCAGAAATATCAGCTGAAGCCCCCTTTGTGTTGGAAATCAGCCATTGAAACCAGGACCAACCCACTCCTGTAGAGGAGTTGGCACTGTTGCTAAAGTCATAAACATACCTCTTAAGAGAGGGGGAAAGGGAGAAACCTTTAGCAACTTGACGTTTCTCCCAAGAATAATCCTGACAAGGCGTGAATGTTGGGGGGAAACCAAGATTAGGGGTACAGTAAGGAGAAGCCTTAAAATGAGTGGCATAAGGAAGTCCACTAGAATATGGGGGCATTGGAATTAGTACCTCGGAGATACTAGCCAAGGTAGTTGTGGTTAAAGCAGAGCTATTTACGGAGGTTCCTGAGCCTGATTGTTCCCCTGAGACTACTTGGCCCAATACAGTACTGAGAATGCTCCCTGAGACTTGACTGGACTGCAATGGATTGTCCCAGTTAGTCAAATTCTTGGTCTTAAGACGGATACAATGAGCGTTCCCAAGGCTAAAACAAAACACTCCTGTGAGATTAACTTGAGATTGATTGTAAATGCGTTCCACGTCCCCTCTAGGAGAGGCACAGGGCGCAGACATCTCACACGAGGTAGAGAAAAGAGTGGGAAGGACACTGGAATTACCGTGAACCGGCATCGGCATTGGCCAAGCCCGTGCCACCGCCCACCATTGCATTGGTGTCGTCTGTGTCATCGGCATCAGCACCAGAGCCAGAGCACTCAGCAGAATGAAGATCCTCATCACGGGATTGCTGTGGTAATTCTTGTTGCTGAGTAGCTGGTGTCAGGACTCTTCTTGTCAGGCGTTCAGGGACCCACAATGGTTCCGTGCGATCCTGGGGAAAAACACATACGGATCCTCGTGCCCATGTCAGCACGGGGTCGGGGCCGTTCCATTGGCCCGTAAGAACATCTTTCCACTTAACATAGCCAATCACAGAGGGCTGAGGGAACACATGTCTATCGGCCGCAGAGCGACCATGAATATCCAAATTCAAAAAATTAATAGTAAAGAGAGCTAAGGACAAGCATTCTTTAGGAGTATGTCCAGCTCCTATTCCCCCTTTTTGTTTTTGTAAAGTTTTCTTTAAGGTGCGATGAGCACGCTCAACAATGCCTTGTCCTTGAGGATTGTAAGGCAGACCATGAGTAAGGTGCACTCCCATAGTAGAACAAAAGGACGTGAATTGTCTGCCAGTATAAGCAGGTCCATTGTCAGTCTTAAGGGACGTGGGCGCACCCCACGCCGCCCAGGCTTCCAGGCAATGAGTGATGACATTACGTGCCTTTTCTCCTGATAACGCAGAAGCATGAATAACTCCAGAGTACGTATCAACAGAAACATGGACATACTTGAGGTTACCAAAGTCAGGTATATGTGTCACATCCATTTGCCAGACAACCAGTGGCTTCAACCCCCGTGGGTTCACTCCATAGGTAGGGGGATGAAGAAATGTGACACAATGGGGACAGTGCAATACTATCTGCCGAGCATCTGCTCTAGAAATGGAAAAACGCCTGCGCAGTGTTAAAGCATTAACATGGAAATTTTGGTGAAACAATTTAGCCTCTTCTAAGGAGGAAGCCAAACAGATCAACTGACCTCGAGTGGCTGAGTCCGCACAGGCATTACCCTGTGATAATGGACCAGGGAGAGAGGTGTGAGCCCGGATGTGCATTGGATAAAAGGGAGCAGTGCGGCTACAGATAAGCTGTCGAAGCTGATTAAAGTAAGCAGATACATTACGGGCATCACTAATAGCTCCCACAGCCTCTAGGATTTTTAGTGCTTGCACCACATAGATGGAGTCCGAAATGAGATTAAAAGGAAAAGAACACTGTTTAAACACCTCAATAACAATTTGCAGTTCTACCCATTGTGGATTTCCAGGAGCAAATTGATGCTGGACAGGGGGAGAATCATTAATGACATAAGCTCCTATTCCAGACTTGGAACCATCAGTAAAAATATTAACAGCCCCCGGAATTGGACTGGATGAAGTTACTTTAGGGAAAATAATAGGATGTTCCTTAACAAAATGGAGTAACGGATGAGAAGGGTAATGATTATCAATATCCCCTTGAAACGAACAACATAGAATAGCCCAGTTATCTAGAGTAGCACACAAAACATTAAGTTGAGCTTTAGTATAGGGTATAATAAGAGAAGAAGGTGATTGTCCGAAAAATTGAATGTTTTGTTGAATCCCTTTAAGTGCTAATGCTGCAACAGCATCAGGATAATATTCTAAGGATTTTCCTGGGGATACATGTGGGTGTATCCATAGCAAAGGTCCATCTTGCCATAGTACTCCAGTAGGCTGCCGCATAGTGGCAAGCACACATAATTGAAAAGGTTTATCACTCTGGAGCCTGCATAAAGTGGCATGTTGTATAGCTTCTTCTACTGTCATAAGGGCCGCTCTAGCCTCTTTGGTGAGGCTACGAGGGGAAGTAAGATCTGGATCACCTTTAAGAGTAGCATACAAAGGCTGTAGTACAACATTAGAAATATGTAAATATCCTCGTATCCAATTAATATCTCCCAGCAGTTTTTGAAAATCATTTAGAGTTTGAAGATCCTGAGTTCGTATGGTGATTTTTTGTGGTTGTAATTTGTCATACCCAATTGTTGCTCCCAAATACTTAATAGAATCTCCTGTTTGAACCTTTTCAGGTGCTATATGCAGCCCACATTGTGCTAACAACGTCACGAGGTTGTCATAGGCCTCATGAACTGTTTGTTCTGATTTAGCAGCCAATAATACATCATCCATATAATGAATGATCTTGATGGAGGAGTACTTTTGTCTGAGGGGCACAAGTGTCTTCCCTACATACATCTGACACATTGTGGGACTATTAGCCATTCCCTGCGGCAACACTATCCACTCAAACCTTTGATCTGGTTCCTCGTGGTTACATGAGGGAAGGGTAAAGGCAAAACGCTGCGAGTCTTTAGGATGTAAAGGAATAGAAAAGAAACAGTCTTTAATGTCAATAACAATAATGTGCCAGCCTTGAGGAACAGAAGAGAGCAGAGGCAGCCCTCTCTGAATGGGCCCCATAGGTTGCATTTGAGCATTAACCGCTCGTAGATCATGCAGTAGGCGCCACTTCCCTGATTTTTTCCTAATGACAAATATGGGAGTATTCCATGGAGAAGTAGAGGGTTGGATGTGACCCAAGTCAAGTTGTTCTTTAACTAGAGCATGGGCTGCTGCCAGTTTAACCGAGGGAAGAGGCCACTGAGGCACCCAAACAGGCTCCTCGGTGAGCCATGTTATGGGTATTTGAGCCTCAGCGGCCCCTAGGAAAAACCCAGACCAAATCTGTCAAGCTTTTGATGACCTTGTACAGGATGCTTACGTCCCTGTAAATGTTTTCCTAGTCCTAAACCTGGCCTATACCCCATATTGTGCATAATTTGTTGGGACACTGGGGAATAGTCATTACTAAGAGTGAACCCCATGTCTTTCATCAGGTCACGGCCCCATAAAGAGATAGGTAAATTAAGTACATAAGGCTGAAAAGTACCATGATGTCCTTCCGGGTCCTTCCAGGAAAGATGTCTACAGCTAACCTGAGGAGCCTGGGCATATCCAAGTCCTCTCAGAGATTGATCAGAAGTCTGCACTGGCCATCCCTTAGACCAGTCCTTAAGTGCAATGATGCTACAATCTGTACCTGTATCAAGTAAGCCCACAATTGATTTACCTTCTATGCTTAATTCCAAAGTAGGGCGATTACTCATATCTAGTGACAAATAAGCACAATTCCCTCCGGTGGTACCAACCTCATTCCCTGTCCGTGACTTTGAGTCTGCAGGGAAATGATCATGTAAACTAGGCAAAACCAGTAATTGAGCAATCCGATCTCCTGGGGAGATGGACACAATGCCTTTTGGAGCTTCCACCATAACCTTTACTATCCCTACAGTATCAGGACTTATGACTCCAGGGAAAACATGAAGACCTTGCAAAATGGAAGATGTACGTCCAATTAGCAAACCTACAGTGCCAGGTGGTAGAGGCCCTTTGAACTCAGTTTCCACCAATTGGACTCCCATCTTAGGTGTTAACACGAGTCTGGAGGTGGAACAGAGGTCCAATCCCGCGGCACCTGTAGTGGCTCTCCGCGTTTCATGGGATGGCGTAGAGATGGCCATGTCTCGGGTTCGGGTGTGACATTCTCCACTGCCCCATATATTTGCGGGCCCTGGGGTCGGGGGCCCCGTCGGCCGTTTTTTGGCCCAGCTGAAATAAGCTGTCCATGGATGTCCCTCACTGATGTACACTCTTTTGCCCAATGCTTCCCCCTTTTGCACCTTGGACACAATCCCGGTGATCGAAGGCCAGTGGAAGGGCCACCGTGAGGAGGTCCAGTAAAATTGACATTTTTGGGACACTCACGTCTGATATGACCGGGTTGACCACAATGGAAGCATGTTCTGGCGGCAGGATTGCCCCCTTTTGCAATCCGAAGGACAGCAGCTGCAAGACCTGCATTAGTTAAAGGCCCTCCAATCTCTCTACACACTTTCATCCATACTTCTATGCCTTTGTTCTTATAAGGAGCGATTGCTGCTTTACATTCCTTGGTGCATTGCTCAAAGACCAATTGCTTAACAAGGGGCATGGCTCTATCAGGATCCCCAAAAATCTTTCCAGCAGCATCCACCATCCTTGCTACAAAATCTGAAAAGGGTTCTGTAGGGCCTTGTAAAATCTTGGTCAAATTACCAGACACTTCTCCTCTATTTGGAAGTGACTTCCATGTCCGAATGTAAATGTTATTAATTTGATCATATACCTCAGGAGGGAATCCTGTCTGTTGATTAGCAAATCTACCTTGCCCCAAAAGCATGTCCTTATCCCAATGAGGATGTCCTGTTGTATGGTTTTGGGCGGCCTGCTCTATTGCGCCCTCTAGCATAAATGCTCTCCAGTCCAAATACTTGCCCGGAGAAACACAAGCCCGAACAAGGCTAGCCCAATCAGAGGGAGTCATACAGAATCTAGACAGACTCTCCACCTGAGTTAATGTGAAGGCGGCATCCACCCCATAAGTGCGTACAGACTCTGCCAGGGTCTTCACAATTTTGAAATCTAAAGGCTCCGAAAATCTTCCCCTATTCTCATCCTGAAAAACTGGATAAGCAAGACCCATCTCAGCGTTAACAGCCTTCCATGTTTGAGCATGGAAAGCCCTCCCCGAAACACCCCCACCATACGGCGGTGGGTCCGGAGGATCACATTTCTTGAGCCCCGGTCTATCTTCGTTCCCTTTTCCAGCAGCTAAACTCCCTAGCTGGCGAGACAGCCTCCCAAGCTCCTCCTCCTCATCCTCCTCTTCTTCTGACCCGCTTCCACATGGGGGTGTGCGCAGCGCACTGAGATCTGGATACAAGCGTCTCCTCCCCTGCTTCTCGCTCCGCACGCTCCCATCCTCCCGAGATACCTCACCTTTTGTCAGAGATAATCGTCTCCTCCCCTGTTTCACGCTCCGCACACTCCCATCCTCCTGAGATATCGCACTGCCTGCTGTCTCCGATTTCTCCTCATGTAACTTTTCTAAAACCTCCTGTCCTTCAGCAAGTGCGTCATGACATCTGCCATCTGTGAGGCAACTACGGACTATCTTCCAAAGGGGAATCACCCCACCCTCCAATATGCCCTGCTCACAAGCAAAGTCAAGATCCTTGCCCAATTTATCCCAACAAGGCATAGTAAGGCTGCCCGAATATGCAAACCACGGTGCAGCAACATCTACTTTCTGCAAAAATCTCTGTAAGATACTATGTTTCACTTTCAGGCCTTTGGAACGTAACAGGCCGTCTAGTGCCAGAAGAAGCGGGCTTGAAGATGTGACACCCATGACACAGCAACAGAACAGATACAGAGGACAAAACGAAAGTACACAGAAACAAAAGAAAAGTACACAGTGCAGCTGCAATAAAATATGAGGCTCTCTCTGTCTTTGTAGAGGAGCTGACTCCGCTTTGATTGCGGGTCCCACTAACCGGGACTATCAGGTCCCGCCCACCGGGACTGTCGTGTCCCACCCACGGGGACTGTCGGGTCCCACCCACGGGGACTGTGGGGTCCCACTTACCGGGACTGTTCAGTGCACCACCTCTGACGACTTGCAAGTTTTGATTTTCCCGGGTCTCGGCACCACTTGTCGCGACCCCCTTGCCCGCAAGGAAGACGCAACACCGGGAATCTTCTTACAGCTGTTTATTCAAGCTCTCGAGAGTTCTTCTAATCTCCGAGTTCTTCTAATCTCCCAGAAGTCCCTCCCAGCCTTAATAAAGTATCCAAACACCCAATGCGAAGCTGCCACGTGGAGCTTTCTCGTAGGGTGTCAAAGAACCATGTGCCAACTCTCCCAAAGAAGGAGTTGTTTATCACAGACCACCACAAGGCCAGCGCCATCTTGTAATGGCGGCTCGCCACACTTAGGGACTTAATACAAGTATATCATGTTACAGATCTGTATGTCAGAAGTCCATGTGGGTCTTACAGGGCTAAAATCATGGTATCAGCAGGGCTGTGCTCCTTCTATATGCTCTAGGGAGAATTCATTTCCTTGTCTTCTCCAGCTTCTATAGGCTACCTGCATGGATTGGCTCCTGATCTCTTCCCTCATCTTCAAAGCCAGCAGAATACCATCTTCAAATTCTTCTGTATGACTTTACTTCTCTTTTATAAGGACCACTGTTGTTACATAGGGTCCACGCAGATAATTCAAGATATCTTCCCATCTCCAGGTCCTTAACTCATGTCTGCAAAATCTCTTTTGCCATGTAATATAGCATATTCCTATTTCAGGGATTAGAGTATGGACATCTCTGGCGGCCATTATCCTGACTACCATGGGGAGTGAAGACACAAATATGAGTTCACTTTTGCACACACAGAGCTTAGTGAATATGGCACACCCAAGTGGTGATGCTGAATAGAGAGTAGGATAACTGGGCCTGAGTCTTGGGAGCAAGATGCACCTATCATCTGAGTGTGAGGGTCTTCAAAATACAGAAACTCATCAGGCACAGTGGAGCAAGGCTGTAATCCCAGTTACTGGGGAGACTGAGGCAGGAGGGTCACAAATTCCAGGCCAGCCTTGGCAACTTATGAAATATAGAAATGGACAGGATAACCCTGGTAAAATATTTAGAATGAAAAGAGACGAGGAATCAAAAATCTTGAGAAATGGATAAGAGAAGATTTCACAAAGTAGAATGAAAATGAGCAACCAGAGGCAGGGAAAGACACAGAAGGGGGAGCAGTCTTATTCTCTCTGCAGGACCCTAAAGTCTCCCACCTATGCCTCCTTGCACACCTTCCCTCAAGCTGGGCCTTTGCCATGCTTATGCATTTATGGTGTGTGTACCCCCCAACCTTTATCCCAGACTGTCTCTTATTCCCAATTTAAAATTCCAGGAGGGAAAGTCTGATATCCCCAATTTGAGTGTAGGTGTTAGTCTAATCCCCGAGACCGCCCTTCCCCCACAGTGGGCATTCAATTCTTATTTGTTTGACTGAATGCTTCCTTAGGTTGCAGATTCACCTGTGGTTCTAACCCATTACCTCCACAAGACATCATCACAGAGCATCAACCCAGCTCTGGGGCACCCACCTCTAGCCAGGCTGGATTTCACAGAGAATGAGCCCCAAAGATGTTCACTGCTCTACAATCACAGTTCAGAGCCAATCTAGCAAGCTCCTGGCACAAGGCCATCATTTAGTAAGTCTCTATGGACCCACTTACTGAGGGACTCTGCAATTCCTTCCTGGACACTAATAGACATCAGAATGTTTGGCAACATTTTGTGTGGAAATGACAAACCTGCATGAGTTCCGTTGTCTGGGACAATTTTCAATAGCACTTTACTGACTGCTCTGTCTGCTTTCAGATGCTTTAGCGATGTTTCCAAAAGAAGCTAAAAAAAGCTCGCTTTTGCTTGAGATTAAAATCTCACCTTTACTCCCACTGACTGTATGATCTCGTTTATCTGACATTCTGGAAATGCAAAACTCAAGGGACAGTTGTTACCAAGGGCTGGGAGTGGCCAGATCGGCTGACGGCAAAGGGGCATAAGGGAATTTTTGTGGTGATGGAGATATGATTTTGCAACTCTATGTGCTTGCCCAAACTTGTAGAACTATACACTGAAAAGGGTGGTTTTACCTCTTGCAAAGAATACCTCGATAAACCTACCGCTCCCTGCAAAGGAACCCTTTCCCTCTTGCCATCTTGTGTACCTAACTGCAACTCTAATTTCTTGGTTGTGCCACTTTCTACATTGGCCCTTGTGAAGTCTGGCCACTCGGTCGATTTGAATAAATTTGGTTCCCAGCAATTAAGGTAAGTTAGAAGTCTCTAACTTACCTTTTGATTGCTTGTCCTTTAGAAGACTCAGCACTCACTAATTTTGCAGGGCATGTTTGAATCCAGAAGGATGATTTCAATTTTGATTGATGTTTTGTTAGCTCATTGGCTTGTCAGCCTGTTCCCTTTTTCCTCTAAAGTCATTTGTTAAAAACCTTACTACCTGTTGTTGTGCAGATGAGAGGTTCTCACCAGATCGCATGCCAAAGTAAATATTAAACAGGAAGGCGAAATGTCTACTTATTTCAGATAAGGGAGGTAAAAGGACAACCAGAGTTCCTACCACTTTTCCCTGGGAAGGACAGAAGCTATAGACTTCTGGGGCATCCTAGTTGGTTTTCTCCCCAGCTGGACAAGCCAAAGCCTGAACACTGGCAGGCATGATCTGCCAGTATTTGCAATGGCAAAGCCTGTGATTTTGAAGATATCAGGTTTATAGAAAAAAAAATAGAAGTCTACCTGTGGAGGATCAGGGAGGGATTTACCACCCAGAGTGAGGCCTTAGGGCAAAAGGATTGTTTTACCTTAGTCATTTGCCAAAAATCTGACTTTCTTGAGTTGCATGGAAAGATAAATCATGGCTTAAAGAATTCAGTTATATTTTGTCCTTTGTCTTGGAAAATGGTGGCCTGTGGAGTTCTTGATTTTTATGTTAGATGTTTAGCATCATCCAAACTTGTCTGGCATGTAGAAATATTTGTTGAAATTACATTCATCTCAATGCAACAACAACCAACAGAACAATAATATCATAAGGCATTTTGTTTTTGCAAAGCAGCTTGAAGTTGGTAAGCACGGTAAACCTGGCAGGTGTGTGAGCCTAATTGTTTTCATTCCATGGCATCTTTAAACTTTTAAGACAGGGATCAGAAAGCTGCTGCCATGGGACAGATTTGGCCCATCACTTGATTTTGTAAATAAAGATTTATTGGAAGCCACCATTCATTTACATATCATCTATGACAACAGCAGCAGAATTATGTAGCTGCAAAAGGTCACAGAGTTGGCAAAGCTGAAAATATTGATTATCGAACCCTTTTCTGAAAATATTTCATGAGTCCTGTTTTAAAAGATTACTTTTTCCAGAATCTGTTTTATAATTCCTGTTAATCGATGCTCAGTCCTCCTTAATTTTGAAGGTAAAAATAAAAATATAGCATCTGAGGTGGGATATTCTGTCATTAGTGTAGATATTTTATTTTGAATAAAAGGAGGAAGATAGTTACTAAGTTTCTTTATTTCTACAAAAAAAACCTTAGACAAGATTTCCATTTGCCTACCCTGTGATATATAAAATGGGTAACTGCATGCATATGGGTCTTCTTGCACCCTAATTAGTACAACATTGAAAATAACTTATTTGTGAAAAGGCCATCACTCTTAAATTTCTGGTGGGTTCTAGACCCTTTGGGGCACCTACAAAGATCTACACATCCCTTCCTCGGGGCAAAAAAGGGAACATGCATACATATTCAAAATTCATGTATTGTTTCAAGAATTCAAAGAGGCTTGAAGCTAAACTGTTCAGTTCTGGCAAATTTCTCTTTTACCAATGGAGGAATCTCCATGCCCAGAAAACACGCACAAGCCCGTTTGAGGAGCGGGTAGAGTAGAGGGGCATCAGGGCAGTCCGTCCCAGTGTTCGGGAAATGATGTGTCATAGGTGGTCACTTTGATTTATAAAATCAGAAGTCTTAAAGGGTTTTTAAGCATGAAAGGGCTTTGAGTCCTGGTTTTGTGTGATCTTAGGCAACAAATAAGGACCTCTGAGATCCTGTAATTGTGGAAGCTGCAACCTAGTACTTCAGGGATCCTACTGAAGAGGTCAGAGGTGATAAAAATCTCAGTAATACACAAACTCTGCCCAACTCTGGGCCCACACCTAATTATAAGGGCTTACCTATGTCTCATTCTTTCAGTCAGTCTCTGCATTACCGTGTGTTGAAAGTCAGTTTTGGAGGAACATCTGGTCTACACAGGTAGAATATCACCAAAGTACCGAAAAGATAATCCAGCTAAGTTACAGATAGGAGCTTGGGAACCCTCTGGTGACATCTCCACTAGAATGTGAGACTGGCCTGCAGTGCTTAGGAGTCCTGGTCAAACGAGGGTGTTTTCATCCATGAATAAGCATTATTTATTCAGAGATGACGGAGAAGGTGATTTGCAAGGACCTGTCACGTTGAATAAACAGTCATGTAATCTTACTTCCAAATTCAAGTGTGAGATTGAATGCTGACTTGGGAAGGTCAGCTTCATACAGAAATCTCTTTTGTGGATCATGGCCAGTGAAGACCAGGAAGCCCAAAGCAGATGGAATGGCCAAATCATAGAGACGCATCCCTTGAATCCAGTCCCTAGAGGGTTCCTCTATTGCCTGATAGGTATGGTTGGGGTGCCAAAAGATAAGCTAGTGTCCTGTTATTCTGGAACATCCTGGGCTGTCACCCGCATCAGGTTACACTACTTACTAAAGAAATTCCTGAGTGCAAAACCCCACCACTGAGTACTCCGCCATGCTTTGTCCACATACATCACAAAACACTGCCAGGACCCAACACAGCAGCAGGTTGAGTCCTGATGGAGCCAAAATAAAGGGAATAAACCATACCTGCCTCTAATAAACCTTTACCTTGTAAAAAATGGTAATTCATTTCTTAACCTAGATAATTGCTCTGTTAAGCCATAATCAGTTTAACATTTTTGTGTATTAGTGAGGAGAGAAAATTAGAAGATACCACAAATCTGCATGGGGCAGATTCCTATGTCCTTCCTTCTCCTCTCTTCACCTCCCACCATAGCCAGAACAGAGGCCCAGGAGGGCCACGCCTGTGTATTATTAAACAACTGAACTGCAATATGGCTTTTCCCATTAAGGCATTTTGTGCAGGCAAGCATTTTATAATAAACTTCCCATGAGCTCATTTAAAGCTCCATTTAAAAGCAAACATTTTTCAAAGTAAGCTCCTTCTAATTAGTTGTTATTTGAGCTTCATATTTCCTTTCAATCTCGGGTACTGGAGAGCTGTGGAAGCCCAGGCAAAGTGCACAGCTCTCAAGAAAGATAATTTGTTCGATAAAGGTTGAGGATGCACTCAATGACTAAGGAGAAAGAAATAAATGGATTTGTCTGCTCCCCCTTCCTGACTCCTTCCCTGTCTCCTGCGTCAGAGCCTCCATCATCCATAAGATTCATCTAAAAGCTGACATGTACTCAGTGCCTACCAATTGCCAGCGCTGTCCCAAGGGTTAAGGCCAAACACAGCATTTCCAGGCACTATTCTAAGTCCTTTACACTTCTGAATTTATCAGGTTATCCCTAGAATTCTGTAAGGAAGTTAGCTTCATAGTTCCCATTTACCAATGAGGAAACTGAGGCACAGGGAGGTCAAATAACTTGTCCAAGTTCACATGGCTAAGAAAAGGCAAGGACCTGAAGGTAGCAAGGCTCCAGAGCCCCTCCCTTTACTAAGCTGCATTATACTTGGGCATGCGTAGATGTGGGGAACGATATCTTGTAATGTAAATTTTTAAACTGAGCTTTCATCAGGTATTTAGCCACCTAAGGAACAGGCTAGTCCAAAGATGGCTTGGAAATGGCAAAGTGGTTTCTACGTGATGATCTTTCAGTATAAAACTGTTAGTTCTAAGATTATATGAAATGGCCACACTTGTTTCTGTACCTTCATTTCATCTCTGCCCCTGTAAGGATTTCTGAAAGCACTACCAGAAGAGCCTACTTCAGGCCAAACTAGAATTCGTAGGTGAAGTGGCCTCCATTTGAGACAGTTGAGGCTACAGTCTAAGAGGCTGAAATGAATTTTCCCAGTTGATGTACATCATCTACCCAGGAGCAGAAATCAGAGTGGGTATCCCTTGTGTTGACACACAGAGCCTGTTGGTCCTCTATGAGCCCATTTTACAGAAGAGGAATGCTGGTAACACCCCTGGGGACCACATGCCTAATGTGCACCAGAGCCCGGGCTGAGGAATTCTGATTTGTACCACTTGGCACTTTCCATCTTACCATTTAATACCACAATTATCAACACATCTGCCAAACAAGATCCTGGGGAATAATTTCAAAATGATTTAAGAATTTTCAGATATGGATTTATTGGATGCCCTCTGTTAATCTCAGAGCCCATGAAAATGGTTTCCACTCTCCAAAACATTTGCTTGAATAGTTCTAGGCAGGTGGTGCCTGCCTCATGTTTTGGACCCCAAGGATGGATTTGGTGACTAAGAAGAGAGCCCCTTGAGATAGTAACACATAGAAAGATGGGTATTTCAACTAAGTGAAAGTGAAAACAAGGCATTTTCAATCCGTGTGAGCATTTGTCACTTACTGAGATCAAATCAGTGACAAGGAATCAAAGAAAGGTTATGAAACCAGCCAGCTTCAGTTCCCCAGAGCTGTCACCGGAAGACCAAGCAATCAACCAAGCCACGGTGGTTAAAAGTTAAAAATTAGTTACCTTTCCCCCTGATACAATTGAATAAGCACATTACCAGTTTATAAAAGAGGTTGTGAAATCTCCTAAGGGGGAAAAGAAAATATTATGTAACCAAATTAGAGGAGAGACTTGCCCCTTATCTCAGCAGGGGGTTGAACTGCATGGCTGGGAGGTTCTTTCCTGTGTCATAACTATTATTATTTCTCTGGAACGGTTTATCTTTTATGGCTAATAACAATCCACTCTCCTTCATCCTTTCTATCTACGTCATTGCCCACACCCAGAACCATTATAAACATCTACCCAGCACGGGGCACTAACCTTCCTCAAGTAAAAACAGTCATCTTTCCTGCCTGCTAACAGGTTTATAAACCTTGAAATGTCATCGTGCCAGACTTTGCTGAAGTATTTATGATTGTAACAACTCCACTATCTTAATAAGGGTAGTTTCTTTGTTTGGAATCAAAAACATGGTTAGTAAAGAAGCCATTCATTTTTTTTTTTTCTAAATAATGTTCACCTGCTATAAACTGACAGTAAAGGGCACTGGTACATATAAACTTGTTTTAAATATCCTGCTTTTAATGATTATTACCATCATGAAATATGTATTAAGTAGCTGGGCAAGAAGGCTCTGACGAATTTTACATGATGGACAGGTGGAACAAGAAGTTCTATGGAGAGAAGGAATTACATTTTCCTTCAATTACAAAATGTGGCCTTTAAATAAACAAGGATGCATATATACTTCCCAGAGGTGAACTCGAGGTCCATTTCCACATTTTAACAAGGAGACTTGGGCTACCTCTGAAGCTTAGTTTCCTCCTTTATATATATATTGTAAAACACATAACAAAAGGAGCTAGAGTTGCTGAAGGTCAAATGGACGTTTGGATCCTACCACAGTACACATTCAGCTCAGTTTAGCTATTGTTATATTCCCTTACTAATAGCACTGAGGATCAAACCCGTATCTTGGTGCTTGCCAGGCAAGTGCCCTCCCACTGAGCTACGTCCCCAGCCCTTCTGGTTTTATTCTGAGGCAGGGTCTCCCTGCATCGGTGAGGCTGACCTCACATTTGTGATCCTCCTGCCTCAGTGTCCACAGCAGCAGGATTATAGCCGTGCACCACTAAGCCTGGCTAGTTAGTGCTTATTAAGGGCTTAACTTGTACCAGACCCTGATACAAGGGCTTTACTAATCTTACTGATATCATAACAATCCAATAATGTAAGTACAATTATCCTCATTTTATGAATGAAGAAAAGGAGTTATGGAGATTTTTAAGTAATTTTACGTAGTTGTCACAGAAATGCTGAATAATAAGGTGGGATTTAACCTTTTAACCTACTATGACTACCCAACAGTACCTCTCAGGTCATTTTATTTAACTTATGGTAGGTCAGATCAGTGATAAGAGAAAATTGGCAGTAAATATTCAGAAACAATGGACAATGAGTGTTTCTAACCAAGGCCTGGAATTTTTCTTTATGCACAAACAGAAAATATCATTGGAAAAATACCAGAAATGAATACTGAGACATACCCTTATATATCTAGGTCCTTTGGAAGAACAGCAAAACAATCCCAAATCTTTGGGTATCAAGAGACAAATCAAGAATGTCGTAATAAAAATAGCTCTTCCTATCTCTGAAAAAAAATACTCATCTTGATTAGTAATTGAGATAGCAGTAAAGCCAGTGTATGCAGCGGAGCTACAGAGGGACAAATTCAGATAATCTTGTGCAGGGTAACATTGCCATGTGTATCAAAAGCCTTAGCAAACATAGCCTCTTACTCAGCAATTCAAATTCTAGAGTTTGTTCTATACAAAGATATATATATATACACACACACACATGTTCATGTAAAGATTATTTAAACAAAAAAATTGAAAAAGAATCCTAATAAGGAATATATTATACATATGGCCATGTAAACTTATTCTCAGGAATGACCATGCATGTGGGCAAAGGTTTATCAACACAGATGTTCATTATAGTAAACAATACATAATAGCAACATTCTTCAGTTATGGTTGGGTGCAGGCCTCGCACAGTGTTGTTAGAACTTGGTCCCTCTCTCACGGTCTCTTGATGTCTCGTCTGTCTGTCCTCCTTATTGCTGCATTTCCAAGAATGTTCTTCCCATGTTGCTGTGGCAAACATGTCCATGAAAATGTTTCAGAGTCAGTCCCATCATCTGTCCATCCTTGGCAAACTCTACCAATTGCCTTTTCAACAAGAGTTAAAATAAAGGCCCTGGGCCCTATTTTCACTGGCCACCTTGAGATCATGTACCTCATCTCTGGTCTAAGAAAATGGCCCTGAGAATGGAATGCCCCAATTGGTTTTGCCTGGGCCATGGGTCCATCACTGAAGCCAGGATGTGGGATCTGTCTAGATGGTATGGAGTCAGAGGGGAGCAAGGAGTCTCCCTAAGAGTCCACAGGGTTCCATGAAAAAGGAATAAGGGAGGGATGCCAGGGAGATAACAGACCACAGCGGCAAAGAAATAAAACACGTGGACCACAGGTTGCATTTTGTTCAGATGCTGGCTCAGCCTGGTTGGGAAGAGCATTCCCAGCCTTGCACCATGTAGGTCTCTTGTGGTGGCAAGTGACAGGAAACAGAATATATTGGCTCCCATAACTGCAATTCCAGAATTAGGGCTGGCTCCCAGTGAGCCTCAGCCACCCAGGGTTTGCCTCTTCCTGTCTCTGCAGGGTGCTGCTTTATCGCCAGACTCCACCAAAAGTCCCTTGGCAACTCTCCTCACAGTAACAGATTTCTCTGGGAGGGTCAGATCCTTATATCTCCATACTTTGCCAGGTGTCACCCAGGGACAGAGACTGTCTTTCAGGGTTTTCCATTCAAGTCTTTGTGATCCTCACCTCTTTCATTAGCCCAGACTGGATCATGGGCCCATCCCTGACCAATGTGGCTGGCCAGAAGGAGGAGGTGTGCTGATTGGCTTGAGGCAGGTAGAGTTCATTCCTGGGCAGAGTCAGTTCCATCCAGACACCACTGTGAACAGAAGAGGGCATCTTCCCAAGGACAAGCCACACAGGGTAGGAAGTCATTTGTGCTACACAGGGAACCAGCAAATGTCCAGCCCAATTCTAGAGGGCTCTGACATATTTTAAACCCTAGCTACTGTTCATTTCCGCACGGTAAATATCTATTGAAAAGACTTCTCGCTTGTGGACTAGTGTATCCCCAGTGAAGAAGTGTAAATTTATCATAGGTCTTTAACCACACATCAATTTTAAAAAAATGTTTCTTAATTGTAAATGGACACAATATCTTGATTTTGTTTATTATTATTATTTTTTTTATGTGGTGCTGAGGATCGAACCCAGTGCCTCACACATTCTAGGCAAGCGCTCTACCACTGAGCCAAAACCCCAGCCTACACATGTCAATTTTGAACCTTTCAAAAGGGCTGCTGCTATGAACAGGGGCAGAAATGACCAGAATACCCTGTAAGGGCCCTCCAGAGCCCACAGACTGCTTCTCTTCTCCTGGGCTCTAATAACCTGAAAAAAGGGAATTTTATTTTTTTCATGTATTTACATGAAACTTTGTTTAGGGAAACATATGCAGCTTTGAAATGTCAGCACACTGGGAGGAAAGCAGGAAGTGCAGAGAGTTTGGTGCTCTTCTTATTTACAGAGTGGGTTCAAAGTCGTGCTGGGTTAGCAAGAAAAACAAACAAAATGATCCGAGTCTGCTCTGGGTGACATCTGTCCACTAGGACAGTCACTTGCTTTTGGAGAAGGCACAGGCTAGGAATGAGATGTTTTCTTTTCGTTTCCAGAAAGCTGTTTGGAAGGATCCTTCCAGAGCCAGCCTCTGATGTGATAACAAGAAGACCTCAGCAACAGGACAGCTTAATGGGGAAAATCTCCAAGGCGAATGTCACTGCAAATGAGGGACAGCTGTGAAGGTTAAGTGATTAAAATGCTCTATGCAGACAACAGCGGGACTTGGCACATGTTGTGACTGAGTGATCTGTTTTCCATGTAGCAACTGCTGCGGAAAAATTCCCCATCTTGTCTCACATGAGTCAACAAAATTCTGCAAAAGCATCATGAAATGTCAGTGAGCACATTTCTGCCACCAGGGCCCAGGAGATGATGATGGCAGTAGTGGAGAGAGGAGGGACACCGAAGGAAGGCATCTACCTGGCCACAAAGGTATGCCACATTGGGAGAATGGGGACCCAGGAGGCCTACATAGGATGAGTAGACAGGGACAAGGACTTCCAGCACGTCCTGTGGAAAGTCCTGGCTTCTGACTTCTCAGCACAGTCACAAATTTTCCCAGCAATCTCACCAGCACTCCAGGACCTGCCTTTATAGGCAGTAAAAGTGAGACTTGATTTTTCTCATCTGATTCCCACCAGGAGTGTTTTATCTGTCAGATTTTCCAGGTCCAAGACCCACGTCGCGTGAGATTCCAGGAGCCCGTAAATGCATCTGAGTCTCAAAAGAAAACAACTATTGCTCCGAACTACACAAAGAGCGCTACAAAACCCAAGTTAGTAAGTGCTTAAGTAAATGCATATGAAGCATAGAACTATAGCCATTTCATTCGCTCTTGAATTGATTGTTGGTACAAATTTCATTACATCTCAAAACAACTTTAAGGTTAGATTTTATTTCACTTTAAAAGAATTCCCAAGTGTATGATGACTGCTGAGAATCAGAGCCAATTGCAAATTAAATGAATCACTCACTACCAAATGATTTCAAAAGCATCATTATAATATTACTTCGAAAAAATTTCTGCCAAAATGATGTCTCATGTGGAAGATAAGTGCATTCAAATCTCTGTGCAAAGATGTGAGGTGAGACCTTCAAAAGAAACAAAGGACAGGGTGGCAGTCCTAGTCTGGGATCTCTGGTGGTTTACTAACAGGCATGCTTGATTGCAAAGGTCCTTCTGTTCATGTATCACATCATCCTTGCATCCCTACACCAGTGAACGCAGAACTGGGGCTCACAAGCCTGAGGAGAATAATTCCAGATCATTCAGTACCCAAGCAACAGATAGCTACGGGTCTATTACATTCCAGGAGCTTTTGGAGGAAACATTTGGTTAGTCTGAGGAGCAGTGAGAGGGGAGGGCAGTTGCAGAGGAGCAAGCAAGGCTGAGACCAGCAGGGATAAGAGGAGAGAGGGATCAGCAGTCAGATGAGGTGGGCCTCGTGAGCCATTGTAAGGAGTTGATTCTGAGAGGGATGGGAAGCCACAGAGGCAAAGGGGTGGCAGAATCTGATTTCTAGGTTAAAAAGGTGTCTGTGGCTATAGTGTCAATCCCGCAAAGGTAGCAGGAACAATAAGCAGGAAATCCATAGTTTCTGTACTGTGATGGCTATGACCATCACCCAGACGAGAGGTAGTGGACAGCTGTGTGTGGTGGAGACACTGAGAAATCATAAGAGGCTGAGACTATGAATTCTTACTGGTTCTGTGCTGACACTTCCCACCCCTCTCCACTATCCCATACTTCATCCAGAGGACACAGAATCAAAACAACCCCAGAGCTGGAAAGGGTGCTCCAGGAGCCTGGACACACCAGCAGGCCCTCCCCAGTGGACCTTCCACCCTCCTGCCTTGACCTCCTATGTGCCACGTCCACATGTGAGTCTCTGAAGCCTGTTGTCCTGGGAGAGGACACACACACAGGATGAAAGCAAGCTGCTCGCGAACACTGATGCACAAAAAGATCTAGCCACCCTTTTGTTTTAGGAACCAGTTACTGGGGATTTCTTGTGCCCTTGTTTCCAGGGGCTCTCTCAGGAGGTCACAGCCTGCCTTTGCTTGTTGAGCATCAGTCTCCCTGGCACCCATTTCTTCAGGGATACCACAGCCATTGTTTCCAGAAGCACAGATGATTTTTGTTCATATGCGCTAAGCCTGAGGCTTAACCACACACCTGAGGTTGGGGAGGACGCACCTTTACAGAGGCCTTTTGGGGCTCTGTAATAATTCCAGATCATTCAGTACCCATGGTGCCTACCGCAGTGTCAGGAATGTGCCAGGCGGCGGCAGGCCTGTGGGAACAGGACTGGCACTGGGCAGGGGTTAAAAACACATCTTAAAAGTAGGAAAGGAGTACATGCCTGCTTAAAGATATTCACATAATATGAAAATATTTTAAAGTTAAAAGTAATAATTCTTATTCCCTCAGGTGAAATTGCTGGGAATGGCTTGATTTATGGTCTTTAAGATCCTAGGTGTTTGTGGGTCCCCTGACATTGAAATATGCATTTTAACAAGTTCACTGGGCAATGCTTATGCACCGTAAAGTTTGATCTTGTCTTTGACCTTTCTGTTAACACCAAATGTGTATATATGCATATAGTTTTGCACACACATATTTGTTGAAATTAGACACATACATGTAGAAAAGAATTCATACAACACAAACTGAATGCAACTTATTTTATTTTGGTTTTGGTAATGGGGATTGAACCCAGGGCTACTTTACCACCAAGCTATATTCCCCAGTCCTTTTTTTTTTTTTTTTTTTGAGACAGGGTCTTGCTGAGGGGCTCACTAAGCCAACGAGGCTGTCCTTGAACTTGGAATCTCCTGCCTCAGCCTCCCCCATCACTGGAATTACCATTTAAGTTATTTATGACTTGCATTCCTCCTTGGCCCATACAACAAAGTTCCTAAAGTCTCCCCTAAGGTAGTAGTTGTGAGGATTGGTTGCAGCCAATGTTCCCATTTACCTGTAAGTACTTATGCATCTGAAAGCATCTTCATGAGGGAAAGGGTGCAATTAGAATCAATGGTTACCTAATAATGAACACTCAGTTGTGTTCTGACTGGCCTCACACTTTGGGGTCCAAAAATATGATATTTTAAGACAAACTTCCCATGTTCCAGCTGGAGCATAGAAGGGGTGCAGCTTGTATTTATGGGGGCTATTTGAGCAACAATCCACAATCTAAGGATGCAGATTAGTATGGTGCCTATTCTGGTCAATTATTGCCATGATACAAAAACAAAATTTGAATCTGCTTTAGAGAATATATCGTCAAACTGTGTTGGACTTTTTTCCTTTTGATTTTAAATTTTGACATAATTGCAGACATAGACACCTTGGAAGAATAGTATAAAATGTTTTACTTATGTACCCAAAATGTTTTTACCATTCATCACATTTGTTTTATACACATACACACGATTTTGTCCTGAACCCTTTGAGAATCAATGTTACTAGTGTGATCAACTTCTCCCAGTCTTCCTGGGACTTTCCTGATTTTAACATTGGGAGTCCTGTATCTTGGAACCACGTCCATCCCAGGGAAACCAAAATGATTGGTCCCCATGGTTCAGCCAATGTGCCCATTTACCTGTCAGTACATAGGCATCTGTTCTGAAAACAAGGACGTAACCACTGTACTGTGACTAGAATCTGGAAATTAGCTTTGAAACAAAATGCTATTCAACCTATGAACTTGGTGTGGGTTTGTTGACCTTCCCAACAGAGTTCTTTATGAAAGGGAAGTCCCAGATCATCGCTGTATTCATTTGTCATGTTTCTTCTCTGGTTCAGTTCCTCAGTCTTTATCTGCCATGACCTTGATGTTTGTGAAGATTATAGCCAAATATTATGTGTTCTGTCCCTCAGTCTGTGTTTGTTTGATGTGTTCTCATGATTGATTCCAGCTATTTATCTTTTTGGCAGGAAAAATCACAGGAATCAGGTCCATGGTGTTGCTTGATCTCATCAGATGTATGAACTGTGGTCACTTGATCGAGGCGCTTTCTGTCAGCTTTCTCCACTGTGCAGTTGCCATGTTCCTCTTTGTACTGAATGGAGTGTTGTGGAGAGATATTGGCGATTATGTAGACATCCTGCTTCTCATTAATCTCTCCCACTTTTGTATTCACTGATGACTTTTGTCGAGTCAGTTATCTTTCTGATAGGTTGGACTTCCTGTTTGAAAATGTTTAATGGATTCTTTATAAAAAAAAAAAAAGTAGATGGGTTTATGGAGGAGATCACAGGGTACAATGTAGCAACTGCTCTATTAAAAGAAAGTAAAGCAGGGGTTGGCCACCTAAAAGCCCCTACATCAAATCTAGCCCAACACCTGTTTTTTATAAATAAAGTTTTATTGGAACATGGCCACCCCCATTTGCTTGCTTTCCTATTGTCTGTGACTGCTTTGGCACTGCAACCGCAGCTGAGAAGTTGGAACTGAGACTACAGTGACAATATATTTGGCCCTCACTGGAAAAGTTTGCTAACCCTCCCTGGAAGGCCTGGGGCCAGAGCTCTGCTGAACGGAACTTCAATGCAGTTTGACTCACACCTAGGGTGCTTTATCACTCTGTGGGCCCTGGGAGAGGGTAGCAAACACAGTCATGCGTCTAGAAGCTAATAATATGTAGGGCTCCCCATCAGGTTATCACACACTTAGAGGGTCTGTCCTGCCATCTCTTACTCAAAAGAGATTAACTTTTAAAAAGGTATAACTATATATTATCAAGAAGAAAGAAAATTGTACCAAGTTATAGTAATTAACTACAATTACCCGTAATTAGCCTGGCCAATGCCACGTTGTAGAGAATGCCCTCTTCATTTCTAGCTCATATTGGGTATGACAAGACTCCAGGAATCAAAAAAAATTTAAACAACTCTTGAAGTGTGTAACATGAAGACCATGCCTGTTTGGGCATCAGGTTGATAAAGGTAAATAGTAGGAGGCTAAAAGTATCTATCAGTCATTTACATATGAAGTCATCTTTATTTCCAGAATGTATTTTGCTCAGTAAAGCTCTCTACCCCCAGCAGAGTGAGGCTTCTATGTTGCTCAGAAAGCTGTGTTTTGTGATATGAAGAGGAAATTCTGGAAAATCAATTAAGAACTCAAAGTAACTTAATCTTGTTGATTGTTCTCTTGTATGGGACACACCCATGTGGTGCTGCAATGACCAGCTCAGGAAAAGTCCTGCTTTGAAGGCCAAGCTTATATGATTAAAAAACCGGAGACAGTTAAATTTCTTTTTGGTGCATTTTGGCCACAAAACGTTGATGTAAATTTTTCCAAAGCCAAGACAACGATTTCTTATTGGTAAAAGCCATCCGTGGGAGATTCCTGCTTAAGATAGTCTTGGGATGAGGAGGTGAAAAGAATGTTAGTGAGCCAGAGAGTTCTTGCTAAATAGAGCTCTTTTCTTATTAAAAAGACTTGAGACTCTTGGGGAGCCTGTGACTTCAAAGCAGATCAAGCAACTAGAACACTGGACAGAATGTGGAAGGTATGGAAGAACAATGGACATGGAACTCCAAATGTAGCATGGTGGAACGTGGACAAGGCCAAGCAGGTGAATGCGGGTGAGATTCAAGCACAGAAGCCCAAAACACTCCCAGCACAAGGTTAAGCACAGGCAGCAAAGGACAGCAGTGTCCTGAAATAGACCAATAGGAAGGAGTGGTCCCCTGTAGCCCCTTGCAGTCTTAGCACAGTGCATCAGAATACCTTGCTAAAAAAACAAAGCTAATGCCCTTTTGCACAGAGAAGTTGGGGAAAGGATATTTGGAATAATCAAATATTTTACTCTCTTAAGAGCTCTTAAGTTTCTTGCATTCCAGTTTAGAGTTGCTGGAAGATTTTCACATACATTGATTTGTTTTATTATCACGGATCACTAGGAAATAGGAATCACTGTCCCCTCTATACAGATAGGAAAATCTAGGACCTAGAAGTGAAGCGACTTGCCCATAGTCAGCCTAACCTCCAATGTGGGCTCTTGACTTGTGCCCTTCCCTGGGTACTGCAGGGACTCTCTGATTTGTCACTCCAGTTGATGTGCAGCAGGAAACTGTTCATCGGGGTAGATGGAGGGAGAGACTTTAACTAGGGGCTGCTTACAAGGCTGTCAGTGCGCAGAGAACCAACGAGGTGGTTGAAGCACTCAGGGCCTGAAGGAGTGGGGAGCGGTTACTATGCCTAAGAGCCAAAGGCAGAAAGGGAGAGTCAGGGTTCCACAGATCATCACTGGGTGTCAGAGCTGCAAAGGTCAGGGTTCCTGGCAGCAGCGACTTGGGAAGCCAGGCAGGTAGTGCCAGCAATGGATGCTCAAGAGAGGAGGAAGAAGGGAGGAAACGCCTGGCCTCCTTCCCTGTTGGCCTGAGCTGGCGCTGGCCCCTTTGGGAGCCAGTCAGTGAAAGACCATCCACAAGGGTTCTTCCTCTTCTGGGTGGGGCGGGGGGTGGGGTACAGATCCTGGAGCAAGTGGGAAAGAAGTGCGGCAATAAAAAGGAAATTGTTAGCACCCAACTTTCACAAAATTGGAAGTCTAGAAAACATCTAAAACTAAAATTAAGTTGAACATAATTTACACCAGCTCAGCCCTGTGGGCCAGATATACTCTCAAATTCAGAATATTTTGTATTCTAGAAAGATACAAAGAACAATTAACTGTGTGCATAAGCTGTGTATTACATAATATTGCCCAGCAGAACCCTGGAGTAAAACATGTGCAGATTTCTGCAGCAAAAGTTATAAATCTTCACTCTGAGATAAATATTGATTATAAATAACTTCTCATTAGTTCAGGTTAGTGTTTGCTACCACATGAATGTGGGTGTCTAACTTGCCCCTCAAAATTGAATTTTAAGGTCATTATTGTGAACACTGGTTGTCGTTGGATCATTTTTGTTTTCCTACCGACTTATCCATGTGTGTGTTTTCTGGATTCTAGAAAAATGAGAATTTGCCTTATATTGTTTTCAAAAATTATCAACTTAAATTAAATCATCAACAAAAGAGGATGGCAATTCACTTTAAAGGAGTCTGTGTCCTGGAAATGATTCACAGCAGGATTCCTTTAAATAGCAAGCATCCTGGTGCTTATGATCCGGCAACAGACACGGGATTCTACACTACTCTTCCTGATTGGCCTTGAGCGACCTGTGAAGGATGGGCCCCTGAAGGTGAAGAGGACATCTCGCATCTCTGCACCCCAAAGGGATGGCGTCCTCTGCTATGCCCAGGCTCAGCAGAGTGAGGAATGGCTTCTTGGAATTCAGTGAGGATCGTTGGTGGTGATTTTGCTGGCAGGAATTCCTGGTCTCTAAAGCTCTGAAAACCACAGTTCTCAGAACGACTTAACAGGAAGCCTCACCCAGTAACAGAGGAAGCTGAGGAAGGAAGGGAAGATGGCAGTGTTGGGGGAGGGTCACAGATGAAACAATGAGCGAAGTCACTGGCTTGGGACGACGTGGCCAGGGAAGCACCCCACCTATGCCTTGCTGGCTGCTCCTGGGGCTGCGCCAGGCACCCCACACTCCTGCCGCCTGGATCAGCGCTCTCTACCCAGCTGGCTCAGGAAAGTCCTCCCTAAGGACTTTGCACTCAGGGTTCCCTGTCTCTGGGACGCTTCCTTTCCCGGCTCCTCACCTCCAGTTCTTCTTCTGAGCCACCACCATCCTTCAAGACCTTCCAGGGCGATGCTCACCTTGCTTTTAAGGAAGTAATTGTTGCCATCTTCTCTCTCTTGCTGCCTGCAGAGTGGTTTGGACTTTCCTCATAATAGTCAGCCTATTGCCTTGTTTGGAAGAATTTAATCCCTTTACAAAGTTAAATGATTTGTCCATTGACTACTTTTTCATTAATTCATCATACATAAAAAAACCCTACTCTGCATAGTCTGAAGATAAATAAGAGTTTGTGCGCTCTGGAGTTTCTAGTCTAGAAATTGTGAGAAAGTGGGCAACATCCAAACAAGGGACACGTTAACCAGCTCTGGAGTCTGCTGGGGGTGGTCAGGAAAGCTGACACCTCAGAGACAAGTGGGAGGTACACGACTCAACAGTGGGTGAAGGGTGTTCCTGGCAGAGAGAACAGTCATGGCGTGGGGCCAGAACTGGAGGATCAGGATGTGTTCCCAGAACTGTAAAGAGTTGAGCGTGGCTGCCATAGAGAAGTCAAGTCGGGGAGGGTGCAGGAGAAGGGACGGGGAAGAGGCAGCCCGACAACAAGCAGAGGCCTGATCATGAAGGGTCTGACAAACCCTTCATGATCAGGCCTCTTCATGAATTGAGGCAGCTGAGCTCACAGTGCCTCCTAAGTGACCTGTACAGAGGAGACTTGAGTTATGTTCCAGGTTTCTCAGGTTGAGGTCTTGCAAAGCAGATTCTGAGACAAAGTCCCAAGTGCAAGTAGGTTCATCAAGAGATGATCCTGAGCACTGTGGGGGCGTGTGTGCTATGACGTGCACGAGTGTCCCCCACAGGGCCATATGTAAACTAGCACACCGTGGGGTTGTAAGGTGGGGGAAACCTAAGAGGGAGGGCCTCGGCACAATGGAGGCATACTTTCCAGAGGGCTCGTGGGACCCCTGCCTCTTCTACCTCATGATGTGACCACTCACTCTGACATGTGTTCTAGCCATTGTTATCTGACACCCTGTTTTTGGCCACCAGAGTCCCAAAGCAATAGGGCTGCTCAGTCTTGGACTTGAACCTCCAAAACTGTGAGCTAAATACCCTTTTTATCTTCATACGTAGCTTCTGTCAGGTATTTTGTGTCATAGCATAAAGCTGACAGAGCCCAGTGTGGAGGTGGGTCAGGACGTGGGTCAGGAAAGGGAAGGAGGAGGACACTGAGAAGCAGGTTGCTGCTGTGAGCAGCCCAGGTCAGACCTCTGGAAAATGGCAGAACATGTTTCAGAGTCACCCCACCCAAGGATTGAGGAGGCTGGGGTCCCACCCTCCAGCTCCCTTCAGCCATGGTTGAGGGCTGCTCTCTTGGGTGTCACTCACCTTCCCTGACACCTGCACTATTTGAAGGCACACGGGGAAACCCTTCTCCTTCAGGCAGACAGTCAGAGGTACCTGGAGAAGCCGTGGCCACGAACAGGAACTGCGGGTGAGGAGGGACACCCGGGGATAAAGGCACCTGCTACATCTGCTGATTCAAACAGAATAATGTGGGAAACATGGCCGGTGTTGGCTCTTCACTCTTGTTATGGGTCAGGGCAGCGAAGACTCCAGGGGAAAACTGAAAAGAGGTTGGCCGGGGGATTACAGCGTGGAGGGCCACGAGGGCAGGGGAAGCCAGGCCACGCTCCTAGGTTCCTAGAGGAGGGGGCCTGGTCTCCTCCCGACTCGGGTGGGACAACGTTCCATAGTTTCCCAGAGATTGAAGCTGCGCAGCTCAGCCATGCTCATGCCCATCGCTCACTGCTCTGCTTGCCCTACTTCCCCTGACCCACTTCGCTGCTCCTGGTAATCAGTCCTTCTTGGGATCGGCTCTCAGTTAACCTACTTGGTTGACGGTGAGAGCTGGAGTCAGGGGAAGAGGTTGCTCAACAGGAGTTGAGCAGGTCGAAATCGCAGCCCTGCCAAATTTCAGCTTGCTTGGCAGGAAGCTGAAGGCAGAAACACTGTGTCCCGGCTCTCGCCCAGTTTCCCAGCCACAGAGGACAAGGAAGCCTTCGGACATGGCTGGTCAAGAGCAGCATCTCCCAGGGCATGGAGCAGGGAGGGAAGGGAGCAGCACACTGAGCAGTGTCCACCCAGGTATCCACACCACCAGGACAGTCACTGCTTCATGACAAGGCACCACATCACCCAGCTGCGCCTTTATTTGTGAGCTCCTCACCACTTACACTAATTTCTTCAAAGACCCTGCGTTTCTTTGGCCCCAGAATAATCGGATCCGTTGAGCAGAGCAGGTGCTCACATCCATTCTCTGTGGAGCCAGGAGTCCCAATGTTGTGTTTGCAACCAAAGCCCAGCACTCACTTCAGTGCATCATGTCTTTTCAACAAATAAGAAGTAACTGCTGGGGCTGGGGATGTGGCTCAAGCAGTAGCGCGCTCGCCTGGCATGCGTGCGGCCCGGGTTGGATCCTCAGCGCCACGTACAAACAAAGATGTTGTGTCCGCCGAAAACTAAAAAATAAATATTAAAAAATTCTCTCTCTCTCTCTCACTCTATCTTAAAAAAAAAAAAAGTAACTGCTGCTCAGCAATGACCAAATCATTCCTATTTACCCCGACAGTGATAGTTTAGTTGGCTTTAAGTCAGCAGCCAAACTCCTTGATTTCTGGTGTCCCTTTTAGCTTCAGATTTCTTAATAATGATCTGACTTGACATGCCACTTTTGACCTAAGGTGAAAATGTTCTATCTCCTTAAATGTAGAGTTTCATCTAAAATCAACATGGGCAGAGGGAGGCTTGAAGGAGCTAAAATCATGGATACCTACTGTGTGCCAGGCTACATGTGTATGTTACCCCTTTAAAAATGGAGAAATCAGGGTTCAGAGAGGATGAATAACTTGCTCAAACTCACACAGCTCTTGGGATAGAGTCAGGAATGCAATCTATGTCATATTAATGCCAAATTTCAAATTATTCTGCTTGAATAAATGGATTATTGCTGAGAAAATCTGTACTACTTATTTTTAGAAATGCAAAAAAATAAGGATAAGCACACTGAGAGGAATCAAATTGGTCCCTTTACAATAACATGATGTTGCTTCTTGCAGAGATGTGCCCTTCAGCTTCACTGTCATCAGTGACTAAGAACCTGGGCATGGGAGACAGACCACCTGCCATCAGCCTCTTGCTTGCCACTTACCGCTTATTCACCATGTAACCTTGGGCAAGCTAGTCAATCCCCTGTGCCTCCGTCCCCAGGAGGAGTTAAGAGTCCTCATTGGAAGGTTGTAATAAACACCGAATGAAGTTAATTGTGCCTGGCATGGAGTTAGATCAGCTATGATTATTTCTGAGTCTGCTTTGTCCTATGACCTGACATATTCTGTAGATAAATATATCTTAACCTCTGGCCTCGCCTCTAGAACATAGGGGTTGACCTTGAAAGTTCAGGAATCCGGGACCCAGAGAGAGAGTGAGAGAGCAAGAGAGAGAGAGAGAGAGAGAGAGAGAAAGACACCCCTAGAGGAGCTGAGTGCTTTCATGTCCCTGATGAATTAATAGTGTCACGTGTGGATGGACAGAATGAACTTGCCCAGCAAGTGGCAACCTGAGGGGTGGCTGGTTCTAGTCAGAAACATTATTTTGGTCTGTGGTTTCTCTGAGCCATTTTTATCTTTGCAAAATTACCCCCTTGGGAAAACGACCAAGCTCAATACATATATAAATAGACAAGGTTTGAGAGAGGAAGTGAGATGTCCCCAGAGAGGCAGGGCTGGGGGGCTCAGTGTGTGCCCCGCACCTGGCACACGGGCACTCCTACTGTCCAAACAATGGCAGGGCCTAAATGGAGTTGGTTGTGAAAGGCATTCCTCCCTGCTTGGAGGAGGATATTGGATGGCAGGTGGTGGTTCCGGAATCTTAGGTCATGTTGAAATGCCCTTGGCAGAAGGCGGGGGGTACTGACTGTCTCGCCTCTAAGTTGAGGTGGTGGGAGCCCTGGATCCCCACTCTCTTCTGAGGGAGCCTTCTCTGTTAGCACCCTGATATGCTCCTTGGGAATGTGACAGGATAAAGGAGAAGGGAAACCTTGGCCTTGCTGGGGGGTTCAGAGACAGTATCTGATTCCCTCACTCATCCCCAGTTACTGAGTGTCATGCTGGTTTCCTGGGGCTGCCATAACAAAGGGTCACAAGCTGGGTGTTTTGAAACAACAGAAATGTATTCTCTCACAGTTCTGGAAGGCAGAAGTTCAAAATCAAATTGCTGCCTGAACTACACTTTCTGCAGGCTCTTGGGGACGAAGCTTCCTTGCCTCTTCCTAGCTTCAGGCTTTTGATGACGATCTTGGAGGCTGCCTGCATAACTTCAATCTTGGCCTTGGTCCCTACATAGCCTTCTCTCCCCTGCGCCTGTGTCTCTGTGTGTCTTCACGCGGCCTTCTTCTAAGGACACCAGTCATTGGTTTTAGGGCTCTGCCTATACCTAGGGTATGACCTCACCTTAACTAATTGCATCTGTAAAGACTCTGTCCAAATAAGGGCACATTATGAAGTTCTGTGTGGACATGAATTTGGCGGAGAGGACACTGTTCAATCCAGGACAGGTGACTTTTTCATGCCCGGCATCCTGCCAGTTGGCCTGGATATAAAGATGAGCAAAACCCCTGCGATCTCATAGTCTCCTGAGAAGACATACACATGAATCATTTGCAATTCCATGAGCTAATGCCTTACAGTAATTGAACATTTACTAAGCATCTGACATAATTTTAAGATATGGACATTTAAACTTGTTTGAAGCCTCATAATAACCCTAAGAGCTGGGTACTATTATTATTACCCTACTTTGCCGATGAGAAGACTGAGTTTCAGAGAGGTAGATAGCATGCCACGGGTCCCAGGGCTGGTTCTTTGGGCAGCAGAGGTCAGGTCTTGTCTCTCTGAGGAGGTGGCTTCCTAGTGGAGACTCAGCTCAGGAGAAAGCAGCAACTATGGGAAGGCTAGGGACCAGATGGGAGGAAGACAAATGTTCCAGGCTGGAGCAAAAGCCAGTGTCAAGGCCCTGAGGTTGGCACCGATATGGCATGCTTTTGAGGGGGAGAAAGGAGGCCCCCTGTGGTGGAGCCCAGTGCCAGGCAGCCCAGCGGGAGGTGAGGTCAGAGAGAAAGAGCCCTGAGCCTGTGCGGAGGAGCCTGCATCTAATACTTTGAACATTCTCCTGCAGTGGAGCCCTGGGGCTGACTTGCCCTCTGCAAGGTCTCCGTCTGTGAAGGGAGAATGGACTTCAGTGGGCACAAGTGGAGATGGCAGCGCAAGCTGGGTGCTGCTGGCAGAACTGACTGATAACCATGAAGGATCAGAGGGCAAAAGAAAGCACTCCCTTTTGGTCTGAGTGACTGGATCGATGAGGACACCCTCAGGGAGACAGGAAGAAGGGGCCAGGGAGGAGTGGTGGCAGACAAAGGCTGTTTCGTGCGCCTGTTGGGGATCCATTA
Organism: Spermophilus citellus; assembly: GCF_964194105.1. NCBI lineage: Eukaryota > Metazoa > Chordata > Mammalia > Rodentia > Sciuridae > Spermophilus > Spermophilus citellus. Next base: position 20,554,583 of record NC_138189.1, on the reverse strand, counting down.
TTTCTGGAGCCAGGGGACTGAATCTGAAGGAGGCCACCTAGACTGGGGATCCTGCTGGCCACAGCCGCTTGGGACTGCAGGACTGTGTTGCCCAGCAGAACCCCCCAGACAGCATGTTCAAAAATACAGACCAGAGGGCTCAGGAATCTGTCCTTTGAACAGGACTAATGTGAATTGGTGATAGTTCACTATTACTAAGCAATTTTTAAGTGCCAGCACTTTACCCTGCTTTGTTTTAAATCTCCTAAGGACTCTGTGAGGTCAGTGCTGCTTCCTCCACCTTTCAGATGAGAACACCAGAGGAGCCAAGAGGAGCCAAGTGATTTGCCCAACATCTCCTGGGGACTGTCGGCATCCACGGGAAGGACTTAGGCCACTTGATCAAGGCCCTGAGCCGCTTTCAAGAACCTCAGGCCTCTTTTCCTTCTTTCTTTCAGCATGGGGATTTCTTTCCTCCCGACAGCTTGCTTCAGAAAAGCGACTTTCCACTTCTTGTGCTAAGTCTAGGTTAGAAGTTTCAGCTGTCGGTCCATCTCCTCTTTGAGTAAATATTTAAATTGGCTTTAAATTTTTTCTCTTCAACCTTTCTAAATAAAATAAATCTTGCCATTTCCGGTTTCTTTGAGAGCTCCATGTAAGGCACCCAGGGAGAGCGCTGGGACAGTGGAGTCCTGGCATGAAGTTGAGGGCCAGTGGAGGCAGGAGAAGGGAAGGCCCCAGGCCCTGTTGGCCTCCTCTGCAGCTGCTCTGGCCACGCTGGCCTCCCCTCGCCTGGCTGTCAGGCCTGTGAGAGCAAGGACACTTACCCAGAGACCATGGTGCTCCCCAGCTCTCCCACATTGTCATTTAGCTTAGGTCTGCCCAGCTCCCTCCCTCTGGATGAGAGGCCATGAAGGGTGTCGCATTTCAGAGACTCTGGATGCCAGGGCTAATGCCTAAGATCTGGCACCAGCTCCATGTTTTTTTAATATCAGAGAAACGCATCTTTTTTTTTTTTTTTTTTTTTTTGAGGGCGCTCACTGGATCCTCAAAGACAAGTCCCATGAAAGAGGCATTGAAAACGCTGAGTCAGCCTGCTCCTGAATGAATGTCACTTGGTTTCCAGAAAATTCCCTTTGTTCCCTTTCTCCATTCGCCCTCTTTGCTTTGCTTATCATTTACCTAGAGTTTATCTAGACATGCCAGCAAAGTTTCTTGTTCGGAAAACGGAACAAGATTTTTGATGTTTGCAAAATCAGAAGTGAAATGGAGACATGTGCCTCTTCTCCCTTTCCCCAGTCGTCCTCTTTCCTCCCTTGTTCTGCCAGCAACCCCACCAGCTTGCCAAGAGCCACCCAGGAACAGATTTCCTCTCTAATCTGTTGCATCTGTTCACCCACTCCTACTCCCTGCTAATCCCTCCCAATGCACTGTTTGCCACAAATGGGCAAGGGACAACTGGAAGCAAGGCCCCGGGCTGATTCCTGTGGCTCCAGCCACTCTCCCTTGTTCTGTTCCCTTCTGAGACACAGACAGGCTGCCACCTGCATTCTACCCCCCAAGTGACACTTAAGAACTCTTAAGTCACAAGGTCAGTTTCAAACTCTCTGTTCATGAGGCCAAGGCTTTGTCATTTATATGTTTGAGCTCATTGATTTTACGCCCATGACTTAGTTATATTTATCTGGGAATGGTTCCGATTCAAGCCATGGGAAAGTCAGGAGGCTTGGGCAGTATTTATGGTTCAGTAATTGCCTTGCTGTGGGGCCCTGGCTCAGGAAATAATCCTTTCTGAGCCGGCATTTCTCCATTTCAAAAACAGTAAGAAATCTTCCATGCAAAAGCTATCTGTCAGGTATGCTGACTTTGCTCATAGAAATCTTGATTTATTTCCTTCTTTCCTCCCTTTTCCTTTTGAGTTCTTCTATAGTACCCCACAATGCATCCTTGGTTCCCAGGAAACCTGCATAGGGGACTGAGAACTAATCTGTTGCGAATTTTTGTGTCCCCTGGCCCCACCCCCAAATGCATATGCTGAAGCCCTGACCTCCCAAGTAATGGTATTAGGAGCTGGAAGCTTTGGGAAGTAATTAGATCATGAGGCGAGAGCCCTCAGGAATGGGATTGATATCCTTGTAAGAAGGAAGAGACTTACTTCAGAGCTGCTTCTCTCTGCCATGTGAGGACACAGTGGGAACGCGGCTTTCTGCAAGGCAGGAAGAGTCTTCACCAGAAGCAGATCTCCTGGCACCTTGATCTTGGCCATCTCTGCTCCAGAGCTGTAGAAAATAAATGCCTGTTATTTAAGCCACTCAGTCTGTGGCATTATGTTATAGCAGTCCAAGCTAAGACATTATTCTTCCGATGTTTTATTCCAGATTATAAACACCAATGTACATCTATAAAGATACATACAAGGTGTTTGCCACTGTTTTAAGTGTGTCTATATTTTGCTTTTTTTCCCTCTAATACATAATACCACCTTAAAAATATTTTTAGTGTAGATGGACATGATATCTTTATTTATTTTTTTATGCAGTGCTAAGAATTGAACCCAGTGCCTCACATGTGCTAGGCAAGCACTCTACTACTGAGCTATAACCCCAGCCCACATAATACCACTTTTAATTCACCTGGTTTAGTTTCAATTCCTTGTTTGTTTTCTTGTACCAGCATTGAACCTAGGGACGTTTAACCACTGAGCCACATCCTCAGCCCTTTTTAAATTTATTTTAATTAATTAATTAACTTTTCAGAACAGGGGATGGAACCCAGGGCTTTGCAAATGCAAGGCAAATGCTTTGCCTCTGAACTACATCCCAGCCCTTGTTTTTGGGTTTTGTGGTTTTTTTTTTTTTTTTTTTAATTTTGAGACAGGTTCTAGCTAAATTGCTTAGGATCTTGCTAAATTGCTGAGGCTGGCTTTGAACCTGTGGTCCTCCTGCCTCAGCCTTCAGAGTCACTGGGATTATAGGTGTGCACCACTTGCCCAGCAAATACACTCTTTTTAATGGCTGCATATAACCATGGTATAGCTGTATTATAATTTATTCAACCACTCTCAGGTAGATGATTCACTGTTTCTAATTTTTGCTATTGTTTACAGTAGAGTACTCTTCTGTATAAATATGCCCTTAGATTTTGAAGCTTTTATTCCTGTGGGATAGATTCCTGGGACTGAGATTTCTGGGTCAATGATATATATAGCTTAGTGGTAACAGATGTGGCCATATTGATTTCCAAAGTGAGTGTATCTACACACATTTCCAAGCAGAAATGAACAAAAGTCCCCAAGTTCCCTTTAGCTACAGGGATTTTCAGTCTCTTTTCCCTGAGCAGCGTAAACTGATGTGTCATTGTACCTTTTCACAATATGTCCCGATCTGATGGAGCTGGAGCCTCCTTTCATATACGTGTCAACCACGTGCAATCACTTTTCTATGAATTTTCTTCAGATCCTTGGCTCAGTTTTCTATTGGGGTGGTTATCTCTGTCTTGTTTATTTGTTTTATAAGAGTTCTTTGTATATTATGGCTATTCATTCCCTGTCTGATCTCCGGGTTGATAATCTTCCCCTTCTGCTCAATCTGTTGGCTTAGAGTCTTAGTCTGTTGAGGCTGCAATAACAATAGACGTTAGACTGGGTAGCTCATGAACAATTGAAATGCATTGCCTCTGGTTTTGTGGGTGAGGTCCAAGATCAAGGAGGCAGCAGAGTTGATTTCTGGAGGTCCCGTTCCTCATAGATAGTTCCTTCTCTGCCCATACATGCTGGGAGGGTAGACAAGCTCCCTGAGGACTCTTTCACAAGCATGTATGACCTGATCACCTTATAAAGTCCCACCTCTTCATACCATTACCTTAGGGGTTGGATTTCAACATATGGATTTTGGAGAGATACATACATTTAGACCACAGCATCTCATTTCTGGAATTTTTTCCAAATACAAGTTTTTAATTTTTATTTGGTTATATATATATATATATTTGTCCTTTTATAGCTTCCAAGTTTCTAGTCTTTCTCACAAAGGTCTCACCCACATTAGATTTTCCTTGATCTAGTATTACTTTTGTTTAAATGTTTACACATAGGTCTTTAAATCACCTAGAATTTATTTTTACATATAAGAGAGGGATCCATCCATTTTTATTTTCTTCTGATTAGAAAATCAGTCATTCTACCACACTAATTTTTTAAAATAACTTTAGACTTTGATGGGCCTTTATTTTGTTCATGTATTTATATGTGGTTTTTTTTTTTTTTTTTGAGAATCAAACCCAGTGCCTCACATATGCTAGGCAAGCACTCTACCACTGTGCCACAACCCCAGCCCCCTGACACACTAATTTAACGTCCAATCCTTATTCAGTGAGTTCAAAGTTCCCTTCCTTTCCCATCCCTTTTCTTTTTCTTTGAGAAGGGGTCTTGTTATGTTGCCCAAGCTGGTCTTGAACTTGAACATTCAAGTGATCCTTCCACTTCACATCTCCAATAGCTGAGACTACAGGTGTGACACTACCCCTAGCTTCCAAAAAAAAAAATATTTTAAAAAAAACTGTTTTTTTTTTTTAAAGACAGCATTATCAAGGAATAACATACCATAAAGGTGGCCCTTTGCTAAGTGACATTGGTAAGTTGATAGTTTTACGATCACTGCAGCAATCCAGTTTTAGAACATTTCAATCACGTCTTGCTCTTGTTCACCTTCCAGCCTGGTCATCCACAGCTTTGATCCCTGTCTGTAAAGGTGCCTTTTCTAAATATGAAAAAGAACTCTTTATCCTACTTGAAATAATAAATATGTAGATATGTAGGTCTGTTCTGGAGTCTGTGTTATTTCACTGACCCATTAGGTTTTCCTTCAACCTAACGGAAATATGAACAAAGAATATGAAGAGTTTTTGAGAAGAAAATACAAATGACTCTCAAAAGGAACTCAATCTCACTCCAAACAGGAAAAAATAATACAAATGAAAACTATGCTAAGATACTATTTTTTGCCTCTTAAATTGGCAGTAATCCAAAAGTTTTGTAACACACTGTGTTGATGAGGCTTTGGGTGAACGCATTCTTTTTCATTGCTGGTAAGACCATAACCCCGTGGGATGACCCCACTGTAAGGCAATTTGGCAAAATTTCAAATGTGTATTCCCAGGAGTTCTACTTTTGGGAAATTATTCTACAGATATATTTTCATTAGGAAAGAAAGATATATAATTTGCAACAGTGCTTGTAGTAACAATTTACTAAAAAACTGCCTCAACTTCAGAAATAGGCAATTAGTTAAATTATGGTACGTTTATAAAATAAAAACCTTAGGCAGTAAGGTAATAATGACAAGAAAGCTTTTTCAAACCTTTAATACAAATATCTCAGAGATATAAACCAAAGCAAGATTCAGTGTGTAAAATATGCTGTGGTTTGTGTAAAAATATGGAAAAAAACAGGATTTTGTATTCATATCTGCTTATTATATGTATATGGAAATTCTGGAAGGATATATAGAGAGGGGATTGAGATAGAACTGGGTGGATATGGGACATAGAAAGTTTTTCACTGTATACTTTTTAAACTTAAATTTTTACCTAATCAAAATTTTCTCTTGGCTATCCTCAGACATTCATTCTTCTATATATTTTGAGAAATTTTATCCAGTTCTCAATACTGCTGGAAATCTCATAGTCATTGCATTACATTTATATCTTATTTTTTAAGTCAAATTGTCTTCTTAATTAAGATGGTAATATTTTCCCATATGCTTAGATATTTTTGATAAGATACCGTAATTTTTGGTTCTCTTATTGAATTTATAATAAAAATGTTGTTTTATGGTGAATGAAACATGACTCTGTTCTCCTTTCTGGGTACTGACTGCCAGAAGAGACAGCACATCTAGTTCTTTTATTAATCCCTGTAGACTTTTATAAGGTTACTTGTGTTTTCTGGGTAGTTAGCCACATCATCAACACAGTTTAGACTCTTTCAATATTTATAAAAGTTACTACATATTCTCTTCTCACTGAATATGTTAGAACCTAAGACAACATTAAATAATAAAAGTTCTTTCTTTCAAAGTTCCTGATTTTAATCGAAGTATTTTAGCACTTTGACACCTTAGTTAATATTGAGTTGAGCCATATGAAATGGGTGTTTTTATGAGTCTAAGAATTGAACATTGGTGGTTTCCTATGATTCAATATAAATGCTTGCTCTTGGCTTCCACACATATTTTAACTAATGCTTTTATTTGAAATCACTGCTAAGTTTTGTCAAACACTTTTTTTAGCACTTGGGGTATGATGGTATGGTTTTTTTCTTTTAACATTATTGTATACCTTGAATATTCGGTGACCCGCAAAGAACTAGATTTCCCTGTGTCCACACCCATGTGCTTCTCTTCCATATTGATTTGGGACATTCATGCGGCTTTAACCATTTGGACATTTGCAAGCATCAGCGTTTGATAAACATTTGCACAGTAGAAGTTGTTCTCTTGAAAACCCTCTCCCATCCCTTGGAAAACTGCAATAAAGCTTAGACTGTTCTACTCAATGACAGCCATCTTGGCCATTCTAGTTCTAGTCAAACTCTGGATGAAAAACGATCACATACATGACTCATTTATACCATCTGGAGTAGAACTGCTCAACTGATTTCATCCAAACTACAGGATCACAAGGAATAATACATTATTATTGACTTAAACTGCAAGGTTTGGGGATCATTTGTAACACAAAAATAGATAATATGAAAAAATGTTATAGTAATGAATATTGTTGATAGGTTTTCTAATACTAAACTACTTTTGAAGCTGGTCATGATGGAACATGCCTGTAGTCCCAGTGACTTGGAAGGCTGAGGCAGTAGGATCACAAGTTTAAGGCCAGACTCTGCAACTTAAGGAGACTCTGTCTCAAAATAAAAAGGGCTGGGGATATAGCTCAGTGATACAGCACCCCATAATTAAACTTTAGATTTAATTATCCCTTTATTATTGTGTTGATTTCTATTTCAATGCTAGATTTTGGTTTTTTATTTTCATCTTAGTTTCTTTTGGGTTACTTTCTTACTCTTTATAATTTTAATTTCTTTTGAGAGAATTGATAAGCCTGCAAATTATTAATAACAACAATAATTCTTGACTAAGATAGGACTTTTTCCTTATGAAAGTAAATTTAAATGACTAGTGTAGAATGCACATCCATATGTACACACACACACACACACACACACACACACACGAGACAAGATGGGCCAATCAAACTACCACGTACCCTCCCCCAACCAGGGCTTGCTAGAACTATTGGGAAAGAGGATCTCTCTGTCCTGAAATTTCAGCCACTATCAAGTAAGATTATCTGGAGCTTCTAGAGGCACTGTCTTTCTTGCCACTTAAAACCAATTTGAGAATAAAACCAACACAAAGGTACACAGAGAGAAAGAAATGGATTCTTAATGACATCATGTGTACCATTGATCACTGTGTCTGGAGCTGATTCATTCTGTTTGAACATTCTTGTTATGTGAGTCAAGTTCCACTTTTGTAAAATGAGTTTGAATTGGGCTTCTGTCCCATATCCTGGGATGAATTCTGATAGACACAGGTTACAGGGTGCCATTTTCCATGGGGATTAGATCTCTTGGCAGAGAGGTCAAGTCATCCTACACATTCTACGCCTTGCTTCTCTGGCCTTCCCAGACACATCTCTCAAGGTTCCTGACTCCCTCCTTCATGGAAGGACCCTATATTTCCACCAGTTATGCTTGTTTGATTTGCTTTGTTTATAGCACAAATCATTCAACAGGTTAGGTCTAAATTTCCTTTCTCCACCTCTGCTTATCCTACTTTTTCCTTCAATCTACTCCTATCAGACTTTTGTTCCTCACTTTCTCTTATTAAGTCTCTGGTAGGCTCCATGTTGTTAAATCCAATGGTCAATTATCTGCCCCAGCTTATTTGACCTCTGCAGAATCTGACCTCATTTATCATCCTCTTTTGGAGACACTCTCTTCACTTGGCTTCCAGGACTCTACATCTGCCAAGGTCTCTCTCACCGTGGCTACTCCTTTTCAATCTTCTTTGCAGGTTCCTTTCTTTTCCCAGTCTATGGGGGCCTCTTTTGATACCTGCTTGATCCATATGTTTTGACATATGATCTCAGCCAGTCTTACAATTTGAAATGTTGTTTATATGCTGACAACTTCTGAGTATATAACTCTGGCTGTACCTTTCCCCTGAATTCCAACAGCATACTTGACATCCCCACTTGGATGTCTACCATGCATCTCAGACAACACACCCAGAAAGGAAAGTCTTCATCTTCCCTTAATAAAACTGCTCCTGCCCCATCTCATTAAATGGCAGCTCTTTTATATTTTCAGGCTTCAAACATGGAATCATAATTGATTCCCCTTTATCCTTAAATTCCACCTCCAATTGGTCAGAAAAGTCATGTGACTCTCTGTCCCCCAATTCCCAGTGGTGCCGCCCTGGCCTAAGGTGCCATTTTTTAAATCTCCTCTTGCCAAGATTATTATCTTGACCTCCTGGCTTCCACTTTGCTCATGTTTGGCTGTCTCCCCCCTAGCAGTCAGAGGATCCTTTCATAACTACATCAGATCATATCATGCCTCTGCTTGGGACCCTCCATGTCTTCCCAATTTGCTGGGAGTAAAAGTCAGCCTCCATAGGGTGGTCCCCATGGCCTGTCTTGATCCGGACTCTTCTCCTTACTCATTCCATGCCAGGCACACGGGAAGACTCCTTGCTGTTTCTTATACACAGGTTTGCTCTTGCCTGATTTCTTCTTCCCAGAATACTCCTCCCCGTTGTACACATGCCCTGCTCCCTCACATTCTCAGGTTTTGGCTTAAATATCACTTTTCAGTGAGTCCTTCCCTGATCACTGTGTTTAAAATGCATCCTCAACCCTACTCCTGATACCTACTGTTACCCTCTTCGATATATTCTTCCCATATATATCTTACTAAATCACACACCATAATTTAACTATTTTCCCCTGGTACTGAGGATTAAATGAAGCTAAGGCAATACTCTACCACTGAGCTCCATCCCCAGCTCTTTTTATTTTGAGACCGGATCTCACTATTTATCCAGGCGGATATCAAACCTGCATTCCTTCTGCCTCATTTCCAGAGAATTTGGGATTAAGGTGTGAGCCATCAAACCCAGTTGATTGTATTTATTTATGTATTTCTAGCTTCTATTGCCCTAATGTAAGCTCCGAGAAGGATTTTTTTTGCCTGTTTTCTTCACCACTGTATCCCTAGTTCATAATGAGTACTCAAAAAAATGTCTGAAGAATCAAATCAGTGATTAAATAATACACAACATCAGTTTGTTCTCCTCTACTATTAAACAGCTCTTCTCTAGAGAAGTCTGAGGTTCTCTGTGGGAACTAGCCAAAAGCCATGCAGAATTGGGAGCAGGGGAAAGATGAGTGATAGAGGAGGATTTTGGTGTGATTGTTCTGGGGAAAGTGTACAGGGTGGATTTGGGAATGGGCGGGAGCTTGAGGAGGAGACTAGCACCAGGTTGGCCACAGGAGGCCATTTTAGTTAAAAGTTGACTTTAGGGTTTACATCTTAGTAATGGGGACAGAAAGTCACCCCTATAAGAGAAACACCAACATTCAGAACAGTAGCACTACAAAGAGAAGCCAGTTAACAGCTTCATTCATTCATTTATCTTCCACTTAAACAAGTATTTTCATTATTATTTAAGTGGAAAGGTGGAAATATTATTTTTGCATAAATCCACATTTGGTTGAAAAGAATGTCTCATTGTCTCATCTAGTATTATATCTCCTGGTATAATTCTTTTGTTTTTCTTCGAGGAACTTAGAAATGTGCTAATGAATGACTCATCATATATATATATATATATATATATATATATATATATATATATATATATATATTTACAATGCTATCTTTTGCCACCAAAATGCAAAACTTACAGCTATACAGTAAAAGTATTTTTGTTAATATTATCTCAGAGATTTAGAAAACAATACTTTGTGGCCAAGAGCTTTTGCAACCTCCCCAAATAAATCTTGCTTTCTTTCAATATCTATCTATCCATCTATCACGACAATAGCAATTGTTTACATAGTTCATTTATGTATGTTCCAACCACTATTCTAGGGGCTTGCATATGCTAATTAATTTAATTCTTACAACAGTCTTATTTGATAGGCTAATTACTGTAAAAATCTACCCTAAATTCTCAATATCTTAACATAATAAAAGTTTATTTTCACTCAAGCAATGGTTCAGTGGAGGTGTTTGGCAGTTGGCCTTCCACATGGTGGCTCAGGGGCCCAGGCTCCTTCCATCTGGTAGCTAGATCATCCTGCAGACTCCCCCAACCACTCCACCTCTTGTCCTCTGAGACACTCTCAGCCAGCAGGTGGTGTAAGAGAGTATTGGAGGATCACCCTGGAAGGTTTCATGGGCCCACTTCCGAAAGTGACACATCATGTCCACTCACATTCCATTGGCTAGAGAATTAAGTCCCACAGCAAACCTAACTACAAGGAAGGCAGGGTTTAGAAGAACAGTCTCCCTATGTGGCAGCAATGGGTTTAACTGGCACACAGCCATCTCTGCCAAAGGCAGGGTACTAGTATTACCCATGGGAAAACCAAGGTGCAAAAGGTTAAGAAACTTGCCCTCAATAGTAAGTGACAGACTCAGGATTCAAGTCCAAGCTGTCAAGTTTCCAGAGTATAACTAGGGGCAGATCCACTGAGTCAGTCCAAGGTGACAATTGGTCACCCAAATAAGAGCAAGGAAAAAAAAAGGCACAGTGACCCCCAGACCCCAAGAGAGCACTCATGTTCCTGGTCACTCTCAATGTGCTCTTTTCCCTGGGTGCGCAGCCAAGATGGCCTGGCTCAGCAACACCACCCTCCCCAGGGAGGCTTGGTGATTACGAAGCAGCCTTGGCAATCCTGCAATTGTTAATGTCTGTCATCAAGAGCACACTGTCCTCTTAGCAGGAAGCCAGCCTAATAGGTGTGTGTGTGTGGCGGGGGTCTCTGCAGGGCGAAGATAGTTGGAAGGAGGGGGAGAGACTAATGGCATGAAGGCTTTCAAAGTATTCCTTCTTGACACATTTAATTTCTGTGACATTTAGAATGCCATAGGTCACTTATTTTAGGCTTTTTCATGGGACCAAGGCAGCAGAGAGGGTCCTGAAGACTGCTCTGCTCTCCACTGATGGTGTGACTTTGGATGAAGCACCAAATCACACTCTATGGGCAAGATTAGTTGATACCATGTCCAAAGATATGTTGGGGGTTCTCTTAAAACCAAATGTATCTCATTAAAACTATGGGTCCCCTCCCCAGAAAGTGCAAATTTTCACCTGATTTTGCAGGGGTTGACAGAATTCCTGATGGGTATCCATGAACCATCCATCAAGACCAGGCAGACACTAGGCACTGTCAGCTGGAATACTCCTGCTTTCCAAGGGCAATAAAGAATCACTCCCCTAGACTCTGCTGCCTCCTACGGAAGGAAATCTCCTGGCTCCCCTCTTCTTCCTCTGTCAGCCTCCCTGCAGTCTTCATGGCCAGAAAGCACAGCCCCTCCCCAAAACCCAGGGCCTGGGAGACTCTAGTGTCCTGGAACTGGGACCCCAGATCAGCTGGCCTTGGGCCTTCTCTGCAGTCTCTCTCAGAGGGTGAATCGCACAGCAGATCGAAGATAGCTCTTCTGATTCCGAGATGATAGTGTTTGATGAAAGAGGCTTACGGGCTCTTGCTTCCCTTGTCCCATCTAATCTTTAAACATCATTTGCTTCTTAACTGTCATCTGAGAGTTCCTGCCTGTAGTAGCCTTTCCACTGCTCCCTGGAGATGGGAGAGAGAGTTGGCTGTGAGAGTCCCACAGCTGTCCTGGGCACAGGAAGTCCATGAGTACTTGTAAAAGGTAAGGGGAACTATAAATACTATTAGACATGGGAGCTTCCAAGTTCAGAGGAAGTCCGGATGTTGTCAAGGTCAGGCTGCAGAGGAAAGGGGCTCCTCAGGGAGCCCTACTACTTCCTTCTGAACCTTTAGTGATCCCAACTGACCTCCAGGGAAAAGCCAAAACTCCCTAGCACTTCAAGTCTTCTAACTGGGGCCCTGGTTTGCCTTTCTAGCCCCAAGAACCTGTGGCTCCAGTCACCCTCGCTTAGTGACATGGATGGTGACTCTGCCTTTCCAGGCCACACCCTCATCCTGCTCTCCTTGGATCAGAGATTGCCCTGTTCCCCCTTCCTACTCTTTTCCTCAGGCCTGACTCACCCTGTCTACCATCACTGATAATAATCAGCACTGTTTTTGAGTGTCCACTATAAGCTAGGGGCTTAACACACCTTATGGCATTTGAGTCCCTCAACAAACTTACAAGGTAAGAATCATCATCCCTATCTGATAGGCTGTTAAACCTCCTGAAGTCGAAGTCATGTCACTAGTAAATGACAGAACTCTTGTCCAATTGACTTCACATCTATTCTGCTAGGCTGCTGCCTTCCCTCACCAACCCATCACCTGCCCTGCCTTCCATTGCCCATCTGCTCATCTAGCTGTGCCTCCTCCAAATACCTGCAGGTAGCAGGACAACTCTCTCCCTCCTCCAAAGCCCTGTGTCAGCCCTGCGTGGCATTTCTCCCTCCCTAGTGTAGACATCACTTTAATGAGCCTGGAAGCCCAAAGAACAGTGTCTCTGGCAAAGCCTAGCTAGCCCTGAATTTGAGGAGATTGGATGCTCACTGACAACTGGCTAATGACTGAACACTCCCCTTGCTTATTTTAGGCAGCTGTGTCCCCCAGAGAATGAGGAACCAGGAGGCAAGGTCTTGGGGTAAGCAGGTCAAATGAAGGCAATTCAAGAAAGGTCAAGAAATGAGGAGCCCCTTGCCAGAGTACTCAGTCGGTATCTCCCTGAACTCAATGGAATCCTAGTTTAAAACTTTCAAAACCTTTTTTACAGGAAAACACTGCCTTCAAGAAAACGGTGCCGTGAACATGGGACTTTAGCCTTGAGATTGTAATCGCAGGAAACGTAGTGTTCGCTTTCCTGAGCAACCATGATTCTTTTTCTTTCCATCTGCTGCCTGCCCCTTTGTATTACAATAGGATCTTGGATGTTGGAATACAAATCCAAAACACAACAGCATCCTAAGTGCTATTTTTAGAAAGCTCCTGGAGACCCTGGAGCTGTGTAGTGCGTGTGCACACAGGAAAATGACACAGGCAGCAGTTGTTTGAACCTGACCCTCTTCCTTTCCACACAGATGGGCAGTGGTATTTCCAGTCATCTGTGCCATCCGTGCCATGTGCGCTGCACGCCTGTGTTGGAATGCCTTGGTCCCCACCACTGCCTGCCCCCTGTCGGGGCTGTTCTCCTCCTGGTCCTGGTCACACTTCATGCATCATTCTTACTGTGCTGTTCTATGGTCATCTGTTTACTTGAGTGCTTCCTACACCAAACTGAGAATTTTTTGTCCCAGTGGTGGGGATGGAACTCAGGACCATGGTCATACTAGGCAAGCGCTCTACTACTAAGCTCAAGCCCTCAGAATTTCTTGAGAACAATGATGTTGCCATTGTCATGGTGACAGTTAGCATTTTTCAGTATAAACTTATGGCAAACATGTGTCATCTGTTCTTTGACATTACTGGACTTAATCCTGCTGCTGCAATCCTTTGGGACAGGTGTCCTTAGAGTTCTTGGTGCTCTTTTATTCTTTGGAGTCCTGTGCACAGTTCAGCATGGTCTCTTATTGTAAAAGCTTTCCCCCCCCTCCCAAAGCTATTTGTCAGAAACATCAGGCAATCATTTTAGTGCTAAAGAACTTGCCATCTCTGAGAAATAAACTTTTGGAATTGAATTGCAAGGATCGTCACTGCCATATCAAAGTAATAGCTGGAGGGAGTAGGGGGACAAAGGCAGAGAGTCTTGGGCGTGGTGGGCTGTGTGACAGAGGGCAAGTCCTGTGCCACTCTGAGCCTGTTTTAACACATGGGAAGTAGGGGTGCTAGTGTCTTTGTTGGTGGTGCTGGGAACTCAGGAGGATTCTGGCACAGGATTCAATCATGGATATTGTTATTATTACCTTATGGTCAACACTCACCTTTTCCTATTAGAGAATAATATAACTTGGAGCTTATCCTGAAGCTATGTCAAGTCATTTTTTAATTCTCTAAAAGTAATTTTTCAATGTTCCCCAATTCAGAGATTATCTCCTCTCATAAATTAGAAAGTGTTCAAAACTAGAACATAAACCTGCTATCCAAGATACAGAGGGATACTCAAACATGTTGTGGCCTATAGTTAACATCTTTCACTTTTTTAAATTAATTTTTTAAAATTTATATATGACAGCAAAATTCATTACACTTCATATTACACATATACAGCACAACCAGAAAGTACAGCCCCTCCCCCAAACCCAGGGCCTGGGAGACTCTAGTGGAATGCATTGTAATTCTTATTATATAGAGAGAGCACAATTGTTCATATCTCTGGTTGTTTCCCTCATTTCCCTTTCCGGGGATTTGTCACTGATATATAGAAATGCCTTTGATTTATGGGTGTTGATTTTATATCCTGCCACTTTGCTGAATTCATTTACTAGTTCTAGAAGTTTGCTGGTGGAATTTTTGGGGTCTTCTAGATATAGAATCACGTCATCAGCAAATAGTGCTAATTTGAGTTCTTCTTTCCTATGTGTATCCCTTTAATTTCTTTCATCTGTCTAATTGCTCTGACCAGTGTTTCAAGAACTATGTTAAATAGAAGTGGTGAAAGAGGGCATCCCTGTGTTGTTCCAGTTTTTAGAGGGAATTCCTTCAGTTTTTCTCCATTTAGAATGATGTTGTCCTGGGGCTTAGCATAGATAGCCTTTATGATGTTGAGAAATGTTTCTGTTACCCTTAGTTTTTCTAGTGTTTTGAACATGAGAGGGTGCTGTATTTTGTCATATGCTTTTTCTGTTGTCTATTGAGATGATCATATGATTCTTATCTTTAAGTCTATTGATGTGATGAATTACATTTATTGATTTCCATACGTTGAACCACCCTTGCATCCCTGGGATGAATCCCACTTGATCGTGGTGCACTATCTTTTTGATATGTTTTTGTATTTGATTTGCCAGAAATTTTGCATCTATGTTCATTAGAGATATTGGTCTGAAGTTTTCTTTTTTTTTTTTTGATGTGTTTTTGCTGATTTTGGAATCAGGGTGATATTATCCTGGAAGTGCTGCCTCTTTTCTATTTCCTGAAATGAATTGAAGAGTATTGGTATTAGTTCTTCTTTAAAGGTCTTGTAGAACTTGGCTGTGTATCCATCTGGTTCTGGGCTTTTCTTGGTTAGTAGGCTTCTGATGGCATCTTCTATTTTGTCCCTTGAAACTGTTCTGTTTAAATTGTGTATATCACCCTATTTCAATTTGGGAAAATCATATGATTCTAGAAATTTGTCGATACCTTCAATATTTATATTTTATTGGAGTACAAGTTTTCAGAATAATTTCTAATTATCTTCTGCATTTCTGTAATGTCTGTTGTGATATTTCCTTTTTCATCACGTATGATAGTAATTTGAGTTTTCTTCCTTCTTCTCTTTGTTGGCATGGCTAAGGGTTTGTCAATTTTATTTATTTTTTCAAAGAACCAACTTTTTGTTCTGTCAATTTTTTTCAATTGTTTCTTTTGTTTCAATTTCATTGATTTCAGCTCTGAATTTAATTATTTCCTGTCTTCTACTGCTTTTTGTGTAGACTTGTTCTTCTTTTTCTAGGGCTTTGAGATGTAATGTTAAGTCATTTATTTGTTGATTTTTTTTTCTTTTAAGGAATGAACTTCATGCAATGAACTTTCCTCTTAGAACTGCTTTCATAGTATCCCAGAAATTTTGACATGTTGTATCTGTGTTCTCATTTACCTCTAAAAATGTTTTAATCTCCTCCGTGATGTCTTCTGCAACCCATTGTTCATTCAGTAGCATATTATTTAGTCTCCAGGTGTTGGAGTAGCTTTTATTTCTTATTTTATCATTGATTTCTAATTTTATTCCATTATGATATGATAGAATGCAGGGTAGTATCTCTACTTTTTTATATTTGCTAAGAGTTGCTTTCTGGCATAATATATGGTCTATTTTAGAGAAGGACCCATGTGCTGCTGAGAAGAAAATGTACTTGCTTATTGAAGAATGAAATATTCTATGTATGTCAGTTAAGTCTGAGATATTGATTATATTATTGAGTTCTATAGTTTCTTTTTTTAAGAGAGAGAGAGAGAGAGAGAATTTTTTTTAATATTTATTTTTTAGTTTTCGATGGACACAACATCTTTGTTTTTGTATGTGGTGCTGAGGATCAAACCCGGGCCACAAGCATGCCAGGCGAGCGCACTACCGCTTGAGCCACATCCCCAGCCCCGAGTTCTATAGTTTCTTTGTGCAGTTTTTGTTTGGAAGATCTATCCAGTGGTGAAAGAGATGTGTTAAAGTCACTCAAAATTATTGTGTTGTGGTCTGTTTGACTCTTGAACTTGAGAAGAGTTTGTTTGATGAACATAGATAGTCCATTGTTTGGGGCATATATATTTATAATTGTCAAGTCTTGTTGGTATATGGTTCCTTAGAGCAGTATGTAGTGTCCTTTATCTCTTTTGATAGACTTTAGGTTGAAGTCTACTTTATTTGATATGAGGATGGAAACCTCTGCTTGCTTCCACAATCCATGTGACTGGTATGATTTTTCCCAACCCTTCACCTTCAGTCTGTTGATGTCTTTTCCTATGAGACGAGTTTCTTGGAGGCAGCATATGTTGGATCTTTTTTTTTAAAATCCAATCTGCTAGTCTATGTCTTTTAATTGGTGAGTTTAGGTCATTAGCATTCAGGGTTATTATTGAGACATGATTTGTATTTGCAGCCATTTTTGTTTACTTTTGGTATTTAACGTGACTTGATTTCTCCTTTGATTAGGTTTTCCTTTAGTGTAATACCCCCTTCTGCTGATTTTTATCCTTTTTTTTTTCATTTCCTCTTTGTGGAATATTTTGCTGAGGATGTTCTGTAATGTAGGTTTTCTAGTTGTAAATTCTTTGAACTTTTGTTTATTGTGGAAGGTTTTTATTTCATCATTAAATCTAAAGTTTAGTTTTGCTGGATATAAGATTCTTGGTTGGCATCCATTTCCTTTCAGAGCTTGGTATAACATCCTCTATGTTTTAAGAATACTCACAAAACCCATTTTTGATTGGTTAGCCCTAAAAACCCTGCTCTGAACCTGGAGTGAACACCATCCCACAGAGCCATGGCCCCAAGTATTGGAGGTCTTAGGATATCAGTGGATGGAGGAAAGCAGAAGTGAGCAGAGAGTCCTCAAAAATGTCTCCTGGGCACATCAACAGCCAACCATGAATTAACTCCAGAATGCCGTCATAAAGGTTTCTATTGTGTCTTAGGCTTCCATTGGGTGGTCTGCCTAGCTCACCAGCCAAGTGCTTGCAGTGGCCTGGAGAAGCATGATAATGGTGACCCAGCCATGGCCTAAGATCTGTGGTTGGATACTTTGGTTCCTGCCAGAAGTGGCCACAAGATGAATGTGGGCCACAAGACAGGAGGCTTAGACAATCATCTTTAATCTCTCACTGTCTTCCCCATATACAACTTATAAGTTACAGAGATGGTAGCAAAGACCAAGTGTCCCAATTGTTCTTTAGACAGCTCACCTGGGGAAGCCCAGGGGAATCCTTCAAGGTTTTTGGTGACCATTGCTGAGA
The DNA here is from genome assembly GCF_964194105.1 of Spermophilus citellus. Taxonomy (NCBI): domain Eukaryota; kingdom Metazoa; phylum Chordata; class Mammalia; order Rodentia; family Sciuridae; genus Spermophilus; species Spermophilus citellus. Next base: position 20,536,787 of record NC_138189.1, on the reverse strand, counting down.
GAAGGAAGAAAGTCCATCTCCCCACACCCAGCTTGGTGTGAAGGAGTTCACTCAGGCTGCTTTCTATACTTGGTCAGGATGGAAATCTTTTGGAAGATAGAATACTGCAGAGGCAATTGAAGCCAAAGTCATGGTATGGTTAAACAAAACAAAACAACAACAACAACAACAAAACTTCAGTAGGGTTAGTAGACATGGGTCCCAGGAGGAAGCAGTGTAATTTAGCTCTGATTGGGTTTCCAATGACCAGGACACAAGCTTGATGGAAGCCTCCAAGAGATGGCAGCTACCAAAAGTGTCCTTCTGGAGCATTTCTGCCATGGCTGCCTGAGCCGTGCATCTCAGGAGAGGTCTGAGAAGCCCCCTTCTCTAAATCCAAACCTGTGAAGAGCACACGTCTCAATTCATCCCCACCCCATCCTTCCTGTATCTCCCCATCTACCTGTTATTTGGACACTGTATTGCCAATCTTTACTCTTCCTTTACTCTTCCTTTCTTGAAAATGACAAGTTCTTTTTTCATAAAAGGGGAAAAATTGGGTTGGCTAATATTTCTATTACATAGCTTTTCATTAAAAGTGCTTCTCTATCTTGGTGTCAGGCATTCCAAATTGTTCTGATCTTCTTGAGCTATTCAAAACAGTTTTCAGGAGACCTTCAGTCCGAAGCCAAATATTCCCCCTCATGCATTTCAGCAGGCCGCTTCTCTAATGCTGCCGGTGATGACAATCTAGAAGTGATCACTCCTCAGGCACTTAATTGAATTTTCAAATTGGAAACTGCACCCTAATGAGATTCTTTATTCGAAATACCAAGAGAAAACATAATCAGCTTCATTTCTTGCCATAACAATGGCAGTTTTCCATAATCTGACCTTCAGTTGACATCAACAGACCAGAAACTTTCTTCAAAGGAGTGTGTATATTTGTATAACCTAGATGCACAAGATGACGACAGGGGATTATCTTCGGTCATTAAAGATGTTGGAACATTTTTTATTACAGATGGAAAAAATAGCCCCATGGCTAGTTAGGATCTGTGTTTGAAGCTGACTTGAGTTGTCTTTTGTTGTCACAAGGCGTGGACTCCAACTGTTGAATTAAAAAAAAAAAAACCTTCATTCTTTAGGACCAATATTTAAAAGTAAATTAGATATACGAATCACACATTCTGCAGTCATATTTTGCAGTATGGTTGAGAGTCGTGTGTGATCATAAAGAAATGTTCAAATATACTCATAAACAAGAAAACTGTCTGCATTCTTTTTCCTGTGTAAGCTGTATTTCTTTTTCAAGGCAAGTTTGCTGAGGCACTGTCTTCAGGAAATGCTGGATTGTATTCGTCCATGACCTTTTGTTTGCTTTATAAGGAAAAAAAACCCTGTTTTTAATCCACACATCCTTTTCTTCCAGAATACAAATAAACGATCAGTTTACAAAGAACACTGGCATAGCCATGAGATGCCAATGTCAAGAGAAATTTAGTTTGATAATTAAGCTTTTAAGTTTTTTTTTCCCTTAAGTGTAGAATGTACAATGCAAAATTTAGGAGAAAGATGAAAAACTGTGCATACAATTAATAGTAGAATGCATGGGCTAGGGCTGTAGCTCAGTGGTAGAGCACTTGCCCAGAATGCACTGGGTTCAATCTCAGCATCACATAAAAATAAACAAAATAAAGGCATTCTGTCCATGTACAACTGCAAAATAAAAAAAAATGAGTAGAATGCAGGTTTTGATGTTGGCTGCTGACCACTCTCAAGCTCCCCCTCTCCATGCCCCCTGCCCTTGGCCCATTCTGGATGGCTGATTAGAAAGCCCCGTACCCTCCTTCCGTGCTAGTAGGAAGTTCATGCCACACAAGACGTCTGCACAGGAAGCCTCACCCCAGCCTTACCTTCTAACTGCAGTTCACACCCTAAGCTGGTCCCTTTTCTCCACTCTCTGAAGGCATTTTTGGACTGCCCTTGGGTCCTGTCCTGCTCTGCTCTACCCAGAGAAACTCACTGATGCGTATTAAACCTTTCCATACTCTTGTATGTGTGAGATCAATCTGTTTTGACATCTGAATCAAATTTTGGGTGAGAAGAATCCATTCTGCCTCTGTAGTATGTTCACAAAAGAATACAAATAAGATTCCATTACATTTTAAAAATATATGTACACATTATACATGTGAGCAGGAAAAAGGCACAAAAACATACTACAACATTGGCAATGATTTTGAATAGTAGGGTATATATAGATTTTTTTCTTCACATTTCTCTGCACTTTTAAAATTTCTGCTAAAGATTATATATGTATATATATTGTATATATAATTCAAAAAGCATTGTAGCATGCAATAAGAAATAAGGAAAATGCTCAAAACTTTTATTAGTTTTATTATATTAGATTATTATTTTATTATATTGGTCTTATTATATTTTTTACTAATTCTGAATTATAAATACCAAAGAAAAACCCATATAAGAAAAATCAAGCCTCACATGATTTGTCCATCCTAAGAAGAATAAATAGAAAAAGGGAAAACAAATGCATGAAATATCACTTTTTAAGAACATTTTAATCTAATCTTTGAACTATTTGGATAAAAGTCAGCATGGGAAAATATATTTCTGCAAAAAATTCTATTTTTGGGACTCAAAGGCTCAATTGAACATAGGCAGACCTGGGGCCACTTAAAATCTTAATTAAAAGCATTTTAACAGTAACATCCTGTGTATGTGGCCATCTCCTGTCTCGCAGATGTTTACCCTAGGGACAGTAGGTTCTGCTCTGCAGACTTCCCTTTATATAGATGAGGGTTGGGGAGAGACAACAATTAGATGCCGCACACTCCCGGCCTCCCTGTGGAAGAGGCTTTATTTCCCGTCTCAGAGCCTAGGGGGCTGGTAGAAGTGTGCCCAACTGGCAGGTTGCAGAGTTAATGTTCAGAACTTGGTTCTCTGACTTGAAAGCCCCACTTGGCCACCTGGCCTCCTTTGCTTCAGCCTGATTTAAAGGGGCTGAGCAAATGGTGATGATTTCACTAGAACAGAGGACCTCTGAATTGAGCCTGCCCTCCAATCACCCAGAGAACTTGTTCCCCCAGACTACTGAATTCCACCAACAGGGATTTAACTCAGCAGTCTGGGACAGTGTCTGAAGAGTATTTCCAACAGGTTCCCAGGTGATGGTGATGCCACCTCCCAAGGATGAAGCTGTGAACCAGCCAGTGAGAGCATGGACCTTAACTCTGGGCTTTCCAAGATAGTTGGTCCAAGGAATTGATCCTAGTGGCATTAAAAGTTCATCTAATTGGATGCTTAAAGCTGCCAGAGGGCCTGCATGGCCTCTGGAACCTTTTAATCTCGTAGACAGCCAAGCTGTATCCACGGGGATTCCCTCCAGAGTTGCTTGGCTTCTTCCCTCATCCCCTGTTGTCTAACTAGCTACCCCTTAAGTGAAGTCTCACTAGGTCAAATACTTATGTTGCAGGAGATTTTTTCTACTTTAGCCCTGAAAAGCTTATATTTAAATAGGAGGCGTTATTAGGTTGGGGGAAGCGAAGAGAGGAACTTAAACCTACTTAGATTGGTCAGAGAACACCAGAGGCCCCTCCCAAGAGGCTGGACAGACCTCACTGTGCATATTTGGCCACTGGCTAGCTGGGGTGTAGTCTTGGGGAGGTTGAAGCATCTCTCTGGGAAATGAAGCCTTTCCCTAGCTCTCCTTTGGGGAACAACAGGGATTAATTATCACCTGAGAGTTCAGCAGAGCTGAGAAATCTGCTGTCTCTGGGCTACAATGAATGCTTTTAGGTCCCAGAGTGGCTTTCCCTGAAAGGGTTGAAACTGGAAGGAAATGAAAGAGTCTCAAAAATATGGGGGGAGAAACAGTTACCCTGGAAGTTAAACAGGTTGTGTTTGGATGACCAGTGTTGGCAAGGCATTCTACTTGAGCCAGGTATTTAGTGTTCAGAAAAGTATCAGAGAACAAGCTCCAGCTGAACAATGCAGGATGATCCCAACATAAAAATTGAGATGCAAAACCCCCTACCTGGCTGCCTTCACACTGGAGATATTCTGAGGTCGGTTTTCTCCTTTTCTTCCAATTGTTTCCTTTCTAGCAAACCTGGAGAAAGTGAATTAGTTCATTCTACCATAGATGTTACCTTTTTTTTCTCCTGGATTGAACCCAGGTGTATTCTACCACTGAGCTATATCCCCAGCCCTTTTTTATTATGAGACAGTGTCTCACTAAGTTGCCCAGGCTGGCTTTGAAGTTATGATTCTCCTGCCTCAGCCTTCTGAGTCACTGGGATTACAGGCATGTATGTGTCACCACATCAGAACTAAGGTCAACTTTGGGCCCTGTGGAATTTTGGTGAGTGTTCCACCATCTCAGAAGTGGTCAGGTAAGGCAGTTAAGGAGATTCTCAATTTAAAAATAGGGATAATAAAGCCTTATAATGCTATGTAAAGATATAAAATGATAAGATTTCTATAGAAGAAAATCAATTCAGCCTTGGTGTGGCCAAAGTGCAGGCCCACCCACCTTTGTTTCACCACCAAGCAACCACACTCAGTCCTACAGGCCAAGGGATTTGAGTTAAAACTGGGCTACTGGACCAGTATTACACTAGGCAAGTCCCTCACAATCTGCTGATGACAGTTGCTTGGGTCTTGCCAAAGGGAAAAATATGTAAATTATACACTGGAGTGAGAGCAGGGCATGTTAAGTCCTGCCACACTACAGTCGTCAGGACGCATCTCACATGTCATGAGTTGGAGTCAGGGTGAAAAACAAGTCAAGTTCTGTCATGCTGTGTCTCTGAGGCACTCAGCTCCATGGCCCTTCTTATTCTCCTCACTTAAATTCCTTAATGTTATGGCCAAAACTTTGCAGTCAGTCCAAAACTCAAATAAGCACCTGTGGGATCAGTAAGTGCCTTAGGTACTGTTGGGTAGCTGGACCCAGGAAGCCAGATAAAAGTAAGAGGAAGACAAGTGGGGACATAGGGGGTGGGTAGACAGATGGTGAAGGCCCAGGCCGGGAGGAAAAAGTGTGTGCGGGCAAGAGCTCCTGCCCCGGGGTTGCATGCAGCAGCCTGATGCTGGTTGGCCCACAGCCCTAGGAACCACAGATCCACCCCACACCAAGTGTGAAGTACCTGGAGGGCCATCCAGGAGCCTACAGCATCCCCTCCTCTTCTCACAGAGTTCACTATTTTATCTCACCTGGAGTTCAGCTAGGACCTGGCCTTAGAGAGGCTTGCCTTGCCTTGCCTACTACTCATACTTAATGATATTGCTGACGGAAGCCCCAGGTAGTTTCATTTTACTCCAGAAACTCCTTGGACCAGCAGCACCTGCCATCTGGGAGCTTGTTAAAAATACAGAATCTCAGTCCCTACGTTGGTTCTACTGAATCAACACCTGTGATTCCTAGACTAACAGCATGGTCTTTAATACTGATTCCCAGCTGTGCTTTGGAATCAGCTGGGAGTTCAAAAATACAGTATGCCAATGCCTGCAGCCCATTCCCAGCCATTCTGGGATTTAATTGGTAGGTGTTGTGGCTTGGGAATCTGAATTTAAAATTGCTTCCAAGGGAGTCTCATATGTTGTAAAATTTGAGAACTAATTGCCTAAAGTTCCTTTAGATTTTTCTCTTAGCCCAGTGTTTCTCAAATTTTAAGGAGCATAAAAATCACCAGGACAATTCAGACTCTTTCAATAAACCTGCAGCAACTGAGATTCCACATTTCTAAGTGCTCCCAGGCAATGCCAATGCTGCGGGTCCAAGGATCAGGCTTCAAGAAGCAAAATTTTAAGGCATATGAGAGTGACTATTAGAAGAAAAGACAGTGAAACACAGGAAAAACCCAGAGGTGAGGTACATGGACCCAGGTAGCAGGGGCATGGGAGAAAGACCAGGGGATTCAGAGTTAAGCAGACCTGGGTTCTAGTTATTCCCCTAACCAGCTGTGGATCCTTGACCAGATTGTATAATCTTTCTAATGATCAGTTTTCTCAATTTAAAAATAGGGATAAGAAAGCCTTATAATGCTATGTAAAGATATAAAATGACCAACTTCCCAAGATTTCTGTAGAAGAAACGCAAAACAAAGAAATATCACAAATTCTAAAAAATAAAATTCATGAAAACTTTCTTGAAATTAAAGAAAAAGAAAAATGATTTGGAATTACATATTGAAAGAGCATATCACGAGCCTCAGAATACAACACAAAGCAACCAATGCCAGGCCATATCTTGCTTATCACTCAGCTTAAAGAAAAAGAAAAAAATCTTTAGGAAATCTAGGCAAAAGAGCAAGAGACAAGGGAAAGAAAAATCAGACTAGGTAGCTAGTTCTAGGCCAGAGATAACAGAGTAACAAATTTAAGATATGAGAGAGAGAGAGAGAGAGAGAGAGAGAGAGAGAGAGAGAGAGAGGGGGGGAGGGAGGGAGGGAGGGAGGGAGGGAGATTGAGATTGATTCGTCTATTCCAACTAAACTTACTTTCAAGTAAAAAGGGTACATACAAGCTGTGACCAACATGTGAACTTTAGGAAATGTTGTTCCCCCTATGTGCCCTTTTGGAGGAATCTATTAGGAAACAAGTTTCAAGAAACTAAAACGACTAACAAGAATTTGATGCAAGTACTGGTGGTGGGTATTCATTCTAGTTACTTGTGGAAGTAAAACTAAGAATTAAGTGTACAGGTTCTCACCATACGTTCTGACAGTGTACATATGAACACACAACAGGGACATTTGAAAACTTTTATCTCGGATGATAGTTTTGTTGTCTTGGTATTATTGCATGTGAATTGTTAGGTACAGCAAATGAATAATACAGTATTTCATTCATCACCTATTATATCCTTGAGAACCATGTTTATTAGTGTGGAGAAGAGAAAAAATATATGAATTTCAGTAAAACTACTAAATCTGTATTTGAATTGAAGTTGCCTCTGAACACCTGCAAAGACCTAATAACAATAAAAAACCTAAGAGGAATGAATAACTCTGACAAACAGTTTTTCATTTAAAAATATAAGAACTTCTTGGGAACTTGGCTGATTTACAATTTAGGTTGAAAATGTACAAGATGATGTTGAATCATCTCATCATACCAGACGACAGACAAGCTTTCAGTGATGATCAGAGTTATGCTGAAAGAATTGAGCAATCACCTTAAAGAGGCTGTCACTGACCAAAGATGGGCAATTCGAGCTTCAATAGGATAAGAACAGCAATGGATTAAAATCCATAAAATGTTTAAATCCATGAGTCCACAATGATATTTAAAAAACTTGACCACCACTTAATAATAAGAAATCATGACCTCATAACTAAAAAATAGCTTCCTAAATGTATTAATCTTAGTCTATTTTGTGCTGTGACAGCGCAAAGACTGGGTAACTTACAAAGAACAAAGTCATTGGCTCACAGTTCTGGAGGCTGGGAAGCCCAATATCAAGGTTCTGACATCTAATTATGGCAAAGAGAGAACATCCATTTCTGAAAGCCCTTTAAGGCACTAAACCCACCCATAAGAGTGGGTTCCTCATAGTTTACTCCCCCTTTAAAGGTCCAACATTGTTATATTGGCAATTAAATTTCAACATGAGTTTTGAAGGTGCAGTTCAAACCATAGCAGTACTGTACTAAATTACTCAAACACAAAAGAAAATGTATATTGTATCTTAATAGATAGAAAAAAGGCATTTTTACAAAATTCAATATCAATTTCTAATTAATACACTCAATAAACTTGGAATAGAAGGGAACTTCCTTAACCTGACAAAAGGTATCTATGAAAAAACCTGCTGTTAGTGGAGAAAGAGTAAATGCTTTCCTCTTTAGGTTAGAAATATATGGAGAGGTTCACTCACAACTTCTACTCAACATTTTACTGGAAGTTTGAGCCAATGCAAGATAAAAAAAAAAAGAAAATGTCAGTGATAAGTCATTGATATTGGAAAGGAGGACATAAAACTGTCTTTATTTACAAAAATACTATCATTTATGTAGAAACTATTAGGGAATCTAAAAAGAAAGCTACTAGAAACTAATAAATGAATTTAGCAAGGTTTCAGGATACAAGAATAATATGCAAAAATCAATTATTTTTACACATTATCAGCAATCAAACAGAAATTGATATTACCAGTTTATTTGTGTATTTATAATTGCATAAAATATATAGTACTTAGGAGGCTGGGGCAAGAGGATCACTTGAAGTCAGGAGTTTGAGGCCAGCCTGGACAATTAGTGAAATTTTATCCTAAAACAAAACAAAACAAAAACACTTAAGGAAAATTCTGAAAAAGGATGTGCAAGACCCGTACATTGACCACAAATGCAGAGATATATTATGATGACATTGTTGAGAAATTTAAAAAGACCTAAATAGATAGATATATCATGTGCACGGATTTAAGTATTCAGTATTGTTAGGATGTCAATTCTACCGAAATTGATCTATGGATTAAATAAAATCCCAATCAAGATCCCAGAAGATGTTTTTATATAAATTGACAAACATTAAAAGCTGAGCCAAGGGAGTATACTAAGCTGCCAGGTGCCAGAGTAGCTGATTAAGGCACTAAACAAAAATGAAAAAAAAAAAAAAACATTCAAGTCTTCAATCACTTACTGTGACAGTATAAGCAAGAGGATAATCTAGGGAAAGTGCTGCCTCCCCTTCCCCCATCTATTTCCCACCCCCACCCCAGAGCTCTGATTGACAGACAGGTAGATCAACATAGATGTGGGGAATTGTATTAGTGGAAAGGGATCCAGATAAAAGACTCCAAAGTATTGTGTATCTGGTGACCAGGAGGCAAAAGACAAAGAATATGAGTGAAAAAGTGCTGGGTTACAGTAGAGAAAGGTGTCTTTAGTCTTTCCTTCCTCAACCAGAAGACAAAGTGCTTCTAAATATAGATATTGGACTAGAAATGCTGAGTTAATGAGCAACTCCCTTTAGAGACTGCAGTGTTGGTGCACCAAGTCTGGTTTAGGGACAACAGCTTCCTCCCTGGAGATCTGCCTGGTAAAGACTTTTGTGGCTAGGTCAGAAAAATCTCACAGATTTTTGGCCAGAAGCCAGACTCCTCAATATGGAGATGCAGAGAATCCAGTATAGCTGGAACCACTTAATTAACAACAAAGTTACCAGGCTAAAACCACCTGCTGTCAAATTCATGGGTATGACGTTTTTCATAATGTTTCCTGTAGTTATGACATCTCTGACATTTTTTTAGGTGTTGATAGCTCTTTATTTTATTCATTTATTTATATGTGGTGCTGAGAATCGAACCCAGTACCTCCCACATGCTAGGCAAACGCTCTACTGAGCCACAACTCCAGCCCTATTTATTTATTTTTATGTGGTGTTGAGGATCGAACCCAGGTCCTCACACATGCTAGGCGAGGGCTCTATTGCTGAGCCACAACCCCAGCCCCTCTGACATTTCTGATGTTGGTGATTTTTTCTTTTCCCCCCTCAGTCTGTATAGAGGTTTATCCGTATAGAGGTTTTTTTTTTTTTCCTCTCTCTCTTTTTTACTCTAATTAATCAATTTCTAATCCGAATCCTTCATTCTATTCACTTTGGTTTAATTTTCTCTTATTCTTTTCTAATATATATGTATCTATATATTATTTTTATTTTTTTTAATTATATGTACTTTAAATGTACTAAATTTTAGTATACAATACAGTATTGTTAACTGTGCACACAATGTTAAACAGCAGATCTCCAAAACTTGTTAATCTTGCACAATTGAAACATTATACCTATCATAAAGCAACTCTTCATTGCACCCTCCATTTGCCCCTGGCTACCACAATTCTGAGTATGATGATTTTAGAAACTTCATGTAAGTAAAATCATGCAGTGTTTAATCTTTGTGACTAGCTTATTTCACTCAGCAATCCTCAGGGACTCAATAGTTTATCCTTATTTTCACATATTGCAGGATTTCCTTCTTTTTCAAAGTTGATTTATATTCCATTGTATGTTTATGCCACATTTTTGTCCATTTATTTATAAATGTGAATTTAGGTTGTTTTTATATCTTGGCTATTTCAAATAATGCTGTAACAAACATGGGAGTGCAAATATATCTTTGAGATCCTGATTTCAGTTCCTTAGAATACTCAGAAAGGGGAGTGATGGATCATATGGTAGTTCTATTTTTAACTTTTTTTGCATGTGTGTGGTGCTGGGGATTGAACCCAAGGCCTTATGTGAGGGAAGAACTCTACCAACTGAGCTATATCCCAGCCCTATTTTTAACTTTTTGAGGAACCTCCATAATATTTTCCAGAGTGGTTGCACCTTTTATGTTCCCACAACAATGCACAGATTCCAATTTCTGCATATCACCAACACATCTTTTTTTTAAAAAAATAATAGCCATCCTGATAGATGTGAGATGATATCTCATTATGGTTTTGATATGCAGTTACCTGATGATTAGTAATACCGAGTACTTTTTCACATACCCGTTGTTTTTTGTTTCTTCTAGGTTTTGAATGGAAACTAAGATTTTAATGTGAGACCTTTCTTCTTTTCTAATATTGGCATTTATGGCATATATTTCTCAGTGAACACTGCTCTAGCTCTATCCCAAAATTTGATAAGTTTTATATCAGTTTTCATTCAGTTCAAATACTTCTATTTCCTTTTCAATTTTTTTCTTTGACACATGGGTTATTTAGCAATATGATAGTTTCCAAATAGATCAAGACTTTTTCAGATAATTTTGCTATTGATTTCTAATATTATTTCATCATTATCAGAGAACATAGCTTGGATTGTTTTGAATTTGTTGAGCTCATTTTGTGGCTCAAAATATAGTCTATGTTCACAAAAGTTTTTTGTACACTTGAGATTAGTGTTCTTTGCTGTTGTTGGGTTGAGCATAGCATAAATATGTAATATGATTTTTCTACTTATTCTACCAATAGTAAGAGAGATACTAAAATCTCTAATTATACTTTGGTCTTGTAGCCCTTCTATCAGTTTTGTTCACATATTTAGAAACTATTATGTGCATAAACTTTTAAAACTGTTATGTCTTCTTGATGAATTTAGCTTTTATCATGATAATACTTGTTTCTTTGAAAATACCTCATCTTACTTTTGATTAGTGATACCATGCTTTATTTTTTCATATCCATTTATCCTAATTGTGTCTTTATTTTAAAGTGGGGTCTTGAAGGGAGTGTAGAGTTAGGTCTGTTTTTCTTTTTATGCAATCTGACAATCTTGATTAACTTCAAGTAATATCCCATGAGTATATATAGAATAAGAATATTAAACAGCATACTTACATTTCTGCCCTACTTGTTGATTTGTGTTATTATCATACATTTTCTTCTTTTTTTCTTTTATTCTTGTTGTTAGGGATTGAACCTAGGCTTACTCATGCTAAACATACATGCTGTCACTGAGCTGCATCCCAGTCCCTACTTCTATGTAAGCCTCATGATTTATTGTTATTATTTTATATGGTTTACTTTAAAAATTAGAGTAGTTAGCCTTTATAGATGCATCCCACATAGTTATTTCCAGTGTTCTTTATTTTTTTAATGTAGATCTAGATTTTCTTCTGGTGCCAAGTTTCTAATGCTTGAAAGACTTCTTTTAGAATTTTTTGAACATTTTTTTAGTTGTATAGTTGTAGATGGACACAATATATTTATTTTTATGTGGTGCTGAGGGTTCAACCCAGTATCTCACATGGGCGAGGCAGGTGCTCTACCACTGAGCCACAAACCCAGTCCTAGAATTTTTTTTTAAAGGCACATCTGCTGGTAATAAATTCTTTTAGCACTTATATGGGAAAAAACAATCTTTACTTCACATTCATTTCTGAAAGGTATTTTCTCTGGGTAAAGAATTCTAGATTGACACTTTTTTTTAGTACTTTATTGTTCCAGTATCTTCTAGTTTGAATGTTTCCAACAAATGATATCCTGCCATTCTTATCCTTGTTCTCTATAGAACAGGAAATTTGGGGATGCTTTTAAGATATTTTAGTATATTATTGGTTGTAAACAATTTTATTATGTGTCTTTTTGTAGTTTTCTTTATGTCTCTTAAACTTGGGCTTTGATAATCATTTTGGACATGAGAGCTTTTTATTTTTCATCAAATTTGGAAAACTATTATTTTAATTTTTTTCAGATATTCTTCCCCCTCTTTATTTGGAGATTTCAATAACAAGTATATTAGGTTGTTTAAAGTTCACATATAACTCACTAGTTATCTTTTTATATTTTTCCTGTCTTTTTCTGTTTCATTTTGGATAGTTTCTATTGCAATGTCTTCATGAGTCACTAGTCTTTTTTCTTTTGAAATGTCTTACCTGCTATTAAAACATTCAATTACTTTTTATCTCAGACATTGCATTGTTTTTCTCTAGACGATGTGAAACTTTAAAAAATCTTCCATGATTCCACTTAATAAGACCATTTTTAAGCTTCTTGTACATATAGAACATATTCATAAAAACATACTCTGTATTTTGTGTTATTTTCAATTGGATGTAATTTATTGATTTTGTTTTTACATGTCTGGTAATTTTTTGTTATATCAGATATGATAAGTTTTACCTTGTTGAATTCTGGGTGTATTTGTATTCTTATAAATAGTTCTAGGAGGGGTTAAGTTACTGGAAAATCATTTAATCCTCTTGGATATTACTTTTAAGCTTTCCAAAGAAGGACCAGAACAGCATTTAGTCTAGGATTAATAATTCCCACTGAAGTGGCAAAACGTTTCTGAGTATTTTACCTAATGCCCCATGAATTATGAAGTTTTCTATTCTGGTTGGTGATAACAGGCACTATTCCTGGCTCTGTATGAGCTTAAGAGATTGTTTCCTCTAAACCATTTAAATAGTTCTTTTTCATCTTTGGGTTGTTTCCTTATGTGCATGGTATGAAAAGAGTTCCCAGTGGAATAATTGAAGGAAATCTTTAGTAGATTCATAATTTTCCTTTTCTGCACATCACTCTCTTCTCTCATACTCTCTAAATTCTTGTTGCTTGTATCTCCTTGGATTCCTAATCCCATCTCTTCAACTCAAGGAGATCACCAGGTTCTTCCTTTCTAACTTTCATAATAGGAAGTTTCTATGGACAGTAAGATGGGGCAATTTTCAGGCACAAGTTCTCAGGGCTTGATTTCCCATGTTTTGAGGACTGTTGTTTTATATGGTCTGGATTTTTTTGTTTGTTTCAGGTGAATATTAGATCTGATTCTGGTTACTCCACTATCTTAGTCCATTTGGTCTACTACAACAAAGTACCATAGATTGGGTGACTTAAATAACAGAAATTTAATTTTAACATTTCTCAAGACTGGAAAGTACAAGACTCGGGTTCCAGTAATGGATTAATTCAGAGGCCTTTTCTCTTAGTTTGTAGGTGGCTACCATCTCACTGAGTGATCATATGACTTCTTCTTAATGAACATTTGGGGAGAGAGCTGCAATCTCTTCCTCTTCTTATAAAGACACTAATTTTAGCATGGGAGCTCCACTTTTATGACCTCTTCTAAACTCAAGTAGCCTTCAAAGACTATACCTTCTAATATCATTGGGAGTTAGGGATTCAGACTTTTAGGGGGACACTTTCTGTCCATGATACCTATCTTAGAAGTAGAAATCTTCCCAAATTGTATTTTGAGAAAGACTAAATCCATAACATGTTCTTAGTTTATGTCTATGCAATATTAAGGAACTTTGGGTTAGGCAATTAATCAGGTTGCTTTACTATAGGAATCCTTAGAGTCTAATGGACTAGTGTGTAGTATAAATTTCCATGAGAAAAACATAACATCAAACGTTCCCAAACTTATTGATCATAAAACCCTAAATATGACAGAGCACTGCTGATGAGTCCTAGTGTTCTGAACTCACTATTTTTACATGACTATATATCTATTAATTGTATACATCTTTCAGGATAAGAATAATTTTTCTTCTTGATAATTAAAGAATCTAGTGTTAAATGTTTCCTATTCATTATCTCTTAATCTTCACGGTAACCAGCCCATTTAGCACTGATTTTGCATTTTATAGATGAAGAAATTAAAGCTTATAAAACTTAGGTCACATAGCTAGCACAGGTGGAGTTGAGATTCAAGTCCACTTCTGGAAGAGTATAATAAAAAAAAATGTGGGGAGGTTCTGAACAGACACTTCTCAGATAAAGATATACATTTGATCAATAAATATATTAAAAATGTTCAACATCTCTAGCAACTAGAGCAATGCAAATCAAAACTACTCTAAGATTTTATCTCATGCCAGTCAGAATAGCAGTTATCAAGAATACAGACAAAAATAAATGTTGGCGAGGATGTGGGGGAAAAGGCACATTCATACATTGCTGGTAGGACTGCAAATTGGTGCAACCAATCTGCAAAGCAATATGCAGATTCCTTAGAAAACTTGGAATGAAACCAACATTTGACCCAGCTATCCCATTTCTCAGTCTATAACCAAAGAACTTAAAATCAGCATACTACATAGATGTAACCACATCAATGTTTATAGCAGCTCAATTTACAATAGCTAAACTGTAGAAGCAAACTAGATGCCCTTCAATAGATGAATGGATAAAGAAACTATGGTATATATACACAATGGAATATTACTTAGCATTAAAAGAGAATAAAATCATGGCATTTTCAGGTAAATGAATGGAGCTGGAGAATATCATGCTAAGTAAAGTAAGCCAATCCCAAAATACAAAGGCTGATCCAAAACGGGTATGGGGGGGGGCATGGGAAAAATGGAGGAACTTTGATTGGGGAAAGGGTAGGGAGGGTAGAGAGGGTGCATGAGGGTAGGAAAGATGGTGGAATGAGATGGATATCATTACCCTAGATACATGTAAGACTGCACATAGGGTATGACGCTACATCGTGTACAGCCAGAGAAATGAAAAATTGTGCTGCAATTGTGTATAATAAATCGAAATGCATTCTGCTGTCATATATACCTAATTAAAATAAACAAATTAAAAAAATGTTTGCAATAGTGGTGACTAATTTCTTAGTCTCCAGTACAGGGTTGCTAATATGTATGGTTCTTTACAAAGTACAGGTATAGAAACTCTCCCCTTCTCTTTCAACTACCTCCCTCACATGGAATAGGTATCTGGTGGTTTCTTAGAAAGAGAACTGAAGATAATACTGAGAAGTGTCCTTTATAGTGGTTGAATATTCATATTGGTAATAGGAGTCTGGAATGTCAGGAGTGTTGCTCCCATTCTCTGGCTAAGGCCACTGACTCATCTTAGGCCTAAAGTGCTGGGTTGGCCTTTTGCCTAAGAGAGTAGTTTCTTGTCCCTCACATAGTGGCCCCCTTGGACCATTTCTGCACTTGACCTCCAGTCTGGCATTATCCAGACCTCTGGTAAATTTGGGGACGACTCTTAAAGAGGGAGTCCCATATTTTCTTTCTTTTCAAACATGCTTTCATTTCTTTCCTTTTTCTTTAGGCTCTCACACATAAAATACTCATTCATCCACTTTTCTCCTACTCTAGGGAAAGAAACCCATCAACACAAAAAGTATATGTCCTTTTCCAAATCCCCTTTCCTCCTTTACCTCTCTTCCTCCATCCCTTCTTGGGTTAGTTCATTACCCAAGTCTTTGGTGGAATACTATAAATGTTATGGGTGCAAATTTAAGATGCATATTAGAGATAATTTGTGCTATTTCACAACCATTTATAAAAGAGTTCCTTTTGTCTGAACAATTAAAATAGTCTCTCTCCATGTCATGAACAAGTAGAAACAATGAATAGACAGAAGCCAAAAGAGGGAGAGAGAAGAACTAAATTCACTGATAAGCAATAAATAGGTGAGTTACCAAACTAGCATAGTGCTAGAGCAGAGACAACCATAGTGTGTGTCTAAAGAAGCAGCTGACAATAGTAGACTATGCTAGTTTTCCTGAGGAGGCAGCTGCCCTACCACATGGAGAAATGATCTGGACCAAGCAGTG
The DNA here is from genome assembly GCF_964194105.1 of Spermophilus citellus. Classification (NCBI taxonomy): domain Eukaryota; kingdom Metazoa; phylum Chordata; class Mammalia; order Rodentia; family Sciuridae; genus Spermophilus; species Spermophilus citellus. Next base: position 20,520,761 of record NC_138189.1, on the reverse strand, counting down.
GAGGTTATTACTCAGATACTTCTGAGAAGACTGGCCCATGTATACATCACTGTTTATCACCATTTCTATCAGATTCCAAGTTCCCTAGACATAATTACTTGAACTTTCTTCCTTTCATCTGATCTAACTCCCCACCCTTACCCCTCAGACCTGGATTACCTTCCAAGCAAACCATTACCATCTACCTCTTGGAATTCCCAATTCTCAACGTGAGTTCAATAAACTGTGTTTTGTAACCTCTTTTCTGAAGGTTCTGTTTACCTTTCTTACTTAACTAAAAGGCTATATATTCTGGGGACAGTTTCTCTGTATCCCTTTTAAAAGGAAGTTTTCTGTCTCTTGTCCAAAGTGCTTCAGCACCATCCTTACTCCTTAATGCCAAGGAGAGTGTTATTCTCCCTTCCCTCTTGCAAACCCCTTCTGCTCTGTGGAGGCTCACACCATCTGGTTATATCACTCTGCCCCCTCCATCCTGCTATCATCTACTAGTAGTCTCTGGGTCTTTTCTTCTTATTCTCAGGAAAGCTAGTTTATAACTCAATTTTCTTCTTTATCCCTCCTTCTGTGATTCTTTTTGGTGACTTCAATGTGTATGTTGATGATTCATCTCACACCATGGACTCTTGGTGTTTTAACTTTCTCATATTTTCAATAGTGTTTTTTTCCTACTCCAGTTATTCATCATGCCTTACATCTTGGCATCAACAGAAATGATACAACCTCCAAAATTTCAAATGCAAACATCTACAAATATGAACCTTTTAAATTACTTGCCTTGAAAAGGACCATTCCTTTAAAAGTGCCTTTTTACTTTCTTGCTTTGACCTTGAATCCATCATTCTGGTTTATTTATAGGAATCACCATTTGTTCCCACCTTTTACTTCTCTTCTAGTTTATATTACATGACCCATCATTATGATTGCTTCTTTGCAATCCTCAACTTCCTTGTCCTGTTTAGTGAGATTGGGAGTCCAATAAGCAGCATGCTTTTCATGACCTGAGTTCTGCAATACCTGAGAGAGAAAATTAAAACTTAGACTGTTCATAGCAGAAGAAGATGATTTCTCTGGGTTTTATAATGATCAAATGAAAAGTTAATTCCAGAAAATGTGACTTCATTTCACAGCAAAGACTGACTTTTTAAAACTAACTCTTATACATATTCACTTAGTTATAGGCAGCACTAAACATCTATACCCATTCCCTCTCCCCACCTCAATCCCATACCATGGGATCAAGACTTTGTAATACTTAGGCAATAGAGGGGTAGTGCAGAACATATGTTCTCTGGATCCCAAGAAAGAGAAGAGAGGAAGTTGGCTTTACATGCTCATTCTAGTATCCCAACCTGCCAATAATCTAATTCATTCATCTCCAAGGGAGGAGGGGTTTGGAGCCAGCTATATATCAGGAGTATTACACCAGTGAGAGGCCTCCACCTGGAAGGAAACATTAGAGCTTGATGATAACATTTTCCCAAATATCACTCTTCCTTCCTTATATTTGCCCAATGTTCTGTGGTCTTTTTTTGTATCAGCAACAGAACAGTAGAAAGTAGTTGTCAAAATACCTTTACATGGCTGGGGATATAGCTCAGTTGGTAGAGTGCTTGCCTTGTATACACAAGGCCCTGGGTTCTAATCTCCAGCACCACACACAAAAAAACCTTTTACATATTTGCCTCTTTTAATCATTATAAAACCCAGAGAAATTAGACATATAGAGTCACCTATTTTATAAAAAAATTAAAACAATGTGAACTTATTACTGTCATATATTATAGTTAATCTGGTAAACTAAATTTATCTTAGAGGAGGTGGATTCATTTCCTCTTGTTGCTGTAACACGTTTCCACACACTCTGGGATTTAAAAACAACACTGTTTTATTATCTTATACTTCTGGAAGTCAAAAGTCCTAAAAGGAAAGTTCATCAGGGCTGAATTACTTCTGGACTCTCTAGAGGAGAATCCATTTCCTTGCCTTTTCCAGCATCTACAGGTTGCCTGTATTTCTCAGCTCATAAGTTCTTTCCCCCATTTTCAAATTCAGCAGCATAGCACCTTCAGTTCCCTGATTTACATTCTCTTCCTCTCTTTTTCACATATAAGCAACCTCCCCTGTCATAACATTGGGCCATCTGACAATCCAGGATCATCTCTCTGTCTCAAAATTCTTAAGAACATCAGCAAGTCCCTTTTGTCATGTAAGATAACATATTCACAGGTTTCAGGGATTAGGATATAAACATCTCTGGGAAGAACATTTTTTTTTTTTCCTACCATAGGAAGCAGGGAACCATTACTTTGAGAAAAATATGATGATTCTCTTTACTTAGGAAGTACTATCTCTTACCACACTTATTACTGAAAAAGCAATCACAAAAATGTACATATGTACTGAATGTCCAGCACAGTACCTTGCTAAAAGCAAGCATTTAATATTTGAATAAATATATGCATACCACATATTTATGAGAAAAGTTTTAAGGATAAATAACAGTTGAAGTAATTAAAAAACGATTTTCTTATTTTCGTGACAAGCACATTGACAATACCTGAAACCTACTGTTTAAAAGAATGATTTTAAGAAGTCATTGGGATGATCAGCAACATAACACTTCCCCAGGCTTATCTCATTGTATGTCAATGTCTCTCCTGACCTTCCTTCTGAATCTCACTTTCCTTGATGTTTATATCTAAATTGGCAACATCTACATTTATACATATTTAAAAATATTTGTTACATTTGTTCAGGAAAGATGTACATTTCATTTAAAATTAGGTGAGCTGCAACACTTCTGTATTGTAGGTTCTAGTTAGTAAGAGAAGCAAAATAAAATAAAAGGCATAGAGATTTGAAAGAAAGAAGCAAAACTATCTTTATTTATAGATGTTATATATGTAGAAAATCTTGGGGAAGCCGCAAAAAGGGCAGTAGCAGTAGTAATTGAGCAAGGTCTCAGGATACAAGGTCAATATAAAAATTCATTGGTATGTCTATATATTAACAAAAAACCACTGGAAAGAGAAATTAAAAATACCATTTACAATAACATCAAAATATGAAATAATTAGAGATACATTTAACAGGATTTATGCACTGTATACTAATACCACAACATACTGCTGTGTAAAATCATACAAGACCTAAAGGGAGAGGTATGCCATTTATGAATTGGAAGTCTCAATATTGTTATGATATCAATTGTCCCCAAACTGATTTATATAACCAATGCTCTCTCAATAAAAATCCCAGCAGGCCTTTTTTCCCCCTTCTCATTTTGGCACAAATTGAAAAACTGATCCTAAAAGTTATTTAGAAATGTAATGAATCTAGAATAGCCAAATTAGTTTTGACACAGGCAAACAGAGGTCTTACCCTACCCAATTTAAAACTTGCTATATGGCTATAAAAATCAAGACTGTGTGGCATTGGAATAAAAACAGGCATAAACCCATGAAACAAAACAGAAAGTTCAGAAACCAGCCTACACATACATGCAAATCGGTTTTGAACAAAGTGCAGATGTAAAAGGAAAAGATAGTCTTTTGAGCAAATAGTGTATATATGCATATGTAAAAACATGAGCTCAGTCCTCTACTTGCACCATATACAAAAATTAACTTAAAAAATGGATTGTAAACTTAAATCCATAAAGTTCCTAGAAGAAAATATTGGAAAAAAATTTTTGTGACCTGGAGTTATGATGAGATTTCATAGAATGCCAAAAATATAATAAAAATAAATTAAACCTCAACAAAATAAAAACTTTAGCTATTTAAAAGAATAATTAAAATTATGAGATAATTATAAGCTTGGAGAAGATTTTCGAAAAACACAATGTAGCCTAAGTAAAGAATTCTTACAATTTAATAATAAGACAATCGATTAAAAGTGATCAAAAGATTTGCACTCTTGACAAAAGAATATTGTACATATAAATGGAAAATAAGCATGAAAAGATGATCAACCTCATTAGTAACTAGGGAAATCCACACTAAAACTAATTATTAGAATTACTAACATGTTAATACCAGTGTTGGTAAGGATATGGAATAACTGGAACTTTTAGAGATTGCTGGTAGAAATGTAAAATGGTAGAGCCATTTCAGAAAAAACTTGAGGGCTTTTTAGAAAGTCAAACATGTGCTTGTATATTATATAGAAATTATACCAGTACACATTTGCCCCAGAGAAATGAAGATATATATCCTTATGAAGACTTGTATTCAATAATAAAAAGGAATGAACTATTGATTACATAATAACATGAAGAAATCTTAAAACATTATGTTGAATAAAAGAAGCCAGACACAGAAGAGTACACATGCTGAAACTCTAGAAAAGGGAAATCTAATCTTTAGAGCTGGAAGTAGATCACTGAGTATTTGGAGTGAATGTGTGTATAAATGGGAAGGGGCACAAAAAGAACTGTTTTGGATGATAAAAATATTCTGTACCTTGATTGTGACAGTGGTGGTATGGGTACATATATTTGTCAAAACCTAAGGAACTGCACATTTAAAATGAGTTTTATTTTAAAACATATAATTTTATTGTATATAATTATACCATAATAAAGTTGACTTAAATTAAAAAAAATAAGTGAAGCATTTGCAGTTTTTTCCCTCAAAATAATTCTTTTTTGAACTTCCATAGGCAATGTCTCAAATCAACGTGGTAGACAAAATAGTTGGGTAACACTGGACAGGTAAGTTATTATTTGAACACAGAAAGTTCCTTTATCAGTAAAGTAAGTGAATTAAATTAGATGACTTCACTTGTTCATTTAATAATCTCTTATTAAGTCTACTATGGGGCAAGCATTATGTTAGATTCTAGAGACTTAAAGCTAAAAATACCCAAACATTTTCTACTAGACAAGGCATCTTAGAGTAGCAGAAAAGAAAGATGAGCTAACATATGATCATGATATAACATATGTATATTAAGGGTTGGAGGAGGGTTCATGAGAGGAGTAGTCTTCCCTGTGTTGGGTTTTGAGGTACAAGTTACAGTTAGATAGAGAAGGCATTCTAAGCAGAGGGAGCTGTGAGCAAATGACCAAAGGCAAAATATATACCCTGTTAGGTACTTCAAGTTGCTTAGTAGGTCTAAAATGTAGACCTCCTAAGGTCCTTGTAAGGTCATGGTTGCATCTTGATTGAAAGAAGGTAACAAAATACTACTCTAGTTTGAGCAGTGTGTAGGCAGGGGTTCTGTACCTAATGGTACCCATATTTAAAAAGCTGATCACCTAAAAGGGAAATAACTGTCAGCAGTTAGGATCCTTCTGTTGCAAGGAAAATCCTATGGCTCATGTAACAAAATGGTCCATGGGAAGCCTGCAAAGACAAAGAAGAGCTTTTCATTCTCCATTCCTAGGTTGCAAAAGCTCAGACCCTGCATCCTTTTTCACAGTGAAAGTTCCCTGAAAATTTAAACCAAGTCTTCTAATGGTGTTTCATTGGCTTTCACTCCTTGCAGACAGCCTGGATCCTGGGGCAATCCCTGTGGCCAGGGGAATGGCAAAAGGTAATTCCTTGGCCAATCCATGGATCCTGAGGTTGGGAGTAGCCTCACCTGAAGCACATGGGGGAGGGGGCAGAACTCCAAATAAAAATTAGAGACTTTGTGGAAGAAGGGAGTCTATAGATATGGAAGGAGAATTATGTTTCAAGAAAAACATCCAAACAATTTTGGATCACTTGAGAGGATACAAGCTCACATGGACAAATTTCTTCTTGTAACTTCTACATGTAAGATGAGTCAACAAAAATTTCCTTGGGAATAAAGTGACAATCAGAAAAAAAAACCCTCAATATTATAAGCACCATATGAACAGATGAACAATTTTACGGAGAACAAAGAGAGGGGAGTAATGCTAATTTATAAGCTCCAGGGTATCTTTACAACAGAAGAAAGTTTTTGAGGGGCACCTTAAAAAATGGAGAGGATCCCTCTGACAGAGACAAAATGAATAGCTGCAGCTGCTCTAGGATCAGCATGCAATCTGGTGATGCTAAAGTTTAGGATAATGGATCAGTGTGGGAGCATAGAAATGGGAAGATCCAGCTGTGAAGAATTATTCCTGTGATGCTACAGAATCTGGACTTACCCTTTAAGCAATGAGGAGATGGTGAATTTTTTTTAGGAATAGAAATGACCCAATCAAATCTGCATTTACAGAACTATAGGAATAGATTAGACACTTTTTGAGACAAGAAGGAAGAAATTAAGCATGGGGAACAAAGTTAACTTTTGAAGTTGAAGGCTGAGGAGGCTCAAGCCTAATGGTTTCTAGTTTCCTTGGAAAATAGGAGAGAGTGCATGCTGAGTGTAACAGGGTGCTATGCAGTTAAGACAAGCTGGAAATTTCAATTATGCAGAATACTGGATTACCACACATTCAGATAAAAAGATTATTAAATAAGCTCTTCCAAATATTAGGTCACAGCATATAACATTAGTGGGTCAACTGAAATCTAGCAGAGCCAAACATAATTTGCCCAGGCTATTTCTTCATCAGTGCCAATGGCCATTGATAGAATAATTACCACTGCTCACTCAGATTCTGGGATCACTGGCAGTGCAGATGTGAAGTCAGTGTTAGTGGCAGACAGGAGGTGACATGGGAGAATGCAAATGGAAGGAAGATAAGCGAGGTAGTGTGAAGAAGTGCTGTTAGAGATAGAGTTAGGAAGAGCCTGATTTCCCCTTCCAGTATTCCAAAAAGTAGCAAAGAGCAGGGCATACCAGAGAGGTTTGCGATAGTAGTAAAACATATGGCTGCTTACCAGGTTTGGTTTTGGGATTGAGATTCAGAATTAATGCTAGAGCCACATGTACCAAATGAAAGAATCTGCTATGTCATAGTCCACTTATTTTCTTAGAGAAATAGTCTCAAATTTTCAAGAAAAAAATAATACAAATGCTAAAGTAATTAGGCAATCTTCATATATTATCTGTACCATTTGACTTTAAAATGTCACATATGAAATTAGTTATCAACCATATCTTATATTTGCTTGGTGCTTTGCAGTTTAAAAAATCACTTTCAAATATATATTTTTATTTGTTCTTATATAATCTTGTAAGGTAAACAGAGCAGATACAATAATTTTCTACTGCCCATTTCCCTCCCATCCCTAAATTGCAGTTAACAGAGACTTCAGCTAGGGCCAAATCCACAATATTCTGTATTAGACTACAACATCACCTCTTTTAAAAAAGCTTATGAATATTCTAAAGAAGGAAGCCAAATATGGTAGTATCTGTACACATTTGACAGTGATCATTTAAACCACACTTTCTCCCCAATATTCTTGTCATCTTTTTAGAATGAGGGAAGTGAGTGATAACAGTCATAGATGTATACTTATCCTCTCCATGTATGTACATTTGTACATGTTCAATGGCAAAGCATGTTATAAATGTGTCACCTTCAAAAGCAGTAAAATGGAATTTATTAAGAATCAATCAGAGTGATAGTCTTCATGGGAAAAAAATCAATCACAATATTTACTACTTAGAAAGTCAACAAATACCTGATGAATATAACTACATAAATAGATTTTCAAATCAATAAACTAGTTATACTAAACTTCATCATCTTTAAAGTTTTGTGCTAAATTTCATACATTTCCTAATATATACTGTCAAAATAAAATATTCATGAAATACATTTGGATTAAGCTTAATAAAATCCTAGTCAATAAGAATCTTATCTATTGATTTACAGTTTTACTAAAGTGATCAGCCTCTTGACTTTGAACCTATAGTCAGAAGACAATGGGTTTTGGATTTTTTTTCACATACTATTATTCCATATTACTGAAAAGGTGGTTCTTTAGAAAGTAATATAAAATAAGGCCCTAGACTTATAATGAAAACCAAAATACAACACAATGCCTTGCATCATGGCTTCAGTTCTGGGTTGAGTGTCTACCTCAGCTGCTTGGCCTAGAAGTGGATCTTGTTAACTCAAGCTCCAGCAGCAATGGATGTGGTTTTGGTTCTTCTTTCTCTTCATTCCTTGGGATGCCCTCTTTGTGTTCTTCTAGAAAAAAAGAACCTGACAACAGGCCTCAGCTTCTAAACAAGAGATGGAAGATTGAGAAGTGCAGAGGGAAATCTCTATAATGTTCTGACTTTCAGCGAGTGAAGAATAAAATATTGCTAGATGGAGAAAATAGTATTAAACCTTTCCCAGTAGAGATGCTTAAGGGAGAAATAAAATGGAGAGGGCAGAAAATTCCCTCGTGAGTGAAAAGTTACTAATATCAAAAGTGTACCTTTTTCAGGCCTTCTCACATCATATTCTACCCCTGGCTCTGGGGGAAGAGCAACTTGTAAGACATTTACAAACATTTATAATACATTATCTAGGGATAAGTTTATACACTGACATAAAAGAATTGTCCAAGAAGCTACATGACCTCTTGAAGTTTATTACAGCATCTTTAGTTCTTATTGCATATATTCTTACATGCCTTTAACAAGTCAGGACTATAGATATAGTAAGCTCAATGTAGCAGAAGTTATGTTTATTGCTTCTCTCTTGAAAATCAGCAGCATGCAATGCAATATTTGGTGTGCAGAATTATTGTTTCAAAAAGTGAAAAATGACTTAGCTTTAACAGGAGGGAACATGATCTTTATTGGCTTATATGCAAAATTTAATTTTGGTTTTATGCAGAGTTTGCATAGTTCATGATTAGTTTCTAATGAAAAACTAGATGTCTTGTCAATGACCTTGAAGAAATCAGGTGACAGTAGCAAACAGGAAAATTTGAAGAAGTGGCATAACTTTTAAAGTAGAAAGGTCAGCAAGGACTGCCTGAAATAGAAAAACAAAAAGAATTATTAATTGCAAAGTGAAGTCTAGGAAATAAGATACAATAGAAACACCATTACAATGTAGTTTTGGCATGATTAATCTTAAATCTCTGTATGAAAGCTACAACTCCCCTCTTTTCTGAATGCATTGATGTTAGTACATGTGCACAAAGCTAAAATGTGCAGTAGAAAATAACCTAGACCTTCACAGCCTGAGCCTTCTTCAAATATACAAGGTAGCAAGAGTTTATAAGAGGTCTAACATTTCAACTTGCTTCTATAAATAAACGTACATTATGAATCCTAGACCCGTTATTATAGTCTAAGGAGTAACTGACTTCAGGAAATCATTTTGAGATGGAATTAATATTTATTCAGTTGCAAGACACATAAACATCCTCTTCCCTTTAAATAAAGCATGTTGGCAGCTATTTTAAGGATAAAATTTACATTTCTATTAGTGGTAACTAATATAATAATATGGTAAGCCCTATTAATTGAACCATATTTCAGGTGTAAATTGTACCATTGAAAATAAATCAGCTTTAAATAACTAACTCACAATAAAAATAACCAAAAAAGCTGATATGTCTTTATTATTATCATCCACACACACACTCTTTAACTCTCTCAACTGGCTTTTCTCTATTCTATAACATATGAATGTAAACAATAATAGGAAAACATAACACAGCTTCGATAGTTTCTATTAAAATTACTACGTATCTGCTTGCTATAATGGTAATAATGGTTTTCTATAATAAACTCATATATGGTCCCTTCATAAGAAGGTTGTTTTCAAGGGATTTAGGGAAATACGAACACTTAATATTAGCTCAGAACTTAGAGGTTTTACCAGAGTTAAAAAATGGGCTACAAGTGTGTCCTATGCATCAGATACTAAAGTGACTGAGCCTGGCAATCTCTCAGGAACTATTTCCATCCCATCTGAGTGAAACTTATCCTTACTTCAGCTGCAGCCAGTGATGTCACCTCCATCAGGTTCACTGCTCGGAAAGCAAACACGGCAGCTGCCAGGACTGGAAAAGAATGCATACTATTTCAACTGCAGGCCTACTCAACAGCTGGCAAAGTTCCTGCTATGCCCACAAGACACTCAGAAAGCTCAGGACCAGTGCTTGACACAGCTGCACCCCTGCATTCTGAGTTAAGGTCTTGTGATAAAAAGAAACTGTCTACTGTAGAGATCCATGACTGAAGGCTAGACAAACTGTATGCCAGCTCAGGGAAAAGGACAATTCAGTGGTCCTAAAATAGTCATTTTATACAATGTTTCTTTCATACCTACAACTAAATTATAACAGTTTTTACATGGCATGAAGCTCTAAGGACTGTCCTATAAAATAAAGCTTTATTTTGACACAGGTGTTTCTTATTAATGCCTTGGGGAGCTTCGGGAAAGTCAATGAAAGCCAAATTTGTAAGTATATCAGATTGCATTTTATATGTACCCAGGAAGTTTCCTGATGGAAATACAACTTTTTTTCTGAAAAAATGCTTTTATAATATTTGATTATATTTATATTTTATATACTCAGCATTGATCTCTTCACGTTACAAATGGATATTTCTGTGGGAGGACTGCTCTGGGATTATCTTGACACATTAATGTTGGCTAAAGGAAGAGGAAGATGAAATTTTGAAAAGTGGATTATAGAACAATTTGAACTTCAATAATATACATTACATAGAAAATACAGATATTATTTCCATTCAAAATCTACATAAGGGCTGGGGTTGTGGCTCAGCGGTAGAGCACTTGCCTAGCACGTGTGAGGCGCTAGGTTTGACCCTCAGTACCACATAAAAATAAATAAGTAAAATAAAGGTATTGTGTCTAACTACAACTAAAAAAATATTTTTAAAAATCCGCATAAGGTAAAAGTCATGCTAAAATTAAACACTTATTAATAAATAAATTACCATAAAACTATACGTGAGAATGAATCATGAACAATAGAAGAACCCATGTAAAGTAAGAGGTAGGTGATCCAGATAAGGAGATGGAATTGCCTGGAGACCGTGCTTGATTTCTTCCCTTTATTTCTCCCATCACCAGTGGTAGTAGTGCTTTCTCTACTCATCAATTCATTGAAATTTAGGAGACGAGTTGCGATAGATATTAAGAATTATTTGGAACCTGGTTCTAGGTATGTTACAAACTTCATGCAAACGTGAATTTTTAAAAATACATTTTACTATGAAAATAATAATAGTTAATTCTTATACCAATTCTATAAATTAAATACTATTAGCTCAATTTTCCTAATGTAGAAACTGAGGCACAGTGAGCTGGGGGAATGTTTAGAGTCACTCAGGTAGAAAACAGCAGAGCCAACAGTCTTCTCTGGCTCTGCATCTATGCACCTAACCACTGCATGGTGCCACTAATGAGACTGAGGTAAGCAGTAGTCACTCATCCCTGACATAAAAATCCATATGCTTTCCTATGCAGGATGTGTTCTTCTGCCCCTCAGAATGGTTCCACAGAGATGGCATGCAGGGTGACACCATGGTGTCCTGGCCATGGCAGCAGGTGTTTTGTGCTTGAGGAGTGGCTATCAGGAGGGAGGCTTCTTAATTTCCCAAGGCAGGGTGGGGTGCAACCAATGATTGGGAAGCTCAGGCACTTTTTTAAGGAACAAGAGATTTTGGAAAATCTGGCAAAAAACATTAGAACCAGTTAGAGGAAAATTCTCAAGAAAAAAGCATAGTAGTAAAACAAAATTTAAATTCAAATCATCTGCAACTATTCAATGTGTAACAAGAGATTTGGGACAAAGAATTTTTCTTTAACTGAAAAAAAGAAAAGTATTTGAAAGTCATGGAGCTCCATGTTTATAAGCATATCAAAGGAAACCATTTTCTATGGGCCAGTTATGTAGCTTCCTAATATCTGGACTCATAGGAGGAACTAGGAACATGATCATTACTGCCTTGTCTGTGTATAACTGAACTGAGTTGCTGAAAGCTTGACAGGACGTGCAAATTTTCTACCATATCAGAAAAGACCTTTACATGGTGGGAAGTTGTTTTGCCAAGAGCAGATAAGAGAAGGGGAAGAAAGCAGTTTACTAACTGACCTCAGCATCCACAATGCTTATGTGCTCATAACCTTTATTTATCTTGTGTCACATCACAGAAGTTCCTTTCTGTTTGCTTCAAGTTTAATCTGCCCAGTCCTTCTGCAGAACAGGTTTGTTTGCCAAGGAGAAAAGATCTATACTTCTGGATATTTCTGATCAAAATCATGCTTTGTACAAAATGTGGACACTGTAATATTCATGTCTTATCTTTTAAACTATTCTCATTAATTATACTAGTATGAACATGGATACCATTGCTTTAAATTGTTCTTTAAAAGGCTCTAATTTGCAATTTAAGCCAGAGATATTTATTAAGATATTCTTAAATACCAATAACTCACTTGATCCAAAAAGGTGGTCCCAAAATACTCATACTAAAAATGTATGAAATAAAATTAATTTGGGGCTGGGGTTGTGGCTCAGTGGTAGAGCACTTGCCTAGTGTGTGGTGAGGCCCAGGGTTTGATCCTCAGCACCACATAAAAATAAATAAATAAATAAATAAATAAATAAATAAAAAAACCAAGGGTATTGTGTCCAACTACAACTAAAAAAAAAAAATATTAAAAAAACCGAATTTGTATACTTCCATATGAAATTATCTACCCCTGTGGCTTTTTACCTGAATTCCATGAGAGGGGAATTCAGATTTATCCAGTTTCATTTCTAGATGTTCTAGAATTCTTTCCTGTTGATTTTTAAAAAGACACTCAGGTAAAGTAGATGAATGAAATAGTGCAGATTACTTTTCCACCTATTCATCAGTATGTTTTTCATTAATGTATTTAGCTCATAGCATAGTGCCTGGTTTAGAGAAAATACAGTATTCCACAGACATCTATTTCTTTTTTCCTTTAGGCTGCTAGAAGGTGATAAGGCATAGGATGAGAGATTTTAAATTGAAAGAGGCCTCGAAGGCTTTCTAATTCAATATTTTTTTCAAGTTACAAAACCTCTTGATTTGTCAGGTGACAGTTTAAGAGCTCTTTCTACTTTTGGAAAGTTCTAGTTATTAGAAAGTACTTTCTTGTACTGAGCTCCCTTCTTTTAAAGTTTTAATTTTTTTTGAAATGATATCAAATGCTCTATATAATACTCATAAAAGTATTTGGCATACCCAGAGTAAGGCTATTTGGTGAACTGTCTACAGTCCTGTCACTTGAGAAAATAGTAGCAGAAAAAGGAGGCTGCTTAGTTTGGAAATGGAAGACTTTGGGGAGAGGTGAGGATACAATAGTAGAAAAAACATAAAAATAACCTTGGTTTATAAGGAGTACATTTGAACAAGTCATATTATCCAGAAATGAAATGGACCTCCTGCTAAGGCACACATTACCCAATACTGAAGGGTTCAAACAGAGGATAAGAACTACTTGTCAGAAATGTTTGAAAAAGTTACCCTGATGTCCTCTAGCATTCCTTCTATCTCTAGATTACACATATCACTGTCATTTGGTCAAAAAAGAAGAGGGAAGACCATTTTTTTCTCACTCATATTTGTATGGGCTTTAAAAAAAGCTGAGAGAAGGATTCTAGGAGTCAAAAACATCCCAGTCAGTGAGAATCTCTGATTAAAACAGGGGTGCTATTTATCTTCATGGTACTTTATTATTATTCTAATTTTCCTTTTTAAAATGCCACCCAGTTATTATAAACCTCTTAGCATTCAAAAAATGTTAATATGGTACCTAGAAAATATTTGAGCCATATTTTCCTTCAACTAAGCAATATTTCCAATGTAGTGCATACAGTGATTTTAAAATATTAAATATTTCAGGTAAGGAAGAAAATAGTAGGCCAACTTTTCTGCTATCAACCTATTGTTAGGAAGATTTCCCAATTATTGTTTTTGTTTCCTGATAATCCCAATGATAAAAATAACTGAGTCTATTGCACTTAAGAGAAGCAAAATAATATAATGAGTGCATATGTTGTGTTATAAATTTGCTTTGATGTATATCTTTTGCATGAACTGCTTAATTATTAATTAGAGATGAATCTGGCTTCCTGAAAAAAAAAACAAGAAAAATTTATTTTTGTCAAGAGAGAATACCTAAAAGGGCAAATTCAGACTCTAGAACATAAGTCACAGACTATTAGCAAAACACAAAAAGTTTTGAATCCAGTATAACTTGAGATCCAGAAGAACTAGATTTCAGCTCTGCAGGGAAACTCAGTCTTGGTTTGGATTTTAGGTACAGTTGAGTAGGGCACAGAGAACAGAATGCTAAAGAAGCTGCCCAGAACTCACAGGTGCTGGGACTCAGTAAGTCCTGGCTAGACTAAGAGACAGGTGAGGAAGAGAGAAAGAAAAGGGCTAAGAAAGACAAACTAGGAGTAGACTGGTATTGGGCAATTAAAAGACTGAAATATCGACTTCAGAATCTCTGTACTTATCTTCTAAACCAGATAAATATATTAAATGTTTATACATTAAAATTATACAATAGTAGACTCAATCTCCAATTGTTAGAAAGGAAGGGGACCTTACCATAGAAACAACATGTATTTCACAAAAAAGTATTTACTCTTACCAGCAAGAATTTCCAGAGAGTTATATCCTAGGATTCTATCCCACAAAAGCAAAAGCTGGTCTGTAGCTAAGTATCCAGAGAAAGCTCGAACCATCCACTTAAATGATATGCGAAGTCTGTAGGAAGGAAAAATGAAAATTAATTCTATCACTGGATTTTTTTTCCTCACAAAAAGGCAATATCAGAACATCCCATCCAAATAATATTAAGGCAATCCTCTGAGAGTCTTAGAGATCACCTGGATATTTAAAACTCCAACCTTTCCCTAAAAGCTGCAAAAGTGCAGCAGTGAGAAACTCCAAGACTTCCAATTAGTATTCTTAGACTATTAAGAGAAAGATGTTGTATGCTGGGACCTCCTTTATGCTATATCTAGTCTTTATAAAAACTACATCTACGTAATGTTTTCCCGAGTATAATCAATGAGCTGATCTTCTAATAGTCTTAATTTCAGGCAAGCCAAGATAACCTGAATTTTTATTCAAAATATTTGCTCATTCAAAGGTTTCATATATATTTTTGCTAATGTTTATTTATGTACTTGAATTAAACAATCTTACTTTTCACTCCTGTTTCTGTAAAAATATTTACTTAATGTTTTTTGTTTCTCATGAAAATTCTTGTTTTCTAATAATTATATTTTAAATTGATACATTATAATTATACAAAATAGTGGGATTCACTATGACATATTTACACATACACATGACATAATTTGGTCAATTTCATTCTGTAGTTTCACCCCTTTCTCTCCTTTCCTCTCTCCCAGTCATTCCCTTTCTCTAGTCTATTGATCTCCCTTCAAATTTCATGAGACCCCCCTACCCTGCTTTTCCTTTTTTCCCTCCACATGAGAGCAAACATAAGACTCTTGACCTTCTGACTTATTTTGCTTAACATAATGCTCTTAAATTTCATTCATTCATTTTACTACAAATAACTTATTTCATTTTTCTTTATGCCTGAATAAAACTCTATTGTGTGTGTTCTTAATCCATTCATCTGTTGATGGATACCTGGGCTAGTTCCATAACATGGGCATTATGAATTATGCTGCTATAAATATGGTCATGTATGTATCCCTATATTATGCTAACTTTAATTCTTTGGGATAAATACCAAGGAGTGGGATAGCTGGGTCATGTGATGGTTCCATTATTAGTCTTTTGAGAAATCTCCATGATTTTATATTTTTTCAATTTAATAAATTATATTCCTACATTTCAGTCAAATGGCTTTATAGGATGCATAAAATAAAATAATGGATAGGAATTTTAAAGCACAAATGGCTTTACAGCTATTAACAGACCTTGGAAAATATTTCTGATTTCAAACCCTTCATTTTAGAGAGGAGGTTATCAGAACTCTGAAAGATCAACCAGAAAATTCAATTAAATTCCATTTCTGCTACAAAAAATTCTAAGAAGTATGAAATCCCACTATTTGTAAGTTACTTATATTATAATTAGTTTCTCTCTGAAACCAGGAAATGAGCTCCTTGATTCTAGTACCTTGGGAGATAACAATCCCTCATATTTCTATATTACCTAAGAGCATAGAATTGATAGACACTGATAAATGCTAGTCCAACTATTTGTTGGAATTACTCTAACATTATATTGCTAAATATCTGTACTACTTTCTTAAGAAAGCAAAAGAGAGCTAGGTATGGTGGCACACACCTGTAAACCCAGGGGCTCAGGAGGCTGAAGCAGGAGGATTGCAAATTCAAAACTAGTCTCAGCAACTTTGTGAGGCCCTAAACAACTTAGAAAAACCCTGTCTCAAAATAAAAAATAAAAAGGGCTGGGGATACGGCTCAGTGGTTAAGTGCCCCTGGGTTCAATCCCTGGTACCAAAAAGAAAAAAAAAAAAAAAGGCAAAAGAGACCCCAAGGTTCTTGGCTGCTGTCACAGTACTAATTCTCTTAAGACTAAAAAAGACCCCCAAGTTTCAGAAACTTCTCAAAACCAGATAACTATTGGCCTAACATGATGAAGTGCACTTAGGCAATAGTATTGACAAATTAAGCTTTTTTGTTGGTTTTAAAGTATCTCCTTATAGACACAAAGAAGCTTTTGGCCACTGGATACCTTTTTTTTTAGAGAGAGGGAGGGAGGGGAGAGAGGGAGAGGGAGAGAGAGAGAGAGGGGGAGAGAGAGAGGGGGAGAGAGAGAGAGAGAGAGAGAGAGAGAGAGAGAGAGAGAGAGAGAGGAGAGAGAGAGAATTTTTTAATATTTATTTTTCAGTTTTCGGTGGACACAACATCTTTATTTTATGTGGTGCTGAGGATCGAACCCAGCGCCCCGTGCATGCCAGGCGAGTGCGTTACCACTTGAGCCATATCCCCAGCCCTGGCCACTAGATATCTTAATACTTGAAAATTGCATTTGACTTTTAAATCTAAATAAATTATTATCTTCAACTAGTTTCATTTCACTAAAATTCTGAATGTATTATACACACACACACACACATACACACACACACACATATATAACATAGATACACAGAAAACAGAACATCTGTTTTTTTTTTTTTTAAATGAAGCTTACTGGGGTATAATTCATGTTAAGTAGAATGTGCCCTTATAAATGTACAGTTCTATGAGTTTTAATAAAGAAGAACCAAATGAAAATTGTAGGACTAAAAAATACAATAACCCAAACCCAACCAACCAACCAAACAAACCCTAAAACCCCAGAGAAACAAAAAACCAAATTACTAGATAGATCTGATAGCAAAATGGGAAAGTCTGAGGAAAGAATGAATTTGAGTATAGGTCAACAGAGAAATGTCTAATCTGAATCATAAAGGAAAAAGTATTGAAAAATAATGAATAGAGCTTTGAGGACCTTTGGGACATCATCAAAAGTTAACATTTATGTCACTGTAATCACAGAAGAAAAGGAGAATTTGTATGGTACAGGAAAAAAAATTGAAGGATTAATGGTTGAAAACTCCCCAAATTTGTCAAAAGACATAAATATATAGATTTAAGAAGCTCAACAAACCCTAAACAGGAAAAAATTTAAAAGTCCATGCCTGGCTACATCATGATGAAACTGCTGAGAACAAAAGATCTTGATAGCAAGCAGAGAAGGATTAAAATTATTTCTTACTGTAATGTTTAGTAGAATTTGCTAACGAAGCCATCCAGGCCTGGAGTTATTTGAAGTATTATATGATTACTTAAAGGTATATACTTTAATCATATGGTACCTATTGAAAACAATTTTTAGAAAACAGTACAAATAATAATTCAATAGCAGAATAAAATTGAATAAAAACTACTCAAATTTCAAAAGTAGGCAGAAAAAAGAAAAGGATAAATGGAACAAACAGAAAACTCAAAATAGTACATTCCATACCAATAACATTATACTATCCACTTAAGAAATAAAGGCATCGATAACTGATAGGTTAAAAGTTAAAGAAAGAAAAAATATATCATGAGAATTCTAATCAAAAGAAAGTTAGAATGGCTATATTAATCAGGTAAAGTACATTTATTACTAGGAATAAAGAATGACACTACAAGATAATAATAGTACCACAGTTCTTCTAAAGACAGACTTTTGAAATATGTAAAGTAAAAACATATATAACAGTGAAAGAAGATGACAACATCCACAATTATAATTAGAGACTCTAATATTCCTTTCAATAATCAATAGGAAAAGTAGATAGAAAATTATTAAGGAGGGTATAGAAGTACACAGAAAACTTGTGCTACATTATCAACAAACCTGGTTTTATTGACATTTAGAAAACGTTCTGCCCAACACTTGTGGGACAAAAAATTCTTTTCAAGTACACATGGAAAATTTGCCAAGATATGTATGCTAATCTTCAACAAAGTTAAAAGAATTGAAATCATATGAAGTACGTTGTCTAACTGTAACAGAACTAAAATATAAATCAGTAACAGAAAGATATTATTCTTTTCAAATATTTAGAAATTAAACAATATTCTTCCATATAATCAATGGTCAAAGAGGAAGTCACAAGAGAAATTAAGAAGCATTGTGAATTGAATGAAAATGAAAAGACAACATATCAAAATTTATTAGGTGGGGTAAAGTGGTACTTTGAAAGAAATTTATAATATTAATGCTAAAAGGTCCCAATGATCTAAACACCAACTTAAACAAGTAGGAAGACAAGAGCAAATTAAGCCTACAGCAAGTATAAGGAATAAAGGAATAAATAAAATAGCAGAAATCAACAAAATTGAAAAAGAGAAACAAGAGAAAAATAAATATAGCCCCAAACTGGTTCTTCCAAAGATGAATAAACTAAATAAACCTTTAGCCAGAATCATCAAGAAAGAGAGATGATACAAATACTAATCTCAACAATCAGAAAGGCGAAGTCAGCAATGATTCTACAGATATGAAAACATAAGTAAGAATAATTAGGGAATATTATGATTAATTATATGCATAAGTATAGTAACTTAGATAAAATGCATAAACTATAGAAGCTCACTCAAGAAGACATGAATAACCTGACTAGTTCTATAGCTATTAAAGAAATTAAACTCAAAATGAAAAACCTTCCAATTGGATCAGTTCATTATGAAAACCTTTGAAAAACTGATTTATACTATGACTATAGGAATTTTAATATTTCCTTCTCCATAAGAATGTCAATGTTTGTCATAAGTCATTGAAATTTGTTCCTTTTAATGATTAAAGTGTATAAATTAGACTAGGAAAAAATACCAGAGTTTTAGTTTTTTAGCAATAAACTAAATGTGCTCAATCTAGTGAAAAAAACATAGTGTACAGAAGGAAAATACTACATTATTTTATTTCCCCTTAACTCTTTCAGTGGCCCCAGAGTAAAGCTCTTTTCAAATGGGGTCTTTTTAACAGAGAAACATTGTAGCTCAGAGGAGAAGACAGGAACAAAACACTGATAAATCATTTTGAAACTTCAGACATGGTATTTAAAAAGAGACAAAAACAGGGACTGGGGTGTAGCTCAGTAGTCAAGCGCTTGCCTTGCATGTGTGAGGCACTGGTTCAATCCTCAGTACCACATAAGAATAAATAAATAAAAAATGAAGATATTGTGTGCATCTACAAATGAAAAAAAATATTTAAAAAACGAGACAGAATCTATAATATTGAAGTCCAGACTATTCACCTATAACTAATACTGAGATCAGAGAAGAAAATTCAAACTTCTAGAAGGAGAAATCATAGGACAACCATTAGGTAGTTAAACAATTTGGTTTCCTTTAACAAAAGACTTTAACCTGTAGAACTTTCATAGGATGTTCTCTGATCAATTAATTCTATCCTGGCTTAATTTTAGCATTATCACATTTCTCAGGTTGCATTTGTTTCGACAAATGTTTGCCTCAGTTTTGACTAATATTTCTCCTTATGAATAGAAATTAGTTCATTTTGGTTATTCTTGTACCAGAGATAAAGAGCCTAATGAATAAGATTTTATTAGGATTTTAGTAATTCTTTCAAGAATTTTTTGCACATTGCAGTTACAATTACTACTTGATAATTATTATTTTATAATAATAAAAACTGTTAGCTTGATTTTACTGAAGAATTACTATATATTTGCAAGTGCTTTACCATGATGAAAAAATAGCTTTCTGATGTGAAACTATTCTTGTTTGTTTGTGTGTGTGTGTGTGTGTGAGGGTTGCTCTGTAGCTTTTATTAACTCCACAGTGAAATCCTATGCTCCTGAAACTTAAGAACCATATTTCTATTTAATTAACATACATACAATTATACATGAAAACTACCAATAAACACTGAGGCAAGCAGGGTGTAGTGGTGCACACCTGTAGTCCCAGTAGCTTGGGAGGCTGAGGCAGGAGGATTTCAAGTTCAAAGCCAGCCTCAGCAACTTATCAAGGCCCTGAGCAACTCCGTGAGATACTGTTTCAAAATAAAAAATAAAAAGGGCTGCAGAAGTAGCTCAGTGGTTAAGCCTCCTGCGTTTAATCTCTGGTTCTCCCTGCCCCACAAGAAAACAAAAACAAAAAACAAAACTGGGGTAAAATAAGGAAATTTTTAAGAAGATAAGGTTGTTGTCAAAGAAGCATATCATTAATTCCCTGAATTAGAATTTACTTGGTTCTTTGTTTTTTAATACTTGTGTTACTTTTATTATTTATTTAATTTTTTGTTCTTTTTAGATACACTTGACAGTAGAATGTATTTTAATATATTATACATACATGGAGTATAACTTATTCTAATTAGGATCTCATTCTTGTGGTTGTACATGATATGGAGTTTCACTGGTTGTGTATTCCTTTATGAACATAGGAAAGTTATATCTGATTCATTCTACTCTTTCCTATTCCCCTCCCCTCTTCCCTTCATTCCCCTTTGTCTAATCCAATGAATTTGTACCTGTCCCTGACTCCTTATTTTGTGTTAGTATCCACATATCAGAGAGAACATTTGGTCTTTGATTTTTTGGGACTGGCTTATTTTACTTAGTATGATAGTCTCCAATTCCATCCATTTACTCACAAATGCCATAGTCTTTTATATGGATGTGTAATATTCCATTGTATATATGTGCCACATTTTCTTTATCCATTCATCTGTTGTAAGACACCTATGAATCTATTCTTGTTAAGAGAGAATAATACTCACGGTTGAGCCCCAATTTCACGTAGATGATAAAAGAGTTGAGGGAGATATGTTTGAAGAAGGGTCTCAAACAGCAAACAGAGTGACACAATACCCTGGATATAATTATGAATCATAAGAGAAACAGGTTAGTATTTAAAAATTAACTATGCCAACTCATTACTCAAAATGGAAAACAGGACACTATGAACAGAAATAGTCTTTATATTGTTGAAAGGTCAAAAACAGGGAATGCACTAATGGATCTCTAGCAGTGTATTTAAAGATATATTTTATCTCTCTTTGTGTACTCATAGATATGCTAAGAACTCTCCTTTTAACAACAGCCTCCCTACTAACCTCCTATGTAATACTTGGAGAGCCCAAGGTAACATCACTTTACAGACAACCTGCTACTTTGTAAGCTACATATTATTATGAACATCCAACAAAATTATTATTATTTCTTTTTTTTTCTGAATTCATTCCAGTTTCCAAGTATTTTCCTGGTGCTATGACCATATCCTTTACTCTCTCCACATGTCTCTTTCTCTCCAGCCTCACCCTTACAGGAAAATATTTGCTGTTCTTTTCACTCCTTCTTTGAAAAGACTGAGTGCTGACTGCTTGAAATTTACATCAGGAAGTTATCAAACAAGAATGTTTGATTACTTAGTATAAAGTTTTTTTTTTAACTAAAATCTACTTTTTGTAAAGAGCATTATTTGTAAAGTACAAGAAGTAACTAAGCAGATGGTTTTTCAAGTGTGTTTATTATTTGACAACTCTGAATAAAACCTTTTTTTGCAGCTTAGCATTCCTTGGGGTTGATCTTGGTAAAGAAGTTTTAATCCTCTTTTTGAATTTCTGAAGAAATAAGTTGACATGGCTCCAAATAATTCAGTGTGGCTGCAGGCCAGAAAAGAAGACGGCCTGTCTTTATTCCACTGAATAAACAAAGGGTAGGGCAGGGCTGACCTAATCAATTAGCTGAAAAGGGACACCTCAGGGCCAGCATACAGAGAGAAGGGATATACAGAGTTGCTCAGGGTCAGGCTTCATGCTCTGCATAGGGAGAACACCTTGGAATGAATTGGAGGGTCAGTTTTTTCTTTTTCTTTCTTTCTTTCTTTCTTCTCTCTCTCTCTCTCTCTCTCTCTCTCTCTCTCTCTCTCTCCCTCCCTCCCTCCCTCCCTCCCTCCCTCCCTTCCTTCCTTCCTTCCTTTCTTCCTTTCTTAACTCTGAAGCATTACATGACAGAATATGAGATTAAAAAATCTGATTCTAACAAAAAACTATTAGAGAAGAGACTTATTGATATTAATTATTAACATTTCTGATTATTCTATATTAACCATTAATGTAAGGTAATAACTAAATCAATTCTCCAAGAAGAAGCCCAAGATAATTGGTGGTGCTTTGTTTATCTGTGACTCTGTTACTTGACAAGTTGCACTAGCAATGCAGAACAAAACTGTACATAAGAAATGTGCAATAGGGATATAGTCTTAAAATGGGAGCAGGGGACAAAGAGCAGTTATTTGATTAGCAGCAGTAACACAATCGTCTCTGTGGAGAAACATGGTAGCCTTGAGACATATTCCAATTGAATACTTCTAGAGAGGCAGTCAAGTTAATCACAGGTAGGGCAAACTGGATTCAAAGCTGGGGAAAAGCATAACAGAATGAAATAAACACTGCCTTTACTTAGGTTTATAGGAAGGGGGAAAAGATAGCAGAAAGGAGCAGAAAATAAAACAGATAAAAATATGCAACTCCTGGTAAGCTTTTCCTGACCCTCATACTGAGGTCAAAGGTGCTTTACAATGAATAAATACAAAGAAAACATCTATTTACCACAGTAATTGATAAGTAGTCTAATAAGAAACTGAAAAATAAGACATAAATAAATATTCGATTTTCATTAAAAAAGAAGAGATGATAATAACTATAATAATAACAATGAAAGCAGCAGCCATTTACTTACTGAGTACCTGCAATGAACCAAGTCTTAACTACCCTCCGTGCTTTGTAGACTGCTCTACAGCACCACGGATGATATAGTACTAACCTCATTTCACAGATGAGCAAATCAGCAAAGAAGGTGGGCATCCTTGTCAAGGATAGTAATGCAGATATTCTATGTTTGTTCTTTGAATATATAAAGATTAAATTAAATGTAGTTGAGAAGAAACTTTTTCCTATTACCAAAAATATTTAAATATGATTTTCTTCTCTTTTGTTTATTCTACAGAAATATGTTGTTTGAAATCACAAACTTTATATGACTTTATAATTTGAGTAGGAGACTTTTCTTAAAGGAAAGAACAGATTGGAGTATGATAAGAATCAAACTTTTTATGAACTTACAGAAGGATGAGAAGAGATGGAATGGAGTCTGAAGAAAAAACGTACATACATCTCACGGAATATCTGATACAATTTGTAAGGTTCATGATATAGAAAACAAAGTGGTGCAACTGAAAGAAAAAAAATTAATTGATAATACTTCTAAACTACTAAAAATTTTAAAATAAGCCCATGAAATATGAAATAATATGAATATTTTATAATAATCATATTCATTTATAAACAAGTTTAAAATCTTATCTAAATTTTTCATTTTGGCACAGGTGAAAGTTGAGTCATTAAATTATAAACTATTATCCCATTTTAACAGTAGGCCGAGAATGACAGAACAGAATTATATAAGGATATTAAAAATTAAAAGTAATATTTAAGAATTTAAGAACTGCATAAAGTCCAGTCCTTTTTTTTTTTTTTTTTTTAACAGTACTGGGGATTGAACCCAGGAGTGCTCCACCACTGAGTTACATCCCAAGGACTTTCTATTTTGAGACAGGGTCTTCCTCCATTGCCTTGGTTATCCTAGAATTTACAACAGCACATTGGCAACTCCTTTTTTTTTTTTAAGTAACAAGAAAGTGACAATTAGACAACTCATTTTTACTTTGTCCCACAAAAGATTTAAGCAACTTTTCAAAGCTTTTAATTTTGAGTCAGGTAAGTTAAAATATGACTATCTTTTAGAATCAAGGACTTCAATTAACACAATTTGAAAATAAAGATTATGAGTAATATTTTGACACTATTGATCTATATTAGCATATCTCTATGTAGAGCAAGACACTTTTCATTGACTTAAAACAATGCTCTGCCAGAGAACTTATTTCTCTAGTGAACACTGAAGTACATTTTCTTTTGCACCTAGTTCTTGGCAATTACACACAGGTGGATCAAGTCAACCAGATATCCCACAGCAGGAAAGTGCTACTCTGGGAGACTGACCTGACCACAGGACTATTCTATGCTGACAAACATTGTCACACTTGCCTTCTTTTCAAGCTTTATGAATTTTATGTAGCACAAACACATTTATTATGTATCGAGACAAAACTACATTACTTATATATTAATTTTGATAAAAATGTCTTTCTTTTAGGGTTATTTAAATGATATAAATTCAACAAATTAGAAGTTCTGAGACTTTATAATCTGCAGGTACACCCCAGAAGGCAGTGGGAATTAAGTAAGCCAGGATATCAGGGAGCTGATTTAGATCTCTTCTTTTTGACAAAATGAAAGAAAAAATGGTAAACTATTTTAAATGTCTGTAAGTATAAAAATTCAATTATCTGAGATAAAGAGCAATACATACAGTATTAATGATTAATAAGTCACTGAAAACTATCATTGCCAAAAAATTTTACATTTTCTGAAGGGCAAGAAACATTTTGAGATAGTTAAATATAAAAATGACTATATACATACATATAGAAAAACATGTAATATATATTTTGTAGAGAGACATATAAAGTTTAAGAAGACAGGCATGTCTTACCATTAAAAAACTAACTTTAAAAACTTATCAAAATAAGTGACCGCTTATTAAAATTCCCCAAATAAGGGTATTCCACACATTTTAAAAGAATAATTCATGTTCTAATTGCAATAACAATCTAAGAGAAAGCAATGTGGCACAAATACATGGCATTAATATAAATTCAAAGTGAAAGTTTAGAATTTATTTTCATTTTAAAAATGATGCATATTTTATAGCTATTTATACATAAATGATACATAAAAATCTATAAGCTGAATCTGAAGATTTTATGAGTTTAGAAATTTTTAGTGACTGTTTCCAATGAAGGAATGAAGAAAAAACTTTAAAAAAATCATATTTCTAAAAAACATTTATGATACAAAAAATAAAATTAATTATTAATCAGGATAACACAACTGTTTATGCTGAATTTCCTTATATAGCTATGAAATAGAAAAACTTTAATCTATTATATATAATATGTAAAAAATCTTCTACATGATTTAATTTTTTTAATCTCAAGCATTTTTCCTTATTTGGCTCTTACATAAAAATAAATTTAGCTTATTAGTTTATTCAACAAATTAAATACTGTATTGTAGGAATTTATTTATGAAATCATAATAACAATTATAATTATATACTAGTCTATATAAATGGGAGAACAGAAGGCAATTTAAATTAGAGAAAAGTTTTGAATAAATTTTTGAAAATTTAAGTAGCATAACTAAAAAATAAAACAAAAAACAGAAACTAAAAGCGAAGTGGTGAAGTATTAACTTGAGTTTCTTAGGGATGATCTATGATTATTCTAGATACTCATTTTAAATGACTACTTAATTTAGTATCTGTAGTTGCTTAAAACAATTTTGCAAAATGGTGCACATAAACCTACATCAAACATTTTGCACCATCTATTTCCTTAGCTCATGTTTTCTCCTTAGCCTATTTAAATGACCATGAAAGTGAAAAGTCAGATCCTAACTCCAAGGATTAAAACAAAACAAAACGAAACATTCTTTTTGTGGTACTGGAGGCTCATTCCCATTCCTTTTAAAATTTTATTTTAATACAAGGTCTCTTGAAGTTGCCCAGACTGGCATCGAACTTGGGATCCTCTTCCCTTAGCATCTTGCATAGCTGGTATTACAGACCTGGGCCACCAAGCCTGGCTTAGTTTTTGTTTTTTGTTTGTTTGTTTTAATTTTGTGGTTCTGGGTCTTGAACACAGGGCCTGTGCACACTAGCAAGTGTTCTACCACTGAGCTATATCCTTAGCCCTCCATGATATATTTTGAGCACTGACAATTGCTAGAAAATTTAAACTTATGCAGCATCAAGTATTGTCAAATCACTCAAGTACGCCTTAAAACTATTTACTTGGAAAATCCCTGCAGTTAGAATTATTAAAAAAGGATAAAAGGCTAATATTTGTTATTATTAGAGGTAAAAAAATTGTACTCTCAAGCTTTGAGGCTTTTCTATTTTAGATTTTTCATATTTATAAAAAATATGTGGGAAGGATACTATGTTATAAAATTTTATTCAGTATTCTTTTCATTGTAAGTTGTTAAAAAGTTTTATGTCATTCACCTTGACTGTCTGATGGAAACATGAAGGTGCTTTTATAAAAAGAAAAGTGCTAATTTATTGCTGATTCTTTTTACAAAGGTAAAACATTTAAGTACTTCTGTTTATTCTAAAGGGAAGGGGTAGAGATAAAGGGGACAATAACAAGTTTATGTGTATACATGAACATATTAAAATCAAATGATTTTAGTGTAGAGCATCCCTTCTTTTTCTACTCTTTGTTAAGCTTCTTGCATTTCTCACTCAGTGCAAGTGGGGCCCATGAGGCACTCAGCGTTCTCACTCCTGCACATGCCTTTTCCAGAGGATGACCAAATGCTCCAATGTCATTGTTGCTGTGCACACCAGTAATCTGGAGAAATCATGAGCTCAAATTCAGTATTGTTCCTCCCTTCAGATTCTTTCTGACCTATTCTTCTTCTTCTTCTTCTTCTTTTTTTTTTAAGACTCATATAAGAATTAGTTCAGGAATTTAAGCAAACTGATTTTATACCTATTAGAATTAACAATGTGTGTCTCTGTTTCACTGGATTAGAATCAGATGGTAAACCTCAGAAAAAAAAACTTAAGAGTATTCTATTTCTAATCTATGCAACAATCATCAACTAAACAATTACAATGACCTATTATTTTTGATTTTTAAAAATTGGACAGATAAACAAATACTAAATTCAATGTTTAGAAATGCTCATAATAATTTGTTAAGTGTGTGATGATATAAATATACAGTGTTATCTTTATTTTTTCATTTTAAAAATGATGCATATTTTAAAGCTATTTATACATAAATTTTCAACAATGAATATTTTAAAGCCCAACTTACCATACATGGAAAATCCATGAAAAGGGATGACACCTAAAAAATTTAAAAAAGTATTTCTTATCAATAAGTAGTATAACTCTGTTTATTAGGTAAACTTTAAAGAATTAAAACCACAAATAGAATTAGAGTTTTAGAATAGAAATAAGGTTTTCAAGGCTCTTCTTGAAAAACATTACAGAAAACACCATGAATATTTAGAGAATTTACTACAAATTACATATGGGAGATGGTTTAGAAGAAATATTGGCAGGAAAATAGTACAAATTCAGTATAATCTTTGGCAAGAATTACAAGTAAAGTACACATCCTTTTCAGAGAAATACTCAAAGAGTAACTCAGTGTGCTAAACATCTTGTCATATTACAAGTGAAAAATCAGAATCTGTACAGACTAGGTTCAAAACAGAATTTCTGTAACATATATCACTGTACATCTAACACTGCACTAAATCAGGTTGCAAACAGTACAGAAGAAAGATGAGTTTACTTTTTTGAAAAATGGTATAGAATTGTTTTATTCATTTGACACGTTTAGAGACAAAGACTTGGTGTTGGCAGGTCATCTAGAGTAAGTTCTAAGAAATGATAGTTCAGTCTCAGTTGAAAACATGTCCAGCAATAGGGGATGCATTAACTCCCAATGCAATGAGTATAATTTTGCACTGGTTAATTTGGGGAGAATTATTTCTCATGCCAAGTCAAACTCTGGCTCCCGGTAATGCCTATTTCTTATTCCTAGTTCTGACCACAAAGGTCACACAGAACAAGTCTAATTTATCTTCTAGAGTAGATGAAACTTTCAGAAACATTTGCTCTCTCTTTAGCCCCATCACCATAGGAGCTTTTAGCTCTAAGACTTCATGAGTTTCTTTAATTACTCCTCAGATGAAGTGGTCTTAAATAGCTTCCTGTCTAATTTTCTCTGGGCAAGCCACAGTTAATCACGGACCTTAAGGGGAATGCCTAAAACCTCTTGGCATTTTTCTTCCTACATACCCCACAGCTAAGACAGTACATTTGAGAAGTGGTTTCTGGACCTAAGTAAAGGATTACATTCTTATCTCTGCTAAATTTTTCTTTGGTGAATCATTCTAATTGGAGATAATTCTGGATTCTCATGACTGTTATCTAATGTGTTCCTATTCTTCCTGATTTCACATTACTGGAAAATTTGATACATGCACTATCTATGTCCTCATCTAAGACAATATAAAAATGCTGACTAAGACAGGGTGAGAACTGTAATTGTTACCAGAAACCTCCTGCCATGTTGATATCAGTTCACTAATCAGCACCATACTGCAATTAATGAAGAGCATGACTGAACATCAGCCAAACTTGGTTGGCTTCATCTGACTGTCACTTAAGAGCTCTGTGTGCCTTTGGGTAAGTTTTTCTAAGCTTCAGCTCCCTTATTTGCAAATCAGAGATAATGCTAGAACCCACTTAGGATGATTAATGAGATAATGACCATTGCTTAGTCATTAATAAATAGCTTAGGCTGTAATAAATGTTAATTGTTGGTATTAACACTCATACAGTAGTTCACTTTTCTTTGTTTCTAGAAATATTTAAATTAAAAAAAAACATAAGAGAAATCTAATTATTATTTTTTTCTTAACTAGTATGCCAGGCCAGCTTCAGAAGTTTGTTAACATCACAACCAAAAATTCTTGGGACCTAACTTTTCCCATCTCCCCTCAGTTTTATAGCACACTGCACAGATTTATATTGTCTAACTTTGACTGAATCCTGTGGTGCTTATCAATTGTCTTATTGATCTCTATTTGATTTGCCAACATATTCTTTTAGAACTTTCCCACTTTGCAAGCAGACCTTACTTTTCCTGTATGAGAAGGCTGTCACTGACATGGATTCTTTTGGTCTGCTCTTTATATTTCATTTTTTTCTCACTTTCATTCTCAGAGGAAGACACACCCCTTTTCATTTTCAGAGCTATTATCCTTACCTGTGCTTTGAATCCTGTTTCCTTGACTTTAACAGCTGTTGGTAAGCTAAGGTCACTGAGCAGCTTGTTTATGTATGGTCTGTGAGTTAAGAATGACTTATACATTTTTTAAAGGATTATTTATAAAACAAAGAATAATATGGAACAGAGACTGTGGCCAGCAAGATTTAAAAGACTACCATTTGGCTGGTTGTTAAAAACATTTGCCAATACCTGCTTTGGAATCCTGCTCCATCAATTATTCCCAACTCCTTCTCTATGCATTGTACAACAAACATGTATTGAACACTATTCTAACTAAGTACTGGAGCTGACATTTTATTATGGAAAGGAAAGTCATCATAAAATAAGTGAGCACATGCCAGATAGTTTTAAATGCTACAAAGAAAAATAATGGAGGAAAGAGAGAGGATGGGAGGTCCAAGCTAGGGAGGAGAAGAGCAGGCCTCACTGTAAAAGAGCACTGAAGACTGGGAGGTGAGACTCACTAGATAAGGGGTGACCTGGAAGCCCTGGGCTTCTTGTGATGATTGTCAGAGACTGGGATGTTTATAGAACATATCTAATCTTGAGATGGACAATGGTGGGGGTCTGTCTTTAGAAATGGATGGGTAAGTTCTATCAAAATATTTATCTCTCTTGTCTCATATATCACTGCAAAATTTCAGCCAAGAATATTATAAATATCTTCACATTATGATCATACTCATCATCAAAAGTCCATTTTCTTCCCAGACCCTTTTTGTCAAACAAATGTATAATCTCTCTTCTTCCTTTGAAGCCAACTTAATTTTTTAAGAAAGAAAACTAATTCTATTCACTCCCTATACTTCCTCATATACCAGGAAACGTTTTCAAACAATTTTCCATATCTGTAGTCCTAACTTCTTATTTATTGCTAAATGTAGAGGTCTCCTTTCCTTGAGTGTTGTAGTTAATGGCCTCACAGGAACTGAAAGTTCCTTCCCAAACTTAATCATACCATAGCACTGGTGACATTATGCAAATCAGGCTCCTTATCACTGAGAAACTTCTACTGTTCAGTTTTTTGTTTTTGACTAATTATCTCTCCTGTCCATTCTTTAAGCATAGCTACCTTCCATCAGACTTACTTTCATTCTCTTTCTGTCAGTATTCTCATCATTAACATATAATCCAAACTTTAAAAGCCCAGTATTCTGAGCCTCCTTCCAGAGACCCTATTTCTATAAATGATTTGCCACCTCCCTTGTTTTTCAGGGGAGAAAACTTTGAGCCATTTTTACTCCAGACTCATCCCTTAGCCCTGTCACCAAAATGTCATATGCCGCCTTTTGGTTCTTGGGTGCTTAACTCTAATGTCAGCAGCTTTATTCTTCCTCCCTATCCCATAAACGTACCTCTAACTCTCCCAAATTGATTGTTACCCTTCCTGTCTCTGGGTGCAGGACAAGGACTATAGACAACATTCTCCACTTCCAGCCCTGTCCCTGACTCATCCCTTCAAGATTTTCAACATACACCTCTTAGAAACATCTCTCTGACTCTTTCCCTCATAGAAAGTCTCCTGCTCCTCACTGCAGGCAATGAGTTCAGGAGCACTTGTGTTTCAGCTATTTGGCCTGGCTGAGGTACCACCCTGGTGTGCTCACGATGCTGTGCAATTCTGGCTCTGCCACTTTCTGCTGGAGACATGTGGGCAAGTTTCTTAACCCATTTTCTCATCTCAAACTGCTCTTAGACAAAGGAAGTTAGGACTGGGCCGAGGGTCCTGCTCTGGCCCTCCTCTAGCTCTTCCTATCTCTGAGTCCATATCTTCCCTTATAGAGCACATCCCAGGCCCAGAAATTCCCAGGCCTTTTTTGGTAGAGTTACCCTACTGATGGGTGTATACTCCAGGACACAGAGGTGACAAAAGGGTGTCTATTTGTGGAAGCATGAAACCTGTACAAGATGAAAAGGTGGTGGAACACTATGGGCTAGGAACAGCTGATGAGTCTGAGAATTCTGAATTTCAACTTGGACTTCCAGATTGTTATGAAGGTATATGTATTAAGGCAAGAAAATGGAGTAGACTTTAACAGTTTATTAATCTGACTATAGCTTTTAAATACTTAGACATGATAGGTTGGCCTTTATTTATTTATTTTTTAATGTTTATTTTTTCAATTGTAGTTGGACACAATATCTTTATTTTACTTATTTATTTTTATGTGGTGCTGAGGATCGAACCCAGGGCCTCACACATGCTAGGCAAATGCTCTACTGCTGAGCCACAACCCCAGCCCCTGGCCTTCATAATACAAAGTCAGTACTTAACATGTTAGTTTCCTGCCCTTATGTTACTGCCCTATAATCAGTTTTTATTTTTCTCTTTACCAACAGAATAAATCCTTTGAGTACAGGAAATATTTCTCACTTATCTCTATCCCCAGAGATAAACAGTGCTCAGAAATAAAACAGGTACTCATTAAATGCTTGCAGAATGAATATATGAAGCCCTAGAGCATCTACCTCTACCATTCTCAGCCATTTATTTCCT
This sequence comes from Spermophilus citellus, assembly GCF_964194105.1. Lineage (NCBI taxonomy): Eukaryota > Metazoa > Chordata > Mammalia > Rodentia > Sciuridae > Spermophilus > Spermophilus citellus. Next base: position 20,488,913 of record NC_138189.1, on the reverse strand, counting down.
TACCTACTTAAAGGTCCTATAATCAATCAGGTTCTGATGAACTCTTTTCTATCATCCTGTAAGAACCTCCTGATTGGTATTCTTTCCTCCAAACCCTCAGCTCCCAAAGCAACTTTTGAAATGGTTCAAATTACCTTGTGAAAATATTGATGAACCATGAAAAAGACCTCTATGTCCATTATTTACTTCTGATTATTCATCTATCAATCAAATATTCACTGAGTTCCTACTCATTAAATTAGCCAATATATAAAAATCTACTCTTCAGCCTCTGGAGATATTAAAATGAACATGTCATTGTCCCTCTATTTATGGAATTCACATTATGGCCCTGTAGTATTGGCAAAATGACTACAGGGTGCAATTCAAAACCTTTGACCTGGCCTAAACACTTACAATCATGTCCTGAAACCTGAGATGCACCTACTTTCCCTTTGCCATTCCCTCCAGACTCCATACTCGTGTGTCATAGCCACACTAGATGATGTAATCACCAGACCTCATCATGCACTTTTTGTACTTTGGTAGCTTTGAGCTTGATAATTCTATATACTATCCATTCTATCAGAACCTTACCAAGGAGTTATAACCCCAAAGAAACATTTTCTGATCTCATAATCATAATTACATGTTCATCTTTTGGGTTTTCTGCCACTTTGTTCATAATTCCAACACTACTATTTCACCATATTTTGTTATAATTAGCTGGTTAGCAGATTGTTCAGATGTTGGAAATGTGTTTTATTTATCTGTATACATCTTATAGTGCTATACACATACTGATGATGAATATATGTTTTCTAAATGAATGAATGGGGAATAGGTAAATAATTATGAACAGAGAAGAAGCAAGATCTTTAATCTTTAATCAGAAGATTAGAACCCCACTGGGTTCTAATACTCTACTGCTGAGCCACAACCCCAGCCCCTGGCCTTCATAATACAAAGTCAGTACTTAACATGTTAGTTTCCTGCCCTTATGTTACTCCCCTATAATCAGTTTTTATTTTTCTCTTTACCAACAGAATAAATCACAAACCAGCTGGGTGACCTTAGGAACCAAACTCCAGAGCTTCAATTATCTGTCTGATGTGCAAGACTGTCTCTGAAGCATAAACTAACTAAAATTAATGTGAGTTATGTCTAAAATAAATGCCAAAAATTGTGAGACTTGAAAAAAACTGTACATATAAAGATCTTCCAATGGGAAGATTTTTTTTCACCAATTTTAAGGTACTCTGTTCTTTAGAAACTGAAAATTAAAACCAGATTAGAATAACATTGAAGGCCAGTATGCTTTTCTAATGACATCACAAGCATCAATCCCGGGTTTGGAGGCACCTAGGAAGAGAACTCAAATGTCATCTTTCTTCTTCAAGTCTCTTTAGCTCTTTATGTCTTTGATTGAGTCTTTTTTCTCCCTGTGAACACACATCATTTCTGAACTTCTGCATTTGCTATTTCAGTTTATCTTCTTTACTAGTTATAGATTGAGCAAATAATAAAAACTGAGTTCTTTATAAACCAGTCAATACAGATACTTCTCAAAATAAGAAATACAGATGGTCAACAAATATGTAAAAATATTCAACATCCTTAGCAAGCAGGGAGATGCAAATCAAAATTACAATGATATTTCATCTCACTCCAATTAGAATGGCAATCACCAAGAATACAAACAACAAATCCTAGCGAGGATGTAGGGAAAATTGTATACTTATATATTGTTGGTAAGTCTGCAAATTGGTACAACCACTTTGGAAAGTGGTAAGGCGACTCCTCAGAAGACTAGGAATGAAACCACCACATACACCAATTATCCCATTCCTCGTCTTCCAGAAGAACTATAATCAGCATATTATAGTGGCAATACTGATGTTTATATCAGCACAACTCACAATATTTAAGTTATGGAACCAGCCTAGATGCCTGCTGGCAAATGAATGGATAAAGACAATGTGGTGCATGCACACAAAAAACATACTCAATGGAGTTTTATTCAGTCATAAAGAATGAAAGCATATCATTTGCTGGTAAATGGATGGAACTGGAGGACATTATGCTAAATGAAATGTCAGATTCACAAGGCCAAGCAAGGATTGAATGTTCTCTCTCATGTGTGGAAGCTAGAGAGAGAGAAAATAAAAGAAATTACAAAATACAAAGGGTTTTCATGAAAACAGAAGGAAGACCAATGGAGTAAAGGAAGGAGATCAAGAGGGGGAGAGAGAGTGTTATGGGGAAGTACTGGGAAATGAAATCTACCAAATTATACTTGAATGAACATACTACATTGAATTCTGCTTATATACATAATTATAATGAAGTAACCAAAATAATAAAAATAATAAAAGGGGGATTAGTAGAGTAGAACAAGTGGATCAGGGTGAGGGAGGGAGAGAAAGGAAAGGCACTGGGGAAAGAGACTGATCAAATTATGAGCATGTATGAACATTACATAATAAATCCTACTGTATGTATAAAGCACCAATTAAACAATATTACTCATGGTTAATCATTCTTTTACTACCTTTCCCCCAAGTTCTGGAATCTATAGTTGCTCCATAAGCAACTAGGTTAAAAGCTATTTGAAGTTAAGACCCACATATCATTCTGTTTATTATCTTCAGCATCCAACATAGTATCTTCTACAAATGAGATACTTAGCTCAATATATATTGTTAATAATGGGAATTTGAGCATTTATAAGTATTATAAAGAATTACAAATAAAATATTAAAAAATAAAATTCATTTATGAATACATAAGATACAGAAAAGGAAGGAGGCTCCAATAACTCAGTGTTGAAAGGCTAAATGATCAATGATGTCATACAGACTTGAGTTTTAATTTTTTTGACTTTGGGAAATTACCAATTCTCTCTCAACTCCTATTTTCATTTCTGAAAATGGAGATAAACAAGAGTGACCTCACTGAGTTGCAATGAAACACATATGAATTAACGTATTTAAAATGCACCAGTATGATGTTTAGTGTACCACAAATGCTCATTAACCCCTAGCTATTTTATGTTCTCAAAAGGGAGAGTACCACATTTAATTATGAATTTAAACCTAAGAAACCGATTATTTATTTAGAATTGGGGTAGGAAGATGGCGGCGAAGGGAGTGCATCACCCCCGTATGCCGCGTCACTGTGTGGGAGAATGACGAGTTAAAACAGCTGAAGGCTGTCTTGTTGGGAATTTCCAGCGAAATTGAGGTGCCCTAGAATCTAGTGGAGGGATTTTCATCGCGTGAGGATCGGCTGCGGGGGCTTGGTTGCAGGCGATTTCTCCGCACGGAGGGTCGCAGGGCTTGTTCGGCGGATTGCCCCGCAGCCGGAGCCTGCGGCGCGCGCTGGGAAGCGGCGAGGTGGCGGCGAGGAGGTGCAGTGCTGCGGATTCTGTGGGCTCCTGCCAGCAGTGCAATGGCTGCGCTCAGTGCTTAGTTCTGGGTTTGAGACGGAGGAGGGAAGCGGTCCAGTTCGGTTCTCCACACCGGTCGGTCCACGGAGGAGGCCAGCGGCCGCCATCTTGGAGAGCTGATGTAATCATCCCTGTTTTCTACTGATCTCAGCTCATTCAGCTACGGAACAGGTAATTTCAGGCTGTTATTTGCCTGCGTCTCGCAGACAGATAGCTCAGGCTCAGGGCTAGAGAACCCGCGGAGACGGCTTCTTGGAGCTCGCCCCTAGCAGAGTGTGCACCGAGCTCTGAGCAGCCGGGTTCTGGCTCCCGGAGCTGCTTTGGCTCAGGGCTGGGGAACCCATGGAGACTGCTTCTTGGAGCCTGCTCCTAGCGGACCGTGCACCAAGCTCTGAGCAGCCGGGTTCTGGCTCCCAGAACCGTTTTGGCCCAGGGCTGGGGGAACCCGCGGAGTCTGCTTCTTGGAGCCCGCTCCCAGCAGGGCGTGCACCGAGCTCGGGGAGGCCGGGTTCTGGCTCCCGGAGCTGCTTTGGCCCAGGGCTGGGGATCCCGCGGAAACTGCTTCTCGGTCCGGGTCCTGCTGGGTGCTGTGGGGACCAGAGGGGCAGAGTGGAGCTGCCGCCTGCGCCCAGAACAGGCCAAGCGACCCGCCGGCGTGGTATCACGTCACCCAACTGCAGCTGGGGCCGAAGAGAGCAGCCGCCCACGCCTGGATCAGGTCCAGAGATCTGATGGCGTGGTAGTCAAGTCACCCCATTTGGAGTAGGGGCCAAGAAGAGCCGCCACCCGAGCCTGCAAGGTAGGCAGACCTGTGACCCACGGGAGGGACAGGCCCAGTGGCCTGCCAGCGTGGTGGACACGTCGCACCGATTGGAGTGGGGGCTGAGCAGGGCCACTGCCTGTGCCCGGAAAAGGCCCAGCGACCCACCGGCGTGGCAGTCAAGTCACCCCATTTGGAGTGGGGGCCGAGCAGAGCCGCTGCCCGAGCTCGCAAGGTAGGCAGACCGGCGGCCCACAGGCGGAATGGGTTTAGCAGCCGGCCGGCAAGGCAGACACGTCACACTGGTTGGAGTGGGGGTGGAGCAGAGCCGCCGCCAGTGTCCGGAAAAGGCCCAGCGACCCGCCGGAGTGGCAGTCAGGTAGCCCCATTTGGAGTGGGGGCCGAGCAGAGCTGCCACCCGAGCCCGCAAGGTAGGCAGACCTGCAACCCACGGGTGGAACAGGCCCAGAGGCCTGCCAGCGTGGTAGACACGTCACACCAATTGGAGTAGGGGCCGAGCAGAGCCGCTGCCCGCATTCAGATCAGGCCCAATGACCCGTGGGCATGGTAGTCACGTCACCACAATTGGTGTGGGGCCAGAGCAGAGCCGCCACCCGCGCCCGCAGGGTGGGCAGACCTGTGACCGACCAGCAGAGCAGGCCTAGCCGCCCGCCAGCGTGGTAGACAGATCACCCCAATTGGAGGAGGAGCACAGCCACTACCCGCCCTGCAAGGGAGATTTTTCAACTATACAAGAGCAATATAAATAAATAGGGGGAAAATTTCAAAAACACAACAGTTTTACCAAGCAGAAAGAAACGTGAGCAGTATGAAAAGACAAGGCAAGAAAGGACCACAAGCAATGCAGGTCAACTCAACTTTAGAAGAGGTAATAGCTGCAACAGATGGAATGTCAGATAAAGAATTCAGGATATACATGCTTCAGATGATCTGGAGTCTCAAGGAAGACATGAGACAACAAAATCAGACAATGAAAGATCACTTTGACAAGGAATTACATAAACAAATCCAAGAAGCAAAGGATCAATTATACAGGGAGATAGAGGTAATAAAAAACAAACAAATAGAAATCCTAGAAATGCAGGAAGCAATAAACCAACTTAAAAACTCAATTGAGAATACTACCAGCAGAGTAGAACACTTAGAAGATAGAACATCAGACAATGAAGACAAAGTATTTCAACTTGAAAAGAACATAGACAGCTCAGCAAGACAGTTAAGAAACCATGAGCAGAACATCCAAGAGATATGGGATAACATAAAGAGACCAAACTTAAGAGTCATTGGGATACAGGAAGGCATGGAGGTCCAAACCAAAGGAATAAACAATCTATTCAATGAACTAATACGAGAAAACTTCCCAGACTTGAAGAATGAGACAGAATCCCAAATCCTAGAAGCCTACAGGACGCCGAATGTGCAAAATCATAAGAGATCCACACCTAGACACATTATAATGAAGATGCCCAACATACAGAATAAGGAGAGAATTTTAAAAGCTACAAGAGAAAGGAAGCAGATTACATTTAGGGGTAAACCAATCAGGATAACAGCTGATCTTTCAACACAGACTCTGAAAGCTAGAAGATCCTGGAATAACATATTTCAAACACTGAAAGAAAATGGGTTCCAGCCAAGAATCGTGTATCCGGCGAAATTAAGATTCGGGATGGAAGATGAAATTAAAACCTTCCACGATACACAAAAGTTAAAAGAATTTGAAGCTAGAAAACCATCTCTTCAAAAAATCCTTGGCAAAACATTACAGGAAGAGGAAATGGAAAATAACAATGAAAACCAACAGTGGGAGGTAGGACAATAAAGGGGGGAAATAATCAAATAAGAAAAAAAATCAGGTTTAGTAACATTAATAAACAAATATGGCTGGAAGAACAAACCATATTTCAATAATAACCCTAAATGTTTATGGCTTAAACTCACCAATTAAGAGACACAGGCTAGTTGAATGGATCACAAAACAAGACCCAACAATATGCTGCCTACAGGAGACGCATTTGATAGGAAAAGATATACATAGACTGAAGGTGAAAGGTTGGGAAAAATCATATCACTCATATGGACTGCGGAAACAAGCAGGAGTGTCCATACTCATACCAAATAAAATAGATTTCAAGCCAAAGTTAATCAAAAGGGATAAAGAGGGACACTACATACTGCTCAAGGGAACCATACACCAACAAGACATAACAATCATAAATATATATGCCCCAAACAATGGAGCAGCTATGTTCATCAGGCAAACTCTTCTCAAGTTCAAGAGTCTAATAGACCACCATACAATAATCATGGGAGACTTCAACACACCTCTCTCACCACTGGACAGATCTTCCAAACAAAAGTTGAATAAGGAAACTATAGAACTCAATAACACAATTAACAACCTAGACTTAATTGACATATATAGAATATACCACCCAACATCAAGCAGTTACACTTTTTTCTCAGCAGCGCATGGATCCTTCTCAAAAATAATCATATATTATGTCACAGGGCAACTCTTAGACAATATAAAGGAGTAGAGATAATACCATGCATCTTATCTGATCATAATGGAATGAAACTGAAAATCAACGATAAAAGAAGGAAGGAAAAATCATGCATCACATGGAGAATGAACAATAGGTTACTGAATGATCAATGGGTTTTAGAAGACATCAAGGAGGAAATTAAAATATTCTTAGAGTTAAATGAAAACTCAGACACAACATATCGGAATCTATGGGACACATTGAAAGCAGTTCTAAGAGGAAAATTCATTGCTTGGAGTTCATTCCTTAAAAAAAGAAAAAACCAACAAATAAATGATCTCATACTTCATCTCAAAATCCTAGAAAAAGAAGAGCAAAACAACAGCAAAAGAAGTAGAAGGCAAGAAATAATTAAAATCAGAGCTGAAATTAATGAAATCGAAACAAAAGAAACAATTGAAAAAATTGACAAAACTAAAAGTTGGTTCTTTGAAAAAATAAATAAAATAGACAGAACCTTAGCCATGCTAACGAAGAGAAGAAGAGAGAGAACTCAAATTACTAGCATATGGGATGAAAAAGGCAATAACACAACAGACACTTCAGAAATACAGAAGATAATCAGAATTTATTTTGAATCCTTATACTCCAATAAAATAGAAGATAGTGAAGGCATCGATAAATTTCTTAAGTCATATGATCTGCCCAGATTGAGTCAGGAGGATATAGACAACCTAAACAGACCAATAACAATTGAGGAACTAGAAGAAACCATCAAAAGACTACCAACTAAGAAAAGCCCAGGACCGGATGGGTATACAGCAGAGTTTTACAAAACCTTTAAAGAGGAACTAATACCAATACTTTTCAAGCTATTTCAGGAAATAGAAAAAGAGGGAGAACTTCCAAATTCATTCTATGAAGCCAACATCACCCTGATGCCTAAACCAGACAAAGACACTTCAAAGAAAGAAAACTACAGACCAATATCTCTAATGAACCTAGATGCAAAAATCCTCAATAAAATTCTGGCGAATCGGATTCAAAAACATATAAAAAAATTGTACACCATGATCAAGTAGGATTCATCCCTGGGATGCAAGGCTGGTTCAATATACGGAAATCAATAAATGTTATTCACCACATCAATAGACTTAAAAATAAGAACCATATGATCATCTTGATAGATGCAGAAAAAGCATTCAACAACGTACAGCATCCCTTTATGTTCAAAACTCTAGAAAAATTAGGGATAACAGGATCATACCTCAACATAGTAAAAGCAATCTATGCTAAGCCACAGGCTAGCATCATTCTGAATGGAGAAAAATTGAAGGCATTCCCTCTAAAATCTGGAACAAGACAGGGATGTCCTCTCTCACCACTTCTGTTCAACATAGTCCTCAAAACACTGGCCAGAGCAATTAGACAGACGAAAGAAATTAAAGGCATAAAAATAGGAAAAGAAGAACTTAAATTATCACTATTTACAGATGACATGATTCTATACCTAGCAGACCCAAAAGGGTCTACAAAGAAACTATTAGAGCTAATAAATGAATTCAGCAAAGTGGCAGGATATAAAATCAACACGCATAAATCAAAGGCATTCCTGTATATCAGCGACAAATCCTCTGAAATGGAAATGAGGAAAAACACTCCATTCACAATATCCCCCCCAAAAATAAAATACTTGGGAATCAACCTAACAAAAGAGGTGAAAGACTTATACAATGAAAACTACAGAACCCTAAAGAGAGATATAGAAGAAGATCTTAGAAGATGGAAAAATATACCCTGTTCATGGATAGGCAGAACTAACATCATCAAAATGGCAATATTACCAAAAGTTCTCTATAAGTTCAATGCAATGCCAATCAAAATCCCAATGGCATTTCTTGTAGAAATAGATAAAGCAATCATGAAATTCATATGGAAAAATAAAAGACCCAGAATAGCAAAAACAATGCTAAGCAGGAAGTGTGAATCAGGCGGTATAGTGATACCAGACTACAAACTATACTACAGAGCAATAGTAACAAAACCAGCATGGTACTGGTACCAAAACAGGCGGGTGGACCAATGGTATAGAATAGAGGACACAGAAACCAATCCACAAAACTACAACTATCTTATATTTGATAAAGGGGCTAAAAGCATGCAATGGAGGAAGGATAGCATCTTCAACAAATGGTGCTGGGAAAACTGGAAATCCATTTGCATCAAAATGAAACTGAATCCCTTTCTCTCGCCATGCACAAAAGTTAACTCAAAATGGATCAAGGAGCTTGATATCAAATCAGAGACACAGCATCTGATAGAAGAAAAAGTTGGCTATGATCTACATACTGTGGGGTCGGGCTCCAAATTCCTCAATAGGACACCCATAGTGCAAGAGTTAATAACTAGAATCAACAAATGGGACTTACTCAAACTAAAAAGTTTTTTCTCAGCAAAAGAAACAATAAGAGAGGTAAATAGGGAGCCTACATCCTGGGAACAAATCTTTACTCCTCACACTTCAGATAGAGCCCTAATATCCAGAATATACAAAGAACTCAAAAAATTAGACAATAAGATAACAAATAACCCAATCAACAAATGGGCCAAGGACCTGAACAGACACTTCTCAGAGGAGGACATACAATCAATCAACAAGTACATGAAAAAATGCTCACCATCTCTAGCAGTCAGAGAAATGCAAATCAAAACCACCCTAAGATACCATCTCACTCCAGTAAGATTGGCAGCCATTACGAAGTCAAACAACAACAAGTGCTGGCAAGGATGTGGGGAAAAGGGTACACTTGTTCATTGTTGGTGGGACTGCAAATTGGTGCAGCCAATTTGGAAAGCAGTATGGAGATTTCTTGGAAAGCTGGGAATGGAACCACCATTTGACCCAGCTATTCCCCTTCTTGGTCTATTCCCTAAAGACCTAATAAGAGCATGCTACAGGGACACTGCTACATCGATGTTCATAGCAGCACAATTCACGATAGCAAGATTGTGGAACCAACCTAGATGCCCTTCAATAGATGAATGGATAAAAAAATGTGGCATTTATACACAATGGAGTATTACTCTGCATTAAAAAATGACAAAATCATAGAATTTGGAGGGAAATGGATGGCATTAGAGCAGATTATGCTAAGTGAAGCTAGCCAATCCCTAAAAAACAAATGCCAAATGTCTTCTTTGATATAAGGGGAGTAACTAAGGCAGAGTAGGGAAGAAGAGCATGAGAAGAAGATTAACATTAAACAGGGATGAGAGGTGGGAGGGAAAGGGAGAGAGAAGGGAAATTGTATGGAAATTGAAGGTGATCCTCAGGGTTATACAAAATTGCATACAAGAGGAAGTGAGGGGTAAGGGAAGAATAATACAAGTGGAAGAAATGATTTACAGTAGAGGGGGTAGAGAGAGAAGAGGGGAGGGGAGGGGAGGGGAGGGGAGGGGGGATAGTAAAGGATAGGAAAGGCAGCAGAATACAACAGACAGTAGAATGGCAATATGTAAATCAATGGAAGTGTAAATGATGTGATTCAGCAATCTGTATACGGGGTAAAAATGGGAGTTCATAACCCACTTGAATCAAACTGTGAAATATGATATATCAAGAACTATGTAATGTTTTGAACAACCAACAATAAAAAAAATTAATAAAAAAAATAAATAAAATAAACCTAAGAAACCTACTTCTCTTTTTGTCTGAATTAGATAAGAGTGTACTTTAGCTTAGCCAAGATTAACCAGGGCATAAGGCTCCAAAAAAGCCTCGTGTACTTTGTTGAAGAGGAACAAAATCAAATTCTGGCAAACAAAAGCAAGAGGCCTAAGAAGCAGTGAGGAATCCATTAACACCCTAGGGCACATACCACCTAGAACGTTTCTTTGATCTAAGAGGTTATCATGTTCTTGGCCAGTTTTTTCCAAGTCCTTTTCCTTGCCTCTCATCACTTCAGCTTCTCAAAGATGAAGTTTCATTCACCTGGCTATCATCCAAGAGTACACCCAACAGGCATCAGCATGCTGGGAACAATTCTTGTATCTGGCCTTAAAGTTTTAGGAGCATGCTATGAGTAATTGTTTTAAGATCGTTGTCTTCCCTTATGCATATGAAGAAGGTCTAACATATGAACTGGTATTATATTCAATATACATAAGAAGATGATTTAGTGGGGCTTGACAAAGCTCAGAATGGTAAACATTGTCAACAAAAATAAACCTTGAACTAGATGAGATATAAATAGCAAATATGACTCAGAAAATACCCCAAATATTAATATGCTTTGCACTTACTAAATATTTTCCTTTCCTTTCCTCACTGATTTTATAATTCACATCTGATCCCTTCAACTTCATCCCAGCTGAAAGCAAACTATTACACTCTTTCATTTGGGATTACTTAGGACAGTTTATTTAATTCATTTGTTGAAATGATCATTTCCTCTGTTTATTCTCATTCCACATATAACCAACAGGTCTATAAAAGTAAAAATGAAAATAATGGATAGTTTTCTAGCTATTTCCATTGCCTTTCTGAATTAAAATTCCCAGGTTATAACTGTTACTTCATTTCAATAGTTACAATTTTACAAAACATCAGAATAGAACCATATTTAAATACCAATTTAAAAGTCATATTTGAAATAAAATTTTAATGAGGTCTTGAATTTATATCTAAATTTATACTTCAAATGGATTTTGGAGTATGAGATATTTTCAAGTTAGTTAATTAACGTAGATGACAAAGTACACTGCTACTTATTAAAGAGATTTAAGATTCATTATTTCTTCTAAGATCCTTTCTTAATCTTTGTTCTGAGGGGTTATCCTGTGTGCTGTAGGATGTTTAACAGCATCCACCCCACCTCCTACCCACTGTGACAAGTCTTCAGATATTCCCGTGTGTGTGTGTGTGTGTGTGTGTGTGTGTGTGTGTGTAGGAGTAACGGCCCCTAACTGACAAATCATTGTTCTAGAGTGCTGAAACTTCCCTAACTAGTGTTCTCTAGCAATTACTTGTTTTTCCTACCTTGCAGGAAACAAATGGTATTAGCAAATTATGATTTTTTTAAAAATCATTTAACTCTCAGGCAGACTTATCTGTTATTTTTCCTATAAGTTTAAGAAAATTCTAATCATTTCTGTTTGAATTCTTCTGTATTCTGTGTTCATTCCTGCATTCATTCCCTCAATTCATTTGCCCACTCATTCAGTGTTAGCTGAGAACAGACTTTAGGCCATGCATAATTCTAAATGCTGGCTATGTTGCTTATGAAATTTAAAAGTCTTTGTTCTCTTGAAGCTTACATTCAAGGGACACTTTTTTTCTACATACTAGTCAGGATGATCTTTTTAAAAGTATTAATGAGAAATCAGAGGAGAGCCATCACTAGAAGAGTGGAATAGGGAACTCCTAAACTCTGACCCTCCACCAAAGCAATGGTTAAGCTAGCAAGAATATTAAAATCAACTTTTTAAAGCTTTGGAATCTAGTAAAAAAAACTTACAACAATATCAAGGGAATGCTTAATGAAAAAATAATTTTAGTAAGACAGTATTTTAGCATTTTAATTTACCTGCCTTCTATTCCCTGCACTCCAGCTTGGCAGCAGTCATGAAACAGCATACCACATTCCAAGTGTAACTTGCTGGTGCAGGAGGAAACAATACAGATCTTGTATCAAAAATTTGTGTTTGTGTGTTTTGACCTGTTTAGAAGCTACCTGAGGAACTGTCTCAGATTTGCCTTTGTTTCACCTGCCTAATCTCAGAGCTTTCTTAGTATACAAGTGGCTTGCCAGGCATCATTTGTCAAGAGTGTAAACACAAAGGCAAATACTAGATTTTTCTCTCACCCTCACTAACCCTGGTTATGAGGCATAACAGATGGGCAAGTACTAGACAGACTACAAAGCAATGGAATGCAGAGGATGGGGAAGGAGAGAATAAGTAAAAGCTCCTGGGGGATCTAGAAAAGCCCTGAGATGCCCTTAGGCTTTCACCTGCGTCTGACTTTCAGGCCCTGTGCAAAAAAAAAGTAAAGGCTAAGGTACACTTGTAAATGGCCTGGGTAAGCCTTGAAGAAGTGATCCATTCCAAGCTGATGTTCAAAGTCTGAGAGAGTGTGTTTTATTTTGATATTTTGGTTGTAGATGTTTAAGGAATCTCTGTCAAATCACTAGCTGACAATTAAACTAATGGAGCAGAGACTTCAGTGGGCATACAAGACAATCTTTTTATAGAAATAGTTGAAAAAAGTCATTAAATAAACAACTATAAAAATAAAACAACAATAATGAATTCTGGGGTGGGGAGAGAATCTGACGTCCAGAGTTACTACATTATAACGGTTAAGACAGCCCATTTTCAAATTGAGACCATAGAGGAAAGGGACCAGGGGGTGGAAGAAGAGGGGGAGGGAAAATGCTGGGGAGTAATATTGTCCAAATTATATTGTTATGTTATGTACATATGTGAATATGCAATACAAACCCCATCATTATGTACAACTATAATGCACCAATAAAGATGTGGAAAGAAAAAAATACAAACAGCCATATATTAAAAAAATAGCCAATTTTCAATAATGAAACAAATTAGACATAAAAAGAAACAAGAAATTATAGATTATCCCCAATGAAGTGGGGAAAAGAAACTAATAGACATTGTCCTTTAAATCAACTGTCTTCTTATCTGACCTGTCTTCTTAGCCTGGTCCCTGTCTATTTCTCCTACATTACCTGTATCTGCTCATTATCATTCACTGGCCATCTTTGTGTTCTTCAAACCATTAGCTTGTTCCTACCTTTGACCCTCAGACACACTGTTCTTCTGCTTCTCTGTAGGGCTCACTCTGTACCTGCACCATCTCCTCAGAGGTGCCTTTCCTGTCTACCTTATCTAAAATAGCCACGCTCTCCCTAACTTCCTATAATTTCCATTTTTCTTTCATTGTTTACTTATCACTGTCTAAAATTATTCTCCCCCTACCCTCATATGTCTCCTTTACTAGCATGTAAGCTCCTTGGCAGCAAGTACTTTATGCTGTGGATCACTTACTTACAGTCATGAGCCTCAAGAGGGCTGAATATTTATCAAATGAATAAAGATTATGCATACATGTTGAATAACTGGCACAACATGTACAACAACAAAAATGAAAAGCTTTAAAATTTCTGTGAGATGTCTCAGAAATGTTCCTTACCAGTTGTTTAATGAATTTATTAGAGAAAGAGTCATTTGAATCCTCAAATGAAGTGAGAAATGCCTGATGCACTATGGCCTGTCCTTTCCATCCTAAAGAAGGTAATCTCAGGTGTGGGTGTGGCGTTGGTGGTACAAAAATCTCTGCCCACTCTAACCACACATCTTGTCAAGGACTGAGTATGCCAGAGAGCTGCAGACAAACCTGTGTTTCCCTGTGGAGACTAAAAAAGACAGGCTGGTTTGCATGGTGGTAGAGGTAGAGGTGTCCTTGGGATTTCACAATAATATTATCATTGGCAGGGGTTAGAAAACAAACTGGGTAAAAATGTTGCTTAGTATTGCCTAAGGTAAAGAAAAAAGGGACAGTAGACTGACTGGTCTTTGTCTTTTCTTGTTCTGCAACTTAAGAATCATTGCCTACAGAAAGGAGTCCTTAATTCTGGTAGCTTCTAAAACAACCTAAGAGAAGAAAATATTGTATAGAATTAAATTTATGAATAGATGCCAAATTATCTTAAAAAGTTTAATCTTTGGATTAAACTTTTTATTCTGGATGAAAATCTTTCTAAAACCTATCATATGCATCATTCACTTTTTCGATATATTAACCACTTTTCTTTCTTCCAAGAGAGACTATAATAAACTCAGTATTTTCTCAGGGATTAAGGTAATTGTGATAAGAAATTGTTTCTGAAGACAGACAAAATCTGGCTTTGCCACTCACCAGGTAAGCAGGTTCATATTCTGGGCCTGTTTTTTATTTGTAAATAGGGATATAAATACCTGCCTCATGAGGCTAGTGTAGAAATCAAATGAGTTTAGCATGTAATATATTTAACACACTGCCTAGTATATAGTACTGCTAGAAAAATGTTAGCTGCTACTGCTAGAAAAACACAGATATTCTCTCTCTCTCTCTCTCTATATATATATGTGTGTGTGTGTGTGTGTGTGTGTGTGTGTGTGTGTGTATACACACACATATATGTGTGTTGTAGCATATATATGTATATATATGCTATAACTTGTAACCTAGTGATACCTTTTCAAAGGATATAAGATTATTGGTTTAACATAAGATAGTTCCAGGCTGCTTTACTGGAGTGCTTTCAAATACTGTTTTATAGTTTTAATATTTTCTTTTATGAGGTCTCTAATTTCACTTCTCACTGTTGTTCGTCATTTTTCATATTTATATCAGTCTCTCTCCATGTTTCTATTTTTGCAGGGGGCATAAACCAAGTTTGTTAGACATATGTGTTAAATGAGAGCTAATATGTTCTTAACTAAGTTGACAAAGCTGTCCTATGTAGAGAGAGAAAGAATTGAAATCCATAAACTTTGCTTTTGACTATTCAGAGGTATTTTATTTATTTTTTATTTCCTATTTCTTAATAAATAAAAAAAAGTTATCAGAAAGTTAAGTTTTGGAATAACTGATGCAACAACAATATTACATTTATATATATAAACATCTAAAAATTTACATATATATACACATTTACACACACATAAAAGTTACAAATAACCATTCTCTAATTTAATTCAATAAATGCTCATTACATTCTTACTAAATGCTAGATACTGGGGAACAATATAATCTTGAGCCTTCTGAAGCTTACAATATCAAGGGGGAGGTAAAGTATAATCAAACAGTGTCAAGAAAATATAGTAAGAGATACCAAAGGTTTTTTTTCCACCAGGTCTTATAAAGGCCTGGAGGAAGGGCCCTTTACCCAACCAGGGGATTCAGGCAAGTGCTAGTGCTGAGTCTGGATGGCAGCTGGGTGGAGAAAAGTTATTCTAAGAATGGAAACAGGAGAGGTACTGAAGCAGCATAGTTCTTTTGTGAGAGTATGTGGCTATGAGTAACAAGAAAAAATAGTTTGGTATTGCTATGATTAAAAAATAATAATGAGAAATGAAACTAGGAGGTAGATTATACAGGGAACAGATTCGAGAGGTCCTCATATATATGTCATACTGAGAAACTTGGATGTTACTTAAGGGACAGGAGACACTAAGGAAATTCTTATGTGAATATAGCTCAGGAGCAGAGTGCCTGCATGAGGCCCTGGTTCTATCTCTAGCACCACAAAACAAAAAGACAAATAAACAAACAAAAAAACAACAATTTTTGAGAAAAAATGTCAATCTTCAGATTTTCATTTTAGATATACAATTCATCAGGGTACAAGATAGAGCATAAAACCAGAGAAGACAAGGAAGACAGACCAGGTAGGTGGCTAGAGATAGTGAACCTGGAAGGCGAGGCAGTAGCCTTTGTGTGGAAGAGGGTCCAAGATATGAAGAAGACAAAACTGCAGGATATGAGACTGACTGGAATCTAGGGTAACTACCAGGCTCCATGCTTTGACTTACTGGACAGATGATAATGCAGTTAACTAAAAGAGGAACAGTGTTTGCTTATTTTTTAAAATTTAGCTTCCTTTTTCCTTTTGGGGTCATAAGAAGATAAAATAGTTTAGGTTGGGACATGTTAACTTTGAGGTAGTCACAGAAGAGGTCAGAACTGGAGACAAAAAATTTAGAATAATTAACCTATAGATCCATGAAAGCAAATGGAAGCCCCTATGGAAAGCAGCAGAACAATGGTAAGGTATCTAAGGAGGGGCAGAAGTAGACAATCATGAATGAAACTGGAACTCTATGTTGAGAGGCCCTGGGAGAGAATAGTGCCATGAAAGCCAGTTTAAAATGTGGTGGTTAATAGAGCTAAACACACTCATTCACAGCTACATTTTCTGAGAACTCACTATGTGTCACGCATTGTGCTGTTTTACAGACTGTATCTCATTTAATCTATAATCCACATGCTACAGTTGATGAATCTAAAGTTCAGAGATGTCATGTAACTTACCCAAGATCATAGAGTGAGCTGGCAGAACTGGGATCTGAACCCAGGTCTGCTGTATTACAAAACCCATGTTCTTAACTCTGCTGGGGTAAAAGAACTTCTTCAGGATGCAACTTAATATCATCATAATAAGAACTGCTATATACTGTTTTTCCAAGAAGCATATCTTAAAAACTGCCTAACAATCTCAAATGAATATTTAATATCTAAATATTAAATATGAGGTCATTCATATTTGGTCACTTCAAAATAGATCATTTCAGTGGTAACCTCTTCATAATCTGTATTTCATAAATACCACACAGGTCAAATTATGAAAATAAAATGCAGCACAAGAAAACTCACTTCTGCACTGTTCCAATAATGCCAAAAGGAAGGTCCCAGATGGACTACTGTGTCTCAGATGAAAACACGTACCTTGACTTAATAAGCCTACTTATTAGCTTTCTCACAAATTATTGGTCCAAAGGAGAACCAGAGAAGGTATGACTCGTTTAGCATGGAAAAATTCACTGAAGTATGTATTCCATGGACACTTATTTTAGATGATAAATCATTTTCCATTTAAAGACAGAGAATAAGAAAATCTCATTCCAATTTTATAGAAGTTGTAATTTTTGTATTTCCCACTAGAGGAAGCAATAGCATTACTCTTACCATTTGGTGGATAAAAGACGGCATATTCTTCTAATCCTAGTTTTCCTGTAAGAGAAAACCATAGAGGGTTTCAATATGATTTAAATCAATTTTAAAAATTAACTTATTATGTGAATATACTAATAATGGAATTTTCAAGAATACTATAGTCTGATTTTATTTCATATTATGGAATTTAAAAATTTGCCAATGTTTTGATAATAGCAAACCCTTTCATTAATTAAAATCAATAATATAAACTTCAGTACAAGGGAAGTGATACAAAATAAATAATAGAACAAATGCTTTCAAACTCCTTAAGCATGTAAGAAGGGAAAAAAATCTATAAACATACCATTATTTTGCTAAATTCTTTCTTTTTAGAGAGAGAGAGAGAGAGAGAGAGAGAGAGAGAGAGAGAATTTTTTAATATTTATATATTTTTTAGTTTTTCGGCGAACACAACATCTTTGTTTGTATGTGGTGCTGAGGATCGAACCCGGGCCACACACATGCCAGGTGAGCGCGCTACCGCTTGAGCCACATCCCCAGCCCCCAAAATAATTCTAATCTAGTCATTAAAGCAAGTTATAAGCTTTGCAATATCTCATTAGCTTACATTTTTTATGGAATGTGCTGAAAAGCTAAAAGTTAAGTGTCTTTAATTGTACAGTGGTCATATTTTCTATGACCAGAGAATGGGGCTAATATTTGAAATCAGAATGTCCTAGAAAGTATATTCACTATAATCAAATGTTTGTAAGAGTTTTTACAAAGTAGCTTTCCCTCAAAGCTTTTAAGTTTCTCAGTTTGTCCCACCTTTCACTGAATATCTTTAGGTAGCTTTTTTCTTGACTGTTTTTCTAACCCCTTTGAGTCTACTGAAAAGATATTCAGACAGGTGCAAGAAGTACACCTGTAATCCCAGGTACCTGGCAGGGTGAGGCAGGAAGATTCTAAGTTCAAGGCAAACCTGGACAACTTAGCAAGACCCCTTCTTGAAATAAAATAGAAAAGGGGCTGGAAATGTAGCTAAGTGATAGAGTACTTGTTTAGCCTGTGTGAGGCCCTAGGTACAATCCCCGGTAGCAAAGAAAAAGTAAATAAAAATAAATTCATTCTTATGCTGTTTTTTTTAAAAAAGTCTTTAATTAAAAAAAATTTTTTTTTCTTGTTCGGGACAGTGGCAGAGAGGAGACAAAGAATAAGAAATATGAGAATAGAAGTTTAGGATAGAGTAGAAACAATAAGGAGTAATTTTTGTGTAAAGAGAGAATAGAATAATGAAAAGGAAACTGATTACTGCACTAGATGTTGAGAGGCAAACAAAAATACAGTTATATAGTTTCTCAACCATATAGTTTATGAAATAGACAAAATCTTAGATTATTTTTACTAACTTTTTTTTCTTTTTCTTTCTTTTTTTTTAAAAGCAGGTTTTAAGTGTTTAGAGTTCAGAGGGAAGGGAAATTGATGACATTTTGGTGACACAGTGAGATATATGCAAATTCTTCAAAGTCCCAGAAAATTTTTTAGAGTGAGGGAAGGGAAAGCTTTCCACATAAAGGAACATATGGAGGCTAGAATGAATATGGCATATTGTGGAATAATCAGGGTAGCAAAGTTAGCTAGTTTGAGACTATCAACCAATGAAGGGACTTGAAATCATAGCCGTGTTTAGAGGTGAGTCTATTAGGTAATTAAATTCTGTAAGTTCATTTTAGAAACAAGGAAATTTAAGAGACCCCCAGGGTATGTGGAGCCCAAATCCAATACAACTTGAAGTGGCATGTCCTAGGGCAGGCAGGAGTTGGAGCAACCAGGCGGGTATGTCAAAACACAGGAGAAATAGTTTCATTCTTCAAGGAAACACAGAGAAACCATATACAATAGGGCAATGAGCTTTCTGTGCTGGCTATTCATCACTTAATAAAAAGGAGTTGAGAAGGGCTGTCAGCTAAAATTAGTTCAGTTTTCAAGATCTTGATATAGTGATATATTATAAGCAATTAGTGATAAAGAGAGTTACTAAAATAGGAATTAGAGCGCTAATAACACATGTTACTTTAAAAGGCATTTTAAAAGAAGGAATATAGAAAGTTAAAAAAATTAAAAAAGCAAATCTATGTGATAAACCCATAGTTAGGAAAAGTGAACAGATACAACAAAATAGCAATACTGGAGAAAATTGAGAAGGCAAAATGTCTTCTGTAGTGAGAAAGTCCCTGAAATGCTGCTTCCAGGACCTGTGATACGTTGTATTGATTTAAGTGAGAATGAAAAGACAGTTAACGTCAACTGAGAAAAAAGTAATTTACAATTAAAAATTGGCAAAACCAATATAAGCTATGAAATAAACATTCTTGGCATGAATCTGTAAGTCTTAAATAAAACTCCTTAATATTACCAAAATATTACCTCTTATGTATGATTTCGGCGGTGAAGCACTGTTGTATGCAAAGTGACCCAATACTGATGTATCCCGGGAAAAACAAAGTAATACCTGGATGTAACATTGGAAAAAAATAAGCAATTAGGCACTGTTTTAAAGTCAGATAATTCATTATTATTATTGGGAGGCATTAAGGTGGAATCCTTCAAGCTTAGTATCTTGCAATGGGAAGAGTGCCCTCTGTTGGTTTACCTATGTTAAATGTTAACAATGAGATGCCATGTATAGATAGCCAAAGTTCTTCCAAAGATTTCTCAGTTTGCCACTAAAGTTTGAAGAATATCAGAAAATATAAGTTGCTAGCTACCAGTTGATTCTTTTCTTGTTCATCTGGAAATGAGAAACACCTAGATGAAATTTAATAGATGAGAAATATATACGGTAGACCAGGTAACCATAGTGTCAGAACAATTTGGGAAATGCAGAAAACCGGAAATAGTCATTGCTGAGATGCTGCAGATAGTTGGCCTTATCAGGGATGGAGGGAAAGAAACTCATGGTGTTTAGAAGGAAAGGCAGCAGTGGTTTCCCAATACAGAATAGAAGTTAGTAGTCCTAATCATCAGGTAGACTGTGGCAACTCTATCTGGAGATAAAAATCAGTACAGCAGAATCAGAATCAAGGATGCACATTAGAATAAACTGGATGCCGTCTGACAGTAGCCTGAAATTTTGGGCCAGGACGCCAATCCCCAGGAAGATGACCAGTGACAAGAAATCTGGGTCCTGGGATTCTAAAAGATAATACCAAAAAAAGAATTCAGGATGACTGAAAAGGGCAAAATAGGGGCATAGAGTCAGGGCTGAACTTGTAGCAGAGTGAATGGAGAAGGAAACACTTTGTGTCTAAAACACAAGAAAACAGGCACAGTTCTTCTAAAAGGATAGATGTGGAAATTGGATATTAGTCAGGTTCAATGTTAAAATGTGTAACAACTATTGCCACTGATTTTATTGTTTTAAAAGACGACAGAAGTGATACACGTATATGATAAAAATGAAAAAGGCAGATAATCAAAGAGTAAGAAAACATCCATAATTCCACTACTGGTAATATGTAGATGTAAGGCCTGGAATACCATAGTCATTATCACCTATTTTTATATACACATGTACAATTTTTTTTAAAAAAAGAATTATGCATATAGTTCTATAACCTATTTTCCCTCAATGTTATAAATATTTTCTATATTCTTTTAGCTTTTTAATTTTTTGTTTTAATTAGTTATACATGATAGTAGAATGCATTTATTTACTTTGATATATCATACATAGATGGGATATAATTTCTCATTCTTCTGAGTGTAAATGTTGTAGAATCATACTGGTCATGCAGTCATATATATATATATATATATATATATATATATATATATATATATTTACACACAGAGACACACACAAAGTAATAGTATTTGTTTCATTTTACTATCTTTCCTATCCCCACATCCCCTTCCCTCCCTCCCTTCACTTCCCTCTACCCAAACTAAGGTAACACTATTATTCTCTAGTGCCCCCTGCCTTATTGTGAATTAGCATCCACATATTAAAGAAAACATTCAGCCTTTGGGTTTTGGGGATTGGCTTATTTCGTTTCACATGATATTCTCCAACTCCATCCATTTACTGGCAAATGCCATAATTTCATTTCTCCCTAAAGCTGAGCAATATTCCCTTGAATATATATACCACATTTTCTTTATCCATTTATCTATTGAAGGACACCTAGGTTGGGTATAAAATTTTTATGTTGCAGAATATTCTACTTATGTATTAACAATAATTCATCTAGCCCATCTTGTTTTCCATTTCCCAGTTATAAGCAATGCTGCAGTGAACTTCCTTAGAACTCTTTATGTACACCTTTAGTTAACTTTCTAAAACTGGACTGTCTGGTCAAATACTTTACGCATTATGTACTTTGCGTGGTGTGTGTATTGCTACTAGGGATTGAACCCAGAGCCTCACTCATGCTAGGCAAGTGCTCTACCACTGAGCTAGATCCCCAGCCCTGCTTCAGGCATTTAATATTTAACACTTTAAAAATTCATTGCCAAGGTAGGAATTTTTCTAATTTCTTATTTATTAACACATCTAGTAGTAAGATAGGACACTTTTTTCTTTCATTAAAACAGATTATCATCATTTCATGGATAAAAAATGGCATATAATCATATATTGCTTTAATTTAATTTGTGAACAGAAAGGTATTCAACACATTTACAAAAATAATGAGTTGAATTTGCTTTGTTGTTTTTTGATCCATTTTTAATTCATTTAAATGTTTTTTAACTTGATTTAAATTTTGTGTATATAAGGATCTTTGGTTTAAGTCTAATTATATACATTGTGTGTGTTTGTGTGTGTGTGTGTGTGTGTGTGTGCGTTTGTGTGGTGTATGGGAGGCAGTACTGAGGACTGAACTCAGGGCTTTGCTCATGCTAAGCACAAGTTCTACCACTGAACTACATATACCCCCAGCCCTAAGTCTAATTTTATTTTGAAAATGGTTTTGCTCAAATAATGTTAATTATTTTGACACAGAGATGTTTTTAATTTTTGTATGCTCAAATCTACCATACTTTCTATCATGCTTAGATATTAATCCATTTCCATATTTATAGTCTACGTTGGACTCTTAAAAAAAATTTTAGATCCATAAAATGTTATTGAATCAGTAAATAATATTGACTCTACTCTTGCCAGACCTTCATGGACCACTGTGGTAGGCAGAACAATGCCCTCCAAAAATGACCACATCCAAATCCCTGGAAACCATGGATATGTTACCTTGTATAACAAAAGGGATTTTGCAGATGTGATTAAATTAGCAATCTTTACATGGGAATATTATACAGGATTATCTGGCTGAGCTCAATATAATCACAGGATCTTTTAAGTGAGAGAGGCAATAAGCCAGAGTCAGATTTCAAGATGCTATCTGCTGGATTTGAAAATGAAGAAAGGGGCCACACAAGGAATGCAGTTTCATTCACTGCATTCTAGAAGCTGTACAAAGTGAACAAATGCATACTTTTTCAGAATTTCCAGAAGCAACATAGCCTGCGAGTACCTGTACGGTCATGTGACTATAGGCCAGTGAAACCCATTTTAGATTTCTGAACTTTAGAACTATGGATAATATAATTGTATTAAGCCATGAAATTTGTGGTTATTTATTATAACATCAATAATAAGCTAATACCCAATAAGTTAATGCAAAATAAATGAATACAAGTAAAGTAAAAAATACAAGTAATGTAAAAATATATACTTAACAAATTTCTATCATTGTCTTACAGGGAAAATAATTCCTAATAAAGTGTTCATATTAATTTTCCCTTAGTTAAGCAGAGTGTAGGTAGCACGGTACTTTTAGAAGGAGCTCTGTGCTTAAATATAACCCTCTGGAGTCCCTGATGTCGTAGAGAAGACAAGATAATTGGGACTACTCTAAGGAGAACATTGGTTATTTTAAGGTGACAATGCCAGAGGTGGTATGTTAGACAGCATGGGCTAATGTGAAACCCTGGGACACAAGCAGAGAGCTGCCAGCTCCTATCCTAACTTGAATTGTTACCTTTTGAGATTCTAATGTCTGTATGTGTAAGGAAATGACAATACAATTATAAATTTGCTAGAATATGATTATATGATGATGATTTAAAATTGAGTTGAAAATTTAACTGATTACTTACAAATTAAGAAAAATTAAATTTTACTTGAGTGAGGTTATACAGGGTAATGATTTACTTTATTTATGGGAGTTTCAAGAGACTGGACTTATAAATGTGAATTTATGGTTGCTATAGCAGATCATATCTAAAATGTCTACATACAACTACAAAAGTTTTACTTGGCCTAAATTTTCCTTTATTTGTAGAAAATACATTTATGGTAAGTGATGTAAATAATTCTGAGAAATAGGTTATTTACATCATACAAAGTAGATAGGAAATGGCAGATATCAACTGGACAATCACTTTAACATCCAATTACTATATACTTATTTTCATTTGTGATGCTCTTACATTTTCCTACAAATGAATTTGGAGAATTTCAAATGATAAAATTTCAAAGATGGCTTTTTAAAACATTCTGCCCTAATTTAATTTTCATACATAAAAGAGCCATGTAGCTTACTGGGCTTTGAAAATTGACAGATCTGGCTTGGGGTTCTGGTAGCTGTATGAGCTTGGGCTCTTGAGTCTCTGCTTCTTCATCCGTAAAAAAGGAATAAAGTTACCATGCAGGGCTGTTGTAAGAATGGGTTACAGAGTTGGACGTTGCCAGAGGTGGTGAAATCTATGAAGTTGAAGTAGAAAATACCAGGAATCTATCTTTCCACTTAGACAACAATTGTACTGGCAGAATATGTCTGATGTAACTATTTGAGAACTCCAGAGTCTATTGAAGTCTTACAACTTTTGAGGGAGGATTTGAATAGTAAACTGTGGTTTCCTTTGGTCAATTCAGCTCTTAGTACAGTAGCATCTACCCACCCTCAAACCAAGCCCCTTGGCAGGTAGACATGCATGTGTCCAGGAGCAGCATAAAGAACCCAAGGTAGGGGGAAAAGCACCCTGTCCTCCAAATAATGGGTATCTATACTCGGATTGTTGATTGCTGCTTCTGATCAGAGAGGCACAGACAGGCAGAGGGCAGGAATGGAGGGGAAGCAGAAATTATTTGTTGTGCCTCCTCCAAGTGTCCCAAACCCTTCCCCTTTGGCTGAAGTGACTTTCAGTGAATTTAAGGGAACAATCTCTCCCCACTTTAATTCTTCCAACAGAAAAGGAAAATGAAAACTGGAGGGGGGTTGCGGGGGTGGGGGGGACTGCATGCCTTTGAGTAGCACGGGAAGATGAGTTTCAGAATCCAGATGCAGTAATGGCCCCTATATTATATAAAAGCAAGGTCAGTTGATCCATTACAAGAGTAAGGGAAAACTGGGTATAAAATTGCAGGTGCATGTAAGTAGTGTATGTGTGGGGTGAAAACATATGGAGATTCTCTTCTGATAGCCTATAAATATTCTGTGAGAAGCAGAAATCAAAGTCAATCAGCTGAGAGAAAAAGGAGATTTGAAGAGGTTCAAGGTACTCAAAGTTATCTAGGAGAGTGGATGTGTGAATGGACTAAGAGAATGAGGTAGATTTGGCAGGCAGAAGAATGGACTCTTAAAGTTAGTGGTCATGAAATTAAAGTAAAACTAGTTAGCATGGTTCCATGTGTAGCCACAATCAAAATCATGATGTAGCTACAGAATTGATGGGCAGCTCTATTTATCCAGGGTTAAGGCTTGGTCAGATAATTTCTTCTAAAACGAGGGAGAAGGGCAAGGGAGTTGAACACATATTCAAGAAGTGACTGGAATGCCAGATCATGCCGTTGACATGTGTGTCACATTTGTTCTCTCCTATCTATTCATAGAGATCTTGCTCTGTGTCAGGTGCTCATGAACTCTAACCTGAACTGCTGGAGCTATTCACTGCCATACTAAGCTAGTCTCTCCTCACCAAACACAGCATATTTGTGATTCATATTTATTTTTGCTTTTCCCATCCTTCTCCTAATTCTTTAACTTTAAAAACTAAACATTTCCTAAAACATTTCTATTCTGCAGACACCACTCAATTCTGCATGACTCCTAGAATTTTAATTGTACTTGGTTAGAACTGAATAGAAATCTTTATTCGTGTACTTATCAATTTATAACTGTGTCTTTTCTCTCATTTTCCACTAAGATGTGACTTAATATCTTCTTTTGCTACTACAGAAGCTGTATCAGAGTAAACACTTAATAATTTGACTAAATGGATACATGAATAAAAGATATCTAATTGCACTGGAAACTTTAATTTCTAGTTGTAGATGGATACAATATCTTTTTCATTTATTTATGTAGTGCTGAGGATCAAACCCAATGCCCATGAATGTGAGGCAAGTGCTTTACCACCGAGCCACAACCCCAGCCCTGGAAATCTTTCTTAAACTCCACTCAGTGGCATAAAAGCATCTGTAAATATGGCAAACTCCTCAGTTCTGCTACTAAGTATATGCGAGATGAGCAAGCATTTGAGGGAGGCTTGGGTGTACTACACAAAGAGTCAGTCTCCATGTTTTTCATTTATTATATGAGTTATTTTCTATCAATATTTTATACTTTTTGGACAACATGTTAACTTATATAGGTGTAATAATGCCATTCAGTACTGGAAACTGGTACTGTCAAACTACCCAATTTACTTCTGTTGAATAAAAGGTGTCTTTTGAAACTCTGACATAATTTAAAACTATCAAAATCTCTAAGTATTTTTAAGAATTTCATGCAAAACAAAAACTGACTAAAGTTTGCAATACTAAAAAGCTGACTTATTACTTAAAGCATGATTTCCATAAAATTCAGTGCTTTTTGCCTACAAAATCTAAGTAACTTTAACATGAGGCACTTAGGAGCAGTTTCTGTGTATCCTAGTAACATGGGCCCATATTTTCTTTAAAAAGGGATTACCAGAGGTTTTCTCATCTGTATGTGGACACAGCAATGCCACCTGCCAACTAATTTTGTAGTCTAGTCACAAAATCCAATAAATGGGTAGCAGCTGGAAGGGATATGGGGCCCAGAATCTAGTCAGAAACACTAAATTGCTCCATTATCATTAATTTTCCCTGAGCAGTTGTGTTGCTACAAAGCTCTGCCAAAAGAAAGCCTGTAATGAAAGATGAGAAGCTTTCTTCTGACATAAACAGACACATACATCTATAAATGTAGATTTTGTTTCCAAGAAAAAAAAACAGAACTCAATTTTAATGCAATTACATATATTAGTTAAAATGAACTAGTAATAATTCAGACCAAGTAAAATAAATAATTAAAAATATCACAATAGAAGTCCATGTGAGGAAAATTTACTTTTGCATAATCTCCCCAAAGAAGTCTATGTGAGGAAAATTTACTTTTGCATAATCTCCCCAAAGAGAAATTTAGGTGTTTGTTGTAACAATCCTTCTGTTAAGTAACTGGGATCTTTATCTGCATTAAAGCTTATTTCTACAGATGAATGGACAAAGAAAATGTAATACATATATATAAGAGAATATTATTCAACTTTTAAAAAGAAGGAAATCCCCCCATTTAAGACAACATGGATGAACCTGGAGAATGATATGTCAATTGAAATAAACATCTCACAGTGGAAAAAATATGATATGATTCAATTTATAGGAGGTATCTAAAATAGCTGAAAAAAATGGTGATTTTCTGGGGTTGGAAGGGAAGAAGGATGGGGAATTGTTATTGAATGGGTTCAACATTTCAGCTATGCAAGATGATTTTAGGGATTTGCAGAACATTGTGACTATACTTAAAATTATTATATTGAACACTTAAAAAGGTTTATTTAGTATCATTTCCAAAGTCTAAAATCAGCAGAATCCTTGAAACATAACTGAAGAAATTATTTAATGTTTAAAAATAACATAATTTGGACCAAAATATTGATAAAATGAAAAAGGTTAAAGTACACTCCTATATTACTTACTACACTAATTTAATACTAATGCTTTACACAACACTTTAAAACAATTTCCAAGCATTTTGTATTCATGTCCTGCCTCCCTAGCTAGCATATGCATCCATCAGAGGTACTATCATTTATATATAATGTAAGGATCACAAAATATTTACTGATGATCATTGTGCTTTTTCTCAGAAAATGTATCCACTGTTTATAAATAATTCTGTTGTCTGGCTCAGTCCTCAGTAAGTTTTCTTAGAACTTACATATATGTCACTAATATGTGGAAGAAACAAAAATAAACATTCCTTTAAGGATATTCCTGACACTATTTGGACAAACTGTTACTATTCTCATTTAAAACAAATGCTCTCAATCCCAGTAACTTGGGAAGCTGAGGCGGAAGTCTGCAAGTTTGAGGCTGGTCTCAGCAATTTAGTGAGATTCTGTCTTAACAATAACAAAATAAAGAAAAAGGAGGGCTGGGATGTGGCCTAGTGGTAAAGCACCCCTGGGTTATTTTAGTATAAAAAATAAAATAAAATAGATAACCTCAGTAACTTTTCCACCAAATGAGGCTGATTTGTTACTTAGCAAGCCCCTTTCAGTACCACCAAAGAGGGTTTGTAGTTGTCACTTCAAACTGGCAATCCTCTCCACTACAATTACCAAAAGTGACAAACTTAACAAAAAATTTACACCCTTTCTATTCATTCTCTGAAGCAGATTAGCCACAGACTATATATATATATATATCATGTCATTATGTATAATTTATGTGTTCATATACTTGGAAAACAGTTTTGTGTTCAGGATCAAAATAGCATAAGAAAATAAAAAAATTAACTAAGTGGTTCAATTTTGAAAGCATAGATATTTGGCTTTATTTTTTAAATATATTTAACTGTGACATTAACCTATTTTCACTAAAAATCAGTTCATAAAAACGGATCCATCACATCTAGAACAAAACTGAGAAATCTAGACCTCATCAACATGACAGTAAATCTCAGTCAGCCAATAATTACTAATATTAAGCTTTCATATGAAAAATTGAAACTTTTTTAGTTATGAAAAAATAATTCTTTCAATAAAAACTACATTATCTTAAGAATTTTTATTTGTTATTTACAGTGTGCTAGGCACTAAAATTACAATAAGAACCAAAACACACAATTTATATGAAAGAAACAATTATAAAATAATCAAGTAAGGTATAATAAATACTATAAATAAAATATATTACACAGTACTTTGAAAAACACATATTAGATGTCTTTATGTTGGAGGTTAGAGGTTATTCAGGGAAGATGCAGTACATGCAGTAAATTGCATTTACCTGGGGGCTGAAGGGAAAATAGGAGTTTATTAGTTGAAGAGAGAAGGGTGACAGTCTTCCCTATAAGATGACCTGGAGGTCTTATTACCATGAAGAAGAAAAGAGTTTAATGACGTGATGAGTCAACGATCAGGGTGGCTGGAGCAGCCAGCATCAGGGCAGAGAGTGAGCAACAAGGCGGGAGAGGTGAGATGGAGGCAGGGTGGCAAAATCCCGTGAAAGACTTTTGTTTTTGTTTTTTTTAATCACACAAGTGACGTGAATTTACTGGTGTTTTAAAAAGCCCACTAGGACTTCACTGTGCAGACCAAATTAAAGGTGGGTTGGCCAGCGTTAGGCAAGAGAGATAAATAAGATGGTCAGTTTACTTTTTAGTTGTAGTATAACAGAAGACTTGTAGATTAATACCAATAAAATAATTCCATCTTTGGAAGAAAACCAATAGAATTTTTATGTGTAACAGATTATAAAAAAAAAAAAAAGTCAATGAGTAAAATCCAGCAACTATTAACTCTTGAGACAACAGAATTTTAAAACCTGGATTTAAAAAGTATAACACTATCCGTAATCAATACCTTTATGGAAAAAACCAAACCGCTTTGTCTTGTTTTAAATCAGATAAATAGCATTTTCAGGGTAATTCTGATATATAAGTACAGTTTAGTCCATACTCCATTTGAATTAAGAATATGAAAGCCCATGAAGGTCTGGTAAACTGCCCAGGACCGCAAAGACGTCTGTCTGAAGACAAAACTATTATTAGAATGTGAGTTAAATAGATGGAAAAAAATTAAATATTTATTTCAGCTCCTGAGATTCTCTCATTGCTTTTGGGTTTGACATTCTATGATATGTCTGGGCATGGGTATCTGTTCACTGAGTTTCTTTAGATGTGTAAATTAATGTTTTCCATCAAATTTGAGATGTTTTCAGTCATTATTTCTTCAAATTCTGCTTCTTCCTCCCTTTTCTCTTACTTGTATTCATTTCATAAATATGTTGATGAGCATAATCATACCCTTAATTTTTCTGAGACTTTGTACATTTACCATCTTCCTTGTTCACTGATTCTTTTCTGGTTTTCCAAATGTACTGCTAAACCTCCCTGGCAAATCTTTCATTTCAGTTATATTTTTCAATTCCAGATTTTCCATTTGGTACTCTTTTACATTTAAATTCTTTCTTTTTCAGCAGTACTGGGGATGGAAACCAGGAGCCCTCTACCTCTGAGAGACACTCCTAGGCCTTTTTATTTTTTTAATTTTGAAACAGGCTCTAAATTGCCACAGCTGGCCTCAAACTTGTAATTCCCTGGCCTCAGCCTCCGAACTGCCTGGATTACAGGCATGCACCACTATGTTCATTTTACAATTTCTTTTTATTGCTTTTCTTGATTTGATGAGACAATGCCATTGTAAATAGCTGTACCTATAGTAAAGATCCTGAAGAATGCTTTATTTAGGATGACTAGAACTTATAATTTTGGAGAGGTAGAATCTTGTAGGTTCAGAGCCAAAATTATCTTGGGCTACATATTGGGCCCATTAATGGCCATTTACCTTAACTTTTGTATCTGGCCTAACATTCTCATGATTATTATGTAAACTAGTTGGAATGTGTCACTCAACTTAGCGTACCTCTAGCTTCCACCATCCTAAAGCTAAGAATACCATAAGACAACATCTAAATTCATGCAAGAGATACCCCCTTCTCTTATTATAATTCACCTGCCTGATGCTCCCACCAGTGTAACTGGTATATATTTTGACCTACGACTTACTTTTGTTCTGTGACTATAAGAGTTTATGTAACCTCTTTTGTGGTAATACATGTTATTCAAGGTAACTGAAGTCTATATTTCTGGGCCATGATCACTTATATTTGGCCCAGAATAAACTACTTTTAATTGTATGTGGGGGGGCAGGTACTGGGGATTTAACCCAGGGGTGTTACCCACCAGTTCTTTTTTATTTATTTAATTTTTTTTTAAAGAGAGAGTGAGAGAAGAGAAGAGAAGAGAAGAGAAGAGAAGAGAAGAGAGAGAGAGAGAGAGAGAGAGAGAGAGAATTTTTAATATTTATTTTTTAGTTCTCGGCGGACACAACATCTTTGTTGGTATGTGGTGCTGAGGATGGAACCCGGGCCGCACGCATGCCAGGCGAGCGCGCTACCGCTTGAGCCACATCCCCAGCCCTCTTTTTTATTTTTGAGACAAGGTCTCACTAAGTTGCCTAAGCTGGCCATGAACTTGCAATCTTCCTGCCTCAGCTTGCTCAGTCTCAGGGATCACAGGTGTGTGCCACCATGCCTGGTCAGAATAAACTATTTTATTTCCTTTAAAGTATGAACATTATTTTATTTTGATACTATCACACTTTTTTTTTACCTCTTTAATCATGGTTTCCTTTAGTATTTTTAGATATACTTACAATGGCTGCCTTAAAGTTTCTATTAATTCCAACATTGAAGCCCTTTTGTAGGCAGCCAGGGATTGTGGTTATTGTTATTTACTTGCTTCTTTAGTGACTTGGTTAGAATATGTTATTCAAGTCTAGTTCTCATACAGTATGAAGGCTCTGATGTACCTCAGAGGGTATAAATTTGGACATACTCACTCTTCAATGATACTGATTTTAGCAGGCATTTTTTACTATCTCTTCCTCTAATCTCAGTTAAACATTATATCTCTGTTGGTATCACAGATATCCTGTTTCACTAATCGAAAGCTGTTTATTTTACTGTTTGCAACCATGTCCTCAGGTAGAAACTGTAATCACAGTCTGATTCAATTAAGTTTGAACCCCTTTGCAGAAGTCATTTTTGAAACTTGTCTTTGAGGTTTGTTCCTATCCCACTGGGACTTGTTGTAACTGTCTCTCTAGTTCTCTT
This sequence comes from Spermophilus citellus, assembly GCF_964194105.1. Lineage (NCBI taxonomy): Eukaryota > Metazoa > Chordata > Mammalia > Rodentia > Sciuridae > Spermophilus > Spermophilus citellus. The sequence goes on along the minus strand of NC_138189.1, from coordinate 20,457,287 downwards.
TGGTACACTAGCTACTTATGGTTTAGTTGACACTCTCTTGGAGTTAAGAGCCTCCTATTAATTGCCTATCATTAAAATCTCTAGTATTTTAGACTCACTGGGTTGGAACTTTATCACACTCTGTATAAACTCATTTCTTTGAGGAGAGTCTCAAAGGTCCTGTTGTCAAGGCTCCCTTTTCCCCTCCAAACAAAATCTCGGAGTCATTGCTCTAGAGCTGGGATGGGGACGTTGACCAACTTCTCCTGGCATGACACTTCTACTTTCTGAGAACAGACACTGGCTAAGGAAACAACCTCTGGTCTTCTCTGCTCACCTCTCCCATAGAACCTCCATTCTACAGGCAAGCTGGGTGGGCATTTGAGCTCCTAGTAGTCTTGGCCTGCTAAGAGGAGGTAGAGCTCTTGAGGAGATCTCTGCCCTGTGGTAAGGGAGCCCCCAACTTCTAGGTAGCACTTCTTCTGGATTCAGCCATCTGTTAACACAGAACTGAGGGGGAAGAGTGGATGTCTGCCACTCATGTGGAGATACTGTAGCTCTTGACTAGGAACTGGAGGGAGTGGGAAGCCTGATCTTCTTGGCCATACTCAGAACTGAAGCTGTCATTTTGATCAGAGGGTGAGAGGAGGCCAAAAGTAGGTCTCATGTGCCACAAATGGTTTTCACTAGAATTTAGTAGCTTTTTTTGAATAAACGCTTCTTACTGACTTGTTGTAGAATCTTGGGACAGTTTCCAGAGACTTTTATTTTTCTTCTTAAATAGTTTTCACTAGCTATGTTTTGTCTACTGGGGATAGTTCTGTGGATCTACTCATGCCACCATTGCAGAACTGATAATTTCTATTCAACGTTTCCAAAGAACAGAGCTATCAATAAACTAGTAGTGTTATATAAATGATGCTAACTTTAGACATTCAAAAGTTTACTGGGTACCAAGAACTAGACACAGTGCTACATATTAGCTACATAAGCAAGTAAATTTTCCAACTTTTATTTTTAGATTTCTCAACTCTTAATATCCAAATTTATATTAAAGAATAGAAATTTAAATCTTTACTATTTTTTTACATCTGAAATTACAAAATCTTGAAATTGTTTCTATAGTTATTTCAAAATTTAATTTTATAAAGTCTTATACTTAAGCTCTTAGGATGTGTGATTAATTAAGCCTTTTTGAGAGATTCTTATTTAACTTTATCTTTCCTTTAAAATATATATAAACCACCAACACCATTATCAAAGAAAACACTTGTTCATCCAAACAGCTGGGACTGATTTACGCTTATCAAGAAGAAATTATTATATGGAATCTATACATTTCCTTGATGACATTTATATTGTCATTCATTCAAAATCAATATGTATGTGTAATCTTTATCTAAAAAGAACATTATCTAGGTAATTCTATGTGAATTACTTATTTCCTACTTATGATAAATTATTTTATCTTAGTAGATATGAAAAAGACCCAGGGAAGGATCCAAATCCACAGTATCAGCATATGAAATTGCCAAAGAATAATCATGACACTACACATTGATTTCAAAATATTTACTCAATATTTTTAATAAAAAGTATCATGTAAATACTTTCTCTAAACTTATTTGGATGGATTAAATATGAATACAATTTAAAAATCTCTGTCAACAACAAAGATAGAAAACTTACCTCTGATTGTAGTGTATGTGACTAAAAGGAACAGTCTAAAAATTCATTGAGGAACTTTTATTCTCCCACCCCATTCCACTGTAAGGGCAAAAATTAACTTTATCTCAACTTTAGAACATGTAATATGATAAACATGATTTTGATTTTAGAAGGATTTAGTTAACAATAGAGATAACTCTTAAAGTATAATGATTCAGAAAACCTAAAACAAAAAATTACATATTTAAAATTTTAAACTTACCTGATATAAATAATCTTCAAATACAAAATAATAATCATCATTGCTTGCTGTCAACTTTACATCCTATGATAAAAAGTAAAGAATATGTTATTGTTTAGATATTAGACGGACCCCAAAAGTTCATGTATGAGACAATGTAAGAAGGTTTAGAGGTGACATGATTGACTTATGAGAGTCTTAATTCAATCAATGAATTAATCCCCTTCAGGTAACTGAAAGCAGGTGGGGTGTGACTAGAGGAGAAGGTCATTGGGGACTTGCCTTTCAAGTTTATATTTTGTTGTGGTGAGAAGAGCTCTCTCTCTGCTTCCTGATCATCATATCCTAAGCCACATTCCTCCCCCACACTTTTCTACCATGATGTTCTGTTTTACCTTGGGCCCCAAAGAATGGAGTCAGCCATGTATGGACTCAGACCTTCAAAACTATGAGCCCCAAATAAACTTTTCCTCCTCTAATTGTTCTTGTTAGGTCTTTTGGTCACAGCAGCAAAAAGGCTGACTAAAATAAAGACTGCTTTCTGAAAAGAACCCAGATGAATGTCTATAGTCCTAAAGCATAATTATTTAGAAATTATTTAGAAACAATGATGCAATGAATCTATTCCTTTATGTAAGATTATAAACTTCTCAGTTAGATTTTATCACTGTTACATATTTACTTGACTAAGATATATGACACATTATTTGATAACTACTTCCTTACATTTTTTAAGGTTCAATTAGTAACTTTATTATTTATTTCAATTTTATATCCCTTTAATATTTAGGTGTCATAAAACTTGAAAACTAGATACAATCATAGCATCTAGAAGCAACCAAAATTAACTGGTCCCAAATTTCTGCTTTAATCTCATAATTCAAATATACATACTTGACATTCCCTCAAAATACCAAATATTTTCTGGCCTTTGTGAATATTCATTTGCCAATCACCATTTGTTCCTAGGAACCTAATATTGACTTTTCATAAACTCATCTTCTAAGAGCTAGTCACTGACTTCTCCCAAATCAAGTATTAGTTCCTTCCTTTAAATATAACTCTATTCTCACTTCCTGACCTGAGACCACTTTATAAATTTCTGCTCTCCTTGATTTTTATATACTCAGCATCACCACAGTAACTTCCATATAGTAGTACCCAATACATGTTTGAAGAATAAAGGACAAATAAATAAAAATTAACAGAAATTACATGATGCAGCAGGTATCCTTCCCCAATAACAAATAAACAAAAGCCCAGAAAAGTAAACCAAAACATCTCCACTTTCCCCGAGATATCTCTGAACATTTTGCACAGTGAGTTGGAACCTGCTGCTTTGTATAAGAACATGGATATTCTTTATATACAGAGAGATGAAAAATTGTGCTCTATATGTGTAATAAGGATTGTAATGCATTAAAAAAAACATGGATATTCCAACAGATCTGACAAAGATTTGAAATCCAGTTCAACTACTTCTAGCTGTATGACTTTGGTCAGGGACTCCAAGCCTAGGTCTTCATATCTGTACATGGGACATCATTAGCTACTTCAGAAAGTATGGATAAATGCCCAGGACAATATGAGAAACAGAGCAGGCCCCCAGAAATCTATTTTAAAAGTTAACTAAAATCCTCTATAATTATAGTAATTTTCATTTTTTCATCAGTACATATATTTAAATACAGATCCCGAACTTGTATCAAAAAACCCCAGATATAAAGCACGCCATACTTTTCGACCTAAGTAATATATAATCAATTCAACAAGTATTGATTGACTGATTGGGATGAACACAAACATCAAAACACAAAAAAATAAGAAAGACAATATTTAGTTCCTAAAGTCTACATTCTTGCTGACAAGAAAATATACATAGCAAAAATATGGAAAGAAGTACAAAGAAATATTGCAGAAGTCCATTATAATATAGATGAAACTTTGCTGGTGAGCACATCAGCAATTGGTAGGGATGAAATGAGTCATGGGTGACTGTGGAGGTAGTAAATGTGTACCAAGTCTGGAAAAACTTAAAGCCAAAGAACAAAGGGAAAGAATGGAGTGGGTCTTCTATGTCGGAAGACAATATAGGCAATGGTAGAGACTGCACATCTGCACCACTGGTGATACTGCCTCTTACTGAGTTAACTGGTTCTTGAGGACCAAAACTCTTTGCATATTTTAATGGTAATGTGATTCTCCCAAACTCATCCCTAGCCAACAAAATCTGACTCTCTAGTATCTAATTTTTCTTATTAGAGAGAAATAATTTTTTTCCCTCAGGGATATGATAATGAAGGAAAGTTAAGAAACCCTAGTACAAATTGTCAGGTCATAGTAACTTTTAGAAAACTGTAGGTATGTGTGGGGAGCCATTCTGACATGTGATTGGGTGACTCCCGTTAAGGGCCTGAGGCGCTTTGGCTCTGTCGAAGCTTTCCCGACCCTTTCCTGATGAGAGAGCCCATCCGTGTGGGGGTGTGCCTGACCACTGATTCCGGGGACCCAATCACTGACCCTGACCTTGGAGTGCAGCCCCCCCCCCAACCTTCATTGGATGGAATTCTCCCCTGAATCTCTTGTTCCCCAAATAAAAGGCTACTCCCCGGCGTATTCGCTCTCTCTCTCTCCTGCTAGCCCAGAGTAATCCTCGCTGCCCTGCTGGGCGGCTAGAGGTGGGAACCAGAGAGGTGAGCCGTCTCGGACTTAGCAATATAAATAAGGTAACTGGTTTGTGTGTTTTATTTCGATCTCTTCTAACTAACTTTATGCCTAGAACCTCATTAACGAAACCACTGCGCAGGCCGCGTGGTAGAATTGGCGCCCACGAGGGGGGCATTCTAGATTAGTTAGATTGAGTGAGAGCGCGCTAAAAAGATAAGGAAAAAAAATAAAGATAAAGAAAGATAAGGAAAAAAATAAAGATAAAGGAAGATAAGGAATAAAAATAAAGATAAAGGAAGAGGTGACAATTGGGTCACAAAAGTACCTAGAGATATTGAAGGAAAGAGACGTTAAATTACTTAAAATGGGAAATTCTACTTCTATGGATAAGGAAATGTATCTGACTATTTTAGACAGTATAATTAATCAGAAAGGAAAACAGATAAAGAAAACTCAGTTATTACAATTCTTAAAGGTTGTAGGTGAATATTGTCCTTGGTTTTGTGACCAAGAGTCTCCAAATTTACTTACTTGGGAGAAATTAGGAAGGAAGTTACAGAGAGTCTGTCTTTCTAATGAAATACCTGGAAGCATAGAAAATATACAGAAAACTTGGACGGCCCTAGAAGTTTGTCTTTTTGAATATATGGGCCAAAGTTCGTGGCCCCCTGAAGACCTTTTAAAAGGCATTCAAAGAGCTGTTAAGTCTATTCAAATGGAAAATCAGCCTGAGGCTAAGTTAGTTCCCTTTCCCTTGAGCCGTTTGAAAACAAAGGCACTAGGGGCCAAGCCAAAGGTTAAAATTGTGCAGGCTAGCCCGCAGGCAGATTGTACAGAACAGCATCATACAGGATAAACATCTCTAATCTTAGAGAGCCCTCCGGAAGAGGTAAACGATCTTCCTAGAGAGGAAAATATGGAAGAAACTCCTAGAGGGACTCAGGGTTCTTCTCAGCCACGTGATTTAGAAACCCAAATTCCAAATGGCGATAGTGCAGAGTCTGACCGCAGCTCACAGTCTGAGGAAGAAGAATCAGACGTTGAAATGCAGGACTTAGAGAGAAATTTTAATAGGCTACGTTTAACACCGCCTGCCCAAGCTATTCGAATTCGGCCAGTACCTGCTAGAAGGACCAAATTTAACAGGTATGCTGAATTAAAGATGACTTTTCTTACCCCAGTCCAGCAAGGTATTAGGAAGGCTCAAGAAATGGGAGAGGATACTACTGATTTTCACCTCTTTCCAGTTTTTGAGCAAACTAATGAGGAAGATCAGAGAGTTAGAATTCACGCTGTAATCCCATTTAAAACTATCAAAGAATTAAAAACTGCATGTGAGACGTATGGTCCAAATTCGCCTTTTGTACAGAGTCTAATAGAAAATATTTGCTCACAACCCCTTCCTCCTAGCGATTGGATTTTTTTAGCCAGATCTTGTCTGAGCGGGGGAGATTACTTACTTTGGAAGACTTATTGGACTGATTTTTGTAATGAACAGGCAGAAAGAAACAGAAGACAGGGCATAGAAACGCCAGTAACGATGTTTTTAGGGACTGAAGATTTCGCTGATTTAGAAAGACAGTTAAATTATGATTTTGTAGTATACAATCAAATAACTGATTGTGCAAAACGCGCTTGGAGGCAAATCGACCCCAAAGACCAGTCCAATTTAGTTCTTACCAAAATCAGACAAGGTGCCAGTGAGACTTATTCAGATTTCGTAGCCCGACTGTATCAGGCTGCGAATAGGTCCATCGGGAACCCAGGAGCTAGCGAATTTATCGTTAGGCAATTGGCTTTTGAGAACGCAAATAAAATTTGTCAGGATGTTCTCCGACCACATCGTAAAAAAGGAACAATTTCTGAGTATATTCGCCTGTGTTCTGACTTAGATTCCACTCAGTTGCAAATGGTGGCTTTAGCGACAGCATTAAGAGAAACCTTGAGGCCGCAAAATTCAGGTGAAAAGTCCCGCGGTAGATGTTAGGTTTGTGGGAAAAATAATCATTTTGCCCGCGAGTGTCGCATGCGCAATTTTAGGTTTAGGGCTCCATCTACTGGCGATAATAGATATCGCAGGACTCAGAGCCACGCGGTGGATTCAGATGGCGCGGAAGAGCCCGCCTTCTCGCCGCAGGCATTTCCTCCTAGCGAGAGGACAAAAAACTTACGTTCGGCCCCTCCCCGGGCGCAGCAACAATACAGGGAAAGGTCGCACAGTGTGACGTCACTGACGCCGACCAGGACAGTCTGCGATTTTTACCGGGACAGGGACAGAGATCACAGACAGTTTTCTTAGGACCTTCAAAGACAGTTGAATTAGATCCTGAAACGGGGCCAGAACAAATCCCTACTGGGACTTTCGGGCCGCTTCCTGAGAATACTGTAGGTTTGACTTTGGGGCGTAATAGTTTAAAGGGAGCCATTGAGGTAATACCTGGTGTGATAGATTCAGAATTTAAAGGACAGTTATATGTTACTGTAAAATCCAATTATGCCCTAAGGCTTACCCCAAAGGATATTTTTGCTCAATTAATATTACTGCCTTGTGTCTCAGAAAGGCACCTGCTGGTAGATTCAGTTTCTAAACCGCCGGACAGAGTATACTGGTCCCAGTTAGTACAGCAAGAACGCCCTTTATTAAAATTTAAAATTAATAATAAAAATTTCCTAGGTATAATAGACACAAAGGCTGATATCTCAGTATGGTCCAGTAGGTTTTGGCCTAGGAACTGGCCTTTGCATGTAGCACCAGCTAACCTAGAGGGAATAGGACAGGTTTCACAGCCTGCTCAAAGTGCCAACTATCTCCGTTGGGAAGATTCCGATGGGAACAGTGGAGTATTTAAGCCTTATGTATTAGAGTCTTTACCAGCTAACCTATGGGGAAGAGATATTTTAGCCAAAATGGGATTGTTATTAGTTACTCCAAATTCTATAAGGTCAGTTGAGGAAGTTAATCAGAGGTATTTTCCTGGAGATGATAAGGAGACCTTTGAGGAAGAATATCTGTTTACAAGCCAGTCTCCACGACAAAGATTAGTAAATGCTCCAGACCAAAATTTTTACTAGGGGCCCTGAGTACTTCCCCGATCCCTAAGACAGCTGAAAAAATCACGTGGCTCACAGAGGAGCCTTTATGGATTTCTCAGTGGCCCATCTCAGGGGAAAAGCTTAAAATAATTCATAGATTAGTTGAGGAACAACTTCAGGCTGGTCATATTGAACCAACACTTAGTCCTTGGAACACCCCTATTTTTGTTATTAAGAAAAAGTCAGGAAACTGGAGATTACTACAGGATTTAAGGGCAATAAATCAGGCAATTCAGCCTATGGGATCATTACAGCCAGGACTTTCCTCCCCCACAGCCATTCCTTTAGATTATAGCTTGATGGTAATAGATTTAAAAGACTGTTTTTTCTCTATAAGGTTACATCCTGAAGATTGTGAAAGATTTGCTTTCACTGTCCCAGCAATTAATTTTAAGGAACCTGTTAAAAGATATTGCTGGAAGGTACTTCCCCAGGGAATGCGTAATAGTCCTACACTGTGCCAAAAATATGTTGATCAGGCGATAGATCCCATAAGAAATAGTTTTCCTGATGCATATATTATTCATTTTATGGATGATATATTATTGGCTCATGCTAATCCAGAGGTACTTTCAGAAATTTTTACTCAGTTAGAGACTTCACTTACAGCAATGGGTTTATGTATAGCTCCTCAAAAAATTCAAAAGGTATCTCCTTTTCAATATCTAGGTCAGATAATTCAAGGACGTACAGTCCGTCCTCAAAATCTTCAGATAAGAGTTAAAGAGTTACATACCCTTAATGACTTTCAAAAACTATTAGGAGATATTAACTGGCTAAGACCATCCTTAAAATTAACTACTTCTGAGTTAAGTCCTTTATTTCAGATATTACAAGGAAATCCTTCTCCAACCTCTCCACGTCAACTAACCTTAGAGGCCAAAACAGCCTTGAGAAAAGTTGAAACTGCAATTAAAAATGCACAGCTTACTAGAATATATCCTAAAGAAATAGTGTATTTATTAATATTCCCAACTGAACATACCCCAACAGGAGCCATATGGCAAAGATTAGGAGTTATTGAGTGGATTTATTTATCCCACTCCCCTCAAAAAACATTAATTCCTTTTCATGATTCTATAGCTCAATTAGTAATTAAAGGTAGAACTAGGATTTTACAATTAATTGGATCTGAGCCTGATATCATAATTATTCCATTTTCTGTTCAACAGACTAATTGGCTTTTTCAAACTTCTAGCTCATGGCAGATAGCCTTTGCAGATTTTCCTGGACAGATAGATAGCCATTATCCTCGTGATAAGATTGTACAATTTGCATCATTAATGTCACTTATTTTTCCAAAAATTGTACGTTCTTATCCAATAGAGGAAGCTTTATCGGTGTTCACGGATGGTTCCAACTCTGGTAAGGCAGGTTTCTTCAGCCGTGTTCACTCAGAGGTAATACAAACTTCTTATACTTCTGCCCAAAGAGCAGAGCTTCAAGCTCTGATTTATGCCTTAGATTATTTTTCAAATGAGCCTATTAATATCTATTCTGACAGCTTATATGCAGTCGGAGTTACCAAAAATATTGAAACCTCAGTTATTGGGTTTACTTCATCACAGGAGTTATTTGAATTATTTCATAATTTACAAAAGACAGTGCTAATGCGAAAGTACCCATGTTTCATAGGACACATCCGTGCCCATACTAATCTTCCTGGACCTCTAGTTTCAGGTAATGACAAAATTGATAAGTTAGTAGCTTTTTGTCAACAGATGTCTTCGTATGACTGTGCACTAGCTTCCCATTCCTTACATCATCAAAATGCTTCTAGCTTATGTAAAAAATTTAATATTACTAGAGAATAAGCTCGTCAGATTGTAAGCCAATGCCCTAAGTGTGTTATTCACACTCCATCTCTGCCATCAGGGGTAAACCCCCGTGGATTAAAACCAAATCAAATATGGCAAATGGATGTAACTCATATTCCTCAATTTGGTAAGCAATGTTATGTGCATGTCATAGTGGACACTTATTCTAGATTTATTTTTGCTACAGCACGTACTAAGGAAAATACTCAACATGTAATTTCTCATTGCTTAGCAGCTTTTTCCGTTTTAGGGTGTCCTATGCAGATTAAAACAGATAATGCTCCAGCTTATGTAAGCTCTTCTTTTCAACAATTTTGCCAAGAGTTTAAAATTAATCATAAAACAGGAATTCCTTATAACCCCCAAGGTCAAGCCATTGTGGAACGAGCTCATTTATCTATTAAGCTTCAATTACAAAAATTAGAAAGGGGGAATAAGACTGTGACTCCCCAAAATAGCCTTAATCATGCCTTATTTGTTTTAAATTTTTTTAAACTGTGACACAGAAGGTCACACTGCTGCTGAGAGACAAATGTCTCCCTCAGTAACAGGCCCCTTAGGCAGAGTTCTGTGGAAAGATTTACAGACTGGTCAGTGGAAGGGCCCAGACCCGGTAATAATGTGGGGAAAGGGTCATGATTGTATCTTCCCAGAAGGTACTTTCCGTCCTATTTGGGTGCCTGAACGTGCTATCAGACATGGAGGAGATAGAACCCAAATTCAAGCGACTGAGGATCGACCCGGAGGAGCCACTACCCAGAAGGAAGAGATATCGGAAAAAGATGAAGAAAAACCAGATTGAACCAGCCAAAAGGCTGATTTCGTGGAAAGATGTGAAGAAACTAACAACCCAGGCTTCCCGAATACTTCGACGCCTAGGAAAGAGCAGGACCCCAGTCTTGATGGTAACAACAGTAATTGCCCTACTGGGCTGTCAGGTAAAAGGGAATCAAGTAGACACTTACTGGACATATTTCCCAGATCCACCCCTGGTACACCCAGCTGTGTGGACTGGAGAATCTATTCCAGTATTCACTAATGACTCATTCATGATGGGAGGATTTACAGATACTCATATTACTCCCAATCATGTGACTAGATTTAATTATTCTGGCTACAGTGCCCAATTACCTTTGTGTTGGTCACATGATAAACATGCTGGCTGTCTGAAAGTATCATTTGAAGAAAAGACAGCGATCGGTAAACCTAGACTGACAAATAATTCTATTTATGGGGACTTAAAACCTAATACTAGATCAGTAATTAAGATGGGACTTTCCCATAACAAGCCAGTCATTTCTACAAAACCTCCACCGATACCCCACTGTCCAAATAGTTCTACAACTGAAATTGGCACCTTTCCTAAATGGATAGATTGTGTAAATACCTTTCCTGTACAACATAAGGTGTCTAAAGCTAGTGGGTATATTTTAGACTGGTCTCCAAAAATTGATAAGAGACAATTACGAAGAAATTCTGCTATGACACCTGCAGGATTTGTTAGTAATATTTTGACTTATAGTGAAGGAGGTGTTCAAAAAGATATTTGGCGTTTAATTGCTTCCTCAGAGTATTTACATTTTACAGATAAACCTTTACCAAAATTTGTCGGCAAGAACTGTAAAGAGGGATCTTGCTATGGCTTAAAAGCCTGTGTCCAATCTCCTTATGTTTTAATTATTGGAAATGTAAAAGTTAAATGGATAGATGACAGATATATTGTTACTTGTAATAAGTGCAACCTAACTAATTGTATTTCTAGGTATAATGGAGGAAAAGGAATGCTGATACTTCATCAGCCCTCTTTCGTTTTATTACCTGCTAATATTTCAGAGCCATGGTATGCTGATGCTGGTTTACAAGTCTTGCAGCAAATTCATGCCCAGCTAACAAGACCTAAACGTGCTATTGGAGTCATAATTGTTGGTGTTTTAGCACTGGTCTCTTTTATTGCCTCAACTGTCTCTGCATCTCTGACATTGTCTCAGAATATTCAGCATGCAAAATTTCTTAATAATTTAGCTCAAAATACTTCCAAGGCTCTACGTAATCAAGTAAATATTGATGAAAGAATTGAGACTAAATTAAACGCCTTAGAGGTGACTGTTATAAACATAGGTAATGAACTTTCAGCCTTAAAATTTAAGGAAAGGCTTAAATGCCATGCTAATTATAAGTATGTATGTGTTACAGCTGCAAGGTACAATGCTTCTCTCTGGGATTGGGAGAAGGTTAAAAACCATTTATTAGGTATTTGGCAAAATAGTAATAATAGCTTGGATATTCTGGAACTTCATCACCATATCCAAGACATTCAAAATAACAGAGCTGATTTTTCAGATCCTTCTTCTTTGGCTAACCAAATATTGAAGGAGTTAAATGGATTCAACCCTGGAAATACTCTTAAACACTCCGCTTGGTACATTATTGGATTATTCTCCTTGCTGTTAATTCTCTTTTGTATTGTAACCATAGGATGGCGATTCTTCCAATCAAGAATCCAGGAACTCCAAAGAGTGAACCGCCGCTTCATTGTTAAGAAAAGAAAGGGGGGATATGTGGGGAGCCATTCTGACATGTGATTGGGTGACTCCCGTTAAGGGCCTGAGGTGCTTTGGCTCTGTCGAAGCTTTCCCGACCCTTTCCTGATGAGAGAGCCCATCCGTGTGGGGGTGTGCCTGACCACTGATTCCGGGGACCCAATCACTGACCCTGACCTTGGAGTGCAGCCCCCCCCTCAACCTTCATTGGATGGAATTCTCCCCTGAATCTCTTGTTCCCCAAATAAAAGGCTACTCCCCGGCGTATTCGCTCTCTCTCTCTCCTGCTAGCCCAGAGTAATCCTCACTGCCCTGCTGGGCGGCTAGAGGTGGGAACCAGAGAGGTGAGCCGTCTCGGACCTAGCAATATAAATAAGGTAACTGGTTTGTGTGTTTTATTTCGATCTCTTCTAACTAACTTTATGCCTAGAACCTCATTAACGAAACCACTGCGCAGGCCGCGTGGTAGAGGTATGGACACAAGGCAACTTTGTGGGAAAACAGAAAGCAGTTAAGGCAGAACCATTTAATAACTTAGTGTAGTGGGGCTGGAGTTGTGGCTCAGTGGTAGAGCACTTTGCCTCATATGTGTGAGGCACTGGGTTCGATTCCTAGCACCATATATAAATAAGCAAATAAAATAAAGGTCCATCAACAATTAAAAAATATTTTTTAAAAATAAAATAACAGTGTACTGAGAGACTGATGATATTTTGTATTTAGAATTGCCTTGTCCCATTCATTCCTTTCACCACTTTATTTTCAGTTAAATTTAAAACTCTGTCTTTGTTATAGGGAGTGTAATAAAGCTTTAATAAGTTTTAAAAATGCAACTGCTACATGCATAGGCCTTCATAGCTTCTTTTTAAAAAATAAAATATACATTTGCACTGGGGCTCCCTCTTCAGAGAGGCACCTCCAGCCTGGTATATTTTTCAGTTGCTGAACTTCTCATAACCACTTTATCAGCAGCCCCAGTGACTTAGTGCACCACTTCCATTTGCATTATTTTATTATTTTTGGTTTATTTCTTTTAGCAGTTATTTTATTATTATTTTGTGTTTTTAAATAGCTTTTGCCTAAGTGTTTGTTTTTATTAGTACTCTGATTACAAAGCTGCAAAAGTTTTGCAAGGTGTACTCTATTTTCCCCTAAAACTCTGTGATTTTTAAGACATATTATTGCAGAATGGGAGTCCTCCTCACCTCCAAGGAAAATACTGACAGCCTAAATGCTGGTGCCTACTATTCTTATGGTAGTTGCCAGGATTAAATGATAGTCTAGGTAAAAGTTTGGTACACTATATGGCAAATAGTAAGCAGTCACACAATCACAGTTGTTATTATTGCCCTTGGCCATGTTCTACTCAGACACATTTCAAGGTCTTCAACATGTTATCTTTTCTTCCCCATTTATGAGAACTGCAGTAAGAATCTCCTTTACATTTTAAATTATGAATTTAAAATCCAAGTCTCTTCAATAGTAAAATTACTAATCCGGCAGTAGTCATATCTTATGTTATGCATTAAACATCTACAACTTGACTCAACAAGTTGATTAACAGATGCTTGAAGACAAACATTCAAAGTATTCCTACCCTGAAACTTGAAATATATATGGCCATATATTTAGAAACTAAAACAAATTTAAAAAGACTTCAGTTCAAAGAGACATACAAGTAGGCCCTAAAGAATCATGAGATAAAAATGATGAAATTATTATACTCTGTTTTTCTTTTCAGTTGCTTCTATATTTTGTTTGTGTAGAAAACTTAAATTTTTAAATCTGTTTTTCTTACTGAAAAAACAGGAGGCCCAGGAAAGGATCATGAGGACAGATTCATAGGGAAATGAAAACACTGAATTCAGACTGTAAGTTTGAAGGCCAACCTTAATTTTATAGGTAGAATGATAACTTAAAATTATTATTTACCTATTTATTTGAGACAAGGTCTCACTAAATTGCCAGGCTCACCTAGCACTTGCAATCCTCCTGCCTCAGCCTCCTGAGTAGCTGTGATTACAGGTTCCTGGCACTAAAAATTATTTTTCAAGTTTAACATATATCATTGCACCTAGTACCTGTCCTTCATATGAAAAACTCTTAATTTTTAATGATAATGAAATGGAAAAAAACTATACATATTTTTACTTACTTTATATATTAGACTGTCCACCAAAAGGTCATGTTGTATCACATTCATCTTAAGTTGCTCATAATACAAGATGTCCTAAATGTAAAACAGGTCAAAATATTAAAGGTCAGTCACATTTATAAAGCCAGTCTCTATAACTTTAATAAGTAACAATCTTAATAATATCATAAATACTAAGAAAATAGGAACTCTGTTCTATTCATTACTACATCCCCCAAGCCTGACCAATATAAGATGTTCAACAAATATGCCTGTTCCTTTACTCACGATAACATCTGGCACTTTGTGGGTATTCACTCATTATTTGCTAAATTGATTTTCATTTAACTTTAATAGCAAATATAGTATTTATTAAGTAGTTTCTAAATACAAGGCACCATTTTAACAATTAAACATGAATTAACTCATCTAATCCCAATAAAATGGGATTGAATTTTATTTAATTTCAATAAAATGAAATAGATCAATGATTACTATTCCCACTAACATTTCAGAACTAAGGCCACAAAACTATGAGATTTGATTAATCCATACTGCCTAATATGCAAATTATTACAAAATAGTAAGTTCAAACATAATAAGTCACTACTAATAGTAAAAACAATCATATGGTATAAAAATAAATCAGATTTTATATTAGAATATGGTCTCATAATACTTTAAAATTTGACTTTGTATCATGATGAGATAGGCTTATGTTTATTTAATAGAGAATAAGAAATAGAAGGAAGAAGAGGAAAATTAAAAGGAAAGGACTAAGAAGGAAAGGAAAGGGAATGAGGGAGAAAGGTAAAGCGGGAGAAGGGCTTGAAACTGTAATAAAGTTAAGCATTAGGTTAATACTTGATCAGAAAAAAAATGTTGATCAGAATATTAAGGACAAGGGTCAGGATCAAATGGGTAGTAGCTGTCTTAAAGGGAGGTGGCAATATTGTCTCACTGCTTTAGCAGATCCCTACATTCTTCTGAATGCCACCATTCATCTCACAGACCTGGTCTCCACCCATGCCCACTGCTTGGCTTTATCATATACACTGCTCTGTGTGATTCTTTCCAGAGATATTTTCCTAAACAAGTAAGAGTTGTGGGACAGGATCACCTGGGACAAGGAGGAATATTTACTGCAGGATGATATCTTACTCTAAGTTTCTGGAAATACTGATTTCTGTATATTTTTCATACATCCATTTGTCTTACCAAAATGTCTTGTTTACATGTTTTTATTAGTATACTATCAGTAAAGGTAATATTGGTGTTCATTCTGACATAATTATACATGCATGGAATAGAACTTGCTCCATTTTAGCTTCCAGTACTTCCCTGTTCCCCTTTCTCTATGCCATTGGCATTCTTTCTATTTATTTATAGTTAGTTGATGCTATATAGAGAGACGTGAAGGTAAAATTCACTATTATATATATGTATGTGTGTATATATATATATATATCATAAGCTCTTACTAATCACAGTAATTTTTTGATCTCTTGGATTTTCTGGGTAGACAATCAGTCATCTGCAAAGAAGGTAACTATGTTTCTTTTTGTCCCCAAACATAAACCAATTCATTTCCATATCGTATAGCTAGGACCTCAAAAAACTATGATGAATAATAATAATGATAGTATTACTACTTTTTTCCTAATTCTAATGAAAAGAACTTTGGCATTTTTGTTTATTTTGTACTTATTGTGTTTTGAGAACTAGTCTTACTATGTTTCAATAATTCCATTTACTTTAAAGATTTGATTACAAATGGCTGTTGAATTTAATCAAGGCCATATGATACCTACTGACATGTTTTCCCCTTTAATACATGGATGTCTGAGGGGTAAAGGTCTACTGGCTGTGACACCCATCATTCAACACTCTCAGTGTTGATTCAGTTGATCCAAACTGGCCAGTCCAGTCTCCCTTTTTTCTCAGTGGTTCTCTAAGCTGCATGGTTGGTCAAACAAATGACCTTCATGTTGAAGGGGATTACCCTTGAGAATTCTTATTAACATTTTTATTACATGATTTTGCATTTTATTCAAGGACCTTTGTATCTCCCACATAAAGCACTGAGAATTTACAGGTCTTACAGACATTTGAAAAAACACTGCTTTAGAACAATTTTGGTGATAATTTATTTTAACTTGAAATTTGCTTTAACATTTTTACTGACATAAACAAAGAATATCGATTTAAGGAAATATTTCTTTAGGTAATATATATGGAATATGTATTCATATCTGCATTATAACCCATGAATTATAAGTACTCAGAGAACTTAATTTTAGTTGCTAAATTTATTTGAAATTGCATTTGTAATACTTTTTATTATAAATAAATAGTATTCCCTTTGTAATCAATGCTAGAGAACTACTAAATATTTTTAAAAGTAATCACTAAAATATTAATTTTAGTATCACATGCTTCCACAAAATACATCTTCAAAATACTGTGAATGAAATGTTTTTAACTCTGAAGAAAATTTTTATTGATTCTTGTTTTTTTTTAAAATATTTTTATAGTTGTAGATGGACACAATAACTTTATTTTATTTGTTTATTTTACGTGGTACCAGGGATTGAGCCCAGAGCCTCATGCATGCTAGGTAAGCACTCTACCACTGAGCTACAGCCCCAGCCCGAATATTTTTATTGGTTCTTATTGTTCCAAATGGCTAACTAGCCCATAAATATAATTCTACAGTATTCTAATAAATTAATGTACAAATACTGATTCAGATGAATATTAAAATATTTTAATAGCAGAGCATTATATATGAAATACTGACTGAATGAAAACTGTACCATGTTGGTCAACAATTCTCATCTTTCAATAAAAATTTCAAATTTACAGATCATATGTGAAAAGTACTCCATTTCTGAAGTTCATAATTTCTATATATTGTTTCACACAATTTAACAATAACTTAGAATATATTGGCTTTTCCCAACATATCCCTTTACACTGACTTTATTACCTATTAAAATACAAAGTGAATTAAAAGAACTTATTGATAATTGACTTTGCAACAAAGATACTACAGACATAAGAATTACACAATTACATATGATCCTAAATTTACATATATAAATTATATTGTCTAATTACATGTATATTTGACAAGTAAATATTTTATGTTTTGTTATTTTTTGTATATCACATCATATACCTAAGTAAAATGTAAAATTTTAGTATATTTCATTTAAAATTTATCAGATGTTTAATATTCCAGGTTAGAACATAGAGATATAATAGTAATTCAGAGATGAGTTTCCTGATCTCAGAGAAATTTAGGTTAAACTTAAACCTTGGTTATCAAGTGATTTAGACATAAGTTCAGATAGAGTTCACAGAATTTGAGTTATGCTACTGTTTACTAGAATCAACCATTGTCTAATATATTTTATCAATACATGGGCAGAATTGTATACCTTATAGTTTCAATGTTTATTCAAAATAAAATTATTATGTGGATTTAAAATTTTGAGTTTCCTAACAAATGGATATAAATAGTAAATTGAATTAAGGGAAAAATGTTTTTTCCACCCAATTATAATTTTTGAAGATCTAAAAATATCTGTTAAACCAGTTATAGGGCAATTTGCTGCCCCAGAGCAGCACGAAGATATGCAGTTATCATCTGTATTCCTACCAGGACCCCTACTCACCCATATGAATTAGGAAAGGTTTCCTGGAAGGCAAGGCACTATAAAATGCTGTGAATAAATTAAAGCCTGCAACTTGAGATATATAATAGTGATATTGACAAAATATATCTTCAATTCTAGAGGAAAAATTCAGGAGAATCTGAAACTAGAAAGGAGTTAAGAAATACAGATATCTAGTATGCTTCTCTTATTTGTACAGTTAAAAAAATAAGATTTCGCCAAGCTAAATGTGTTACCTTGTGATTAAACTAATCCTCCTACTTCTCACTCTACACTGTTTAGTCTCAGCAGATTTTAGTGTAATGAGAGAAAAACATGGATGGGAGAGTCAAAATTATAACATATGGTTTTACTATAATATATTATAACATATAGTTGATAAGGGACAAACTTTATATTAATATTTTAATTTATACTATAAAATACATAAATATTTATACAATTCCGTGATTACCAGTAAAAACAGGACATTTTAAAGAGTATTTGGTATAAGCTCTAGAAATGCATATAGTAGGAGTAACAAATTATGAATATGAAAAGCACACATTGAAAAACAAAGTAGTCCAAAATTTAGCATCAGAGAATATCCAGCAATATCATTTGGTCTAAAACTTCTCTTAAATAAATCAGGATATAAAATCAACACCCATAAATCAAACACATTCCTATACATCAGTGATGAATCTACTGAAAGAGAAATGAGGAAAATACTCCATTCACAATAGCCTCAAAAAAAAAAAAAAACTGGGAATCAATCTAACAAAAGAGGCAAAAGACCTCTATAATGAAAACTACACAACACTAAAGAAAGAAATTTAATAGAAGATGGAAAGCTCTCCCATGCTCCTGGATAGGCAGAATTAATATTGTCAAAATGGCCATACTACCAAAAGCATTATACAGATTTAATGCTATTCCTACTGAAATCTCAATGACATTCTTCATAGAAGTAGAAAAAAGCAATCACAAAATTTATTTGGAAAAAATAAGAGACCTAGAATAGCTAAAGCAATCATTAGCAAGAAAAGTGAAGCTGGAGGCATCACAATACCAGACCTTAAACTATACTACACAGCTATAGTAATAAAAAAGGCATGGTACTGGCACCAAAATAGACTTGTAGACCAATGATACAGAATAGAGGACACAGAGACAAACCTACATAAATATGGTTATGTCATAGTAAACAAAGGTGCCAAAAACATTCACTGGAGAAAAGACAGCCTATTTAACAAATGGTGCTGGCAAAACTGGAAATCCATATGTGGCAAAATGAAATTAAACCTCTATCTCTCACCCTGCACATAAATCAACTCAAAGTGGATCAAAGACTTATGCACTAGAACAGAGACCCTGCAGCTAATAGAAGAAAAAATAGGCCCAAATATTCACTATGTCAGCCTAGGATCTGACTTTCTTAACAAGACTCCCAAAGCACAAGAAGTAAAATCAAGAATAAAAGGGATGGATTCAAATTAAAAAGCTTCTTCTCAGCAAAGGAAACAATAAAGTGAGGAGAGAGCCTACAGATTGGGAGAAAATCTTTATGACATAAACCTCCGATAAAGCTTTAATCTCTAGGATGTATAAAAAAACTCAAAAAACTTAATACCAAAAAAAAAAAAAGAAAGAAATAACCTAATCAATAAATTGGCTAAGGAACTAAACAGACACTTCACAGAAGAAGAAATAAAATTGATCAACAAATATATAAAAAAGTATTCAACATCTCTAGCAATTAAGAGAAATGCAAATCAAAACTACTCTAAGATTTCATCTCACTCCAGTCAGAATGGCAATCATCAAGAATAGAGGCAACAATAAATGTTGGTGAGGATGTGGTGAAAAAGGTATGTACACTCATACATTGCTGGTGGGACTGCAAATTGGTGCAACCACTATGGAAAGCAGTATGGAGATTCCTCAGAAAACTGGGAATGGAACCACCATTTGACCCAGCTATCCCACTCCTTGGTTTATACCCAAAGGACTTAAAATCAGCATACTACAGTGACACAGCCACATCAATGTTTATAGCAGCTCAATTCACAATAGCTAGACTATGAAACCAACGTAGGTGTCCCTCAATAGATGAATGGATAAAGAAAATGTGGTATATATACTCAATGGAATATACTCAACTTTAAAGAAGAGCAAAATTATGGCATTTGCCAGTAAATGGTTGAAGCTAGAGAATATCATGCTAAATGAAATAAGCCAATCCCACAATACCAAAGGCCTGATGTTTTCTCGAATATGCAGATGCTAATTCACAATAAGGCAGGGGACACCAGTGAAGAATAGTGTTACCTTAGGTTAGGTAGATGGAAGTGATGGGAAGGAAAGGGAGTGGATGGAAGGTAGGAAAGATAGTAGAATGAAACAGACATTATCACTGTATGTATATATGTGACTATATGACCAATATGATTCTACATATGTACACTCAGAAAAACGAGAAATTATATCCCATCTATGTATGATATATCAAAGTTCATAAATGCATTTTACTATCATGTATAACTAATTAAAACAAAAAAATTAAAAAAAAATCACTAGTGTTATTATTTTAAAAAGGAAACATAATTTTTGACAGCACTGTTTATAAGAGATTTTAAAAATATACACATACATAAATAAATATACACATGAATTCAAAATCTGCAATGGCAAAAGTTATCTTTTATAATATATATTGTTTTATTTTCTTAAAGTCTGCATAATTACTAATTATAATTAATTTTAACATAATTAAATGTAATATGTAATTATTAATACCATCAGTGGTGACTATTTACATGCCAGGCATTGTGATAAAAGACTCATATACATTATTTTGTATACCTGACATGATTATTCTGTGATATATACGTAAGTATGGGTTAACTGAGGCTTGAAGAAACTTAAGTAACTTCCTCAATGATATATGTTTAGTAAGCTAGATAGACATGTTTAGTATAGCTAGCTAGACAGTTATAGATATATCCACTAGGAGTACTTCAGGAAGAATCAATGTCTTATAAAATTTTCCTTTATTAAATTGAATACCTGTCTGTTGGTGAATTCCCTTCATATTCATCATACTTCATAAAATAAAAAATGTTCTTAGATTTGGAAAAATAATATGCCTATATAATCTGTCAAATTTTATAACCATGAGAATAGTACGTATTTAAAGGTAAATATAAGAACAAATCATTCATTTACTTTTAATACTGAGTTGCCCTTCTTTATTTCTTCCTATTCTAACATTTCCATTCTATCACACACCTTTATTTATCTAAATTATCAGATTCCACTTCTCAAAATGTTACTTATGGTTTTGTTGGAAATATATAGGATCACATAACAAAACCTTCTATGTTAAGAGCACTGATTAAGTTACATGTTAAGTTTTGTCTTAGAACCTAAAACTACAGTGATTTTGAAAATGGCGGGGGGGGGGGGGTAAATAACAGACTAAGAAACAAAGTTTCCATTTTGAATTACTGATTTTTGAAAAATAAACATTAATAGCTCAAATGTGACTCGTCATTTTTTCATCTTACCTCAGGTTGACTGGAAATATTCAAAATGAGGGCCCACAATTCAGCTCTTAGTGCTGTGGGACTGCCTTGTCTGATGTACTGTTGAGCAGCAGCACTATCTTGTTCTGTTAGAACTGTCAAAGGTACATTAGAATCTCATTAGAAAATTCATAATGTAAGAAGCATCACTAAATCTTTAATTATAACTCTTTTGGGAAGCTAACAATCCTTATATTTGAAAGATTATTAAAATATAAATAATTACACTTTTTCTTGTGGGAGGTCAACCTTACATATGACTGAGTTACACTCCCCGGCTGGGTGCTGAGGTGCTCAGTCGCAGAAATGTGGCACCCTTTTTGGGTGTGAGGGTCGGTGTCTTGTGCATGGGTGTGTCTTGTCTTGCTACAGCCCCATGGGTGAAGCTATGCTTACCTGTTCCTTCGTAATCTAACCCCTTGCCCTGTTTAGGATAGAATCTTCCATGGAAGTGCCTTGTGTGTGTCCCCTTCTCTTACTGTGTCCTTGGGTGTGGCCTACCCAGGTATCAGTCAACCTGCTGACAGTGGTCATCATGAAGATACTCAGCCCCCTGAAACCTGTCCCCTTGCCTCATTTGAATAGCTTCTCCTCAATAAAAGGGGTCAGCGCATGCTCTCTCTCTCTCTCTCTCTCTTTCTGCAGACCCTTAAGGTCAGAGGAGCCGTCACAGCAATCCCAAAGAAAAAGGTATTTGTGTCTCTTGTGTGGTTATTTTGTGCAGCCCAGTTAGCCCAGTTTGACTGGAGTGACCCCTGAGCATTTTAGTCGTAAGAACAGAAATCCGGCATTTTCTTCCTTTGATCCCTAGATTTTTTATATTGCCCCATTTATAACCCTAAAAGTGTCAAGTCTTAAGATTTTCTAGCTTCTACCCAGCCTGACAAAAGCTTTTAAATGTAGGTACCTTGAGAATACGTTGCTTTAACTATAGTTCCATGGATCGAAAACTACTAATGGTGCGTGTGTATGTGTGTGTGTGTGTGTGTGTGTGTGTGTTAACTATTTAGTCTCTATGATCAAGAAAGTCATATCTATAAACCCTTAATTTTTTTTTACACATTCCAGTAAATCATGAAAGTTCTAATACCTGTAATTGGTACTGTACATGAAGTATCATTACTAAGGGCTATATAAGAATGTAAATTATCCATTCTATTGGATGACCTTTTAGCTAATCCAAAAATCAATATAAAGAGGGATTTTTAAAGGAGAAAAACAAAGATCTGACGAAATTTTAAGACAGCCAAAATTATTCTTAAGAGGGCAAGTTTAGCAACTTGTCATAAACTTTCATGTTTATTTTCTTTAACGAAAATATGGGTTATTCCCTAAGTAAATAAAGGACCAAAAAAATAAAACAAACAAAAAATAAGACACACTAGACAATAGTTGATGTCTAACAGTACATTTTATTATATTTCTCTTCAAAGAGGAAAAAAATCTTTTACTAAACAAAAATGGCATGACTAGAATAAAGGGATCATATAAAATAAAGAGATGAAACATTCTTTAATTTTCAATTGTGTTTAATGAAAGTGTCAAATCACACAATGAAGTCATTTAAATATAATTTTGAAAAACTGAACTAAGGAATTTGGTAGATAACTGTCATAGAAGGTACACTTCAACACAAAGACGTATCTGTACTTCAGAGTTCAAAGACACAATGGGATTTATAAACACAAGGAAAAGAATCATCAAAAGAAAGGGGGAAATTATTCTCCAGGATACAAAATAGCTGCTTCAGTTATTAAGTCTTAACCATTGTGACAGCCAGCAGGAACATACAGGAGCACATTCTCATTAATACTAATGAGAGGTGTGTGGGGGCATCAAAGAAAAAACCTCTCACTTTGATTATAAAATTAAATTCTACTGCTGCTAGTTTTAATGTACTGTCACTGAAGAACGTGTGTCTGTATGTCTTCAGTGAGCCAACTGTGCACATCTTTATCTGACATTTACTGATGAGACTAAAATGATGCATTTCCTTCAACATAAAGATACAAATAAAGATCACTATCAGATTATCTGCATTGTTTAATATTACTCCTACTTAGATTTTTAGCTTTTCAGAGATTAAATTTCAGTTGGAGGTATTTTATGGAGACATTTACTTAAACTGTCCCATTTTTCAGAAATTGTAATAACTTGCTAAAAGCTTACCTTTTTGCCCAATACGTACATGTTCATTTTCAAAAAGTTCTAATAATATTAAAAGAAAATAAAATTATTAGACACAAATGTGATAAACCACATTTAGAATAAGAGGTATATGTCTTCTGGTAGTTATATTTCAATTATTTTAAAATTGAATGGCTTCTTAGAAAATAACAATAATATTAATTCTAATCACAGAAAAAAAACTTTTTCTAAGTTGTTTAAAAGTAAGTTCATATATTTAATCAGAAGAAAAAGCAGTGAATTAATTTTCCCTTTGTTAAAACAGAGTATTATTCTCATATCCATCCTTGATTTTTTTTCCTAAAACAATCCCCAAACTAAAATTTGTTGATAACTTCCTTTATATAGTCATACTTCTTCTTAATCTACTGGTAAAGTATATATAACAATAGTATATCTTATACAGGTAAAATCTCACTATACAAAAGCCATTTGAAAAGATTTTACAGGAAAGACTATTTTTTTAAGTATCAATCATATTGGAAAAAGACTCATAAACTAGACTATATTAAACTAAAACATCTTCTGTTCACCAAAAATCACCATTAAGAGAGTGAAAGATTAAGTCTCAAAGGAATAATATATTTAGAATATATATATCTAACGAAAGACTAACATCCAGAATACATAAAGAACTTGTGATAGAAAATGACATGAGTCTAATAAATAACTTGAGTCTAATAAACATGTGAAAAACCTCTTGACCACATTAGTTACCAAAGAAATATAATTATAATTATTGTGAAACACACAATCACAAATGTAAATGACTGATAATTCTCAATGCAAAAGAAATATGGAGCAAATTGAACTTCTCATACAAAGCTGATGGGAGTAAAAATTGGTACAATCATTTTGGAAAACTGGCAGTATGTACTAATACAGAACTTACGTACATCATATGATAATTACCAATTATCTCTCAGATATGTAAACAAAGAGACAGTACAAGAATATTCATAGTAACACTATTGATAAAAACTAAATAGTGGAAACAACTGAAATGATTACCAACAATAGACAAGGTAAATAGTGATACACACACACACTGGATTACAATACAGGTATGAAAATGAGTGGTTTATCATCAATGTTTATAGCAGCACAATTCACAATAGCGAAACTGTGGAGCCAACCTAGATGCCCTTCAGTGAATGAATGGAAAAAAACAATGTGGCATTTATACACAATGGAATTTTACTCAGAAATAAAAGAGAATAAAATCATGGCATTTGCAAGTAAATGGATGGCACTGGAGAACATAATGCTAAGTTAAGTTAGCTAATCCCAAAAAAACAAATGCTGAATGTTTTCTCTGAAATAAGGAGGCTGACTTATAGTGGGGGAGTGAGGGGGAGCATGGGAGGATTAGATGAATTCTAGATAGGGAAGAGGGGAGGGAGGGAAAGGGAGAGGGTAGGGGATTAGCAAGGATGGTAGAATGTGATGAACATCATTATCCAAAGTACATGTATGAAGACACAAATTGGTGTCAACATACTTTATATACAACCAGAGATATGAAAAGTTGTGCTGTATATGTGTAATAAGAATTGTAATGCATTTCACTGTCATTTATTTTTTTAAAAAATCAAAAAAAAAGAAAATTAGTGGTTTATAAAATTCTACACAACATTATGAATCTTACAAACAACATTAAACAAAAAGACACAAAAAGTACATACTGTATGATTCCACTTTATAAAGTACAAAAACAGACAAAACTAACCTATGATGCTAGAAGTCACAATAGTTGTTACCCTTAGGGGAGTAGAGTCCAGAAGTGTAGCTAAGGGGTTTTCTAGCATGCTGGTAACATTCTTTTCTTGATCAGGTTGGAAGTTACATAAATGTTTTCACTTTGTAAAAATTCACTGACATATTTAATGATCTGTGTACTTTAAAGCAAGTACATTATACATCTATAAAAGTTATTTTAAAATTATAGCAAAACAAAGAATAAGATTATGAAACTATGAGGGGAGAACTTTTTTTAAAATAATTTTTTTAGTTGTTGTGGGACCTTTATTTTATTCATTTATTTATATGTGGTGCTGAGAATTGAAGCCAGTGCCTCCCATATGCTAGGCAAATGCTCTACCACTGAGCCACAACCCCAGCCCGCTGAAGGTGAGAAATTTTTGATCTTTCCCCACCCCAGAGAAAGATCAGTTGGTTCAACTTCCTTTTCTCCTCCTTTCCCCTACCTTATGAGGAAGAAAGAGCTAATAACTGAATTTGGAAGATCCCAGGACAGTAAATAACCTTCTCAAATGATTAACTGTGTATGAAAGGTCAAAACTTTGTATGACTTAGTAAGTAGAGCCCTGCTTCAACTGCCCCTTC
The DNA here is from genome assembly GCF_964194105.1 of Spermophilus citellus. NCBI lineage: Eukaryota > Metazoa > Chordata > Mammalia > Rodentia > Sciuridae > Spermophilus > Spermophilus citellus. Next base: position 20,431,369 of record NC_138189.1, on the reverse strand, counting down.
TACATAACAACAGCAAATACCACAGTGATCTTCTATGTCATTTATCACCTTATCTTCCCTAAGAGCAGAGATTGTCTCATATCTATATACTCACCAGCTTCTGGCCCACAGCAAGGTCTCTATATGCATTTGTTGTATTACAAGTGAATCAAAGAAGCAAAATCTATTTTCTAAGTATTGTGTAACTATAACATTTAGAATAATTTTAAGTAATTCTTAAAGATTACTTCAAAAGTGAAAAACAAATATAATTTCAGGTCATGTTACTATTTTCTTTCCTTTTCTTATACCTGGCTATCATTGGCCATGGACAAAAGTATATTTTATTCTTATAAAATTAAAAAAAAAGGCTAGCAAAGGTGGCAGGAGGGAGGTAGCATAGTATACTACACTTTGGAGACAACCTGCTTAGTTTTGAATCCTGAATCCACAACTTACTAGTTTTATGACCTTGAGCAAGTTACTTAACATCTCTACTTCTTCAACTATCTCACATCATACAAGAAATGAATACCACCATACACCACCAGAATGACTAGAACAAAGAAGATGGGATATACTAACGGGATACATTAGGAAGGATGTAGCAACTGTGACTCTCTTGCACTGTTGGTGGAAGTATAAACTAGTATCATCTTCTTTGAGAACTCCCTAGCAGCTATCTACTAAAGCTAAACATATATAAACCTTAGGACACAAAAACTGCATTCCCAGGTACATGTTCAACTAAAGAGAATGGTATGTTCACCAAAAGATACATGCTAGAATATTTAGAGTAGCCTTATTTACAATTGCCTCAAACTTAAAACTTCCCAAATACTTATCAGCAATAGATGGGGAAAAAAAAGTGATATAAAGATACAGTGAAATACTATAAAGCAGGAAAGTGACCTACAAATACATACAAGAAATGAATACCAGTATGGCTGAATCTCACAAATAAAACATTAAAAAAAGATACATCAAAGAAAAACACCATGTTCTTCATACATATAAAATCCAAGAATGGCAAAATTTAAGAATGTCTGCTAGAAATCAGAATAGTAGTTATTGAAATAAAAGATACAGATTGACCTGGGTTTAATCCCCAGTAACACACACACACACACACAAAAGGTAAAGATTGAAAGAGGTTGGGAGGGGAGCTTCTGTTTATTGTGATTAATTTGTACAAATTAATTGAACTGTCCCCTCTGATGACATATATGCTTCATTATCCATTACTGAAGTTTTAAAAAATGGTAACACATATCTTAAAAGTTGCTAGGTGGTTAAAATGAGATAATATACATGAAACAGGATGTGCTAAAATAGCCATTTATTATTATTATATTACTATCATAATAGTAATAATCAATAGCCAACTTCTTTATTTAATAGGAGAAGAAACATGTTAAAAGATACTAGCAACTTGTCTGAGGCAACGAAAGAAAGGACAGTAAGTCCCCTAACCCTGCCCTGTATTATTTCCACATCATGGGCCTCCATACTTTAAGTCAATTTTTACTTCAATCTTTTTTTAATATATATTCATTAGTTGCACATAATACCTTTATTTATTTGTTTGTTTGTTTGTTGTTTATTTATTTATTTATTTTTATGTGGTGCTGAGGATCGAACCCAGGGCCTCGCACGTGCTAAGTGAGCGCTCTACTGCTGAGCCACAATCCCAGCCCTACCTCAATCTTATTATTGCTAAATGCCACTCTATTTTTTTCATGAAATGTACTTGTATCCATGAATACAGAAATTATCTAGATGATTAAAGTTTAAAAGACATGATTTTGAAACCCTAAGTCTATTTGAGGAAGACGCTAGTGTTCACTTAACTTGGTGATACGAAAACAAAAATAGATAATGATGGCCAGTGAGGGAAATTGAGTGCTGCTGAGGAAGATTTTGCCCGTGTAGCTACTTACATGTCTAATAAATTTTCAGAATTATTTTAAAGACCTTCAAATAAAAAGACTAAATCTAGTTGAACTCTGATAATTATAAGATACAGGATCCTATTCAATAATTAACAATAACAAAGGAGAGACAAAAGCATGCTTTGTTTTCAGATAGTTTATGACACACCTTTGAGAAAAACAAGATAAACTTTAAACTCACTCTCATTTATCACGTATCATTAATTATATGTCATATGAGAAAAATACTAACCAGGAGGCACTTGTGTAGAATCATCTATACCCAGCTGTCCTGTATTTAAGCCAAGTTCTGCAAAGCATTCTTTCTGAAAAATAATACATTTAGAATTAACACACATCTCAGACTTTGCTACATACTGAAAGATCACCTAAACATCAGCTTAAATAAAAATCATGTGACAAGAATCTATGTTTCATTCAAATATCTAAAAAAGAAAAAGACATTATCAGAAACCTAGAGTAACAAAAAAGTCTAAAATTGAGGAGTGGGACAACCATAAATTATTTATTACATATATTACCATATAACATTTAATATTTCTATGTGAAATAAACATGAAGAGTAAAAATATAAGCCTAAGGAAAATTAATATATTTAATTGTAAAAGAATATTCTCTGAATGTGTATACTAATATATGTATAAAAGATATAATCTCTCTCCAAATGTAGAGCTTTTAGTAATATTTTTCTCTCCCCTAATTTTTCCTGGCTAAAAAACATTTTTACTTTGACGCCTTTGACCAATATAAGTGCTGCTCTTGTTTACAAAAACTTTTTCAAAACCTCCTCTTGATTTTGCTTTTTTAGGTTATAGACTTACCAGTAAAGTAAGAAATCCTTCTGAGTTAAGAACTATTACATTCAAAGCTTTCCTGAAACACATGCAATCACTGATAGCAGATGTAGCACTTACCAATTTTATATTCTAAAACCATTGTCTAAAATTACCAATACAAACTTGTATCTGGGCTTTCTGTGGTGTAGTACTTTATTCAGCTTTTAATCAACTAAATACCATAAATATTCAAAACAACTTATATTTATTTTCAAGTAAATTTATAGTATCAAGTGCTCTGCTAAAATAAGGATAAACTAGATTTATTCTCCAAACTTCCTTTACTTGTTTAGTACTGTATAGGAGAGTAATTATGCTTGTCTGGCATTTGTTAAACATACAAAACCCCCATATTATTCACATTGGTATTATTTTCTAGGTAATTAAATATTTCTATTAACATTTTCCTGTTTTATTGTTATTCTAATTGGTAAAACCATACTTCCTCCCCCTTTTAAAAAAATGGAACTAGTTTAATTTTCACCTTTTTATCTGGTACTTATCTCCTTATTTATAAGAACAAGTTTCAGATATTAGTTTCAGATATCTATTGATTTTATATGATAAATCAGGATTTTAGTGCATGTATATTATTTTTTTCTTCCTTCCAATATCCCAATATAATTATATATCAATTTTTGGTAAAATACATAGTATAGATTTGCATTATTGTAATTAGGTAAATATTATTTCCTCATCAGCCATGTTGTTTCCTTACATACCTTTCCTTACTGTTAATTTTTCCCCATACTGTTTCTATTTAAACTGCTTTTTCACTTTTACAATATTCTTTAATCATTTACCTCTTCCTATAGCCTTTACCTTCTCTGAAAAGACCCTTGTCAGTGTAATTTCACATGTGGTTCAGTCTCTGGGATCATCTATTCTGTTGCGTTTCTCTTACAGGCCTCCTTCCTGGGATCTTCGGCTTCCGGCTCTAGTCTGGGATCATTGTGCTCCAGATTTTTGTTGTGGCCTTTATCCTGCAAATTCTCTTCACTGTCATTTCTGAAAATTCCCCTTCTCTTTGGTTGGAATCCTGTTGCTTGGTTCCATATTTTCAGTTTTGCTTATGACCTTATATGAAGCACTTCTAAGAGGTGCTGGCATGGAAGAAAATATTTTAAATCATATACATCTGAAAATGTCTACTCTACCTTTGCATTTGATTGACTGTGGTTACATACAGAATTTGAGAATTAAAGTCATTCAGATTTTTAAAGGCATTACTTCAAAATCTTCTGGCTTCCAGTTGTGCTGCTAAGAAGTCAGATGCCACTCTGATTCCTGACACTTTGTATATATACTGCTATTCGTCTATGAAAGGTTTCCAGTTTCTCTCTTTTAAGTGCTTTGATAGGGATTTTCTTTCATCCATGGCATCAAGTACTAGGTGTTTCATACTGGAGATCCCCCATCTTTCAGTTCTTGGAAATGCTAATGATTATATTCCCTGTGTTATCCTTCTATAACTCTTACTGGTCAGATTTAGCCTTCCTGAATTGATCTTCTAATTAAAAAAAATTCCCTCCTATCTTCCATATCTTTTGCTTAATCTTATAATAGATTTCCTCAGCTTGCTTTTCAACCCTTATGCCAATTTTTATTGGTTCTTTTCAGTTATACATTAGAATTCATTCTGACAAAATTTTAAAAAGCATGGAATATAATTTGTTCTAATTCAGTCCCCAGTACTTCCCATTTCCCTCTTCTCCTCCCTTCACTGTTCCCATCACTGTACTCTACTGACCTTTCTGCTATTTACTTAGATTTTTTTTTTTTTTTTTAGTGTCTCATGGATATACATGATGGTAAGAGTCATTGTAGTGTATTCATATAGACATAGGAAATTTAGGTCAGGCTCATTCCACTGTATTTCCTTATTTCATCTTCCTCCCTCCCCTATAATCCCTTTCATATACTTCACTGATCTTTCTTCTATTTTGTTTACTGCCCTCTTTATTTTGGTTAAGCTTCCACATATCAGAGAAAACATTTGACCTTTGACTTTTGGGGACTAGCTTATTTCACTTAGCATGACAGTATCCAGTTCCATCCATTTACCAGAAAATGGCATAATATCATTTTTCTTTATGTATGAGTAATATTCTATGGTGTATATATACCAGATTTTCTTTATCCATTCATCTGTTGAAGGGCAGCTAGGTTGGTTCCATAGCTTGGCTATTGTGAATCATGCTACTATAAACATTAATGTGGCTGCATCATTGTAATACGCTGATTTTAAATCTTTTGGATATATACTGAGGAGTGGGATAGCCAGGTCATAAGGTGTTTACATTCTTAGTTTTTTGAGGAATTTCGAGTGGTAGCACTAATTTGCAGTCCTACCAACAATGTATTAGTACACATTTCCCCCCCTATCCTCACTAACATTTGTTGCTATTTGTATTCTTGATAACTGCTATTCTGACAAGAATGAGATGAAATCTCAATGTAGTTTTAATTTGCATTCCCCTCATTGGGAGAGATGTTGAACATTTTTTCATGTATTTGCTGACCATCTGTATTTCTTCTTTTGAGAAGTGTCTGCTTAGTTCTTTTGCCTATTCATTGACTGATTTTGCGTATTCATTCTTTGGTACTAAGTTTTTTGAGCTCTTTGTATATTCTGGTTATTAATGCTCTGAGGAGCAGGGGATAGAGACCTACTTCCATTTTGTAGGCTCTCTCTTTCAATGCTCATAATTGTTTCCTCTGTTGTGCAGAAGCTTTTGATGTTATCTCACTTACTGATTTTTTATATCTTGTGCTTTAGGAGTCTTGTTAAGGAAGTCATTTCTTTTGCAAACATGTTGGGTATAAGGGGCGCACATTTTCTTCTAGCTGTTGTAGGTTTTTTCACCTAATTCCTAGGTCTTGATCCAGTTTCAGTTGAGTTTTGCACAGGGTGAGATATAGGGGTTAAATTTCATCGTTCTACATATGGATTTTTCAGTTTTTCCAGCACCATTTATTTAAAAGTCTATCTTTTCTCTAACATATATGTTTGGCACCTTTGTCCAGTACCAGATAACTGTTCTCATATGGATTTGCCTGTGTCTTTAATTCTATTCCACTAGTCGTCATGACTGTTTTGGTGCTAGCACCATGCTGTTTTTGCTACTATAGCTCAGAAGTATAATTTGAGGTCAGGTATTATGGTGCCTCCTGCTTCACTTTTCTAGTAATTATTTTGGCTATTCTGAGTTTCTTACTTCTCCAAATGACTATTTTTTCTATTTCTGTGAAGAATGTCATTGGAATTTTGGTGGGAACTGCATTGAATCTGTATAGTGCTTTTGTTAGTATGGTCATTTTGACAATATTAATTCTGCTCATCCAAGAACACAGGAGGTCTATTGCCTAAAGTCTTCTTCAATTTTTTCCTTCAGTGTTCTACAGTTTTCACAGTAGTGGTACTTCACATCTTTTGTTAGATTGATTCCCAAGTATTTTATTTTTGTGTTTTAAGTCAATTACGAACGAGACAGTTTCCCTAATTTCTTTTTCAGCAGGTTCATAATTGAAGTATAGGAATGCAATTGATTTATGAGTGTTGATCTTGTATTCTGCTACTTTAATGAACTCATTTATGAGCTCTAGAAGTCTTCTGGTGAAGTATTTTGGGTCTTCTAAATATACGATCATGTTGTCAGCAAGCAGAGATAGTTTGAGGTCTTTTTTTACTATTCATATCCTTTCAATTTCCTTTTCCTGCCTGATTGCTCTAGCTTGAGTTTCAAGAACTGTTTTGAATAGGAGTGATGAAGCAGGCATCCTTGTCTTGCTCCTGTTTTTAAAGGAAATGCTTTCAGATTTTCTCCATTCTCCAATAATGGTAGCTTTGAGTTTGTCACATATAACCTTTATAACGTTGAGGTAAGTTCTTTGTATCCCTAGTTATTCTAGTGCTGTAGACATGAATGGGTGCTATTTTTTGTCAAATGCTTTTTCTACATCTATTGAAATAATTATATGATTCTTGACTTTGATGCTAATAATGTGATGGATGACATTTATTGATTTCCATATGCTGAACCGACCTTTCATTCTTGGGATGAGACCCACTTGCACTATCTTTTTTATGTGTCTTTGTATATGGCCTTCCAATATTTTATTAAGGAATTTACATCTATGTTCATGAAGGATATTGGCCTAAGGTTTTCTTTCCTTGATTTTTTTGTCTGGTTTTAGTATCAGGGTGATACTAGCTTTGTAGAATGAGTTTGGCAATGTTCCCTTCTTTTCTATTTCATGGAAAAATTTGAGGAGGCTTGGTATTAGTTCTTCTTTAAAGGTCTGGTAGAACTTTGCTGAGAATCTTTCAAGACCCAGACTTCTTTGTTGAAAATCTTTTGATAGCTGCCTCAATTTAATTACTTGATATTGATCTGTTTAAGTTTTCTATATTCTCATGGTTCAATCTGGGAAGGTTATATGTCTCTAGGAATTTGTTGATATATTCAGGAATTTCTATATTATTGGAATATTTTCTATTTATTGGAGTTTCTGATGATCCTGAAGATTTCAGTACTGTCTGTGGTGATATTTACTTTTTCATCTCTAATTTTGTTAATTTTAGTGTTTTCTCTTTGTCTTTCATTAGTTTGGTTAAGTGTTTATCCATCTTGTTTATCCTTTTGATAAACTTTTTGTTTCACTGATCGTTTTTATTGTTTTTTAATTCTCAAATTCATTAATTTTGGTTGTGATTTTAATTATCTCCCCCCCCCCTTTTTTTTAACTGATTTTGGTGTTGGTTGTTGTTTTTTTTTAAAGGCCTTGCAATGTAATGTTAGATTATTTATTTGGTATCTTTCTATTCTTTTCACGTATTAGCTTAATGCTATGAACTTTTCTCTTAGACCTGCCTTCATACTATTCCAGAGCTTTTGATATATTGTACCATGATTCTTATTTATTTCTAAGAATTCTTTTACTTCTTCCCTGATTTCTTCTGTTATCCATTCATCATTCAGAAGTGTATTATTTAATCTCCAGATGTTTGCATATTTTCTTTTTTTTTAATCTCACCATTGATTTACAATTCCATTCCATTTGATCTGACAGAATGAAAGGTCTTATCTCTCTCTTTTTTTTTTGAATTTGCTAAGATTTTCTTTGTGCCTAAAATATGGTTTATTTTAGAAGATGTTCAATGGGCACCAAGAAGAAAGTGAATTCAGTATTTGACACATGAAGTAGTCTACAGACGTCGGTGAGGTTCATATTATTAACTATATTTTTTAGTTCTGCAGAATCTTACTTAGTTTATATATGGATGATCTATCCAGTGGTAACCAGTATTCTTGTATTGTGGTCTATCTGATTATTAATAGTGAGATGGATTTGTTTTATGTATGTAGATGCACCATTGTTTGAGGCATAAATATTTACAATCATTGCATCTTATTGTTGTATGATTCCCTTATGCAGTATGAAGTGACCTTCTTTGTTTCTTCTGATTAATTCTGACTTGAAGTCCACTTTAGGTGATATGAAAATAGCTACCCCTGCTGGTTTATGCATCCTATGTAAATATATGTTTTTTCCCATCCTTTTACCTTTGTCTTTGTGAGGTAAGTATCCTACAGTCAGCATATTATTGGGTTTTACTTTTTAATCCAATCTGCCAACCTATGTCTTTTGATTGAAAAGTTTAGACCATTTTCATTAAATGTTATTATTGAGCTAATATTTACTTCCTGCCATTTTGATTTATTTCTAATGTTTAAATCACACTGGATTCTTTGACTATTCTTGTAGTACAATTCCTCCCTATGCTCATTTTCATTTCTATTTTTCATTCCTTCTTCATGAAATATTTCATTGAGTCTGTTTTCTACTGCAGGCATTCTGATTATAAATTGTTTTAGCCTCTGTTTTTCAGAGAAGGTTTTTAATTCATCTTCAATTCTGAAGCTTAATTTTGCTTAATTTTTGGTATAGTATTCTTGGTTGGCATTCATTTTCTTTCAGAGCATGGTATATATTATTCCAACCCTCATGGCTTTTAGGGTCTGGGTTGAGAAATCAGTTGAAATTTGGATTGGATTACCCTTAAATGTGACCAGCCATTTTTCTCTTGCAACTTTAAAAATTCTATCCTCATTGTATGTTAGGCATTTATAGACACATCATTATAATGTGTCTTGGAGTTAATCTATTCTGATTTTGTATATTTGAAGTCCTACATACCTCTTGTATTTAAATTTCCAACTCATTCTTAAGGTTTGGAATTTTTCTGATATTAAATCTGAAAAGACTGTGTATCTCTTTAGTTTATATGTCAGTGCCTTGATTAACACAATGATTCTTAAATTTGACCTCTTGATGTTATCCAGATTTCCTAAATATTCTTGTCATGGTCTCTTAACATCCTTTCTTTATGGTCAACTTTATTTTCAAGATTAAATAATTTGTGTTTGAGGCCTGAAAGTCTGTCTCAAAGTGGTCTAATCTCTATTGCTGGTGCTTTTTATTTAATTTTTAATTTCGTTTATTGAGTCATTTCCAAAAGTTCAGTTTGGTTCTTTTTCAAAATCTCTTGTTCACTTCTATAATTTCTTTCTAATTTCACATCTTACATCTTCTTTTAGCTTGTAAAACATTTTAACTATGAACTTTCTAAATTCCTACTCTGACATTTGCTCTGCTCTGGCATCAGTGCAGTCAGTTGTTGAAGCATTATGGGCTGTTTGAGATGATTTGTTTCCTTGCTTTTTCATACTGTTTGTATGTCCACCCATCTACTGGTATAGTTCTCACTTCTTCTTTTAAGTGAGGTAATATTATGTGAGCTTCTTTTTCTTAAGAGTTGAGTGATTATCCAGATGTTTTTAGTAAATGTGTGACTTCTGATGATTTTAATATAAGCACCAGTCAAGACTTGTACAATTCAACCTTACAAGAATCAAAAACATGTTGCTATTGTTCTCCACAGTTCCTAAAATTCAGGTATGAGCTTATAATAAAGTCCTATAATGTTTCAAAAATTAGTTATTAAGTTTAGTAAAATCACTATAATCTTAAATGAGGGCTAAAAGGGGGAAAGAAAAAAGATTGGGCAAAAAGGAGAGGAAAAATGAGAGAAAGAAATTAAGAAAGAAAAAAAGAGAGAGAAATAATAATAAAAGAATAATCCACACCAAGGCAGAAAAGAGAAATACACTGATGATGTTGTATTTGGAGCAGTAGCAGATAATGCAAGAGGATAAATAGGAGATAAGAAGAGCAAGTATAAACTACAGCTAGGAGAACAAAGATAGCAAGATTGATTCTAATCAATGCTTTAAACTATTAGATGAAATACATTCAAATGGGTGGAAGGTACAATATTGGTTATTGGTGTAACAATTACATTCAAGTTAAAGAGTTAGTTATATTGGGCTGGGATTTTGGCTCAGCAGTAGAGCGCTCGCCTAGCAAGGGCGGGACCCAGGTTCGATTCTCAGCACCACATAAAAACAAAGGCATTGTGCTGTGTCCATCTACAAAAAAGATTCATTCTCTCTCTCTCTCTATCTCTCAAAAAAAATTTTAAAAAAGAGTTAGTTATATGTTAAAATTATGTCAGAGTTATTTATAGTAAACCATATCAAAGTGAAGTAAATTCTGTTTGAATCTTGGTTTGAATTTCATTGGACAATTAGCAGATGTCCATCCTTCTTTGGCTATGGATCTCTCCAGAGTTTCAGAGGCACAGGAGTCAATTCCCTCATTGCTATATATCTCCCACCAGCCAATTCTGGTTTGTCAGCTCAGGGGCCTGCAGCTGACTACTCAGAGGATGCAGTATTGTGGCATGACCCTGTGACTTCTGTAGGTATCATGTACCTGCTCTCCTCTTCAGGATATTTTTAATGGTGGTGAAGATCCTGGTAGCTGTCTGTGAGTGCAGGAATTCTGGTTGTGGTTTTTCCACAGGTGTTCTCTTATGCAGAAGTATTCGCCTAACAAACACCACTTTTTGAGGTACTGTAGTAAAGGGACTCAGGTGGTTCACCTGGGTTCTAGTTTCCACTGCCCCAGGTTTGAATGATGGACACTATTATGGTTTGAATGTGAGGTGTCCCCCAAAAGCTCACATGTGAGACAGTACAAGAAGGTTCAGAGGAGAAATGATTAGGTTGTAAGAGTTTAAACCCAATCAGTGAATTAATCTCCGGATAGGGATTAAACTGAGTAGTAACTAAACTGGTAGGGTATGGCTGGAAGAAGTGGGAACGGGGGCATGGCTTTGGGTATATATTTGTATCTGGCAAGTGGACTTTCTCTGCTTCTTCATCAACATGTGGGCTGTTTCCCTTTGCCACAGTCTTCCGCCATGATGTTCTACCTTACCTAGAGCCAGCCTTCTACAGACAAAGCCCTCTGAAACTGTGAACCCGCAAATAAACTTTTCCACCTCTACAATTGTTTTTGTTGGATCTTTAATCACAGCAGTGAAAAAGCTGACTAAAACAGGCACTGATTTCCTCTACTAACTATATCTGATGCAAGGTCTTGACAGTATCCAAACAATGCCCTTTCGCTTACCAGTTGTGACCACGGGTCAGGCTGGGGTACCAGTTAAGGCTGGGAGCAATCACTTCCTGTTGCCTAGACTCTGGTAACTGTATCTTCTGCTTAAGTTTCCTGGGTTTAGGGAACTTCTTCTAGCAGCCTTCTGTCTGTGGCTGTCACCATCCAGGAACTGGGTCTCTATGTCAGTGGATATTTACGCAACTTCCCTCTAGAATAGCCATGTGGGACAGTCCCTAGGCTTCTCATGGTACCTCTTTCCAGTGGTCAGGGCTCATGAAGTCCTGGTCAATCTGTTTTCTCCTGCTTGGGAACTAAGCTGCTTAGTTGCTGTCTCTGAGTTGAGTACAGGCTGCTCAGTGCTTTGGTCACTGAGACTAAGCAGGACTCAGTATACTTCTCAACACAGACCCTTGTCAGCCCATTTCCCTTATTTGTGGGAAGGGAGAAGGAGGTTTTCAGTGATTTTTGGCTAAAACCATCATTCTAGAAGTCGTGCTTCTAGAATTTCTTTTTGGACAAATTCTTAAGGGGGCCCACTGCAGGGGATTTCCCTCTCATTTAATTTATAGCTGTCTGAGAGTGGGAAGATCCCATGCTGATTTAAGGGGGTGACTGGCTGACTGAGGGCTCCATAAGACGGCTGCAGACCCCTGGCTCATGTTTCTTTTCATGATTTGGTTTTAAGCTGTGCTCTGTTTTTTAGCTTTTTTTTTTTTAACTAAAAAAAAAAAAAACTTTCTGTATATCAGTGACAAATCCACTGAGAAGGAAATGAGGAAAACTACCCCATTCACAATTACCTCAAAAAAAAAAAAACTAACAAACAAACAAAAAACATGGGAATCAACTTAAAGAAAGAGGTGAAAGATCTACATAATGAAAACTACAAAACCCTAAAAAGAGAGAAATCAAAGATGACTTTGGAGACTTGCTCTTGGATAGGCAGAATTAATATTATCAAAATGACCATACTACCAAAAGCACTATACAGATTTAATGCAATTCCAATCAAAATCTCAATGGCACTCCTCATAAATAGAAAAAGCAATCATAAAACTCATCTGGGAGAAAAAGAGTCCCAGAATAGCTAAAGCAATCCTTAGCAGGAAGAGTGAAGCAGGAGGCATCATTATACCAGACCTTAAACTATACTAGAGAGCAATAGTAACAAAAACAGCATGGTACTGGCACCAAAACAGATTGGTAGACCAATGGTACAGAATAGAGGACATAGAGACTAACCCACAAAATTACAATTATCTTATATTAGACAAAGGTGCCAAAAACATGCACAGGAGAAAAGATAGCATCTTCAACAAATGGTGCTGGGAAAACTGGAAATCCATATGCAACAAAATGAAATTAAACCCATATCTCTCACCATGCACAAAACTTAATTCAAAATGGATAAAGGACCTAGGAATTAAATCAGAGACTCTGAATCTAAAAGAACAAAAAGTAGGCCCTAATCTTCATCATTTGGGATTAGGCCCCAACTTCCTTAATAAGACTCCTATAGCACAAGAGTTAAAACCAGGAGTCAATAAATGGGATGGAATCAAACTAAAAAGTTTCTTCTCAGCAAAAGAAACAATCTGTGAGGTGAACAGAAAGCCTACATCCTGGGAGCAAATCTTTACCCTTCACACATCAGATAGAGCACTAATCTCTAGGTATATAAAGAATTCAAAAAGCTAAGCACAAAAAAACAAATAACCCAATCAATAAATGGGCCAAGGACCTGAACAGACACTTCTCAGAAGAGGATATATAATCAATCAACAAATATATGAAAAAATGCTCAGCATCTCTAGCAATTAGAGAAATGCAAATCAAAACTACTCTAAGATATCATCTCACTCCAGTCAGAATGGCAGCTATCATAAAGACAAACAACAATAAGTGTTGGCAAGAATGTGGGAAAACAGGTACATTCATACACTGCTGGTGGGACTGCAAATTTTTGTAGCCAACATGGAAAGCAGTATGGAGATTCCTTGGAAACCTGGGAATGGAACCATCATTCGACCCAGCTATCCCTCTCCTTAGTCTATACCCAAAGGACTTAAAAACAGCATACTACAGGGACACAGCCACATCAATGTTTATAGCAGCACAATTCACAATAGCTAAACTGTGGAGCCAACCTAGATGCCCTTCAGTGGATGAATGGATATAAAAAAAATGTGGCATTTATACACAATAGAATTTTACTCAGCAATAAAAGAGAATAAAATCATAGCATTTTCAGGTAAATGGATGGCACTGAAGAAGATAATGCTAACTGAAGTTAGCCAATCCCCCCCAAAAAAAAAAACGTCGAATGTTTTCTCTGATATAAGGAGTCTGACTCATAGTGGGATAGGGGAGCATGGGAGAAATAGATGAATTCTAGACAGGGAAGAGGGATGGGAGGGAAAAGGAGGGGGCATGGGGTTAGAAATGATGGTGGAATGTGATGATCATTATTATCCAAAGTACATGTATGAAGACACAGATTGGTGTGAATATACTTTGTATACAACCAGAGATATGAAAAATTATGCTCTATATGAGTATTAAGAATTGTAATGCATTCTGTCATATATAATAAAAATAATAAAATTTTAAAATTTAAAAAGAAAAAAATTTTTAGTTATAGATGGACACAGTTTTTTTTTTTAATTTTGTTTACTCATTTTTATGTGGTGCTGAGGATGGAACCCAGTGCCTCACACGTGTTAAGCAAGGGCTCTACCATTGAGCTACAACCCCAGCCCCTGTTTGCTCTGTTTTAAGAACCCTGCTGTTCCTGTCACACTTTAAATTTTATCTGCCTTTCCAAATGTGTTTTAGTGGGTGAGCTTAAGAGATTTTTTTGCACCCTCTTTCTCTGTTGCTTCTCCCCACTTCAGGTTTGGGGCTAGGGAACTCTGCATTTACCTTCTATTCTGGTAACCAATATTTAGGTCTCTCCAGTTTTTGTAATGTTCAGTTTTAGAGCATTTACTTTGTCACCCACCTCTCAATTCTACTTTTCTTTCAGTGCCCATTTTCTGTGTTGTGAGGAGATCAGGACTCACTGCCTAGCTCCTTCCTGCCACTTTTTCAACCCATGTCCTCATACCAATTTTTGTTTTATATGTTACGCTCCTATTCCAAAAAGTTCGTTAATTATTTAATTTTAGTTTTGTTATGTTAATGAAATTCTTTTTAAAATTCATGAGTAGTATTGGCTATTATCTGAGAATATTAAGTTTCTTTAAAGTTTTCTATCAGGCATTCCCTCTAAAATCTGGAACAAGACAGGGATGCCCTCTCTTACCACTTCTATTCAATATAGTTCTCGAAATACTGGCCAGAGCAATTAGACAGAAGAAAGAAATTAAAGGCATAAAGATAGGAAAAGAAGAACTTAAATTATCACTATTTGCAGATGATATGATCCTATACCTAGCAGGCCCAAAAGGTTCTACAAAGAAACTACTAGAGCTAATAAATGAATTCAGCAAAGTGGCAGGATATAAAATCAACACGCATAAATCAAAGGCATTCCTGTATATCAGCGACAAATCTTCTGAAATGGAAATGAGGACAACCACCCCATTCACAATATCCTCAAAAAAAAAAAAAAAACTTGGGAATCAACCTAACAAAAGAGGTGAAAGATTTATACAATGAAAACTACAGAACCCTAAAGAGAGAAATAGAAGAAGATCTTAGAAGATGGAAAAATATACCCTGTTCATGGATAGTCAGAACTAACATCATCAAAATGGCGACATTACCAAAAGTTCTCCATAGGTTTAATACAATGCCAATCAAAATCCCAAAGGCATTTCTTGTAGAAATAGATAAAGCAATCATGAAATTCATCTGGAAAAATAAAAGACCCAGAATAGCAAAAGCAATTCTAAGCAGGAAGAGTGAAACAGGCAGTACAGCGATACCAGACTTCAAACTATACTACAGAACAATAGTAACAAAAACAGCATGGTACTGGTACCAAAACAGGCGGGTGGACCAATGGTACAGAATAGAGGACACAGAGACCAATCCACAAAATTACAACTATCTTATATTTGACAAAGGTGCTAAAAGCATGCAATGGAGAAAGGATAGCATCTTCAACAAATGGTGCTGGGAAAACTGGAAATCCATATGCAACAAAATGAATCTGAATCACTTTCTCTCGACATGCACAAAAGTTAACTCAAAATGGATCAAGGAGCTTGGTATCAAAACAGAGACTCTGCGTCTGATAGAGGAAAAAGTTGGCTCTAATCTACATATTGTGGGATCAGGCTCCAAATTCCTTAATAGGACACCCATAGCACAAGAGTTAAAAACAAGAATCAACAAATGGGACTTACTCAAACTAAAAAGTTTTTTCTTAGCAAGAGAAACAATAAGAGAGGTAAATAGGGAGCCTACATCCTGGGAACAAATTTTTACTCCTCACACTTCAGATAGAGCCCTAATATCCAGAATATACAAAGAACTCAAAAAATTAAACAATAAGAAAACAAATAACCCAATCAACAAATGGGCCAAGGACCTGAACAGACACTTCTCAGAGGAGGGCATACAATCAATCAACAAGTACATGAAAAAATGCTCACCATCTCTAGCAGTCAGAGAAATGCAAATCAAAACCACCCTAAGATACCATCTCACTCCAGTAAGATTGGCAGCCATTATGAAGTCAAACAATAACAAGTGCTGGCAAGGATGTGGGGAAAAGGGTACACTTGTACATTGCTGGTGGGACTGCAAATTGGTGCGGCCAATTTGGAAAGCAGTATGAAGATTCCTCGGAAAGCTGGAAATGGAACCACCATTTGACCCAGCTATTCCCCTTCTTGGACTATTCCCCAAAGACCTTAAAAGAGCGTATTATAGGGATACAGCTACATTGATGTTCATAGCAGCACAATTCACAATAGCTAGACTGTGGAACCAACCTAGATGCCCTTCAATAGATGAATGGATGAATCAAAAAATGTGGCATTTATACACAATGGAGTATTACTCAGCACTAAAAAATGACAAAATCATGGCATTTGCAGGGAAATGGATGGCATTAGAACAGATTATGCTAAGTGAAGCTAGCCAATCCCTAAAAAACAAATGCCAAATGTCTTCTTTGATATAAGGAGGGCAACTAAGAACAGAGCAGGGAGGAAGAACATGAAAAGATTACCATTAAACAGGGACGAGAGGTGGGAGGGAAAGAGAGAAGGAAAATTGCATGGAAATGGAAGGAGACCCTCATTGTTATACAAAATTACATATAAGAGGAAGTGAGGGGAAAGGGAAAAAAAACAAGAGAGAGAAATGAGTTATGATAGATGGGGTAGAGAGAGGTGAGGGGAGGGGAGAAGGGGGGGATGGGAAGGGGATAGGAAGGGCAGCAGAATACAACAGACACTAGTATGGCAGTATGTAAAAACGTGGATGTGTAACCGATGTGATTCTGCAATCTGTATACGGGGGAAAAATGGGAGTTCATAATCCACTTGAATCAAATGTATGAAATATGATATGTCAGGAGCTTTGTAATGTTTTGAACAACTAATAATAATAAAAAAAGTTTTCTATCAGGAAGAAATGTCCATATCAAGATGACCTTCAGTTTACCTTCTCCCAGCACTATTTCCCTAAAAATGTACTGGGTTACCAAAAAATGCTCAGAGCAATGCCAGTTATAGTACTAAGTTTTGGGGGGAGGGCTATGGCTGTGGTTTAGGGGTAGAGCACTTGACTAACATGCACAAGGCTCTTGTTTCAATTCTCAGCACTGTAAAAAATAAAATCTAAAAAAAAAAAAAAAATTTACTGGAAAACATAGGCCCTAGCTGCCCTGTGTGGTGCCCTTTGAGAAGTCCTGGAAGCTATGCCCATGTGCATCATGAGAAATGGTTTTTATTGTGTATTAGACTTCCCTATGTTGTGCTTAAGGACTCTCAGTGATATATTTGATCATGGTGTGCTGGTATGCTAATGGGATACGTTTCCTGTCCTATATCATTCCACAAATTTAAGTGAATCAAGTTATGGCCAATTACATCCTGTGTGAACATAAACCCAAACCTGAAATACCTACTAATAATCATTTCCTAAATTAGTTTTTCTTGGTTTTTCAGTTTTGTTTTGGGAGTTTCTTTCTTGGATTTAGTTGTGGTCTTTGTCTTTCAAATTAGAAGAATTCAAATGTCTAGGGATCCAAGGTTGTTCATTCATATTTAGAAATAAGGAAATAAAAAAACTGCCTGGAAGCTCAGTCTTCAAGGATTAGACATACAATGAGCTGGGCTTCACCATGAGGCTACTGTATAGCCGGCCAGTCTGTTTTTTGTAAGGGTTGTTTACATATGTTAGTCTTTTCTCTGGTATTCTAGAGACGATGGACGATGGGAAAGGCACAGTAGTGGTAATAGGAATAAGTGTATTATTCTCACTATTTGGCAGAATATTTTTTAATCCCTCTGTTTTCCATGCCTGATACTTGCCCTGTCTATGTCTACAGTTTCTGAGTTTATAGCCTTTCTGATTCTGTGTCTGGTGAATATACTTCTGATCTCCTGTGGGGAAAGAGTTACCTAACTATGCACAGGCGTTGGAATCTTGGAGTCTATATCTTCTTGACCCAGACTTCCACATACTTTTCTATTTTCAGTCCTCTGGATCGCCATGGCCTCTGTGACACATAGTGTCTGATTCCTGAGCCCTTCCTGGTTCTATGGAGAAAATCATTTTCCTTCTTGTGTAAGTCAGTGTTTAGTTATGAAACCAGTAATGAAATGTGAAGAAGGAAAAACAGAATTAGTAAATGCAGAAACTATGACGTGTCAGTTGAATGAGAGTAAACAAAGAAGGAATTAAGAACTTAGCAGTCCTCAAAGCCAAGATTTAGACATTTATGAAGAGGAAGTGGCTGCCACAAAAACAGAGGGTGGTGCCCAAAAGGGGCAGAACAACAACACAAAAATATAGTCTTAGGAGCTAGGCTGCTGAGCGCTGCTGAAAGAGTATTACTGGGCCTCTTGCATGCGTATCGGCTGGTTTCTGCACACAGGAACCACGAAGGGAGGCTCTTTCCTCATATTACACCCCAACAGTATCTTTCTAGAACTTTCTATTGACAAAGGCTAACATTAGGCCAGCTGATAAGGGGAAAGTGCTTACAAGGGTCCAGTTCTAGAAATAATAAAGCAGAGCACAAAATGCTGGATTTGGAGTTAAAAGATTGAACTGATTACGGACACCTCTCATCCACATTTTTCATCTTCTAGAGGTATTCAGGTTTGGCCTTTCCCCTAATATGAGCTCTCCTTTAAAACACTAAAGCACAGAGTTATAAGGTGTTTCCTATTTAAACACAGATAGTATTTACATTCAGTACTCCTTATTGGTTTGGGGGTGATTAATGAAGAAGGAGTGAAAATACATTAACTCTACCATCTCCCTATATTTCTTTTTTCTTTTTTTTTTTTTTTTTTGGTGGTGCAGGGGAGTACCAGGGATTGAACTCAGGGGCACTGGGCCACTGAGCCACATTCCCAGTCCTATTTTGTATTTTATTTAGAGAAAAGGTCTCACTGAGTTGCTTAGCACCTGTCTGTTGCTGGGGCTGGCTTTAAACTCCTGATCCTCTTGCCTCGGCTGGGATTACAGGCATGAGCCACTGCGCCCAGCCCTATATTTCATTTTAAAGCTAATACCTCTCTCTGAAATGTGATGGTCTCCAGAGCAATGGCAGTCACTAAATCATCCTTATTTCCCTGTTTCCTTCAGTGCCTCACCATGTTACAAGCTCCATGAAGCTGGTTAAATTAAATAAAATGTAGTTGTTTAAAAATAATTTTATAAAACTCACTGTTTGTTCCAATCATTTTTATAGCCATAAAACAGGAACCTGAATCTCCATAAACCATCTTATAAATCTATGCTGTTTATTAAAATAAGAAATAAGCAAAAGCACTTATAGATCAATGTAAACTCACTTTGAGTTCTACAAGAAAAGCAACCCACTTTGTCTATGTACATATTTGCAATAAAAAAAGAAATGTTACTTTTATTAATTTGTTTAATGAGTACATTACTCTATTACCTTAGACACATGCTGCAATATAATATTTTTTAATGGCTATCTTCTACAGTGCATTAACTTATTTTAAAATGCCTATACTTACCAATTCAGGAATGTCTTTTACTTTCAGAGGAACTTGGATTAAACCCAAATGAGTCCTGAAACTAAGAGAATCACCATTTTCATAATTTGGGTTGCGAAGATTAATTAATACCTTTAAAAACAAATCCAACAAAATTGGTTAATTGTCAAGCAGTGATATTCTTGGTACATCAGTAAAAAATTAAAAACTATTTGGATTTATACATATATTTTAATCACATTTTAAAATTGTATTGAAATATTAAAATACAATACCATAAATATGCTTTTTAAATGGTTTTAATATCTAATTAATTATCTACTTTATAAAATTAAAAAGTTAAGAATTTAGTTAGAAAAAAAATCTTTTGATGGTGAAGAAAATAAAAATTGATTATAACATGGAAGTAGTTACCAGAAAATTTTTTAAAATGAACTCCAAGACTTTTAAAAACAGAAATTGATAAGATTTTGAGGAAGATGGTAGAATAACATTGCAGGGTATCTCCTCTAAACCAAATCCAACAAAACAAACAAAAACAAAAGGAGAAATTTCAAAAGCACAGCTAAGAAAAAAGACTGTTACAGCTTTCAAAAGTTTGCAGATAAAAATCATCTTAGATATTTGTATATCCTTTAAAATCTAGTAATCTTACTTCTATGAGTATGGAATATGAATATGAAATTTCATGCAGTGCATTCCATATGAAATTTGGATAATGAAAGACTATTAATCAAGCACTATTATAACAGAAGAATATGAGACAACTTAAATATCTTATTAGAGGAGATGACTTAAGTAAATTAGGGTTAATTCATATAATAAAATATAGCCTAATAGGCTTCCATTTATATAATGGCTATGAAAAAATGTTTATAACATTATTAGTTCTCAAAATTAAAATGAAAAGTTCTGGGGATGCAACTCAGTGGTAAAGTACCCCTGAGTTCAATTCCAGTGCCAAAAAAACAAAAATAAAATAAAAAGCATAGTAACAATATGGTTACTGCTATGTAAGGATATGTAGATAAATTTATTATTTGGTAACTTTTTAAATTTTTTTTTTAGTTTTTGATGGACTTTTATTTTATTCATTCATTTATATGCAGTGCTGAGAATCAAACCCAGTGCTCTACCACTGAGCCACAACCCCAGTCCCATCTTTGGTAATGTTTTGTTATTTTTCTAACAACATATACTTTTCTGGACAGAATAACAATAACCTAAAAATATTTTTAATTGAGACTGTTGAGAAAAAGAAACCACAAAAAGTCCAGTGGAGGAGATTATAATGACAGAACACCATGATATCTGAAGAAGGCAACAGGAGTTGGTAACCGATGGCTGATAAAATGGAATGAGTTATGAGGCCAAATGACTTTTCTAAAATTATAAATATTATATTACAATTGGAAATATCAATGATGTTTGTTTTAACAAATAATGTTTGTTTTAACAAACAATGTTGAATGTACATTAGTATAGAACAGCATAACTTTAGCCTAATTACATAAATAAAATATTATACTGCATGACAATTCCCAAGCAGAAAACAGCAAGTTGAGAAGAAACTGAATATATGGATAACAGAAAAGAGAAAATATTAGAAATGCAGATATAATTAAGAAAATATTATTGAATTAAAGAAAAATATCTCAGTATGACTAATAAAAGAACAAATTCAGCAATAGTCCTCAAGGAAACAAGATGTTATAAGCTATTACAAAGTTATCTTTGCAAAAATTACATGAAATTCCAGTCCTTAAGTAACCATGTGCTAAGCACTATTCTTCCTGTTGGTGACAGAGCAGTTAAGGATAGAATTAATTCATAGCTGGTTTGTGGTAGCTTTGTTCTTACCTCCAGGAATACCTGTAAATCTCGTAATGTGACCCGTTAGTCAAGATGAGAAGAAATATACTAACTACTCGTCTGTAATGGGCTAATTAATATGCACACCTTCCCTGGAAATATTCCATATTTGCTTACTTATGTTATATTTTGAAAAATTTTTTTGGCACCTGATTTAACCAATGGGGGTATAAAAGACCCTCTTGAAAAACTTGTCCCTGATTTAACAGACCAAGATAGCCCTCATGATCTTGATACTTTATAACCAAAGAACAAAGCATATGTTATGCAACTAACAAAGGACAGATGGAACTCTGCTGGAATGTAAGCTTCTTTGTGTTTACTCGTGCTGCAAAAAGTCTAATGGGGTGATCCTATGAAGTCCTGTGCTTGTTGTCAATTCCTTGACACTGTGTAATTGTTGTGACAATGAACAAAACAGAAAGAAAACCTCCATCCAACCTTCCATTGTTATGGCAGAAAGCAGCCAATAAGCTAAATAAAGAAAGAATGGGTTACAAAACGATAATTGCTGTATAGAAAAAGCTGGAAAGACATAAAGAAATCCAACCAGGGAGTTAGGGGGTGCTTTGCTGAGGTGATATTTAAGCAAAGATATGAGGAATGAAGGAACAAGCAGGGGGGTATTTGGAAGAAAGTTGAGGGAAAGCGATGAGGCTAACATGACTGGAATAGAACAAATCAGGAGGAAAAGTAACAGGAAATAAACTCAGAGATATGATGGAGCATCAGACTAAAGAGGGTGTTTTGGGCCACTGTCATAACTTTGGATTTTATGTAGAATAAGATGGGAAGCCACTGAATAACAGAAGAGTGACCAGTTCTGCACTGCATTTAAATTTCATTTGAAAGTTGTGCTAAGAACAGATTCTAGGTGGACAAGTAGTGAGTGGCCAGTTAGGTCACTACTACATAGTCCAAATGAAAGATGATAGCCTGGAGGTGGCAGTAGTAGTGATGATAAGAACTGGATATCATTTTAAAGGTAAAACTGACAGTATTATACGCAAGATCCAAGAGAAAGAGTAGAATTAAACTTGGGTGAATTAAAACGAGTTCCCATTGCCCACTGAGTTTCACTTGGATGTTTGCTATACCTCTCAAACTTAACTACACTCATCTTCACTAATGGACATGTCCCTCCTCCTATATTCTCCATCCCAAGCAATTACCTCTGCCCAACTACCCAATCTAGACAATGGGAGGCATTATCATTTCTTTTTATCATAGTCCCATATCTACTCAGTTCCCAAATCTTCCTTAAAATCTTCTTCAACTCTGTTAAATTCTTTCCATTTCCAATGCTGTTTTTTCAGTTTGACCCCTCATACTTTCCTTCCCTGTACACCTAAAATAGGGAAGGAATAAAAAAGGAAAAGATGTACTGAATACCTGTATGTGCAGGCTGCAGGCTACATGATTTATAATCACTTATTTGTTAAGTAAAATCTTCCTACTTAATTTATCTGCCTCTAATCTTTCCATATTACAATATATTTTCAAGGAGCAATCCAAGCACAACTCTGATGCCATTCCACTCTTTCGGTGGCTCTAGGGTATTTTACAGGGTGATTTCTCTGCCTGGAGATATTTTTTACATTATCATTTCTCTCACATTATTCCTTCATCTGTATATGTATAATTATCCAACTGAACCTACCTCAAGAAAATCCTTAGGTGCATATACAGGTCGGAAAAGGCTTAAATCTAGAATAAGACAGATTAAAACAAAATTTCAGTTAATATGTGAAATCTTAGTAGTAATAAATGACTCTTTCCTCTGTTTCTGTGCAAACAGATTAATTCAAATGCTTGCTGAGTACTGATTATTTGTCATACATTGTGTTAAATATTGGGATAAAAAATGAATACAATCTCTCTCCTTCCAGCCTAAATGGCATATTATAGAAAAAATTAAGTCTCATGGATAAATTAAAATAAATTATTTAGAAGTGAGTTAACAAAACATTGTCACTGTAATATAAAGGTTCTATATGGGAATTCTCCAAGTACTTGGAATATAAACAATGCATTATTAGTGAATTCCTCTAGTTATATTGAGCTGTTTCCCCTTTTCAATTCTAATTGTGCACCGCTTCCTCTATTAAGACACTTATTTCTTAACCTATTGCCTTGACTTTTTTTTTTAATGCAGTAGAGGGAGGGCAGGAGAATGAATATGTATTTGTCTGTCTGTACAATTATAGGTATTCATTTATCATAATAAATGAAGTACAGTTGTTACACAATTTTTACCTTGATTTGATCTCATAAAAATAGAAGGGAAACTGATAAAGGAGAGAAAGGGATGGGGAACTATTGGAGAATGACATCTAACAAATTATGTTATATCTAAGTACAAAAATACCATAATGAATACAGTTTTCATATACAATTATAATGCACTAAAATAATAATAAAAATAAAAGGAAAATCAGTAGAGCAAGCAGATGAGGGTAAAGGAGAAGAGAGAGAAAGGGAAGGTACAAGGGAATGAGACTAATCAAATTATATGCTTACACAAATATGACATAATGAATTCTATTATTATGTATAATTATAATGCACCAACAAATATGGTAAACATTTTTTACCTTAATTAAAAGATAAGAGTCTTGGGAATCAGTAAATTTTGTTTACTCTTTTGTAAAAATGTTTTAAAATGTTACTTTTAAAAAGGATAACCAATTTAAATAGCCTCAAAATAATGGAAAACACAGATCAAAGTTAGGAATTCTTAAATTGCAAAGTAAGAGTATAAGCAAACAAAACAGATGACAGAAAAATCAGTGGGGAGGAAAAGTTGTTATCCTTCAAGAGTATTACTTATTGTGTTATTCTGGAATCATAGTGAGGAAGACAATTCTTTTCCCATTACTCCATTTTGAAGAAAATTCTTCATGTACCTGGTTCATCAGTTCCCATTTCATTCCATTTATTGAGAAGTTCTTTTTGTTCTCCAACTGGTCTCTAAAAAAAGTAAATTTCACATTGGTTTTATTTTTGAAACTTAGCAATGCAGTTTAAAAATAAGAATCAATAACATTTAAAAATTCAATAATCTACCATAACAGAAGGAAAAACAATCTTATTAAATATGGTGAAACTTTTTGGAATTACACTTAAATTAATTATTTAACTATTACATTATATCTAGTCTCAAGGTGCTAATGAGTCCAAGAAAAGAAGATAAATGATCTGTACTGGCCAGTAAATTTCACAAATAAAAACTGCTCCTCAGCCACGTACTACATCTCTTACCCCATCCAGCAATCTCAGAAATGCATCGCAAGGGGGACTGGCCAAGAGAGTGTGACTGTGAGTCAGTAGCATCATCTTCCTATATGAAAGACAGTATATTATACAATACTACATATTTAGACAGTTTTCATATAAATTTATTCTTTTTTTACACCACCGTTCTGGTGCCTTCAGTGGCTTGTCTTGGGATATTATCAAAAGAATATCCACTATATCTGTCAACCACAGGGGTAAATAGTAGGTAGGGTGAATAAAATGAAGGAAAACATTTTCTCTTATTTGTGGACACTATGTAGAATCTAGAATGTGCCACATGATCTTTCTCTTCTTTCCCATCTCTAACCCACCAAAGCCCAGAG
The DNA here is from genome assembly GCF_964194105.1 of Spermophilus citellus. Taxonomy (NCBI): domain Eukaryota; kingdom Metazoa; phylum Chordata; class Mammalia; order Rodentia; family Sciuridae; genus Spermophilus; species Spermophilus citellus. The sequence continues at coordinate 20,406,428 of NC_138189.1, read as the reverse complement.
TGACAGATTAATATTGAGTATTAGATCTAAGGGGAATTCTAGTTCTGCAAAGAGATGATAAATTTTTCTTTTCATTTCCTATATTACTACTACATTACCTATTACAAGATCATAGTATGCCTAAACTCCATCTCCAATTCAAGATTATGACTACTGTGCTGAATTAGCCAAAATGTAAGGAGATGAAAGGTAATTAAAATCTTTTAAGTATGCTCATAATTTTTATAGCTAAATGTCTAAATAATCTATACTATAAATTACACATTTCTACTTATTCTCAAAAGAGGTATGTTAGAATAATCATTAAGCATTCATAATAGAAATCTATATAGAATATACCCACATGATTGGCATTTACAGATTTTTATTTTAAAACAAGCTAATATACTAGTTAAAAAGGAATAATGTGCCTAATAGTTATAAAATTTCATCATTCTTTTTTGTAATTAATTCACAATAAAATACTTAGGTATAAAAATGTTAAAAAGTACCTTTCGTGCCAATGGGATACTCAGTTCAGTGCACATACTATTTAAACTCTTCAAAATTCTTTTTTCCCAACTTCCCTAAAATATAAGGAACAATTCATTATTATTTTTCATTAATAACACTGGAACTAATCAAAAATATTAAAGTTATTATGAATTACACAGAAATGGTAAAGCTGGTTGAGATTGTTAACCTTATTTATAAGTTCACTCAACAAATACTGATTACTGCTTACTAAGTGTCAGGTATCCTTAGTACTGTGAATTAAGCAGTGCTACAACTTGAATATTAAATGTCTCCCAAAGTATTAAAGACTTGGTTCCCAGGGTGGCACAACTGGGAAGTGGTAGAGCTTCTGAGAGGTGGGGCCAAGTGTAGGTCCTTAGGTAACTGAGTCATGGCTTTGTTGGGGGTTGTGGATATAAGGTGAGCAGTTTCACTCTGCCATATGCTCCCTGCAACATGTTCTTCAGCAACCCTCCCAGAGACCTAAAAGCACTGAGTCTACTCAATCATGGACTGAAACCTCTAAAACCATGTATCAAAATAAACCTTTTGTCTTTATAAGTTAGTCATCTGAGTTACTTTTTTATAGTAATGGGAAGCTAACACAACAGTGATTAACAGAAAGTCTCCATCCTCAAAGAACTGACATTCTAGTTGAGAATAGAAATGTGGATAAATTTTAAAATGCCAATAAATCATATGATGATAAACATCATTAGGGAAAATGCAGATAATAAAAGAGTAAGTTAAGTTTAATTATTTTGTAAATGTATGATACTTACGAATCCCAATAACAAACTATTAAAATAAAAATGTACAGCTATTACACTGTAATTTTTCTAAACATGACATTTCACCCCTAAATATGTTAGAGTTCATTCTTAGACTAAAGACCTTCTTCTACAAACCACAATACTGTTATTACTCCTAAAATATTAACAATATTTCATAATATTGTCTAATATTTAGTTCATTCAAAATTTTCCAGTTGTTCCAAACACACAGCTTTTTTTAAAAATCCAGGATCCCCTAACCCTAACACTAAAATTATAAAGTACATTTTTAAGTGACTTATCACAGTTCTACTAAGTGGATCTCCCACTGTACTAAGAATTTTGATTTACCACTTAACATTTAACATTAGATATTATACATAGTGAAAACAGTCAAAAGAAAAAAATATACTGGAAACAAATTAGACATCAGAAGAAAGTTCTAAATGGGAAAGAGAAGAGAAAAATGGCTATATAATTTACTTGTGCTTACATATATTATTTTATTAAATATATAAAATGTGTTTCTTTACCCTCATTTTACAAATGTGGAAACGTAAAAAGAAACACATGAGAACAGAATGAGAAAGACTTAAGAACTGAAGAAATGCTGATCAAATCTTTATCATTTTTTTCTTTGATCCACAAAGAAACAGGAACTAAGACAAAATTCACAACAAAAGAAAGAACAGAACTAAAAATTAGGGAAGACAAGAGGAAAAGGATGTTCAATTTAGAAAACCTGGGCTTTTTATAGCTAGAATGAGAGTAAATAATATAACATCTGACTTTTCAAATAATGAAAATTCATTGATTTGACAAATATTTACTGGACACCAATTAAATACATGCCACTAAAGATTGATAAAACAGCATTTATTTCACTAAGAAATACGTTACTTTTATGGTGGAGATGGGAGGAGATAAGACTGATACACAAATAACAAGAGATGAGTTATAAAAAGTTCCTAAGAAGTATATCAGTCTATATGCCATAAACCACAGAAAGAACATAAAAGAATGAGCAAAGAAACAAGAAGCTAGATATAACAAAACTTCTCGTTGTCAATGGAACTCATACCACTTTCTTGAAAATCCTTTTTTAAATAATAAAAAAAGAGATCCCAGTGGTTGGCCATGTCTTCTCCATTTCCTGTCCCATATCTATAAGATAATGAAAAGGTGGTCAAGACTTTTACAAGGTACTCCTTGCAAGAATCTCAGTTAGAAGGTCAGAGAAGTCATTTTCATCAAAGTCTGGAGTTATCAGTGGAGTCATCTCCATAGACATCATAAACAGGAATAGGATTTCCTGACAATAAGGGGAAATCCAAGATGCAGAAGCAAATGACTGCTTTCAAGCTAGATCATACTTTAGGTTCCCTCAAGAACTCAAATTGTTATTAAGTGGATTCATTCATGTCTTCTTCACTCATGGACTCACTCATTAACATAATGAATACCTACAAAGCACAAAACTAGGACCAGTGAGTAAAAGTTATAAAGAACATATGAGCATTTAATATGAGAACAAAGCATTCAAACAAGTAGAAAGTTTTAACCACAATAAGACTTAACTCAATGAAATCAGGTGTTCCCCAGTCCCAGAAATCATCAAGTGAAAGTAGATCAGAGATGAATACCTGCCAGAGTTTGGACTGGATAGATTCCTTACTATGATCATGAACATAAATTTCAATGTTTCTGATTGTTTCCTTTATGTAATATTTTAGAGGTGAAATTTAAACTGTATGAATATTTTATAGTAGGGTACATTTTCTATTTTTTGTTTAATTAATTATTAATTAAACCATAATTTACCGAAATATCCATTGAGCACCTCCCATGATCCATGCACTGAGCCAGAGACTTGGTGGTGAAAATAGAGACCACAGAATTTATGTGACAATATAAACAATTGAAATATTGTGGTGTGAAAGCACTGGGCAGAAGACGGGAGACACAGGAAAACCTGAGTATCTGAGATTTGGGAGTTAGAGAACCTTCCTAAAGAAACTGTCCTCTCACCTTACAACCTAAATGATGTAAGTTATCCAGAAACATATGGGATTGAGGGGAGGCAGTTTCAGGTAGAAGCAATGGTATAAGCAAAAGTTCTGATGGAACAAACGAAGGAGATTATACACTATTTGAGAGAAGAGAATGACGAGATGAATGGAAGGAATGCATGGACAGTGTGAGAAGACAAGAAATGACACTGAAATAGTAAAGAGGCACAAAACCGTTTATTGCCTTGTAAACTATAGTAAAGTTGAAAAACTCTATCTTGAAAGTCTTGAAAATTTTAAGAAATGGGGTGACAATACAGAAGGCAGAAAGACCAGTTAGGAAGGGAATAAGAACTAAAGTAATATATAAATAACAAGATTCTCATTTTTGCTAATATTACTGAATTGATAATAACTTGCCTCACAGAGTTGTCACGAATATTAAAGAAGTGGATACTTTTAAAGCACCAAAATGGTACGTGGCAAATAATTAGAGCTCTATATGCTGACTAGTATTCATTCACAAGAAAATTCATGCACTTATAAACATCATACTTAAGTTTCTTCAAATACTACTTTCTTTGAAGCATCCCCAATGTATTTTACTTGGAAATAGGGTTTTAAGATCACACAACTTTGAATAACACTGAAATAAATAAAAATAAACAGCATTCTTCATAGCAGAACTCTGAGCTTGCTTTAACATGCCAAATTAATTGTTAGCATCAAAATAAAGTAGTACTGGATTAAAATCTCAAGTATAAAATAAATATCCATGAGTCTAGACTGCAGGTGTATCTCAATGGTAGAGCACTTGCCTAACATGAACAAGGCCCTGGGTTCTATTCCCAGCTCCATAAAAATACATAAATAAATAAAGCAAGCCATAACTCTATACTGATATAAATAAATGATTAAACAAATAAATGAGGGAAAAGAGACAACTTATACAAAGGAATTCCAAATAATTTATGTAGATACTCTTTCCTCAAGGAGGTGGAACAAAAATGTCCCACTCCTTAGTGTGGGCTGTCCATAGTGATTTCCATCCAGAGCATAGTGTGGAAAGAGGAGGGGGGAAAATTAATATTATAGTAGAGAAAACTCACAAACACTACCTCAGTCAGGTGATTGAAGTCAACATTGTTTTTTTTTTTTGTTTGTTTTTTTATTACAAAGAGCAAAGAACAACCTGTTAAGAAAACACCCATACCCTGTCCTTTCCAGTTCTGCTACAAGACTTCCTGGGCACTTCCTTTTTATCACATAACACTTTCTACCTTGTATTTCAGCTACTTGTGTACAAGTCTTTATTTCAATTATAAAACATATAGTTACCTAAATGCAGAATTTGTGTCTAATTTATATCTAAATCTCTACAAGATAGTGTCTTCTACTCAGTAGGAATTCAGTAAATATTTTTAAAATTAAATATTGTAATAATGGATAGAAGAAACAGCAAACTCATTTACTGATAATCCAACACAAACTCACTAAACTCCTTTAAACTGTTAATTCTTTGAAAAGAAATAAAACAAAAGTCAGAAATATGTAGCAGAAATTACTAAAGAATGCAACTGTAAAAGGAGAGCTATAAAATGATAAGAGAATAAAAAGTTTGAGAGTGAGATTACACAGTAAATCAAAAAGGGATGCCATCTGAGCTGGTTCTCACACAACAGATGAATTTTCATAATGCAAGTAAGCAGAAAGGGCTTTCCAGGACAGGAAAACAAAATACTGAAAGTGTTAATGCAAAAGGGAAAGAGAAAGAATCATTTGGATAGGTACACAGGACAGTTTTAAGATAGCAGAGATTGACAATGTGGAAAGGGAAGCTGGGGACAGATAGTAAAAATTCTTAAGTGCTCGGCTTTGGAGAAGGAATTTCATTTATTAAGCAATTTGGATTCACTGAAGACATATTAAAAGGCAGTGAGATATGTTATAAGGGTTCATCTTCTTGTAATTCAAGGTAATAGTATTAAGAGTATCTAAGGACATGACAAGAGAAGATAGACTGAAAGTTGAAAAGTACAAGAATAACAAAGATTAAAGCACAATGTCTGAAAAAAGTAAGCACTCAATAGAAATCATCAATACCAACATTATCATCATCATCATCATCAATATATGGCAATGAAAAGAAAGAGCAGACTATAAGACTATAGGAAATAATTTATCAAACTTTGTGGCTATTTGCATAAAAGAAACAGAGATCAAAGGTATTTCAGTCTGAATTATTGTAATACTGATGGCTATCTATTAATATAAATAGGGAGGTTAGGAAGAGATGCTCACTTTAAGAACAAAATAAGCTCAGTTTTAGAAATGTTGAGCTTAATCTCACATTTAAGCAGATAGTTCATTTCAGAGGAATGGAGCAAAAAGAGATGTGGCAGTAAAAAAGAGGGAAGCTATGGAGACTTGAATAAAACAACCTGAATATTCTTTTTTTAAAAAATTTTTAGTTGTAAATGGATTTTTAAATTTTATTTATTTATTTGTTTGTTTATATTCAATGCTGAGGATCGAACCCAGGGCCTCATACATGCCAGGCAAGTGCTCTACCACTGAGCCACAACTCCAGCCCCTGAATAGTCTTAATAAAGTAAATGGCAAATGCTAAAAATGAGTGAGACAGTGATAGAAATGGGAGCCACCCAGGTATGGGAAGGTTTTAGAAAATCTAAATATAAACCAGATATTAAATAAAGAATGAAAAAGCATTAGCAGGCAGCACAAAGAATCCACTGAAAGTTAAAAAAACATGAATTTAGACTAATGATTAACAATTAATTATGTGATTTTCCCCTAAAGTAGTCAATAGTTTGGGAGAAAAGTAGACAACAGAAGTGGCCTTAGTCTGAGGACTAGAACAGCAAACAAAATAGAGTAAGAGGTTATGAAGTGCAAGAGAGAACATGATGGAATGAATGGCATCGTGAAGTCCAGACTAAATAGTTTTCATTCAGAGAAGAGAACTGCCCAAGGGAACAGGAAACTAAAGAACTGGATGTCCCATGGAGAACAAACACAGGAAGATAGGCATACACTAACTGGAAGAAGAGATAATTCATATGACCATTCGGATTATACATAGTGACTTTCATCCAAAGAATACAGTGTAGAAAGGTAGGGAGTACGGGTATTGCAGTGGAGAAAACTCACAAAATACTACCTCAGCCAGGTGATCAAGGTCAGCATCAATAATAAAAATCATATGACCATGGTTAAAGAATAAATTCAACAAACATTTTTGAGAGTGTTCTGTGGTCTAGGCACTATGCTAGATGCTGAGTGCAAAAAGCACAGTCACTGCTTTTTAATGAATATTTATTATTTAATGAATAATTTAGTGCAGGGGTTGGCAGACCTTCTATAAAAAGGCAAATAGTAAATATTTTAGATTTTGCAGGCTCAAGGTCATGACTGGAACTACTTAACTCTGCCATATTGTAAAAGCAACTATAGACAATTGCAAATGAATGAATATAACTATTTTCCAGCAAAATGTATTAATTCCTAAAATTTTCCTGCACCATTCTTTTTAAATTAATTTACTTATTATTTCTCCCCCTTACAACTCATTATAAAACTTTCCAAATATACATAAAAGGTGAAAATAACATTTCAGTGAACATTCATGTACAGAAGACCTAAATTCTACCATCAACATTTTACAATTAATACTTTCTCATGTTTCTAATATCTATCCATTTCTCTTTGCACCTAACAATTCATCTTATTTTTGCTTGCATTTCTAAGTAAGTTGCAGATATTATTATACTCTTCCCCTAATACTTCAACATGCATCATTAACTACAGTTCAATATTTTTGGCTCATTTTTGTTTCTCTTGAGGTAAAATTTGCATAAAACAAAATGCCACATATAAGTATGCCTTTCCATGAGGTCTAGCAAATACATAACACATGTACAACCTAAACCATTACCAAGACACTGAACATGTCTGTCACTCACAGAACATTCCTCTGTATTTCTTCCAATAAATCTCCACCCTCAAACTCTCAGAGGCAATAATTGTTCTGTTTCCACCATGATTATTTTCCCCCATTTTAGAACCTCATTTCAATGGAAAAAAGTATATATTTTTAAGTAAAACTTTCTTTTACCCAAAATAATGTTTTCAAATTTATTGAATCAATACATTATTGATATTCATTGATACATTACTGATACATTGGTCTATCAATAGTTTATTTCTATTTATTCTTCAATCAGAGCCAATTAATTGAAGGATATAATTTGTTATTTATTCTTCCAACTGATGAACAGCTGGGCCATTTCCAATTTGAAACTCATACGAATAAAGCTTCTATGGAAGTTCTTCAACAAGTCTTTTTGTGGACACTTGCTTTCCTTTACTTTGGGTAAATAACTAGGAAGATACATGTCTGTCTCATAAAATTCACATGTGTTTATTTTCACAATAAATTCTCAAACTTTTTCTAAAGCAGTACCATGGGAGTTTTACATGCCCATCAACAAAGTGTAAGAATTCAGGTTACTTCATAGCCCTATCAATATTTGTCTTGTCAGTCTTCAATTGTGGCCACTCTGTTGGTTGTGCAGGGTAGATTTTTTTTTGTATTATTTTGATTTTTCAACCTTTAAAAATGTTTTAAAAATTCCTAGCTTTCCAGGACTATAAAAATAGGAGGAAAGCTGAATTTGGACCATAGTCTACAGTTTGTTAATCCCCAATCTAGTGGGTAAATCTGAAAAGAAGATACATTCCTTTATTGTTCACATGGATTTTTATCAGAAACAATGATATACTTTAAGAATGAACTCATTATTTTCAGAATGGACTCACTTTCTCTTCCTTCAGTCATGATAGAAAACCAACCTTTGTTTCTTATACTTAATATATTAAAACTGATACTTTCTTCATATCTTTTAGAAAATTCCAAAAAATATTTAGACCCAACTTTCTTAGTTTTAGTTTCTTGAGTTTAAATCCCTGCAACAAAGACCACACAATTCTTTTACACGTGTATTATTTAACTATTATGTTTCATGACAAATAAGTAAGTAAATATTATCTCACCCTAAGAGATACTACCTTGAGAAAGAAATATAAATATTTCTTCAAATATCTCCACATTTTTTGTTTATATTGCCTTCTTTCACCATCTAATTTTCAGGATTTTTAAATAAAAATAAAAGTTGAAAAATAAAAATAAATAAAATAAAAATGCACCTATCATCTACTATTGTGGAACATGGTAACTCAAAGCAGCAAAAAATTTTTAAGAGCAGCAAAATCATGATGATAATTACTGAAGCTGTGTGATGCATTTGTGGGTGTTTCTTTAGAGTATATATTTTTCATAATAAAAACTTTTAAAAATCTAATTCCAAGGCTATTCTAGAGAGTGAAGTCCGACTCTGTGATGCCCATGGAGCACTTCAGCAATGGCTACCAGAGAGCCCTACCCAGCATGGAGAAGGCGGCTCAGGAACAGTACTCTGCCAAAGGGAGGAGGACCACGCTGTCCCAGTGAAGGACAGATAAAAGAATTGGGGGGAAATGTGATAAAGCTTATTTATTGAGTTTCTATCCTAACAGATTTTAATAGCTTTTCCATTTAAATTATTTTATTCTTTTAAAGTGATCTTAGTCATTACCAATCCATTAGTATGTGAGAACAAACATATTTCAAATATAGTGTCAGTAACACTACTTTAAAGCTTGATATTTTAAGAGGGAGCACCTCAGCAATGGCTGTCAGAGAGCCCTACCCAGCATGGAGAAGGCAGCTCAGGAACAGTACTCTGACAAAAGGAGGTGAACCAGGTTGGAGGTGAAGCCAGTGAAGGACAGATAAGAGAGTTGGGAAATGTGATTCATTCATATTTAATGTTTTTAGTATCATAAGACATGACAACTAGATTGTCACATGATCATTTTATTACATTTTAAATGGCCAGCATAGTACACTTTCCCCTCTTCTATTCAGTTTTTTTCAGGATTACTAGAGTTAAATAGGTATAATTCTTGGTTACTGAAAATAAAAAGAAAGAGTATTCAAGCACTAGGGACACCACTTTAGTGGTTCTACCCAGTCTTTCATATAATGAATAACATGTACTCCTGATATCAATGAGAACTTTACTCTGAATTACATAACTCAGCATGAAAAAGTAAAATTAAAATGAACAATTGCCAACCTGAGCTTTCCTCATGTATACCAAAGGTTCCTTGAGATGTTCAGGAGGTGCAGCAGGATGACTAGGTAAAGGATACCTACAAGCAAAAAGAAGCAGCTACATATTTTAAAGAACTCTTGATAATTAATTCTCTTGATAAGAAGTTATTTACCTCTATAGTCTATGTTATAAATGAAAGGGAATATTTGTTCTATGTGTTTACATGGGGTGCAAAAATCTAATAAAACTTTGATTCTTCTCGCACTAGTAATGAAAAATTTTTAATCATTTTAGAAGTTAAATTGCTTGATAGTCTGAATTCATAAACTGAGCTAATCTCTATAATTACTCACATGAAAATGTCTATTTTAGCACATAAATATAATATTAAGAGGAATTTTAAGGTTTAAAAAATGCATTAACTTATCAATACATCAAATCATTTCATTTCTCCCAATTTCTTTGTCTAAATGATATATATTTTTAAAAACTGAAATGGTAATATAAACACTTCTATGATACTAATCATGTTTATATATATATATATATATATATATAAAAACATAAATTCACAAATTGAACAAAATTTGAAAATTTTATGGCATTATGAACTCTATTTTCCAAGCAACATTACATTTTCCATTTGAAATATATAGTTTTCAAAGAAAATATATTTACTTAATCAATAAATACTTGATGCTGGTGAGGATGTGGGGGAAAAGGTATACTCATACGCTGCTGGTGGGACTGCAAATTGGTGCAGTCAATGCAGAAAGCAGTATGGAGATTTTTTGAAAATTGGGAATGGAACCACCATTTGACCCAGCTATCCCTCTCCGCAGTCTATACCCAAAGGACTTAAAAACAGCATACTTCAGGAACACAGCCACATCAATGTTTATAGCAGCACAATTCACAATAGCTAAACTGTGGAACCAACCTAGAAGCCCTTCAATATATGAATGGATAAAAAAAAAATTGTGACATATATACACAATGGAATATTACTCAGCAATAAAAGAGAATAAAATCAGGGCATTTGCAGGTAAATGGATGGAGTTCGAGAAGATAATGCTAAGTGAAGTTAGCTAATCCCAAAAAGCCAAATGTTTTCTCTGATATTAGGAGGCTGATTCATACTGGGGTAGGGAGGGTGAGTATGGGAGAATAGATGAACTCTGGATAGGGCAGAGGCGTTGGAGGGGAAGGGAGGGGGCAGGTGATTAGAAATGATAGTGGAATGTGATGGTCATTATTATCCAAGGTACATGTATGAAGACATGAATTGGTGTAAATATACTTTGTATACAACCAGAGATATGAAAAATTGTGCTCTATATGAGTAACAAGAATTGTAATGCACTCCACTGTCATATATAAATTTAAAAATTAATTTAAAAATTAAAAATAAATAAATACTTGAGCCATTCTAAGTACTGAGTATATGGTAGTAATTAGAACAACCTCTGACGTTCTAGGAAAAAAGGCAGTCAATAATTATGAAAACAAATACATAACATCAGGTAGTAGTAAGTGCCATGAGAAAATAAAAGCAGAGCAATGAGATAGAAGTGAAGGCCTCTGGGGAAACCCCTGCCAAAAAAAAAAAAAAAAAACCCTGAGTCTCTAGATACCTTAGTAGCGCTTATCTTAAATACAAGGTAATCTAAAACTATCTCACATTGTGTAATAAAGAGGCATATGTTTAATTATATCTAAATTTTAAAAGATTTTAAAATTTAGGATTGAAAATTGAGAGCATTTACTGAAGATTTTAAGTTATTTAATAATCAAAGAAATTTATCCAAAAATACAAGTAACAAGAGGCAACCAGAAAGTGTTTCATATTTATAAATACTTAAAGAGCTAAGTGTTCAAGGTAAAAGAGATAGAAATGTGAACAAAACACACTAAAATTTTGCCCTCATAAGAGTTTACATTTAGTAATTTGAAGAGAAAAGAGTTGTTAGGTAACACACTCTTGTTAGGCAATCACACCCTTGATTCCTGCTTCTTGTCCCCCTCAATATTCCTCATATTTCCCTACCAACTGACAGAAACTTATTTTAGTCCCTTCCTTGCCCTCATCTAGCAAGTTCCTAACCAGTTTTCTCTGCTTCCAGACTACTGGCAACCTACTTGCCAATTTGCTTGACTGTTAATCAGCATCATGTTTTCTTTATTTATGAACAAATGTATTTCCAATGTCAGATATAATGTCTGGCACATAACTAGATAACTAATATATTGTTGAATGAGTAAAATACAAATGTGATCTTTGTCACTAAAAATTTTAACATAGGACCCAAATCCTCTAGGATCCAGTCTACAAAGTCTTAAGTAAGCACATCCCTGCCTACATATTAGATTCTTCCAGACCCCTTCACCTTCTACCATCCAGCCATACAAACTTTTTTGTTGTTGTTGTTCTAAAGTGCCACATTCTTTTTACCTCTGTACTTCTACAGTGCTGGTCCCTTCTGTCAAAAATGCTTTTTCTCTCTACTAATTCTAGCTCAGTGATTCTGATCTCAGTCTGAACACTGTTTCCTTTGGTTAGCCACCATAGCATCCCCAAGTCTAGTTAAGTGCCTGTCTTATGTGCTTCTTTTACTTACTGTACCTTAATTTCCACTTTAAAGTTTGTGTGCCCCTGGGGGAAATAAGTTTCATAAAAGCAATAATTATCTAGCTTACTCATTCATTATTCTCATTACCTCGGAGAATAAGCAAAAGGTGGCATTTAAAACTAAGAGGGCAAAAGAGAACCACATAATTTTGGAGGTACCCAGGTCCACCGCTTAAGCACTCTCTCAGTGAAAGTCATGAAGAGACTCACTCAAAACCTTGTGGTCTAGTGTAAGCACCCATTATCCTAACAGCTTCTATTTTAGGATCCTTGCTACTTGACACTCATACCTCTCTAAGGCATGGTAGACATTTACATTTATCTGCTATAACAGTGGACTATTTGTGTTATAACATATGTATATGTTAGACACATTCATATATTTACACACATACATACGTACATAATAAGGCATTTGTTTTGTTTTGGTTTTGTATGTTGCTGGGGATCAAACCCAGGGCCAATGCATACTAGGAAAGAGTTATCCCTCAGCCAAGATTTTATTCAAGTTTTATTTACTTCTTTAATTTATATTCCTTAAGGGAAAATAACAGTCATCTAATTCTTCATAATCTGCTCTGCACAAATTGCAGTGAAGACTAAGACACAGAAAGAAATCAGTACATTTCGGCTGTCTTATTTAAATCTTTGTAGTAAGGTTAGAATTAATAATTATATTAAGTCTCTCCAATTTAACAAATATTTATCATGTGCTAGCATTGGTAGGTGGCTCAATAACTTTGTAGACTCAATGTCACTTATTTGATGCTATTAGAGATACTAAAAGAAACAATATAAGAATTCTTATTCCAAAATATTTTTAATTCAGTCAAAAGATAAAATACAGACATATGTGAGACGCAGTAAAAATCCATGGATTTTGGAATCAGATAGCTGGAGGTCAAGCCCTAACACAGCTATTTATTAGATATATCATCTTCAACAAGTTACTTAAGTGGAGTACTATGGTTTGATGTCTGTTTTCTCCAAAATCCATGTTGAAATTTAATTGCCCTGTGACAGTATTAAAGTTCCTCTGAGAAATGATTAGGCCATGAGGTCTTTACCCTCATAGGCTTTACAAAAGGAAGAGTTTAGCTTCCTTTTGCCCTTTCTTGCCCAAGTGCCTTTCATATGGTGATGATGCAGCAAGAAAGCTCTCACCAAATGCTACCACCCTTGATATTGGAATTCCCAGGCTCCAGAACTGTAAGCCAACAAATTTCTGTTACTTATAAATTACCCAGTCTCAAGTATTCTGTTACAGCAGCACAAAAAAGACTAAGATATGGTCTAAGCCTCCTTTTTCTCTTCTGTAAAATGGTAATAATAACAAATTCTACTTCATAGACTTGTTATGAAGACTACATTAACAAGCTAATGTATATAAAATGCTTAGCATAGCACCCGGTGCAAAATAAGCATGCCAGCAATGTCAATTATCATTATTATAACACTGATTAGTTAATAAATATTTAACTAATTGCTTAAAATAAACAGAAAAGATAATTAACCAAAATACACAATCTGAAGTGGGAAGAGCTAACCTATCTGTGTAGTCCAAGTATTCCACACACCTATTCGGCATGAATGCATGTTTAGCTTCAATTATTTAGTATTACCTAATGAATACTCCTACTTTACTTTTTACTTTCTTTACTCATCCATCTAATGGTTGCAGCTAATGAAAAAAGGTACAGAATATACTAAGTCCACTTTATTCTCCTGACTTATGTTAGGGGAGACACTTCATCCCACTTAGGATATGCCTTTCTCTGTGACAAGAACTCCATCACCCTAACTCTCTCCAGGTCCTCACTATACTACAGATAAATTTAAATGCTTTATCCAATGTTGAAATCTGGGAAGAATAAACTGAACATGCTCACTGTGATACACTGGTATTTGACTGGAATATAAAGTCTATTTAGTTTTAGAGTTTAGGTGAGGCACTCATTTTGCTCTTGCACTAAGCTATGCTCTCCTACTTAATCTTTAGCAGTCATAAAGTGTAATTTCAACCTTCCATTTGCCATTTTGTTTTCTTTTTAACTTTCTATTTGTTCAGAACCAAAATGAGGAAGAAAGGTAGTACTACCGAGCTCCTTTAAAATTCCCAAGTTATTAAAAATATATTTATTTAAAGTTCTATCATGTAGAATGTTGGAAATATGATAATGAATGAAAGATAGTCCCTGCTATCAGGTAAAAAAAAAAAAAAAGATAGTCCCTGCTGTCTGCCACACAAAACTGCTTTCAGGAATATATTGTCACAAAAATAGCAACCATCAATAAAACATCCTCATATTATCCAATGTTTGGAATTATATACAAGAGGCAGCTTATTGTCATGATAAATATCTATTCCTCTGATTTTTAGTATCACCAAAGGTATAGTCACAGTCAACTTCAATTAATAGGTAGCACCTAAGTTGATATTATTTAAGAATTCAAAAACCAATGGGGAAGATAGCAATAAGCAAAGTAAATATTAATTTAGAAAAAAAAATGTGTATCTAAAGCATATGTCCACAGGCCTTCATCTGTGTCTTTTAATTTCAGAAGGAAAAAAAAAAACTGGAAATAGTCTGGTTAAGCTGTGTAATTTTATTTCCCAGTTAATTATAGATTAGAGAGGGCAAGTTAGAAATGGAAGTGTTAGAATATTAGAAACAAATAAAGTGATAGCAGTAAAAATGCAAAACAAAACAAAACCAACAGGCATAAGAACTAAGACTATAAGCTCCATGAAGGCAGAATTGTGTTTACTTTCTAGATCCCCAATGCCTAGCACAGTACTGGCACATGGCACATGGCAGTTACTCAATAAATAATTTATTCATAATAGAATGTTGAATAAACTACAAAAGCTAAAATTCTGGATTTGTATTTTGTGTGATGGCAAATAGTTCTACATGTTTTAACAGACCCTGATGGTAAATCTAGAGAAGCGAAAACACTGATGTTGCCAGGCCCAGTGGTGCACACCTGTATCCAGTGGCTCAGGAGGCTGAGGCTGGAGGATCACAAGTTCAAAGCCAGCCTCAGGAACTCAGCAAGGGCCTAAGCAACTCAGTGAGGGCTTAAGCAACTCAGTGAGTTCCTGTCCCAAAATAAAGTATAAAAAAGGGCTGGGGATGTGGCTCAGCGGTAAAGTGCCCCAGGGTTCAATCCCTGGTACCAAAACAAACAACAACAACAACAAAAAAAAAAAAAACACGTTCTTAATGATGACACCAATTTTGCAAAGAAAAAGGGCAATTGTTTTTATATTTGTAAGTTTGTAAGGATAGAAAAAAGTGTAATATCTAAAATTATGACAATAAAAAGAATGTTAGCAAGCTCCAATTATCTGAAATATTAGAAGAAATATTCCCTAATTATACTGAATGAGTGAATTGGTTTTTTAAATATTTATATTTTAGTTGTAGTTGGACACAATACCTTTATTTCACTTATTTATTTTTATGTGATGTTGAGGATCGAACCCAGGGTCTCGAACGTGTGAGGCAAATGCTCTACCACTGAGCCACAACCCCAGCCCAAATTGTTAATATAAAATTCTTGGTGATAACAAAAACCAATCTCTTCATTATTAATTACCAAGCAAGGTTGTAGTAATTTTTAATTATATTACCTTACTTGAAATGCCATATAAATATGAATGAGAAATAATAATACAATGAGCATACAGAGCGATATTTGGGGTTTTTTTGTTTTGTTTTTTTTTCCTTCAGAAGCATGTTTACTGCATTTGAAATGATACATCAGTGATCTCTGAGTTATAAAGGGTAAAAGGAAATCCTCTCATAACAAACTGACAAAGGTAAAAGGTAAAACAATTTCACAACAGCATGAACCACACACTCAGAAACAGATCTGGGTTTAATACAAATGACATAATTCCTGGTCATCTGCAGCTACTTTTATAACTTCATACAGATAATGAATTAGGCTAAAATGCACTATATATTTGGTAGACTTCAGGACCAGTATCCTTAGTACATCACAAAAATATTTTGATATCCCAAAGAAGCAAGACTTGCAAGTAAGCATTTTAAACATAACTTTTGTTACTTACAAAGTAAATATAGCTTAACAAAACTGTATTTCAAAATAGGTGGGAAAAACTCACACGTTCAGTTCACTGTAAACAGCATTCTGAAGTTTCTTCTCCCAACCTGTTTTTAAGGAATAAAAATAAGAATAAAATATATTAACATAAAGTTCATTAAATAACATACATCTTAACAAAATTTAACTCACTAAATCTTTGGCATCAGATTCATTTGTGAAAGAACTTTGTCAAGTGCTAAATGCTATGTAACACATGGTATTAAGGAATTACTTACTACACCTTTACCATGACCCTCAGCTAATACTGAGTAGCAAAGTCATCAACATGATATATTTTTAAATTTAAACTTTTGTGCCATTTTCTCAAGTTGTGAGAAACATTTCCTTCTTCGTCTATCAAGGTGCTCGCTGAAGGCCAAAATCTTTGGATGTTGCTATGACAAATGTGCCAAGGGGAAGGCAAGAAACAGTTTGGCACCTGACCCAGACAGGCACAAGTAACTAGTTACAATTAACTAGTCACTAAGTTCTTGGACAACAGATGCAGATTATTATGAATTACCATCACTCAATATTTCATTTTCCATATGCATGGGTTTCTATAGAGAAACTTTCTTGTTCTACCAAAAAAAAAAAAAAATTAAGATTTTCTTTTTGTTTGAAAGCACAGAAGAGGTAGAAAAAAAATGTAGAAAGAAAAAAGTCCCAGGTGAAAAGCAAAATGACAAGGTACTTTACTAAGAATACACTTACAACCTTAAGGACATTTTGCAAGATGAAAAAGATATTTAATAGTGATTATAAAGCACAGAGTGTTCCTTATTCTTGCACCATGGCTGATAGTTCTAATTATCACTAGATAGAAACCTATTCAGCATAGTTGTTATAATTTTGAATGAGTAACTAGAAGTATGGGGACACTTAAAGAATTAGGAAAAAACATACAAACCTGATACTTTAAAGTATTCCTTAATGTCTTCTTTTAGTGATTCAAGTTTAATTTCAGGTCTCTGAAGGCTGGCCTAGTTTTTTGAAAAAGAAGAAGAAAAGACAGGGATCAAAAGTGAATCATTGGGGTTGATATATAATGCTAGTGCAATTTTTAAAAAAGGAATGTCCAAATGTGAGTATTATTTGAAAAATTCACTTTGAGATGTACAGAAATATCTGGAATAACTCATAAGAGAGAGAAGACTTTCCTACATAGTCTTAAAACAGACGTTCCTTGACAGAACACTATAGTCTAATCAAAATATAAAAAAATGTTTAGCAGTTATGAATGCTAAACATCAGATTTTATATATTCATTCACTTAATATTATATCCAACAGATATAGCACCTATACCTAATGACCAAAAACACAAGATATATCTATGTAAATCTATTTTTATACAATGTCTTCCTCTTTGGATTGATACTAAATGTAAATAGGTGTATACTGTGCATATTTATGAAAAACACATTAAAACTACCAGTCTTTCATCTTCAAGTTCATGCTTTCTATTCTACTGGTTTCTCATACTGCAATTTTTACCATAAATAATATATTTCCCGACTTGTAATGGCTTTGTTTACTCCCAAGGTGTTGATGTTTCATCATTTAGCACTCTCTGTCAAATTCAAGAAGCAGCCCATTTGGGTATTTCATAAGCATTCCAAACCTAAGAAATCAAAAATTGAGTTTGTCTTCTATTTACAACTTTGCTCCTTTCTTCTATTTTTAAAACTTCATCCATGAAATTATCACCCACCAGATCTTCCATGTCAGAAATATCAAAGTTATTCTCAATTCCACCCTAATTCTTCAAAGACTGGACCCCTTTTTTGGAAGATGACACTGGTAGCAGAGAGTTGGGTTTCTATTTGTTCATTCATTTTGGTTTCATTTTTTAATCTCCCTGATTTCCATAGCGGGGAGGAAAAAACAGATCAAGCAACTAGATAACTAAAACCCTAAGGAAAACATTTACAACAAAATTAAGTTGTAAGATATCCCCCACAAACTCAAAATTCAATCAGCTGGGACCAAACACAGTCACAAGACCTGTATGGAATTAACATCTGTACAAGCAGCAGCAGACAGAAACATCAATGGGATAGCTGATGTGGGTGAATGCTAGAGAGCCCCAAATTAGCTAACAAACATCCTCTAGAACACATGATGAGCCGATTTTAAAACAGGAATTAAAATAGGGAGGGCTTTTGCCAAATCCAATATATAGTAGCTGAGATGTGAAGAGGTAGGAGCTAACAGCTATTAATTTTTAAAACTCACCAATTAGCACTCCTTTATCTGCAAAGTCACACAAAGAAGACAATGTTGACAGATTAACTAAAACTGTAGATGACAGGGAACTAACTCGGTGCCATGAAAACCAGTTAACAAAGAAAAAAGCATTTAACCTGTCTTTCTTATGGGAACTATACCACTAGATAAGCAGATAGTAAATGAAGGGAAATGTCTCTTTATAAAAGCACTGCAGCTAATAACTAAAATAGATAGGATATAATTAGAATTTCACAATTTTGCAACACCAATGAATTACTAATTCTAGGCATTGAGCAGAAACAGCTATTAACATTGTAAAAGAGAACCAGGTAGTATATGCTTCTCAATGAAAGAACACTCTATTACCTATAGCCAAGCCAAAGGCTGATGAAGCCTTGGGTCCAGTTGTCCATTTATAAGATATACAAAAGATAGAAGAACATGTTGAGTAACATAATGAATTTAGAATCAGAAAAATCCAAGCTGTGGAAATCTCTAAGTCAAATGGTCCAGTTCTTCAGATAATAAATTGTAAGGGGAAAAAAAAAAGGGAGGAAACTGATAAGTTAAAAAACTTAAAAGACATATCACAATTTCTTTAATTGACAAGACTAAGCTAAACCCAGGCATATATATTTAAACTAATGAAACTATCAAGAAATGCAGAAAAGCGATTAGCATAAACATCAGATTGTCAGAGAGGGCAGGGTTTGTGACTGGAATGGACAAATGGTGGGGCTTCTGGTGTGGTTGACAGTTTCACTTCTTTTTACAAGGTGGTTGTCACTGTCATTCACCTTAAAACAATGAGTCATACACTTGTACAGGATTTTAAACTGGGGGTGATTCTATTTTACAATAAAAAGGTTCAAAATAGAAAAAGAAGAAATTTGTCTTCTAATCTATTTCTAACCTACATTTTAAAGTCCAGCCTCTAGTCTGTGTCCCCATCACTTCTTATTTGGACCACTATTACAGCTGCTGAACTGGACCTCTTGCCATTTTACTTAAACCGCAACCACACCCCACCTGGCATTTCCAAGTCCCCTTACTCTATTTTTCTTCTTTCTTGGCATTTATTACCTCCTAATATACTGTATGGTTAATTGATTTATTATGTTTATTGGCATATTATACACCTTGTTACATTAAATTGGTAAACTCAGCTACAGCAGACATCGTTTTCTCTTTTACGGTTGTTAAGTACTTAGAATAGTTAATTTCATGTAGGAAGTACTCAATAAATATTTATTAAATGAAGGGACAAATTTCTCCCTTTCACAATATATCCTCCAGTGTTTTCTTCCTAAATGTAAGTCTGTCCTGGTGTGGTTCTCCATAACACACAAGAAGTTTAAATTTTTCAACAGGCATGTTGAGCCCTTCCTTCACAGTGCAGACCCAGCTCCTCCCTACAAATGTTATCTCCTCCTGCTGCTCCATCAAGAACAACACCCTCACCCCCTGTCCTCTCACACCTCCTCAGCACACACACTCCACTCTCTAGTTGCAGTGAACTGTATTCACTGATCCCCCAACTGCCAAGTCCCTGAAGGGCTCCAAGATTTTGTTTCTATTGTGTCATCAGATAGAAGGGCTTTCTCACCACCTGGAAACAACTACTAGCTTCCAAGACATCCCTCAAATACCACCTCCTTTGCCAACTCTCCCAGCAAATACAGAACACTGTTCCTCTGTGATTGTATTTACCAGATTACAATGTAATGTTCAGCTTAGGGATTTGTCTTTCTGGCTAGAGTACAAATTCAAGGACAAGAGCCAGGTCTTCTTCCTTTTTGCATCCCAAGTATTAGGTATCCTGATAGTGTTGTTTGACAAAATTACATTGACCAAACCACATTCTATTCTTTTTAGCCAATTTCCTTCCAAAACAAACAAGGAACTTCATAAAATTATTTTTAACTAAACAGAGTGGTTTCCAATCTGTTGTTCCCAGGAAATATTTTAAAAGCTGTAAAATTCCTGCTCATTATTCAAAAGGAAATAAGCTTTCTTTTACTAGCCTGTATTTGGAAATGAATCAGAGAGCACAATTTAAAGAATTTTAAGAGAAAAGAGAATGTGGTTTACCTTTCTAAACATTTTTGATATTTCAAGGTTGTTAGACTTCCTAGATATACTTGTTATACTAAAGGCAAACCAAATTCACTAACCATCCAAGCTAATTGTAAAAATCCTCAGATATTTAAGATTTAAAAGCAAGACAGTGGGCTGGGGTTGCAGTTCTGTGCTTACCATACACAAGGCTCTCGGATTGATCCCCAGCACCACCAAGAATTTAAAAAATAAAATAAAATAAAATAAAAAAGCAGGACAGTGAAGACAAAGAGGACAACACGATAAGGCACAACCATTCTGGAACATGACTTAGAAGCATAACTCTTTTTGCAAATAAATCTAAATATTATTAGGAATTCTACTGTGTAAAATACAATGAAATTGGTATTATTATGCAATAAAAACAAATAAGGCTTTTTTCTCAATGGCTAATGTCATAATTAACACTAAAAAGATACAACTTTATTCTAATATAGCTTCAATATCTAATTTACTTTTGTATTGTGTTTTGGTTGCTTGTGTAGAGAAAATTTTTGATTCACAAAGGTAAACATAAGCATTTCTAATAGCTTTCCTGGCAACTTCAGCACAGTCCCAAATTAAACTGATACAGGAAATTTAAAGAGAAGTAGTTGGAAATTTTTTGAAAGATAGATACAAAAATTATTTATCACAAATATAAAAAATCAGACAAAGAGCTTCCAGCCCTTACAACTGCTAACACTATGTATAACATAGTATTACTGCCACATGGCCCAGTTGTCGTATAACAACAGCATGCCATGCCAGGGACTACACTAAGCTCATGCATGGGTCCCTTCCCTGGCCAACACCAAGCACAGCAAACCTGCTGCAGTAGAATCCTCACTTGCACAGTGTACCTTGAGAAAACATGTGTAAGTCCAAATGTTTTTTAAAAACCAGCACAGCATTACATTCTTCCTCATCCATGGCATATTTATAGGCTCTCCCAAACATATGAAGAGAGATTAAACAAGAGATAGAGCTTTTTTTCCTGGGATCTATCCGTCAACAAGTTTAAATTTAGAAGCAGAGTAGTGAACTATGTACTAAAGGTTTGATACTTAATGCGTTTAGAAGACTGTTGTTTCTTCCTATAACTTTTAAATTAAATGTTTTTAAATGAATAGAATTTTCAGAATCCTTGGATAAAATAGAGCACAGTTTGAAAACTACTTGGGACTAATGGCATTAAAAGTTCTGGAATAATCCCAGCCTTATTTAATAGCTTCACCATGTAATTTAACTTCTCTACATCTTAGTTTCTTTATTTAATAGGGAAAACAATACCTAAACTAAATTATTCAAGTAGAAAAATTTTCAATTACTTTTAGGCTACATAATATAAGATGTGCCCAAATGGAAATGGGCTAAATATTTACAAAAGACTGTCAGGGAAGGAGATAGGGGGTTGAAGGTAGAGATTTTAAAAATATCTACAACAAACATTAAGATTTCTCTTAAACAAAATGCCTCTAGCTCACCAAGAGAGCTAAAATACACTGCAACAAGAGAGCATAAAATAAACTCATAATTATGGCCCTGCATATATCCTTCACCCATACTGATATCCTCCACCTTTCTGTACCCTAAAAACATATGGCCTTCCTTCCACCAAAACACCCCCCCCCCCCCCCCCCGCGTACACACACACACACACCTAGTTTCTATTCCTAGCAACAGTCTTACTTCAAAGCCTCCGTTACTAGAAATCTTATATTTCTAACTTTATTGAGTAAAGGAAACTGGAGAGGCAAAGAACTGAAGTAGCAGCTCTGCCAAAGACACTGCGAGGCAGGCTGGGGGGCACTCCATGCAACAGGCATAGGGAAGTCTACACACAGGAGCCGGAGAACTTAGTTCCCTCTAGCGAGACCTGGCCTCTCCACTTCTCACTAGGCTGTCATTTAATTTTAAGATTCATCAATCATTCCACGCCCAAAGAAGCACAGAATCTCAGGGTTAGATGGGCCTGTAGAGTTCCTCTATGTCAACTAACCTTGTAAGGCCTGCCTCCAGTCTCCAAGTGACTTTCTGGATAAGAATCTTAGAAACTTAGAAACTCTAAACTCGCTTTCCTGCTACAAACTGCTCACATCCCTACCTTAGTCAACTATTAAGGTTGAACTATTTTGTTAGACAGCTCTTCCTTATTATGAGCTAAAATTTACTCCCCTTAATATCTGCAACCACCACTCTTTGGGTCACAGAAAATAAATTTAGTCCCTTTTCTGTGAGAAGCCTTCAAATACTAGCTGCTGTGCCTTCCCTGAAATTTCTCTTCTCAAGGCCACACATATTCCCAGGTTTTTCAACTTATCCTTGTACAAGTCTTCTTACCACCCTGGCCATTCTCTAAGCAGAGTCCAGTTCAACTTGTCCTTGATTGCTGTAGCTCTTTATTTCCACTGAACCACTGATTCTCAACCTTTTCAGTCTCAGATCTTCATTATCTTAAAAATTATTGAGGACTCCAGAGTGCTTTTGCTTATATGAATTACATGTATTGATACTTACAGCATTAGAAGTTAAAACACAAATAATTTTAAATAATTGCTTATTAGTACCATAATTCCTTAAAAAATTAAACATGGTTCAGGAATTCTACTTCTGAGTACATACCTGAAAAAATCAAAGCAGGGACTCAAACAGATATTTCTATACCAATGTTTGTATCAACATTATTCATAGTAGCCAAAAGGTATAAACAACACAAATATAAATGGGTGGATGGATAGATGAAAAAAATGTTGTATACGCACACGATGGAATATTATTCAGCCTTTAAAAAGGAAGAAGTTCTGACTCATGCTACAACATGGATGAACCTTCATGACACCATGGTGTGTGAAATAGAACAGTCACAAAGAAGTACCAGAGAAGTCAAACTCAGAGTCACAGAGTAGAATGGTGATTGTCGGGGGGTAGGGAAGGAGATGAGAAATTATGATTTAACAAGTAAAGGGTTTCAGTTAAGATGAAAAGGTTCTGGAGATGAATAGTGGTGATGACCGCCCAACAATCTGAACGTACTTAGTGCCAAAAAACTGTACACTTAGTGGTTAAAGTGTTTTTTTTATTTTTATAAATAAATTTATAAATTTATTTTTATTTATGTATATTTTACTAAAATAAAAAAAGTCCAATTCATTTTAAAATAAGAATAATAAAGCTCTTCTATATTAGCTTAAAAATAATTTATCTAAAGTAACTGGATTTTCAGAAATAAAAATTAAGAAAAGAGATACTATATTACATTTTTGCAAGTCTCTTTCATGTTTGGCTTAATAGAACACAGATGGATTCTTGAATTTGACATGGTATTTAATATGTGGTTCTGTGTTGTTTTGATTGATTATACATGAAACAAAATTGATATACATTCATTGATATACATGAAACAAAAACACATATGTGTGTATGTATGTGTGTATACACACATACACACATATATATGGAAAAAAGAGAAATATTTCACTATCCTTTTCAGATAACTGGAGATATTTTCATTTGAGAAAATATTGAATTTTTTTTTTACAAATTTGATTAAGTAGTGGTTTTCCAAAAATTAGTTGTGATGTGGAATCTGACAATAAATTTTTCATATTCTAAACATAAAAATGCATTGATCTGCCTTGCAATTTGATCTCTTACCTATATATGATTCTGTAACATGTGTGTTCAAATATATTGGTTAACTAGGTTATGTGGCTGAAACATTTCATTAAATAGTATCAAAAACTAACATTCACTAATATTACCACCAATATCATCAAAAACATTTTTAAATATTGAGAAGCCATCAAGTTCACAGTGTTTTCAAACTCTAATTTTTACTTAAAGCTTGAATTTTGTCATTGGCAACACATAAAACTTTCCTTTGAAGTGAGAGACTCAACTTCACTAATCTTTTTAAAAAATCAGCCAAATATTTTTTAATGACAACATGAATTGTAACAAATAACAACATACATGTGATATATATATATAATGTGTATATTGTGTGTATATATATATTTATATATATTAATATATACATGAATATATAAACAAAGATACAAAGTAAAATGATAATTTCAGGGGTTGGGGAGGGGATGATGAGTTATGATTTAACAAGTACAGGGTTTCTTTTACATGCATTTATATATGCTTATATATATCCATGTACATATTTATATATACAAGTGAGTATGAATAACAATAGTTTTTGGTCAGCCACTCAAGGGTTTCTTTTTTTAAAGCAGCAATTCAATTTGGAACTCAATCTCATAAATGCTTTTTTCTAGATAACCACCTTCTATCAGTGTGCAGCAGAAGTGACTTACGCATACTTTCCATTCATTAAATGGAATATTATAAAGATGTGTATTCAGTGGATGATAATTAATAATATGAATTATTTACTGTTTCACCAAGAACACTGAAGTCAAACTGGCTTTTTTTTTTTCATTGTAAGTATGTGATGGTAAAGAACATAATGACTACTAGAGAGTTTGGTATTAGTGTCTTGATTTACATATTAGAAATTGAACCCATCACTATTGCCATTATACTGTAAAAAAGGGCAAAAATAGCTTATTGTTATTATAAAATAATTGTGCTCTGAAGTGGTCTTAGGGACCACCAGGGTTCCACTGACCAGGCTTGAACAACCATTGCACTAGACTAAAAGCTTCTTAAAGAAAAGTCTTTCTTTCTTCATATATATATATATATATATATATATATATATATATATATATATCAAGATGCAGCACAGTAGCTATTACATAGCATTTAATTAATGCATTTTTATCCACTCTTTAATGTACTAATGATTTCTTGGACAGACCTACAATCTGCAACCTGCAACCCATGAAAAACGGAAGAGGACTAAGACATTGTTTTTGTTCTCTGAAACTTTTAGTATAGTAAGGAAGAGAGCCAATATTTTAAAAGCCAGTATAAGAAAGAAAATATGTTACAACAGAGGTATCATCTATAGAAAACTGAACAATTCTTACTGAAAAAAATTGAAAAACAGAAGCAAAGCAACACAGGCTGAGTGGAAAGAGTAGACAACAGCATGGAAACAGCCTCATGTGCTCTCAGTTTGTGGAACAGCCAAAGATCCAAAGAAACACGGGAAAGAAAAGACAAGAGGCTGAAACTAAAGCACTTGCTTCTGATTCTATCCATCCTGCTCATTAGCGGCAGATTAATGTTTCCTAAAAACAATCCCATTCCTTCACTCTGCTCAGAATACCTCAGGAAGCCCTTCACTCCTGTAGCATCAAGGCAAACTTATTCAGAAATTTACAACCCTCTAAAAATCTGGTCCTACCCAATCTATATAATCTTATCTGTCTAGAGAGACCCTATAAACCCAGTGCTCTTACAATAGGAACTCACTCCCACCCTCCCACCTTGAAGCTTTCCAGACTTTTTAGATCTCCAGACAGTTCCTTTCAATAGAATATGCCCTATTCCTTTGTATTGTTTTTCAATAATCAATTGAATGCTTCCAATGGGACAGTTGCTGGGTATAAAAAGAAAAACATGATACCTTCCTTTTTTTGAGGAACTCACAGTACATTTAGGGGTATAAACAAAAACCTCAGAGAGAAGTGCTACTAAAAAATAAAAAAGATAAAATGCCCTTTCCCACATCAATTCCTAAACATTCTTATAATTAGCTTTTGGTCTGGACTTCATTTAATTTCTCTCAAGAGTCCATTGCTATCACAAATGAGATGCTCAATTAAAACATGTTGAATTAGGTATCTCCATTTCTTCCTAATATTTGGTTCTTTCTAAAACTGTAGATCTGTAATCCTGGAAGTCACAGTGGACAAATGCTGTAGCCATGAATAAGTTTTAGTTTCCAGTTGGAGATTCTGGCTCTCTAAAAGCTGGCTGTGCCTTCTACTCAATCTGTGTTGAATAATTCCAGTCCTGCTCTGGCTTCTCTCACCTGAAGATGAATCCCTCACTGGCTTTCTTTTGCTGACATCCCCAAACTGACCAGCTTTTCTGCCAGCACTGACTGTCTTCTCCACCTTCATTCACATCTTTATTCTTGGCCTCCTTTCATGATGTACTTTAAGCCTGAAAAAAATTTCAGTTCACATCTAATAACCAGTCTTTTCCACCTCATTTCAACTTGGTCTTGCGAATTCAGGAACCCAGCATGACCTTTTCTAAACATCTCAATGAAACAAGAGTTTTACTTACACAAGCAAACCCATATTTTAATATGTATCATCTACCTCAAATACATATACTACACATAGGCAAGAACTTCCTGGGGCTGGAGATATAGGTCAATTGGCAAAGTGCTTGCCTAGCATACACAAGGCACCACAAAAAACAAATAAAAACACTTCTTTATTTTGAAATCCTGTATGTCATCATTCATTTATTCACAAGTAAATAAAGTAAAGGACACAAAAGTAGACAAAGTAGAAATGGGTAAATATGTCATCAATTCCTGGTTCATGCCAAATACAGAATCACTCAATTATTAACATGTCAACTGTAGTAGTCCAATCTAGGTCTTCTTTTATTGAAGGCCAAATCCTACCCTAAAGAGATATCAAAAAAGAAGATATTAAACTGTAATCATGGTATAGAATTTTCAATACCAGTGTAGATCCTGTATATTTGAGATATAATTTTGTAAGTTTCAGCAAGGGATGCCATAATGAGATGCTCTGGGTTTCCAATAAATGATAACAGCCTATTAGTTGTATTGTTCCCTCTCTCTTCAAAGCCTATCTTTTCAGGTTCCTTCCTTTCACAATCCTATTATTTATAATGATAATCTGAGTAACAAGACTTATTAAAATTTTAATGGAACAGAAATAACATTTGGGGTTTTATCCAACATCCACTTTAAATAAGAATAATGAATAACAAAACAAAATAATAATTCTGATATGTGCTAGAAATCAAATTTGGAATTAGACTACCACCCCAATGTCTAGGAGATGAATGAGGAAATTCAATTTTAAGATGTAGTTGACTTATTGACTCAGAAATATTCGGAAAACAAAAAAATTTCCCCTTTCTAGAAAATACTTCACTCTATATGAGGATATATTACAATATAGTCAATGTTTATATGCGCTAAAAGAGTCGTTGGCAGGGGAAAAAATCTAAAAATCACATTTGTACTTAGCTCTTCTAAAAGCAATGAGAGGATTTAAACATAGAGGATTTAAGTTTTTAAAAGTGATATTTTGTTTGGATTTGTAAAGAACACCCAGTCTTCCTTTTAAAGAGCACTTACTATGAAGGTATATTATCTTGTTCAATTCTCACAAAATGAAATGTATATTTCCAAGTAGTATGGAGTAGCTGGTAACTGACTAGCACCCCTTCCTAGAACAAATAACAGAGCCCCCCACA